>NC_073254.2:40663125-42137500 GCF_029289425.2 Pan paniscus
TTGTTGCCGCAGGCTTTTTAGCCTTTTTCGGAGTCTTGACGCTCTTTTTGCTAGCCCCCGTGGCCTTTTTGGGCTTTTTAGATGCACCCGTTGCCTTAGTTTTTGTAGCCACCTTTGAGGCGCCGGGCTTGGTTTCCACGGAGGACGCCTTCTTGTTGAGCTTGAAGGAACCCGAGGCTCCGGTGCCCTTTGTCTGCACCAACGTTCCCTTGCTTACCAGGCTCTTAATGCCCAGCTTAATGCGGCTGTTGTTCTTCTCCACGTCGTAGCCTGCGGCCGCCAGCGCCTTTTTAAGAGCTGCCAACGACACACCACCACGCTCCTTAGAGGAGGAAGCAGCCTGCACGATCAGCTCTGACACGGAAGGGCCAGCGGGTTTTTTCTTGGAGGCTGCTGCAGCCTTAGCAGGTTTCTTTGCCTTCTTGCCAGCTAAAGGTTTCTCAGGAGCAGCAGAAGCGGCGGGAGCGGGAGGCACCGTTTCAGACATGGTGACTAACACAGCACACCAAGTAAAGTGGTATAAACCTGACGAAGCAGGATGAGAAAAAAAGGCCCCAACGCAGCCTACTTATAGGGTGGGACTGCGCCGTGATTGGTGCCCGTCAGTGCCCGCCCCTCGCGCCCTAGCGCCCCCTGCGCGCTGCCGAGGGTTTCGCCCAGTCTCAGAAGGCAGCTGGGGGCCTCTAGGGCCTATGGTCCTGCTCCCCTCAACGCAAGCAAACACACAGAAAAAGCCGCTCTGGTTGCCTCATTGTGAAGGAAATTGTAGGCCGACTGCCGCCCAGTAACATCAGAGGGTACCGCTTCTCTCTCAAAAAGCAGCTCTTTTTTAGGGAGTAGGTTGAGAGGGGGCGGTTTACAAATGCAGTGCCACAAGCATCCGAGGAGTTTTGTTAGAAATTTTTAGAGGTCCGTTGCCAGAGATGTTAGTTTTTAATTTGCAAGAAATGTAAAATACAGTGTTTTGAATAGTTGCGGAGGGAGGAGAGAAAAGTGCGCGTTTTAGGCTGTGTTAGGGCCAGTTGTCATCAACTCTATTACATTTTCCGGCAATGTTTTAGAGCGATGTGTCTCGCGAATACCTTTCACGTCAAAGAAGAATGAATCGTAGACAACACCAGAATTCACAAACGCTGCAATTAATACTCAAACTGCAAGTGTGGAAACGTTTCTGCACTTGCAACTTATTTCCACAGTCCAATGTGGGATGCACTTCAGGAATTTCCAATGCCCTTTTCATCCATACAACATGCTCCAAATGGGTATTAAGGTTTACAACCTGTGTTCCATGTCAGCACACGCAATCAGCGCACCATGACATGGTCAACTCATTCTTTTATTCAACAAATATTTATGGGCCTCACAAGCCTGCGAAAGGCGTTAAATGCTGGGTCCACGAAACCGGTTCCCTGACAGGCATTCTGCTGGGGAGTTAAGTCCACTTAGTGTGAAAGCAAACATGGGTGATAAGTGCAAGCACACCCTGGGGATAAGATTTTATGGTAACATCCTTTAACTTGTTTGTGGCTGTTAAGTGCATTTCAAAGTATCAATAAGCTAAAACGATCTCACATTGCCAATCAGAGACTCAGCTAACGGGAGAATAAAAAACTATTAAATCGACATCCACTTCTACAATCCTATTCTGGATAACCCCCTAGCACAGCACAGCAGAGAGTGAGGTAATGCGGTCTTATTTCCGCTCCTGCTGTGGTAGTTTTCGAATAAGTCCGAACCATGCTAAGTAACCTGAGCTTTTCCCCTTTTTCTTCAAACAACGTGCCAACCAAATAATGGAGTGGTCTCAGATAAGTATTGTACCCATCTTCTGCACCAGTGCTTCCTACGTCCCATTTTATTGAGAAGGCATGCATTCAAATATTTCACGTAATTTCTAAAAATTTGGAAAATAACGGTTGGAAACTCTACATCTTGGTTTGACGGCTAGTCAGTTATGAAACACAGGTATACAAAATTGGAAGGTTTTTGTAAGTAAACCCTTTGTGAAAGATATAAACCTTTCTTAGTGTAATAAGCGAGGTATCTGAAAAAACGCAACTTTTGAAAAGGAAATACTCCGAATTATCTGATTCAGGAGTTTCCACTTTAAATAATGGGTTCTGCCTCCCTTGTTTCTATTGGGTTAAACTGGTTTCAAATAAAATGGGAACGCTCCATGCAAATGAAGGATGATAGATCTGCTTTCTAAATGGCTGTTCAAGAAAATAGCCTAAACCAATCAAAAGATAGAATGTGGCCTGTCTCCTGTGAATTTAAAAAGGTCACAATCCACTTTTCAGTGTTTTGAGATTTTAAAAATGATTGCATTAGCTCTTGGCAATGCTAAATTATGTTCCTTGCGAACCACTATCCAGTTTCTCTTGGGCCAAGTCCACCTCCTGCTCCGCAAGAGGAACAACTCCCAGCTGGTGGTACCTGGCGGCAGTGCTGGAGAAACGCCATTTTGTGACTGGCAGAGTACACCTAGGCTTTAGAAAACAAAAGCTGCAGAACCCTGCAAGTTTAGGATTCAAAGAGCATAATCAAGAGAAAGACGTCTCATAGAAAATGTTTCTGAGTAATAGTGTAATCCTACTATGTTTGAGATGCTTTGTAGATTGCAATAACACTCCTAAGCCAATTAAAGCATTACAAAGGAATCCAATTCTTGTGAAAGGTTTCAGAAATTCCCGTAAAGGGTACATTTCCGGAGAGGAGGTGAGCAGTATTCCCTCTTTTTTTTTTTTTTTTCCCTAAAGAGCTGAAGGTTATACGGAATTGGGGAATTATAATACCTTTGGAATCAATGCCTTGTTTTATGGAAAATAAACACAGCCTTCAGGTTATGAAAACCGGATGTAGAAGAGAACAAGTTTAAAAAATTAAAGTCCAAGCCGGCGCAGTGGGGCTCCCCTGTAATCCCAGCTACTCTGGATGCTGAGGCGGGAAGATCCTTTGAGCCCAAGTTTAAGCCCGGCTTGGGGAACAAAGCAAAAGTGAAATAAAATAATAATAGTAATAAAATACCACTTAAATAATCATCTGTAGAGTTGGAATAGAATATAGTAGCCGGTGAAACTGCACGATTGTTGCTGGTTTAAAGATAGACCAATCAGAGCGTGTAACGTCATATTTAGCGTCTTATATCATCCAATCACTGCACTTTACATACTATAAATAGAGCAGCTGATGGGCGTATTTGCGCTAGTGTTGGGTATCCCGCTGTGCTGTTTTGCTGTCATGGCTCGCACTAAGCAAACTGCTCGGAAGTCTACTGGTGGCAAGGCGCCACGCAAACAGTTGGCCACTAAGGCAGCCCGCAAAAGCGCTCCGGCCACCGGCGGCGTGAAAAAGCCCCACCGCTACCGGCCCGGCACCGTGGCTCTGCGCGAGATCCGCCGTTATCAGAAGTCCACTGAACTGCTCATTCGTAAACTACCTTTCCAGCGCCTGGTGCGCGAGATTGCGCAGGACTTTAAAACAGACCTGCGTTTCCAGAGCTCCGCTGTGATGGCTCTGCAGGAAGCGTGCGAGGCCTACTTGGTAGGGCTATTTGAGGACACTAACCTGTGCGCCATCCACGCCAAGCGCGTCACTATCATGCCCAAGGACATCCAGCTCGCCCGCCGCATCCGCGGAGAGCGGGCGTGATTACTCTCGTCTCTGACGGTCCAAGCAAAGGCTCTTTTCAGAGCCACCACCTTTTCAAGTAAAGTAGCTGTAAGAAACCAATTTAAGACAAAGGGGAATGCATTGGGAGCACTTTTCGTTTTAACGCCACTGAAGGCTTCAAAACCATTCGATTTCGGCCGGTCGCGGTGACTCACGCCTGTTATTCAAGCACTTTGAGAGGCTGAGGCGGGCGGATCACCAGAAATCAGGAGTTCGGGATCAGCCTGGCCAATATGGCCGAACCCCGTCTCTACGAAAAATACAAAAACACGCCGGGCGCGATGGCGAGCGCTTGTAATCCCAGCTACACTCTGGAGGCTGAGGCAGGAGAAACACTTGAACCTGAGAGGCAGAGGTTTCAGTGAATCGAGATGGCTCTAATGTACTCCAGTCTGGGCGACAGAGACATTCGGTTTAAAAAAAAAGTTCGACTTAAAATAAATCTGGAGTCAGAATGGGTTTACATCTGATTCTTAACCCAGTTCCTCAAAGCCTGTAGCTCTGTTAAGAAAATAAAGGCCATTGGTCAAGCCTGCTTGGTCCCACCCCCATCTCCCCACCCTCCCCCAATCGCTGCTCCCGCCATTTCCTGGGGCTTGGAGGAGGGGTTAAGGGAGGGGACTGTAGGCGTCACATTTCCCGCCTGCGCGCTTTTCAGTCTCTGTGTCCGCTGGAGGTGGGGGCAGGGGTAACGTAGATATATAAAGATCGGTTCCCCTATTCTCTCACTTGCTCTCTTGGTTCACTTCTTGGGAAGTCATGTCTGGACGTGGTAAGGGCGGGAAGGGTTTGGGTAAGGGGGGTGCCAAGCGCCACCGCAAGGTGTTGCGTGACAACATCCAGGGCATCACCAAGCCGGCCATCCGGCGTCTGGCCCGGCGTGGCGGTGTGAAGCGGATCTCTGGTCTGATCTACGAGGAGACTCGCGGGGTGCTCAAGGTGTTTTTGGAGAACGTGATCCGTGACGCTGTCACCTATACGGAGCACGCCAAGCGCAAGACGGTCACTGCCATGGACGTGGTCTACGCGCTCAAGCGCCAGGGACGCACCCTTTATGGCTTTGGCGGTTAAGGTTGCTGATTTCTCCACAGCTTGCATTTGTGAACCAAAGGCCCTTTTCAGGGCCGCCCAACTAAACAAAAGAAGAGCTGTATCCATTAAGTCAAGAAGCTCAATGTGTAATTAACATGAATGATACTGAGCTGACATCCTAAAAAGGAAAGATTAGGGGAACTCCAAGTTTGCCCTCCACTCACTACATATGGGTAGGGGAGCAACGATATTCCAACTCTGAAGAAAGAGTGGAAAAAAAGTAGTGTTTAAAATTTGTATTAGTTTCCAAGGGACAAAGAAGCGCTGCCCAATCAATGAGGGCCATTCGTAGCTGTCAACCAATCAGAACTGATGAGCTAATATTTCCTGAGGCAAGCCAGGGAGCCGGAGGGGAAGCTAAGAAGCTTATTGAGAAAAAACAAAAACCCTGTTTTAGGAAAAACATCTTTTAGCGATTATGAAATAAAATCACAGAGACATTTAAGTATCCCTCAATCATGTACTGAGAGCAATACTAAATTTATCGGCACCAATACAGTTTTACTCTATTAAAAAGACCCTGAAAATTGAAACCCTATTCAGACTCCTGGAATACCCAGGACACTAAATTCAGGGGAGATTAAAATCTGTTTTAGAGAGAAAAGGCACCTTTTTCAGTGTTACCGCGGCCTTCAGCAGTTAACCCTTTTTTTCCCCTTTACGTAGAAATGGAAATTTGGGTGATAGAAATATTCTGAAATTAAATTGTGATGATGGTTGTACAACTAAGAAAACACGGTAAAATTCATTGAACTGTACCTAAAGTGGGCAAATTTTGTGGTACATTAAATATCAATAAAGCTGATTATATACATACACATATATTTTTATATATGCAGAGAGAGAAATGATGCAAGCAGGGTGGCAGGACATGAGGTTGGTAGCATAGGCAATGTTGGTCTGTGAAGGGCCACCTGTGCTAAACCTGGAAGTCTGGGGTTTGTCCAGTCAAGCCATTGTAGCCATAGTTTTAAAGGATGTTCCTGATGCAGTTATGTGTTCCAGTTAAGTACATCTAGCTTCAGAACTCAGCTGGAAAAGGGATGTGAACTTCAGGTTAGCTGATAGGGAAATATCTTACTCTCATCTGAGTAAATATTCACAAATGCCTCTCATTGTACTCTTTTTGGTACCATTGTTATAGAGGACTGATTTCAGCCTCACGATGTTAGCTTCAGTGATGGATGTCTCTTTATTTTGAGGTCCTGTTTTCCACCTGACAGTTTTCATCCAGGATTTCTTGAGGAATTACACAAGTACCCAGCTTGGCTTAATTTAAAACTGACAATGGAGAATTCATAGCTGCATCCTGGATGGTTTCAGGAATCAGAGGAGCAAAAATGAGCCTGGTATGGATGGTGGGTCATTTTATTGTCTTTCTTAGTTGGTATTTTAAAGATATTTATTGATCTCATATGCCAGATATTGTTGAAATCATTGGGGTACATAAGTTAGAAAATTTTAATTCCCTTTCCTGAATTCCAGAGTCAATGTAGAGGGGTGTGTGGATATCGATTACCCATATGTGAGGTATAGTTGCTGTAACAATAAGCCACGACTAGCTCCTGTTACGTTTTGCCTGGCCTTTCATAGCATTGCTATGTTCATAGCATTGCTGATATGTCATACTCATCTTAGGCATACCCATCACCACCTTGGGCCTTCTTCAGTCCTAACACTCATGCAGTCCTTGTTCAGAACAAAGATAATGTTGCTTAATTTGCAACCCCTGTACATGTCCCAGATTTTCTAAAGAGAAACTGCACGCTGATTGCTTCAGGCAGTGGCAGGTCAAGGAATGAGATGGGGAATTGATTGTGTTAGCATTCTAGTGGGCTTAGTAGGGAGCCTGGAGACTTACATAGAAAATTCATGCATCCATTCATTCAACAAACCTCCATAAACTACCTGTTAAACGTCAGCCCTGTTCAAGGTGCTAGGGATACTTCTGGGACAAAACAAAGTCCCTACCTTCAAAAAATATATTCCAGTTGGGGGAGAGAGAACAAACACAAAATAAAATATATCTAGTTGTATTTTTTGTTAAATATATTATTACCACCTATATATAATTATAGGTGGAGAAATGTTATATATATATGCTATTGAGGATAGTCAGCTATATATATATATATATATATATATATATGCTAAATGAGCAGAAAAGCTTATTTTACAAGGGATGATTATGGGAGGTCTCTTTCTTAAGGTTGGTATTTGAGGAGAGGCTTGAATGAAATGAGATCTAGAGCCATTCAGATATCCAGGACAAGACCCTTCTAGGGAGAAAGAATAGATATAAAGGTGCTGATGCTGGAAATGCTTGGTCCATTCCAGAAACGGCAAGGTCAGTGAAGAGAAAGAACTGCGAAGAGAATGAGGTCAGAGGGTAGCCAGAGTACAGATCTAGTAGGTTCAGCAGCTCATCCTAGTTTGCTTGGAACTTTCTAAGTTTCAGCACTGTAAGTCTTACACCCTGAGAAACCCCTGAGAGTCAGGCAAACTGTAATGGTTGGTCATCTTACTTGTAGGCTATGATAAGGATGCTGGTTTTTATTATGAAGGTGATGGAAAGCCAGTGGAATCTTTTCAGCAGACAGTGGACATAATACCTTCAAAAAGGATCACTGTTGATGCTGGATAGAGAAAAAACTGTATGACAGGGGGGTTAAAAGTGAAAACAAAGACCAGTTTGGGGTCACTGTGGTCATTCAAACCGCCATGGCAGCTTGCTCCTAGAGAAGCAGCAAAGAAAACAATGAAAGGTATTCTGATTGATTTTCAACAGAGCTGACTGCATTGGATGAAAGTTGTAAGCAGCTCAGGACAAACAATATTGCACAATTCTTGGCCCAAGCTGCTTGAAGAATGGAGTTCTATTGATTGACATGACAAATATCAGAGGAAGAACAGACTTGGTGTTTACGTATAAACATATTTTGGACAAGTTCGAGATGCCCATTAGATATTCAATTAGATACATCAAATATGCAGTTGTATATGAGTCTAGAGATTTAAGGTCAGGGAGATAGTTTATAATTGCAAACACTTATTTACTTAGAGACACAGTTTCACTCTTGTCTCCCAGGCCTAAGTGTAATAGCGCGATCTCAACTCACTGCAACTTCTGCCTCCCGAGTTCAAGCTATTCTCCTGTCTCACCCTCCCGAGTAGCTTGGATTACAGTCGCCCGCAACCATGCCCAGCTAATTTGTTTTTTTTTTGTTTTTGTTTTTTTTTAGTAGAGACGGGGTTTCACAATATTGGCCAGGCTGGTGTCGAACCCCTGACCCCAGGTGATCCACCAGCCTCAGCTTTCCAAAGTGCCGGGATTACAGGCGTGAGCCACCGTGCCGGGCCTATTTTTCTTAAGCTCTATGTTTCGTTCTGAAGCTTGAAGTGGGTGGAAGCAAACTGATAGAATTTGGAGAGGTGGTTAGGCATCCCGGGAATGAGAAACAGCCCGAAGCTGCCACTATCACAGGCTTTGGCATTGCTAGAAGTTAACGTGGCACTTACAGCTAGGCCGTGGTGTTCTGTTGAACAAACTATTTCACAGAGCACAGAGCATGTAAGTGGTGAGGCCAGTTGAGTTAGCCAAGAAAAGAGGAGTCCAAGAACTGAGCCAGAGTACACCAGAGTATGTAGTGGAGTAAAGCTTTCTCATTCTTTAGTAGGGCTGTGTAGAGAAATACTCTATTTTATGGATGTACAGATCACACTCTAGTCCTTTCTGATGAAAACTTTACAGTTTCCACTCATTTACTATTACAAACAATGCTGCCCTACATTATGTTTCAGTTTTTAGCCATCTCATCTGGTCTCAGCATTTATTTATCTGCTGATGACGCCCACATTTTTATCTCCAGCTCAGACCTCTCACACGAACTCACTTATTCAACTGCCTATTCACTATATTCTCCTGTCAGGAGAAGCTTGTTAGCAAAGTAACCAGAAAACAAAGTTGATTTTTTTTGCTGAAGTAGCCATCAATATATTTGTTACTAAATCAAAGATGCTGAATATTTGGCTGACTTCTAAATATCTGGTCACCTAACTTTGACACTTCCTAGGTCGTACAGTTTGAAACTTTCACAATTAAATCAGTTTTGGAACTTACACTTTAAGGCAGGAATAGAAGACTATTGGGTTGACAGGTACAGTGAAGATGCAAGTCATCTAAGAATCTTATATCAGAGGGGGCTTCCATCTTATAGCTACTGCCACGGACCTCGGAGTCAGAAGAAATTTGAGTCCTTATTTATAAAACAGACTCCCTTAGTCTACTAAGTGGGAATTTACGAACTGCGTAGGCAGCCTGCTTAGGGGAGCCTCCAGCCTGAGGACTGAAAATAGCAAAGCAGCTTTAACCGCTAGTCCTACTCCAGGGAAGGGGGAGGTGACGTCACTCAGCAGGACGCCAAGCTCAACTAGAAAAGGAAGTAAAGGCTTCTGGCGCTATGGGCAGGGGGCGGTTAAGGACGGCAGGTGTTACCAGGGAGGCTAAAAGTACAGCTTTTGCTGACGTTAAGTCAGATACGCCTGGGAAAACACCTGACACCCATTTTAACCCACCTACTCAGTTCCAGGCAGCTAGCATCTTAGGCTCTCGTACAAATAACGCACAACTAGTTTTTAAAACTAAAAAGCTGAGCTACTCATTTATTGGACTCGCGCTGCAGGTTAAGTTGCTTGACATGTCAAAACTATAGCATTAAAGTTTATAGCTCACTGATCTCCGAGACCTCGTTTGCTTAGCTGATTTCTGCTTTAGCAGCCACTCAGACCAAACAACCTGGTCTCTCCCAACTGGTTTATAATAGTTCTACATACTAGGCAAAGTAGCCGAGTAAAGCCATTAAGATGTTACCATCCGAAATAATACAATCACAGCTCTTTCTGAGAGGGAGTGGGCGGCCCTGAAAAGGGCCATTGGAAGAAAACTGACGAAAAGATTAACCGCCGAAGCCGTACAGAGTGCGTCCTTGACGCTTGAGCGCGTAAACCACATCCATGGCAGTGACAGTCTTGCGCTTGGCGTGCTCCGTGTAGGTCACGGCGTCCCGGATCACGTTCTCCAGAAACACCTTGAGAACGCCACGAGTCTCCTCATAAATCAAACCGGAAATTCGCTTAACCCCACCACGCCTAGCAAGGCGCCGAATGGCCGGCTTGGTGATGCCTTGGATGTTATCCCGCAGCACTTTTCGATGACGCTTGGCACCTCCCTTACCCAAACCTTTACCGCCTTTGCCGCGACCAGACATGTCTAATCAGCTGAGAACAAACACCAGGTACGCCAAAGCAAAGCAAGCCACGAGCATTTATACACGAACATCGGACCTTATTGAGAACTGAAAGCGGGAGCGAGGATAAGGAGGCGTTGCTGCCTCACTCTTTGCTCCGCCCCTCGAGGGGCAGTGACCTAAGGACTGCGAGGGAGAACACAATAGTTTCACTTTTTAATCCCTTTAGTTTTTCCCTCCCGTTTACGACACTACTATTTGAATCTGAATTTATACCCTCGACTGAGAATTTTAATAAGGGCTTATATTAAGGGCTTTCATTAATATGCCAGAGTGGTAAACTTTTTAAGTCTTTCAAGTGCTTGAAGACATATTGACTATTCAAAGGTACTTAAAAGAGCAGGCGTGAAAAGATTACTCTGGCCTTATGTTTTCTTGAAAGCTGACCTGTTTCTTAGAAGCAGTAGGTGAAATTCTCATATGAAAGATGTTCTCCCTGTAGTTTAAAAAAAGCAACATTCTTCTCAAGGATAGGAGGCTGAGGCCAAGAGAATTCTGTACAAACCTTGCACTAGCCCTTGCTGGGCGCTTCTCTACACAGTTATATATTCTAGCCTAAATCCCTTTGCTTTAGCGCATTTTTACATTTTACTAATTGTCCAATTCATTGTATAAGTAGCTAACTGCTTTTTTTGGGCTTTCATTACCATATGAGAGCACCTGTGTCACGTAAAACCTGTGTTAAATAAATGCATATACCTTTCTCCTGTTAATCCATTTTACATTAATTTAATTTGCTGGTCCAGCCAGAGCCCTAAGAGGATGGGAGTGGAGTTTTGCTATCCTTCACACTGTACTGTCTCATTCAGAAGAGGGTGATTGTTAGCTCATTGCAACCGTGCCTTCATCTGTAAATCGGGTTATGATGATACTCAGGGGACTTTTAATTAGCTAATGTGAACGAGGCATGAGAAGAGACTGTGGAAAAGAAATAAATATTACATAATATGGTTTAATTTTAGATGTTACTACTTAAAAAAATCTGCTCAGAGTTGGGATATTGTCCTGAACTCTCATTTTCGTGTTTTTACTCCCAACACTATATCGCTAGCAGCAACTATGTATGTATTAGTAAGGATTGTTTTTTTAAAATCACAGCCTGTAATAACGTACAAGGTGTTGACAGATTCCGTTTAGCTTTTCATATGTGACATGTTAAAATTGTCCGAAAATATTCCTTTGTTCTCTTTTCCAAGGTGCAATACAATAGCAACATTCGTGCTTTCCTATAGCCAAGTCTGGAGTGTAGTTCAAATCTCCATACACGCTTCTCACTGTTGTTTTAAATTTCCTGAAAACATTCGTAAATCACTTCTATTGGAAAAACTGCAAGGGCTACTGCTAAATTTTTAAGTCTGAAAAATGCACCCCAAACTTGACTTATTTCTCTGAGAATCTTAGCCATCTCACCCAAATCTAGCAAACCAAAACTGATTTTAGACTTCAACAGCATTAGCTGTAAACTTCAGCCTGCAGCATAACATCACTTTGTTGTGACTGGGCAGGAAAAACCCTGTTAAACTGTTTCAGGCGCGTCCGTGTGAAGAGACCACCAAACAGGGTTTGTGTGAGCAACAGGGCTGTTTATTCTACCTGGGTGCAGGCGGGCTGAGTCCGAAAAGAGTCAGCGAAGGGAGATGGGGTGGGTCCGTTTTATAAGATTTGGGTAGATAGTGGAAAATTACAGTCAAAGGGGGTTGTTCTCTGGCTGGCAGGGGTGGGGGTCACAAGGTGCTCAGTGGGGGAGCTTTTGAGTCAGGATGAGCCAGGAGAAGGAATTTCAGTTAAGGCAGGAACAGGGCATTTTCACTTCTTTTGTGTTTCTTCAGTTACTTCAGGCCATCTAGAGGCATACGTGCAGTTCACAGGGGATATGATGGCTTAGCTTCGGCTCAGAGGCCTGACAAACTGAACAACTGGGAACAAACAACATTTAATGTACACAATCTCTATCTTGTAGGGAGGCAAAATTTTACCTCTACTCTGTTAGGGTCTCCAGCTGGACCTGATAATTCATTTGCCATAAAACAGATTAGCAGAATGAAAGCATACAAATGTATTTAATGTAAATTTTATGGGACAGGAGAACCCTCATAAAAAAGTGAAGCCCCAAAGAAATGGCAAAAGCTAAATGCTTTCACATTAAGTTAAAGAGAGGCAATTGTGGGAAAGTAAACCATATGAGGAGATTAAAGGAAAATATGATTATTTTAACAAGGTTTGTTTGTGTATAGAAGTCTCTCGGCTATGACTCCCTGCTGTGTTTGTGCAGAATTATCTCATCTATGCCTCTGGGCTGAAGAATATGTCTTTTCACCTGGTACAAGGAGAGCATTTTTCACATTGGAACTTTTATCTCTTGTTTTCAGAAAGAAAAGTTTAGAAGAATTCCCTTCTTGAATGCTGTTTTTCAAGTGCCTTTAGCTCAAAAGAATCCTGATCCCACAGTGGTCTATTTTTGGATGGTATATTCTGCAAACAACACCCCCTTTTTGTCTCCAATCTCTCCTTAATTACTCCTCTAATACAAAACAATAGATTCTTAATATAATATTAAAATGTTTGCACTACTCACAAATACAAAATGCTCAATAAATTTTCTTTCACAAATGAGAATTTCATCCATTCGTTAATTTTTAAATATCAACTGTCAATGAAGAGTTACAGCAGAATCCTTGTTCTGTTGAGGAGGGGGCAAAGAATGTAAGTGAGGGAGTGGAGAATAGCTGGACTGAGCTACCAACCCCTGTCCATCTGATCCTCAGACAGTAATGTCACTTTAGTCTTTTATGCTATTCGTCAGACCCAGTACCTCCAACACATTTGTTTCCTACAGATAAAGAAAATATAAAAAGTCAAGCGCTATACATCAGATCCAGCACATCTATAACTGGAAAAAAAATACTTGACCTTCAGCTGGGCCCAGAGCTTGTGAGTAGTCACCTTGGCATAGACCAAGTCCATTGGCATCTCTAACATACCCATACTGTCTGTGGATAACAAATGTCTATGCCAGGTAGAGTCGCTTGTATGAGTCAAGAAAAACGAATCATAAAACAAACTGACATATTCATTTTCATAATTTTTAAAATGCAAATATTACTTTATAAACCAAAAACTGCTTTATTAAAAGCTGGAACACAAATGAATTTAAGTAAACGATGCAATTCAAATTTAATCTTTTGTGTGTGTGATTTGTTGTTGTTGACAGTTGGTCAGGCGATTTTAGTATGTTACATCAGTTTACATTCTAGATGTAGGCCAAGAAAGAATGTTAGGTGTAAAAAATATTTATTGTAAAAAAGAATGTGAGGCAAGGTCTTTGGAATTAGTAGTTTTAATGTTGGACATTCTGTGGTTGTTCTAAAGTTAGTCTGTAAAATGTGATGTAAAAGCTATGATAAAAAAATACAAAATATAAAAATTTTAAAGTAAATATTACTTTTGTTTGCGTACAGTATTCCCATCCCTCTAAATTTTCTTCCAGTACTCAATCCCCAACCTCCAAAACCGAAAAGCAAGATCAACAGAAAGAAAATGGTTAAAACTTGTAAATTCTAGATTTTAATAGATAACTACAGGCAAGAAGTACTGAAAAAAAAATGTGGCATGTCATGGTGCATAGTCCTAGAGGAGACAAAGCAATGCAACCAGATAGACTATTTACAAGCAAAGCCACACATATAAAAATTCATATATAAGGGATTAAATTGTGCTTGGTCGACAGACTGACAGATTTAAAGTGGGTAGCTAGCTATGGATAAAATGAGAGCCAGTTAGATCCCTGCCTCACATTTTGCACCAGAATAAATTTCAGGTTAATGTTAACAGCCAAATGAATTTAAATATATACATACATATATATATATATATATATATATATATATATATATACACAAAATATATGAGAAAACCTAGGGGATTATGTATTGAGCTGAGAAAATCCTTCTAAGCATTTTGAGGAAGACACTGGAACTCGCAAGACACAACTTTCCAATCTTTTCAAAGCTTTGCAAAAGTGCCTAGTAAGCGCCAGTTAACTACTTACCAGATTTTTCCCTTACTCTTAGTCTTACAAAGTTGGTTAAACAAATGCTAATCATAGCAAGCTAGAGGCCTGAATGATAGTGGACTTACACAGCTTCTCTCCAAATAGCACCTTACTAATAAGGTCAGAAATAACCTACACTGCAAAACTGACCAAACCGTATTTCTGTTAATGAACTTCAAGACCATAGTCTAATGCTTTCCGGGGGGGTCCTTAGAAATTTGTTCTGCTAAGACAACAAAAACTTATCACAGCTACTTTCGTTGGAATAAGTGGGTGGCTCTGAAAAGAGCCTTTGGGTTTTAAGACTGATGAAAAAGTAACTTTACATTTACGCTCTCTCTCCGCGAATGCGGCGAGCGAGCTGGATGTCCTTGGGCATAATGGTCACTCGCTTGGCATGGATGGCGCAAAGGTTTGTGTCCTCAAAGAGCCCTACCAAGTAGGCCTCACAAGCCTCCTGCAGCGCCATCACCGCAGAGCTCTGGAAGCGAAGATCGGTTTTGAAGTCTTGGGCGATTTCTCGCACCAGGCGCTGGAACGGCAGCTTCCGAATCAGCAGCTCGGTCGACTTCTGGTAGCGGCGGATCTCGCGCAGAGCCACAGTGCCCGGACGGTAACGGTGAGGCTTTTTCACGCCGCCGGTAGCCGGCGCGCTCTTGCGAGCAGCCTTGGTAGCCAGCTGCTTGCGTGGCGCTTTACCGCCGGTGGATTTGCGAGCTGTCTGTTTAGTACGAGCCATGGCAAAACCACAGAAAAGCTTGCCTGCAGAGACGTCTGTGGAGTAAAAGAGCTACTCTTCTTTTATAGAGTCAGACCACCAACTATTGGACCCAAGAAAATTCAAAAATCCCCGCGCCCTTCTTGGATTGGTCCATCTCTGTGCCTGGTTGCAGATTAAGAGAGGCTCCTGCCCATTACCGTAGCTACTCTGACGTCATTTTGTTAACCCCTTAGCTGCTATATCCACTGTGGACAAGTCTTGTACTGGAAAAGTTTCCTGAAGTCTTAAAATTTACAACCACACAAAGCGACGCGGAAACCTCCAATTGTTTCTAGTTAAAATATAAAAAAGAAATCAGAGAATATTGGAGACGATTAGGGAAGTTTGCATATGCGCTTTATTTAAAATTGTATTTTTCTGGGCGTCGCATAAGAAGTGTGGGCAATTAGAAAAATGCTCTTAGCCGGGCGTGGCTGCTCTCGCCTGTAATCTCAGCTACTCGGAAGGCTGTCAAGAGGATCGCTTGAGCCCGAGTTCGAGGTTACAGTGAGCTGTTATCACGCCGCTGCACTCCAGCTTGGGCGAGAGGGAGACTCCACCCCAAAACAAAGCAAAACATCCCCAAACTGGAAAAAAGCTCATTTTGGGAAATACATACTCAAATGTTCAGTGGTAATGTGTGTGCTCTCAATTGTGTATGCCATTAATTGCTACAGCAAATGGTATGACATATTCAAACTTTTAACGTGTGGGGCATGCGGGTTTTAACACTTCCATTCAAGATAGTTAGGAATGCACTCATGGGTATAATTTCCTTCCTCTAAAATGTAGTAACTGCTGTGTGTGAAACTTAACGCGAATCACCCCTGTAAACATGTTTAGTGCTGCATGGCACTTCTCCCACATACCTAGAATTCCTGAGGTTTCTATGGATCTAATTTCTGCAGGACAAATTACTAAAAGTGCCACACTCAAAACCATTAAAAACACCTCAAAAACATCTTTATGGGCGGCATAATCCAAAGCACAACAGCTCATTTAATGGAAGTCGTAGGTGGCTCTGAAAAGAGCCTTTGCTGTTAGGCTGATTTCGTCTGCTGACAGAAAAACAGCAGTGTACGAAGCGTTAACTCTTCACTTTCCCTTGGCCTTATGATGGCTCTCAGTCTTCTTAGGCAGCAGCACCGCCTGAATATTAGGCAGCACGCCACCCTGCGCGATGGTCACACGCCCCAAAAGTTTATTAAGTTCCTCGTCATTGCGGATGGCCAATTGCAGGTGGCGCGGGATGATGCGGGTCTTCTTGTTGTCGCGGGCCGCATTGCCCGCCAGCTCCAGGATCTCGGCGGTCAGGTACTCAAGCACCGCCGCGAGATACACCGGCGCGCCAGCCCCGACGCGCTCGGAGTAGTTGCCTTTGCGGAGCAGGCGGTGCACTCGGCCCACAGGAAACTGCAAACCTGCACGAGAAGACCGAGTCTTAGCCTTGGCGCGAGCTTTACCACCTTGTTTGCCGCGACCAGACATAACTACTTCTGATAAGAAGAAAAAATCGCCACAAGAAAATGTAATGAAACTACATTAAAACGCAAGGCAGAGAAGTATTTATACTGACTGGAGGTAGGGTGTGGGGAATTCTCCCATTGGCTAATGTCAAATACCCAATGGGAAATCAGAATCTGCATCCTTCATTTGCATGTAATCCTTCCGTCTGGTGTAAGGTTTATGTTTGACCCAATCCCCAGTCTGGCTTGACGAGCCTTCGACCTGAATGCTAATAATAATTGGCCGAATTAGGATTTTGTCAAAATACCTTTTTTAAGCATGAGTGGAGGTTTTGTTCTGGTTATTTTGACTTTCAGCCGCTCGTGCTTTTCCGGGATTGTGACTCATGTTTTTGGAAAGGAGTGGACTCCGACCAATTTCTAAATAGATATTTAAGAGGTCCTTCAAATCGGGCGCAGTGGCTCATGCCCGTAATACTAGCACTTTGGGAGGCCGAGGACGGCGGGTCAGGCGTTCGAGACCAGCGTGGACAACATGGAGAAACCCTGTCTCCAGTAAAATATCCAAAAAAGAAACGGGGGAGAAAAAGAAAAAAAAAAGCCGGGCTTGGTAGTGCACGCCTGTAGTTCCAGTTACTCGAGAAGCTGAGGTGGGAGGATCGCTTGAACCCGAGAGGAGGAGGTTGCAGTGAGTTCACATAGAGCCACCACACTCCAGCGTGGGCGGCAGAGCCAGAAGACTGTGTCTCAAAGACAAAAAAAGGGGAGGGGGAGTGGGAGGGAAGAAAAGCGAATACCCCAAATCCCAATGAACTGTAGAAGCTTATAAGCTCTCTTGATTCATAAGGGAGAAAGAAGGGGGATGTAGGCAACTTAGGGGAGAGTATATGATTTTGGAGAAAAATAAATGGGTGTTTCAAAGAATAGGTGACAGCTGTGACAAAGTCTGTTTAGATGGTGTTAACCACCAGTCTCTTCTCCTGTGATACAGTTAATCTTCTCTAGTTGATGAGATTCCCCAGGGAAGTGAATCTTAACAACTAAATTCCTTTTTGAATTTTTTTTAATTTTGAAATTTTTGATTAGAGTTCAGAGAAAGCCCTTCCTTGAATTTACTGTTTCCTAGGTGCCCTCAGTTCAAAGAAATTAGCGTAACAAAGTGGCACATTTTTGAGTTGCATTTCCTGAACTTTTTCACAACACTGAATGAGGAGTCTCTGGAATCTTTCAGGAAATGAGAGAACAAACATTCCATAACACAGAAATACTCAAAATGGGATTATGATTATAAAAGTGTTTCACTGACCACCTTCTGCCTTCCTGTCTGTAAGTCCCATTCTCCCCAAAGTCTAGCCATAGAAACCAGAATTCCTCCTCAAGGTAGGCCATACAAACCAGAACTCCTTTTCCCTAGAACCAGCCATAAAACCTAAAAATATTACTCTAACCTACCTTGTTTGCCTGTAGGTCATAAGACCCCCCCATTCTAAAAGATGGTCTTGTCCTATAACCAGAAGGAAGAAATGCTGCACTGAGAGGTCAAGAAGAATCTTGACAGACAAGCCTTGCGGGGCTTCCCCACTCAGTCTGTTAGCATTAGATCGTACCCTATACAGCTGTTTATCTTGTTGAACCTAAGCATAAAAATGGGCAATTTCCCCTGTATCTTTCAGTCTTAATTCTAAAATCTCCTGTAAAATTGTGATGAAATAAATATATATGCCTTTTCTCCAGTTAATCTGTGTTTTGCCAGTAATTTTCCATAAACCTTGGGAGGGCAAAGGGGAAGTTTTTCCTTGGCCGGGACAATATTATTACAGCCATTGTCTGGCTCTCCTGTTGAGGAACCTAAAATCAAGACAGATTGCCTAGGGAAATCTTGGTGTTTTTCCTTTTATATTCCATGAGATAGGAGCAGATGGAGTACAGATGAACGTGGATTAATTATTCCAGGAATTTCTGAGGTATCTACTACTTCTATCTGTGGTCTACTTATACTGAAACAGGATGACAGAAGGAAAAAGAAACATGAGTGTAAGAAAATCTGCTCCTGGCTGGGCACGGTGGCTGATGCCTGTAATCCCAACAGTTTGGGAGGCCAAGGCGGGCAGATCACTTGAGGACAGGAGTTCGTAACCAGCCTGGCCAACATGGTGAAACCCCAGTCTTCACTAAAAATACAAAAAATTAGCTGGGCGTGGTTGTGGGAGCCTGTAATCCCAGCTACTCCATAGGCTGAAGCAGGAGAATCGCTTGAACCCTGGAGAAGGAGGTTGCAGTGAGCCGAGATCGTGCCACTGCACTCCAGCCTGGGCAAGAGCGAAACTCCATTTCAAAAAAAAAAAAAAAAAAAAAATCTGCTTCTAAGCCAACGCTGTCACAGAACTATGGATTTGATTCAGAGAAACTGTCAGGAGACTAAAAGTGCTCATTTTTAGTTTGTTTTTTGCCTTTTCCCAAGTCTTCTGACTCTAGTGTTATCTTTCCCTTCACAATATTCAACTTCCCTTTTCAAAATTATAATGATCTTCACCCTCAACAATAGCCGTAAACATCAGTAACCACTGGCTCATTTTCTTTGAAAAGGTGCAAGATTCATGATGGAGATGTTAAAAAGTTATCTCAGATACTGCCCTGAAGAGATTATACTCAGAGAAGGGAGGACTTACATACATGAAGATTAAATAGCAGTGCACATTCTGCATACAAAATAAAGATTTTGAGCAATAAATCATACAAAAGCACATGGAAAAGAAGATTGATCAATGTAAATTAGAAGGATTTAGAGAGTTCATGAGGGAGATGTATATCCAGCATTATTAGTTCAGCATATATTTACTGAAAACCTGCTAAGTGCCAGAGAGTGTTCTAGGTGCAGGGAGCATAGCAGTGAAAAAGCAGACAACCTGTTTCCTTACGGTGCTACTTGTCTTGTAGTGGGAGGTGCACAATAAGGTAAATACATAGTGAAAATGTAGAGATAAGTGATGAGTGCTGTGGAGAAAAATAAAGAAAGGGGATAAGAAAAAAGAATAGAAATAAGGATGGAAAGTTTCATCAGGAGAATGTCATTTGAATTCAGACCTGAAGGCAATGAAGAAGCCAGCCAAGTAGGAAGGATAAATACTTTGATAAAATGCTGGATGTGTTTGAAGTCCAGAAAATGTCAGGAACCGTGGTTCAGAAAGTACAGCTATTCTAACTTCCTAAACAAATCGTAGACCATTTTGGAAAGAGCCTTGGATATGTACAGGGCTAGATAAAATTGAAACCAAGATTAAGGGTAGCTTCAAAAACTCAGACTAGAAAGCAGGAGTACATCCAGTCACAATATCAGTAATCTATACTCCACTGAGCCATGGATGAGAAAAACTCTTCTTCTCATCCAAGTTACCTTGAATTAAGCAAACCAACAAGCGCCTGGCATGTGCTATTAGCAAAACAATTTGATGGCAATCCTTTCAGTAAGTGCTTCAAAAACAGTAAATTCTAGGCACTTGCCTTCAAAAAACATACAAAAGGCAGATATTGGGGAGGGAAATATTGGGGGTTATTTATTCCATATAAATATAAGAGGAAAATAAGTTGTTTCCCAATAACAACTCCAACACCAGGAGCAGAGAAAGTAAGACAATCTGATGCCTCGTGGTTTGCGAAAACAATAAAAAAAATCTGTTAATTGCATAATACAATTCACCCTTGAACATGCTCCAAATCAGTGCCCACTAGCTACAAGTAGCTACTGTGAAGTTGAAAAAGGGTACTTCAGATTGAGCTATTCTGTAAATATGAAATAGACTTAGTGTGTTAGTTCGTTCTTGCATTACTATAAGGGAATCCCTGAGACTGACTAATTTATAAAGAAAAGTAATTTTTTTTGGCTCACGGTTGTGCAGGCTGTACAGGAGGTGTGGTGCAGGCATCTGCTACTGGCAAGGCCTCAGGAAACTTCCAATCATGGTGGAAGGTGAAGAGGGAGTAGGCATATCATATGGTGAGAGCTGAGCGAGAGAGATGGGGGAGGTGTCACACTCTTTTAAAGAACCAGATCTCTTGTGAACTCAAAGTGAGAATCCATTGATTACCCTCAAGAGTGCGCTTCATGAGGGGTTCACCCTCACGATCCAAAAACCTTTCACCAGGCTTCACTTCCAACATTGGAGATTACATTTCAACATGAGATTTAGAGGGGACAAATATCCAAACCATATCACTTAGTATGAAGAAAGAATGTAAAACATCTCACTAATAATTATGCATATTGAATACATGTTATAATGACATTTTGACTACAAAAGTTAATGAAAATATACTATTGAAGATACTCAAAAATTTAAAAATACATATATAATTTGTAGTACATTTGTACTGGACAGAGGAACCTCTAACAATGTTCCAAATGTGGCCTGTGTATGTGTATGATATAGGAGGGATCAGTCATGTAAGATGATCATAATATAGTTACTTAGTCCATTTTGTGATACTATAACAGAATACCACAGACTGGCTAACTTTTAAAGAAAAGAAATTTATTTCCTACTGTTCTAGAACCTGGGAAGCTAAGGGCATGGAATTAGTATCTGGTGAGGGCCTTCTTACTGCATCATAACATGTTGAGAGAGCAAGGGTATGTGTGTCAGCTCAGGTGTCTCTTCCTTTTCTTATAAGGCCACCAGTCTAAAGGAAATCAAAATATTTTACCCCAAAATATATTTCTTTGACATATTTTGAAATGGCTGCTGCTTGGCCAGCAGGCAGAAATGGGCTTGCAAAGCTGCCTTAAATGGGAAAAATTTTACATCTGTAGAGAATCTCCATTAATGCAGCCATGCCTCCTCACCTTTCTATACCTTTCCCCAGATCCAGGAGAGACTGAGAGTCTGACACTTAAAAATCATAAAAGAAACATTTACCATCTATTCTTTCTGAGGGAGGCTTCACCTACATAACAAGGCCACCTTTGCAAGCCAAACCTCTTTTGCCTCCCATAACCTGTTTTACCAGAATCTAAGCCCCAATTCTTTCTGTGATCTAAAAATGGTATATAAGCATCTATAACTCATTGGGAAGTTAGGTAATTAATTCTGAATGCTCCCACATAGACACGTTAAACAATAGGTAAAATGCCTTTTCACCTATTAATCAATCTGCCTTGTCAGTGATTTCTGGGAAACATTTAGTGGGCCAAGAGACTATGGTTCCCACACTACCCTTCATGAACTTAAGCCCTAAGATATCAGTAATTGCATTAAATGTGTGTGGTGTAAATACACCCATAAAAAAACAGTTTGGCTGGGCGCGAGGTCTCACACCTGTAATCCCAGCACTTTGGTAGGCCGAGGCTGGCGGATCACTTGAGGTCAGGAGTTCGAGACCAGCCTGGGCAACATGGTGAATCCTGTCTCTACTAAAAATACAAATATTAGCTGGGCGTGGTGGCGCATGGCTGCAATCCCAGCTGCTCAAGAGGCTGAGGCAGGAGAAACCCTTGAACCCAGGAGGCGGAGGTTGCGGTGAGCTGAGACTGTGCCACTGCACCCCAGCCTGGACAACAAGAGTGAAATTCCATCTCAAAAAAAAAAAAACAAACAAACAACTGTACACTGTCTGCAAGAATCTCACTTCAAATATAAACATAATGCAGGTTGAAATTAAAGGCTGCAAAAAAGATAAGCCATATAAACATCAGCCCAAAACTGCAAGAGTATCTGTATTAATAATATCTGGGATCTGAAAGACCAAAATAGATGCCCCTATACCAACTAAGACAGACTCTAAGATTAAGCAAACAAAGTTACCTACTGGTAGAGCATTCATGGCTTGGCTGGCATGGCAAATTCCTAAATTCCAAAGACTACCAAAAAACTGACACTTGCTAAATTCCTTAACTTTAGGAGCTATCAGAAGCCCTCCTAACTCTGATTTACAGTCCAGTCCACTACAACTCTGATTGGACAGAGGACCGCCTTGACACACATTCTATTCTTACACGTAATTGTAGACCTTAAGCCATTTTCAGCCAGCTGCTAGAGGCAGCACGTAAACTTTGTTCCTATAGTTCACCTTGTGATGTAAAGACCTAAATTCTACCTCATTTTAACCTAAAATTTAACCTCAAAGTGAACATGGGAGGTATATTACACGTGTTTATCCATTGTGAATGCACTTGGCACCCCTCATAATATATATAGCTGTCCCCCCAAACGTGCTGAATATGTATGACTCTATTGTGTAATATATAGCCTATGAGGCATAAAAATAACCAACCTGCTCCTTCTCCCCAAAGAGAGAGTAATTTTGGCAGGTTCTGGGACCATCTCTTCCTGGCTTGCAAATTAGTATTGCCAGTAAATCTCTCCTTTCTACTCTTTAGCCATCCTCGTGGTCTTTTGGATGATATATCAGATAAGTATATTTCAGAGCAAAGAAAATTACTAGGAACAGACAGGGATATTACATAATAACAGGGTCAATCCAATATGAAAAACAAGCAATTCTAAATGTATATGCACCAAATAACAGAACTGCAAAATATGTGTAGCAAAACCTGATAGAACCGAAAGGAGAAATAGACACATAACATGATTTAAAGGTAGAGATTTCAACACCCCTTCCCCAATAATTGATAGAACAACAAAACAAAAAAATTACCAGGTGTATAGAACTCAGTAAGTGGCTGTATTACTTGTTTTGATCTGTAAAACAATGATAATAATAGTACTCACACTTCACTGAGTTTTGGTGAAGATTGAATGAATTTATACTTATAAAGAATTTAGAAATGTGGCCGGGCCCAGTGGCTCATACCTGTAATCCCAGCACTTTGGGAGGCTGAGGCGGGTGGATCACCTGAGGTCGGGAGTTCGAGACCAGTCTGACCAACATGGAGAAACCTCATCTCTAATAAAAATACAAAATTAGCCAGGTGTGGTGGCGCTTGCCAGTAGTCCCAATTACTGGGGAGGCTGAGGCAGGAGAATTGCTTGAACCCTGGAGGCGGAGGTTGCGGTGAGCCGAGATCGCACCATTGCACTCCAGCCTGGGCAACAAGTGTGAAACTCTGTCTCAAAAAAAAAAAAAAAAAAAAAATCTTAGAAATGTAACTGACATATCATAAGCCCTCAAACTTAATAATCTTTTAATACATGGAGCTATCTATTTAAAATAATGTACATAAGGCAACATCCCAGAAGAAAATGGGCAAGAATCATGAGTAATCAAACCATAATAGAAGAAATGTTATTATCAAAATGTGCAGTCTCAAACAATAATTGTCTTAAAAATAAAAACAACAATGAGATTTAATTGTTCATGTCGGCAATTTGAACAGACTAACACACCCACTGTTCAAGAGCATTTGTGGAAGTCAGGAAAAAACACCCTGTTGGTGAGAGTGTAAACAGACCTTCAGGAGGCAACTTGGTAACATGTATTAAAAACCAAAATATGTATATCAATGGATGCATGATTCCTATCTCTATTTTTGCCCTTACAGCAATCTTGTGTGTAGAGAAATACTGAAAAGCATTTTCATGGTAACATGGTTTATAATTTTTAAAAAGCGAAGGTCAGTGAATAAAGGGCAATTATCTACTTCCCTACAATGAAATGCAGTAATGAAAATAATCATTAGAATCTCTTTTATTAATTTAAAAGGATACTAGAAAAGTGAAATACAATTTCACTTATAGAACATTTACATATTGGTTTGCATAGACTTGCACAAGATAAAATTTCTGTAAGATTGGTCACCAAAATGTCCTGAATGATAACATTACAATTAATGTTTATATTGTAGGGGAAAAGAAAATTCTGTTTTTGTCACCCATCAGTAAGTTCATGCTTGAGGCCCCTCTACAAAAAGACAGATTGGTCGGGTGCAGTGGCTCACGTCTGTAATCCGAGCACTTTGGCAGGACGAGGCGGGCGGATCACGAGGTAAGGAGATTGAGAACATCCTGGCCAACACGGTGAAACCCTGTCTCTACTAAAAATACAAAAATTAGCGGGGCATGGTGGCACGTATCTGTGGTCCCAGCTACTCGGGAGGGCGAGGCAGTAGAATCGCTTGAACCCGGGAAGCGGAGGTTGCAGTGAGCCGAGATCGCGCCATTGCACTCCAGCCTGGGTGACAGAGCAAGGCTCAGTCTCAAAAAACAAAAAAAAAGATTAGCAAGAGAAAAGCATACAAATGTATTTAATATAAGTTTTATATTACATGGGACCCTTCGGAAATGAAAACTCGAGGGAAGCGGGAAACCTGTGAATTTTTATGGTAAGTTTTGTGAAATGCATAGTTGTGGATTAATATGATTGACAGTAGGCATATGATCTAATGGTAATAAACTGAGGGGGACATAGCAAGGCTTGTTTGTTAATTACCTATTAACGATCAGCCAAGTATCAGCAGAGACAGCAAAACATCCTAGTTTTGAGTTAGAAGACCTAGGTTTTTGTTTTGGCTTATCAATTATGGGTATTGTTTTAGATGAAACATCAAGTATTCTTGATTTCTTATTTCAAAAATAAAAAATAAAAAATAAAGGAAGGAAAAAAGAAGAAAAAAAGAGAAGAAAAGTGTCAGAGTCACTTGAACCAGAGTAACTCCATTTTGAGTGAGGGCTAGGAAAATGAGGCTGAGACTTTCTGGGCTGCATTCCCAGAAAGTCAGTCATTCCTAGCTTCTAGATGTTTACGGTTAAGGGAACAAATAAATAATGTTTACTAAACAGACTCAGACTTGGGAGTGTCCAGATATCCCTATATCTAGAGAACAAAGGCATTCTTAATTTTGTTTAAAGATAATAATGTTGATTCTTGCAAAATATAGTAACTAAGAAAATTAATCCTTTATCACAAACTTTTGTAGCAGAGAACATCTCCCCATATATACAAGCATTGTACCTAGGGTGGATGCCTTCCTCCTCTTACTTTCGGGAATGTCCTGCTCTGTCTATGGAGTAGTTGTCCTTTCACCACTTTACTTTCTTAGTAAACTTGCCTTTACTTTGCACTGCGGACTCACCCTGAACTCTTTCTTGCGCGGGATCCAAGAACCCTCTCTTGGGGTCTGGATGGGGACCTCTTTTCTGTAACATATTTCTGGCCACCACAGAAGGGACTATAGTACAGAAACCCTGACCCAACAGCTACCTTTGGGTAAGTGTTGGAGTTCTGTAACAAAAGAAGAAGGCAGGCAGGCAAAAAATTTATGAAAGAACATATGACAAAATAATTTCTGCTTCAAAACTTCGTATTTTTTTAATTTTTTTTTTTTTTTTTTTTTTTTTGAGACGGAGTCTCGCTCTGTCACCCAGGCTGGAGTGCCATGGCGCGATCTCGGCTCACTGCAAGCTCCGCCTCCCGCGTTCACGCCATTCTCCTGCCTCAGCCTCCCGAGTAGCTGGGACTACAGGCACCCACCATCACGCCCAGCTAATTATTTTGTATTTTTAGTAGAGACGGGGTTTCATCGTGTTAAGCAGGATGTTCTCGATCTCCTGACCTCGTGATCCGCCCGCCTTGGCCTCCCAAAGTGCTGGGATTACAGGCGTGAGCCACCGCGCCCGGCTAAATTTTTTTTTTTTAATAAGTCATGCTTTTTTTTAGGGCGTGGGTGCATATCTCATTCTGTCGCTCAGGCTGTGGCGGCGCGATCTTGGCTTGCTGCAACCTCTGCCTCCCGGGCTCAAGTAATCCTCCCACCTCAGCCTCTATAGTAGCTGGAACTATAGGCATATGCCACCACGCCCAGCTAATTTTTTGTAGAGACTGGATTTCGCCATGTTGCTCAGGCTGGTCTCGAATTGTGAGCTCAAGTGATCTGCCTGACTAGGTCTCCCAAAGTGCTGGGATTACAGGCATGACGCACCTCACCTGGCCCAAAAGTTCATTTTGAAAATGCTTATATTACCAAGTCTCACTTCTCCGGAGACAGATCCTAAATATCAGCTTCTTAAACTGCAGCCTCAATTCCTTAGTAATGTTTTTGGGGGATGTGGTCGTTTTATAATTAAAAAAAAAATGTAGATTTTTAAGCCAAGCGTCACTTTCACAACGGCAGTTTGCATATACAGTACTAGGATGCGAAGTGCTTCACTTACAGTTGTTCACTGACATTTTGTGTGGCATCCAGATTTTTTTTTATTTTTTATTTTTGAGACAGGGTCTGTCCTCACCCAGACTGGAGTGCAGTTGTGCCGTCACAGCTTACTGCAACCTCCACCTTCCAGGCTCAAATGATCCTCCCACTTCAGCCTCCCCAGTACTTGGGACTACAGAAATGTGCCACCAGGCCTGGTTAATTTTTTAAATTTTTGGTGGAGACAAAAGGTCTCACTAAGTTGCCCAGACTGGTCTTGAGCTCCTGGGCTCAAGTGATCCTCCCACCTTGGCCTCCCAAAGTGCTGGTATTACAGGCGTGAGCTGCACCACACCCGGCCCAGAACCTCTTTTAAAAGATTCTTAAAAATTAAATCTGGGCCGGGCGCGGTGACTCATTCCTATAATCCCAGGACTTTGGGAGGCCAAGGCGGGAGGATCATTTGAGCCCAGGAGTTCGCTTGACCAGCCTGGGCAACAAAGTAAGACCCTTTGCCTCCACAAAAAATTAAAAAATTAACTGGGTATGGTGGCGCATTTCTCTAGTCCCAGCCACTCAAAGGGCTGAAGTAAGAGGATCGCTTGAGCTGGGGAAGTCGAGGTTGCAGTGAGCTATGATGGCGCCTGGCCGACAGAGAAAGGCCCTTTCTCAAAACAAAAACAAAAACTGTTTGAGAAACTTTATTTCTTCATCCAAAGACACTGCTGAATGTCACCTACATATAATGCCCATAAATTCGCTGAAAATACTCCCCTCCGATTCCCCCACCCCCTCCTACTTACTGTGCAGTCAACAAGTGTCTTTTCTTCTTGCATTTCTTCCCCCAGCCCCAGACCCAGAATTGGCCCATTGAGTCCTCCTCCTCAACTAGTGCTCTTCCTGCCTTTTTTTTTTTTTTTTTTTTTTTTAGCTATATTGTTTTTGGCGTCCTGGACTTCTCGAAAAAGGTTTCCCTCTCCAAGTGGGGCCCTCCTAGTAAGCTTTGCAGTGGCGCCAGATGGGGAAGGGCACAAAATCCAAACCCTTTTGTATCTCGCAGAGCTGGAAATCAGAACGTTAAGTGGCTTAGGAAATGGGAATCTGGATTTCTGGGATGCATGAAATATGTAAACTACATAGCTGTTGTCATTGATAAACAATTATAACTCAAAACTACTGCGATTTCATTTTGTGGAGCGGGAAATATTCCGTATAAGGGCGCCCGGGAAATCAGACTTCGCTTATTGTTTCCTCAATACTTGAAGTAAGAATTTACAGCACAGGCAAGCTGCAGGAGCAAATATCCCTACATGCCCTTTTGTCGCTTAGACTTTTCTGCTCCTCTCCCCCGCATCTCACAAGAAGTTAACGGCTAATGACCCCCACAGGAACACTATGCCCTGAATTCCATTACCTGCTTCATTATCCAGAAAGGAACGTTTCCAGTACTAGACCAGGGAGGGAGTAGTGACCTTATCAAAGGAATTATACATAGTACCCGAAGGCTTACCCAGGGGGAACAAATAAGTTTGCTAAGACAGATGAGAAAGAGCGTCATCACGACCGTCTATCGTTTGTATTTTAGTAGAGACAGGCTTTCGCCATGTTGGCCGGGCTAGTCTCGAACTCCCGACCTCAAGTGATCCGCCCGCCTCGGCCTCCCAAATTGCCAGGATTAAAGGCAAGAGGCACCGCGCATGGCCCCGTCCAAGTTAACCTTGGCTCTAAAACTTGCCTTCGCTAACATTCCAGTTGATCCTCTAGAACTGAAACAGAATAGCAGCAGCACCACCTTAAGAAATTGTGGTTATAGCTCTCCTTGTGACAAAGTAGGTGGCTCTGAAAAGAGCCTTTGGGTTTGGAGGTGCTTACATGAGCACTTATTTAGAGCTAGTGTACTTGGTAACTGCCTTAGTGCCCTCGGACACAGCATGCTTAGCCAGCTCCCCAGGCAGTAGCAGGCGCACAGCCGTCTGAATCTCCCTGGAGGTGATGGTCGAGCGCTTATTGTAGTGAGCCAGGCGAGAAGCCTCGCCCGCGATGCGCTCGAAGATGTCGTTGACGAAGGAATTCATGATCCCCATGGCCTTGGATGAGATGCCGGTGTCGGGGTGGACCTGCTTCAGAACCTTGTACACATAGATAGAATAGCTCTCCTTGCGGCTGCGCTTACGCTTCTTACCATCCTTCTTCTGCGCCTTAGTGATAGCCTTCTTAGAGCCCTTTTTAGGGGCTGGAGCAGACTTAGAGGGTTCAGGCATTGCTATTCCTAAACAGAATAGAAAAGCTACTAACACTCTCCACTACAGAGTAGTACAGAGAACAGTTCAGAGCCCATGTATTTATAGTCCTGAGATTCAAATGACGGTTTAAGATTCCTCACTTCTGATTGGACAAAAGAAACACGGTTTCACTGAGGGGTGGGGTTTATGCAAATATGGAATTTATGTTATCTTTTTCTATTGGGTAAAGCACCAAACAGAATTGACCAATAGGATAGCTTCCTGTTGCAGCCTTGCAGTTTGTATAAAAGGATTTGTTCAGGCGCCATTCCAGCTTGCTTGTCTTTCACAGTTTTCCGCTGCTTTCATAGGTCGCTATTTTCGGACGTGGAAAATGGAGTTAAAGCAAAAACTTGTTTGTCGCTACCGGGCTTGCAGTTCCCAATAGGGCAGAGTCCGTCATTTTTTTCGAAAGGGTAATTATTCTGAGCCGGTCGGAGCCGGTGCGCCAGTGTACTTACAGTACTTGGCCGCCGAGATTTTAGAACTGGTGGGCAGCGCCATACGTGACAAGACCCGCAGCATCATCCCCCGCCACCTGCAGCTGGCCATCCGCAACGACGAGGAGGTCAACAAGCAGCTGGGCAACGTCACTATTGCTCAGGGAGGCGTCCTGTCCAATATTCAGGCCGTCCTGTTGCCAAAATAACAGAGCCACGATAAGGCCAAGGTCAAGTAAACACTCAAATCAGAAAACGTAGCTTACACTTGAAACGGCATTTTTCAGAGCCGACCATAGTTACACAAGAAAGGATGATAACTTGCTTTTGTTAGGGTATTTTTTGCTTTTCGTTTGGATTGGTTTATTTTGAGACAGTCTAGCTCTGTCACCCAGGCTGGAGTGCAGCGGCGCGATATCGGCTCACTGCAACCTCCACCCCGCCGCTTCACGCGGTTCTCATGCCTCAGCCTCCTGTGTACTTGGGATTACAGGCGTCTGCTACCGCGCCCAGCTAGTTTTTGTATTTTTATGCGAGACGGGGTTTCACCATTTTAGCCAGGGTTGTCTTGAACTCCTGGCCTCTAGTGATCGTCCCATCTCGCCCTCCCAAAATGCTGGGATTATAGGCGTGAGCCACCGCCCCAACCTAATGGTGTTAAAAAGTTAAGTTTCGAGAAAATAACACCTTCCTTTAGAAAGTACATTTTAGAGTATACAAAGTGAAACTTAAGGTCAACCAAAATAAGACGTTTTGAGAACAGGCAGGGTGGGAATGTGACTTGGACTTAGAAAACAAAGGGCAAGGAAACTTGCTGTTCGCCAGTAACAAAATAGCATGGAATTCTCATTCTCTGAATATAAGCGTTATTTCCCGACATGAGTCAGTGAACGTTTCTGGTGGTTTAGTGAATGTTCACCAGCATTGATAACTTGCGAGACTGTCAGGAATGCAGAATTTCAAGTCCCACTCAAACTTACTGAATCGGAATTTACATTTTAAAAATCCTTAGATACCTTGTTATACACCCTGTTCTTTGGGACTGGATGAACTAGAATTTTAGACAATTTGTCGCTGCAGATAACTGAAACGAAAAGGACAGGATGGGCGGTGGGGCAACTCATCCAATAAGATTGTCTAGTAATGAACCAATCAGTCTGGTCACTCTTCAGCCAATGATTTTATCGCGCGGGACTTTTGAAATATTACAGGACCAATCAGAATGTTTCTGACTATATTTAAAGGCCACTTGCTCTCAGTTCACTACACTTTTGTGTGTGCTCTCATTGCAAATGGCTCGTACGAAGCAAACAGCTCGCAAGTCCACCGGCGGCAAAGCTCCGCGCAAGCAGCTCGCTACTAAAGCAGCCCGTAAGAGCGCTCCGGCCACGGGTGGCGTGAAGAAACCTCACCGCTACCGGCCGGGCACCGTGGCCTTGCGCGAAATCCGTCGCTACCAGAAGTCCACCGAGCTGCTGATCCGGAAGCTGCCGTTCCAGCGCCTGGTGCGAGAAATCGCCCAGGACTTCAAAACCGACCTGCGTTTCCAGAGCTCTGCGGTGATGGCGCTGCAGGAGGCTTGCGAGGCCTACCTGGTGGGACTCTTCGAAGACACCAATCTGTGCGCTATTCACGCTAAACGCGTCACCATCATGCCCAAAGATATCCAGCTGGCACGTCGCATCCGTGGGGAAAGGGCATAAGTCTGCCCGTTTCTTCCTCATTGAAAAGGCTCTTTTCAGAGCCACTCACAATTTCACTTAAAAACAGTTGTAACCAATTCGGTTGTCTATGTTCGTTTCCAGGAGATATAAAGGTGAAAACTACACACAAGTTTTGTAACTGCAGACAAGTCTATCAGGCCTTTTCAACCGGTTTTACTGCGAGAAAACAAGCTGAGTTACTGTTTTGCCCTTGTTAAAAAATTCCTAGGGGTCTTTTTAACATGTATATGTGTAAATACTTACATATTGAAACAGGCTCCTGGGGACACCGTCACTCCTTTTAATCCACGTGACAATTTTAGGTCTGATGGCAGTATTATTAAAGCTTTCATAAAGACAATGTGTGTATAGTTATCTAAGTCCACAAAAACGATATCTGACCCCAAAATTCAGTATTGGTTTTGGGCTGCTGGAGGTGGAGTCAGCTCAGGTGGAAGAAACTGGCCTCAGTACACACTGCCAAAAGTCCACTAAATAGATTTATGTAACAAATACACAAGACTTGCGTATGACCATCCAAAGATTATGCGGTCATCCTTATCCAGGGAATTTGAGAATGAAGGGTGGCAACTGCAAAGCTCTTTTACCCATGTCCTCTTTTAATAAATATTTAAAAATGTATTCAAATACTGATTTCATCCATTTTCTAAATATATTAGTATACTTAACTGATGGGGTAGATCAAGGTTTTCTGGGGATCAAACCTTTTACAACTTGTTAACTATTAAAAACTATAATGTAAAATTAAAAATGCAAAAGTACTGCAGACTGTAAATATAAATTTATAATGGGAAAATAAAATCAAATTCCAATTTTATAAAAGCTGACAAAACAACAGCCATCACAAAATTCAGAAAATAGCATATTTTATTAACTTCTGAATATGACACTACCCAGTATATTTTCCTGTAGTTTTGACTGAATACTCTGATTCCATCTTCAGATCGAAATTATTTTGTAATGTTGTCTATAGGTAATGGAAATAGAATTCAATCTTTCCTCCAGGGTGGCTGATGATAATATGTTTTCTTCATAACTTAGAAGTATTTCAGTTTCAAAACACATTATTGGTAATGTCAAGTAAGTTTTTAGGATTGTTTTCAAATTTGGAAAATCCTCTGTCAAGCTCCTTTCACATGTAAGTTGTAAACTTTGTAAGAATTCTTTCCAGACTAGCTTCTGGCTCTATACGTTTCTACTCTCCAGTAGACACTCACTCTCAGTGCTGGGAAGGTGTTTTGAATACTTAGATGTCATAACATTTTATCTAGACCTGCATCTTGCCAGGAATTTAGGTGAGTTATTCCAGTGAGCAGTAGGAACATTCCTTGAAGCCATTCTTACGTCAGATTGGCTGGCAACGAATGAAGTACACATGAACACATATGCAAATCACGTAACTTATTATCCCCATACTAGATACATCTTCAACTAAACTTTCTCTTACTCAAATTCCAAATATTTTCATCAGGATTCCAACATAATCAGACAATGGTGATTTTAATAAAAAGGAGGATTGAGTGAAAATAGCAGTCTGAACCATCCGTGATTAAAGTACCTTAATACTGCAAATTTTAAAATCAGAGAGAGAGAGAGACAAACTAACACATTTGTAGGGCCCCTCTCTGCACCTTGGAAGTACAGGCCCTTACACTTGTGTTTCATTAGCTTCAGGATAAATCTGCCTCAGATCACTGGCCAAATTTTACGTGGCCTTCTTCAGCATCCCACCACTCTATTCAAATACATCTCTGCAGGAGCACCCTGTGAGTTGAGAATTACTGGTCTGGGATGACCACTGTTTGCATGATGCTTTGGATGGTGGTGCTGTTCTCAGAAGAAATACCAGAAGGAGAAAGGTTAGTCAGGAGAATATAAAGTCAACCTTAAGCAATTTGAACACTTCAGTGGTTAAGTGAGTTCCCTGGGACAACTCTGCAAGCTGTTTTAACTTTATTTGTATTGAATATTACCTTCTTTTAGAGAGGCCAACGTGTAGAAGGAAATAACAATGAAACAAAGGATTCATTAATAGTATAAACTATAAACTGTCATTGATAGTCTTCCATGGGCCAAGTACCACATGAAGTGGTTGGTCTGAATTATTGTGTAAAATTCTTACTTCAGCATTGTAAGGCAAATTATCTCACTGTCTCCATTTTACAGAAGTGGAGGTTCAGCCTCAGGAATTTCACTAAATTCGCCAAATTCTTACTACCAGCAGATATCATTGCCAGGCAGTGTCACACTTTAATATCTTCTAATCAATAAGATAACCCTAAAATTGATTATCATATATAATTTCCTTCTCATATATAGTTTCATACTATCATATATAGTTTCTTTTGTTTCAGAAATTGGACTCCCTCAGGGTGGATAAGGAGACATGGTGGTGTCCTGGCCTAAGTATTGTTGGAATCCTCTAGTCAGAGGCCTGATGTGAGGTGAAGTGGACAGTGAAACTGCCTTTGCAAAAATCATAACTGAGAAAATTATTACAGTGAAAGAGATCTTACCTAACCGACTCCATCTAACGTCTAACCTCCAAGCTGTCCTTTTCATTCCTGAGTTTGGGATTAACTAACTTTGGGAGGAGCTTAGTTTATAGTTTTGCTTTGAAACAAAAACAATAACAGCCCTTTCAGAAACAAACCCCTTTCCTGCCTGGAGACCAGACTGCTTTTGCAGGACTAACAAATTAGCCACAAGATTATAAATTATGGTTTAGGAGTCATGCAGCTGGAAGCTACAAGATTCTAAACCTCCTCAAATTGCTCCTGGGGGTAAAATCAGTATTTTAAAACCTAAGATCAATGCTTGAGCTATTTTGCAGACCCTGAACACAATGGATTAGCTGGCACCACCCATATAGATAAACTGGATTATCTGGTCTTGAGTCCCCCACCCCACCACTCCCAGGAACTGATTTAGCACAAGAGGACAGCTTAGGCTCCCTATAATTTCATCTCTGACCCAACCAAGCAGCACTCCCGACTCACTGGTCCCCTACAATCAAATTATCCTTAAAAACTTTGGTCCCCAAATTCTCAAGGAGACTGATTTGAGTAATAATAAAACTCTAGTCTCCTGTAGCGCTGGCTCCTTATTGCAATTCCCCTGTCTTGATAAATCAGCTCTGTCTAGGAAGTGGACAAGGAGAGCCCGTTGGGTGGTTACAATAGGACAAACCAATAAAATATAAAGTATTAGAGACACTACCTGGGTTTCAGGAACAGGTCAGAAAAAGTGTTTTCTTGGAAAACATCTGGATTCTGCTGCAGAGCAAGTATTTGCTTGTGTCTTCCCAGAGTATAAAAGCTGTCCTGTCCAAGATAGTTGCCACTAACCATATGTGACTATTAAGCATTGAAATGTGGCTACTCCAAACTGTGATGTGCTTTAAGTGTAAAATACACACCAGATTTCAAAGACCTAGTAAAATAACAAAGTAAAAACTCAATATTTTAATATTAGATACCTTGTTGAAACAATTTTTGGTTACACTGGATTCAAATCATTAAAATAGATTTCTTTTTTCACTTTTTAAAATGTGCCTATTAAAAAATTTAAAATTACATATGTGGACCCTATGTTTCTGAGGAACAGTGCCAGGACATAGAGGATAGTTATATTCACTCACAGATCAAAAACTAGCAAAAGTATGAAATACCTAATAATTTAATTTTTCACCTTAACTTTTGGCATATTCCACAGATCTGTAGTATATTTGAGTGTGATAGCTTAGGAATAAATATGATTGGAACTCATTCATGTTTAGAGAGAAAGGGTGTCAAATTGAGAACCAGGCAGATACACCTAATCTTAAAATGACCCCAAAGTAAAGTGGTTGAAGAAATTAAATCCCAAAGATTTTTGGTGAAGAATGTTGTAGTTTTCATCAGTATGTCCATGTTCAAATGGAGATTAAAGAAGGCAAAATAAGGCCGGGTGCAGTGGCTCACACCTGTAATCCCAGCACTTTGAGAGGCCAAGGCAGGCGGATCATGAGGTCAGGAGTTCGAGATCAGCCTGGCCAACATAGTGAAACCCTGTCTCTAATAAAAATACAAAAATTAGCCGAGCACGATGGCATGCGCCTGTGGTCCCAGCTACTAAGGAGGCTGAGGCAGGAGAATCACTTGAACCCGGGAGGCAGAGGTTGCAGCAAGCCAAGGTCACGCTGCAGGCCCAGCAGCCTGGGTGACAGTGAGAGACTCCGTCTCAAAAAAAAAAAAAAAAAAAAAAAAGTCAAAATAAAAGAACTGTGGGCTGACAACTGTGGATTAAGCATCAGTTCTATTAAGAAGGGCTAACTCGAAGATGAATCTTTTGAAGATACATTTTGACTCCAGCTCTTTAGAGGAACAAAGTTTACCTTGATGTGAAATTCTTCAAATAAAAATTTATTGACTTTAAATTAAAAAAAAAAATGCACACACACACACACACAGCTAACTAGCTACATCCTTAATGACACCAAGCTTTAGTCCTTCACCCTGAAGTGGGAATGACAATGGCACTTACTTCAAAGTGCTGTGACAAGAATGTGTTTGAAAATAAATATAGAGTAATCAGCAACAGTGCTTGGCATATTGTAAATAAGTGCTCAAAAAATGCTAGTTCCCAAAACTGTTGTTGCCACTGTACCCTAAATCCCTATTCTCTTCTGATATCCTTTAGTGATGTAATTCTGTCTTGCACTGGGCCTGTTCATCTCCGGTATGAATTTCAACCACAATGTCCTTACTACATTTCCCTCAGGCTTATATAGCCAAAATATCCAGAGCTTTGCCTAGGGGTGTATAATATGATACTTCAATTTGTAGCCATGATAGCACTGTGTATGAAAGTTTGGAATAATGCGCCGGGCATGATGGCTCACGCCTGTAATCCTAGCACTTTGGGAGGCCGAGGTAGGTGGATCACTGGGGTCAGGAGTTCGAGACTAGCCTGGCAAACATGGCGAAACCCCGTCTCTACTAAAAATACAAAAAAATTACCTGGGTTTGGTGTCAGGTGCCTGTAATCCCAGTTACTCAGGAGGCTGTGGCAGGAGAATTGCTTGAACCGGGGAAGTGGAGGCTGCAGTGAACCAAGATCACGCCATTGCACTCCAACCTGGGTGACAGAGAGAAACTATGTCTCAAAATAAATAAATAAATAAATAAAAAACAGAAAGTTTGGAATAATGCATTACAAGTAGCCTCTAGTTTTTATGTTACTCATAGTTTTATCACACAAGAACAATGTCATAAATTTTCATGGTTGAATTATCAGTTGTTTATGCAATATTCATTGATGTTTTTGGCTTATCAGCACTGTTTCTGGAATTATTTGAATATTATTACCGTTTTTCAAAATTATTTTATAAAACTAATTTAAAAATAAAAAATGATATAATTACTAATGTGAAATTAAATATAAGTTTTGAAGAATATCAGGATGTCACCCCCAAATTATTCTACTTTGGCATAAAAGTTATTTTCAGCTGAAGGCAACTGAAAATCAACAGGTGTAGGAAGAGGTCTCTGTCTTCTCTTTACCCAAATTTCCCTTTGTGAAGGTGACAGAAATTTCCCTTGTAAAAGTGTCCCCAACTGCTATACCAGGAAAAAGAGAGCAATTCTTATCACTAGATATGGAAGGTTGGCACTGAGATGAATCTGCAAAAACAAACCTTACTACAATTATTTCTATCTTTCATTTTATCTTCCATGGTTTTTATTGCCCATGTATTTATTTCCTTGTCACATTCCCAAATTCGTCATCCCATGAAGTGCAAACTCCCTTTCCTTTGTTGGAATGGTGTATAAGTCCGTGAGTCTAACCGCTTTTTTAAGGTTTCAATTTTTTTTTCTTTGGGAACTCTGTGCATGTAATATACTAATAAAATTGCATGCTTTTTTTTTTTCGCATGTTAATCTGTCCTTTGTCAGTTAAATTTGCAAGACCCTACTTAGTGAATCTAAGAGTACAGAAAAACATGTGTCCTCATTGACAGTTTCAAAAACTAAGTAAAATTGAGGCAAGAATCTTTTTCATCTTAAAATGGCCAATTTTAATTTCCAAATGAATGGTTAATTAGACCTAAGCCAGTAAGCTATGTGAACAATTGTGATGGAATAAAACAAAACTAAAGAGCATGAACAAAATTGAGAAAACATATGGAAGACTGAATCTAAAGGCCAAGTAGAATTGAAAATTTTTCTAATTTTTAACTCTATAAATTAAAGGAATGTGTTTCATTTGACGAGTTTCATCTGTGGAAACATGTTTGCAGAAGACATTTGAGGTTAGGATTAATTGAAAGTACATAAATCAAATAGATTAAGACCCCAAAGGGTATTGAAGGAAAATTAGAAAATCAGCTATTTTTGCTTGGGTTGATTCCTCTCCTGACTAACTCTTGGAGATGATAAGAACATCAATTAAATGGGTAGCCATGAAAGTATCTAAGGGAGAAAGGAACACAGAAGTTCAATGTACCATAACTTTATTTTTATTTATTTAGTTTTTTGAGAGAGAGTCTGGCTCTGTCGCCCAGATGGAGTGCAGTGGCGTCATCTTAACTCACTGCAACCTCTGCCTCCTGGGTTCAAGTGATTCTCCTGTCTCAGCCTCCCGAGTAGCTAGGATTACAGGTGTGTGACACCACGCCCAGCTAATTTATTGTGTGTTTTCATGGCCAGGCTGTATTTTCATGGCCAGGCTGGTCCTGAACTCCTGACCTCTGGTAATCTGCCTGACTCAGCCTCCCAAAGTGCTGGAATTACAGGCGTGAGCCACTGCTTCCGGCTTTTTTTTTTTATGACGGAGTCTCGCTGTGTCACCCAGGCTGGAGTGCAAGGTCTCGCCTCACTGCAACCTCCGCCTCCCGGGTTCAAGCAATTCTCTGCCTCAGCCTCCCGAGTAGCCGGGATTACAGGCGCCTGCCACCATGGTTGGCTAATTTTTATACTTTTAGTAGAGACGGGATTTCACCATCTTGGCAAGGCTGGTCTTGAACTCCTGACCTCGTGATCCACCCGCCTAGGCCTCCCAAAAAGCTGGGATTATAGGCGTGAGCCACCGCGCCCAGCCTTTTTTTTTTTTTAATTGTTTGATGTTGAGATGGAGAAACAGGAGGAGGTGGAAGAGATCTTAATATACATATGGAAAAATAAAAAATGGAATAACCAGGAAACTTCTGAAAAAGAAGAGTAATGAGAGAAAATTAGCTCTATCTGCTATTAAAGTCACGTTACAACATCTCAGTTAATTAGTCTCCCAAAGAGGAGACTAATGTAAATGCATGTTTAATAAACTGCACCCCCAGTGGATGCCTGAAACCACAGATAGTACTGAACCGTATATACACTATTTTTTTCTATATACACATGGCAATGATGAATTTAATTTATAAATCAGGCACTGTAAGAGATTAGCAATAACTGATAATAAAACAACAATTATAACAATATACTGTAATAAAAATGATTTGAGTCTGTGAACGGTGGTTCACGCCTGTAATCTAAGCACTTTGGCAGGATGAGGTGGGCGGATAATCTGAGGTCAGGAGTTCGAGACCAGCCTGGCCAACTTAGTGAAACCCCGTCTCTACTAAAAATACAAAAATTAGCCGGGCATGGTGGCAGGCCCCTGTAATCTCAGCTACTCGGGAGGCGGAGGCAGGAGAATCGCTTGAACCCGTGAGGCGGAGGTTGCAGTGAGCCGAGAACGTGCCATAGCACTCCAGCCTGGGTGACAGAGGGAAACTCCGTCTCATAAATAAATAAATAAATATAAATATAAATTATATGACTGTGATCTCTCTCAAAATAGCTTACCGTTTTACTTGTGATAATGTGAGATGACAGAATGCCTGTAATGAGATAAAGTGAGGTGAATGGAGTAGGCATTGTGAAGTAGCATTAGGCTTGATAAGATACTACAGATTTAGGTATTAGTTGAACACTTGCCATTTGTCACATAATCATCTCAGCATTGAGGATAGCACACAACACAATGTTTAAAACAATACAATTCTACCTTAAGAATTGTGGGAATGACTAAAGGAACAAAATAGAAACCTGAGAAACCTAAGACAGTCCAACTGTCTGAAATTTTAGCGTATTAGCCTATGACAAAACAGCCAAAATTGATAGGAGCGTGGCGGGTGGCACGGGAGGAAGAAGGGGGAAGCAGAAATGAAAGTTCATAAATGGTCTTGGGAGAAAATATGTCCATATATTAAACCTTACACCAAAATAGAGGGTTCACCATGTTAAACCGTGTTGTAATGTAAAATTAACAACACAAAATTACTTAAATCATGGGAGAATGTTTTCTCCTTCCCTGCCTCTGTCTTCCTGTCTCTCTGCTTGCCTCCCTCCCCTTTCTCTCTTTCTTGGGATGAATCCGTGGTCACTATCACTAACAAATTAACTCACTATATTAATCATTGTGGAGATGGTAGAATAATTGAGCAGCTTATCTCCAGAAGCCCCAGTCCCCATAATTTAGGTCTCACCAAAATGTGCCCACCAGATTTTAAAAGAAGCGAATATAAGACGCTAGGCTTTCTGTATTCAGAAGCACCATGGATGTCAAACAGAGGGAACCATTAACGAAGGCCTTTATTAGAAATGTCTCCCATTTATCCATACACTCTTCATAGTTAATAGTACAAATACTTTGTTTTCTGCGTAGAAACATTTGGACTGCCAAACAAAATACGTTTAAAGGAACTTCGATTTTTAAATGTTGCTGTCTGTCTTAACAGGATAAGCAACCGTAGTCATGCGAGGACAAAATGGCTGGCTAAAAGTTGTGCTTTCGAGACGCTCAAAATCGATACGCTCAAACCTGTCAGTTTAGCGGAAGGCTACATGATATGTGGAACAAAAAACTCCCTAGGTCCACGATTGCCTTGGGTGGAGGAAGGGCTATTGCCGCTGTTGTGGCTGTTTTTTAAATGCATTCCTTCGTTGCCACAGGAATGAGAAATTAACAGCAGAGGAATGTAGGACAAAGGTACCTGCACGCACTCTCCTCCCAGGGCTGGATGTTGCCACTACCTCCAGGAGACATCAACTTGACTACCAACAACATGGAAAGCGTCCGAAATCCCAGACATTAATATGAAGAGAAAAGAGGCAAAACTTTTAAGTCACAGTAATGCAAAACACAGATAAGCAACGTCTGCCACCATCCAATTAAATACAGAATGAAAGTCATGTACTAGAAGAACGGACCAACCCGGGAGCAGGGCGGGACTTTTGAAAATTTTTTAGTCCAATCCGGACATCCCTTTAGACTAAGAAACTGGCTCTTGTTTTGCGGTCTTTTCTGCCGTTCACAGGCCTGGGGCGGGACTGACTGCCATCCCAAAACCATCCGCCAGCGAGAAAAGCCTCCGGTCAGGGACCTGGAAGCCGCAATAAAGGTTTAAATGCTGTAACCTCACCACGGCCACTCTCCAACCCCGTCACCCAATTCGTCTTGACACCTCAGTAACTCCCATACGACTAACCTTAAGTAACAGGGCAGAACAAGAAAAGAAAGGCAGATAGGAAAGAAATTATCCAGCTCTTTTATTGAGATCAGTGGTGGCTCTGAAAAGAGCCTTTTGGGTTTTAGAAGTAGGCGTTCGCCTATTTCTTCTTGGGCGCCGCCTTCTTAGGCTTGACAACCTTGGGCTTAGCGGCCTTGGGCTTCACAGCCTTAGCAGCACTTTTGGCAGCTTTCTTGGGCTTCGCAACCTTGGCCTTCTTTGGGCTCTTAGCCACTTTCTTGGTCACAGTGGCCGCGGCCGGCTTCTTCGCTTTCTTCGGTGTTTTCTTAGCGCTCTTCTTCGGAGTTGCGCCGCCAGCCGCCTTCTTGGGCTTCTTGGTTGCCCCAACTGGCTTCTTAGGTTTGGTTCCGCCCGCCTTTTTAACCTTGGGCTTGGCTTCCCCGGAGGCTGCCTTCTTGTTGAGTTTAAAGGAGCCAGAAGCACCGGTGCCTTTCGTCTGCACCAGAGTGCCCTTGCTCACCAGGCTCTTGAGACCAAGTTTGATACGGCTGTTGTTTTTCTCCACATCATAGCCGGCGGCAGCCAACGCTTTTTTCAGAGCAGCCAGAGAAACTCCGCTGCGCTCTTTAGAGGCGGCCACAGCCTTGGTGATGAGCTCTGACACCGGGGGACCGGACGCCTTACGAGGCGTCCCCCCAGCCTTTTTGGCCGCCTTCTTCTTTACAGGAGCCTTCTCCGCAGGAGGCGCGGCAGCGGGAGCGGCAGGAGCAGTCTCGGACATGTTGAGAATCAACAATTCGGGTACAAGTGGCAAAACGCCGATGAAGCAGCGCCTGGGTAGGGCCGCTGTATATATAGAGCGCAGGCGCGCTCTGATTGGTGCTCTGGTCGCCCGCCTGGCTGGCAGGCTCTGAGCCGCTGCGCTGCTCCCAAGTTGTGTTTGTTCCACCTCACAAAAGGGGAAAAATATTAAAATTCCCCGCACCAAATCACTTGGGTTTGGTCAGGAAAGGATCTCAGAAGCCTCGGGCTTCATGCTCTTCATTTATTTTTTCCACAAACACAAAAACAACGTGTCCAGGCGTCCCCAGTTCCCCCAACTCCGAAGGAAGTCTGGGGCAGTCAGAGACCACTTTCTGTTTTTCTTATAAATTACCTGTTCGCTCCTTTGCCCCTGAAGGTTCTTTTTCCCAGGGGTGGTTGGGCACATGCTTCCCTTATTTTTGAAGAAAAAAGCGAAATGGTTTCCACCTAAATTTTCATGATAATTCTGTTTCTTCACAAGGGAAGTAACACAGGTCCTCTGTGAATTCTTCGTGCAGTCGCACAGGAACTGTGCACTGGGACAAGGATTCCACGGCCAGTCCAAAGCAATTAGGGCGGGATGGGAGGGGGTTCATGAGCCTTGGTAGGGTCCGGGGTGGTGGGGGGCTACAGACTTAAATCTTTGATTTGAAGATATTGAAACTATCAAATCCCTCTTTTCATAGATGGGGGCGGGGCATCCTTTTCACTTCTCTACAGGCGAGAAATTGGGCTCTTTTTAAAGAGCTCTGAGGTCCCCCTCTGAGTTGTGTAAGGCAGGAGGTCTGGCCCTCAAGATAGAGATCATAAAGGAACAAGGGAGAGCCCTTAAGCCTGCAAAAAAGCCAATAGATTTGGCAGTTAGAGGCACTGAGATAATATGTTTTCAAAGAAAACAAGCATTTTTTATTTATTTACTTTTGTACGCTGCAATATAGAAATGAATTTCAGCCCATGAAAATTGTAGGTTACTTTCAGTAACCATACCTTACGCAAGTTACCATATAGGACAATCTCCAGTTGGGAACTCAAATATATCTTTTGAGTTGCAAATAAAGCAACTGACTTTAATAAAACACACTCTTGACTTTTAAGATGAACAATGTATTTGAAATTTATTTTTTAAATAGCAAAATTTAACACAGAAAGACAAGAAAAGTACCAGAACATGTAATTTATTATAAGATCTGTTGTTGATGAGCTGAAAAATCACCTCTTCTCATCCCCTCTGAAACTATTCTGTTCTAAAGTTTGCTACTTTAAGGTTCACTACTTACTTTACTCTCCGACCCCAAGTAATTGCTATTTTTTTCTTGAGATTAAAGGCAAAGTAAATTGTCTGCCCATATATTTGATATAATTATAGATTCATATTTAGGGACAAAGGTAATATTACAACTCACCAACAATTTCTGCTCAAATATATGTTTTCATGAAAATATGTGTTAAAGAGAACAGCCTTAGATTGTGGGAAAGTCAAAAGGGAACCTACAAATAGAGTTCAATGACAAATGAAAAGTGAAACATCTTTTAGACTAAGGGTGACCCCATTGTTTTATTAAATAACATTTGTCCAACATTTGTAAACATTGTCTGCTTGTGTGCTTATGTCCTCTGGGAATTAACAGTCTAATGAGATTAGTGATGGATGAATTAGCAGTGGTGGAAAAACACTTAGACTGGCTATTCCTCAGAGTGACAGGGTATAAGAATTATACAAAATTATGGAAAGTGTATAAACAATTGAAGCACCTGCATCATACTAATATATTGTAGTAAAAGAAATAATATAAGGCTGGGCCCCGTGGCCCACGCCTGTAATCCTAGCACTTTGGGAGACTCGGGGGCGGATCACCTGAGGCCAGGAGTTTGAGATCAGCCTAGCCGACATGGTGAAACACCATCTCTACTAAAAGTACAAAAATTAGCTGGGGGTGGTGGCACTCAGGAGGCTGAGGCAAGGGAATCGCTTGAACCCGGGAAGCAGAGGTTGCAATAAGCCGAAATGACGCCACTGCACTCCAGCCTGTGCGACAGGGTGAGACTCAGTCGAAAAAAAAGAAAGAAAGAAACAATATAAGAACATGTCACTTAGGCCAGGCTTGGTGGCTCACGCCTGTAATCCTAGCACTTTGGGAGGCTGAGGCGGGCAGATCGCCTGAGGTCAAGAGTTCGAGACCAGCCTGGCCAGCATGGTGAAACCCCATCTCTACTAAAAAAAAATACAAAAATTAGCCCGGCGTGGTGGCAGGCAACTCTAATCCCAGCTACTCAGGAAACTGAGGCAGGAGAATCATTTGAACCCGGGAGGTGGAGGTTGCAGTGAGCCGAGATTGCCTCGTTGCACTCCAGAAGCTGAGATTGCCTCATTGCACTCCAGAAGCCGAGATTGCCTCATTGCACTCCAGCCTGGGCAACAGAGCAAGACTCCATGTCAAAAAAAAAAAAAAAAAAAATAGAACATTTCACTTAGATCTTATTCTATGTGCAATGAACCCCCTTCTCATTTAAAACTCAGCTAAATATATCCATCATGAAAATAGCTATGAAACGTCTTGATTACCAGGTAACTGGACCTTCTTTCACTATAAATTGGTGTCCTGGTTTATAAATCGACATGTAAATTTAATCGCTGTGATTCAGTTCTCTAATATGATTTTTCTAGTCGACTCAATCTAATCACATCTCTTTATATGCAAATCTCAAGTCCAGACCTCAAGCCATTAGGACATCCAGCCACCCAGAATCTTGTCCCCAACCTCCTGGCAACATGGTGGAGGCCAGAAGACAGAGAAACATGTAACCAACCCTTTTCTAGATCCTTTATAAAGTGTGTTGAAAAAGTTATGCAAAACTTAAAAGCAACGCAAAAATATTTCTCCATATCATTCCAAGCTATATTAGAGAATTATCTAAAAAGCCTACTTATGGGGTACCTGATGATGTAAGGCAATACTAGACAGTAAAATAGAATGTGAATCACATAAATACTTTCCAGATTTCTAGTGGTCACATTGAAAGAATGAAAAGAAACAAGTAAAATTAATTTTAAGATATTTTATTTAACTTAATATATCTAAACTATTATCACTTCAACATATAATAAATAAGCTAAAAAAAAAGACAGTTGACATTCTTTTTTAAATGATAAATCTTCAGAACCTGGTGTGTATTTTACACTTTTAGAACATTTTAAATCAGTCTAGCTACAGTCCAAATGGTCAATGATCACGTGTAGCTAGTGGTACCTTATTGGACAACACTGTCCTACGTGAAAGTAACTCTGACTTAATGTTTACATTTTATTGGGTCCAGATTATCTAAAAGTAAACATTCACTTGTAGAAGTTTAATAAATTAATAAGGATTTTGTCATAGAGATGGAAATGAATTCTTAATATAGAAAAAATGACCCTAAAAGTTATTATTGTATTGCCTAATAAGTCATTAAACAACTTTATATCTGATTTTCCCTTCTTCTTCCAGTATACATCCTTTCCCTGACCAAATACATATTTTATTCTCCCGTATCTTCCTTTGACCTAATTGTGATTCTGCTTCCTCCTTCATTAATGAATTAAATCATTCTTTGACACATACACAAGCTCACTATATATAGTACCTATATGTCAGTCATGTTTTTAACTTCCTGAATGTTGTACTTTGACACTTGGTTGTTCAATTTCACCTAAGAGCTCTGAATCAGAACCTTTAGAAGCCATTCTGAAAAACTGGAAGATACAAAGCTTTTGACTATCAACTCCATAGCAACCTGATATCTGGTTGGTGTTCCATGGAAACTGTATTTCTCAAATTTTGAAATAAGATTGAACAAGCCTGTGAGCAACAACAAAAAAAAGTCTATTAGAATGACCTCTGGCCGGGCGGGGTGGCTCACGCCTGTAATCCCAGCACTTTAGGAGGCCGAGGTGGGCAGATCATGAGGTCAGGAGTTTAAGACCAGCCTGACCAACATGGTGAAATTCCGTCTCTTCTAAAAATACAAAAATTAGCTCGGCATGGTGGCGTGCACCTGTAATCCCAGCTACTTGGAAGACTGAGGCAGGAGAATCACTTGAACCCAGGAGGCGGACGTTGCAGTGAGCTGAGATTGCGCCACTGCACTCCAGCCTGGGTGACAGAGCGAGACTCTATTTCAAAAAAAAAAAAGAATGACCTCCAAGGGAAAGTTCAGATTAAGGATGTGGTCGTCCCACCCAAAACTGATGTCCTCAAGAAAGCCACAAACAAATTGAGGACACAGTTAAAATATTGTAATGCAATATATTGTGTATTCTTTTATTTACACACACATCATAAATATTATAGGTTGACTAGTTTTGTTTCATGCCACACTCTTCAGGGTCTGGAAACCCTGGTAGAAAAGTTAAAAATGCAGAGCAAAATGTCAAGTCCAAACAGCAGTAATGGGGCTAGAGAGAGACTCAAACAGCCAAGATATATTCAAAGGATAGTGAGAGGAGTTGTTGGGACAGGTGTAAGGAATGAGGGTGACAGCTGGTTTTTCTTTCACTTTTTCCTTCTACTATGCCAATTAGAGTTCTTTGTTTTTGGTAGAGACAGGGGTCTCACTATGTTGCTCAGGCTGGTCTCAAACCCTTGGCACCAAGTGATCCTCCTGCCTCAGTCTACCAAAGTTTTGAGATTATAGGTGTGAACCACCAAGCCCAGCCTTAGAGTAGGGTTCTGTCATCTTTTGGATGTAGCTAACCTAATATTACTATATCCTGTATAGGCCAGAACTTTGAATGATTTAAAGCTGTTTTTTCCTGACTCACCAATTAATGAAGCTAATAATAACAGCCACCCCACTGGCAGTGCCTGCCTCAAAGAGTAAGTGTTAGTGTTGCTATCTGCTTGAGACCAACAATACAGGGACTCCAGGATATTTTCAGCCTAAATAAGATTGTAGGGGCTCTTGTCTGTTGCCTGGCTTCAGCCTCATAAACTTTTTTTAACATATAACCCAGAGCCACAGTTTTGCTCATTTTTCAATCTTTGAAGGCAAATGGCCAATAATTAGGAGATTAAACCTGAGGCTAAATATTTCCTCACCTCAAGGGCTGAGACCAAAGTTACTGCGTCTGTATTCCCTAACACGCCCTCAAAATGGGTTGCAGAAAACAACAGAAAATATACTAAAGCACACAGTGGGAGCATAATAAATAGTGATTAGCTGGGTGCAGTGGAATGCGCCTGTAGTTCCCGCTACTCTACTCATGAGGCTGAGGCAGGAGGATCACTTTTGCCCAGCAGTTTGAAGTTGCAGAGAGCTATGATCACAACACTTCACTCTAACCTGGGCAACAGAGCAAGACTCTGTCCAGAAAAATAAATACATAAATATAAAATTTAAAAATATAAATAAATACATAGAGAGTATTACAAAAGGAACAATATATTGCAAAATATATTTACCTAACATTTTGAAATTGCCATTATAATTGTATAAGTGACGTAGGAAACTGGGTCATTAACAGCTATCTTATTCTTCAAGCTTCTTTCAAATGATGTCAAAGCATTTCAGAAAGTCAAACCTACCCTCAAAGGATAAGAATTTGTCAATTGTGAGGATATGCACATTTTTACACCTTCTCAATCTGTGTCTATATGAAGGCAGTTATAAAGCACAAGATGCAAACGTATATTAGGCAATAGTCTTCATCAGAATAAGTACATAACCTGACACAATGACTATATTGGAAGAAACATGGAAATGCAAATTTCAATAGATTGGTTGGCATTATTTTTTAATGTCTAGTTTTTTACTGTGCTGTGTTTTTACACACTTAATGAGCACTTGTTAAGCACAGGACACCAGGAGAAATAATAAAAACTAAGATCAGCCTAGCAGTGTGTCCTCTCAAGAACTTATACCTGGTGGGACAGATACAGACAAATATAACCATCATACAGTGTGAGAAATCGATAGAAAAGGCACAGCCACTGAGAGCACAAAAGAATAAAAACATAAAATGTTAATGTGCTGGCTAAACATTTGCCTTCAAGTATTTACCAGTCTAGCTGGGAAAATAAGACAGAAGACAACAGCCTAAAATAGTGGTTCTTAAACATTTAGATATCAGGACTTCTTTACACTCCTAAAAATTATCAGGCCTCCAAAAAATATTTTGCTAAATATAGGCATTTATCACTTTGGAAAACAAAGCTGAGTATTAAGTATTTAATTATTTATATTAATATTTATTTGATAACCTTTAAAATATTATAAAATTAATATTTATTTATAATGCATATATGTGATTATATAGTTCATATGTAGCCATATATTTATCATATATACCATAGATTTATGTTATATATTACATATGTATGAAGAAAAAATGGAAAGTAAACCCAAAAGTTCCCCATTCCCTAACCCATTCAAAACCCTGGAAGTCCCAGGCTAATCTGAAACTTGTAAAACTGCCTGCATGTAGAGAACACAGCTGAACTGGTAGTGTGGAAGAGCGGAAAGACAGCAGTTCTGGAGCAAGGAAGCTTTATATTTAATCCCAGTTTCTCCATTCATGAGCTTGGTTACCCTGCCAAGTTCCTTCTCTGTAAAATGGGAATAATACTCCCAGAAATACAGTGAGGATTAAATTAGATAATGTGCATACAGTTCCTGGGATTGGGATCAGCACACAGTAGCCTCTCATTTGAGGCATATTTGCATTAGATCCTTGCTGTATGATATCCTTCTGTTTCTTTCTTTTTTTTTTTTCCTTTGGTGACCCTAAGAAAGATGGTACTCTCCTTAACTTGGAGGGCTGGATGTGAAGAGACCAAATCCAACAAGCTGGTTCATTCTTTCTAATTATGTGTGCTTCCCTTAGCTGCCTCTGAAAGGATACAGGCCCTAGGTACTAGCCCCAAGAAGCCTAATGATAAGAGATAGAGCTGGACCACCAGAGAAGAGATGAGTGTGTGTGTGTGTGTGTGCAAGCAATTATATGTGTGCATTTAGGAGTGGTAGGTGTGTAAACAGTCTAGAACACTCATTCTCACTGTGATGTGAGGATGTATCCCCACATCACTGTTCTGGGAGCTCACTCCTTGTCCATCATCCAAGCTTATGATGGACAATTCTTTCCCAAGTGGGAAAGAATTCTGATGACACTCATATAACTACCCCGTCCCAACTTTCTGTATCCAAGTTGTGTGCATACCTTTGATAGCAGGCAGGTGTGCCTAGCCAATATATTAGGAGCATGGTATTCCAGCACTCTGCACTTTTTTACTATAGAATTCATCTCAACCTGCTTACATTACATAAAAGTTTTGATTGATATCAAATTTTTATTATGTTTGCTTATCAAAGGATTTGTAATTATGCTTCAGTTGATACATAGATTGTTTATATTTTTCATGGTTACTTGAAGCACTTATATTTTCCTCATACTTTTACAAAGTAATCAAGGAAAAATACAGAGGCAGCTTAGTATATTAGTCAAAAGAATAATTAGACTGGCTTGGAACCTGGAATGTCTGAGTTCAAATTCAATTTTGCCGTTTTACCAGCTGTGTGACTTTGGGTGAGTTAATAAACCTTTTCATGTCTCAGTTTTCTCATCTGTAAAGAGACAATAATAAGCCTACCTGTTTCATGGGTCATTATGAGGATTAAGGAGTTAATATTTAAATAGTTCTTAGAACAACCTCTGACATATTTTAAGTACAAAAATATATACATATATTAAATAATAACTTTTCTAAAACATCTTACCTACAATCTTGTGTGCAAATTGGTGGCTCAATTCTGCAACTGTTGTTGGTGGTGTTGTTGTTAAGCTTTTGTTTGTCATGACTGTTATCAGTAATATTAATACAGACAGTTAACTGAACCCTTCCTCTGCACCAGGCATTATATGGACTATTTTCATTCTGACTCCCTGCATCCTATGAGACAACCACCATTGTAATCATTCTCACGTTGCCAATAAGGAAATGGAGAATGAGAATTCAGACTTCTCCAAGAAGTGCTGCAGACTGATTATAAATCATGCATCCTAAACACACACATATTAAAGTATCAACTAAATCAAACAGAATAAAACTTTTGTTTTTCTATCTACAAAATGCATGAATTAAAATATGCCCCAACTACTTAACTAATATATTTAGTAAGTAGAGGGATGGAAGCGTTTTCACTCCTTCAATACATTCTTCATCAACCTCTCTCACCTTACCCCTCTGTCACAGGCATTTCCTATGTCTTGCAGTTTTTCTGATGTACGCTAGGTGGCAGTCAAAACCAGGAACTCTTGAAAGAGAGTATATTCCTATTTTTCTGCAGCCTCAACCTCCAGGGCTCAAGCGATCCTCCTGCCTCAGCCTCCTGAGTAGCTGGGGCCACAGGTGCGAGCCACCACACCTGGCTAACTTTTACATTTTTGATAGAGACTGGGTCGCCATGTTAGCCAGCCTGGTCTCGAATTCCTGACCTCAGGTGATCTGCCCGCCTCAGCCTCCCAAAATGTTGGAATAACAGGAGTGAGCCACAGTAACTGGCTGGTAATTTTTAACTTCTAGCTATACACTTAGTTTTTTGTCCTTTTCAGTGGACAGAAATTATAATGCCTGTTTGACAGGGGATAATTCTGAGGCACTGGGAAGCCATGAGACTGCATGGATTGCACAGGCAGGCAAGAACATGGGAAGGAACAAGTGTCTTGGACACTTGTTTCAGTGGTCTAGAAAAATCATGCTAGCTAATTCATTCACTCCACAAACAACTGATCAACATCTTCAAGAAGCCCAACAATGTACTGAGTTCAGGGGACAAGAAAATAATTCAGACAGGCTCTACCTTCATGGTGGTGTTTGAAGAATAGGGATCTAGAAAACAGTAGGTAATAGTGGCTGTGCAAAAGATATCAGAGATGATATGAAAAGGAGGGACTAGACCATTTTACCCGGGAGTGGAGGTTAAACATAGGGTCTTTAAGGGAAACGTAAAAATATTAATTCTTTTCATTTTTGAAGTAAAATGACCATCGCTTCTCGGCCTTTTGGCGAAGAACAAGTGAAGTAAAATGACCGAGGATGACAGACATAAATACTGCTATACAAACATGGTAGCACTGAAATTGGCTCTTGCCTGGCAGGAAGCAAAATTATAAAATTCATTATTTAGATATATCAATAATGATGGTGATCATGGCTGTAATAATAATGTTATTAATCATTATGTATCAATAAGAATACAGGTGTGTGACTTTACAATGTGCCTAAGAGCAACCCAATATTTTGATTGTAAACCACATTCCCTTAAACACACGCACACCTCAAACAAGACCCCATAAAGCAGACTGCACTAAAGTGGAGGTTATATAAAAGTCCAACAGAATAAGAACCCTCCCCCATTGTGTATTAATCTGTGAACTAAAAAAAAAATTTCATTAAATTGAAAATATCTAATTGTCAACTAGCAATTTTAAAGAGTTTAGGCAGAGAATGAAATATAAAGCTTTTTTTTTAACTTTTAGATTTTTCAAGGCTAGCAGAACTGCTGAAGAATAACAATTCAAAACATAGGTTTGCTTTGGTTTCAATCTCTGTAGCCAAAGGCATTTACAATGTAGGATGTTGTTTGTGCTTTCAGACACTAGATGACGCTCCAAATCAAAATGCCGGTAGTGGGACAGCCGCTGATCAAGCCGCCCGGCAAATCATTAACTGGGTTGACACTGTATTACTCAGCAGATTTCAAAACTCATTCACATACAGAGTCTTTTGATGGACAAAAATAATTATTACCCACAATTGACAGTGACAGTACTGAGAAGCTGGGAAACTGAAGTAGGACCCTGGAGCAGCCAAGTACAGAGACTGGCTCCCAGGACCTTAGGAGTTAGTACTATTCCTAAAGAGAATAAATTGTCAAATAGACAAGAAATTCATGTGGGTTGATGCATTCACTTCCCCAAAACAATTATTAAGCAGTAGAAATGATAACTACGCTGGTAGTGGGAATAGTTTACAGTAAAAGGGAGAAGACATGCAAAAAAACGCAAAAAACGGGGCCGGGCGCAGTGGCTCACTCCTGTAATCCCAGCACTTTGGGAGGCTGAGGCGGGCCGATCACGAGGTCAGGAGATCGAGACCATCCTGGTTAACAAAGTGAAACCCCGTCTCTACTAAAAATACAAAAATTAGCCGGGCTTGGTGGTGGGTGCCTGTAGTCCCAGCTGCTCAGGAGGCTGAGGCAGGAGAATGGCGTGAATCCGGGAGGCGGAGCTTGCAGTGAGCGGAGATCACACCACTGCACTCCAGCCTGGACAACAGAGCAAGACTCCGTCTCCAAACAACAACAACAAAAAAACAGGCAGTGATGTTTTATGTGGGTCAGTGTGAAGTAGAGATCAAAGGAGAAAATGGCCAATCTTACTAAATAGTGGATGCAGAAATAATCTTCATGGAGAAGCCACTTTAATTATGTCTTAAATGAGAGTAACAAATTAAACATAAGAACCTGTAGGGGCTAAGGGAAAACTTACTCTTTGGCCTCTGAAGAGTCGCTGAAAACCACCGACAAGAGGAAGATTAATAGGATAAAATGCATCCAATTTATTATTATTATTATTATTATTATTATTATTTTCAGACGGAGTCTCACTCTGTCACCAGGCTGGAGTGCAGTGGCGCAATCTCGGCTCACTGCAACCTCCGCCTCCCGAGTTCAAGCAATTCTCCTGCCTCAGCCTCCCCAGTAGCTGGGACTACAGGCATGTGCCACCACGCCCAGCTAACTTTTGTATTTTTAATAGAGACGGGGTTTCACCATTTCGGCCAGGGTGGTCTTGACCTCGTGGTCTGCCCGCCTCAGCTCCCAAAGTGCTGGGATTACAGGCGTGAGCCATTGCGCCCGGCTGCATCCAATTTATTAATGTGTATATTAATAAATTATCCAATTTATATCCAATTTATTAATGTGTATTAACATGTACAGGGGAAATTGTCCATTTTTATTTTTTAGATTCAACAAAGTATGGGCCGCCGTGTAGAAATAGGATTGCTAATAAACAGAGTAGGGAAACCCAGCAAGGCCTGTCTGTCTAGATTCTTCTTGGCCTCTCTGTGCAGCATTCCTTCCTTCTGGATCCTCTCTGGAATGCGGTCTGGTGATCTATGATCAAATAAGGTAGTTCAGATAATTTCTTTATGGCCAGTTTTTACACAGAAAAACAGAGGGAAAGTTAGAGTAATATTTTTAGGTTCTATGGCTGGGCTCTGGGGAAAAGGTGTTTTGATTTCTATGACCTAACTTGAGGAAGAGGAATTCTCATTTCTATGGCTAGACTCCGGGGAGAATGGGACTCAGAGACAGGAGGGCAGGAGAAGATCAGAGAAAAACTTTGGCTTCTGCGGTCTTTATTTTGGGGTATTGTTTTCTGAGTTCCAACAAACCCCAAGGACCTACAAAGACTGCATACTTTTTTTTCCTTTTTATTAATTGTGAGATAACCACAGCATAGGCAATTTGTTTTTTGTTTTTGTTTTTGAGACAGGATTTTGCATTGTTGCCCAGGTTGGAGTGCAGTGGCATAATCATAGCTCACTGCGTCCCCAAACTTCTAGGCTCAAGAGATCCTCCCAGCTTAGCCACAACTGAGAGGTGCTACTAGCATTTAGTGAGTAGAGAACAGATATGACTAGAGGTTCATTAAGTGTTTTGAGCCTTTACAGCTTCAAAATTGTCTTTGCTAACCCCTAACTTTTGGATGCTACAGAGGGCCCCTGGAGTATCCAAAGGAGAGGTAAACAGGATCATTTGACACGTTTAGTTATATAGGATTGTTGAAATAAGGTGATATTTGATCTTCAGGTTATATTTTAGTGAAAACTGTGAATGTGTGTTCCAAAATTATACGGGATTTCTAGAGTTCTGATATCTGAGTTTGTGTCATCAGTTATAATTAGAGTTATTGTGTTAGGCTATTGTAAATCACAGAGGTGACTAAATTTCTTTGTCAATTGTGTTTTTGACTGTGACTACCCTAGGACATTTTAACATTCATAGACAAATGTTGTCTTGTTTTGAAACTCTTCAAAGAATGGATTATAACCCTCAATTGCAGGTTTCTGATAACTTTGAAGATTGTGAACAGGAGTTAACTAGGTGAGCTGAACTATTAGAAAACTAATCTTCTTGACTCTTGCCTCTGTACCTAATTCTTCCTGGATGCAGGACAAGAACTCAGGCAAAGGTGCTGCAGCATAAAGTCTGGCCAGAGAAACTGACACTCCAGAGGTTTTGTAACAATATTTTATGTTAAATAATTTATACATATTTCCTATTCTAAGCATTTCAAGTGATTGTAAAAACTCAACTCATGAAAACTTATAGCTGAGATGATGTATCCTGTGATTTTTAACTCAACTTTATACCAATCTAAGTTGATTAGCATTCTTACAAAGTTTAAGAAGTTAAGATTTGCCATATTAAGTATTGTCTTAAGATTTTTAAGAATTGAAAAATTTGGAGCAGTTTTGTTCATTAGTCAATTGGATACTTTAAAAGTCCAGTATGTCAGATTTAAAAATTGCAATTTATAAGTTTTCTTCTTAAAGTTCGTCAAATTGCAAAAGCCGTGCCAAAAATGAATGTTAAAAATTTGGTAGATTATTTGTTCTATGGGTTCTATGGGAAAAAAATTGGTAGATTAATAAATGCCAATAGTGAGCATTGTAAATTGAATTTAAAAGTTTAAGGAAGAGCTATTAATTTAATTTTGTCATAATAATGAATTGAATGTTGTTTTTTAAGTACCATAGTACTTGTTGAATGATCTTTCTGTATGGAAAAGGACATAAAAATGCACATTGGTAACATCAACTCTATTTCAGTGGCGGGATTGTGGGGTGAGCTTATCTCCAGGTTTGGGAAGAATGTGTTGTATCATCTGCCTCTTGTGTGTGTACTACCTGCCATTGCTGCTTGGCCACCAGCATCCACCTTGGTGAGTCCTGTCTCCCTCTAAAAGACTCGAGCTGTGCTGTTCAATCCAGTAGCCCCTAGCTACATGTAGCTATTGTAATGAATTAAAATTAAGTAAAATTAAACATTCTGCTCCTCAGACACCAGTCACATTTCAAGTGCACAATAGTCACAAGTGGCCAGTAGCTAGTTTTGAACAGTGTGGAAAGATTTCTGTCATCACAGAGCATTCTATTATCACGTTGTAAAGCATTCTCTAGCTCTTGCAAACTTGTCAGATCCCTTAAAAGTTCTTAAAAATAATTCATCATTCGAATTTTGCTCAGACTAATTTTTAGGGAAGTCTTTTTCTGGAGGCGTGGACTTGTGATCTCCATAATTCATCCCTTCTACTATGTTAGTTACCTTGAGCTGCTGTAATAAAATACTATAGACTTAGTCGCTAAAAAAAAAATAACTTTCTCACAGTTCTGGAAGCTCAGAAGTCCAAGATCCAGGTGCTGGCCAATTCAGTTTCTAGGTGAACGCTCTCTTCCTGACTTGTTGGTGGCAGCAGCCTTCTCACTATGTGCTCATGTGGTGTCCTTTTTGTGCTTGTAGGGCTTAGGCAGTGGAGAGAAGGAGGAGAGAAAAAGAGGTCTCTCTGTTTTCTCCTTTTCCCGAGACAGGTTCTCGTGTAGCCCAGGCTGGACAGCAATGGCTCACTGCAGCGTCCTCCTGGGCTCAAGCAATCCTCCCACCTCAGCCTCCAGAGTAGCTGGAGCCTCAGATGTGTACCACCACACCCAGTTCATTTTTTAAATTTTTAGAAGTTGGGGGTCTCACTATTTTGTCCAAGCTGGTCTTGAACTCCTGGGCTAAAGCGAGCCTCCTGCCTCAGCCTCTCATAGTGTTGGAATTACAGGCAACAGCTGCAGCACCTGGCTCTATTGTCTTTTTTTTTTTTTTTTTTTTTTGAGATGGAGTCTCTATCACCCAGGCTAGAGTACAGTGGTGTGATCTCACTGCAACTTCCACCTCCTGGGTTCAAGGGATTCTCCTGCCTCAGCCTCCCAAGTAGCTGGGAGTACAAGCATGCACCACCACACCTGGCCAATTTTTGTATTTTTAGTAGACATGGGGTTTTACCATGTTGGCCAGGCTGGTCTCAAACTCCCGACCTCAGGCGATCCACCCACCTCGGCCTCCCAAAGTGCTGGGATTACAGGCATGAGCCACCGCACCTGGCCTGTTGTCTCTTTTAATAAGGGCATGAATTTCATCATGAGAGACACATCCTGATGAGTTTGTCTAAATATAATGACTTCCCAAACGCCCCAGCTCCAAGTACCATCACACTGGGGGTTAGAGTTTCAACATATGAATTTTGGGACAGGGAGTCACAATTCAGTCCATAGTACCTACTGTATTAGTTTTCTGGGGCTGCAGTAACAAAGTACCTCAAACTCGTTGGCTTAACAACAGATATTTATCGTCACACAGTCCTGGAAGCTGGAAGTCTGAAATCAAAGTATCATCAGGTTTGATTCCTTCTGAAGGCAATGAGGGATAATCTGTTCCAGGTTTCTCTCCCAGCTTCTGGTATCCCCAGACTCATTGCTTGACTTGAATGGTGATTCTCCCTGTGTCTACTCACCACATTTTCTCTCTATAGGTGTCAGTCTCTGTGTATGACATTTCTCCTTTTTATAAGGACACCCTTTATGTTGGGTTAGAGCCCACTCTTATCTTAACTGATGAAGTGCAAAGACCCTATTTCCAAATAAGGCCACATTCACAGGTACTGATACAGGAGGGGGAAAGTGCTGGGAAGGGAAGGGCATGGTCCCTTTAAATGATATGGAAGTGGGGAAGGGAAGGGCGTGGTCCCCGGCTAGGGCTCCACCCCCAGGCCTGTGCCCAGGGACCACGGTGAGGACAGGCATTTTTGTTTTCCTGCCCAAATGTTGCATTTCCCAAGACCTCCCCTGGCCTGCCACAAGACACGAGTAGCTGGACGTCCAGGGGAGCACACTGGCAGAAGAGCACACAACAAACGTTTGCCTGGCAAAATGAGGCGGAATTTGACTGGGGTGGTTGGAGGAGAGCCTGGGCCACTGAGTGGCTGACTCCAAGGGAAAACTTTCCCACTCCATCCACTTTTGGCTTTGCCCAACTGCTGAGAGCTACCTCCACTTAATAAAACCTTGCACTCTTTCTCTAAGCCCAGGTGTGGTCTGATTTATTCCGGTACACCAAGGCAAGAACCTGAGATACAGAAAGCCTTCTGTCCTTGGGACAAGGTAGACGGTCTAATTGAGTTGGTTAACACCAGCTGCCTATAAATGGCAAAACTAAAAGAGCACCCTGTAACACACACCCACTGTGGCTTCAGGAGCTGTAAACATTCAACCCTAGACACTGTGGTGGGGTCATGGGGTTGGAGACCCACAACCTGCCCGTCTTAATGTTCCCCTAGAGGTTTGAGCAGCCAGGCACTGAAGAAATTAGCCACACTCCCATCACATGCCATGCGAGCGGGACAAGGGAACTTTTCCCATTTCAGTACTGGCGGTTAGGACTTCAACAACTTTATTTTTGTGGGAATGCATACTTCAACCCATATTATGAGGGTTCCTAGAATGTGGATGGCTGAGGCTGAAGCACTACCTAAGGGCCTGAGGCCAGCCTGCAGTTGGTTTCTGGCTCTCATGAGTTAGCTAACATCTCGGGAGAGAGGAAGACAGGCCTAGGAAGAGCAGAGCCCAGGATTCATTCTTCATTCCACCTCTGCTCTTCAGAATCTCCTTCAGTCTACGTGATGAGCCATCAGACCTCTTGGTGGGAAATGGTGCTGCCGTGCCTAGCCCTTTTCGATTGTGCTACCATGCTGAGCTTACTGAGGGACCAGGAAGGCCTGGACTCAGACCATATAGGGTGCCACCCTAGTGGGAATGGAACCTGTCAGTGCTGGGTGAATGTGACCGTCCCATGAGGAGAAGACAGATACTCTTGCCAAGCTGAGCATGGAGACCTGAATGGGACACTCATTATCATGAGGGGATGAAGATCCAGGCTTCCAAAGTTGGTACCACAGGGTGGCTATGGCATGAACAGGGGGTTAGGATGAAGGACCCAGAATCTAACATGCTGGAGAGGTAGGGAAAGGAGTCAGAAATTCAGTCTTGTTAAACCCTAAATATTGCATCTCTCTCTCTCTTTATTTTTTTTTCTGGAGATGGGGGTCTGGCTCTATCATCCAGGCTGGGGTGTAGTGGCATGATCTCTGCTCACTGCAGTCTCCGCCTTCTGGGTTCAAGAGATCCTCCCACCTCAGCTTCCTGAGTAGCTGGGACTACAGGTGCGCGCCACCACTCCCAGCTCATTTTTGTACTTTTTTGTAGAGACACGGTCTCACCATGTTGTCCAGACTGGTCTCGATTTCCTGAGCTTAAGCGATCTGTCGCCTCGGCCTCCCAAGAAGGATTGGGATTACAGGGCCTGAGCCACTGTTACCAGCCAACATTGCATCTAATTTTAGGGTATTCATCTGACTTTCCTGAACACTGCTTCTTGGGTGCTCATTTTAGCAGGCATTTGGCCATAGGTAGATTTAAAGTTTTGGTGGGTTTTGTTGTTGTTGTTGAGACAAAGTGTCACTCTGTTGCCCAGGCTGGAGTGCAGTGGCAAGATCTCAGCTAACTTCAACCTCCATCACCGTGCTTCAAGTGAGTCTCCTGCCTCAGGCTCCCGAGTAGCTGGGATGACAGGTGTGTGCCACCATGCCCTGCTAATTTTTTATATTTTTAGTACAGATGGGGTTTCGCCATGTTGGCCAGGCTGGTCTGGAACTTCTGACCTCAGATGATCTGCCCGCCTCAGCCTCCCAAAGTGCTGGGATTACAGGTGTGAGCCACAACCCCTGGCCAACGTTTTCTGAAAAAGCTATTCTAATCAGGTAGCAAAGATGGGAAGCGGGGTGGCAGGGTGTACTTTTTTCTGCATATTCAGTTGCAGGGTCCCAGACCAGGGAACAATCTTCAATCTCTTACTTTCAATCTCCCTTCATGGAAGTCAGTGCTCAGCCTGGCCATTTACTGTGTGCAGTAGGTGTGATGTAGAAAGCCTCTAAACCTCCATGCGTACCTGCCAGGAACAATATACACAAAGGTGTGTGTGTGTGTGTATCTTACGGATTCTTCCACGTAACTATGTGGACATCTAATCCATTGCTTCCAACTCTATATTGTACAGTGACTTCATTTTACCTCCAACTCTCTCAGTGAAGGATATCAGTCAGCCCACACCTTCCTGTCACCTTTATGGGATATGTTTGAGATGATATTTGGAAAATATTCCCAGGAATGGAGTTAAAGCCCCAGTGTGCACTCCCATCAGCAGTGTATGAGGATTCCTGAGTCTCCATATCCACACCAATACTGAGCATTATTCAGCTCTCTAATTTGTTAATGCTCTCTTTTAAATGCAAAAGGACACATCACTTTACCTTTCTTTCATTACCAAGTGCTTTGGATTTTCCTGTATCTAAATTTCTTGTTCATTTATTTCATATATATATATATATATATAATTTTTTTTTTTTTTTTGAGACGGAGTCTCACACTGTCACCCAGGCTGGAGTGCAATGGTGTGATCTCAGCTCACTGCAACCTCTGCCTCCTGAGTTTAAGTGATTCTCCTGCCTCAGCCTCCCAAGTAGCTGGGATTATAGGCACCCACCACCACGCCCGGCTAATTTTTTGTATTTTTTGTAGAGATGGGGTTTCACAATGTTGGCCAGCCTGGTCTCAAACTCCTGATCGGCCCGCCCTGGCCTCCCAAAGCGCTGGGATTACTGGCATGAGCCACCGCGCCCGGCCTCATACATTTTTTATGTGGAGTTTCTGTTTTGTTCTTCTTGGCCTTGTGCATTCTAATTACTCATCCTTTCGTCTGATTCAGACATTTAATTCTCTACCATCCTTACAGCAGTGTCTTAACTTTTTCCATGGGATCCTTCATTGAACCGGAATTCTTAATTTTGACACAAACAAATTTATCAATTTCTTTTTTTTGTGTGTGTTTTTTTTTCTGTGTGTGGTTTTTGTTTTTCACATTTCTGAGTATGACCTAGATTTATCCTTTGATAACTTCTTCTCTCTTCCCCATTTTCCTCCACTGGAGGTCAGCTATATGTGTGTGAGAGGGTTAGGTATATGTGGATATATAGAGAAAGTTTAGGTATACATATGTGGAGAGGTCAGATAAATATGTATATATGGGAGAGATATTGGGTGTATATTTTGGGGAGGGGAGGTCAGGTATATGTGGACATATGGGGAGGGGAGACCACAGCTCTCCTGGAGTCACCCTCTTCCTCTTCCCTTCTGGGGAGGTAACGGTGGGGAGCGAGAGGGTGTTCCTCCCTTCTTATTATTAGCCCCTGGGTACTTTAGGGTCTCTAGTGGTTATTTTTCACAGAATTTTAACTGATAACTAATGAACAAATGTTTTCCCCACAGAAATATCTTTACGCCTTTTACAATCATTTTTATTTTCTATGCCATAACTTTATTAATATTTGCCAATTTACTTGGGGTAGGACTTTGAATATTTTGTTTAAATTAAGGGAGGAGACCACCCCTCATATTGTCTTATGCCCAATTTCTGCCTCCAAAGAAAGAAAAAGTAAAAACTAAAAGGGAGAAATGAAATCCACAGGCAAACAGCCCGGCACCGCGCCCTGGGTCTGATTAAAGATCGACCTTTGACCTAACAGGTTATGTTATCTATAGATTCCAGACATTGTATGGAAAGGCATTGTGAAAATCCCTGTGCTGTTCTGTTCTGTTCTGATTACTGGTGCATGCAGCCCCAGTCACGTACCCCTTGCTTGCTCAATCAATTACGACCCTCTCATGCAGACCCCCTTAGAGTTGTAAGCCCTTAAAAGGGACAGGAATTGCTCACTCAGGGAGCTGGTTTTTGGAGACGGAGGTGATTAACGGACGGTCAAGGCAGCCCCTTAGGCGACTTAGGCCTGCCCTGTGGAGCATCCCTACGGGGAACTCCAGCCAGTTTGAGCGACACAGATCTGGAGAGCGCTCCCAGGTAGGCAATTGCCCCGGTGGAACGCCTCACCAGAGCAGCACGTGGCAGGCCCTCGTGGAGGATCAACGCAGTGGCTGAACACCCGGAAGGAACTGGCACTTTGTTGTCAGGGCATATTCCAAAAGCATTAAGGCCTTCCTATCAAAAATCCTTAACCCAGTAACCCGCGGATGGCCCAAATGCATTCAATCTGTAGCGGCAATTGCTTTGCTAACAGAAGAAAGTAAAAAAATAACTTTTACAGGAAACCTCATTGTGAGCACACCTCACCGGTTCAGAAGTATCCTAAGGAAAAAAGAAAAAAGAAGATGATTTAACATTAACCACTGAAAATTCTCTTAACCCGCCAGGTTTCCTAACAGGGGATCTAAATCTTAATTACCATACAAAGCTCTGACCAGACCTAGGAGGAACTCCCTTTAGGACAGGAGGATAGATGGTTCCTCCCAGGTAATTAAAAAAAAAAAAAAGCCATCTATACCAATTCTAAGTTAATTTGGACTAAATAAGGTCTTATTAATAGCAAAGGATAATTGAAATCCCAAACTTACAAGGTTTTCAACAAAAGTAAAGTTTGCTAAAAGTTAACAGTTTAACATGTATTATAGTAACTTCTAATCTTGTGGCCTTAGACAGTCTAGTCCACAGACATAAAAGAAGTTCGCTTTGGAAAAGAATGGTTATCATCCTCGGGAAAAAAATAAAAGGAAATAAAGAGGAGGCAGAATTTATATAAAAAAGAATGTTGTATGGAAAATCCTTGTCCTGAGATAAATTAACTAGTTGTTTAAAGAAAGGGATGTTTGCAATAAGTCAGAAAGTTGAGGCATGTCGAAGAATTGTCTGTGAAAGTCATGAAAAAAATGTGTGTTAGAAAAATAAATTTATGCAAGAAATGTTGTATAATTTAAAAGTAATTAGGCCTCCTTCTAAATGTAAAACTATTGAATGAACAGTTTATGTGCAAGGTATGTAAGGAAAGTAAAATATACCTTTGGTAAAAGGATTATGAGGATGCATAAGAATGTGGATTTTTACCTACATTAAAAGGTTACAAAAATTGTTTTGAAGGTTTAAGCAAGTTTTGAAACCTTAATTGTAATGAAAATTCTGTGTCTAAACATATTGGCTAAAGTTAAGGGGTATCATACAGTTTTTCTGTGAACTGAACATTAAAATAAAAACACAACGGGTTTTTCTTAAAGCACTAACCTGTTCTTTAACAAAAATTATAAAAGGTTAAAGAAAAGTCTATAAAAATCTTACCTTATGGTCAGACATTAAAAATCAAATAAATATGTCTACAGAGTTTTATTAAAACTAAGTTTAACATTAATAACACACCAATATAAAGGTGAAATCTAGCTTATCTGGTATAAACATACAAGAAGCGTTGTCAAATATAAAATGGCATTTGACTTTCTTTGGTCTAAAAACTAATAAAAATAGGTGCTAAAGGATATTTCTCAGTAAGAAGGCACCAAGGACTATAAAGTCCACTGCTGATGTCCCCACATTTAAAACAAAAGGTCAACTTCTTAAAAGTTATATACTTGGTTTATCTTCCACTTTCCTTTCCCTCAAAACTAAAAGTCTTTTAGCACATGTACCACCCCTAGAATTTTCAGTAAACCATCACCAGCCTGAAGATCATGTTCTCATCAAAGGGTGGAAAGAAGGAAAACTTGAGCCAGCCTAGGAAGGACCCTACCTTGTGCTGCTAACCACCGAGACTGTTGTTCATACGGTGAAAAAGGGATGGACTCATCACACCCGAGTCAAGAAAGTGCCACCCCCTCCAGAGTCGTGGGCCATAGTCCCAGGGGAAAACCCTACCAAACTAAAGCTAAGAAAAATTTAACTCCTTCATCTATTCTATTACTCTTTCTTCTTCCCTCACTCTATTTCTGACCATCTAGTTATTAACATAACCAAGTCAATTTTGCCTCAAACTATTGAATTTAATGCTTGCCTTGTTATACCCTGTGGGGACTTGCCAAGTCGAAGACATCTCTGTACTTCAGAAAAGTACCTCTGTCCCTCCTGACTCTCCTCAGACTGAGCCTTAGTAAACTGAGACCATTTAATCCAGAGAGATTTCAATAAAGACCCCAGTGTCAACGAGGAGTCTTGCCCCCCGATGTAGAGCTTTTATGCCATAGTTGGTCGAATGTTATGTGGACCACTAAAGAGCAAGGATGGACTGCCCCAACCGGTTTTTGTAATTTCCTAAAATCATACATTCATTTTACTAGAGGATCATAGAAGTTAAAGACTTAAAACAAACTTTGATAATTAAGCAGGATACCAAGATGCAAACGCCCAGTTGGAATGGATCAAATATTCTGTCCACACATTAAACAAAACCAATTGTTATGCTTGTGCACATGGCAGGCCAGAGGGCCAGATTGTCCCCTTTCCACTAAGGTGGTCCTCCTGTTGACCAGGCATGGGCTGCATGGTAACTGTTTTGCAGGATTCTACAGCCTGGAGTAATAAGTCGTGCCAAGCTCTCTCTGCTATATCCCAAAGTCCAGCACCCTGCAGGTCAACCCCTGAGGGCCATCCAGCTTCCATCTCCCAAAACTAAGTTCACTTCTTGTCTCTCATGACAGGGAGGAAACTGAGCATTCCTTGGAGACCTGAAGGGATGCAGTGAGCTTAAGAATTTTCAGGAGCTTCTCAATCAGTCAGCCCTTGTTCATCCCCGAGCGGATGTGTGGTGGTATTGTGGTGGACCTTTACTGGGCACTCTGCCAAATAACTGGAGTGGCACTTGTACTTTAGTCCAATTGGCTATCCCTTTCACCCTGGCATTTCATCAACCAGAGGGAGGAAAAATAAGACATCGTAAAGCAAGAGAAGACCCTTATGTGTCTTTCAACTCTCACATCTATTTAGATGCAACTGGAGTCCCACAGGGAATAGCAGATCAATTTAAAGCCCAAAATCAAATAGCTGCAGGATTTGAGTTAATATTTTGGTGGGTGACAGGTAATAAAAATGTAGATTGGATAAACTACATCTATTACAACCAACAGCAATGAGTTTTTCATGAGTTAAAAGAAAAACTCACGTCGGCCCCAGCCCTGGGGCTACCTGACCTGACAAAACCCTTTACACTCTATGTGTCAGAAAGAGAAAAAATGGCGGTTGGAGTTTTGACCCAGACTGTGGGGCCCTGGCCGAGGCTGGGCCTCCAAACAACTAGATGGAGTTTCTGAGGGTTGACCTCCATGCTTAAGAGCCTTGGCAGCAACAGCCCTGCTAGCACAAGAGGCGGATAAGCTAACTCTTGGACAAAACCTAAACTTAAAGGCCCTCCATGCTGTGGTGACTTTAATAAATACATCATTGGCTAACAAATGCTAGATTAACCAAGTACCAAAGTTTGCTATGTGAAAATCCCTGCATAACCATTGAAGTTTGCAGCACCCTAAAACCTGCCACCTTGCTCCTGGTATCAGAGAGCCCAGTTGAAAGTGACTGAGTAGAGGTATTGGACTCAGTTAATTCTAGTGGGCCCAACTTCCAAGACCATCCTTGAACATCAGTAGACTGTGAGCTGTACGTGGCAGCTTCGCCAATGCCTGCAAAGTGACTGAAGAAGACAACAAGCCCTGCTCCAGTCACACCCGGAAGCTGACTGGTCCATGCATGGCCGAAACATGAGAAAACTCATCAAGGGACTCATTTTCCTTAAAATTTGGACTTGCACAGTAAAGACTTCAACTAACCTTCCTCAGACTGAGGGCTGTTCCCAGTGTATACATCAAGTCACTGAGGTAGGACAAAAAGTTGCTACAGTCTTATTATTTTATGGTTATTATAAGTGTACAAGGACTCTAAAAATAACTTGTTTGTATAATGCTATTCTATACAAGGTAGGTAGCCCAAGAAATGACCAACCTGATGTGTGTTATGACCCATCTGAGCCTCCCACAACCACAGTTTTTGAAATAAGATTGAGGACTGAGGACTGGTGGGGGTTCATAAACGATACGAGTAAAGTGTTAGCCAAAACAGAAGAAAAAGGAATGCCCAAACAAGTCACCTTGAAATTTGATGCCTGTGCTGTCATTAATAGTAATAAGTTAGAAATAGGATGTGGTTCTGTTCATTAGGAAAGAGGCTATATGGCAGAAAATAAGTACGCTTGTCATGAATTAAGACTGTGTGGAAATAAATGTAGATACTGGTCTTGTGTCATTTAGGCAACTTGGTTAAAAAATAAAAAGAATCCTGTCCACCTTCAGAAAGGGAAAAGTGGCCCTTCCTGTACCAGTGGTCAGTGTAACCCCTTAGAACTAGTAATAACCAACCCCCTTGATTCTCACTGGAAAAAAGGGGATCGTGTAACCCTAGAAATAGTTGGGGCTGGACTGGATCCTCGAGTAAATATGGTGGTTTGAGGAGAAGTTTATAAATGCTCCCCTGAGCCAGTATTTCAAACCTTCTTATGATGAACTGAATGTGCCAGTACTAGAAATTCCAGGAAAAACAAGAAATTTGTTTTTGCAATTAGCTGAGCATGTAGCCCAGTCTCTCAATGTCACTTCATGTTATGTATGTGGAGGAACTGTAATGGGAGATCAATGGCCATGGGAAGCACGAGAATTAGTACCTACAGACCCAGTTCCTGATAAATTCCCAGCTCAAAAGACTCACCCTGATAACTTCTGGGTCCTAAAAGCCTCAATCATTAGACAATACTGTATAGCAAAAGTGGGGAAGGACTTCACCCTTCCTGTGGGAAGACTCAGCTGCCTTGGGCAAAAACTGTATAATAGTGCTATAAAAACAGCCACCTAGTGGAGTTCAAACCACACTAAGAAAAATCCATTTAGTAAATTCCCAAAGTTGCAAACTGTGTGGACCCACCCAGAGTCCCACTGGGACTGGACAGCCCCCACTGGATTATACTGGATATGTGGGCATAGTATAGCTTATGCCAAATTACCTGACCAGTGGGCAGGTAGTTGTGTTATTGGCACTATTAAACCATCTTTCTTCCTACTGCCCATAAAGACAGGCAAACTCCTGGGCTTCCCTGTATATGCTTCCCACAAAAAAAAAAAAAAAAAAAAAAAAAAAAAGCATAGCTATAGAAAATTGGAAAAATAATGAATGGCCCCCTGAGAGAATCATACAATATTATGGGCCTGCTACTTGGGCACAAGACGGCTTGTGGGGATACGGGACCCCCATTTACATGCTCAACCAAATCATACGGTTACAAGCTGTCTTAGAAATAATTACTAATAAGACCAGCAGAGCCCTGACTACTCTGGCCTGGCAAGAAACTCAGATGCAAAATGCTATCTATCAAAATGGATTGGCTCTCGACTACTTGCTAGCAACTGAAGGAGGGGTCTGTAGGAAATTTAACCTTAGTAATTGCTGTCTACACATAGATGATTAAGGGCAAGTAGTTGAAGACATAGTTAGAAATATGACAAAAGTGGCACATGTGCCCATGTAGGTGTGGTATGGATTTGATTCTGGGGCCGTGTTTGAAAAATGGTTGCCAGTGCTAAGAAGATTTAAAACTCTTATAATAGGAGTTATAATATTAATAGAAACCTGCTTACTGCTTCCTTGTTTGCTACCTGTACTTCTCCAAATGATAAAAAGCTTCATCACTACCTTAGCTCACCAAAATGCTTCAGCACAAGTGTACTATATGAATCATTATCAATCTGTCTTTCAAGAAGACATAGGTAGTGAGAATAAAAGTGAGAACTCCCACTAATGAGTGAGATTCTCAAAGGGGGTGAATAAGTGAGGCGACCACCCCTCATATTGTCTTATGCCCAATTTCTGCCTCCAAAGAAAGAAAAAGTAAAAGCTAAAAGGCAGAAATGAAATCCACAGGCAGACAGCCTGGTGTTGCACTCTGGGTCTGGTTAAAGATTGACCCCCGACCTAACCGGTTATGTTATCTATAGATTCCAGACATTGTATGGAAAAACACTGTGAAAATCCCTGTTCTGTTCTGATTACTGGTGCATGCAGCTCCCAGTCACATACCCCCACTTGCTCAGTCGATCATGACCCTCTCACACAGACCCCCTTAGAGTTGCAAGCCCTTAAAAGGGACAGGAATTGCTCACTCAGGGAGCTCGGTTTTTGGAGATGTGAGTCTTGCCAAAGCTCCCAGCTGAATAAAGCCCTTCCTTCTTTAACTCAGTGTCTGAGGGGTTTTGTCTGTGGCTTGTCCTGCTACAAAAATAAGTGTTAAACATGAGTTTTATATTACCTCATAGGTGGAAGAAGACAGGCCAAAAAAGCTGTTTTAACAACAACAAAATGCACAAATATTTATACTAACAAGACAGATATCCATTGCAGTATGACATGAGAAACAAATAAATGAGACAAGCAGTCAATTCAGACATTTTAGGAAGTGATTTTTACAGAACATAGTGACAATTGCTGAGATCTGGTAGCCTTGCAAGATTCCTTTGTTATAATAAAAATAACATTGGCAAAGACCATTTTATGATGCAGACTTCTGCTTTTTTAAAGTTTGGGGGGAAGGGGAAACATTTTTATTCTATAATGCTGAAATTTCATTTTTCTTTTCTCTTTTTTGAGACCAAGACTTGCTCTCTCACCAAGGCTAGAGTGCAGTGGCGTGATCTCAGTTCACTGCAACCTCCACCTCCCGGGTTCAAGCAATTCTCCGGCCTCAGCCTCCTGAGTAGCTGGGACTACAGGCACCATGCCCGGCTAGGATAACTTTTTTTGTTTTTAGTAGAGATGGGGTTTCACCATGTTGGCCAGAGTAGTCTAGAACTCCTGACCTCAAGTGATCTGCCCACCTCATCCTCCCGAAGTGCTGAGATTACAGGTGTGAGGTATAGCATCTGGCCTCATGCTGAGATTTCTTTCATTACCAGTTCAAACACCTTTCACTTTTCAAGGCACAAGGAGAGGAATTCCATGCGTTGACACTGGGAGGAAGGGTACAGACCTACTTAAAAGATTCAAAACTTCTATGACAGTAAAAGAAATGTATATCAAGTTCCTTAGGGCTGCCATAACAAAGTACCATCAACTGGGTGGCTTAGAACAAAAGAAATTTATTCTCTCACAGTTACGTAGGGCAGTTGAGATCAAGGTATTATCAGGGCCAAGATCCCTCTGTAGCCTCTGGGGAAGGATTCTTTCTTGCCTGTTTCCACTTCTAGCAGCTTCCTGTGTTCCGTTTGTGGCAGCATAACTCCAATCTCTGCCTCCATCTCTACCTGGCCATCATCCCTCTGTGTCTGTGAGGACCCCAGTCATTGGTTGGAGGACTCACCCTATTCCACTATAATCTCTTCTTAACCAGTGAACTCACCGTATTCCAGATAAGGTCAGGTTCACAGGTACTGAGGGTTAGGACAGAGTATCTTTTGGGGAGATGCAATTCATCCCATAAGTGGGTGGAAAAGGATGATTAACAAGTGGTATGTGAGGATGTATTGTTTTGCATCTACGTAGCTCTCACCCCATTTCTTTCCACAACACACATTTGTCACTCTATTCTTTATTAGGTTTACAGAGAAAAGTAGATCTTCAACCACTTTCCTGGGATGTGGATACAGCTCTTTTTTTTGAGACAGGGTCTCATTCTGTCACCTAGACTGGTGTGCAGTAGCACTATCATGGCTCACTATAGCCTCAATGTCCCAGGCTTAAGTGATCTTCCCAACCTCCTGAGTGGCTGGGACCACAAGTGTGTGCCACCACACCTGACTAATTTTATTTTTTAATTGTTTTGTGAAGACAGCATCTCCCTATGTTTCCCAAGCTGGTCTTGAATTCCTGGGCTCAAGCCATCCTCCTGCCTCGGCCTCCCAAAGTGCTGGGATTACAGGCAAGAGCCTCCATGCCTGGCCTTCAACTCTTGACCTTATGAACACAGCCCTATACCAGTTCCCTTCATGCATGTGCCTATAAGCTAAACCCTTTCCCAAGTGTACATGAAAATCTGAACCCCAACAAATATGGCCCAATTCTAAATCTGACTTTCCCAGGAGTAATTTATGTCATTTCCAGCTTACCAGCCTTTGTGAGTGTTGAATTTCAGCATTTCTGTTTGCTTGCAGCAGAAGGTGGAGCCAGGATAGGGTGGCTCAAGATTAGAGTTTCTTCCTTAACAGTTCAGTCAACTTTTTAATCCTGGATTTATAGCTTCCTACCTGCTCTCTTAAAGGTGAAATGATCTATTCACCTTCAGACCATTTGCCCTCGGGGTCTCACTGAGCAATCTATGGCTTAAGTCTTCTAAGTCTCTTAATGGCCAAATACAATGGACAATTTTCAGGTATATCTGACACCATTTCTCTGCAGCCTTTGGCACCTATAACCACTCCATGGCTTCCAGAATGTGATTGGTCATTTCTTTTTTGTTTATATGACAAGTTTTTATTCTTCTTCTGCCTGTTAAATGCGCCTGACCCCCAGTGTTCTGATTTTCACTATTTTTCTTAAAAAAAAAAGTTTAAATGAAAAAAGTTTCTTATGAAAATATTAAAACATATACAAAAATACAATAGACATTGATAATAGATCCTAAAATTCCTAGGGAAATTCAGCAGACTGAGAATAGCTAATATAGTCTTCCAAAAAAAGATCAAATTTGAAGTTGAGAAACTTCTTGAATTCAACTTACTACAAAGCTATAGTAATCAAGACAGTGTAGTCCTGACATAAAGATAGGATTATAGTCTGGGTGTGGTGGCTCATGCCTGTAATCCCAGCACTTTGGGAGGCTGAGGTGGGCAGATCACCTGAGGTCAGGAGTTCCAGACCAGCCTGACCAACATGGTGAAACCCCGTCTCTACTAAAAATACAAAAATTAACCAGGCATGGTGGCAGGTACCTGTAATCCCAGCTGCTTGGGAGGCTGAGGCAGGAGAATTGCTTGAACCTGGGAGGAGGAGCCAGTGGCCGGGATTGGGCCACTGCACTCCAACCTGGGCAATAGAGTGAGACTCTGTCAAAAAAAAAAAAAAAAGATAGGATTATAGATTATAGCATAATGGGATAAAATTGAGACTCCAGAAATAAACTCTCACATTTATGGTAGATTGATTTTTGATAAGGGTGCCGAAACACTTCAATGAAAAAAGAGTCTTCTCAACAAGTGATGGTGGAACAACTGAATAACCACATTTTTGTCCTATCTGGGGCCCTGATTCAAAAACCCAGGCAAAGATGGAGAGAAATCAGAACTCTCATACACTGCTGATAGGAGGATAAAATGCTTACTTTGGAAAAGAATGTGGCAATTCCTCAAAATGTTAAACAGTGTTACCATATGACCCAGCAAACCCACTTCTAGATATATAACCAAAAGAAATCAAAACATAAGTCCACAAAAAAACTTGTACATAAATGTTTATAACAGCACTATTCCCAATAGCCATAAAGTAGAAACAAACCAATGTCCATCAGCTGATGAATGAATAAATAAAATATGTTGTGGTATGTCCTTATAATAGGTATTATTGGTCCATGAAAAACATACATAAAAACATTATGCTAAATGAAAGAAGCCAGTCACGGCAAAGCAATATATTATATGCCTCTATGTATACTAAATGTTCCAAATAGAAAGAAAGTAGATTAAAGATTGTCTAGGGCTGGGAGGGGAGGAGGAGGAGAATGGAGGAATCTGGGAGGCGATGAATTAAGGGTACTGAATTAGGGGAACATGGTTTCTCTTTGGGGAGATAGAAATGTAAAATTTTGGTAAAGGTTGCACATCTCTGTAAATATACTAAAATCCATTAATTTTTGCATTTTATTTTATTTATTTTATTTTTGAGACGGAGTTTCGCTCTTGTTGCCCAGGCTGGAGTGCAATGGCATGATCTCGGCTCACCGCAACCTCCGCCTCCCAGGTTCAAGCGATTCTCCTGTCTCAGCCTCCCGAGTAGCTGGAATTACAGGTGCATGCCACCACACCCAGCTAATTTTTTTTTTTGAGATGAAGTCTTGCTCTTGTCTCCCATGCTGGAGTTCGATGGCACGATCTTAGCTCACTGCAACCTCCGCCTCCTGGGTTCAAGCGATTCTCCTAATCTCTCTCTAATGTAGCTGGGATTACAGTTGCCTGCTATCACGCCCGGCTAATTTTTGTATTTTTAGTAAAGACGGGGTTTCACCATGTTGGCCAGGCTGGTCTCGAACCCCTGATCTCAGGTGATCTGCCTTCCTCGGCCGCCCAAAGTGCTGGGATTACAAGCGTGAGCCACTGAGCTGGGCCAATTTTTGCATTTTACATAGATGAATTATATGGTATGCTAATTATATCTTACCAAAAATTGAAAAAAAGGAATAGTACTATCAGCCCCAATGTGCCCATCATCAATATTCTACATGTTTCCAATGTTATTGTATCTGTTCGCCTACAGTCGAGGCCCTGATATCCTGTTTGATTTTCTTGAATTGCCAAAATTTGCATACATGCTTACAAAAATAATGCCTGTTGAATTTGCTAGATATGTAAAGGTTTGGAGCAAATCAGGTGTATTAAATTTATTAATATGGTTTGAAATGTCTAAGGCAATAATTCCCAAACTTCGTTGAGGGAGGAGGAAAGCTTTTAAAATCCCATTGCCCAGGTGGCATCCCATACTGTTACTGGGAATTATGCATTGGGATGGATCCTTTAACCGAGGAGATTATTATAGCTGGAGCTCTGAACCAGCAATCTCAGTTCTTGTGATAGTGAGCAAAGAACTACAAACTAACACCAAAATGCAAGCTTAAAGCAAAGTTTATTGAAGCACAATAATACACTCTGAGGGACAGCGGGCTTATTTCTGCGAAGTGAACTCAGCACTTCTTTACAGAGCTCAAGGTGCTTTTATGGGGTTTGTGGGGAGGAGTTGAGGTTTGGGCTGTATCTGAGTGACAGGATGATGTTATTTGATTGAAGTTTATAGCTATACAATCTAAAATTAAACTGTGCATGGTCTTACCTATAATTCGTTAAGAAAAGCCTCCCAGGGATGGGGGGCAAAACTGTATGTAAATTCTATTATAATGATGGTATGATGAACTTGGGGTGAATTTGAAGACAGGCTTTTGTGTTGTTGGGCATGTGCCACCTTAGGGAATTTCCACCTGTACCCTCCTTTCTCTTTCTCCAGGATATTTTGGCCACAGACTTTATCATAAACTACATCCCTCAGGGTGGCATTAGGGTAGTCTTGGGCCTGAACTTAGGTGGGCCAGTGGCTGTCTTAGTGACAGCCTTTCCGCTCTCTTCTGTCATCCCCTCCCAACTGCTAATGTCTAACTACCTAACAATTACCCATTAAATCAGTGTGTCTGGGGTTAGGAGCAGGCCTCAATATGTTTAATCATTCTCCAGATAGTCCCAATACTGTAAAGTTTGTGAAACACTTGTCAGATAATTCAATTATGAAGGCTGTGGAAGGTGTTTCAGTAGGATCTAATTGGTTAATGTTATGACTTAATTAATTTGAATCAAAAGACAAAATGAAAAAGCTTTATATTTCTAAGTCAAATAAGACATAAGTTGGTCTAAGGTTGAGATAAAATTTTTAAATGTATGATTGAATTTTGAAAATCATAAATATTTAAATATCTAAAGTTCAGATCAGAACATTGCGAAGCTACTTTCCCCAATCAACAACACCCCTTCAGGATTTAAAAACCAAGGGGGACACTGGATCACCTAGTGTTTCACAAGCAGGTACCTTCTGCTGTAGGAGAGAGAGAACTAAAGTTCTGAAAGACCTGTTGCTTTTCACCAGGAAGTTTTACTGGGCATCTCCTGAGCCTAGGCAATAGCTGTAGGGTGACTTCTGGAGCCATCCCCGTTTCCCCGCCCCCCAAAAGAAGTGGAGATTTAACGGGGACGTGCGGCCAGAGCTGGGGAAATGGGCCCGCGAGCCAGGCCGGCGCTTCTCCTCCTGATGCTTTTGCAGACCGCGGTCCTGCAGGGGCGCTTGCTGCGTGAGTCCGAGGGTTGCGGGCGAACTAGGGGCGCGGCGGGGGTGGAAAAATCGAAACTAGCTTTTTCTTTGCGCTTGGGAGTTTGCTAACTTTGGAGGACCTGCTCAACCCTATCCGCAAGCCCCTCTCCCTACTTTCTGCGTCCAGACCCCGTGAGGGAGTGCCTACCACTGAACTGCAGATAGGGGTCCCTCGCCCCAGGACCTGCCCCCTCCCCCGGCTGTCCCGGCTCTGCGGAGTGACTTTTGGAACCGCCCACTCCCTTCCCCCAACCAGAATGCTTTTAAATAAATCTCGTAGTTCCTCACTTGAGCTGAGCTAAGCCTGGGGCTCCTTGGACCTGGAACTCGGGTTTATTTCCAATGTCAGCTGTGCAGTTTTTTCCCCAGTCATCTCCAAACAGGAAGTTCTTCCCTGAGTGCTTGCCGAGAAGGCTGAGCAAACCCACAGCAGGATCCGCACGGGGTTTCCACCTCAGAACGAATGCGTTGGGCGGTGGGGGCGCGAAAGAGTGGCGTTGGGGATCTGAATTCTTCACCATTCCACCCACTTTTGGTGAGACCTGGGGTGGAGGTCTCTAGGGTGGGAGGCTCCTGAGAGAGGCCTACCTCGGGCCTTTCCCCACTCTTGGCAATTGTTCTTTTGCCTGGAAAATTAAGTATATGTTAGTTTTGAACGTTTGAACTGAACAATTCTCTTTTCGGCCAGGCTTTATTGATTTGCAATGTGCTGTGTAATTAAGAGGCCTCTCTACAAAGTACTGATAATGAACATGTAAGCAATGCACTCAGTTCTAAGTTACATTCATATCTGATCTTATTTGATTTTCACTAGGCATAGGGAGGTAGGAGCTAATAATACGTTTATTTTACTAGAAGTTAACTGGAATTCAGATTATGTAACTCTTTTCAGGTTACAAAGAACATAAATAATCTGGTTTTTTGATGTTATTTCAAGTACTACAGCTGCTTCTAATCTTAGTTGACAGTGATTTTGCCCTGTAGTGTAGCACAGTGTTCTGTGGGTCACACGCCGGCCTCAGCACAGCACTTTGAGTTTTGGTACTACGTGTATCCACATTTTACACATGACAAGAATGAGGCATGGCACGGCCTGCTTCCTGGCAAATTTATTCAATGGTACACTGGGCTTTGGTAGCAGAGCTCATGTCTCCACTTCATAGCTATGATTCTTAAACATCACACTGCATTAGAGGTTGAATAATAAAATTTCATGTTGAGCAGAAATATTCATTGTTTACAAGTGTAAATGAGTCCCAGCCATGTGTTGCACTGTTCAAGCCCCAAGGGAGAGAGCAGGGAAACAAGTCTTTACCCTTTGATATTTTGCATTCTAGTGGGAGAGATGACAATAAGCAAATGAGCAGAAAGATATACAACATCAGGAAACCATGGGTGTTGTGAGAAGCAGAGAAGTCAGGGCAAGTCACTCTGGGGCTGACACTTGAGCAGAGACATGAAGGAAATAAGAATGATATTGACTGGGAGCAGTATTTCCCAGGCAAACTGAGTGGGCCTGGCAAGTTGGATTAAAAAGCAGGTTTTCTCAGCACTACTCATGTGTGTGTGTGGAGGGGGGGGGGTGGGGGCGGCGTGGGGGTGGGAAGGGGGACTACCATCTGCATGTAGGATGTCTAGCAGTATCCTGTCCTCCCTACTCACTAGGTGCTAGGAGCACTCCCCCAGTCTTGACAACCAAAAATGTCTCTAAACTTTGCCACATGTCACCTAGGAGACAAACTCCTGGTTAAGAAGCTCGGGTTGAAAAAAATAAACAAGTAGTGCTGGGGAGTAGAGGCCAAGAAGTAGGTAATGGGCTCAGAAGAGGAGCCACAAACAAGGTTGTGCAGGGGCCTGTAGGCTGTGGTGTGAATTCTAGCCAAGGAGTAACAGTGATCTGTCACAGGCTTTTAAAAGATTGCTCTGGCTGCTATGTGGAAAGCAGAATGAAGGGAGCAACAGTAAAAGCAGGGAGCCCAGCCAGGAAGCTGTTACACAGTCCAGGCAAGAGATAGTGGAGTGGGCTGGGTAGGAACAGAAAAGAGAGTGACAAACCATTGTCTCCTGAATATATTCTGAAGGAAGTTGCTGAAGGATTCCATGTTGTGTGAGAGAAAGAGAAGAATTGGCTGGGTGTGGTAGCTCATGCCAAGGAGGAGGCCAAGGAGAGCAGATTCCTGAGCTCAGGAGTTCAAGACCAGCCTGGGCAACACAGCAAAACCCCTTCTCTACAAAAAATACAAAAATTAGCTGGGTGTGGTGGCATGCACCTGTGATCCTAGCTACTCGGGAGGCTGAGGTGGAGGGTATTGCTTGAGCCCAGGAAGTTGAGGCTGCAGTGAGCCATGACTGTGCCACTGTACTTCAGCCTAGGTGACAGAGCAAGACCCTGTCTCCCCCGACCCCCTGAAAAAGAGAAGAGTTAAAGTTGACTTTGTTCTTTATTTTAATTTTATTGGCCTGAGCAGTGGGGTAATTGGCAATGCCATTTCTGAGATGGTGAAGGCAGAGGAAAGAGCAGTTTGGGGTAAATCAAGGATCTGCATTTGGACATGTTAAGTTTGAGATTCCAGTCAGGCTTCCAAGTGGTGAGGCCACATAGGCAGTTCAGTGTAAGAATTCAGGACCAAGGCTGCGCACGGTGGCTCACTTCTGTAATCCCAGCACTTTGGTGGCTGAGGCAGGTAGATCACTTGAGGTCAGGAGTTTGAGACAAGCTTGGCCAACATGGTGAAACCCCATGTCTACTAAAAATACAAAAATTAGCCTGGTGTGGTGGCGCACGCCTATAGTCCCAAGTTTTCAGGAGGCTTAGGTAGGAGAATCCCTTGAACCCAGGAGGTGCAGGTTGCAGTGAGCTGAGATTGTGCCACTGCACTCCAGCCTGGGTGATAGAGTGAGACTCTGTCTCTAAAAACAAACAAACAAACAAACAAACAAAAAACTGAAGGAATTATTCCTCAGGATTTGGGTCTAATTTGCCCTGAGCACCAACTCCTGAGTTCAACTACCATGGCTAGACACACCTTAACATTTTCTAGAATCCACCAGCTTTAGTGGAGTCTGTCTAATCATGAGTATTGGAATAGGATCTGGGGGCAGTGAGGGGGTGGCAGCCACGTGTGGCAGAGAAAAGCACACAAGGAAAGAGCACCCAGGACTGTCATATGGAAGAAAGACAGGACTGCAACTCACCCTTCACAAAATGAGGACCAGACACAGCTGATGGTATGAGTTGATGCAGGTGTGTGGAGCCTCAACATCCTGCTCCCCTCCTACTACACATGGTTAAGGCCTGTTGCTCTGTCTCCAGGTTCACACTCTCTGCACTACCTCTTCATGGGTGCCTCAGAGCAGGACCTTGGTCTTTCCTTGTTTGAAGCTTTGGGCTACGTGGATGACCAGCTGTTCGTGTTCTATGATCATGAGAGTCGCCGTGTGGAGCCCCGAACTCCATGGGTTTCCAGTAGAATTTCAAGCCAGATGTGGCTGCAGCTGAGTCAGAGTCTGAAAGGGTGGGATCACATGTTCACTGTTGACTTCTGGACTATTATGGAAAATCACAACCACAGCAAGGGTATGTGGAGAGGGGGCCTCACCTTCCTGAGGTTGTCAGAGCTTTTCATCTTTTCATGCATCTTGAAGGAAACAGCTGGAAGTCTGAGGTCTTGTGGGAGCAGGGAAGAGGGAAGGAATTTGCTTGCTGAGATCATTTGGTCCTTGGGGATGGTGGAAATAGGGACCTATTCCTTTAGTTGCAGTTAACAAGGCTGGGGATTTTTCCAGAGTCCCACACCCTGCAGGTCATCCTGGGCTGTGAAATGCAAGAAGACAACAGTACCGAGGGCTACTGGAAGTACGGGTATGATGGGCAGGACCACCTTGAATTCTGCCCTGACACACTGGATTGGAGAGCAGCAGAACCCAGGGCCTGGCCCACCAAGCTGGAGTGGGAAAGGCACAAGATTCGGGCCAGGCAGAACAGGGCCTACCTGGAGAGGGACTGCCCTGCACAGCTGCAGCAGTTGCTGGAGCTGGGGAGAGGTGTTTTGGACCAACAAGGTATGGTGGAAACACACTTCTGCCCCTATACTCTAGTGGCAGAGTGGAGGAGGATGCAGGGCACGGAATCCCTGGTTGGAGTTTCAGAGGTGGCTGAGGCTGTGTGCCTCTCCAAATTCTGGGAAGGGACTTTCTCAATCCTAGAGTCTCTACCTTATAATTGAGATGTATGAGACAGCCACAAGTCATGGGTTTAATTTCTTTTCTCCATGCATATGGCTCAAAGGGAAGTGTCTGTGGCCCTTGCTTTTTATTTAACCAATAATCTTTTGTATATTTATACCTGTTAAAAATTCAGAAATGTCAAGGCCAGGCACGGTGGCTCACCCCTGTAATCCCAGCACTTTGGGAGGCCGAGGCGGGTGGTCACAAGGTCAGGAGTTCGAGACCAGCCTGACCAACATGGTGAAACCCGTCTCTAAAAAAATACAAAAATTAGCTGGGCACAGTCATGCGCACCTGTAGTCCCAGCTAATTGGAAGGCTGAGGCAGGAGCATCGCTTGAACCTGGGAAGCGGAAGTTGCACTGAGCCGAGATCGCGCCACTGCACTCCAGCCTAGGCAGCAGAGTGAGACTCCATCTTAAAAAAAAAAAAAAAAAAAAAAGAGAATTCAGAGATCTCAGCTATCATATGAATACCAGGACAAAATATCAAGTGAGGCCACTTATCAGAGTAGAAGAATCCTTTAGGTTAAAAGTTTCTTTCATAGAACATAGCAATAATCACTGAAGCTACCTATCTTACAAGGCCGCTTCTTATAACAATGCCTCCTAGGTTGACCCAGGTGAAACTGACCATCTGTATTCAATCATTTTCAATGCACATAAAGGGCAATTTTATCTATCAGAACAAAGAACATGGGTAACAGATATGTATATTTACATGTGAGGAGAACAAGCTGATCTGACTGCTCTCCAAGTGACACTGTGTTAGAGTCCAATCTTAGGACACAAAATGGTGTCTCTCCTGTAGCTTGTTTTTTTCTGAAAAGGGTATTTCCTTCCTCCAACCTATAGAAGGAAGTGAAAGTTCCAGTCTTCCTGGCAAGGGTAAACAGATCCCCTCTCCTCATCCTTCCTCTTTCCTGTCAAGTGCCTCCTTTGGTGAAGGTGACACATCATGTGACCTCTTCAGTGACCACTCTACGGTGTCGGGCCCTGAACTACTACCCCCAGAACATCACCATGAAGTGGCTGAAGGATAAGCAGCCAATGGATGCCAAGGAGTTCGAACCTAAAGACGTATTGCCCAATGGGGATGGGACCTACCAGGGCTGGATAACCTTGGCTGTACCCCGTGGGGAAGAGCAGAGATATACGTGCCAGGTGGAGCACCCAGGCCTGGATCAGCCCCTCATTGTGATCTGGGGTATGTGACTGATGAGAGCCAGGAGCTGAGAAAATCTGTTGGGGGTTGAGAGGAGTGCCTGAGGAGGTAATTATGGCAGTGAGATGAGGATCTGCTCTTTGTTAGGGGGTGGGCTGAGGGTGGCAATCAAAGGCTTTAACTTGCTTTTTCTGTTTTAGAGCCCTCACCGTCTGGCACCCTAGTCATTGGAGTCATCAGTGGAATTGCTGTTTTTGTCGTCATCTTGTTCACTGGAATTTTGTTCATAATATTAAGGAAGAGGCAGGGTTCAAGTGAGTAGGAACAAGGGGGAAGTCTCTTAGTACCTCTGCCCCAGGGCACAGTGGGAAGAGGGGCAGAGGGGATCTGGCATCCATGGGAAGCATTTTTCTCATTTATATTCTTTGGGGACACCAGCAGCTCCCTGGGAGACAGAAAATAATGGTTCTCCCCAGAATGAAAGTCTCTAATTCAACAAACATCTTCAGAGCACCTACTATTTTGCAAGAGCTGTTTAAGGTAGTACAGGGGCTTTGAGGTTGAGAAGTCACTGTGGCTATTCTCAGAACCCAAATCTGGTAGGGAATGAAATTGATAGCAAGTAAATGTAGTTAAAGAAGACCCCATGAGGTCCTAAAGTAGGCAGGAAGCAAATGCTTAGGGTGTCAAAGGAAAGAATGATCACATTCAGCTGGGGATCAAGAAAGCCTTCTGGATCTTGAAGGAGAAGCTGGATTCCATTAGGTGAGGTTGAAGATGATGGGAGGTCTACACAGACGGAGCAACCATGCCAAGTAGGAGAGTATAAGGCATACTGGGAGATTAGAAATAATTACTGTACCTTAACCCTGAGTTTGCGTAGCTATCACTCACCAATTATGCATTTCTACCCCCTGAACATCTGTGGTGTAGGGAAAAGAGAATCAGAAAGAAGCCAGCTCATACAGAGTCCAAGGGTCTTTTGGGATATTGGGTTATGATCACTGGGGTGTCATTGAAGGATCCTAAGAAAGGAGGACCACGATCTCCCTTATATGGTGAATGTGTTGTTAAGAAGTTAGATGAGAGGTGAGGAGACCAGTTAGAAAGCCAATAAGCATTTCCAGATGAGAGATAATGGTTCTTGAAATCCAATAGTGCCCAGGTCTAAATTGAGATGGGTGAATGAGGAAAATAAGGAAGAGAGAAGAGGCAAGATGATGCCTAGGTTTGTGATGCCTCTTTCCTGGGTCTCTTGTCTCCACAGGAGGAGCCATGGGGCACTACGTCTTAGCTGAACGTGAGTGACACGCAGCCTGCAGACTCACTGTGGGAAGGAGACAAAACTAGAGACTCAAAAAGGGAGTGCATTTATGAGCTCTTCATGTTTCAGGACAGAGTTGAACCTAAACATAGAAATTGCCTGAAGAACTCCTTGATTTTAGCCTTCTCTGTTCATTTCCTCAAAAAGATTTCCCCATTTAGGTTTCTGAGTTCCTGCATGCCAGTGATCCCTAGCTGTGACCTCTCCCCTGGAACTGTCTCTCATGAACCTCAAGCTGCATCTAGAGGCTTCCTTCATTTCCTCCGTCACCTCAGAGACATACACGTATGTCATTTCATTTCCTATTTTTGGAAGAGGACTCCTTAAATTTGGGGGACTTACATGATTCATTTTAACAACTGAGAAAAGCTTTGAACCCTGGGACATGGCTAGTCATAACCTTACCAGATTTTTACACATGTATCTATGCATTTTCTGGACCCGTTCAACTTTTCCTTTGAATCCTCTCTCTGTGTTACCCAGTAACTCATCTGTCACCAAGCCCTGGGGATTCTTCCATCTGATTGTGATGTGAGTTGCACAGCTATGAAGGCTGTACACTGCACGAATGGAAGAGGCACCTGTCCCAGAAAAAGCATCATGGCTATCTGTGGGTAGTATGATGGGTGTTTTTAGCAGGTAGGAGGCAAATATCTTGAAAGGGGTTGTGAAGAGGTGTTTTTTCTAATTGGCATGAAGGTGTCATACAGATTTGCAAAGTTTAATGGTGCCTTCATTTGGGATGCTACTCTAGTATTCCAGACCTGAAGAATCACAATAATTTTCTACCTGGTCTCTCCTTGTTCTGATAATGAAAATTATGATAAGGATGATAAAAGCACTTACTTCGTGTCCGACTCTTCTGAGCACCTACTTACATGCATTACTGCATGCAATTCTTACAATAATTCTATGAGATAGGTACTATTATCCCCATTTCTTTTTTAAATGAAGAAAGTGAAGTAGGCCGGGCACGGTGGCTCACGCCTGTAATCCCAGCACTTTGGGAGGCCAAAGTGGGTGGATCACGAGGTCAGGAGATCGAGACCATCCTGGCTAACATGGTGAAACCCCATCTCTAATAAAAATACAAAAAATTAGCTGGGCGTGGTGGCAGACGTCTGTAGTCCCAGCTACTCGGAAGGCTGAGGCAGGAGAATGGCATGAACCCAGGAGGCAGAGCTTGCAGTGAGCCGAGTTTGCGCCACTGCACTCCAGCCTAGGTGACAGAGTGAGACTCCATCTCAAAAAAATAAAAATTAAAATTAAAAAATGAAAAAAAAAAGAAAGTGAAGTATAGAGTATCTCATAGCTTGTCAGTGATAGAAACAGGTTTCAAACTCAGTCAATCTGACCGTTTGATACATCTCAGACACCACTACATTCAGTAGTTTAGATGCCTAGAGTAAATAGAGAAGGAAGGAGATGGCTCTTCTCTTGTCTCATTGTGTTTCTTCTGAGTGAGCTTGAATCACATGAAGGGGAACAGCAGAAAATAACCAACTGATCCTCAGCTGTCATGTTTCCTTTAAAAGTCCCTGAAGGAAGGTCCTGGAATGTGACTCCCTTGCTCCTCTGTTGCTCTCTTTGGCATTCATTTCTTTGGACCCTACGCAAGGACTGTAATTGGTGGGGACAGCTAGTGGCCCTGCTGGGCTTCACACACAGTGTCCTCCCTAGGCCAGTGCCTCTGGAGTCAGAACTCTGGTGGTATTTCCCTCAATGAAGTGGAGTAAGCTCTCTCATTTTGAGATGGTATAATGGAAGCCACCAAGTGGCTTAGAGGATGCCCAGGTCCTTCCATGGGGCCACTGGGGTTCCGGTGCACATTAAAAAAAAAAATCTAACCAGGACATTCAGGAATTGCTAGATTCTGGGAAATCAGTTCACCATGTTCAAAAGAGTCTTTTTTTTTTTTTTTTTGAGACTCTATTGCCCAGGCTGGAGTGCAATGGCATGATCTCGGCTCACTGTAACCTCTGCCTCCCAGGTTCAAGCGATTCTCCTGCCTCAGCCTCCCAAGTAGCTGGGATTACAGGCGTGCACCACCATGCCCGGCTAATTTTTGTATTTTTAGTAGAGACGGGGTTTCACCATGTTGGCCAGGCTGGTCTCGAACTCTCCTGACCTTGTGATCCGCCTGCCTCGGCCTCCCAAAGTGCTGAGATTACAGGTGTGAGCCACCCTGCCCAGCCGTCAAAAGAGTCTTAATATATATATCCAGATGGCATGTGTTTACTTTATGTTACTACATGCATTTGGCTGCATAAATGTGGTACAAGCATTCTGTCTTGAAGGGCAGGTGCTTCAGGATACCATATACAGCTCAGAAGTTTCTTCTTTAGGCATTAAATTTTAGCAAAGATATCTCATCTCTTCTTTTAAACCATTTTCTTTTTTTCTGGTTAGAAAAGTTATGTAGAAAAAAGTAAATGTGATTTACGCTCATTGTAGAAAAGCTATAAAATGAATACAATTAAAGCTGTTATTTAATTAGCCAGTGAAAAACTATTAACAACTTGTCTATTACCTGTTAGTATTATTGTTGCATTAAAAATGCATATACTTTAATAAATGTACATTGTATTGTATACTGCATGATTTTATTGATGTTCTTGTTCATCTTGTGTATATACTTAATCGCTTTGTCATTTTGGAGACATTTATTTTGCTTCTAATTTCTTTACATTTTGTCTTACGGAATATTTTCATTCAACTGTGGTAGCCGAATTAATCGTGTTTCTTCACTCTAGGGACATTGTCATCTAAGTTGTAAGACATTGGTTATTTTACCAGCAAACCATTCTGAAAGCATATGACAAATTCTTTCTCTCTTAATATCGTACTATACTGAAAGCAGACTGCTATAAGGCTTCACTTACTCTTCTACCTCATAAGGAATATGTTACAATTAATTCATTAGGTAAGCATTTGTTTTATATTGGTTTTATTTCACCTGGGCTGAGATTTCAAGAAACACCCCAGTCTTCACAGTAACACATTTCGCTAACACATTTACTAAACATCAGCAACTGTGGCCTGTTAATTTTTTTTAATAGAAATTTTAAGTCCTCATTTTCTTTCGGTGTTTTTTAAGCTTAATTTTTCTGGCTTTATTCATAAATTCTTAAGGTCAACTACATTTGAAAAATCAAAGACCTGCATTTTAAATTCTTATTCACCTCTGGCAAAACCATTCACAAACCATGGTAGTAAAGAGAAGGGTGACACCTGGTGGCCATAGGTAAACGTACCACGGTGGTCCGGTGACCAGAGATGCAGCGCTGAGGGTTTTCCTGAAGGTAAAGGAATAAAGAATGGGTGGAGGGGCGTGCACTGGAAATCACTTGTAGAGAAAAGCCCCTGAAAATTTGAGAAAACAAACAAGAAACTACTTACCAGCTATTTGAATTGCTGGAATCACAGGCCATTGCTGAGCTGCCTGAACTGGGAACACAACAGAAGGAAAACAAACCACTCTGATAATCATTGAGTCAAGTACAGCAGGTGATTGAGGACTGCTGAGAGGTACAGGCCAAAATTCTTATGTTGTATTATAATAATGTCATCTTATAATACTGTCAGTATTTTATAAAACATTCTTCACAAACTCACACACATTTAAAAACAAAACACTGTCTCTAAAATCCCCAAATTTTTCATAAACTCAGTTTTAAACTAACTTCTTTTCAAACCACAATCTGATTTAACAATGACTATCATTTAAATATTTCTGACTTTCAAATTAAAGATTTTCACATGCAGGCTGATATTTGTAATTGTGATTCTCTCTGTAGGCTTTGGGTATAATGTGTTCTTTTCGTTTTTTGCATCAGCGATTAACTTCTACACTCTAACATGTAGAATGTTACTACAATATTAAAGTATTTTGTATGACAATTTTATTTGAAAGCCTAGGATGCCTTGACATCCTGCATACATTTATTACTTGATATGCATGCATTCTGGTATCTCAAGCATTCTATTTCTGAGTAATTGTTTAAGGTGTAGAAGAGATAGATATGGTGGATTTGGAGTTGATACTTACATATTTTCTATTTCTTGGATGGATGAATTTGTACATTAAAAGTTTTCCATGGCAGAAATCTTTTCAAAAACTTTTTTTTTCCGGGATGGATTGAAGGCCCTGATTTCACCACAATGCAATATATTAATGTAGCAAAATTGTACTTGTACCCCATGAATATATATAATCTTAAGAAAATTTTTTTAGCCAATTATTATTACTTACTAGATATTAGGCTGTGTTCTGAATCTTAATTTAATTCCTTCAAAGAATCTTATGAGGTAGGTAGGAGCTATTGCTGCTATTCTGTTATGCTTATGTTGCTGTTATGAAACCAAGGCACAGAGAGGTTAGTTAACTTGCTGAAGGAAATGATTGTGCTGGATTTTTATTCTAGCCATTCTGGAATAACAACTACACAACCTTATGTCTGAGCCAAGGAAACATACGGTGTGGCAACAGTTACCATGTTTTTAGGAACAGCAGCAATCCTAATGTTTGCTGCAGGGAAAAAGGAATCTCAGAATTTGCCTGATCCCTATAATTTTTTTCCTAAATATTTTGAAATATCTTTCAGATGTATTTTAAAATTTAAGGATATTTTGTTCCGTTCATACAGAATTTTTTTTTTTTTTCTCGAGATGGAGTCTCACTCTATCACCCAGGCTGGAATGCAGTGGCATGATCTCGGCTCACTGCAACCTCTGCCTCCTGGGTTCAAGTGATTTTCCTGCCTCAGCCTCCCAAGTGGCTGAGACTACAGGCGCATGCCACCATGCACGGCTAATTTTTTTTGTATTTTTAGTAGAGATGGAGTTTCACCATGTTGGCCAGGCTGGTCTCGAACTCCTGACCTCAAATGATCCGCCCTCTTTGGCCTCCCAAAGTGCTGGGATTACAGGCGTGAGCTACTGCGCCCAGCCAAATTTCTAACTTGTTTTGTTGTTGTTGAGACAGGGTCTCAGTCTGACACCAAGGCTGGTGTGCAGTACTGCGATCACGGCTCACTGCAGTCTCGACCTCCTGAGCTCAAGTGATCCTCCCACCTCAGCCTACTGAGTAGCTGGGACCACAACGCCTGGCTCATTTTTTTCTATTATTTATTGAAACGGGTTCTGGCTATGTTGCCCAGGTTGGTCTTGAACTCCGGAGCTCATGCGATCCACCCACCTCAGCGTCCGAAAGGATTATCAGGAGTGAGCCACCGTGCCCGGCCAAATTTCTAACTTTTGAATTGACATATTCATTTATTCTCTTTATCATTCAGGGAGAAATTTGGGGATGGATAGCCTTGAAGCATCATCCACCAAGTTATTTTATACACCAGATTTAGATACAAAGTATTTTTTTATTATTTAAAAAAATCAAATTCTAGCTTTTACTCTGAAGATTCTAAAAAGAATTTTGGAGTCTTTAATTCATACTTTGGGGGCAGGGGAATAAGTACCAATATTCGTATAACTTTCAGTGCAAGTCACGTTAGCTAACTGTAGTCTATTGAGTTAAATATCCTTGATTTATTCCTTAAAACTGAGTCACCATGACGGCACTTTTTTGTTTTTTTTTTTTTCGAGACGGAGCTCGCCCTGTCTCCCAGGCTGGAGGGCAGTGGTGCGATCTCGGCTCACTGCAATCTCCGCCTCCCAGGTTCAAGCGATTCTCCTGCCCCAGCCTCCTGAGTAGCTGAGACTACAGGCACACACCACCACGCCCAGCTAATGTTTGTATTTTTAGTAGAGACAGGGTTTCATCATTTTGGTCAGGCTAGTCTCGAACTCCTGACCTCGTGATCGGCCTGCCTCGACCTCCCAAAGTGCTGGGATTACAGTCATGAGCCACTGCACCTGGCTGAATGGCACTTTCATAAAACAGTAAATAACCAACTTCACTACTGCCCCCAAGAGTTTTACTATGTATATGAGGGCATCTGTTTTAAGTATGGGTATAATGTTACGGGTTTTTCTTTGTGTAAGTTTGGGTTCACAATTTCATCATTAAAACAAATGTAAAATACTTTGTGCTTTTTGTGTGCTATTAAGAAAGTATTCAAGGGAATTTTGAAAATCAAATTTAATTACTCTCATGTTTGTAAAATTTTTGAAACAAATGTTTAAGAGAGGATAATGTTAGAAATTATCTTTCCAGCCAGACCTGGTGGCTCACGCCAGTAATCCTAGCATTTTGGGAGGACAAGGTGGGCAGATCACTTAAGCCCAGGAATTCAAGACCAGCCTGGACAACACAGGGAAAGCCCATCTCTACAAAATATACAAAATTAGTGGCCGAGCGTGGTGGCTCACGCCTGTAATCCCAGCACTTTGGGAGGCTGAGGCGGGCAGATCACCTGAGGTCAGGAGTTCGAGACCAGCCTCAACATGGAGAAACCCCGTCTCTACTAAAAATACAAAATTAGCCGGGCGTGGTGATGCATGCCTGTAATCCCAGCTACTCGGGAGGCTGAGGCAGGAGAATTGCTTGAACCTGGGAGGTAGAGGTTGCGGTGAGCCGAGATCCCACCATTGCACTCCAGCCTGGGCAACAAGAGCGAAATTCCATCTCAAAAAACAAAACAAACAAACAAACAAAATTAGTCAGGTGTGGTCGTGCACACCTGTAGTCCCAGCTACTTGGGAGGCTGAGGTGGGAGGATCACTTGAGCCCGGGGAAGTGTAGGCTACCATGAGCCATCATGGTGCCACTGTACTCCAGTCTAGGAAAAAAATAAACATTAAAAATTTTAAAAACTTAAAAAAAGAAAAGAAATTTTCTGTCCAGATATCTTTATTTTTAACAAATCGAAGTGTATTAATAGTGTTTATGGGAGAGTGCCCACACAAGGACAGCAAGCCTAGGAAGTGCAAGTCAAGAAAACTTTTTGTGAAATAATTTAAACTGAAAAGAAAAAGCAGAGATTTTTTTCTAGAAAAGTAAGGAGTGGAGGTAAAAAAAAACCACAGCAGAGACACAGGTATGCTACGGAACCAAAGGTGTGCCAATGGTACTGACAGTTTAATTCAGAAAAAAATGAATCAGAAAATGGATATTTTTAAATAAGTTAGGTTGCTGAAAAAGAGAAATGCAGTGAAGCCTTAGATGGGAGTGAGATAAATCAGCCATTGGCTAGAGAAGTTTCTTGCCCAAGACCAGTGGTGATGTCCCCAAATGCCTGGAAACAACTGTTGTGACATTATAAAGCCCCCATAGTCTAAGTTGGGTGAGACTATACTTATGCATTTTCTCACCTGTAATATAGCTCAAAAGTATTTCTACTCTGGGATTTCTTTACATTTTACTAAAGCGCAATTATATACTTAAAACTGATAGTGTATGCTGGGCTGCTAGTCATTCTCAACCCTGGCCAATTATCAGAATTGTTTGTTGAATATACAGGTGCCATATATAGGTGCATACACACACACACACACATACACACACACACACACGCCATATTTCATTCCTCATATCGAATATTCTGAGAGAGTTAGTTTGTGGAGGGTAGTTCTGGACAATTTATATTTTCATAAGACCTCTGGTTATTTTTTTTTAAGTAGAGATGAAGACTTGCTATGTTGCCCAAAATGGTCTTGAACTCCTGAGCTCAAGCGATTCTCCCAACTCAGCCTCCTGAAGTGCTGGGATTACAGCCGTGAGCCACTGCATCAGGGCAAGACCTCTGATTAATATCATAGATTTATTTGTTCGAATGCTTCATGTATCCTCTCAACCACAACTTGTTTGCAGAGTTTTAATCTGAAGGGCTTAGGTCTCTTGTTCAATGAATGAGTTTGATCTGATGGGTGAGAGGAAGGTGAAATGGAAAGCGAATGAGAAGCCATACAGATTAGGCGAGTGAGCCTAATCTCTCCCTAACCATAAGATTGAGCAGGCCTGAATTCTTCCCAGAGTGGAAGAATCCATTTTAAATATATATATCTACATGTATAGATCCTTTAAATATTTGTTCTGACATTCATTGTTTTTGAGTCACTGTCATTGAGAAAAGTTTAGAAAGGAGATATTAGGAGCAGGAAATAGAAAGTAAATAAAATATCAAAATAAAAATGGGGTTTTATAAATGATATAATAGGCAAAATAAAGGAAAGGCATCCTAGACCTCTGGTTTAAATGAAGATGGCACTTGGCGAGATGTGTTCCAGGGTAGTTCACATGATGTATGTTTTCAGAGAATTATCATATTGCATATGCTGCTATATTTTTTATTTTCATGAATTAAAAGGCATGTTGAGATTTCAGAGTTTTACTTATGATCTCAGACTCTGCATTTTTTCTCTGTAATGTTTGACATTTCTTCCTAACTAAGTCTCTAGTTATAAGGTCTGTGTTGTGGCATGTGGACAGTGAGTGGAAGAACCTAAGAACTCAATGTGGGGCAGAAGAATGTAATCAATTATTTCAGAAGTGATACAAACAATATGACATGTAGAGCATTCTGGCCTTTCCTGGGTCTTTTTTCTCCATTCCTGGATTTCTTCTCTTCATGTGAGTAAGTCTGAGGTTACTGTATAATGTCTCTCACAGGCCACAGCCCCATTCTAAATATTCCCAATAGAAATTCATTTATTAACCAGAGAGTGGTGGGTGGGGTTGTTTTTGTTTTTTAAACAAAAGTGGATCTTATGGGCATTCTGGAAAGCTCCCGCAGGAAGCTAAGAATAAAATTTTGAATTGAGAAGTCCCTTTCTTCAAACCATATTCAGACCCAATTCTGCCATTCTATTTATTTTTCAAGGGGATTAGCCTTATTTTAACACCAATAATCTTATCACAAAAACCTCCCAGAGGAAGACCCTGTAGATTTTGTAATGACCTTAATCAAGTATTAGCCCTACACTTCAATTAATCCCCAACTGTACAAAACGTATGTTCTTTTCTCTAAAGCTGGAGCAAGTTGAAAGGGGATTAAAAACGGAGGGAAGAGAAGAGTGTTTGGAATTTCAGGCACAGCAAACAGGCACAGCAGACCAGGAAGAGCGTCCCGAGAAAACATATTATCCAGACTTAAGTTTATATTCCCTGTCTCTCTCAGACTTTTGCAGAAAAATGAGTCATTCAACAAATATTTGAATCGAGATAGGGAAGGTGACGAGGAAGAAGTTTGCACTTATGAGGTTTTAATTTGCAATTATTTGGCTACCTTTTTGCCTTCCCAAAACATAGGGTCTTTAGGAGTGAAACTTCATAGCCAAACTTATACCTTGTCCAGCACAGAGAAGGCCATCAAAATGCCTGGTTTAAATAAAAATATTAAATGATTGGGAGGGTAAATCCCTTGACCTATAAATCTGACCTCCTTTAAACATTATTTGTATGTTCCCCAATAAACTATTCCGTAATGTATTAGTTAGCAAGTGGAAATAAAAAGAAATGTGGAATGGGGCTGTGCTTAGCGTCATTAAGCTGACAGGAATACAGCGCATTCAACTTGCAAACACCCTTCCACTCCCACGAAGAGCAAGCTGTCACTGGCCAATCAAAACAATGAACCATCATGAAACAGTTTTTCTTGCTCCACCCACTTGGTGACCAAATTTGAAAAAAAAAAAAAATTCCGCGCCAACTCATGTTGTTTTCAGTCAGGTCCGCCAAGTTTGTATTTAAGGAACTGTTTCAGTTCATAGCTTCCACTGCGATAGGAATCATGTCTGGTCGCGGCAAAGGCGGAAAAGGTTTGGGGAAGGGTGGTGCTAAGCGCCATCGTAAGGTGCTCCGGGATAACATCCAGGGCATTACAAAACCGGCTATTCGCCGTTTGGCTCGGCGCGGTGGCGTCAAGCGCATTTCCGGTCTTATCTATGAGGAGACTCGAGGTGTGCTTAAGGTTTTCTTAGAGAACGTTATTCGAGACGCCGTCACCTATACGGAGCACGCCAAGCGCAAAACTGTCACAGCCATGGATGTAGTATATGCCCTAAAACGTCAGGGGCGCACTCTGTATGGCTTCGGCGGCTGAATCTAAGAATACGCGGTCTCCTGAGAACTTCAAAAAACAAAAACCCAAAGGCCCTTTTCAGGGCCGCTCACAAAGTCGTTTAAAGAGCTGAAATGCGTTGCGAGAATGAGTTTGGATGACAGAAATAACCGTGATAGCCTGCATAAGAATGAATTGTGTTTGCCATGACCGACCACACTGTAACAAAATTTCAAAGCATAAAGTAGGCATAGAGAGGTAAGCGCTAATAAAGTGATTGGCTCCACAAAAAGCATTTTGCTGGCCGCAGTGGCTCACGACTGTAATCCCAGCACTTTGGGAGGCCAAAGCGAGTGTATCACTTGAGATCAAGAATCCGAGACCAGCCTGGCCAAAATGGTGAAACCCTCTCTCTACCAAAAAAAATACAAAACTTAGCCGGGCGTGGTGGTCTGCATCTGTAGGCCCAGCTAGCCCGGAAGCAGAGATTGCAGTGAGCCGAGATCGCGCCACTCCCCTCCAGCCTGGGCGACAGAGCGAGACTCCTCAAAAAAAAAAAAAAAAAAAAAAAAAAAATTATGTATTTTAGAGCATTCTAAGAATGGTACTTTGGACTTAACCGAAGGGCTGGAGGCGCGTGTTGAACAAAGGTTATCACCTTTTGGCTCATGTGGCACACAGCTATGTAAATAAAGCATCTTTAGGGACAAGCTCTCATTTGCGGAGGGTTCTGTGGCTGTTGTCCTATTGGCCAAAACAAATCTAAGCCCGGGCGCGGTGGCTCACGCCTGTATTCCCAGCAGTTTGGTAGGCCAAGGTGGGTGGATCACGAGGTCAGGCGTTCAAGACCAGCCTGGCCAAGATGGTGAAACCCCGTCTACTAAAAATACAAAAATTAGCCGGGCGTGGTGGCGGGCACCTGTAATCCCAGCTACGTAGGAGGCTGAGCCAGAGAACTGCTTGAACCCAGGAGGCGGAGGTTGCAGTGAGCCGAGATTGTGCCACTGCACTCTAGCCTGGGTGACAGAGCGAGGCTCCATCCAAAACAAACAAACAAAAAAAGTGGTCTAATAATCCCCAGAACTGGAGGAAGAACCATAACTTGTTGATTTTGTTTTTAACCTTATGTATGCCAGGCATGCTAGCCTTGTATACATACAAGGCTAGAGGAGCAAAGGTGCAGGAAGCCATCTTGAGGGAGTCCCATATTATTGAGAGACCGGCCAGCTGCTGGGAGAGGCCAGTTGTTCATCCTCACTGTATGTGATGAGAATCTGGCGACAGTCCATTGCTGGGCACAGCATTTAGACAAAATGGCTCTCTGCTATGTCAGGCAAGTGAGGCATATTTTTGCACAATCCTAGTAATTCCGAACTCATTGGGAAACAATGGCAATTACATCCAAGCAAGGAAAGGTCTGTGGTTGATTTTATCTATACAAATTTAAAACATAATGTTTACAACCTTTCATTATAAGACACAATTTTTAAAAAGATGCCAAACTATACAAATAAGTTCAGAAAAGTGAGGTACTATTGAACCGTCTGGAAAACATAAATGTATGTGAAATAATGCAATGCATAGTTTTGCAGGGGACTTTGTTCAAAGTTTCTCGAAATACCATGGTCCAAAGTAGACTAACATTAGCATTGGTTATTTATGATGATCGGTAAGAATACTAAATCAAAAATCAAAGGAAAATTAAACTATGTTTGTTTAAAGAGAAACGTAGTTTACCTCAGACCGAGAGTTAAAACAAGTTTGTGGATTCAGGAAGGTTGAATTCAGAACCTAATTGGGCAGCCTCCAACATTTCCATTAAGGTTTGGATTCTTAAAATTTTTCAGTCTTCGGAATGCTCTGGTAGTCTGATGAAACTTACAGATTCTTTTCATAAATAAGATACTTAAAGTAATTCATAGGGTTACAATTGTATTAGACGAATAATATTAAAATAATTATCAAACCACTTGACCGTAATATGTGTGTTTTTGTTGATATACCTAATAGTACTTCGGAAATAAGCAAGCACGATTTCCAGATTCTTGCAACAACTATAACCTACAAATTTGTTATTTCTATCAGTCACACACAATGGAAGAAAATTCTAAATTTCAGCTACAGGATAATGAATAGATGAAAAAAAAAAAAAACAAACAAAAAAACTCCCCTAATCCATATTCTGGGACATCTTGATTCCTATTTATTGATCCCTTGAAGTCAGTGGATAGCATATTAAGAAACAATAGTTACAATGACACCACAGAAAGACTAGAATGTAGTACTTGTGTTAAAAAAAAAAAAAAAGTATCAGCAAGTTATGTTTGGATGCCAAATTGCTCTCCACTTCCCTTCCCTGACACTGGCATTTCCAGAACTTAGATGCTCTTACATGTAAAAGCCTCCTCTAGTGCACCATCGAGCTTTTCAGGATTGGACATCAGACTTTTTAGTTCCTGGACCTCTAGATATACGGCAGTCTCTGACAAGAAGCCCTTTTTCTGTTTTAACTTTTTTTTTTTTTTAAAGTTTTGAGACAACGTCTGACTCGCTGTCACCCAGGCTGGAGTGAGGTAGCACCATCATAGCTCACTGTATCCTTAAACGCCTGGGTGCAGGGACTAAGGGAGCATGCCAACCATGCTTGACTAATTTACTTTTTTGTAAAACCAGTAGTCTCCAACCTTTTTGACACCAGAGACCGGTTTTGTGTAAGACAATTATACCACGGACCAGGGGGTGCAGGGGCTGGGAGCAATGATTTCCGGACTAAAACTGCTCCAACCTCAGATCATCAGGCATTAGATTGTCACAAGGAGCCTGAAACCTAGATCCCTTGCATGTGCCGTTCACAATACAGTTTGAGCTTATGAGAATCTAATGCTGCAGCTAACCTGACGGGCGGTGGAGCTCAGTTGGTTAATGTTCGCTCACCCCTCAGCTGTGCGGCTCAATTCGTAACGTGCCATGGACAGGGACCGGTTACCGGTCGGTGGCCGGGGGAATGAGGACCCCTGGTATAGATGGTAGTCTGGCTATGTTGCCCAGGATGGTCTTGAAGCCTGGCCTGAATTAATCCTCCAATCTCAAGACTTTTCAACTTAGCTGCATCACAACTTAAACCTATAGATAACTGTCACAGAAACTTGTTTCCAGTGTTACGCCATCTTAAAATAATGTGGGTGGCTCTTAAAAGAGCCTTTGGGTTCTTTCCAAATTGGCCTCCCGGAAAGCTCTTTACTTCTTAGATGTGGCCTTTCTAACATTAACTTCATGATGTTGGGTCAATTTTGACTTCGAAGCCCTTGCCTTCACTGGGCTCTTCTGCTGTTGCTTACTACCCTTGGCTCCTTTAGCCTTTCTCCCGCTCCTAACAGCTTTTTTAGGAGCTGTCGCTCTCGGCTTCTTGGCTCTCTTATTGGTTTTAGCAGTCTTTGGTGACTTGGAGTCCCTGGATAAAACCAGCTTCTTGGTCTTGGCAGAAACTGACTTTTTAGCCTTGCTTCTGGTAGATTTAGGAATCACCTTCTTACTAAGCTTAAAGGAACCGGAAGCACCAGTACCCCTGGTTTGCACCAGAATTCCCTTGTTCACTAAGCTCTTGAGGGACAGTTTGATGCGGCTGTTATTCTTCTCTACGTCGTAGCCAGCAGCGGCCAATGCCTTCTTGAGCGCAACCAAAGACATACCTACTCGTTCCTGTGACACTGAAAGGGCCTCGGTGATCAACTTGGACACAGAGAGGTTCGGCGCTTTGCGACTTGCACTTGTCAAGCCAGCCGGCTTCCTCCCTCGCTTCTTGGTTGGAAGTTTCTCCATAGCGGCTGGAACAGCACTGGCAGAAGCCGCAGGCACGGTTTCAGACATAACAACAGAGAAACGCAAGATGTAATAACCAGCGAAAAGCATAAAACACCCCGGCGGCCTCGGGGCCTTATATAGGGTAGGGCGCGCTGTGATTGGTGCATCACCTAGGCACCGCCCCCGCCCCTTGGAGGAGGAGTATTTGTGTTTGTTTTACCCGGAAAAGTTGACTATAACAAAACCCCTCTTTACAGAATCTCCCAGAGTCTAGTGCTGAATAATCTGCGGAAATTCATATTTGACATGACTTTTCTCTTTTTAATGAAAAATGACCCTGGATGCCAAAACTATTCGAGAAAGCCCTCGATTTTCAATCAAATTCACGGAGAGGAACAAAACTTCCCCTTTTCCTTGTAAATTAATAAGTAATCTTTGGCAGAAGACTTATTTCATCTCTTCAGAGTGGTCTTCCAAATGGATAGCTTCAAATCGGTAGAGGAAAGAAATTATTCACGCCATGATTTTTATTTAAAATTATTTATATATGTGAGGGAAGTAACACAGATCTCTTAGCTGTCTAATTGCGGAGTCAGAAGATGCTTATAGAATTGTCAAAAGACTGCAGAGGATGTCTTTATTTAGGCATGTGCAATCTAATAAACCATAATCCACAGGAACATGGGTTGTCTGTAATTAAAGGTGCTCCCAAGTCCCTGTAGCTTTATAGAGGACTCTCAAGGATGGGGTAATATCAAGATCTCACACATTATGTAAGATTGGCCATAATCAGGCCACTCTCATGACCGGTGTCCTCAACTGAGTTTTGCTTCTGGTTTCATTAATTGAAGTCCCCTCTATCCCCCTGCCCGCCCCTACATCCCCAGATAAACAGACACAGTCCCTCCCCTAAATTAACTATAAAACATGAAGTAGGAACCCTAGACTCAAGAACCTACTAGAAACTACAGACCCCATGTCTAACAAGACTGGGCGGGTTGGCTGGGCGCAGTGGTTCATGCCTGTAATCCCAGCACTTCGGAAGGCTGGAGGCCAGGAGTTCAAGACTAGGTTGGCCTGGTCCCTACTGAAAAAAAAAAAAATTAGCTGGGTGTGGTGGCACATGCCTGCAGTCCCAGCTTCTGGGTAGACTGAAGAGGATCACTTAGAGCCCAGGAGCTTGAGGTCGCAGCTACTGCACTCCAGCCTGGGCAGACCCTCATCTCTGAATTGCTTAATTAATTAACTGAGCTGGAAGATTTGGCTGCATAGCTGTGGGGAAAGGGTTGTTGGAATAATGTCCAGTGTGCTCCCCTGAGCTTCTACTGGAACAGGTCTTTGTGAGAGGCCTGGAGATAAGAGCTTGCTCACAAAGGCTGAGGCCTTTCTGGGATGCTGAATGAGTTTAGTGTGGCCAGAGCATAGGGTCTCAGCAAAGGAAAACTCCATAAGGGCCATTTGTGAAGATCCCCAAATACTTGTGTGAAACATTTGGTAGATATTAGAAGTTTTGTTTTGGTTTGGTTTGAGACAGAGTTTTGCTCTTGTTGCCCAGGCTGGAGTGCAATGGTGTGATCTTGGCTCAGTGCAACCTCCACCTCCCAGGTTCAGGCAATTCTCCTGCCTCAGCCTCCCAATTAGCTGGGATTATAGGCGCCCACCACCATGCCTGGCTAATTTTTTGTATTTTTAGTAGAGATGGGGTCTCATCATGTTGGCCAGGCTAGTCTCGAACTCCCCACCTCAAGTGATCTGCCCGCCTCTGCCTCCAAAGTGCTGGGAATACATGCGTGAGCCGCCGCGCCCGGCAGACATTGGAAGTTTTTAAGCAGAGAATTTGTTGTATTGTTGTAGTTGTCTTGGGTTTAGATTTATTGCATAAACAATCATTTTTGAGAAGGGCCCACAGTCAGAAGTTGGGAGTCTGTTGCAATAGTCTCAGAAAAATGGCAAAGACCTTGCCTAAGGGGACAGTGTGGTAAAGGAGAGAGTCTACATTTGAAATATTTCTGAAACAAAAGCCAAAAGATAAGACTTCAAACTTCTGATTGCAAAGTGAGATAGAAAAGCTTCTTTCTCTCTGTCTCTCTGTTATACCCATACACACACACATATGCACAAACACCTGAAAGAAAAAAAAATTCAGGGAACAGGCCAGGTAAGGTGGCTCATGCCTATAATCCCATAAATTTGGGAGGCTGAGGCTAGTGGATCACTAGAGCCCAGGAGTTCAAGGCCAGCCTAAGCACATAGCAAGACCCTGTCTCTACAATTAAAAAATTACCTGGGTGTGGTGGCACGTACCTGTGGTCCCAGTTACTCAAAAGGCTGAGGTGGGAGAATCACTTGGGCCCAGGATGTCAAGGCTGCAGTGAGCATGATTGTGCCACTGCACTTCAGCCTGGGCAAGAGCGAGACCCTGTCTCAAAAAAAAAAAAAAAAATTTTTTTTTTTTCCAGAAAACAATACTATCTTAAGCACCAGCACTTTAGTATATTCTACTGTGGACTAGTTCATTTTTAAAAGAACACTAGGTTGGAAATCATGAGATTGATTTCACAACTCACTAAAGCACCGTGTCACTCAGTTTGGAAAATATTTCTCCTTAGAGAGATTACAGGTGCATCTTTCTGAGCACCTGTATGTTTTTACATTTGTTTGGCTTCTCTGACCTTTGATAATTTCTGAGTGTTGTACTATTAAATATTAGTGGCTAGGGGTCAAATTGTGGATCAGGTTGATCCTTATATTTACAAGTTGACAGATATGTTACTCCATTGCTTTAAAACTAACACAAAATTAGAGAATTTAGAAAATTCTTACATTCCATAATTTAAGACCCAGAAAAAAAAGATTCATATTTTGCATTAGATAGCTAAAATGGTACCATAAAAACAAATGATATCCACATATATATAGTATATAGTGCTTCTTCTGTGCCAGTCACTATCCTTTTTCTCCCCCTTCCCCAAAAATGTAGGAATTAACTTTATAGATGAAGAAACTGAGGCACAGGAATGTCACATGACTTGCCCAAAGGAAATTCAGTCTTCCTTTTTCAATTCTTTTTTCTTTTTACTTTGCTGCAGGGTCTCGCTGTGTTGCCCAGGATGGTCTTGAACTCCCGGACTCAAGCAATCCTCCTTCTTCAGCCTCTCAAAGTGCTGGGATTACAGGCATGAGCCACTGTGCCCAGTCAGGAAATTCAGTCTTCTAAACATTCATTATTGAAATAATATTTCCATAAACATTTTCTTAGATAAACTTTGGCATCTCTAACTTCTAAGTAGCAAAGTCATGGAAACAGTCACAGAGAAAATAACTTTTTTTAAAAAATAATAAATTCTTATCTCCGGTGATAAGAAAAGTATACAGCCCATTTTTTAAAGTATTAATTTTACATTCTAATTTGGTTTTTTTAATGTTTACCATATATTTCTCTTTCTACATATGTGTGTGAGTGAATAAAATAAAGGCATCTACAGATTTTTACATGTTCAGTGAGATTAGCAGGGTTTCACTTGACAGCACTCTTACCATACTCACTTCTTGGCTTTTCCTGATATCTAACATTTTTAAAATGAGTACTCCCTTTTCATATGATTCTTCCTTTTTCAAGCACTATTTTTGAACTTTATATTTGACTGGCAATAATTTTTACAGACATTATTTTACGATTAACTTTAACTCTGTTCAAATGATTTCTTCATTTTCAAGTATTTTATTTGAACTGCTTTTTTTGGTTCAACTACTGAGTATTTAATTTGTCTGTTTTGTAGAAAGGGTATGTAGATAATTCCATGTTTTGTAAAAGTTGTCTCTAAAAATCTAACAAGTGTAAGTACGATGCTATTACAGGGCTGAGAGACACAGAAAAAACACACACACACACAAAATTTTTTTTTAAGTATTACTTGGTCTCTAAACTAAAGAACTTACCATCTATTTTGGGAGATGAAATCCAAACATAAGCAATGACAACAATTATTATGTGCTTAAATCAATGTCCAAGACAATAATTGACCCCAAGGCAGGGAAATCACTGAGAGAGTATAGCAGAGAGGGTGTCCTCTCTGTTCAGATGAGCCTGAATAATTTGTTCAGTAGGTTTCTGCTACTCATTTATAAACTGCACATCTTCTGTAGTCCTGGAAAATGTCTAAGAGGAGACAGGAACTAAGATCAGGGCCACCATTTAATTAGGAAGTTCTGGAAGTACCTGACCTGGAAGAAAGATTAGCATAGCTGAAAATCACCCATAGGAGAAACATCTAGGTAATCTTATTTCTGTTCCACCTGACATTTCAACCTCTCTTTTCAGCTATAAGTATATAAGTACTTATATGTAAGTAAAGAAATGTACCCACATCATGTTGTTTTTTATTCTATGCTTAACATGTATAATGCTAACAACACAGACTTGATGTCCAAAACATTTCTATGAACAGCTCATTACTGGATGACTGAAATAATTTTTCCAAGCCACGTGGAGGTTAATGAGTCAGTTTTTGAAAGCAAGGAGAGAAAAACATTAGAATTTAAGGTGACGTTTCTGTTGCGTTGTAATCCAGAATACAGAATAGTCAGAGAAAAGCAGAAAGTCTTTCTTCTTAAATTTTCTGAAACCCAAGGTGTGCATTAAGATGGTACATGCCTACTTCCCTTTGCCTTTACCCTTTTTTCCTGCATGGAACATAGATATGACCCCTAGACATGCTGCAGATGACCATGAGGTTGAAAGATACATGGAAGATGGTTAACACAGGATGATAGAGGAGACCTGCATACTTGGGCAGCCTAGACAGCTCCTGCCAGCCCCCAACAAAACAGCCTAGCCTTCTTGCCAATCAAGAAAAAAAATCCCTTCTGGTAACCCACTGTAAGTGAATTTCTGTAAAATGTGGCCCAATGTATCCATAATTGATATACAAATATTAGTTTAGTGGGTGGCACCTCTCCATGAGCATGTCGACTTCATGAGACTGAGATTTTTGACTGTCATGTGCAGTTGTCCCATTACAGTGCCTGGTGCATGGGAACAGCTCAACTGTGCATACCCATTGAAGAAACAGATGCATGGTCAATCGAATTTCCAGATATATCATATGTTTCCATGAAAAAAGTAAACATACAGCATATCTCCTTCCAGTTTATTTATTTTTCTCTCTAGGACCAATTTACAGTCTATCAGCAGTGCGTGAGCACCTGTTTCACCACATATACAAACCCCTCCAAGACTATAAGGATATCATTAAGCTTTGTATCACTGTCAGTTAAGTGGTAAACATAGTTTTCTACATACTTTGCATTTTTGTTTTTCATGAGATTCAATGTTTTACATGGGTAAGTTGTTAGAACATATTTATTCAAGATGAGGCATTTGTCTCCTGGTAAGACATCTTGGTCTAATGCTGACTCTGGGGTGTGGACATTTGGCTGTTGACTGTGAGGTGGCTATCTACATGTGGAGTGGAGGAGTCCTGGCCTTGGATTGAGGAGAACAAGGTCAACTTCTCACCTCACTTGTTTCTGGCTTTTGTGACCTTGGACAAGTTTAACTTTTCTCTCTCCTAGTCTTAGTTTTCTTGTCTGTAAGTGACAGCAATGATGCTGTCTTTGTTGGCTTGGGCTGCCATAACAAAATACCATAGATTGTGTGGTTTAAACAACAAAATTTTATCACAGTTCTGGAGGCTGGAAGTCTCAGAGCAGGGTATAGCATGGCTGGATTCTGGTGAGGGCTCTCTTGCTGGCTTGTAGAGTGCTACCTTCTCACTGTGAGAGCTCACATAGCCTTTCCTCAGTATATGTGCAGAGCTCCCTCTCTTCCTCTTTTTTTTTTCTTTTAAATAAATTATTTAATTTGGAAGACCAAGTGCAGAATCTTCCTCTTCTTATAAGGCCACCAATCCTATCCAGTTAGGAACCCATCCTAATGACCTCATTTAACCTTAATTACCTCTTGTAAGTCCTGTCTAGGAATAGAGTCATATTGGGGTTTATGGCTTCAATATATGAATTTGGGGGGATGGGGAGACAATTCAGTCCATAGTAAACACTTTCTCAAAGAGTGGTTATAATGTTTATAAGAGACAATGTAGGTAAAAGTAGTTTCAGTTGCATGCAGCTAAATGCAGTTTAGTATCCCTTCAGAGTCCTCCGCAGAAAAGGCACCTGATAAATATTTATGTGGCCTTAACCTAAGGTATTATTCTTTATATAGTGCCTTCCCATGTAATGATTGATATCATGTTTATCATTTTGCAGTGCAGTTTATTTCTTATAGGGTCATGGCTAACAAGAAACATGGGAAGAATGACCCTCACTAATAGAGTCATTAAAATAATGTAATTTCAATTTTTTTTTCTTTTGAGGGACTATTAGGTTAACAATGATTTTTAAAATTTATTGTAAATATGAGTGCTATAAAACAGGAATTTCCATATTATGTTGGGATTATAAATTGGTATGATCCTGAATAGCAATTTGGCAATGTATATGTTAAGAACCTTAGAAAATGTTTTTCACTTTTGATTTAGTATTTCCACTTCATGAAGTCTATCCTTAGGAAATAATATTTGAACAAAGATTTATGTACAAAGATGTGTGAGCTATATAATCTATAATATAATGCATAAAAATGGGAATCAATTGAAGTAGTCAATAACAAATACATAATTATCAATACATCCATAAATTATACATCCATAAAAAAGTTTCTAAGTATATTTATCTAAATATATATCATGACACCTAAATTTATTTTATATATGATACATGATGTGAGATATATGTATATATGAATGAGTATATATGATATACATATAAAAAGAATAGGAGATACTAGGAGTTATTTTAATTTTGTCTTTGTTTCCCGTGTCATAAATTTCTATGAAGAATATTTTAATAGTTTTATGCATAGAAAAAAAGAGCTAATTTTTCTCAGCCAGGTGTTCATTTGTCCTTCTTTGATTGTTCAAAATACCTCCATTTATCTTCTTCTAGGATCACTCATTTTCATTGGTTTATTTGCAAGATGAAACAGTGTCCAGCAGTGACGACTGTTGGAAAAGATATGTCTAAAGCTGTTGTCTCCCCCTGGAGAAAAGAGAGAGAGTGATTGATTCACTTCTGTAATTTATCAGATATGAGATATTGTATTTGACTCTGAGAACAATGATAATGATGATGGCTAAAGTTCACTGGATGTTTGCTCTGTGCCAGGCAGTGTTTTAAGCACTTTACACAATAGATACCAATGCATTTAGTTGTTCCAACAACCTTATGAGATACCTACTGTCATTCTCCCTGCGTTATAGATGAGGAAATTAAGGCACAGAGAGGTTAAGTTTCCCAGGTAGCACAGCTGTTGGATAATGAGCCTGTGCAGTAAACCCACATCCTCTAGCCCTTGAATGTCTGTACGCTCTTAAAAGATGAATGTAACCTAGTCAGTGTCCTAAAGTTCCATTTGATCTAAACTTGAAGGATAAAAATTTATCCAGCGAGGAAAAAGACTTAGTGTTTTTCATAAAGAAGATACAGCGATGAAGGCCAGGCCGTGGGGACTGTCTGATTTTTAGAGCCTAGAACCCTGAGCACTCTCTCTAAACCCTCCAACATGCTCTTACTCTGTTGCCTGCTGAGCATCTTTGATCCACTCTTGAGGCTAGCAGTTTTCCTTCCATTCAAGATCTCAGAACGTGTATTGTTCTCTGCAGATTTTTTAAACATGCAATTTTATTTTTTAATTGTTAAAAATATATTTATTTCAGTGCACTGAAGCTCAAATGTGTGTGTTTTAAAATCTAGTGTCCAAGGTTCATTACCCCAATTGTTTAAGCAAGTCTAACAACAAAAGGGGCACATTTTAATTTTCAATTTTTTTTTTGTTCTAGCCTACAGCTGAGTTTGGGCCAATAATAGTAGACAAAAAAGTGAAAAGAAAACTAAGGACAAGAAAATAAAGGAAGGGAGAATTGGGGGAGAGGAGGGAGAAAAGTGAAAACAAAAGTTTATTCATATTTCTCTTGAATCCAATTCTTTTACCATTTGAAAACTTGATATGGTCAGAGAATAAGCCTAGAATTTTAAGTGATGAGGATAAGGTTTTAACACAGGTAGCCTCCTCTACATAGGTCTATTTCCTCATAGAATGAGAGAAGCCCCATCATTTCTGCTCTTTTACCCTTCTGAGCCAGCAGCAAGGAGATCTACTATCAAGGCATGAGCAACTGTAGAAACATGAGACCAGATGTCTCTATTAATTATTCTACAAATTGCACATTGGATGATAAGGTTACATGAATCTTTAAATCAGCAAACCAAAGTCCCATTATTATTACATATTTTTTCCTCCTCAGAACTGAAGTGGGGCGGGGTACAGTGACTCATGCTAGTAATCCCAACAATTTGGGAGGCTGAGGCAGGAGGATCACTTAAGCCCAGGAGTTTGAGACCAGCCTGGGCAACATAGTAAGACCCCATCTCTACAAAAAACTTTTTAAAAAATTAGCTTGGCATGGTGGTGTGCACCTGCTGTGGTTCCAGATACTCAGGATGCTGAGGCAGGAGGATGGCTTCAGCCCAGAAGGTGGAGGTTACAATGAGATGCGATTGCACCACTACACTCCAGCCTGGCAGCCTGGGCAACAAAGTGAGACCCTGTCTCTGAAAAAAAGAACTGAGGTCAAGGAGTAGTAAGAAAGTGGCTCATTCTCCAGATTTACTCCCTTTTTCTTAATTATAATGAACTCATGATACTTGAGGATATGTCAAACTGATCTTCAGACCCCAAAGAAATTACTCAGAGCCTAGAATACCTTTCAGGAAATGTTACAGTGGTATACTCTACTCAATTTAATTTTATGCTTGGTCATCCAGGATTACACAGGCTAAAGGTAGGAAAAGTTTCACTAATTTTTAATGTCTTTTAATTTAGGACTACTGGGATTGTCTGTCAATGTGCTGAATATATATATCCTTCCAAATCTGGAAGATTTAAGAGAAATGATAGTTATCATTCTTTAAGTCCTTAGGAATATGCCTAGAGAGCTAATTTCATATATTCAGGGAAAAAAAGTGTATTTTTTCTCAACCTGTTGGACCCCGGTAAACATATTATGATCAACTGGCATTTTCATATCAAATAATTTATGAAATTCTTATAATTTATAGAAGGCCAACTCCTACCAAAGTCTTCAGTCATAAGCTGCTTCAAGTCCTTTTAGGAGCGTAAAGATGGTTATAAATAAAATTTGTCAAACAGCAGTAAACACAGTGGTTTATATGCATTAAGGATCTTTAATCTTCACATACTTCTAGAAGGTAGGTGCTATTACCATCACCGCAAAGGTATAGAGAAGGATACTAATGCACAGAGAGATTAAATGACCTGCCTCAGACTCCCACATCTTATATGTGGTGATCTGGGAGTCAAACTTGGAGTCTGTCTCCAGAGGCTTCACTTTTTGTCATCACTGAGCAGTGCTGTGCAGCCATTTTACTAGCATGATACCACGTCTGGAACTAGTGTTCTATAGGTGCTATTTCATTTAATCTTCACCCCATCTTTATGAGTAGGGCAATTATTACCACTCTATAGGCTCAGGGTAGTTGAGTTTGTCAAACTGTGACTGAAAGACATTTAATTTTTGGCATACTATTTACTTGTGCTCAAGGTATATCAAGCAATGGACTGATCTCACTCAACAAAGTATTTTAAAAAGATGATTTATAAAATAGAAATGGGAGAAAAAACTACAAACTGTCTAGGAATAGGATGTTATGTTTGCACATTATTTTCAGTAGAAAAGAGTTTAGTATGGATACTCTCTTCTTGTATAAACCAAGAATGTTAAAAGAAAACAATTAGTGATTCTCTAGAAACACTTAAGATTGGCTGTGCAGCACTATGGCTATCTCTGTGTAGTATTTTCCACTGACAACCAACATTTCCATGTTAGGTAGGCCATGTCTTCACGATCTCTGGCACCAGAGTTTTTCAACTCCTCCATTTTTGGTAAAAATATCTCATAAAGGAACAAGTCTAACCATGTGAGTTTGTTTAGTTTTTTGTTTTTTTGACAATGGCTTTGTAACAACATTTAATAATCTGCATATTAGAGAAGCACAGAAGTAGGGCAAAAAAAAAGTTATGAGGGTAATTACAAATATTATAAGAATTCCTTAAAGTACAAATTGTCTCCAAGAATTTAATTGGCTTGTCTTAGATGAATAGGTCTCAAAGATCAGTTTGGTCAACTTTAGTTAAACAAGTTCATTTTTCCTAATTGATTATTTTGACTCAAATGTGGGCCACAGGCAGAAATAAATTTTCTAGTAAATATTCTTATTTAGGAACTTTTAGTCAAGTTATAAAGGTCCTTGTTACAAACCTGCAAAAAGTTAGCATGCCAATATCTTAGTAAAATATAACTGAGATTTGTTTATTTGCTTGTTTTTTAATACTTGGGAGGGCCAGATCAAAATTTCATCACTGGAGACAGATAATGGAGAAAAGGACAAAACAGAATAATACCACAGGTAAAAGAAGGAAGAAGCTGTCTATTTCAGACCTCATCTTCCTCTGTAGACTTTGAAGAGGAAACTTCCTACTTCCAGAATTCTGGAGGTCTTTTAATGAATCTCAGAACTGTATTTTTAGTGATAGTGTATTTCTCAGTGAGATTCCAAATGTGTTTACACTGGGAAGCACATATCCATCTGCTCGGAAGTATAAAAGCAGTATTTGTTGTTTGAAGTACTGAAAATGGAGGTTCCAGCATTGTTATAATGTTGTCAGAGAAGACTGGTTATTACATTAAGATATGAATATAAATCATGGCTATATAAAAATAAGAAAAAGATTGAAGTCTTAGAGTGACAATCCATAGTAAATTGAATGTACCACATTAACAAACAGTAACAACTTTTTAAATAAGTAAAGGCTCAAGGTAGTCATTATCTTGAATGCTTACTTGTGTTTCTCTGTAGCTATAGTACTTGATAGAGTCAGAGCTGTTTGGATTAACCATAGCCCTTAAACAAAGCAGGCAATTGTGTTCCCGCATAGGCATGACAAAAACAGAGGCAGTCATCCAAAACCTGCATGGTCCTCTACGCCCACACGTATACAGTACGTGATTTACAAATCTAAAGTGGCGAAAGCAACAGTATCTATTCTAAGGCAATCATATGTTCTCTTATCTGTTTATCAATGGTTATTCTAAACTGTGTAAAAATGTTATTTGCATAAAACTACACTGTTTCTTGTGATTTGTATTTTGTACCCTCCAATTTAGAAATTGTCCAGGTATCCAAAGATTGAGCATTAATTTACTCAATTTAATAATATTCACCTAAATTCTTAAAGTTATCATACACTGTGAACTCAGTACTTAAGCTCACACATAGAATCCTTATAATTAGTAACATAAAATTTAATTCCATTTTTAAAAATGACATTATCTATTATCATTTAATTTGGTTCAATGAATAATTTACAATTTTAGAATAATAAATAAAGTGATGTTAACTCATGTAACCAGTACAACTAGTGGAAGAAATTTAGTAAATGCAAGTTAAATTAGCTTTTGTTTTTGTTTTTTAGAATATGAACCCTAAACTTGTGTATACTATAATATTCTGCTAACATTATTTTTACAGTATAAGAATAAAGAAGCCATTTTTAAAATGAAATTATTAAGCCAATTTGTCCAAAAAATAATCTTGATTAGATGTATTATATATTTTCCCTATTAAAAAAACCTAATAAAAGAGGTATTAATATTTTTAAGTTATTTAAAAATTGTGAAGTATTTTTTTTACAAAATACTTTAAGCTGTTAACTAAGACCACTAATGAAACTCACAGTTAAACTTTTTTTCTCTTAATTAGAACTTAAAGAGGTAGCACATTTAAAGCACAAGGAAAATTTTTGATTTTTTTTTAGACAAATGAGTTTTTATTTAAATTGATGTATTTTAAGTCTTTATGTAAGCCAACTGAAATTTAAGATTACATTATAATTTATTAATTCCCTTAAGTGGATAATTTCACAATTATTTAAATTCATAAAATAAGATAGTCTTTTCTGGGCACGGTGGCTCACGCCTGTAATCTCATCACTTTGGGAGGCCGAGGTGGATCACCTGAGTTCGAGACCAGTTTGGCCAACATGGCGAAACCCCATCTCTACTAAAAATGCACAAATTAGCCAGGCGTGGTGGTGCACCTGTAATCCCAGCTACTGGGGAGGCTGAGGCAGGAGAATTGCTAGAACCCTGGAGGCAGAGGTTGCAGTGAGCCGAGATTGTGCCACTGCACCCCAGCCTGGGCCACAGAGCAAAATTCTGTCTCAAAAAAAAAAAAAAGATAGTCTCAATCTTATTGCCAATTAGGAAAGCTAACCGTGCTAATAGAACAGAATTTAAAGTGGGTAAAAACAGAGCCATAGGTTATCTATTTAGCATGTTGATCAGTTAAAGAAATAAAAGTATGTAATTAAGATCAGAAGTCCCTCAGGTGGCACCACTGATGAGAATATGAATAATTCTGATTCTCAGTTTAGAAGAAAATTCTAGTTTCCTAGTTTCCAGCATCACATTCCTTACAATAAACTCGTTAAGGTTTAGAAAATATTAAATCTTTGTTTTATTCAGATATTGAAAGCACTCTTTTTTTTTCCTGACTCAATAGTCCAATTTGTAACAACATTATGTTTCTTCTGTCCTCTAACCTTACTTAAAGAACGTGAAGGGGCAATAATGTGAAATTACTAAAATTAATAATAAGCTGTAGAGCCTCTGGCATAGCAGTTATTGAGACCAGACATTCGGTTTCCTTGATTTCCTTTTTGTCTCCTGTTAGTCCTAACACTTTCTTAAAGTCAAAAGTTATAACAGGGCAGCCATTTTATATTCATATCATCTTAACACAGGAATACTGGTTTTGCAGATATCGACAACTATTTGGACTCAAAAAAGACAAGTTTTGGAAGGTGGAAAGAGGCATACAAGCACAAAACATCAAATCCCATGTAAAGTCAGAAAGAAAAACACCAACTCTAACCCTGTGTCCTCACAGAGAATATCAACATCTTCAAACAAAAACACCCCCAAAAAAGGTTAATAAATAAACCAGATTTCCTGTCCTCTCCACTGACTAATCACTTAATGATGTGACCAGAAAACCAGAAATCAAATTCTACTACTGCCACCAATATGCAACTAATCAGCCAAGTCCAATTAGAATAACCAAAACAAGAAACAAACGCGGACGATAAACTTTTAGCATGCAAAAGCCAAAGGAAAGTGAACAGAAAACTCAAAGCGTCCAGGGATAGACAAGCTGTTTCCAAGACACACATTTCTGTTGGTTCTTATTGTATGACTCACATAAACACTGTCTTGGTGGAAAAATCAGAAATAAATGACCAAGAAGTTAATAATTTGCTTACTGGGTACTTGTACAGAACAGAGAACAAGCAATAGAATTATTTCAACTAACACAGGCAAAAACATAATTTATGTAAGAGAAAGGGGAAAAGGCGGGGAAAGAATACTGAATTTTGTTTGCAGATTTTGGTTACACTGATTAGTTAGTTGGCAGGTAGGAGAGTGGTCAGTCTGAATGGGAATAAGTGACCAGGTCCATTAGAGGCATAGAAAAAAAAAAACCATTTAGGCCCGGCGCGGTGGCTCAAGCCTGTAATCCCAGGACTTTGGGAGGCCAAGGCGGGCAGATCACCTGATGTCCGGAGTTCGAGACCAGCCTGACCGACATGGAGAAACCTCGTCTCTACTAAAAATACAAAATTAGCCAGGGTGTCGTGGCGCATGCCTGTAATCCCAGCTACTCCGGAGGCTGAGGCAGGAGAATGGCTTGAACCCGGGAGGCGGAGGTTGCTGTGAGCCAAGATCGCGCCATTGCACTCCAGCCTGGGAAACAAGAGAGAAACTTCGTCTCAAAAAAAAAAAGAAAAGAAAAAATAAATTTACTTGTGAGGGACTCTGGAAATTTCATTTCTCATCAGAATTTCTCAGATAAGTTATCTAGGCAAGGCAGCCTGTGATTGCACAGCAGTGTTCAAGTATAAGGCCTTGTCTGGCACCAAAGACGGGCCTTAGTTTATTTCCCAGGTGTGAAAGAAATTGCAGATTTAAAATCACACAGTCCTTACGTTAAATAACTGTAACCTAAATTACATGGTATTTAAGTTTGTAAAAATCTGCTTTAACACTAAATTTATTGTATATTCCCGGTTTTTAATGGAGAAAGCAAACTTCTAGGTGCTAAAAACGTGTTCAAGACTTGAATAAAAAGATAGGTAGACTACGTCTAACCCTTCATCTTAAAATCTTTACGTGGAAAAGACCATGAGTAAAATACTTAAGGGAATGTGGAATTTCCCAGGCCACAAAGCGGCCTGCAGTTGTCTAGGAAGGGAGGGTCCTCTAGGAGACACAGTGTATGTGCTAAGTTTAATGGCGTCTCCTCTTCATTCTCCCACCCAGCGCCTAGTCCTTACTGGCCTTCAGTTCAGTGTTCGAAGGCTTGTCAATTTACCCAGCAGTTAAGAGTTGGCTTCTCCTAAAGCAACTTTCAAACTTTTCTGCATGTTACAAGCCCCCTACGGAGATTTTAAGTTTCAATCAGGCAACACACCATTTATGGCTGACTGAGCACTGGGATTCAAGCAAAATTTGATTTGATTTGAATCTTGAATAAACCAGTTGAATAGAATAAGATGTATGAAGCAACATCTGGCGCAGTGCTTACATCTTTAGTTCTGTACTGCCTTAGTGTTGTTATCAAAACTGACGCATATTAGGTTAAAAGACTATTACCGGGGCAGTTGGAAACCCAGGAGACACACCCTTCAGTATACTACGAAGGTGTGCGCCACTAAAACAGAGGGGGTGTCCTTCCTTAGGCAGTTACTGCCCAGGTTCCCACTCCGGTCCGCTATGTAAATCAGAGTCTCAAAACAGCTTTCCCACGATTGGTTAATATTTAAAATGACAGGACAGCCTATTGGCTAGAAGCTGGTGGCGAAATTATGACTTTACGGCAACCGTTGATCCTGGCGACGTAGACAGGGAGAGACAGCTGGGTCTGAAACCTAAGCGAGCTTGAGGTTATTTCCGGGAACGCCGAGTTAGCAAAATGGCCGCTTGTCTCCATTTTAAATTTAAGCACAACGAATTGACCCCAAACCCATTTTTAATGGCTGGCTTCTTTCGGGTTCAGGACCCTTTGTCCCTCTCTAAGCTGCAACATTTGTCCCCACCCCTCTCCAGTCCCTACATTCTAATACCCCTCCGCCGCCAAATAAAATTTGGCGTCTGGCCACAGCTCGTTTAGTGGGTATGTGGGTGGCTCTTAAAAGAGCCTTTGGGGTTAGGTGTTAAGACGCTTACTTGGAATGTTTACTTGGAGCTGGTGTACTTGGTGACGGCCTTGGTGCCCTCCGACACGGCGTGCTTGGCCAGCTCTCCGGGAAGCAGCAGGCGCACGGCCGTCTGGATCTCCCTGGAGGTGATGGTCGAGCGCTTGTTGTAATGCGCCAGGCGGGAAGCCTCGCCCGCGATGCGCTCAAATATGTCGTTAACGAAAGAATTCATGATACCCATGGCCTTGGAAGAGATGCCAGTGTCGGGATGGACCTGCTTCAGCACCTTGTACACGTACACAGAGTAACTCTCCTTGCGGCTGCGCTTGCGCTTCTTGCCATCTTTCTTCTGCGCTTTGGTCACCGCCTTCTTGGAGCCCTTCTTCGGGGCGGGAGCAGACTTGGCTGGCTCAGGCATCTTAAAACACCAGAAATGTGTCGAAAGTAAAGAGCGGATTTCTGCTACTTATAGGGCTTTTATGCTAATGAGGGATGGAGAGTACCTCTTAGTTAATTGGAAGACAAACTGCAGAGTTGTCATCCGTGGGCAGAGCTATGCAAATGAGGTATGAAAGTACAGCTTTTCTATTGGCTATCTGACTAGCATTTGCTACCGACCAATCAAAAAGTCGGATTTACTCCCCAGGAACTACCTATAAAAGCAGCCATGTTTTACATATTTCTTGATTTTGTTTGTTTTCTCGTGAGCTTAGGCCGCTGGTTTTGGTAATTTTGTCTGATTGCAATGTCTGGACGTGGTAAGCAGGGAGGCAAAGCTCGCGCCAAAGCGAAATCCCGCTCTTCTCGCGCTGGTCTCCAGTTCCCGGTGGGCCGAGTGCACCGCCTGCTCCGCAAAGGCAACTACGCAGAGCGGGTTGGGGCAGGCGCGCCGGTGTACCTGGCGGCGGTGTTAGAGTACCTGACCGCCGAGATCCTGGAGCTGGCCGGCAACGCGGCTCGCGACAACAAGAAGACTCGCATCATCCCGCGCCACTTGCAGCTGGCCATCCGCAACGACGAGGAGCTCAACAAACTGCTAGGCCGGGTGACCATTGCTCAGGGCGGCGTCCTTCCTAACATCCAGGCCGTGCTTCTGCCTAAGAAGACCGAGAGTCACCACAAGGCCAAGGGCAAGTGATTTGACAGGCATCTGAGCTCCCGGAAACGCTATCAAACCCAAAGGCTCTTTTCAGAGCCCCCCTACCGTTTCAAAGGAAGAGCTAACCTCACTGCTTGTAGGTAGAAGGAAAAAAGGTACTAAGGTAAGTTAATTTTATGCCAACCTTGAGTAAAGCGTATTACTGCTTTTCGGTTTTTGGGGAGCTCTGTTACTAAAGGTTGGTCTGTTTGTATGTAATAGTAGGTCAGTTACGTACTATCATACTCTAAGGAAATATTCTAGTTAATGCTTTGTAAGATCGACCATAGTTAGTGCCTAACAGTTTACATGCAGGGATGCCTCGTGATCTAAAAACTTCCTTGTGATTACTTTAAAAATGTAAATTGAAGGCAAAACTCTAACGTGTTGGTAACCTTGTTTGGTCCTCCGACTAGTCCCCCGTCTATTTTTTTCTCAATTTAGGCTGTAGGCAGCCTCACTTTCCTAATTCTGTGAGAGTTACAGGTTCCATTCCTGCTAAAGTGCAGAGTATATTACCTAAAAGTTAACCAAGGAGTTGAAAGGTGTGTAAAAAACAGACTAATGTCCCTAATGTAGAACGGTGCCTGACATGCAACTTACTCTTGTATTTTAAGAAGCTCAAGCGTCTAGGTTGCCATTACAGGCAGAAAAGGAAATAGAGTGGGGCCTGTGGCCACTCAAAAACCTTTGCTTTCTGCTCACCCCTCTAATCGTACCACTTTGGGAGGCCGAGGGGGCTGATCACCTGAGGTCACGACTTCGACACTAACCTGGCCAACATAGTGAAACACCTCTCTACTAAATAAAAATAATAAATAAAAAAATAAGTCGGGCGTGGTGGCACATACCTTGTAATCCCAGCTACTCTTGAAGCTGACGCAGGAGAGTCGCTTGAGCCTGGGAGGCGGAGGTTGTAGTAAGCCGAGATCGTGCCACTGCCCTCCAGCCTGGGCAACAGTGAGACACGGTCCCCCAAAAAAACCTTTGCTTCTAGGGATCTGGTAACAGCTGCCCCACCCACAAGAAATGGAGATCTGGGACCATGGACAAATTTCTAGAGACCTATTTTCCTGGATTCTGTGAATCTCGCCGAGGTTTTCTTCCGGATCTCGGTTTCTGCATTTTTTTGTTTGTTTGCTTGCTTTTTTGAAACGGAGTTTTGCTCCTGTTGCCCAAGCTGGAATGCAGTGGCGCGATCTCGGCTCACTGCATACAAACTCCGCCTCCCGGGTTCAGACGACTCTCCGGCCTCAGCCTCCCTAGTAGATGGGATTACAAGCGCCCGCCACCAGTAGAAACGGAGTTTCACCAGGTTAGCCGGGCTGGTCTCGAACTCCTGACCTCAGGTGATCCGCCAGCCTCTGCCTACCAAAGTGCTGGGATTACAGGCATGAGCCACCGCGCCCGGCCGGTTTCTGCTTTGATCGGAATTAAGTGGGCAGAAAAGTCTAGGCGGGCTAAGTCTTGCCTACGCATCTGCGCCCAGCTGCTCAGACTGGCCAAACAGACCCAGTCGTTTAGTCTAACGCTTCTGGAACTCCACTGAAGCGTTTTGCATTGTTTCGTTTGGAGCCTTCAAATCCGAGTGTGTGGCAGGAGATAATAATCCTAGCAGAAGCTGTTTACTGCTGACGCGCCTCCCACTTCCCAGATACTGACACCGGCTCGGGGCGGATCCAGCCTTTTCCGCTCTTCCCTCCCTCCACCCCCTCCTTTCCCTACAACTACCCTCAAAGGAAAAGAGTTGGATGTCCCATTTGGGTGAAAACAAAGTGGCATAAAAGCAAATGGTCACCTTTGATAGCCACATATTAGAATTTTCCGAGGGTATTTTTAAATTACAACGATTCTAATGGGCAGCTGGGCTGAGAATCATCAGATCTGAAGGTCTGGTTTCACATGGCTCTTGGGCTGAGAAGACCGGATTTTCCCCCCCAGCATTTCCTGTATGTCCGAGAATTTCGATCCTAAGGTTAGAATTGCCTTATGGGCCTTGGAATCCTTTTTATTCACAGGCCAAATTGCCTTTGATTCCAGCTCCCAATCGGTGTGTGACCTTGGCCTAGGGCTTAATCTCTTCCTACCTCCATCTCTTCCTTGTATGCTTTTGCTCACCTTGAAATGAAAAGAACCTGGCTCAGCAAGTGTAGATTCTGAAATCAGAAAACAGGCTGAATAAGAGAGATGGTTTATTAGGCACTACTGTGTGCCAGGCACATTTCATGAGCTTCCAGTATGTTAATTCATTTAATCCAACAATCTAAGAGATAGGTTTTATCCTTATTCCGAATTTTGAGATGAGCAAACTAAGAAACAGCTTAAAGAACTTAAGTTCTAAGGCCAGGAAAACAGTACTTATAACAGCTGACTATTCTATAACCACACCTCCTTAAGAGATTATTGTCAGAAAAATAGAAAGAGTAAAACATCCATACATAATGGGTAAACTTTGTCCACATTCCAGAATGTTACTAATGGCTTTCTAACCTGAAGAATTTAAGGGAAGGAGGAAAGGTAATTTTCCCCAGGGAATCTACACGAAGAGGTAAATCTTGACAATGTATTAATACTGTAAACCCAGGGAAAAAAAGCCAGTACAATTTTTATTTAGGGTGTGGCAAATAAAACAAAGAGACACGTGAAAACATGGCTCAGTAAAGAGCTACAAGACTTGGTGCAACTGACTTATTGTGGTGAGTGAGAAAAGGAGAGAGAGAAAACTTGAATTTCAATTCTTCTCTCTGGGCTCCAATAACAAGATTTTGTATTCCGTCTATTTAGTAGTGAATGATACATTGTGTTAAGTTTGTTAACCTAGAGGCTTTCATCTTAAGCAGTACTTAAGATGTAGACCCCCCTCTTATTCAAATACTGATAATAGCATAGAACTTGGCATACAAGAGACACTTGGCTGTTGGGCATTGAGAAAATGTTGAACTGAATGAATCAATGACTAGGCAGCCAGGAAGCACTTTGTTGTAGAGAGTTGGTTTATTACTAAGGAAGACATTAAGTATTAAATATTAGACTAATAGGTTGCTAATAGTGTTTTCTCTTTCCAATAGAAAATGTCTTCTGAGGCTGATCTGGTGTCTCACATCTGTAATCCCAGCACTTGGGGAGGCTGAGGTGGGTAGATCACCTGAGGTCAGGAGTTTGAGACCAGCCTGGCCAACATGGCGAAACCCCGTCTCTAATAAAACTACACAAATTAGTCAGGCGTGGCGGTGTTCACCTGTAGGCGCCTGTAGTCCCAGCAGCGCCTGTAGTCCCAGCTACTCAGGAGACTGAGGCAGAAGAATCACTTGAACCCCAGGAGGTGGAGGTTGTAGTGAGCCAAGATCGTGCCACTGCACTCCAGCCTGGGCGACAAAGTGAAACTCCGTCTCAAAAAAAAACCAACCCCATCTCTACTAAAAAATACAAAAATTAGCTGGGCATGCTAGTGCACGCCTGTAGTCCCAGCTACTCGGGAGGCTGAGGCAAGAGAAAATCACTTGAATATAGGAGGGGGAGGTTGCGGTGAGTGGAGATGACACCACTGCACTCCAGCCTGGGTGACAGAGTGAGACTCTCAAAAAAAAACAACAAAACAAAAAGTAACAACAAAAAAGAAACTATATTCCAAAAATCCAAATTTCATTGGCAGTTTGTTCTGGGAGCTTCAGACACATAGAAGTGTCAGTTAACCAGTTCTTACCTAAGAGGTACTGCTAAGAGCCTAGTCCCTAAGCAAAGGGAGCTTCAGAGAAACACAGAAGGTGCCAGTTAACCAGTTCTTACCTAAGAGGTACTGCTAAAAGCCTAGTCCCTAAGCAAAGGACATTCCTCGTAGCTCTGTCCTGTCTCCTCATCTCCAAAATACTTTACCTTCTACTTTGAAATGCCCACTATTATATTCAAAAGCCCTAGTTACTTCTGGGGAAAATTATCTATTGAGCAATGAATTTCGGTAGCTTCAATTGGATTCCAACTCTTGAGGAAGTTTTCATCTCCCTTGCCTGAATGGCCCTGGGGAGGAATATTTAAATTGGGGCGAGTGGATGAGGATGCTAAACCTAGAGGTCTCCCAATTACCAAAGGCACCTGGGCACCAGGGACAAAAGTTTGTCTCAGGAATTTACTGAGATATGAGGCTGAGATAAAATCATTTTTTGGTACATAAGGTATCCTGAACAAAGCAGATCAGTTTAACACAAAATCAACAATCGTAATTTCCCTTTTTAAATTTCCAAATCTATGTAGCAATATCCTTTCCTTTAATTCATTCATCATCTCTATTCACTTTTTGTATTCTGTAAATCATTTGAACTTTTATAAGAATTATATTTTCCCCTTGAGGTCACAAAAAAGAAAGTATTAGAAATTTTATAACCAGTTTTTAAAAAATTATATTTTAAGGTTAAATACAAACCGTCTAAAGGTTTGTCATCTGTTGATCCTAAATTATAATTATAAATTTATATATTCCTGTTGAATATAATGCATGTGTGTTACAAGATTATTAGCAATTTGAGAATTTCCCGTGCATATTGGAGATGAGCAAATGGAATAAGTGTTCATGTGTAGCGACAGGATTCTCTATTTTATTTCAATACTTAATATTGTACCAAACCAAGTAAGAGGAGCATCATGAGAAAATGTACTAAAGGACAGTCATTACCTATATTTACACCTAGAAAAGAAAACTATATTATTGATAAACTGATAAATCTATTTTATGTATTTATTTATTATTTTGCTCTGTCATCCAGGCTGGAGTGTACTGGTGCGATTTCCACTCATTGCAACCTCCTGCTCCCAGGTTCAAGCAATTCTCCTACCTCAGCCTCCCTAGTAACTGGGACTACAGGCATGCACCACCACACCCAGCTAATTTTTATATTTATAGTAGAGACAGGGTTTCACCATGTTGGCCAGCCTGGTCTCAAACTCCTGACCTCAGGTGATATGCCCACCTCAGCCTCTCAAATGCTAAGATTACAGGTATGAGCCACCGCGCCCAGTCTGATAAATCTATATTAAAAAGAATAAATATAACCATTGCATCTTCAACAGAAATTGGAATATGGCATGTAGATTTCAAAATAAAATGAATTCTCTGGCATTGAATTACTGTACTCATGTTGAAGAAATGTCAGAACTTCATTGGATGTTATTATATTACAGTTGTTTGTTTGAGTTGTACTTTGGGCAGAGTAAAGGAGCCAACATGTCTTAGGATTTAGAACTTGTGCACATTGCCTACAGTTGAAAGAAGAAAGCGTGCTAAATTCCAGCCTCTTTGGTATGTGGTTGGGACGTAAAGTTTTACCACATCCTTCATTGTGTTAGCCTACTCAGGCTGCCATAACAAAATACCAGAGACTGGATGGCTTAAACAACAGAATCTTTTTTTCCATATCTAAGAGGCTTGGAACAGAAATTCATTTTCTCACAGTTTTGGAGCCTGGAAGTTTAAGATCAAGGTGCCAACATAGTTTATGGTGAGAATCTGTTCCTGGCTAACAGATGGCTGCCATCTCACTGTGTGTTTGTATGGTGTTTCCTTGGTGCCTGCGTGGAGAGAGAGCTCTAAGTGTCTCATCTTCTGTAAGGACACCAGCCCCAATGGGATTAGGGCCCTATCCTGTGATCTTTAGTTTTATGTACCCCCTAAAGGCCCTATGTCCAAATGCAGTCACACTGGGGTTTAGGGTTTTAATAAATGAATTTTGGGGGACACAGTTTAGTCCATAACATTCTGTCCTTGACCTGCCAAAATGTATGTCCTTCTCCCATACAAGATAAATTTATTCCATCCCAGCCGGGCATGGTGGCTCACACCTGTAATCCCAGCACTTTGGGAAGCCAAGGCAGGCGGATCAGAAGGTCAAGAGATCGAGACCATTCTGGCTAACATGGTGAAACCCCATCTCTACTAAAATAAAAAAAAAATTAGCCAGGCGTGGTGGCGGGCGCCTGTAGTCCCAGCTACTCTGGAGGCTGAGACATGAGAATGGCATAAACCCGGGAGGCAGAGCTTGCAGTGAGCCAAGATGGCGCCACCGCACTCCAGTCTGGGCGACAGAGCTAGACTCCGTCTCAAAAAAAAAAAAAAAATTATTCCATCCCAACAGCCTCCTGAAAGTCTTAACTCATTCTAGCATCAATTCTGAAGTTCAAAGTGTCATCTAAAAAATCATCTAAATCAGGTTACGGGTGAGGCTCAATGTGTGATTCATCCAGAGACAAAATTCCTTTCCAGCTTTGAACGTGTGAAACCAGAAATGTTACATGCTTCTAAGGTACAATGGTGAAACAGGCATAATAGACATTCCCATTAGAAAATGGAGAAATAGGAAAGAAGGAAGGTGTAATGTGTCCTAATCAAGTCCAAAACCTGGCAAGGCAAATTCTGTTAGGTCTTAAGAAAAACCCTCTTTGGCTTGATGCCCTGACTTCCAGGCCCAGTGGTGTCTCAGTGTCACCTCTGGCTCTGTAGTTGGCCTACTCCATCTGCCCTGCCTGAAGTCTCGGTCTTTCAGTTTGGTGGGGTCCCACCCAGGCAGCCATCTGTGAGAGACTCCCACACAGTTCTGCAGGGCATCTTTGAAACAGGTAGAGTCAGCCTTGACTACATGTTCCCACCCCCACCCTATCCCATCTGTACTCTCTGAGTCTGAGATCAAAGTGGCAGCTCTGGCCGCTCCTGCCTGTAATCCCAGCACTTTGGGAGGCCAATGAGAATGGATCACTGGAGGTCAGGAGTTCCAGACTAGCCTGGCCAACATAGTGAAACCCCATCTCTACTAAAAATACAAAAATTAGCTGGGCTTGGTGGCAGGAGCGCTACTCGGGAGGGTACAGATTTAGAGCCTGTAATCCCAGCTACTCGGGAGTCTAAGGCAAGAGAATCCCTTGAACCTGGGAGGTGGAGATTGCAGTGAGCTGAGATCACACCATTGCCCTACAGCCTGGGTGACAGTGAGACTGCCTCAAGAAAAAACAAAAAAGAGTCAGCCCTAGTGATTTTGTAAGTTGCCTTTGGTGGGTCAGTCTTTCCTTTTCTTAAAGAATAGTACACATTGACAGCCAGGTAGCTCTATGATCCTGTTCTATAGAATTCAAAAAGTCGACAACCTTCCTTTGTTCCTTTCTGTTTTCTCTGCCTACGTTAGTTTAAATTGGCAGTGTCTCTGCTGGAATAATCCCATCTCTCTTCCTGGCTTCTGCTGAGATGGCTGATTAAATCCTTGGGTCACACCCATTATCTCTTTATCAAATGGTTGTTCAGGCTAGGCTCAGTGTTTCACGCCTGTAGTCCCAACACTTTGGGAGACTGAGGAGGGCAGATCACTTGAGCTCAGGAGTTAGAGACCAGCCTAGGCAACATGTCAAAACCCCATCTCTATAAACAACAACAAAAAATTAGCCAGGGTGTGGTGGTGCATACATGTAGTCCCAGCTACTTAGGAGGCTGAGGTGGGAGGATTGCTTGAGCCTGAAGGCAAAGGTTGCACTGAACTGAGATTGTGCCACTGCACTCCAGCCTGGATGACAGCCAGACCCTGTCTCAAAAAACATAAAAATAAAACCAAGAAAAAAAAGAAAAAACATTGTTCAACCATACCTCTTCAAGAAAAGCTTTCTCAATTTTTACAATATAGATTGAGAAATCTATCCCAAATCTCCAAGTTCTGATTGTGTTTTGCTTAAAAATTCCTTCTTTATTTCGGCTCTTTCCTCTCACAGTTTACTATAAGCAGTAAGGAGGACCTAAATCACACCTTCAATACTTTGCTTAGACATCTCTTCTGGTAAATATCCAGTTTTACTGCTTATAAGTTCTTTCCAGTAAACACTACAGCGTAATTCAGCCAAGTTCTTGACACATTGTAACAAGAACGGTGATTTCTACAGTTTCCAATAACCTGTCCCTCATTTTCATCTGAGACCTCACGAGAGTTGACTTTAATGTCCATATATATATATTTTGTGTGTGTGTGTGTGGCGGGGGGAGTGGAGTCCTGCTCTGTATCCCAGGCTGGAGTGCAGTGGTGTGATCTTGGGTCACTGCAACCTCCACCCCCCGGGTTTAAGCGATTCTTCAGCCTCAGCCTCCCGAGTAGCTGGGACCACAGGAGCACATCACCATGCCCAGCTAATTTTTGTATTTTTAGTAGAGACGGGGTTTCGCCATATTGGCCAGGCTGGTCTCAAACTCCCGACCTCGTGATCTGTGCCCTCGGCCTCCCAAAGTGCTGAGATTACAGGCGTGAGCCACCACGCCTGGCCTAAAGTCCATATTTTAACCAGCATATTTAATATTCTATCCATGATCGTTATAAATCTAAGTTTCTATGAAAATGGAAGCTTTCTGTCCAGCTCTCTTCCTTTCTGAGCCTTTGCCAGAATTGCCTTTAATGTCCATATTTCTTTCAATAGTCCCTTCACAATTGGCTTTTTCTAGTATGAACCTCAAACTCTTCCAGCCTTTACCCATCACCAATTTCCAAAGCCACTTCCCCATGTTTAGGTATTTCTTGCAGCATCCCACGCCTGGGTACCAAAACTTAGTCAGCTTGGACTGCCATAACAAAATACTACAGACTGGTGGCTTAAACGATAGACATTTATTTTCTAACAATTCTGCAGGCTGGAAGTCTAAGATCCAAGTTGCCAGCATAGTCAGTTTCTGGTGAGGATCTCTTCCTGGCTTAAATTATTTCACAGACGCCAGGCAGATAACCACATCCATTCTTTCTTGTATTCGTTAATAGTCAGAGCTAAAAGTGTAGGGCTCTAAATTTACACTTCAGCAAATTGTTCTGTTATTAAGTATTCACCTCAAAATGACCAGACTGTACTATCCTCTAAATTTTAGAAACTTGGAGCTTGGCTCTGGTCCCTAGTCTTTGTTCTGTCTCATTAATGGCTTCATCAATACTACGGTTCCAAAGACTATCTATATGCGGTAAACTTCCAATTTTACATCTCCAGCCTGACCTTTTTTCTGAAATGCAAATGTGTGTAGCCACATTTTCACTTGACATCTCCATTTAGAACTCTAATAGGTCTTTCACCCTAAACACTTCCAAGACACAGGAATAAACGTGCTCCTTAAGCCTGTTATCCCTTCCAGTTCTCCCCAGTTCAATAACTGACTACCATTTAGTCAAAGCAACATTCTAAGAGTGTCACTTGCTACATTTCCTTCATCTCTACAAATCTAAAGTATCTGTGAGTCACGTCACCTACATATTCAATACATGCAATAATTCATTCTCCATACTCCTTACCATGACTTAAGGGCCCACTCAGTGACCATCTCTGGCCTCTGTTCACCTCTTCTGCTGTTCTCCTTTGCTGTTCCAGCCACGCTGGTCTCTTTTCACATCAAGCAGCTAAGCTCTGCCCATTTAAGACATTTAACTTCTTGGCCTCAATCTCTGAAATGCCTGTTTGATTTTTCTTCTGGTGAGCTCATTTTCACTCATCAGGTCCCAGCTCTGTTTCAGACAAGGCTATCTAAAATAGACCTACCTAAATGGATTAAAAATCTGAGAATATGAAATAACAAATATCAGATGACATTTTAGGAGACGCTTTATATACCTCATTTGTGTGTGTGTGTGTGTGTGTGTGTGTTTGGAAATGGTGATGGGAGGGTGTCATTGCTAAGTGAGGAGGAAACACAAAAGCCATCTAGGAAAGGACACAGACTAGATAGGTCCAAAAGTGGTTTAAGACAATATATGTAAAGAGAGTTGTAGAAAGAGCAATAAGTTGGGATAAAGGATTTCCAAAACATATACGGGGTTAGTAACCTCAATTTACAGGGACAAACTGCAAAACGTTAGTAAAAAGGCAAACAACATAATATAAAAGATGATTAAACGGTATTTTATATCATGTATTAAATTCATATGGCCAATACATATGAAAAACAAGAAACAAACCTTCCTAGTAATTCAAAATTATGCATATTAATACAACAAAGGCATACCATTTCTTTTTTTTTTTTTTTTTTTTTTTGAGACAGAGTCTTGCTCAGGTACCCAGGCTGGAGTATAGTGGCATGATCTCAACTCACTGCAACTTCCACCCACTGGGTTCAAGCGATTCTCCTGCCTCAGCCTCCCGAGTAGCTGGGACTACAGGCGCCTGCTACCACGCTCAGCTAACTTTTGTATTTTTATTAGAGATGGGGTTTTACCACGTTGGTTGGCCAGGATGGTCTCGGTCTCTTGACCTCGTGATCTGCCGGCCTCAGCCTCCCAAAGTGCTGTGATTACAGGCGTGAACCACTGCACCTGGCCTAATTTTTGTATTATTAGTAGAGATGGGGTTTCACCATATTGGCCAGGCTGGTGTCGAACTCCTGACCTCAGATGATCCACCCACTTCTGGCTCCCAAAGTGCTGGGATTACAGGCATGAGCCACTGTGCCCAGCCTGGGATACCATTTCTTACCTATGAATAGACAACCGCTAAAGCCAGTATACTCAGGACTGCAAAGGATGAGGAAGAATTGCCATTGTCATATAGTTTTTCATAACTTTTCCTGACAATGTCTATTAAATTGTATTAATAGACATTTGGAAAGGGAGAGTGTCAACAATCTAGAATAAAGGCCCCACTAGGTAAGGTTACATATGTAAGGACTCTTTCAAAACTGTCACAAGAGGTCAGGTACGGTGGCTCATGCCTGTAATCCTAGCATTTTGGGAGGCTGAGGCGGGTGGATCACTTGAGGTCAGGGGTTTGAGACCCGCCTGGCCAACATGGTTAAAACCTATCTCTACTAAAAATACAACGATTAGCCATGCATGGTGGCACATGCCTGTAATCCCAGCTACTCGGTAGCCTGAGGCAGGAGAATAGCTTGAACCCAAGAGGCAGAGGTTACAGTGAGCCGAGATCGCACCACTCCAGCCTGGGCAACAGAGTGAGACTCCATCTCAAAACAAAACAAAAAAACTACTCAAAACTGTAATAAGAAAAAAACCTAATTATACATGTAAAACATTTAAATAACTAAAATAATAATACTGTTGACATAGTGAGACATCCATTTATACTATGGAATGTTATGCAGCTACCTGAAACAATAATCCGGTGAAACAAAATCACACACACAACTGATGAGAGTAAATAGAGAACCATATGGAAGAAAACATACCACAGTAATTATCTCAGAGAGCTGAAACTAAGTTGGTGCAAAAGTAATTGTGGTTCTTACCATTACTTTCACTGGCAAAAGCTGCAATTACTTTTGTACCAACCTAATAGAATGGGGTGAGGAGAGGTAAACCTTTATAAACATCTCTGTGTGAACTGTTAAAATGAGCAAGTATATTTTTTTTAAAGTATAAAGAGAGAAAAAAGTAAGCTTTCTCCATTTCCCACCTCAAATTATGTTCTGTCACTCATCCTGTTTAGATTCTTTCAAATGCAGTTTGAAGTTTTATTTATGAGATTCCTTGTTGTTTGCCTCTTTCCATTAAACCTAGCTCCACCAAGTAGGGACCTGATGTATTCATTCACTGTTATATCCCAGCATCTAGCAGAGGGCCTGACACTTAGTGGGAACGCAAGTATCTGGTAAATAAACCAGAGAATAGATATTTTTTTAGCCCAGAAAGCTGTTTCACTGCACAGAGTTTAATTATCTGAATTTCTATAAAAATGTCTATCTATAAATCATTGTCAATACATTACCTACTCACCTTACCCAGCTACCAGGAACACTATGAAGTTTTGAATTACACCCCATTTGTTTTCCACACTCTTACCGTTTTCCCAGTTTCTGCACTGACCTCTCCAGACATCATGTGTACTGATAATTCTAAGTTGTCTAGATTGTTAATTCTTTTAAGGGCCTGTTCTCTGCTAGCTGGCATCATGCATAAAATAATTCTCTTTAATATGCTCTGGGTCTAGGGTTAATAGATGTTTGCTTAAAATCATGGAAAGAAAATGGTCACACAGCTGGTGTGTGTGATCAAATTTGTGCTGTTTCATCCACTTAATGTTTACTTTGGGGTAATGGAACCTCCCAGCTTTTATTTTCCTTCCTTCTTTCCTTCCTTCCTTCTTTCCTTCCTTCTTTCCTTCCTTCCTTCCTCCCTCCCTCCCTCCCTTCCTTTCTTTCTTCACAGAGTCTAGCTCTGTTGCCCAGGCTGGAATGCAGTGGTGCGATCTCAGCTCACTGCAACCTCTGCCTCCTGGGTTCAAGCGATTCTCCTGCCTCAGCCTCCCAAGTATCTAGGATTACAGGTGCATGCTGCCACACCTGGCTAGTTTTTGTATTTTTAGTAAAGATGGAGTTTCAGATGTTGGCCAGGCTGGTCTCCAACACCAGGCCTCAAGTGATCCACCTGCCTTGGCCTCCCAAATTGCTGGGATTAACAGGCCTCAGCCACTGTGCCCGACCCCAGCTTTAATATTCTAATGCTGAGATTATTCAGTTAACACTCTTACCTGCTAGGATAAGTTTGTTGGAGAATTTTACCTTACCTTGTACCCTTTACCTTCACATCTACCTGTACCCTGACCCTTCACATCCTTTCCATATAATATATCTTCAGTAAATACAGGGAAAAAAACCCAGAATGATTATGTTGACAGCAAAACATGTTTGTGCAGAAACGGAGTAGTCACTATCTAAGCCACAGAGACTTAGGAGTGTATTCCTGAGTTATGTATCATTTTAGCCATCACTGGATCTTAAATCCCAGTTGCTAAATTGAAGGGAGATACATGACTCTTTTTAGGGCTTTGCTCTCCGATACAGTAGCCATTAGCCACATGTGATATTTTAAATTTAAATAATTAAGTCAAAAATTCAGTTTCCTCAGTCTCACCACATTTCAGGTTGCTGGTGTCTACTGTATTGGATACACAGACATAGAACATGTCTATCATCACAGAAAATTCTATTGCATTGCACTGGGATAGGTACTTTTTGTGCCCTTGGGCTGATAAGTTCAAGTGCACTTAACTAGCTTCCTCCAAGTGGAATCAGAGGATAAATTTACCATACAAAATACAGGACACCCAATTATATTTGAATTTCAAACAGGCAACAAATAATTGCTTAAGTATGCCCCTCACTGCACACCCAAATATTACATGAGACATTCTATACATTTATATATATATATTTGAAATTCAGATTTAACTGGACATTTGGTATTTTTAATGTGCCAAATCTAGCAACCCTATCTGAAGAGCAAAACTGGAGTGTCTAGTCTGGATAGGTCCTTTTACACCACAGGGAGTTATTTGAGGAATTGAGAAGAGCTGTGGTACCTGTAAAGAACTAACTCATCATGAAGAAAAGAATCTGTAAGTTTTTCTGTATGTGTAAGGAAGGCCAAGAAGGTGGTTTCCAGATATATTTACTTTTTCTTCTCTCTCTCTTAGGTTGCAAAAGCTTCTCATTTCAGAGAGATGCCAGGATCCTAAGTGCCTGCCAAACTTACCAATTCTAAGGAATAAGTGGATGGATGGCATTACTGATTCCTACATTACTGATTGATTCTGCATCCGCAAATTGTTTTATTAAAAACATTCTACATCATGTGTGGGGAGATAAGGAGGATAAAATGAAGAGAAAGAATATTATTGAGGGGAAGTTCTTCTGAATACAAAATGTGTTTAATTTTTTAAATAAGTATTACATTCACAGGGTTCAAACTATTTGAAGTAAAGAGATATATATAAAGAATCCATCCCTCAACTTACCCAGGTGGTCACTTTTCTTTTTCTTGTGTATCTGCCCAGTATTCATTCCTGCTGATATCAGTCAATAATGAATGATACGTGTTTTCTTCACTTTTTTCATTCTTGTCAGGTAGCAGACTGTGTAGACTTTTCTGCACTTGCCCTTTTCATAACAATCTATCTTGGAGAACTTTCCCTATGAGAACATACAGAGCTTCCTATACACAGTTGCATGTACTGCATTATGCAAATGCATTATATTTTATGTAACCTGTCCACTGTTGGTAGGCACTTGAGTTGTTTTAGTCTTTTGCTATCAAACAGTTCTGGGATGATTAACCCTGATTTACTGCAAAATTGAAATTGCTCTGCTATTCTGCTGGAATGGTGGTAAGTGAACTGAAAACTCCAGTCACTCTTGGGCTAGACTCAAGGTTCTTAAAAACTATGTGGCCATCACCAAATTAGTTATTTTGAACCTTAATTTCTTCACCTCTAAAATGGAGGTAATACTTACCTTAAGTGGCTATGAGAATGAAGATCATGTGTATGAATTGTTTGGTGCTCTAAAGAACAGCACAAATAAAATTATTTTCAAATTTAATTTTAATTGAACTATGTGTAATTTCTTAATTTTGAAATAATTTTATTTGTAATGTGCATAATCTTATTTAATGTATAATGTATACATTGTAATAGAAACAGATTTCCCAAATTCCAGCCTGGCATGAGGTAATAAAAGGTAATGCAAAGGGAGAGGAAAGCATGTGTCATTAATTTTCTGCCTAGGACACCTCCCTGGTTAAATTGCCATTTCCTTTCTTCCTTGCATAATGATTAGGAAACACATCCTCCTGACCTGCCTGCCCTCTTTTGCCTCCTTTTTCATCTGCAGTCAAGGTCTGGTTTTAAGACTGACTGTTACTTTTACAAATCTGTGTGTATTGGTGGCTAAGGGCCTGTATGGTCCACTGCTGTATTCCCAGGTCCCAGCATGGTGCCTGAAGCTGCCTGGCAAATAGTAGTCACCCGAGAAATGGCTGATGAATTCATGAGGCCTACTCTGTATGGAAATTTCAATTCTGGCCCCGAATTTTCAGGAGCTGGCAAGAGAGCCACCTTAATATCATAGGCTGAGTTGGAAGAAGGGAACACCCAATTTATTCTTAAGAAGTACCTTGCCCAGGTACTGTGGCTTAGGCCAGTAATCCTAGCATTTGGGGAAGCCAAGCTGGGCAGATGGCTTGAACCCAGGATTTCGAGATCAGCCTGGACAACATGGAGAAACCCCATCTCTACAAAATATGTAAAATTTAACTGCTTGGTGGGCCTGCACTTCCGGTCCCAGCTACTCCAGGGCTAGGGTGGGAGGATTGTTTGATTCCTGGAGGTCAAGGCTGCAGTGAGCCATGATCGCAGCAATGCGCTCAAGCTCTGGGCAACAGAGCGAGACCCTGTCTCAAAAAAAACAAAAATGCCTATACAATAAATCTATAAAAAGTGGGTTTTGTGTGTCTATACACACACACACACACACACACCTGCATAGACACTCAGGTGTTCTGGAAAGACACAGGAATCTGAAGCCAAAATACTTGTGATTTTTTTTCAGCTCTGCCACTCACCAAATGTCTGATGGGATTAGTTACCTGCCATCTCAGAATTTCTCTTCTGTAAAATAAGGTAATAGTACCTCCCAGAGTTATGAAAAACTATCAAATGAGATGGCAGATGAGAAAACACTATATTCCTTGTAAAACCTGACAAATATGTGCAAGATTATATAAAGACTGTCTTCTGTCCATTTTCAAATGTGGAAAAGTGAAAGCAGGACAGGATGTTGGGATTTCTGTCAGAGATTTGCTGGCTTCCACCTGCAGAAATTGAAGTAATTGGGGTTCTTACACCTAAGTACTAACTGAGTCTGGTTGCAGTTTGCCCCCATGGCTACATGAAGCTTTTAGAAGAGTCAGCCTGGTAGACATGGAATGTTGAATGGTGGTGGAGTGTACCCACACACCTCCCACCAAGTCAGCTCCAGGTTCAGAAGCAGCAGCCCCAGTGGAGTGCATGCGTGTTTGTAACTCAGCTGAGCCACCTTTCAAGAAGCAGAGGCTTTCCAAACAGGGATGCCCCCCAACTCTGCCTATTTTGCTTTTGGTTCAACTTGACTTCCTACCTTCAGTGAGGACATGGAGAATTCATCTAGACTGGGTACCTGAGCAAACTTGGCAGAGCAAAGAGAAATGAGGAAGGCCCTAGGTAGACAGGCCCTGTGGAAGGAAAGAATGAAAGAGGACAGAAAGAAACTCCCATTTTCTTTAGCACAGTCTCTTCAGATTAAGGATGAAGAGGCTGGGGTTCTGAATTGGTTGGCCTTAGGTAATGGTCACAAAAACAAGTCAATGGCTTTTCCACATCCACACATTGAGATATATTTCTGCCCTTGGTATTCATTTTCTCTGATCTCCAATTAAAGATCTATTCGTCATTTTAAAGCCTTCCTTCCTTTCTACTCTGGTCAGCGTAACATTGGTGGTTTGAAACCGGCCATAATAGCAGCATTTACATCATGGGAACTAGCATATGTTACATCAGGGTTTTTTTGTTTTGTTTCTGGAGAGCCAGTAAACATACATCATCACACCACTTAAATATTCTCTGCTTAAATATTCTCTGCTCCTTCCTGGTAAAGATAGCCTCATCTCTCTCTCCCCACTCCCAAACTCCATCCAGCACGTGCACATTGGGTCACTCTATTGTGCTGTTTTCCTACCCAGAAGGGCCCTGTCTCAAACGACCCCTACGCTTCTGGTCTGATTTAAGTTCCATACTCTTTCCTATGAGGTGTACCCACTGCATACATTTCTATGTTGTTTCTCACCTTCCCTGTTTTCATGTCTGCTCTCCAAATTTTATGAGGAAGCCTAGAACACTTTTTGGAGATACTCATTCGCTTAAATATCACTTCAGTGAGGCCCTCCATTGACCATTTTCCCACTCCCAGAGGGGCAGGGAGGCCTTCTGAGAAAGTGAACATGGTCTGGTGGATAGTGATGCTGGGAATGTGAACTGTCAGCAACAGCATAGCTAGGAATGCAGTGAGCAAAGGCACTGTGAAGACACAAGCAGAGCTCTTCAACCAATGACCCCAGGGACTTTCTCTGGGTTGCCTGGCAATGAACTGGGAACAATGGCTGCTTCTTTCCCTGTGGGAGGATCAGCCAATGTTCCCAGGTGCTGGAAGGCTGGCTTTCTCAGCTGACACCCACACAGAAAATGTTTATTCTCTTTATCAAGTCTGCTCTCATGCTTTCTCTATGAAAAGGAACAGCCCGGGCTGTGTGTGGGTCCCTTTCTGGAGCACAGCCTCTCTGTGCATCAGGCTACCCTCTTCCTGGGCTCAGGGCTCTGTAGGCTGCAGGAGAACAGGCACTGTGTATCTGCAACCCTCTGCCCACTAGTTCCAGCTGGCACAAGCAACACTGTGCCTGCTGACAAGACAGGCAGAAGCCACGAGAGGAATTAAATTACCTCCGAAGGTGGTAGACAGTGGAAATGAGTGGATATAGGCTTTCATTAAAGGGCTAGGATTTAACTTCTTAATCATTATTCCAGTCACCTTGTATCTCATCTTCTCAAATGCTCTTAATGAAAGTCACAAACCAATAGCTCTCTCTGTAATTTTCCATTTATGCCCCCCTTTCTGTTGTCCATTATTTGTCCACTATCTCTCTTTCCTCTCCATTTAACATTAGCTATTTTTAAAGCAGCACTTCAGAAAAGTTTCTTTTCTGTTTTGCACTGGGTAGTGTTGAAATATGTGGAGGCCCTACTGCCACATGCCACAGATGCCCCAGTGGCAGTCAGTCATGTAGGACCTGAGAGTTGAGCTCCTGGTTTCTGGTGGGCCCACATTTGTGTCATGGTGCAGCATATGTGGACTGGTCGTCTGGCTCTGTGATCAGGAATCTAACTTTTAGCTTGGATCTAACCTTTAGCTCAGAAGCTGAGCCTCAGGTTGAGATCGATATTCCTTGTTGCCCAAATGTACTGTAGTTTGCTATGCTATCCAAACTACATGTAATTGATCCATTTCTAAGCTCATTCACATGATTCAGTGAATACAATTCTTTCCAGGGCTGTTAGGCCAAAGGCCTCAAATCCCTATGTGGGCCTCTCCACAGGAGAGTGTACCACATGGCAGCTGACTTTCTTCCAAAACAATGAGCAAGTGAGAGGGCCCAAGAAAGAAGCCATAACCATGTGTAACCTAATGTCAAAAGTGACACAGCATCATTTTTGACATATTCTATTTGTGAGAAGCAAGTCCCTAGGTGCAGCCCACAGGAAAGGAGATAATACCAGAGGGTGAATCCTCAGAGGCAGGGATCATCCTGGAGAATACCTGCCACACTGGGTAAATTGCAACCTGTGTAAAACAAGGCAAAACTGTCTTCTTGATCTGACATCCTTATAAATGGAAATGCACCTCTGTGTTTTCTAGGGCACTTTGCTAAGTGCAAGTACAGGGTCACATGCAGGTACAGGGTCACAATCTAAAACTGCAGAAATATTTGTGGTGTTTGAGTTTCTGTTTGTTTCTATCACTTGCCCATTAACTCTCTGATGCTGCTGTATCTCACTGGAAACTACATCTCCCAGGTTTCCTTGTTCTCTAGTTTCCAGTAGATTTGTCCAATGGGTGTCACTGATGGACGATCATGATGGGGCCAGAGTATTTCTCTTCTATTTTGTTTCCTGGGGCTTCTCCAGCCTCCTTGGTACTTTGACTTTAGTCCTACCACAGAGCCTTTCTCCTGGTGGTCTCAATTCTTGCCTTACCAGCCTGCGCTCTCCCTGTTTGACTCCAGCATCACCTCTTCCCTTTGTTCCTAGAGGACAGAGGTGGCAACTTTCTGCTGCAGCTTATCTGTGGGTTGCCCTCACCCCCTCTCTTGGGTTTCTCAACTCTTTCATCACCTGTTTATCTAATTACCTCTATTTAATTCCTTCTATATGAAATCCCTAGAGTGGACTGTACTTGTACACTGACAAACAGTAGGATTGAATGAACATTGGCCTTTCCTGAGCAACTCATGTACAGAGAGCACAGTTTGGAGTGTTTGCTAGTCCTAAATGTCAGACTTGGTCCTCATGCTGCTGGAAATTTAGAAGATGGTCACTTCTTCAGGATGTACCTTCACCACTCTGGGCTTAAGTTTCTTGTTTTGTAAAGTGGGAGGATTTGTGATATCTGTGGTCCCTTAAATCTCTGAATATTAGGGACTCTAGAATTTTTCCATAAGGAAGGTTTAGGAACTGCATGCTGATTGAGAAGTGGTGGAAGCATTTTATATGAGACTAGCATGGGACGGTGAGGAGAATAGTAAAAAATAAGAAGGAAAGGAACAGAAAACCCAAAACCCTAAATTGTCCATATTCCAGAAGGTGAGTGCCACTGGTGGACACTATGAGGAAAGCTAACATGAATCATGCCATGACTTCATAAAATAAGTACATTATCTCACAAATCGCTTCCTGTTTTATATTCCACTCCCTGCTTTCTACCTCACCCCCAAATCAAGGAAGGGTGCTTAGGAATAAAGTTCTAGCCTGGGCAACATGGCAAAACTCTGCCTCTACAAAAAATACAAAACTTAACAGGGCATGGTGGCGTTCACTTGTGATCCCAGTTTCTCTGGAGGCTAAAGTGAGAGGATTACTTGAGCCCGAGGGGCGGAGGCTGAAATGAGCCGAGATCATGCCACTACGATCCAGCCTGGGCAATGGGAGTGAGACTCTGTCTCGGGGGGAAAAATAGAATAAAGTTAACAAACAGGAAAATAACATCTTGTTGGACTTGGGATAACAATAATTTACAAAGAATGGTAGAATTCGTTACTAGAAAAGTCTCATGAAGAGAGGCAGCTATCTTAGCTGTAAGACCATGGGCAATTGACATCTTTGGGCATGATTTTGTTTTCTGAAAAATGGTTTTAAGAGTATAAGGGTTATTATAGGACTGAGTATTTGTCAAGTGCTTAGAACAGTATCTAGCACATAGTATCTACTCTATAGTAAATTTCATGAATATATTGCAATAGTCTAAATTGTCATCCACTACACTTATATTGTAACTGACATAATTTTTTTTTTTTTTTAACATGGAGTCTTGGTCTGTCACGCAGGCTGGAGTACAGTGGCACAATCTTTGCTCACTGTAACCTCTTCCTCCTAGGTTCAAGCAATTCTTCTGCCTCAGCCTCCCTAGTAGCTGGAATTATAGGCGTGCACCACCACACCCAGCTAATTGTTTCTGTATTTTTAGTAGAGACGGGGTTTCATCATGTTGGCCAGGCTGGTCTCAAACTCCTTACCTTAGATGATCTACCCACCTCGGTCTCCCAAAGTTCTGGGATTACAGGCATGAGCCACCGTGCCTGGCCATAACTGACAAAAATTAAACAGGTATATTATACTGAAAACATGTTCCTCCATTAGTAGTTCTAAGCAAACGTGCCTCCAAAGGCCAAGGAAACTGAGAGGCATAAGAAGGATGATGACAAATCAAGAAAGAGAATTTTAATAGGGACTTATAAACAGAAGCCATGTCTTCCATGGCATGTAGACAACTTGGTGAATTTGCCTACCTGCCATTACCCCACCCCAAACCCCAGGGCTTATAGATCATAGGGAATTTGCCTAAGGGCAGGATTTATAGTAAGTATGTGTTTACAATAATATCAAGATTGTTTTAACTTAAGGGCAGGATTTATGGTAAGTACAGGGAAGTAGAAATCTTAAAGGCATTCCCAGAACTGGGATTATTTAGAAGTCAATACAGCAGATTAGCATCTAAGATTGAGTTACTTTAGTCTCCACACTAGAAATTCAGAGACTTCATGTAACAGCAACTATGATTAAAAAAAAAAAAAAAGAAGAAAAAGAAAAAGGCTGGTGATCACCTAGAAAATAGAATGGTGAATTGTTCACTGTATCTTTTCCACAGAGCAGAACGCAGTACACAAGTGTCCCTGGGATAGAGGAGCCGATTGGTCAGGAGACCACTGCTTGATGAAAATGACTTTTATTACAACTCTATGCACAGAAATTATCTTCTAATTTGTATCTTTGCCTCCAGACCAGAATGTAATGCAATAAACACATCTCTAATACATATTTTTTTTTTTGAGACGGAGTCTTGCTCTGTCGCCCAGGCTGGAGTGCAGTGGTGCGATCTCAGCTCACCGGAAGCTCTGCCTCCTGGGTTCACGCCATTCTCCTGCCTCAGCCTCCTGAGTAGCTGGGACTACAGGCGCCCGCCACCACGCCCGGCTAATTTTTTGTATTTTTCGTAGAGACGGTGTTTCACCTGGTTAGCCAGGATGGTCTCGATCTCCTGACCTCGTGATCCGCCCGCCTCAGCCTCCCAAAGTGCTAGGATTATAGGCGTCAGCCACCGCGCCCGGCTCTGATACAAATTTTTTAAAAATTTTATTTTTTTTTATTTTTATTTTTTTTTTTATTTTTGCGACGGAGTCTCGCTCTGTCGCCCGGGCTGCAGTGCAGTGGCGCGATCTCGGCTCACTGCAAGCTCCGCCTCCCAGGTTCACGCCATTCTCTTGCCTCAGCCTCCTGAGTAGCTGGGACTACAGGCGCCCACCACCGCGCCCAGCTAATTTTTTGTATTTTTAGTAGAGACGGGGTTTCACCGTGTTAGCCAGGATGGTCTCGATCTCCTGAGCTCGTGATCCGCCCGCCTCGGCCTCCCAAAGTGCTGGGATTACAGGCGTGAGCCACCGCGCCCGGCCTTCTGATACAAATTTTTAATATGAAGTGTATCTTTCATTATAAATTGATAAAGTAATGGTATGGCTTATAAACCTATCTCATGTGAATTTAGGTTTGAATAATCATAGTAATAGATATTCTTACTATGTGCAAGACATTGTTATAAGCACTTCAAAAATATTGTCTACTCCTACCAACAATCCTACTAAAGTAGGTAATAGTTGTAACCGTTAAGTTTTTGCCAAGCTATATAAAAACTCCCCACATCTTGGTGGATAATAACAAGAAGGGTTATTTCAGGCCCAAATTCTATTTCTGTATGGATCAGCAATGGCTCTGCTCCATATTTTCTTCATAGACAGACCCAGGCTGAGAGAAACTGACATAAAGGGATCTCAATGCTCTTAAAGATTCTGCAGGAAAGTAGACACATGGTACTTCTACTCATATTTTATTGACCAAAGCAACTCACTTACAAAGACTTACGTGTAGGTAGTAGGAAAGAGTGCTCCTTACATGGAGAGGAATATAGTAAACCCATATCAATGGGCAAGGATATATAATACTCCCAAAAAGGGCAGTAAAATCATGGGAGCAATAGTACAATTTACTACATATTCTTATCTAAAATTTAGGCATGAGAAAATTGAGAAATAGAGTTTAGGAAGTTTCTTAAAGTCACCTAGTAAACAATACAGGATTGAGATTGAAATGGAGTGGTCTGTCTCCATAACTCTGATACCCAGACTCCAAGATGGCTCAGTAAATTCTCACCTTCTAGTATTCACAGACTTGTATATCTTGTGTATCTCACTCCCAAATTGGATAGCTCTGACCTATGAAACTAATAAATATTGTGACTCCCAAGAGGTTAAGTCATAAATGATATCATGACTTCTGTTTTGCTGTCTCTTGAATCACTCTGGAGGAAGCCAGCTGCCATATATTGAACCCTTGTGTAGCCCTACAAAAGATGTCATGTGCCAAGGAACGGAAGTCTTCTGCTAATACCCAACATCAGCTTTCTAGCCAGGTAAGCCATCTGGGAATTTTCCAGTCCCATTCTTCAGCTTAAGTCTGCAGATGACTAAAGTCCCAGCAAATAGCTTGCCTCCAATCTCATGCCAGATCCCGTGTTGAAACTACAGTTCACTCACCCTCAAATTCCTGAATCATGGAAACCATGTGACATAATGAATTTTTCCTATTATTTTAAGCCACTAAATTTTGGGACAATTTGTTATGTAGCAATAGAGTCTATACCAGAGTCAATCTGTTTAAACACTATGCCAAGCTGCCACTCCATATAAATTAGTGATCATGTGTAAACAGATAATCCTTACATTTACAAACCAGCAAATTCATTTAATATAAGGGGGATGGAAAGGAAAAAGTAAAGAGATATTGAGGAAACAATAACAGGAAGTATCATAGATAAAGAGAGAAACTGAAAAACTGAAGATACACAAGAAGGCCAAATGCAATGTGTTCATTAAACCACCTCTTCCAAAGACAGAGGCCAGAACTTTGAATAAATAGATGCTGAAGAGATTCTTTGAAAAAATGATTATAGGTTCAATGTTAAAGTGAATGGAAAGGTTGCCAATATCTCCAAAACCAATGTTTTTCACCCTGCTGCCTATAACATAGTATTTCTTCAGTATTCTGATTGCTATTCATGAAGACAATTTAGTTGGTTGTGATCAGCTTTACTGAAATTAGAGAGGGGAAGGGAGAAGAGGGGAAAGGTGAGGAAGGGAGGAGAGGAATGCCCAAACATGGTCTCCACGTGCATCTTGGCTTTCACAGACCACAGTGGCCTCAGAATCATCAAATTTCTTATGAGATAGTTTAGAGACACAAGCCTGAAGAGTCAACAAAATTAAATAGGCCAGGTTATACAACCATGAGAATGTCCATGAGGAGTAGACTAGATAAGTAAATACATGGGGCCAAATTTATAATATAGAACAGCAATGCAAATCAACAAAATTGAGCTTCCTGCATCAATATAATAAAGAGGAATGGATCCTAGTGAAGGAAAAAAAGAGCAAGGCACACAATAATACACTATGATTTCACATATATGAATTTCAGAAACAGGGCAAACTGAATCATACTGTTCATGGATACATATGTACATATACCTATAAAGAAAAAAAACTAGAAAATGATTTTAATAAAAGTTCAGATAATGGAGAGAAGGAGAGTACAAAGGGAATAGTATCTGGATGTCCAGGACACTAAGCAGACATTTTAAAAAAAATAAACTTTATCATATTTTTAAGAAAAACACATTGTTTGTTTTTGTTTTTTGTTTCTTTCTTTGAGACAGAGTCTCACATTGTCACCTAGGCTGGAGTGCAGTGGCAGGATCTTGGCTCACTGCAGCCTCCACCTCCCAGGTTCAAGAGATTCTCCCACCTCAGTCTCCTGAGTAGCTGTAATCCCAACCACCATGCCCAGCTAATTTTTTTGTATTATTAGTAGAGACAGAGTTTCACCATGTTGGCCAGGCTGATCTTGAACTCCTGACCTCAAGTGATCCGCCCACCTCAGCCTCCCAAAGTGCTGGGATTACAGGCGTGAGCCACCGTGCGCAGCTCTAGAAAGATGTTGTTTGTTAAAACAGAAATCCATGCTGACAGTAGAAATTTTGAAAACACATAAAGGTTTAGATACAATAATAAAAATAATTTGTATTTCCACCACTATGGAGACTCTCTATATCACAGTTTGGTGTTTTGCATTGTTTCTTTTTACCACCTATGAAAAGTATTCTTTTTTTTTTTTTTTTTTTTTTTTTTGAGACGGAGTCTTGCTCTGTCACCCAGGCTGCAGTGCAGTGGCATGATCTCCGCTCACTGCAAGCTCCGACTCCTGGGTTCACGCCATTCTCCTGCCTCAGCCTCCCTAGTAGCTGGGACTACAGGTGCCCGCCACCACGCCTGGCTAATTTTTTGTATTTTTAGTAGAGATGGGGTTTCACTTTGTTAGCCAGGATGGTCTTGATCTCCTGTCCTCGTGATCCGCCCGCCTCGGCCTCCCAAAGTGCTGGGATTACAGGCGTGAGCCACCACGCCCGTCGGAAAGTATTCTAACATGGCAAAATCCTAAGAGAATTATTTTTCCAAAAAATTGTGAAAAAAAATTGCAAATAGAGTATACAATGTTTCTTATTTTCAGCAACTGTTTTCCTGTAATGTTAATGTTTTACATAACCATATACAATGATCAGAAATAGGAAGTAGACATTGGTAAAATATTAACTAAACTTCTGACCCATTCAAATATCACACATCTTCCCCCTAATGTTCTTTTTCTGTGTCAGAATCCTATTCTGGATCCCCCACTGAATTTAGTCACTACTTGTTTCTTAGACTCTTTAAGTCTGTATTAGTTCTGCTGTCTGTTCTTATATTTATGATGTTCACACTTTTGAAGAGTGCTGATGAGTTATTTTGAAGAATATCCCGTGATGATTGTCCTTTTTTTTTCCACTGGAGTGAGTTTCTGGGTTTTTGACAGGAAATACTACCAAAATGATAAAATGTCCTTCTCAATGCAATGAGTTTATGAAACACATATGCCTTGTTGCTTTGTGATGTTTACTTTACTTAGTTAAGGTGGTGATTGCTAGGATTCTTCAATGTAAACTTACTATCTTTTCCTTTGTAGTTGATAAGGTAACTTGGAGAAGCAAATCATGCCTCTTAAAATTTGCCCACTAATTTTAGCATCCATTGATGGATTTTATGTGAAACAAGATCACTATATTCTTTGCCGGCCGGGTGCGGTGGCTCAAGCCTGTAATCCCAGCACTTTGGGAGGCCGAGGCGGGCGGATCACGAGGTCAGGATATCGAGACCATCCTGGCTAACACGGTGAAACCCCGTCTCTACTAAAAATCCAAAAAATTAGCCGGGCATGGTGGTGGGCGCCTGTAGTCCCAGCTACTCGGGAGGCTGAGGCAGGACAATGGCGTGAAACCGGGAGGCGGAGCTTGTAGTGAGCCAAGATCACATCACTGCACTCCAGCCTGGGCGACAGAACCAGACTGCGTCTCAAAAAACAAAGAAACAAATATTGTTTGCTTAATGATCATTTTCTGTTTCCCTCCTTCCTACTACATTTACTAATTGGAATTATATTGTAAGGAAGAATTATCCCTTCTTTTTATTTATAAACATAAGTTAAAATCCAATACTTTAATTTTTTTTTTTTTTAAGACAAGGTCTTGCTCTGTTGCCCAGGCTGGAGTGAGCGGTGCAATCACAGCTTACTGAAGCCTCGAAATCCTGGGTTCAAGGGATCCCTCTACCTCAGCCTTCCACGTAGCTAGTACTACAAGTGCAAACTACCACATCTGGCTAATTTTTTTTTTTTTTTTTTTTGCAAGGTTCATTTTAGCTAAATATTCTTTTTCCACCAGTGAGAACACTGACTGTCATTATATACAAATAGATAATTTTACTTATTTGCTTAATAGTAATGTGCACATAAAGTAGTTTCAGAATTGATAACCCATATTAATAACACTTTTGCTAAATTATAGTATATACTATACTAATCCATATATATTAGATTACAGTGTGTATGTATATGTATATATGATTGATTTTTTTGTCTTTAGCCTTAAAGTATCCAAGTAAATTTTTTTTTTTTTTTTTTTTTTTTTTTTTGAGATGGAGTCTTGCTCTATCACTCAGGCTGGAGTGCAGTGACGTGATCTCGGCTCACTGCAACCTCTGCCTCACGGGTTCAAGTGATTCTCTTGCCTCAGCCTCCCAAGTAGCTGGGATTACAGGTGTGTGCCAAAACAGCTGGCTGATTTTTTTATTTTTAGTAGAGACTGAGTTTCACCATGTTGGCCAGGCTGGTCTTGAACTCCTGACCTCAGGTGATCTGCCTGCCTCGGCCTTCCAAAGTGTTGGGATTACAGGTGTAAGCCACCGTGCCTGCCCAGGGAGTATGCAATTAGTATTGTATTCCAATGTTACTTAGGTTAACTTTTATCTTCTTCCCTCCCTTAAGTGTTACTATGTTATTAAGTTAATACAGCTTGGTTTATTTGTTTCATTCCTTGTATTCCATTTTGTATCCCCCATTTCTATCAGTTTTAATCGTTTGTTTAACAGTTTATTTTGCTGGTATATGAAACATTACTATAGTTGTAAGGGTCACTTATATGAAAAGGTATAGTCAAAAAAGTGTCATTCCCTTCTTATCCTTACTGTTTTTTCCCATTCCCCCTTCTTTCCACCTGTTTCTTTCTCATCCACCTCCCATAGGTAGTCAATGATTTTTAGTTTTTGGTTTAGTTTTCTATATTTCTTTTGCACAAATGAATAGAAAATTGTCTGTTTTCTTATACTCCCTTCTTTCTCAGCAAATGTCATTATATTAAGTATATTCTTTTGGACTTTGCCTTATCACTTAAATGTATATCCTGGAATTGATACTAGTTCATAGAGATCTTAGTCATTTTTGTAGCTGCATATTACTGTACTGTGTAAATGCATCCTACTTTATCCAACCACTCTCTTATGTGGGGCATTAAAGTTTTTTGAAATATTTTATAATTCCAAACATTGCTGTGATGAATAACCATGGGTGTGCAAACCACAGTGTTAATTATTGACTTAAGTAAAAAGGAAACAATGTTGAAGATACTATATAGTCCATCTGTTTAGCATAAAGCACCTCTTTTCCAAACTCTATCTTTAATGAAACAATCATGGTAACATCATATTAAAATACAGAAATTCAGAATTAAGCTCTTTGACTGCAGAACTGTGAGGTAAAAGCAACCAAGCACAATCTTCTCTTTTATTTCAACTTTTCTGCAAATCACATTGTTCCCCTTAGTTCATAGTCATATTTGTAGCTGCATATTACTGCTATCATGTCCAAAATAAAAACAATTAGAGTGTCCCCCATTTTCCACCACTCATGGTACCTTAGAGACTTTAAAAATGTCAATGATATCAAATTACTTTCTTAGCTCATTAAAGAATAACATACTTGATAATATTTTATGACTATAAAAGCTCAAGAAATTGCACAAGGAAGACATACTGTGGACATGTGAACAGGCACAGTAGAAATGTCTTTTACTAAGGGGCCTAACACACAAAGATTTGTGTATATAACTAAAACTACATGCAACGAAAACTGGTATTTTATATTCTATTCTATTTCACTAAAAAGAGAAATATTTTGTCCTTGACAACTAAATTGATTTCACAACTTTTCATGCTTGTTCAGACCTGTAGTTTGAGAAAATACTGTTTAATAAGCATACATGCTTTGAAGTAAAACCAACGTGTGCTGGAATCTGCAATGTACCTCTTACCAACAGTTTTCTCAAGAGAACTTGTTAACCTCTGCATGTCCATTTCCTACTTTGTAAAGTAGAAATACTATCCATAACAGAGGATTGTTACACTGACTAAGTAAGAATGCAGGTAACTCAGGCTGCAGCCCAGTTGTGGGGGAAAAAAAATTTCAGATAGCATGTAGTACAGTAGCCAACAAATGGGAAGGATGACTATCATTAAAAATGATAAAATGGATAAGGAATGTAGATGCTGTACTAGAGGATTCAAGTAGTCCATAAGCCGCCAAGGTTCAGTCTACCTTCTGTGGTTGGAAAATAATGACTCATTGGATGCTTAACTTTAGTTACTCTCCTTTCTCCTTCTTCAGCCCACTATAGTGGCCAGCCAGGTGTGAATCAAAGGAAGTCAAGATTGGACTAATGCTGTCCCCGTCTTTCCAATATATGGTCATATTCAGCATGGATATCTTTTCTAAGATCTCACAGACACGCCCAGAAATCCCTGGGAGAACTCACGTGACAGGAAGCACATTTGCCCTGTTGGTCATCTCTAGTGAGTTCAGCAGAGTTGCCAAACTTAGCTCGGCATAAGAGTGGCATGAGAAAACTGATAAATATTCAGATTCTGAGGACCTACTGAAGAGTTATTATATCAGAATAATCTTGAGCAAGGCCTCAGAATCTATGTTTAAAACACATGCATGACTGGGTGGTTCATACCTGTAATCCCAGCAGTTTGGGAGGCCGAGGCTGTTGGATCACCTGATATCAGGAGTTGGAGACCAGCCTGACCAACATGGTGAAACCCTGTCTCTACTAAAAATACAAAAATTAGCTGGGTGTGGTGGCAGGCACCTGTAATCCCAGCTACTTGGGCGGCTGAGACAGGAGAACCGCTTGAACCCGGGAAGTGGACTTTGCAGTGAGCAGAAATCGCTCCATTGATTGCACTCTAGCCTCGGTGACAAGAGCGAAACTCCATCTCAAGAAAATAACAACAAAATAAAAAATAGAACACATGCATGAACATGTGTGTGTGCATACATGCCTAGTTCTGAGATAGCCAGCCCGCTGATCAATAAGAAAGTAAGGCCTTTTGTTATTGTTCCTATTTCATCACCGACAAGTGTCAAATAGATGCTTGATTTCATAGTGGTCAATCCTCAATCTCTGTCACCAAGGCTCGAGAGCACATTCACTGCAACCTCCGCCTTCCTGGTTCAAGGGATTTTCCTGCCTCAGCCTCCCGAGTAGCTGGGATTACACCACCACACCTAACTATTATTATTATTATTATTATTTTATTTTAGCAGAGATGGGGTTTCACCTTGTTAGTCAGGCTGGCCTCGGACTCCTGATCTCAAGTCATCCATTCGCCTCAGCATCTCAAAGTGCTGGGATTACCGGCGTGAGCCACCTCTCCCAGCCCATGCATTTGGAGGCAGAGGCAGTGGTTGCAGTGAACCAAGATCGCGCCATTGCACTCCAGCCTGGGTGACACAGTGAGACTCTGTCTCAAAAAAAGAAAAGAAAAGTAAAGAAAACACACCACACCTTAAGGAGGCAAGCAGTGGAAGTTGAAAGACCACAGAATTTGGAGAGTTTAACTCCTTCCTAGCCATGAGGAATACACTGGATAAAGTGAGGCATGTGAAAGCAAACTTCCATGTGTTGTGTAAGTTTCAGTCATTTACAGGAGTGGTTTTTGTTGTCATTAAATAGGTATAATATTACCATTCTGGAATCAAATGCCCATATAATCAGTTTCCCTAGTCTGTTTTGGAGATTTATCCATCTCCCTTTTTATTTCAATAAATACCAAAGGGCATATTTATTTTTGCACTGATGTGCAATAATTAGATAGAAAATACACATCAAGATATTAAAAACATTGATAATTTACATCACTTTTATAACAAATTCAACATTAAACAGTACTGTTTTGATACATTTCACTCGTGTTATATCAAAATTCTATATTCTCCTTATTTCAGTAGCAGAATTTGTGTCTGGAGATTTTGGGCAATGAAATTAAAATTTAAAATGATATCCAACGCCGTGTTACAATCAGCCACGTCCACAGAACAGTATCATATCACCTTATAGCACTGAGCAAAATTTTATTTTGTTTCCATGATAAGTGGCTTGTAGTTCCACCCATACTGTTCCAGCCATATCGTTTTTCAGAAAAAATTCTTTTTTTTTTTTTTTTGAGACGGAGTCTTGCTCTTTCGCCTAGGCCTGACTGCAGTGGCACTATCTAGGCTCACTGCAAGCTCCGCCTCCCGGGTTCACGCCATTCTCCTGCCTCAGTCTCCCGAGTAGCTGGGACTGCAGGCGCCCGCCACCGCACCCGGCTAATTTTTTGTACTTTTAGTAGAGACAGGGTTTCACCGTGTTAGCCAGGATGGTCTCGATCTCCTGACCTCGTGATCCGCCCGCCTCGGCCTCCCAAAGTGCTGGGATTACAGGCGTGAGCCACCGCGCCCGGACCAGAAATAATTCTTTTGGTTGGGCTTTCATTGCCAGCTTACATATACTCTTCTTGATTGGGCAACTACCTAAAGAAATTCACTCAGACATTGTTCAAAGGATGTTTTCAGAGGGCAATGATTTATAATAGCTTAGATAGACTCTCAAAGCTCTGCTTCTGAGATCGAAATTTGAACTTGTCATTTAATCACTACATGTCACTTATTTTTCTTTCTATTGAGCTCTGGGAAGCATTGGAATACAATCTTCAGGGGGATTGAAACCATACGTGGTGAGTGGACTAGTCATTCCTCAACTATTCAGTAGTAATAGGGGCTGGGTTTCACTAATAATGGGAGTAGATGTTTCAATCTACGTTTCTTATTTATTTTGCCTTATCATCAATGCTTGAATTTCAGCTCTAAGCTACTTTATTGCAATTTGGTTCTGAAGCATATGCCAAAAGCACTCAGCAAGGCTGCAGACAAATGCTTTAAAGTAAAGTGCACCTCCACTTCCAGTGACTTTATGAACATCACATTTGAAAATTAATCCTTTTTCATCTCTGTACCCTGAGTACATTTTGGACTTCCCTTCGTTCCCAAATACCCTGAATTCAAGGTATCTCAATCCATGGAGCAATTGTCCAGAGGAAGAGAGAAGCAACAGCCCCGCCCCCAACCCTTGGGAGCAGAAAGGGAAAGAATTATCCAAAGAATTGTTTAAAAACTCAGATGTAGCGGACAGATGTAAAACCATGGCTGTATAGATTGATGTCCCAGGGGTCCAAAACTTAATCTCAAGTGGGCAATAATTTGTTTGGCATTAAACTAAACCAGTTTGATGAACTCAAATGCCCTCGGCTCAATAGGCAGGACTCTCCGAGGAGCCTGTGTTACTTCCCTCACTTAAGTGCAGATTTGTAATAAAAATCTTAATGCCAGTGGCATGCTTTTTAGATATATAAGAAGCTAACCACTTGGAGTATCATATTTGAGAGGTCAGAAAAGTCCACAGTTAAAGATCGGTTTATAATTTACGAAGAAAATAGAAAGTTTTGTTTCTCTGAGTTGAAATTTGCCAAGCACGGCGGGAAATATTGCAAGTTTTTGGCACAAGGCTTTGTGCTTTCCTTATAATTTGAGATCTGCGTGAAGCCTGAGGGTTCGGGGATCATTATCTGAGAAAAACCGGGCAGTTCGGTGTAGACAATTTTTATATTTTTGGCCTTTTTTGAGGTGTAACAAACACAACTCGGGATCCGAGAGGACACTCTGCGGCTGCCAGCGAGGCGGGCTGGACAGCGCACCAATCACGGCGCAGCTCCGCCCTATATAAACGGGCGGGCGCAGCGCCGCGGCCCGAGTCCCGGCCAGTGCCTCTGCTTCCGGCTCGAATTGCTCTCGCTCACGCTTGCCTTCAACATGTCCGAGACTGCGCCTGCCGCGCCCGCTGCTCCGGCCCCTGCCGAGAAGACTCCCGTGAAAAAGAAGGCCCGCAAGTCTGCAGGTGCGGCCAAGCGCAAAGCGTCTGGGCCCCCGGTGTCCGAGCTCATTACTAAAGCTGTTGCCGCTTCCAAGGAGCGCAGCGGCGTATCTTTGGCCGCTCTCAAGAAAGCGCTGGCAGCCGCTGGCTATGACGTGGAGAAGAACAACAGCCGCATCAAGCTGGGTCTCAAGAGCCTGGTGAGCAAGGGCACCCTGGTGCAGACCAAGGGCACCGGCGCGTCGGGTTCCTTCAAACTCAACAAGAAGGCGGCCTCTGGGGAAGCCAAGCCTAAGGCTAAAAAGGCAGGCGCGGCCAAGGCCAAGAAGCCAGCAGGAGCGGCGAAGAAGCCCAAGAAGGCGACGGGGGCGGCCACCCCTAAGAAGAGCGCCAAGAAGACCCCAAAGAAGGCGAAGAAGCCGGCTGCAGCTGCTGGAGCCAAAAAAGCGAAAAGCCCGAAAAAGGCGAAAGCAGCCAAGCCAAAAAAGGCGCCCAAGAGCCCAGCGAAGGCCAAAGCAGTGAAACCCAAGGCGGCTAAACCAAAGACCGCCAAGCCCAAGGCAGCCAAGCCAAAGAAGGCGGCAGCCAAGAAAAAGTAGAAAGTTCCTTTGGCCAACTGCTTAGAAGCCCAACACAACCCAAAGGCTCTTTTCAGAGCCACCCACCGCTCTCAGTAAAAGAGCTGTTGCACTATTAGGGGGCGTGGCTCGGGAAAACGCTGCTAAGCAGGGGCGGGTCTCCTGGGACCAAAGTCGGGGAGAGGAGTGGGATTGTGTGTGTCTCGGGAGCTATTTTTGACTAAGGGGTCGCGTCGCCCAAGCCGGAGTGCAGTGGCGTCATCGCGGTTTTGTGTTCTCGAGTGTCGGAGTTGAACCCATTTGGGCCTCCCTTGTGCTTTGCACTTAGCAGGCCCTGGCCTGCAGATAGCATGGGAAAAAAAATGTTGGGATTTTCCCGGGTTTCTAAGTTGGGTTTTTCCGAGTTCCAAACACGGCACAGTGTATCAATTTCTGTGCTGGTTACAAGCCTACTGGTTATCCCTATCGAGTATGGCAGGCAGTGAGGGAGTTCAGAGGAGTACGTCTTAGGACAAGTGGCATAGTACTGACATTATTTCCGAAGGGCTACATTTCAAGTGCTTGGGGAGACCACTGCCACATAACTGAAAATTAGAAACCGACACTGCAGAAAAATACTTGGTCCTTAAATGTGGCATTTGGATGGATTAAGGACTTGCCGAAACGTAAAACTGCCAGACTTGGGGGGGATGTCCCAATTAGCACGGCTTCTGTATGCAACGAGTCCCATAATTTGTTAAAGGAAAAAAGGAATGTGAGTCCTAATCTGTTAAGTATCTTTCAGTGTAAGTTCTGACACCACAATGTTAAAAAAGTCGGATCTCAAAAATCAACTGCTCCAAGCGAAGTGCACAGCTGTCTTGCCTAAAGAGGCCTATTTATAGTAGCCTCGGGTAGTCTGGTCTGGGCTTTCTGATTGGGTAAAAGTAAAGGAACGAAATAGCCAATGAAAAGGTAGACTTTTAAGTGTCGTTTACATTGGCATTTGTGACGACACTCTAAAATTAATCCAATCATAAACGAAATTTGATTAACCTCATTTGAATACCGCATCTATAAATGAACAGGGCCTCGGCGGGAGTGATTATTTTCTCATGTGTTTGCAACAGTGTTGTAACTGTTAACGCTACGATGCCTGAACCTACCAAGTCTGCTCCTGCCCCAAAGAAGGGCTCCAAGAAGGCGGTGACTAAGGCTCAGAAGAAGGACGGGAAGAAGCGCAAGCGCAGCCGCAAGGAGAGCTATTCAGTGTATGTGTACAAGGTGCTGAAGCAGGTCCATCCCGATACCGGCATCTCTTCCAAGGCAATGGGGATCATGAATTCCTTTGTCAACGACATCTTCGAGCGCATCGCAGGCGAGGCTTCCCGCCTGGCGCATTACAACAAGCGCTCGACCATCACCTCCAGGGAGATCCAGACGGCCGTGCGCCTGCTGCTTCCGGGGGAGCTGGCCAAGCACGCCGTGTCCGAGGGCACCAAGGCCGTCACCAAGTACACCAGTTCCAAGTAACTTTGCCAAGTAAGCATCTTTACACCTAATCCCAAAGGCTCTTTTAAGAGCCACGCATGTTTTCAATAAATGAGTTGTAATCATTTCATTCAAAAGGGGGGTTATTGGACTTAGCACCACAGTACCAATCTTTAATGTTACGTTAGTACTGCAGAGGAAATAACTTGGAAGTTACAGGGAATAACAATAGGTACCAGAAATTGAGTGCTATGGGCACGTATTAGATCGTTAGCTCATTTAGTATCACATAACACTAGCATAAATTGAAAGTATTGTAAATGTACAGCTCTTTGGTTTCCGTGTGCAGATTTCCAAGTTGATCGTGATGTTGATCCGGGACTCGGTGTGGTGACGGCCCGCCCTGAGCACGAAAGTGCACGCTCTTGACAACTTCCTTATGTTTGGAGCTTTCTCCACCACCACCCCCGCCCATTTTCTTGTAAAATTTTTACCATGCAGATATGTAATAACTGCAAGTAAAGGCTGAAGACAATGTGAACTGAACACGGAACTATTACAAAGGTTTCTGATTTGTTTTGTAATTGGGCCAGTTTCTGTCTGAAGCTCTTAAGCGAGTAGGGCAGGGAAAGGCGGATCCTAGGCGCTGAGGTGCAGGAAAAAGAAGCAGCTTCTGAGACACCTTAAAATTCTTTTGCTAAACCGTCTTTTTCAGAAAGCCATTTAATTTATAGTTTTTTTTTTGTTGTTGTTGTTGTTGTTGTTGTTTTGGCAGCTTTCAGGTTAAAAGTCCTCCGGGTAACGGCAGAAACCAAATAGTCAATCATTAAGGTGCCTGACTGCAGGTAGGCAATAGTTATCGCAGGACTGAAGCCCCCTTTGCAGTACAATTTACCCTTTCTTAGATGCCCCTGAGTACCGAGGACTGGGGGAGGTAGAAAGGGAAAGAAAACCTCCTTCTGGCAGGATGTAGCTTCTGCTGCACAAGGTAGGATGATGACAAAAGGTTTTCACTGCTGGGGAATGGATGATTGCGGGAGAAAAAGAATCTCGGAAAAGAGTCGGGAGGGAACTAGGAGGGAGTGGCCAGAAGGAAAGGAACAAATACTTGAGACGTGAAAAATGTGAGATGGATGAGGCTAGGTTTGGAGTCAAATGTTGGCTGAGAGGGAGAATTTAAGTGATGGATGGATGATCATTGTCTAAAAGAGGAATGAATTTAGAAGTTTGTCTTCATGCCCTCATAAACAAACACGAAATGATGGATTATGGGATACATTTTCCATAACATGGCAAGCGTGGTACTTGGACGGATAAATAAAAGCCTGAGTAATATTTTCTAAATTAAAAGTAAGAAAGAGGGTCTAAGAAAGTAAACTCAGAGCCAGGGACTTGGCCCATGTTAAACCCCAAGCACTACAGCTGGCTTTTACCCAACCCGTGAAAACTGACCAGGGTATAGAGCCTGATATATCTTTTTAGGTGAAGGTGAGACACCAGACCTAAATCTGTCATCTCAAGAGTAGAAGGATGAACCACACATACAAACCCATCACAGATGAATGCAAATAAAAAAGTGAGCTCCGAAGTTGGGTTCTGAGCAGTGTAGATTCTACTGCTAAGGCTTGGACTACAAGCCATCGATGCTTACTTGTTCCTGGCATTCATACCATAGGGATTCAAACACCCAAGCTGAGAATTTAATTTAGGCATATCCCAGGCTGGTTTTGTTCCCCTAAGCACCCGGTAGAAACAAATACAAGTCATTTCTGGAAAAGAAGCTTCATTTTACACCTCAACAAATTGCCACAGCTAAAATATCCCCCCAAAAATGCACAAGGAGCTTCACAATCTAAATTAAACATCATGAAACTAGAAGTATGACTAATGAAAACAAAAGCAACAGACAATGGGAGCTGGGCGTGGTGGCTAATGCCTGTAATCCCAGCACTTCGGGAGGCTGAGGCTGGAGGATTGCTTGAGGCCGAAAGTTTGAGATCCTGTCTCTGAAAAAAAAAAAAAAAAAAAAGCAACAGATAATGGAAATGAAAAGGGAGAATTAACAAGATACAGACTTGAGGCCGAGCGCGGTGGTTCATGCCTGTAATCCCAGCACTTTGGGAAGTTGAGGCGGGCGGATCACAAGGTCAGGAGTTCGAGACCAGTCTGGCCAACATAGTGAAACCCTGTCTCTACTAAAAGTACACAAAAAATTAGCCAGTGTGGTGGTGTGCGCCTTTAATCCCAGCTACTCAGGAGGATGAGGCAGGAGAATCGCATGAACCCGGGAGGTGGAGTTTGCAGTGAGCCAAGATCGTGCCACTGCACTCCAGCCTGGGCCACAGAATGAGACTCTGTCTCAAAAAAAAAAAAAAAAAAAAAAGACTCGAATTGACTAGTGTCTTTTTGAAAAAAGAAAAAGAGGCCAGGCACAGTGGCTCACGCCTGTAATCCCAGCACTTTGGGAGGCTGAGGCAGGCGGATCACCTGAGCTCAGGAGTTCGAGACCAGCCTGGCCAATATGGTGAAACCCCGTCTCTCACTAAAAATACAAAAATCATCCAGGCATGGTGGCTTGCACCTGTAATCTCAAGTACTCAGGAGGCTGAGGCAGGAGAATCGCTTCAACCCAGGAGGCAGAGGTTGCATTGAGCCAAGATCACGCAATTGTCCTCCAGTCTGGGCAACAAGAGTGAAACTCCATCTGAAGGAAAAAAAAAGAAACAAAAAGTCTTATAAATATATTGAGGGACTAAGGAAATACCAAAAGTGACCACATAGATTTGAAAAAAGAACCTAATAGAAATTCTAGAAAATAAACATGTAATTATAAGACAAATTGAAATGAAAAGCTTACTGCATGTGTTTAACAGCAGCCAATTGGACCTACCGGTAGAAATTTAATAAACTATGTAATCAGATCTTAAGGAATTATCTGAAATGCAGAGATAAAAATGCAAAAGTGAGTTTAAGAAACCTGGAATTAGGGCCGGGCAAGGTGACTCATGCTTGTAATCCCAGCACTTTCAGAGGCCAAGGCAGGAGGATTGCTTGAGCCCAGGAGTTGGAGACCAGCCTGAATAATATGGCAAACCCCCGACTCTACTGAAAATACAAAAAATTAGCCAGGCATGGTGGTGTGTGCTTGTGGTCCCAGCTACTCAGGAGGCTGAGGTGAGAGAATCACTTGAGCTAGGGAAATCAAGGCTGCAGAGACCCATGATCACACCACTGCACTCCAGCCTGGGCTATGAGAGTGAGACCTTGTCTCAAATAATAAATAAATAAATGAAAAGAGACCTAGAATTAGTAGTAAAATATGATCTGACGTTGACCTAATCACAGTACCAGAAGAAACAATCAGGGAGAATGATGCAAATGTGAGATTTAAAAGATCATGGCCAATAATTTTCTAGAATGGATGGATTACTAATAATTAAAAATAATATAAGAAAATAAAAATTGAAACCTAATGTATTGCTCATCAAAGCAAGCCTAGGTTAACAAAGTAAATATTTAAACAGAAAAATGATACAAAAAAAGGGAGTCACTATGTGTGCTGTGAATTAATTAAGCTCTCCAAATTTTTACAGATGTAATACTGATTTTCAAAAGATTGTGACTTCTGTTACATATTGACATATGACCTCACACTAAAGCACTGTTTGAAATTCTGCATGTAGGAGGATAATTGGATAATTGGTTATTTACATGAATTTTGTGTCTAGCTAACCTTATCAAATTCTATTAATCCTAATCAATAGTCGACTGACTTGATTTTAATTGCATATAGTACTATTAGCAAATAAAAATGTTCAATATTCTCTCCCATAACTATTTATTGTTTGCTTTAATCATCTTACTGTGCTAGCTACCATCACAAACAATATGTCACATTAGACATGCTACCAGGTATTGTCTTTTTCCTCCTGTTCATAGAAATGACTTTGGTGGTTGATGATTTATAATTGCTTTTGTGTGTATGTGCATGGATGTGTATGTGTAGTCTTCATTGTGTTAATGTAGTTTTTGGTTTTTGTTTGTTGTTGTTGTTGTTTTGAGACAGAGTTTTATCTGTTGCCCAGGCTGGAGCGCAGTGGCCGGATCTCTGCTCACTGCAGCCTCCACTTCCCAGCCTCCCGCCTTCACCTCAGCCACCTGAGTACCTGAGATTACAGGCGCACACCACCGCACTCGGCTAATTTTTTTGTATTTTTAGTAGAGACAAGGTTTCGTTATGCTGGCCAGGTTAGTCTCAAACTCCTGACCTCAAATGATCTGCCCACCATGGGGTCCCAAAGTGCTGGGATTACAGGTGTGAGCCACCGTGCCGAGCCCGGTAGTTTCCTTCTAATCTTTTAAGATTTTTTATTAGGTATGATTTATGAATTTTATTCGATCACTTTGACATCTGAAGAAATCAAATGCTTTTTCTTTTTTAACCTGTTGCCATGAAGTATAGATAGATTTCTTTGTGTTGATTCATGCTTTTATTCCTAGTCCAAATCTTATTTGGTCATGGTATATTATGATTTTAAATAATACCTGGGTAAATTTTGTTAATATTTTTCATGATTTTTTTTCCATTTCTATTTGCATAAAATCATTCTATGATTTTTTTTTTCTTTTAGATTTAGTCTCGCTCTGTCACCCAGGCTGGAGTGCAGTGGCACGATCTCGGCTCACTGAAACCTCCACCTCCTGGGTTCAAACGATTCTCCTACCTCAGCCTCCTGTGTAGCTGGGATTACAGGCATGAGGCACCGCACCTGGCCCATTCTATTATGTTCTATTTTGGGCTTACCTTTATCAAGTTTCATTATAAAAATTATGGTAGCTCTATAAGCTTAATTGTGGGGCTCCCCATGTCTATTATGTTATCTATTGCCGTGTAACAAATTATCCCAAAACTAATTTCTGTGAGTCGGGAATCCAGAAGTGATTTAGCTAGGTGGTTATGGCTCCGGGTCTTCCTTGAGGTTGAAGTCAAGCTGTAAACATAGGCTGCAATCATCCGAATCCTTGACTGTAGCTGGAGGATTCCCTTCCAAGGTGGCACACTCGCATATCTGGCAAGTTCAAGCCGACTTTTGGGTGGAGGCCTCAGTTCCTTGCCCGTTAGACCTCTCTAGAGGGGTAACTGATTATCTTCAAAACCAAACAACTGTTTTCTCTTAGCAGGAGAAAAAAGAAAGAGAAAGGGGATGGAATAAGCCGCAATGCCTTTTGTGAACAAGATTCGAAACTTATACATTTCTGCCACACTTTTTAAACGTTATTTATTTATTTCTTAGAGACAGAGTCTTGCTCCGTCACCCAGGCTGGAATGCAGGGACCTGATCTTAGCTTACTGCACCTTGGAACTCCTGAGCTCAAGCAATCCTGCCTCAGACTCCCAAGTAGCTGAGACTACAGGTGTGAGCCATTTCCTCCGGCACATGTTATTCAATATAAGCAAGTCACTGAAATCTGGCACATACCCAGAAGTAGAATTAAGCTACACCCTTTCAGATAAGAATAGTAAAAGAACTTATTGAAATATTCCAAAGCCAAAAATGTGGACATTGACCCCAACTGCAAAAATACCTCAGCAAATTCCAAAGTCTTGAAGACTTCTGAGTAGATCCCCCCATGGGTGAGGAGGCCAACCACAAGCAACACTCAGTGGTAGCAGGAGGTGGCAGGGGTGAGGGCAGGAAGCAGTGCCCCCTCAGTCTCCCAGCAGACCTGCCACCATGATCAGCCAGCCCTCTATACCACCCACTGGCCAGCCCATCCTGGAAGATGCCAAGTGGACAAGCCAGCACTCAGACACACAGATTTGGGAAAGTGAAAAACCATTTAGCCCTGGGGCTTGAGGCAGGGAAAGGGATGGGATGGGCAAGAAGTGCATGGCCATGCCCAGTCCCAGGACAGGGAACAAAAAAGGACAAGCCTGGAGTTATTAGGATGGGCCTTTGTACTGAGTAGCAATGTGTACACCATTTGGGCTATCAGAGTTCCCCTGGACAGGAGCCTCAACATCCCCTTCCCTCTCCTCTATGATTCTTTTACATCCTAACTTCTTCTGAGAGGGGAGAGCAAGGGAGATTTTATATATATATATATATATATATATATATATATATATATATATATAATTTTAAATTATTGATAGTTCATCTGGATTACCAAAATCTGCAGCCCTACCATAGCTAGTAGGCTGCAACCCTGGTCCCCACACCTAACATCTTCCTGCTCCCCTTCCAGCCAACTATGCAGCCCACAAGAAGGCTCTGCAGGCCCCATTGCCCAGCACCATCCCATGCAAGGCTCTGGTGGTACCCCTGAGCCCCAGGAGAACCAGCACCTTGATCTTGTAGGGTTTATCATCACCATGTTCTCTCTCCGCTGTCCCTACCATGCCCTTCTGCCATCTTCTGGGAGAAGGAAACCAAAGGATATAAAACTGGGGCTTGGGGGAAGATTCTAGCCTCTCCTCACTCCCCTCTCCCCACACTCTTTACTCCCCAGCCCAGAGAGATGCTGCTCATATCAGGAAAGACTATATTGAAAGATGATTTATTTTTCTCTGACCTTTCCATCCCTGGGAAAATGGGGAAAAAAATCAACAATTAAAAAACAAGAAATCAGAAATCCCCCAATGAATCCACAGAAAATGATGTCCTCTCCCCTTGGATTTTTGTTTTTGGAAATATTTTTAAGTTGCCTTATTGTGGAGTGGGAATCCGAAATACCCAAATGTCTGTTTTCCACGGTGGAGAGCCAACCCAAAGAGCTCCCACCTTCTCTGGATGTGCCTGGTCTTGGACTCCCTAGAATCTTTCTCTGGGCTGCTGCATGTACACAGCCTCTGTCCTGGAGACAAGAGTTTGTGGTGGCTTGGATCAGAACCATGCCCAAGATATCCTTGCTATTGCATCGTTTGAAGCTGACATCCTGTGTCTGTACACAGCTGCTACCGTGGTGTCCCTGCTCTGCTTGCTATTGCCTCATGTCAGGCCCTGTCCTGCCGTGACGTCCTGCATCCTACCCATGAAACCCCAAGGCCAAGTTTGTTTCAAACTTTTGGAGAACAAACTTGGCCTGCATCTGGAACATACTTGTTCTCAGCTGGAACATGTCCCCTACCCCAGAGAGAAAAGGTGAACACCCACAGCTGAGGCTTGGAAATGTTTCCTGTGTTGACCTGAAAGATCTCTGAGATGTCAAGGAGGCTCTGTCTCTCTTAAAAAGTGGAGAAAGTTGCCATTCTCCTCCTAGGGCCTGGTCTCATCCCCCCTCTGTAAGCCATCTATCTCTGCCCACCCTCCAATTGACCCCACCTGGGAATGAGGGATGAAAAGGAGGTGGGGGCCAGGAGGGAACCCTGCCAGCTGGTGAAGCCCTGTGGCAGGAAAATAGATGTGGACATAGAGTATACCTGACTTCTCTTCTTCAGCCACTGACTGGGTTGGGCTGTGAATGACAATGGAATGGCTGAAGTCTGCTGTCATCAGAAGCTAGGGAGGGTGATGAAGGACTGACCCACACAGACTGGGATGTGTCTTGGATACAGGGATAATTCCCTGTTCACTCTCAGTGGGATCTGGGCAACACAGAGGAGTTGGTGGTCCTGTTGCTCACTTACTCAGTGTCTTTGACCCTCCTTTTCAACTGGTTCCTCTGTTGAGCCCAAAGGCTGGAAGTAGGAGACAGTACCACAGGCTGACAAAGTCTTGCCTGTTACCTTGGCATCTCATTGCTTTTAGCCTGGGCCCTTCCTTGCCTTTGACCTCCCAGTGGTTAGTATGTGGGAAGCCCATTTCAGTTCCTATGACCCATGTCTCGAACCATGGTCTCTGCTATGACAGTGGAATCTGAGGCCTTTCCCTGCTCAGTCTGGTGCCTGCTCCGCATCGTACCAGATACTGGACTCCTGGACCCCCTCCTCCTTCCCTTTTTTCCTTCTTTCCTTCAGGTCACGCAGCCATGTACTATATCCAGCATCACAGAAACTTCATTGTTTTTCCTCTGCTGCTTCTGGGGGCACAAAGAAGCCTTGGGATGTGGGGGAAGGCTGTTCTTATCTGGGGTTTACTCCCAGGCCAGGGGGGCTGCCATCTTCTTCACACACATTCCTCAAAGAGGAAGCCCCTTTGGGGCAGGGAGGTAAGGACTTCATCTCAACATAGATTGGTGGTCGGCACGAGCAGAGGGGGATGCTTTTGGCTTTTTTTTTTTTTTTTTTTTGACACGGAGTCTTGTTCTGTCACCCAGGCTAAAGTGCAATGGTTTGATCTTGGCTCACTGCAACCTCCGCCTCCTGGGTTCAAGCCATTCTTCTGTCTTAGCCTCCCTGAGTAGCTGGGACTACAGGCATGCACCACCATGTCCAACTAATTTTTATACTTTTAGTAGAGATGGGGTTTCACCATGTTGACGAGGCTGGTCTCAAACTCCTGACCTCAGGTGATCTGCCCGCCTAGCCCTCCCAAAGTGCTGGGATTACAGGCATGAGCCACCGTGCCCGGCCTCTTTTTTTCTTTTCTTCACATTTTTTTCTTTCTTTTTTTTGTTTTCTCTTTTCTTTTTTTTTTTTTTGTAAAATGATAGGAGTTAATGTTGCAAAGAGTAGTTTACATATTCAATTTCTGAAGACACTTGAATTTAGGACCGATGTATCTGTGACAAGCATGCCAGAAGTGGCAGGGGCCATCAGGGCTAGCTACTTCATACCCACTATCCTCCCCTGGGGATCCAAGACCTGAGACACAAAGCAACAGCCTGCCGAGATCTCTCTTTTCATCATATCTCTTTCAAGGTTTGTCCATGCCAACACAACCTTTGGGCATCAAACATCAGAAGGTCTGTGTGTCTCAGCCCTGTTAAGGGGCAGGTTTCTCTTTCACCTGCTCTTGCACCTGGGAACAAATGCACTACCAGTAGAGAAGGGCCATCCAGCCCTCCCCCAGCCTAGACCGCTGGGGCTCAGATAGAGGTGCTAAGCCCCTATGTCAAAGTTGTTGAATATTTTTGTGTTGTTCTATCAGTCCCTTTCCTGGTGATTGATTTTACAAAAGTAAGTAAGCTGCTTAGAAGGCCCTGGAAGTGAGGAGAAGAGCCAAGGAAGATGACTACGGAGGGTGAGGGTTGTTTTTTTCAAAAAAGGCTAGGTAGAGTGATCTGAATTATCTGGTACCCTCCTGAATGGAATCCTCCCATGTTGAAGGGTCCTTGGATTTTCCCCAGCCCCGACCCTCTCCCACTTCAGGCACGTTGATAGTAGAAAAGATAAGAACTCAGAGCTATTTCTCATTGGAGACAAAAACTTGTCATCTGGCTTTGTAGAGAAGGTTGCACCTTACGCTCATAATAGATTATCTTTACTATGGGCTAGGGTATCATATTTATTTATTTATTTATTTTTATTTTTTTATTATTATACTTTAAGTTTTAGGGTACATGTGCACAACGTGCAGGTTTGTTACATATGTGTACAGGGTATCATATTTAAAAGGACAAAAAAAAAAGCAACGTCAAATACTTGAATGAGCTTGTATTATAACATTAATATTATTGAAGGTATCTGCTTTCCAGGCCAAATTTATTCATTTATTATTATAGTGCTGCTTTAGTCCTTTGTACTTTGTGGTAATTATGCTTTCCTTTTCAATACCAAAAAAAAAGTGTATAAAAATAAAAACTTGGGCCGGGCCCAGTGGCTCAAGCCTGTAATACCAGCACTTTGGGAGGCCGAGGCGGGCAGATCACCTGAGGTCGGGAGTTCAAGACCAGCCTGGCCAACATGGAGAAACCCCGTCTCTACTAAAAATACAAAATTAGCCAGGCATGGTGGCACATGCTTGTAATCCTAGCTAGTTGGGAGGCTGAAGTAGGAGAATCACTTGAACCCGGGAGGCAGAGGTTGTGGTGAGCTGAGATCACGCCATTGCATTCCAGCCTGGGCAACAAGACCAAAACTCCATTTTTTAAAAAAAAATAATAAATAAATTAGTAAAAATAAAAATTTGATAAGGCAAAAAAAATGTAAAAAATTTATGAACATAATTTAAAACCACTTTACCTTTTTTATATTTGAAATGCTTGGATGTAAAAAGCATTTGTGCTTTAAAGACTACATAGAAATCAAAAGTACAATCACCTGGCTCTGATACCTTTATAAATGGTAGAACCTTTAAGAATTTCGACAGTTCAGACTAAAATTGACCACTACCCACAGAGACAAAGCCCATTAAAATCCCCTCATAATATCCTGATGGACTTTTCCCAGATATTGTAAAGGACAAAGTGGTGCCACTACAGTTTATATAAAACATTATCCCAGCACATAGCAGCTACTTTTTAAAAAATATGCATTGAATGTATTAATTCATTTGAGAAATCTTAAACTGCAGTCTGTAAAGCAATTCTCTAGTGCATGATTGTTGTTAGAATGTCCGAGAAACAGATTGGGCCTTTTTAAAGAAAACAAACTGAAGCAGAAAAATTAATACAATAAAAATTTTAAATCTTAGAAAATATTGCAGAGTATGAAAAAATTTTTTAAAACGGAAAAAACAAATTAATGAAATTTAAATTGGACAAGAAGTTAAAGCTAAGTTAATAATTTAATATATAAAACTTAAGATTAATGATTAGGTAATAGTAAAAAAAAGTTCCAAGTGTAAGATTAACAGATTAACACTCAGCAGAGAGAGGTATAAAGAAAAGAAATCAAATAGAAGAAATTAGTCATGAAGGATTCGTAAGGAAATTCATGAAGTACGCAAAACTCCCTAGGAACTGGCTTGGGCGCTGCATATACACAGAGAGATATGGTGGTCCTTGACCTCCTGGAGCCCTCAGTTAAGAAGACTTACAGCTAATGGTTTTCATTTACCTTTGTCTTTCACTAAAGCCTAAAAAAGTGTTTCTCATACTCTGGAAATCTTCAGCAAAATCAAATGAACGTGGGCTCATACAGGAACTACCAAATTAATTGCATCAAGGCAAACATATGTATTCTAATTTTTGAGTAATAAAATATTGTTTTAAAATTTCAAAATATTCTTTATAAATACAAAACAATATTTTATAAATATTATAGCCAAGTTACAATTACTTTCTAGGAAATTGGGGAGAGCATGAGAAAAAAGGTGAGAGAAATTGAGAAGGACTCAGAAAAGGAATGGAAGAAGCAAACTCCTACTAAAAAAGGGAGGGGCCAGGTGCAGTGGCTCACAGCAATTTGGAAGGCTGAGGCAGACAGATCACGAGGTCAGGAGTTCCAGACCAGCCTGGCCAATATGGTGAAACTCCGTCTCTACTAAAAATACAAAAATTAGCCAGGCATGGTGGCATGCACCTGTAGTCCTTGAGCCAAGAGGGCGCCACTGCACTCCAGCCTGGGTGGCAGGGCGAGACTCCATCTCAAAAAAAAGAAAAAGAAAAAGGTGGGGGGAGGGAAAGAGCTTGGAGAACTAAAAGAAACCCACAGCAGAATGTGGTAGAAAGATAGAGAAAAAACAAAAAGGGGACATGAGTAGATAGACCTTGTCATATACTTGGTGTCTCAGTTGTGTGTAATACCTGTCAAATAATAACTGAGATATTTCTCACATTTCTTGGGTTAAGTGGATTGATGAAAATGTCACCACATCTGAGAGGTTTTCTCTGACCATCAAATGTAAAATGGCACCCTTCTATCCTCATTCTTAACTTGCTGTGTGCATTCCTCATTATTCTTAGCACTATCTTACATTTGTTTATTGTTTGCCTCCCCTTCCAATCCTGAAAACTGTAAGGTCCATAAAAACAGGGAGTTCACCTGTTTTGCGCTTGTTTCCTAATGCCTAAGGCTGTTCCAGGCACATGGCAGACTCTCAAAACGTATTTGCAGCATGACATAATTTCTGACGTAATTAAAGTGCACAAATATCTATAACTACAGGAATAGAGGCCACTACTGAGTTGTCACAGTGGTTCAACTGAATGAGTGACTCGGATTTTCTGGGTTTCACTTTCCTCATCTATACAAAGAGGATAATAATAGTAGATTACTTCTTAAAGTTATTTTAAGATAGTTCATGTAAAGCTCTTAAAACAGTGATGGACTTTTAGTAAGCACTTCGCAATATTTAACAGTTATTATATTTTCCTTTTCACTGAGTTAAAATAAAAATCAGAGTGTTCAAATCTTTTCAGGTCAAAAATGAAAGGGAGAGAATATGAGCTTTTGAACTATTTGAATCCCACCCAAGAAGGGTAATTGGAGAATTTGAAACAAAGATCACATTATTCAGTGATATTTCTTGACTAAGCATGACTTATTATGTGTTAATGCTACTAAAGTGTAGCTAGAACTGAAGTAGAGATTCCTAATAGTTCATTATAGAAGCACATGTAAAAAGAATCCTCTTTGTATAGAAAATATTAATGGTGATGGCAAAATGGCACCTAATAACTAAACCCTTCTTATTTCTTCAATCAGGGGAGAGACATGAAGACAGAGGAGAAAAGAATGCATAAAATAACTGACAATATGAATCTATACATAGAACTTAGGAAGTCTCATCTGCCTGAAAATGACTGTGTGGATCCCACCCAAATCCAACTCATCCTGGTTTGCTGCACACTGGTTCATCAAAAGAAGGTTACCGAGGGGAAGGAACTAAAGGTGTTTGCACTTCATGTTACTTTTTGAGTTTATAAACATAAAAACAGAATTTACTTCTGTTACAGACCTAGTTACTGGGAATTCATTACTTGCCATGGACTACCTTTGCTAAGAAAAGTCTGAATGAGAAGATGGCAGGACGTCTGAAAAAAAAAGTTATAATTAATAAAATCTGCGGAGAATTGTAAATTCTGCCTTCATTGTTGACCCAAACCTTTCTTCTAAGACCTCCCCTTTCTAGACATCTATCTACCTATTTTCACTTTACTTTCCAGCATCAAGGAGGTCTGAGTGGATAAGGCCTAAGCACTGATGTGGCTTTGGTAATGAACCTGAAGTTAAAAACAGGTTAGCTTATGCTAAGCTGCCATTTGAAAGGTCTCCTCCAGCATCTGAATTAAGGGAAACAATGTTCTGAAGCAGTCACAAAACTTTTCTGATGCATTAGATCTGAGGTAGGACCTGATAATTTGTACTTCTAAATTATGCAGGTGATGCTGATGCTACTGGTCCGGAGACCACTTTGGAGAGTTTTACTTTAAAGGAAATGAAACTGCCCTAAAATGCTAATACTAAATAGCCACACAAAGCCGGAAAAAAGCAAAGAATTTCAAACCGAAGATGAGAGGTCCTGAAAAATAACAGCGGTCATCCTACTCCCGGTGCGGCTATGCGGCCATGAAAAGGAGTCTTGGGGCCGGTCGTGCCCCTCCACGCAGGCTCCCTCATAGGGTCATCCCATCAACCCTCGCCAAAAACGCCGGCCCCCTCATAGGGCCGTCCGGCCACGCCCCTCCGTGCGCTAACCACAGAGCCACACGTTACGCCGCCGCCCCGTTACGCCCATCCGGCTCCCGCAAAGGGCGTCACGTACGTTTAACGTCGGCCCGGCGCGCGCGTCCGGGAGGTTGCCCGTAGGCCGCTAACTGGTGGTTCCCAGTCCCCGCCGACTCGGCCTCTTTCTTCTGCGGCCACCAGATCGCGGGACATCGGAGACTTCGAACAATCCACTGGAGTCCTTTACAGTTTAAAAACAGAGGACCGGCCGGGCGCGGTGGCTCACGCCTGTAATCCCAGCACTTTGGGAGGCCCAGGCGGGCGGATCACGAGTTCAGGAGATAGAGACCATCCTGGCTAACACCGTGAGACCCCGTCCCTACCAAAAGTACAAAAAAATTAGCCGGGTGTGGTGGCACGCGCCTGTAGTCCCAGCTACTCAGGAGGCTGAGGCAGAAGAATCGCTAGAACCGGGGAGGCGGAGGTTGCAGTGACCGAGATCGCGCCGCTGCACTCCAGCCTAGGCGACAGAGCGAGACTGCGTCTCAAAACAAAAAAAACAGAGGATCGAAAATTTTGAAGACTGAGAGCAAGGCAACAATCTTCCCTTGACCTTTTTGCTCCTCTCACAAGGGTTTTTCAGACGGCTGAAACCAACGAAAAGAGTGAGGAAGCAGGCAGAAAATTTCAGCTTTAGTCTCTCAGCATCCTCCTGCTTTCTTCTCGGGGAGCTGGCACTTCCCCCTTCTCTAGTAGCTGTAAATACGCCTCCCAACTCCAAGGAGACCTTTCTTGCACCTCCCTTACTGTTCTCACGCCTGTAGGGCTCTTCGTGTGAGGATTCAGTGTATGTATGTATGTATATGAATGTGTGCGAATAATTATTTCCTAATTGAATTTTTTTAAAAAAAATCATCTTCCGGTACACGCAGTGCCGTACTCCGTTAAACAGCAGGCACGGTGTCTAGGGTCCGCAGTTCTTTTGGAGGCTCATGAAAATATTTTAATTTCTTCTAAAGTCAGAAGGAAAAAAATGAACATTTAAGTCGAAGAAGATGTTACATATTAATCTTCATATGACTTTAATTTTTTTTTTTTTTTTTTTTTTTTGAAACGGAGTCTCGCTCTGTCCCCCAGGCTGGAGTACAGTGGCGCAGTCTCGGCTCACTGCAAGCTCTGCCTCCCGGGTTCACGCCATTCTCCTGCCTCAGCTTCCCGAGTAGCTGGGACTACAGTCACCACGCCCGGCTAATTTTTTTTGTGTGTTTTTTAGTAGAGACGGGGTTTCACCGTGTTAGCCAGGATGGTCTCGATCTCCTGACCTCGTGATCCGCCCGCCTCGGCCTCCCAAAGTGCTGGGATTACAGGCGTGAGCCACAACGCCTGGCCTATGCCCACTAATTCCAATTCTTATTTGATCTAATTGTTTATAGATTCTTGTGAACTTTTACCTTGACAATTATGTTATTTTCAAAGATAATCATCTTTTCCTATTGAATCCTTGCTCCTCTGACTGCCTGTTCCTATCTCATGGTATTGGCCAAACCCTGTGATGCCGTGTGGAATAGGAGTACTTTCTCACCACACTTGTCTTCCTTCCGCCTCTATGGGAATCCTTCCAAAACGGCACCATTAAGTGTTATACTCGCTGTAGCTCCTCCTTATGAAGTTCTCTTCTCATTATAGTCTGTTAAGTGTTTATGATTAAAGAGTGTTATATTTTGTTAAATGCTTTCTCAGTATATTTGGAGATGATCATGTTTTTTCTTTATTAATCTCTCTTTTTTATTTTATTTATTTTATTTTTTATTATTTTAGTTTTTATTTTGAGATGGAATCTCACTCTGTCTCCCAGGCTGGAGTGCAGTGCCCTGATCTAAGCTCATTACAACCTCTACCTCCCAGGTTCAAGCGATTCTTCTGCCTCAGTTTCCCAAGTAACAGGGACTACAGGTGCGTGCCACCACATCTGGCTAAGTTTTGTATTATCAGAAGAAGATAGGCCGCCATTGGCCAGGCTGGCCTTGAACTCCTGACATTAAGTGATCCACCTGCCTCGGCCTCCTAAAGTGCTAGGAATACAGGCGTGAGCCACTGCTCTGGGCCTTCCTTTATTAATTTCTTAAACTGGCAGATTTAGAATACTCAACTTCCTTCTATTCTTAGAATAAACCCTATATAATCGGCTATTTATTTAAATAACATGGTCTCTGCAATTTCTCCTGGTTTCCATTTTTTCTCATAATAGGCATTTTTTTCTAAAAAACAAAAATGAATATTCATTAGTGAGACAAAACTATAATTTTGTTTTTTTCCTCTTTCTCTCTTCCTTCCTTTTTAAAATTTGTATTCTCCTCCAGTTTTGCTAATAATGTTATACAATTTTAAAAGAAAAAAGTAAGTAGGAGAGCTATTTTTCTATAGTAACAGATTCTGTGAAATAGGTATCATGCCAAGTGAGGTGGCACGTCCCTGTAGTCCCAGCTACTAAGGAGGTGAAGCAGAAGGACCACTTGAGCCCAGGAATTGGAGACTGTAGGGTGCTGCCAATCATGCCTGTGTATAGCTTCTGCGCTACAGCCTAGGCAACGTAGCGAGAACCATCTCAGAAAAAAAAAAAAGAGAGAGATAATCTATTCCTCATAAATTCACTAAAACTTGGAAAATCTGACCGGACTTGGCAGCATTTGGGTGGAAGGACGTAGAAAATATTTTTTAACTGCCTACCTTATTTTCATAATCATAATTTGTTTAGTCAGCGTGTCTCTTTTCTTCTTTTTCTTGAAAATTATTTTCCACTGAGTTTAATTTTTTGTAAAAGTTACACAGCATTCTCTTGTCATTCTTTATATCTCCGTTTTTGTAGTTATGTTCCTTAATTTCTGTAACTTTCTGAAACCAGGGTTAATTTGTTTTGAAATTGTCCAACGTGTGCTTTGAAAAAAAGAAGGGATGTTTTCTGTGTCAAATGAAGGTAATCATAGATCAAATTTGCTTATTGTCTTGTTCAAATCCTAGAAAACCATTAGCATTTTTCTTTGCTTGTAATATGAGAATCTAACACTCATACAGAATATTGAAAGGTTACCCTACAATTGTAAATTTGAAATTCTCCTTCTAATTCTGTCAGTTATTTATTGACATAGTAGTGGTTCTGTAGTCAAGTGCATATAAGGTTTTAAATGTTACATCTTATTTTTGGATTTTTATTTTATCATTATGGAGTATAGCAAAGTTCTATTTTGTTCTTTTTCAAATGTACTTGGTTTTGATTATCCCTTGGTCCTTGATTGTTTTATTATTCTATTTTTTATTTCATTAAACTTTCAGTAATAGTGATTTTTATAGTCTGTATCTAATCATTTCAATATCTGAAATCCTTTGTTTGCCTAGGGATCTAGGAGGAAATAGAAGGCTCTTTGCTTATAAGCCAAACTCTCCATAGTGTCTGTTTTTCTTCGATTTTGTGACATTTGTTATAAACTTATATTTAAACATCCTAAGTTCCTGACAGAGTGTCTGGCATATAATAGGTGTTCAGTAAATGATTGCTCCATAAATAGATAATGTGTGTAGATGTAGAGAACTTGGGTTCAAGATACTTTCTTCCTGTAGGGGTTTCTTTTGTCTTCATCAGGCACAAGGGGGCACTATAAGCCTGAGTCAGTTTAATTTCACGACTTCTTCACTGGAACTCAAGACTTCATTTATACTTAGGGTTAAATCTTTGGGGCCAATTTTCTCCATCCACCTCCTCAGAGTCAGAGTCCTGTAGAGACAAACAAGGTTTTATCCCAGAGATGTTTACGAGTTTTTTTCTTCTTTTTTCCTTTTTTTTCTCCAGTCTACTCCTTTTTCAAACCATTCTGGCTTTATGCTATGTCTTCACTTTTGTTTAAGAGCCTAGAATTCTATTCCCCAGGGGGCAGACTTTTAATTCCCAGAGCTCATAATCCTGATTAATGTTATTTGCCCCCAGAGAACCAAAGATGTCCTATTTGTCACCCTAGTTTCAGCTTCTAAGTTTTATTGTTCTGGATGGTTTCTGGGAATTTCCCTTGTGGGTTTTTTTTTTTTTTGCTTTTTTTTTCTTTGGGATATGTGTATGTTTGAGACAAGAGTCTTGAGCTGTCGCCCAAGCTGGACTGCAGTGGCATGATCTCGGCTCACTGCAACCTCCGCTTCCCAGGTTCAAGCGATTCTCCTGCCTCAGCCTCCTGAGTAGCTTGGATTACAGGCGCGCACCACCACGCCCAGCTAATTTTTGTATTTTTAGTAGAGATGGGGTTTCACCATGTTGGCCAAGCTGGTCTCCAACTCCTGACCTAGAGTGATTCACCCGCCTTGACTTCCCAAAGTTCTGGGATTACAGGCATGAGCCACCGAGCCTGGCCCCTTGTGTTTTTTTGTTAATTGAGTAACTAAGTACTAGTTTGTTGGTTGTAGTTTCTCTAGTTCATAGGTGTATTGCTTCAATAGAGTTTTCCAGAATATCTTCTTTTCCACATTGCAGATAAGAGTCCTTACAGTGTCCCTCTCTATCTCTATGAACACCTTTGCTTTAATATTTTCTCTGATATTAATATTGCTAAACTAGCGCTGTCTTGGTAAACATTTATTTTCCAGGGATATTTGTCCCTCATCTTCTTTATTATTATTATTATTATTATTATTATCTTTTAAAATCCACGCATGATTTGTTTTCAGGCCCAAATAAGAGGAGTACTCTCTAAGGCACATTATTACATATATTCTTTGCTTCAATTAAAAAAAATCATAAAAAGATAAAATACTGTTCATGTTCAAAAACTGACATTTACTTTTTTTTTGAAAGGCAAAATAAAACTTATAAAAATTCCATGAAATTGCAACCATATAGCAAAATACCTTGGATATATTCCATTTAATTTAATATCTTGCATCATTTTTGAGTTTTGTTGTAGGTAAACATGAAAAAAAATCACTGTTCTTGGAGCTGGAGAGAACTTTTATGGGAAAAATTTCTATCAGAGAAATCTACTTATTTGTAAGCATACTAGCCAATTTTGTTTTTAAAGTAATGATCCTGTGGTCCAGGTAACACCCTTCAGCTCATCATCAGTGATTACTACCTCAGAAGAGTTAAGAGCAATTGGGATTCAGGAAATATGACTAGACAGGCAATTTTCATTATATCCAACATATATTGCTTTAAATAATATATGTCAGTAATTTCTGATTACATTAAAATAAAACCAAATGTATTTAATCTTTTACATTTTTATTTTTTTAAACATCGGACCCAGTGAGATTTAAATGATATGTCATTGATTGCAACTGATAATATTGATATTATTTTTCATTTTAATTTTGCCTATTTTTTAGGCAGTGTTCAATGGCCTATTGACCTTTATCTGAGCTCTGTGATAAAAAAAAACAGCAATGGTTAGCAAAATCCTCCCCACCTTCTTTTGTTCCAAAAATGGCTTATTGCAAAAACCACCCTTCATCATATGTGATTTAAATAAGACTCATGGGTCAGGCATGGTGGCTCAGGCCTGTAATCTCAGCACTTTGGGAGGCTGAGGCGGGCAGATCACAAGGTCATGAGATCCAGACCATCCTGGCCAATATGATGAAACCCCATCTCTACTAAAACGACTAAAATTAGCCAAGCTTGGTTCAAGCGATTCTCCTGCCTCAGCCTCCCAAGTAGCTGGGACTACAGGCACGCGCCACCATGCCCAGCTAATTTTTGTCTCGATCTCTTGACCTCATGATTTGCCTGCTTCAGTCTCCCAAAGTGCTGGGATTACAGGCATGAGCCACTGCACCCAGCCAGGGAGGACATCTTCTATAGGGAGGTTTTATCTCCTAGGAAGAAAAATGGGAGATCAGAGTGAAGGAAAAGAAAGACCCTCTCATATTATTTTATATTGTTTTATACTCAGTACCTGTTTTAAGAAAAAACAACAAGGAAGTAAAACCAAAGACAGGCAGCCCGGCGCCAGGCCTGAAACCAGGCCTGGGCCTGCCTGGCCTAAACCCAGTAGTTAAAAATCAACTCATAACTTAGAAACCGATGTTATTCATAGATTCCAGACATTGTATAGAAGAACATTGTGAAACTCCCTGCCCTGTTCTGTTTCTCTCTGACCACCGGTGCATGTAGCCCCTGTCACGTACTGCCTGCTTGCTCAAATCAATCACGACCCTTTCATGTATAATCTTTAGTGTTGTGAGTCCTTAAAAGGGACAGAAATTGTGCACTCGGAGAGCTCGGATTTTAAGGCAGTAGTTTGCCGATGCTCCCAGCTGAATAAAGCCCTTCTTTTTACAACTCGGTGTCTGAGAGGTTTTGTCTCCGGCTCGTCCTGCTGCAAGAGCATCCTTCTTGTATCTGCTGTTTTTAAGTCCCTTTAGCTCAAAATAATCCTTATGCCACAATGGCATATTGTAATCTGGAATATTCTGCCACCTTTCACATGTTTATGTGAATGTACTATGTGGCAGGCACTATTCTAAGTGCTAGATACACATCAATGGACAAAACAAGCAAAAATTCCAGCCCTCTTCGATCTTAACATTTCTGTAGGGTTGTCATTCATTTTGTTTCTTTAACTTAAACAACCAAATCCTACCTGAATTAACACTGAAAATTTTCATTACTGATGCTTTATCTGTGTGTTGGTTGAATTATTTAAAAAAGAAATTCATGCAATTTATCTTATCAATGAAGGCAACTAATCTAATAAGATTAAAATTCACTAATCCATCTCTACATAATTTCCAGGAAAAAATGAACAGATTTAATTCATAGGATTTTGTTTTTAAAGTTCTTATCATCAATAGCAATCAAAATATCTTTAAAAGATTAATCAGGCCCGACGAAGAGTGGTGGCTCACACCTGTAATCCCAGCACTTTGGGAGGCCAAGGTGGGCGGATCACCTGAGGTGAGCAATTCGAGAGCAGCCTGGCTAGCATGGTGAAACCTCATCTCTACTAAAATATAAAAATTAGCCAGGCATGGTGGCATATGCATGCAACTCCAGTTACTGAGGAGGCCGAGGCACAAGAATTGCTTGAATACAGGAGGCAGAGGTTGCAGTGAGCTGAGATCAAGCTACTGCAGGCGTGTGCCACCCACAAAGGGAAGGGAAGGGGAAGGGATGGGAGGGCAGGGCAGGGCAGGGCAGGGAAGGGAACTCGGAAGCTGAAAAAAAAATATTACCTAGTGAGAAATAGGAAATGGAAAATGGTTCTCTCCATCCAGATATTTTTATGGTCGGTATTTATGATGGTAAGGGACAATTATTCAAACCTTACAAAGACATTAAGGGTTGAGGGATGGCAGGGTGGCCTGCCATTTTTCTATGCCAGGCTTCAGCCTTGAGCTCTAGATCTGTAGATGTATCTTCACCCTGAGCAGCTCTATGTGAATGTTTCAACCAGCCTCTCACCTTGTTATATATATACTAGAGAAATGTGTGCACATCTACACCAGGAAACATGTGCAAGAAAGTTCACAGAAGTAATGACCTCGATAATCCCAGACAGACACAATATGAAGGTCTGTTATAATAAATTGAGTAAACCAGTGTTACTATATATTTAGCTATTTAAAATAATGAAATGATGGTACTGGAGTAACATATATGAACATGAATGAATCTCAAAAATATTGGTTTGGATAAAAAACATCATAAAATTATATACAGCTTGTGATTCCATTTATGTGAAGATAAAAATAGGCAAAATGAAATGACTTACAATTTATGGATCCATTCTTAGATATTTAAACTAAGAAAAACCAAAAAACAAGCAAAAACAAAAATAAGATTGATAAAGACAAAATGTAGGGCCATGCTTGGTGTCTGACACCTATAATTTCAGTGACTGGGGAGGCTAAGATGGGAGGATGCCTGGGCAACATAGTGAGATCCCCTTCTCTAAAAAAAAAAATGTTTTTTTTTTTTCTTGAGACAGTGTCTCACGCTGTCTCCCAGGTAGGAGTGCAGAAGCACACAATCTTGGCTCACTGCAACCTCCACCTCCTGGGTTCAAGCAATTCTCCTTCCTCAACCTTCGAAGTGGCTGGGATTGCAGGCATGTGTCACCACGCTGGGCTAATCTTGCTATTTTTAGTAGAGACAGGGTATCACCATATTTGCTAGGCTGTTCTCGAACTCCTGGCCTCTAGCGATCCACCCGCCTTGGCCTCCCAAAGTGCTGGGATTATAGGCGTGAGCCAACGTGTCTGGCCAAAAAAATGTTTAAATAAAAAACATATATATAGGAGAGTTATACAAGGACTGGTTAATTACTAATGACATTCTAGTTTTTTTTTTTTTTTTTTTTTTGAGACATAGCCTCACTCTGTGGCCCAGGCTGGAGTCCAATGGCACAATCTCAGCTCAATGCAGCTTCCATCTCCCAGGTTCAAGCGATTCTCCCTACCTCAGCCAACCAAGTAGCTGGATTATAGATGTGTGCCACCATGCCGAGCTAATTTTTGTATTTTTAATAGGAACAGGGTTTCACCATGTTGATCAGGCTGGTCTCGAACTCCTGACCTCGATGATCCACCCGCATTGGCCTCCCAAACTGCTGGGAATTATAGGCGTGAGCCACTGCGCCCAGCCCAACATTCTAGTTCTTAAACTGCCCTTTATTTTGATGATGTATTTGTGTACTCTGTGAAAAGTGAGATATACTGTTCATAAGATTGTGTGAGTGATCGCTGTTCGCCTAGCTCGAAGTTCTTCCTGTCTCTCCCACGGAATTGGGGAGAGTTATATACAGGGCCTACTTAATTACTAATGACATTTTAGTTCTTAAACTGGGTTTTTAAGTACCAACCATTTATTTTACAATTCTTGTTTATGTTGCATATACCCTTTTGTGCAGATATAATATTTACGATAAAAATGTTTAAAACTCTCCTGAGATCTCAATCAGAGACAGGAAACCTCAATGCCACTCTACAGTTTTTGTCATTTTTTAAATTTCCCCTATCTTTTTCTTACTTATGTGCCACATCACCATTTTTATTCATATAGATATAAAAGTGCAATAATTTTAGTCTTTAGCAGGAATTTCAAAAATCACAAATGGCAATGTTACCTGCCTCATTAAAATAATTTAAGGGTCTCAATCCAATCTTGTCAGTTGAATATCTGATATGTGTAGTTTGGATGTAGCTAAGGGCCTTCATCTGCACTTTTCTTTCTGTTTCTTCTTGCAGTTGCACATTGTATCACTGGACTCCTCTCCCTCTGGTTTTCTTTGTGTATGTTCATTTTGTGTCTCTCCAACGTATTAGTTCATCCTCTTTAGGTGAATTTCTTTCTTTTTATCCTACTCTTCACGTCTGTCTCTCTTTCCATTGTGTCTGTTTCTTTTTTTCTCTCCCTCTGCCACTTTTCCCTTAATACGGTTTAAATTTTCTCTCATTTGTCTTTCTCCTTTTTCTCTACTGACTAGATATACCATCAGAGGTTTTTTTTTTCATTTCTAACAACCTCTTATAGTCATTAAAGAAATGCTTCATTTTCCATTCTTTTAACATAAGAAGAACAAGAAGCATTTTTCTCTTTTTGCAACACAGCCCACCAAGGTAGGTGAAGGTGTTTTCTAACAGACTAGATCCAAGCCAGACTGCCTAAATCATCATTCTGGTTACACCTAGTATAAGCGATGGGGTTTGGGGCAGGATGCTGCAACTTGGGTACTCTAATTTCCCCTTCTGTTAAATGAGAACAAAAGTAATATCACATGTTTTTTGTTTGTTTGTTTTGTTTTGTTTTTTGAGATGGAGTCTTGCTGTTGCTCTGTCACCTAGGCTGGAGTGCAATGGTGCGGTCTCGGCTCACTGCAACCTCGGCCTCCCGGGATCTCCCTCAGCCTCCCAAGTAGCTGAGACTACAGGCATGCGCCACCACGCCCGGCTAATTTTTGTATTTTTAGCAGCGACAGGGTTCCACTATACTGGCCAGGCTGGTCTCAAACTCCTGATCTCGGGATCCGCATGCCTCGGCCTCCCAAAGTGTTGGGATTACAGGCGTGAGACACCACGCCAGACCTTTTTTTTTTTTTTCCTCTCTCCCTCTTTGAGACAGAGTCTCGCTCTGTTGCCCAGGCTGTAGTGCAGTGCCAATCTCGGCACACTGCAAGCTCCGCCTCCCAGGTTCACGCCATTCTCCTGCCTCAGTCTTCCGAGTAGCTGGGACTACAGGCGCTCACCACCACACCCAGCTAATTTTTTGTATTTTTAGTAGAGACAGGGTTTCACCGTGTTAGCCAGGATGGTCTCGATCTCCTGACCTTGTGATCCGCCCGCCTCAGCCTCCCAAACTGCTGGGATTACAGGCGTGAGCCACCGTGCCCAGCCCTTTTTTTTTTTTTTTTTTTTTAAGAAGGAGTTTTGCTCTGGTTGCCCAGGCTGGAGTACAGCGGTGCAGTCTCAGCTCACTGCAACCCCCACCTCCCGTGTTCAAGCGATTCTCCTGCCTCAGGCTCCCAAGTAGTTGGGATGACAGGCGTGTGCCACCCTACTCAGCTAAGTTTTTGTATTTAGTAGAGACGGGGTTTCACCATGTTGGTCAGGCTGGTCTCGAACTCCTGCCCTCAGGTGATCCACCCGCCTCGGCCTCCCAAAGTGCTGGGATTACAGGCTTGCGCCACTGCGCCCGGCCCAAGATTTTTTGATTAAATAAATACAAATAAAGCACATTAGCTATTATTCTGAACACTGCTACATTAGCTACATTGAAAATTAAAAAAGATGTTAAACAGATTTTAAGGTTTTCTCGTCATCACTGAAGTGAGAAAAACAAATTATTTCGTGAAACAAAGATAAGACACAATAAATTCAGAGTACACTTTTGTTAGATGCTAACCCACAGAGCGGAATACTTTTTGCGCAGCACCTTCATTCCTGGAGACTTAGGGCCCGGGAAGTGGGAATGGTGGCAGGAGAGGAGAAGGGCTAGGGGGCTGGGGAGCGTGCGGTGAAGGAGTGGGGGCTTAAAAAGGACAGTCAAATTTAGGAAGAACAGTTTCTTAAACTGAAGTTAGCTAAGCAGCGGGCTTCAGCCAAAGATAATAATACTAACTTGAAAGTAAAGCTGTTTGTTAAATAGGCTTTCATTTTAATTTTTTAAAAAATATTTTCACTAGTTAGACGGAATATTTATTTCTGATCCTCGTTGTAGGGCTAAACTAGGTGTGACTTGCTTTTCCATTAAGGACTGTAGCCCTTTTGGCTAAGAAAGTCTTTCCTGTCTTAGCTCTCTTCAAGAGATGCTATTTACTTTTTTGTTGTTGTTGTTTTCTCCGGAGCTTTATTGCCTGCCCTTTATTTTCACGATGTGTTTGTGCATTCTGTAAAAAGTGGGAAACACTGTTCTCGGGATTGTGTGGGTGATCGCCGGTCGCCTAGCTTGCCGTTCTTCAGGTATCTCCTGCTGCTCCAGAATCTACATCTGAAGGTCAAGGCATAGCTTTTCCAGGAGCTTTTAAACCGACCTTTCAATTCGAAGACGTAACTGCGCCAGGAGCTTTGTCTCCCTGGCATATAAAAGCATAGAAGAGAGCAACTTCTGGTTTTTAAAATAAGTAAACTAATCTGAATTGTTTGCAATGGTAGGAACTTGTTATATAAAATGTTAATTAGGTGGCCCGCGCTCGAAAACTGCTCTCAGGATATGACCAATGGGAGAGTAGACCTAGGCTCCTTCATTTGCATGCAGAGTTCCCGACAAAATAACGAATCAGAGATGGAGAAACTAAATCTTCATTTACATAACGTTGTCTACAAATTCCGAGGATCAGGAGATGTAGATTTCGTTTTCTTTCCTACCTGCAGAACAGCAGATAGCATGCCTGAGCCAGCGAAATCCGCTCCCGCCCCGAAGAAGGGCTCCAAGAAGGCCGTGACCAAGGCGCAGAAGAAGGACGGCAAGAAGCGCAAGCGCAGCCGCAAGGAGAGCTACTCCGTATACGTGTACAAGGTGCTGAAACAGGTCCACCCCGACACCGGCATCTCCTCTAAAGCCATGGGGATCATGAATTCCTTTGTCAACGACATCTTCGAGCGCATCGCCGGCGAGGCTTCCCGCCTGGCGCATTACAACAAGCGCTCGACCATCACCTCCAGGGAGATCCAGACGGCCGTGCGCCTGCTGCTTCCTGGGGAGCTGGCCAAGCACGCTGTGTCAGAGGGCACCAAGGCCGTTACCAAGTACACCAGCTCCAAGTAAACTTGTCCCTGCAACTGCCTTAGTAAACCCAAAGGCTCTTTTCAGAGCCACTCACCTTTTCACAATTGGAGCTATATACTGACATGTGAAGATACTAGAAACTCCTGCAGCTGAAATAAGCATGTTTTTAAAACTTAAAATGGCACTCACTGTCTGGGCTGGTGGCTTTATGAAACTCTGGTTTCCATGTTTTATGAGGTATCACTCGATAGCACCTAAGAGGCAATAGTAATTTGATAGTTTTGCTCTACGAAGAGAAACTTCGTTTCTCAAGAGTCCTTAAAAATACGGGTTTTACTAAATAAGCCCATATTATGGGGGGCTGGAGCGGGGGTGGGGAAGGAGGAGAGGAGACTACTGCTTTCAAGTAGTTCTTAATGTTGAATTTGCTTTTTTCCTTTCCTCAATTACTTCAAAAAGGTCTTAATTTGGATTTTTATTTTAGGTTCTAAAGAAAAAAATAAAACCCTCTTCCCTCCACCGCCTCACCTGTCTGGTTTCACCAATTAGACTTGAACAATTCTCAGTGTGCAACCACACTCGCGCTCGCACACAAACACACATACACACATTGTTCATTGATCGACAATCCCCATCTCATCTTAATCATGTTCTTAGAGAAGTTGGGTCTCCATTGTTAAGGATTCTCCTAATCACAAAAACTGACTATATACCTATCCCCAATCCAATCATTAATAAGGGGCATGTGATCTTTAGGATAGGTGTAGTCAAATTAATCAGATCCCTGAGGCTAGAAGGAACTCTGCCTTCTCTGGAGAACAAGTCAGGGAACAAAGAAAGTTGTATTAGGAAGAAAGGAGGGGAAATGACTTTTGGGGAGGAGGCATCTGCACTGCCTGATACAAGCAGCTTCCAGGCGAAGGTGGATGGAAGGAATATCCAGTAGGTTGAAAATGGGTAGTCATTCCTTCATATTCAAGTGCCAAGCAGTGAATTTTGTACTGAGGACTTTTGCACTGAGAATAGTGGTTCTCAGACTTCAGTGTGCATCAGAATCACCTGGAGAGCTTGTTAAAGGAGATTGCTGAGATAAAGAATATGCTAACCAAGCCTCCTGCTCACGTGGAGTTTTCTTGTGATAAAGATGTGGGAGAAGATTGTGAAGAGTCTGAATGTCAAACAATGAAGTTTAGATTTATTTTGCAGACAATAAAGTTATAGAAAGCTTGTGAGCAAGGACTAACAAAATTATAACTAGTTCTAGGAATATGCTTCTGGTGGCAAGAGACTGGATGCAGTGGAGGGAAATGATGTTGAAGGAGGATAAAGTTTCAAGCCAAAGAAATGGCAGGAGTAATGGAGCAGGGGATACAATAAACAAATCAGAGAGTAGTTGAAGGGATTTCATTCAGTATTTCATCAAATATTGATTGCATTCCCTCTGTGCCAGGCATTGAAATACTTCAGTGAGCAAGACAGACAAGAGACTGCCCTTCTGAGGCTCATATCCTAGTGAAGGAAGAGAGATGATAGACTGGGCATGGTGGCTCACGCCTGTAATCCCAGCACTTTCGGAGGCCAAGGAGGGCGGATCATCTGAGGTCGAGATTTCAAGACCAGGTTGTCCAACATGGCAAAACCCTGTCTCTATTAAAAATACAAAAATTAGCTGAGCATAGTAGCACAGGCCTGTAGTCCCAGCTACTTGGGAGGCTGAGGCAGAAGAATAGGAGAATTGCTTGAACCCAGGAGGCGGAGACTGCAGTGAGCCAAGATCACACCACTGCACTCCAGCGTGGATGACAGAGGGAAATTCCATCTCAAAAAAAAAAAAAAGAAGAAGAAGAAGAATATAGGTCTATTTCACTCAGCAAATGGTAACAAACTCACTCCTGTTCAATGTATTATTTAGTATTATGTCTGTGATTCCTCTCTATCTTTAAATTTGGGATCTCTAGATCTCAGACCCTGAAATCCTAGACTTCTGGTTGTTGACAGGAATCCATGGAGCCCTGGGAGTTCCTTGAGTTTCTGAGAATAAATGAGCCTCATAAAATATCTATGTTCATATGTCTATTTTCAACAGATTCTCAAAGGAGTTTTTGATCCATCTATTACTACGAACTACTCTATTTTTTTTTTTTTTTTTTTTTTTTTTTTTTTTTTGATACAGAGTTTTGCTCTTGTTGCCCAGGCTGGAGTGCAATGGCACGATCTTGGCTCACCACAACCTCTGCCTCCTGGGTTCAAGCGATTTTCCTGCCTCAGCCTCCTGAGTAGCTGGGGTTACAGGGATGTGCCACCATGCCCAGCTAGTTTTTTATTTTTAGTAGAGACAGGGTTTCTCCATGTTGGTCAGGGTGTTCTCGAACTCCCAACCTCAGGTGATCCCCCTGACTTGCCCTCCCAAAGTGCCGGGATTACAGGTGAGAGCCACCGTGCCCAGCAGAACCACTCTTTAAGGGAAGTCAGCCCATTGAAATATACAGGTTACCACTGCTGAAGACATATGGACTATCTAGTCTACCCATTGATAACTTTTTTTTTTTTTTGAGATAGAGTCTCACTCTGTGACCCCGAAGTTGCTGGGACTACAAGCATGTGCCAGCATGCCCGGCTAATTTTTGTATTTTTATTAGAGACGAGGTTTCTCCGTGTTGGCCAGGCGGGTCTCAAATTCCTGACCTCAAGTGATCCACACACCTTGGCCTCCCAAAGAGCTGGGATTACAGGCGTGAGCCACGTGCCTTGCCTGATACTTGTAATTAGCCCCACTCTGTTCTGTCTATAATGGAACCCAACAGAGGTGATACCAAGTCGACAGGCTCATTTGGCATCAGCTTTTCTGTAAAGAGCTTTCAGGTCAATGGAAGGACATTCCACAATACTAAATAAGTTTAGTAACAAAACTGAATTTTGTGTGATAAAGTTATGCTGCTTACAAAGAGACTCAACAATAAATAAGCTTAAAGACAGATACTTTTGTTTCATGGAAGAAATCCATTGTGATTAGTCCAGCTTTGTGAAGCAGCTCTGCTCCTTGTGATCAATCAGGAAATTTCGTTCCTTCCAAGTCAATGTTCTGTCATCTCCTAGGGCCTGATGTTCTCTAATTGCTCAAAATGAAATCAATACCATTATACTTGGGGAAGAAGGTAACATGGAAGTTTCAAAGCCCAGACCTGGTAGTAACTTTTCTATGTGTCTCACCTGTGTTGGAAATAATGTAGCCACATGCTTACATCTGCTCCCAGAAAGACCAGGAAATGTTGTCTCTTGCTAGATAGCCACCTGTCCAGCTTTCTTTCTATTATGATAAAGTGAAAAAACTTTATTGGAAAAATAAGGGTTTACTCAATATTCTCCACAAATTAAAATCCATTTTGAGGACAGCGAATAATACAGTGGCATACTGATAGTCCTGAGATTGTAAGGACTGGAGTAACCCACCAGGGAATGGCTTACTTATTTTTGTCTCATTTCCTGAGGTGTAAAGGGAAAGAAGGTGGGAATTTAATCATGACAACCTCGGTTTTAAACGCCCATTCATGCAACCACAGTAACCTGATCTATGATTTAAGGTAAAATGACTTGTGTTAATAATAAAGTCTAAGACTATTTAAGATAAAAGGACAACAAAAAAAGAACTCGTTCAACATACCTTTAAATTGGCCACGGGTACATAAATAAAAAGTCCTTTTAAATTCAACAATAGAAAATCAGTAGATCTGGATGGAAGGCAGCTCAGAGGAACAGAACCAAACAAGTTGGCCTCTCACCATTCCACTAAAAAATGTTGAATCTTGTGTACTTTCATGGTTGTTTCTCCCACGGTAATTACTACTCTCTTCTTTAAAGAATGTATTTGCCAGTCAAGTGCCTCCAACACACCTCCCATCCCCCCACACCAATAACCATCTGAATGCCATTTTGTCTTCCTTTCATATAACAATGCCTTGGTAGGAACTAGTAACTACCTCCATTTTTTTCACTATTCTTCACGGCAGCATCAGCCTTTACCACTTGCCTTCTGAGATACAGGTTTTGCTACCTTGTTTCTCCAGCAGCTACAATCTTTGCTACCTTGTTTCTCTGATAGCCATGAAGAATGTTAGCGGCAGTTTGCCATGTTTCTTTACAGAAATACAGAAAACACAGGCCAAGCGTGGTGGCTCACGCCTGTAATCCCAGCACTTTCGGAGGCGGAGGAGGGAAATCTCTTTTGAGCTTGAGTTCAAGACCAGCCTGGGAAACATGGCGAAAACCCATCGCTGCAAAAAATACAAAGATTAGCCGGGTGTTGGTGGCGCAAGCCGGTTGCCCCAGCTACGCAAGAGGCTGAGGCACAAGAATCGTTTGAACCCGGGAGGCGGAGACTGCAGATTGCCGAGATCGCGCCATTGATTACTCCAGCATGGGCGACACAGCAAGAGTGAAAATAAGCTTTAATACACTATCCTCACTGGCCAGTAAGACATGAAGCCAAGGCGAAATAAGACCATTTAACTTGAAAACCGGAGCTACTAAACACGTGAAACTACATTTTTAGCAGTGACTACTACTCTTTCTGCTGAGTGGATAGGTGGCCCTGAAAAGGGCCGTTGGTTTTGCGGTAGTGTACTGTACAGGTAAGTTCAGCCGCCGAAGCCATAAAGAGTGCGTCCCTGGCGCTTGAGCGCGTACACCACGTCCATGGCTGTGACTGTCTTGCGTTTGGCGTGTTCCGTGTAGGTGACAGCATCGCGGATTACATTTTCCAGGAAAACTTTCAGCACTCCGCGAGTTTCCTCATAAATGAGGCCAGAAATACGCTTGACGCCGCCGCGGCGAGCCAGGCGGCGGATAGCGGGTTTGGTGATTCCTTGGATATTGTCACGCAATACCTTACGGTGACGCTTGGCGCCACCCTTACCTAGACCCTTTCCGCCCTTCCCGCGGCCAGACATCTTGAAAGTACAGCTGTTAAATCTGCAACGCAATACGTCTGGCAGAGCCACGCAGCACTTTTATAATAGCATGACGGACCTGTTTGAAAACCTCATGAGAAGGGGCGGGAACCACAGTCAGTTCCCGCCCTTCTGTGCAATTCTCCCTTGCTCAGACTGGAGGAGACCAGGAGGGGCCTGAGGCAACAAAAGAGCCTCAGCTGGGATTTAATAAATACTCCTAGGTATACACGTGTATATATATATATACACACTATACTTGCAGCCATTAACTGAGCCATCAGTTCATAAACTTTCGACAAAGAAGCCTGACAGTTGTCCCCCACTTTTCCCAGAATATCAAATAATTAGTACTGTTTCCCTCACAGGGTGCTTTTTTTTTTTTTTTTTTTTTTTTTTTTGAGACGGGTTCTTGCTCTGTTGCCCAGGCTGGAATGCAGTGGCACAATCTAGGCTCACTGCATCCTCTGCCTCCCGGATTCAAGCAATTCTCCTGCCTCAGCCTCCCAAGTAGCTGGGGTTACAGGCGCCCGCCACCATGCCCAGCTAATTTTGGTATTTTTTTAGTAGAGACGGGGTTTCACCATAGGCCAGGATGGTCTCGAACTCCTGACCTTGTGATCCACCTGCCTCGGCCTCCCAAAGTGCTAGGATTACAGGCGTGAGCCACCGCGCCGGGCCATAAGGTGCTTTCGAAGTATTTTAAGTAACTCATATCTTTATTGTCTCTGAGATTATTTTTATTGATTTATGCATTCCTAGTTAACCAAGCAGGGCTCTTTGGCATGCAGGCTAGATAGTGCTACTGAGGGAACTAAAAGTATATGAAAGTTACACATTTAGAGGTCAAATTAGGATAAGATCACTGAGGGCCGATTGAAAACATGACTATGTACATCCGTAAAAGAAAACCTTGTTGGGCTGAAATTTATGAAAATTTATGCTTTGATTGTGCCTTTAATCATGGACAGATTGTAGCTAGCACTGCATCATTCACCATATTCTATTACTCTAGCAAATTGGCATCATAGTATCCCTCCAAACTATCATAGAGACAGCCTGCTCGACATACATGCTGTGGGGGTGACCCTGGGCAAGCTACACTAAGTTTCCTTGTTGTAAATGTATTTTTAAAAATCTAACTTGTAAGTATTTGTTAAGTTGAAACAGATAATCCTATCAAAATGCTTAGAATAGTGTCTAGATTCCAAATAAGCAATGACTAAACATTAATTATGGTATAGTACAATATTGTGGGTGTTTTCAATTCCTATCCTTAAGGTTCACCCTTCTAAAGGGATGAGAGAGAGTATTCTAATTTGCTAAAATCTGATTTCGAGAACTCCTCAAAATAATAAATAATTAAAAACTTAACTCATCATTAATCCCCATAAAAAGTTCCAGGTCGTTTGGGTGGAATATTTGGCTTTTCCTTCATGACTTGTGAGGAGAACCAAGTTTATCACAGCTGTTTGCTGTTTGTTGAGTTTATGGTACATGGAAAAGATTGCAGAGTAAGGTTCTTAGCCTGGGATACATAGAAAGTCTTCAGGGGATCTGGGAATGAGTATAGAAAAAAAAAAAAAAAAGTCAAATCTTTGCTTTTTCTTTTTACTATTCTCCAACAGAAACAGCATTTTTTTCTGTGTATGAACTCAGGCAACAAACAGTGTAATTGGCAGGACAAGTGCTTTTATTTATATCACATTCTCATTGCCAATATCTCGAAATTTCATTTAAAAATCTCAATCCTAAAGCCGGGTGCAGTGGCTCACGCCTGTAATCCCAGCACTTTGGGAGGCAAAGGCGGGAGGATCACGAGGTCAGGAGATGGAGACAATCCTGGCTAACACAGTGAAACCCCATCTCTACTAAAAATACAAAAAAATTAGCCGGACATGGTGGCGGGCACCTGTAGTCCCAGCTACTCAGGAGGTTGAGACAGGAGAATGGCGTGAACCTGGGAGGTGGAACTTGCAGTGAACAGAGATCGCGCCACTGCACTCCAGCCTGGGCAAAACAGCAAGACTCCATCTCAAAAAAAAAACAAAAAAAACAAAAAAAAAACCTCAATCCTTCAAAACTATAATAAGTCTTAGTCATATGGGTAGATTATTATTTAATGTATTAATTTAAAAAGGACATATGCCAGGCCATGGCTTATGCCTGTAACTCCCAGGTCTTTGAAAGGCCCAGATGGGAGGATCACTTGAGGCCAGGAGTTCCAGACCAGTCTAGCCAACATGGCAAAACCATGTCTCTACTAAAAATGCAAAAATTTATCAGGCATGGTGGCGCACAGCTACTTGGGTAGCTAATCGCTTGAACCTGAGAAGCAGAGGATGCACTGAGCCAAGATCGTACCATTGCACTCCAGCCTGGGCAACAGTGAGACTCTGTCTCAAAATCAGTAAGTAAATAAAATAAAAAATTTAAAAGCACATATGTTAATATTTCACCAATTTAGATTTTTTATAATTTGATAATGGCATACTAATATAATTGTTTCACTTTGCATTCCTATATATTATCTAATGCATTTAAAACCATTATTCTGCGCAGGGCATGGTGGCTCATGCCTGTCATCCCAGCACTTTGGGAGGCCGAGGTGGGTGGATCACCTGAGGTCAAGAGGTCGAGACCAGCCTGGCCAACGTGGTGAAACCGCGTCTCTACTAAAAATACAAAAATTAGCTGGGCATGGTGGTGCATACCTGTAATCCCAGCTACTTGGGAGACTGAAGCAAGAGAATTGCTTGAACCTGGGAGGCAGAAGTTATAGTGAGACAAGATTAAGTCACTGTAATCCAGCCTGGGTGACGAGTGAAACTCCATCTCAAAAATAAATACATAGATAAATATTATTCTGGCCGGGTACGGTGGCTCACGCCTATAATCCTAGCACTTTGGAAAGCCAAGGCTGGTGGATCACTTGAGCCCAGTTCAAGAGCAGCCTGGGTAACACAGAGAAACCCTGACACTACTAAAAATACAAAACATTAGCTGGGCATGGTGGCATGCTCTTGTAATCCCAGCTACATGGGAGGCTGAGGCACAAGAATCACTTGAACCCGGAAGGCAGAGGTTGCAGTGAGCCAAGATTGCACCACTGCACTCCAGTCTGGGCGACAGAGTGAGACTCCATCTCAATAAATAAATAAGTAAATAAATAATATAAAATCCTTCTTAGAAGGAGAGGCATAGTATGGGCCACTCAGAGCTAAATGGTGAAAACTTGAGCAAGTTACCTATTTTATAATTGATCTGCATCCTCAGTGGTGTATAATGTCTCACCTAGTTATTCAGTTTAAAATGAAAAACAAGAGTCAAGCACTACTATGTCAACAATACTGCACAGGGCATACTGCTGCAGAAAACAATCATTTGGGGAGTAGCCATAAAGGCAAAATAAAGAAATGGAAAGTTAAGGACACTTGAGTTATGTTCTGGTTCCACACAATTCCCTGTATGCATTTCTGCAAGTTTTTTTACATAAATATTTGTATGCCGTACTATAATACTAATCTGTACTTTTAGATGTTTGTAAACTACTAGGAAGATTTAAAAGTGGACAAGTATGCAGATAATACAAGACAAATTATAATGGCCTTTTACGAAATCGATGTAGGGGGCCTGGTGCCGTGGCTCATGCCTGTAGTTGCAGCACTGTGGGAGGCGGAGGCGGGCAGATCACAGGGTCAGGAGTTAGAGATCAGCCTGGCCAATACAGTGAAACCCTGTCTCTAGTGTCTACTAAAAATACAAAAATTAGCTGGGCGTGGTGGCGCGCGCCTGTAGTCCTAGCTACTCAGGAGGCTGAGGCAGAAGAATCGCTTGAACCTGGGAGACGGAGGTTGCAGTGAGCCAAGATCACGCCACTGCACTCCAGGCTGGGCAACGGAGTGAGAGTCCATCTCAAAAAAAGAAAAAAAAGAAAGACATCAATGTAAGAATTCAAAACAGAGAGAGATCTCATCTATTTTGAGAGATGGGGAATGAAAAATATAAAAATTTCAAAGTATGTCATTAGATTAGTTTGAAGTTTAAAACAGGGTGGGGGAGAGAGAAAAAAAGAAGAAAAAAACTGAAAAAAGATACTCTGCAAGGTAATATAATTAGACCAAGATCACATAGCTCCTAAGGGGCAAAACAAGACTGAAATACATGTCATCATGTTTGCAAATTCCATGCTTCTACTAAACCACACTGCCAGATTGTTGATTTAAGGCCATATAAAAGAGTTTGATTGCCATACTAAGATTATTCTTAAATCTAAAGCTATATGAATCCAGCTTTTTCTTCACGGCTTATAAGAATAGAGAAAACCAGTTAAGTGAAGAAAACATAAAGCTACAAGGAGATGGGGCATATAAATTTGAAGCTCATATGAAGAATATTTCACCCAGAGCAATGAAGAGAATGAATGACAGCACAAAGGGATGAGAGAAAGGAGCCACCCATAAGAAGGCTATAAAAATAGCCAGTCCAAAGAAGAGATAGAAGAGCAAGAATTACAACCATGAAAAGGCAAATAAACAAGGAAAGATGAATTTAGGAAGAATTCACCAAACTTAGTAACAGATTGGATTTGGCAACAAAGGAAAGGGAATAATTGAAGTGTCAGTTAACAAAGCAATAGTGTTGTTGTGAACAGAATATATAGGAATGTCACTTGAAAGGTTGCTTCCTAGATGTGGTTGGATATGTTGAGGGTGTGATATACGTAAACAATGAAGCCAATATCCAGCAATCTTAGACAGAAGCTACTTAGATGAGGATGGTCATACTGAGAGTCTGGTATAGAAGATGAACAAGCAGATATCCAGCAATCATCCAGAAATCCAAGTTTGATACTTAGGCAAGAGGACAGGCCTGAAGGGAGAGACTTTAGTTACCTGTAAGAAACTAACTCACAAACCCATGAAGGCAAATAGGACAGTACCTTAGAGAATTCCTGCAGTTGGAAGGCTACAAGTCAGTTCTTCCTTTGTTGGTGCTCCAGGAAATCAAATATAAGTATAAAATATAAATATAAAATGGGTCAAAGCCATTTTAAGATTAGAAATACATGGGCTCCATAAAAAGTGAATACACACTCAAAGTAAATGTGATTCATATTTAGCTCATGTCTCATCTCAAACATTTGATTTTAATTTTTATTAACATTTATTAATTTGTTCATGTCCTAGTTTAATTTGCTACATGAAGTCATTTGTATTTTGATGAGATCAAAAAGTGTGAAACCCTCACCTTTTGGGCTTTACTCTGTCTGTTCCCAGCATTTATCTCCTTCATAGTCTTAGTAAAACATAGAAATGTATATGCTCCCCAGATCAGCATACGTTCAAGACATTGAGGAGTGAAGAAAATCAGTTAATTCACTTTCTGCCATCACTCCATTTTCTTCTCATATCGAACATAAGCTGTACTTCATCACTATAAGCCTATATCCTTGTTTAAACAAGAAATGTAGTACTGAATATGAAACATGGCTGTTTTTTAAATTTCTCTCTCTAGGGAATTTTGTGTGTGTGTGGTGCTTGTGTGTATATTCTTTGATCCTGGTACTTTAATTGTTTGCCAAATTCTATCTTCCCCGTGTCACCAAGCATGACAGACCCCTGAACCCAAAGACTCATGAATATTTTAATAACAAATTTCCCCCAGTAAAAATTAAAAAAAAAAAATTTTTTTTTGACCCTTAAATGAGTCAAACTCTCTCTCTTTTATGTCCTTTCGTGGATCTCTCCTGAGTTCAGCTATGCAAACAGTCCCAATATCAGGAGAATCACTGATCATTGTATTTCCCATTTTCCCAAGGAAACGTTGAACATTTACTGGAACCCTCCCAAAGTAACTAAACGTCCAAATAGTTACAAGAAGCTATCATGAAATATTTTCAGCCCCAGCTAATTTTATCAGAAAGGGCTGTTGTTCTAAGTATCCGTACTGCTGTTCTTGTGGAGAAATTCAAAAAGAACCTGTTGTTTCTCTTCTCATATAAAACAGATTTCCTCGTTAAATCTCAATGAAAATCAAGTAGTTGTTCAATGTATGAGAAGTCAAAAATGTGTAGCCTATTATTAGAAGACAGCAAGCAATTGAAGACACGAATGGAAGAATTTATATTTTAAATGAAAATCAAGAAGTTGTCCCTCTGAACTGTGAATCTCTGAAAGTTGGAGCTTTTGATAAAGGTCGAGGCTGCCTTAAATAAAAACTAGAGAAAGAAAATGTAAAGATCATAACACCGTAGCCGTTCCAGTTCATTGTAGAATAGAATTGGTGTGATTCCTCCTCAGGAAATTTAAACTATTTTGATTTTCTGAATTTCCGCAAACACAACTCAGAAACAGGGTTGAGACTAGGTTGCTGCCAAGCTGAAAGACTGAGCTGGGAACCAATCAGCGCGCAGCGTGTCTGTGTGTTACACACACGTAATCACAGACACACTCGCAGCCTGACTTTTTTTTTTTTTTAACTGTTAGATATCCAAACCTACAATCACGTCCGAGACTCCTGGTCTATCTCCCAAGTCAAAGACTGAAGTAAAGAAAAAGGTTTGCAAGTCCGAAGTTGCAGTGAAGTGCAAGATGTCCAGGCCCCTCCGGTATGTGAGTTCATCACTAATGACTTAGCTGTCTCCAAGAAGCGCAGCGGCCTTCTCTGTGGCCGCGCTCAAGTAGGTGTTGGCGGCTACGATATGAAGAGCGGCCCTTGCCGGTCGCGGTGGCCTACGCTTGTAATCTCAGCATTTTGTGAGGCCAAGGCGGGAGAATCTCAAGCTAAGGAGTTGTTTTTGGTGGTTTTGTTTGTGCTTGGGGATTTTTTTTTTTTTTTTTTTTTTTTTTTTGACGGAGTCTAGCTCTGCTGCCCAGGCTGGAGTGCAGTGGTGTGATCTCGGTTCACTGCAACTTCCGCCTCCCGGGTTCAAGCCCTTCTCCTGCCTCAGCTTTCCATGTAGCTGGGACTGCAGGCGTGTGCCACTACACCCGGCTAATTTTTGTATTCTCAGTAGAGACGAAGTTTCAATGTGTTGGGCAGGCTGGTCTCGAACTCTTGGCATCACGTGATCCGCCCGCCTTGGCATCCTAAAGTGCTGTGATTACAGGCCTGAGCCACCTCGCCTGGCCAAGCTGAGGAGTTTTGAGGCCAGCCTGGGTAACACAGTGAGACCTCGTCCCTAAAAACAAATACAAATTTTTAAAAATTATTTGAATAAAGTTGGGCCTTGAAAACAAACGAGGGCATCTTCGTGCTAAGGAGTGCAGCGCCTCGGGTTCGTTCCCGCCAAACCAGGCGGTGTTAGGAAAATCAAGACCGAGGCCAGAGAAGCCGCTGCAGTCATGCCCAAGACAGCTGTCCTGGCAGCCGAGAGGCCCAAGAAAGCTTGGGGCGTCCTTATTCCGAAGAAGAGTACTAAGCAGACCCCAAAAGCTTTTGCTGGTGGAGGCTGCTGGAGAAGGTTGGTTGGTCAAAGGTGGCCAAGAAAGTTCCCAAGCCGGAGGCATCCAAGCCTAAGAAAGCGGCCCCCAAAACAAGGAGATATAAGAGTACCTTAAAGGCTGTTTTAAGAACTCCCCAATTATAATAAAGCTTTTTGCACCAATTCCGTGAGGGGAGGGGAAACGGATAGAGGCAAGAATGCTTACTTACCTTGAGTGAACAGAGGTTCCAGTTTACGGACAGCAACAGTAAACAGCAACTTTTATAGAAAAGGTGGTTGGCTCTGAAAAGAGCCTTTGGGTTTTGGTTAGCACACATTCACAAGACAATTTACGCCCTCTCCCCACGAATGCGGCGAGCAAGCTGGATGTCCTTGGGCATGATAGTCACTCGCTTGGCGTGAATGGCGCATAGGTTGGTGTCCTCAAACAGCCCCACCAGGTAGGCCTCGCAGGCCTCCTGCAGCGCCATCACCGCCGAGCTCTGAAAGCGCAGATCAGTCTTGAAGTCCTGCGCGATCTCACGGACCAGACGCTGGAATGGCAGTTTGCGAATCAGCAGCTCGGTCGACTTCTGGTAGCGGCGGATCTCGCGCAGAGCCACGGTGCCGGGCCGGTAACGGTGGGGCTTCTTCACGCCGCCGGTGGCTGGAGCGCTCTTTCGAGCAGCCTTGGTGGCCAGCTGCTTGCGTGGCGCTTTCCCACCCGTGGACTTGCGAGCAGTCTGCTTGGTACGAGCCATTGCGAACTTCTAAACCCTGCTAAATGACGAAGAAACGAAAGTCTAGCCTTTCGTACCCATATATATAAAGACAGCCCTGTTCTGATTGGACAAGGCAGCCTTTCCCCTGCAGCTCGATTGGTGGAGACGCCCACTCCCTCACAGAACATCTCCTGCATGTAGACCAAATATTAAAACTTTCCTCCGTCCATCTCCTTTAACTGCTGGTGTTTTCAACCCTTTCCCCTCTGTGCCATGTTTCTAGCTTTTATTTAAAACGTACTTTGGTTTTCCTTGGCAAAATTGTGTCTAGCTACTAGGATGACGTGTCTTAATTTTTTTTTAAATGTTGGCGCTGAAACTGGCTTTGATCAACGTTTTAAAAAGACGCGCGCTAGTTGTGATTGGCCAAGTGATTTCTTTTTACCCTCTTAGGTTTAGAAAGGTTAATTTCATATCTTGATTTGTCTATTTAAACTTGGAGATATTTTCAATAATTTGTTCCAAATGCACCATGACTATTAACTCATAAGTAACAATATGAAACCTGATGTTAAGCTACATGAACACATTTAATTTCACCACAATATGACATCCTCATATGAAAGCACTCTCTTATCTTTTACAAGTTCAACTGGAATTTGTGTAATCTGCTGTAAAAAAATAAAATAAAATAAAGATAAAAAGCCAAATTTATAAATGGCACAAAAAGACCAGTGTGCCCTTTTAGTCATGCTGAACACTGTGCTAAGAAGCTCCACCTAAGGGCCGTCTGGCTCCAGGGGATGTAGGTTTGTATTCCTATTGATAATTAATTAGGGTTAGCTCAGTAGAGTTGAAAGTGGCTTGCAAAAACAAACCCAAAAAATACTTACAAATTACAGGTTATTTCGTATCATTAAGATGCATACAAAAGACAATAAAAGATTTGTTCTGGTTGTGTTGCTTTAAGTCACTAACTATATTTTTATGTAAATGTAAACACTGACAAACATTAACTTCTCTCCTGTATGTCTCAGGCCTTTTAACAGCTTTGCAATCCTAACGAGCTGCTGCATTGATCGATTTAAATTACATGTGACATAAAGTCTCTTTGCATTTTAATTAGTTTGCTTTTTGGGGTTTTTGTTTGTTTTGAGACAGTCTCGCTCTGTCGCCGAAACTGGAGTGCAGTGGCGCGATCTCGACTCACCGCAATCTCCGCCTCCGGGGTTCAACCTTCTCTCCTGCCTCAACCTCTTAAGTAGCAGAAATTACAGGCGCGCGCCACCACGCCCGGCAAATTTTTTTATTTTTAGTAAAGACGGGGCTTCACACCATGTTGGTCAGGCTGTCCTGGAACTCCTGACCCTGTGATCCGCCCACCTTGGCCTTCCAAAGTCCTGGGATTACAGGCGTAAGCAACCGCGCCCCGCCAATTTGCTTATGTATTTTTATGGCATCTTTAAAATGGACGGTTAGTTTCACGATTCAGTGTTAAGAACACCCACTTATAAGTGTAAAAGTTATTAAAGAAAACTGCAAAATAGCTACTTACACAGAGAAAATGTGAGCCCTTTTAATGAATACATGGGTGGCTCTGAAAAGAGCCTTTGTTAAGATTGCTTCCGTAAAAAGCCAATATAAGAGTTCTCGTTTTACTTGCCCTTGGCCTTGTGGTGGCTCTCAGTCTTCTTGGGGAGCAGTACAGCCTGGATGTTGGGCAGAACACCGCCCTGAGCAATTGTGACTTTACCCAGCAACTTGTTTAGCTCCTCGTCGTTGCGGATGGCCAGCTGCAGGTGTCGGGGGATGATGCGGGTCTTCTTGTTGTCGCGGGCCGCGTTGCCCGCCAGCTCCAGAATCTCGGCGGTCAGGTACTCCAACACCGCCGCCAGATACACTGGCGCGCCGGCCCCGACTCGCTCGGAGTAGTTGCCCTTGCGGAGCAAGCGGTGCACGCGGCCCACAGGGAACTGGAGTCCGGCCCGCGAAGAGCGGGTCTTAGCCTTAGCTCGGGCCTTTCCGCCTTGCTTGCCGCGTCCGGACATTTTGATTTCTTAAAAACGATGTTAAGCAATGAAGACAAAAATGTAAAAGTGAGTTTTGTTAGCAAGTGAGAAACTATTATACTTGGAGGTCGAATTGTAAATAACGCTATTTGATTGGCTAGAACAACCAACCAATTGCAAAGAAACGCTAGAATCACCTAATTTGCATACCACAGGGCACACAGAGACAATTCATCCAATCAATGTGTAAGCTTTTAAATGCCAGTTTACGATAGGAGCTCTACAAATATTACCAGCTGCAGAGTGAGGACACTTGCATTTCTTTTTAGGTTGTGGACGAAGTGTTTATTTATCATGCCTGAACCTGCTAAGTCCGCTCCTGCCCCAAAGAAGGGCTCCAAAAAGGCGGTGACCAAGGCGCAGAAGAAGGATGGTAAGAAGCGCAAGCGTAGCCGCAAGGAGAGCTATTCCGTGTACGTGTACAAGGTGCTAAAGCAGGTCCACCCCGACACCGGCATCTCATCCAAGGCCATGGGCATCATGAACTCCTTCGTCAACGATATCTTCGAGCGCATCGCTGGCGAGGCTTCCCGCCTGGCGCATTACAACAAGCGCTCGACCATCACCTCCAGGGAGATCCAGACGGCCGTGCGCCTGCTGCTGCCCGGGGAGCTGGCTAAGCACGCCGTGTCAGAGGGCACCAAGGCTGTCACCAAGTACACCAGCTCTAAGTAATTCTAACGTCTTCATACCCAATCCCAAAGGCTCTTTTAAGAGCCACCCACTTTTTCAGCTATAGAGTTGTAATTACCTGCATATTTTCTGTGTTTACCACCAACAGGTTTGGTTTTATCCTCATTTGAAGGGGTTGCTGCTGTGTAGGTCTAGACCACAGTTCTTTTGACTGGTTGAAGGAAAATGCTGTACTTAATCGTAGCATGTTTGTTTTACCCCAAGTGCTGGTTAGAAGGCTAGCCCATTGTGCTGATAAGCACATTTTCCTTATGTTGTGCTGTGATGTGTCCCTTGTCAAATTGGTTTCATAAGAAAACTTTTGAAATATCTCTTTTGCTACTGACATAGTGTGAGGGAAAGGAATGCCTTCCTTAATTCCGGTTTAGTCATCGCAGCATTGGCGAATTTAGCTGGTTAAAATAATGTAATCAAATTCTTCAAAATATAAGGAAAGCAAGACAAGTAATGTGCATGAAAACTGAAAAAATGTGAACACCCGAGCCTGGATGCAGCACTAATAATCAACATTGTTCTTGGTTTAGTTAAAGAAAATTTGGCCACTGGCAAAATACCATTTGGGAGTAATGAGACACACCCCTAATCCTAAAATATTTTCTTGTCACTTCCTCAAAGTTGTTTTTGACTTTTTTTCCTTCAGGGTTGACTTCATATGTGTTCATTTTATTCTAATAAGCAAAAGTTGTAATTTTTAAGTGAAAAAATAATTTATGTCATTCTACTTACAAATACAATTTTTCTATTCTATATACTCATATATAAAGATACTGAAGTTTTACTGTATTCTTGGTAATTACAAGCCTTACTTAAGATCATAAACTGTTATGAATGGCATCCAGTGTAGAATACTTAAAATTTTTACAAAATGTTTTTGTATCTTAAAAATATTTAAAATATTATATATAAAATATTCTTAGAATTTCAACCCAGTTAAGAAAAAAGGAATAGTATTCTATATTATTACTTTTTTTTTTTTTTTGAGGAGGAGTTTCGCTATTGTTGCTCAGAGTAGAGTGCAATGGCGCAATCTCGGCTCACAGCAACCTCTGGCTCCCGGGTTCAAGCGATTCTCCCGTCTCAGCCTCCCGAGTAGCTGGGACTACAGGCGCGCACCACCAAGCCCGGCTATTTTTTGTATTTTTAGTAGAGACGGAGTTTCACCATGTTGGTCAGGCTGGTTTCGAACTCCTGACCTCAGGTGATCCACCATCCTCAGACTCCCAAAATGCTGGGATTACAGGCGTGAGCCACCACACCCGTCCCATAATTATTTTTCAACTTCCCACTCCCTGTCCGGCACATAAATGGACACAGAACACAGCACATGCAAAGCATATATAAACATTCAAATAAACAAAACCCAACTGAAAAAATGAAAGCAACAAGAAAAACCTAGGAAAATGAAAACTAAAAATACTAAATGGCTTCATGTGCCAATTTACATTGGCATAGCAGTCGATTTTTGCTTTCTGTAGTTCCAGAAGTAAATATCTAAACTAAGGTCTACATCAGCTTGAGGGGAATACAACAACTTTCTGAAATTATATGCAGAAATGTGGCCATATGTGTTTCCCCTTCCCAGAACAAATTATATAGCTTTCTATCAGATTCTAAAAATATTGTGATCCACTATGTTAAGCAGAATAAGGATACCCCAGTGATGACCACATCCTAATCCCTGGAGTCTGCAAATTCCTGGAGTCTTTGTTAGGTAACATGACAAAGGGCAACTAAGGTTTCCATGGAATTAAGGCTACTAATTGGCTGACCTTAAAGTAAGGAGATTATATTGCATGTTATGAATTAGCCCAATTACAAAGATTCTTAAAAGTGGAAGAGGGAATTGGAATAGAGAACTAGAGATATGGCAGCATGAGAAAAATTTGGCCATAAATTGCAGACTTTGAAAATGAAAGAAAAGGACCATGATCTAAGGAGAGAGTGGCATCTATCAGTTAAAAAGGCAAGGGAAAAGATACAGGCTCTTTATTTCTTTACTTAATATCAAGCCAACACCTTGACACTTTTGCTCAGTAAGATCTGTGACTGAGTCCCAATTTTTAAAACTATATAATTATAAATTTGTATTTTTTAATCATAAAATGTGATAAATTTTCAAACCAGCAATAGGAAACCAATAAACCCATGCAAGTTTAAAAACTGAGTAATGTACCAGCCCCGGCCCGGGACCCTACAGCTGCTGAGATGTTGATGCGTAAGAAGAACTGGATTGCCATTTATGAACTCCTTTTTAAGGAGGGAGTCATGGTGGCCAAGAAGGATGTCCATATGCCTAAGCACCTAGAAATGGCAGACAAGAATGTGCCCAACCTTCGTGTCACGAAGGCCATGCAGTCTCTCAAATCCCGGGGCTACTTGAAGGAACAGTTTGCCTGGAGACATTTCTAGTGGTACCTTACCAATGAGGGCATCCAGTATCTCCGTAATTACCTTCATCTGCCCCCAGAGATTGTGCCTGCCACCCTACACCACAGCCGTCCAGAGACTGGCAGGCCTCCGCCTGAAGGTCTGGAGGGTGAGCAACCTGCAAGACTCACAAGAGGGGAAGCCGACAGAGATACCTACAGACGGAGTGCTGTGTCCCCTGGTGCTGACAAGAAAGCCAAGGCTGGGGCTGGGTCAACAACCGAATTCCAGTTTAGAGGCAGATTTGGTCGTGGACCTGGTCAGCCACCTCAGTAAAACTGGAGAGGATTGTTTTGCATTGAATAAACTTACAGCCGAAAAAACTTAAAAAAAAAAAATTCAGTAATGTATTAACTAATGTTCTATTAAATTACAATTTTATATATATAATACAAATATGTAAATACTATTAAAATTATTATAGAAGCATGTAAATTCTTCCTAAATATCACAGTCTCACAGAGTTTTGATATTGCTGGCATTTTAACAGCAGCGATTTACAGTTCCTTTTTGTTTAGTTTCTACATATTTGATTTCTTTTCACAGTATAAGTCCTAACATTTGCATGCCTAGCAGGGCATACAAATTAACTAACATGTACCCAGTAGCCTTCGAACTGAAGACCCAAAGATACAGGGGAAATCATACATTTTTATGCTTAGATTCAACAAAGTAGGGACAGCTGTGTAGAAATATGATTGGACACAAAGGGTACGAGCTAATGCTAATAGACTGAGCTAATGATACTAGCCCAGCAAGGCCTGTCTATATTCTTGGACTTTCTGGGCAGCATTCTCTCCTCCTGGGAATAGGACAAGCCCTCTCTTGAATCGGGGTCTTATGACCTACAATCAAACGAGGTAGGCCAGGCAATTTCTTTACTGCCAGTTTTTACACAAAAAGGCAGAAGGAAAGTTGGATTCATATTTTTTAGGTTTTATGGCTAGCTTTGAGTCTAGCTTTCGTTTATATGTTCCATCTTGGGAAGGAAGCAGTCTAGTTCCTATAGCTAGCTTCGGGGAAGAATGGGAGGGAGAAAGAGGAAGGTAGGAGAAGGAGAAAAAGTTACTACGGAGGCCTTCATTTTGTAGCATTGTTTTCTGAGTCCCAACACCTTTTATTTTAAAAGCCTGTAGGAAGTCGCCTATTTAATAACTTGGCCCATTACACGTTGCCAATTCTCTTGTGATAAAGGCTGCTACCAGCATCAAAGAGAAAAGAAAACTAACAATAGAGAAGTAAACATTAACACACCAGTGAGTTTCTAGGTTTAGATGTGCGAGTTGGCTAGATATTTTAATGAGAATTATAAATTTTAATAAACAGGGAAGAAAGAAAAATAAGCCAAAAATGTAATACGGGCGTCCACAGCGAGGACCAGAATTCATGGGATCAAAGATTTTTTTTTCTTTTCTTTGAGACGGGATTCCGCTCTTGTTGCACAGGCTGGAGTGCAATGGTGTGATCTGGGCTCACCGCAACCTCTGCCTCCTGGGTTCAAATGATTCTCCTACCTCAGCCTCCTAAGTAGTTGGGATTACAGGTATGCGCCACCAGGCCCGGCTAATGTTGTATTCTTAGTAGAGATGCGGTTTTTCCATGTTGGAGACTGGTATTGAACTCCCGACCTCAGGTGATCCGCCCGCCTCAGCCTCCCAAAGTGCTGGGATTACAGGCGTGAGCCACAACGCCCGGCGGGATCACTAATTATCCGTGTTTTTCTCTTCGGGAGGAAAATCCTTTTGGTCAGATTTCCCTTGGCTTGGTGGTGGAGAGGGTGAGATCTTGCAGTTTTCAAACACTTCCTAAGGGGGTTCCGTCCCCAAGAGAGCAAGCAGCAGAAATGCCAGAGGAACCGTGCCTATGGGGACAAAGCTGAACTCCTCATGGAAGGAGATTGCTGCAGTTCCGGTCTTGTGAGCCAAAGCTCCTGTTCTATCGTCCTAGAGCATCCCAAGCAGCAAATGATTTTGAACATGTTAATGTATTTAATCTCATTTAGTTGTTAAAATATGCCTAAATTTCCTCTTTGGGAACACAAGACTTGCAGAGATGACTCCATGGAGAGCGGACTCTGCCGGCGGGAACTGGAGTCGTTGGTGACGTCATCCCAGTCTGATCTGTGAAGGGTAGGGCCAGCAGGCAGCACCAAAGTTCCCGTATGCGCGTTTTCAGTCTTCATTTAGGTCCGAATTCCCGGCATATAAGAATACTACCGTCGCTTGTTTTCCAGATTTCTGCGGCTATTTTCGTTGGTGTGTTGGTCATGTCTGGTCGCGGCAAAGGCGGAAAGGGACTGGGTAAAGGAGGCGCTAAGCGTCACCGTAAGGTCCTGCGAGATAACATCCAGGGCATTACCAAGCCTGCCATCCGGCGCCTTGCTCGTCGCGGGGGTGTCAAGCGCATTTCTGGTCTCATCTACGAGGAGACTCGCGGGGTTCTGAAGGTGTTTCTGGAAAACGTGATTCGTGACGCTGTGACTTACACGGAGCACGCCAAACGCAAGACAGTGACAGCGATGGATGTGGTCTACGCGCTGAAGAGACAGGGACGCACTCTTTACGGCTTCGGCGGCTAAAGCTACCGCTTAAGCGACTCAGCATCTCGACTTCCCAAATCAAAGGCCCTTTTCAGGGCCGCCCACAGTTTTCCGCAAAAGAGCTCATGACTTGTTAGACGATTGGTTAATCTCTTTATAAGTTAATTGTTCCTGTCAACAGGTACGTATATTTTTCAGCCGTTTTTTTTTTTTCGCTTCAAATTACATTTGGGGTTTCGGCGTACGATTTTTTAGGCTACGATCCTTTTATGTTGTAGTAGGGCCTTAGATTGCACTGAAAAGGCTACGGTAATAGTGTCTGTTTACCTTACCACTTATATTTTGAGTACTTAAAAATGCATGGTTTTCGACATAAGTGGGAAAACCGCAAAACACTGCGTAACCGCTCAAAATGGCGGAGAGCGAAGAACAAAGCCGGTGCCTGGCAATGGGCCGGACCCGCGAATTAGCGCAACCAATCATCTTCCTGGGAAGGAGTGTGGGCCTTGAATCCTAGCGGCCTGTTTTCTATTACTTAACCTAACGACCGAGTTTAGGTGTGTAGAAGCTCCTGGGTTAGATAAGCTCACGCAAGGAGAGGTTGCAAGCATGCATTTCGGAATTCTATTAAGCCAACCCAGTTGTCCCTTAGAAGTTATGATATTTGCTGTTTTTTTAATAAAAGAATTTGACTCTCTTTAAACCCTAAAGCTTGAGATTTAGCATTTATCTCACATGAGACAAATGTTTAGGAACTCATGTTTAGGAACTCATGTTCCTGCCTGAGGCAAGGAACTGAAACACCAGATCACTTGCATCCAGACCGTGAGACTCCCTATGTCTCATCCATCATGATTGCGTCCTTATCCCTCCCTGATTTCCTGTTTTCTCGCCCTTCTCGCTACATAAGCCCCCCAATTTTGGTCGGGGAGACGGATTTGTGATTTCATCTCCTCCCTCATGAATACTCAGAATTTTTCCAAACCTACTGAATCTGTATGTAAGGTTGACTCTGTAAGGCATATATACATTCCAGCTCCCCTTCACTGCCACAGAGCGCTCATTCCATCCTGGGATTACTTCTCCCTCTGAAAATAAAGTCTTTGTTACTTCCTGCTTGGATCTCATTGTCTATTGTTCAAAAAAGATATGTCGTCATTCCACATTTATGCCCCAGATGTCTTGGAGATCTGGTTTGTTTAAAGAAGGATCCAGCCATAACTTCCGTTGTGTCTCCAGTTTTCTTATCTAAAACAGGCTCCTCTCCCCTACTTCCCCATTTTTGAACATTGATTTCTCGGAGACCAGACTTACAGAATGTTTTTGTTTTGCTTTTGTTTTGTATTGGCTTGATTCTTAATCGTTTTACTTGGCTTCTGTACTCTCCATGTCCTGTAAAGTACAAGTGACTTTCATACACTTAATTGAAATCGGGTGAATATGCCTGTCAGGAACAGTTTACAGATGTAATGTACATAGTGCACTACATCAGAAACACATGATGTCCGGTTTATGTAAATTCCAAGTGATAGAAAAATCGCAAGTTTGGGCTGGGCACAGTGGCTCATGCCTCTATTCCGAGCACGTTGGGAGGGCAAGGTGGGTCGATCACCTGAGGTCAGGAGTTCAAGACTAGTCTGGCCAACATGGTGAACACCTGACTCTATTAAAAATAAAAAAATTAACTGGGCATGGTGGCAGGCACCTGTAATCCCAACTAATCAGGAGGCTGAGGCAGGAGAATCGCTTGAACCCAGGAGGCAGAGGTTGTAGTGAGCCAAGGTGGTACCACTGCACTCCAGCCTGGGCAACAGAGAAAGACTGCCAAAAAAATTAAAAAAAAAAAAAAAAAAACCGTTGGTTTAGGGTGATAGTTCCATTGAAAATCAGATTTTTCTTCTAGCCAGCAAGTTGTCCGTAGGCTGATACTTTGAAATCAGGAAAATAAATAGTTACTTTGAATGTCATTTTTAAAAAGTGTGAGCTCGTGCATATATATGAAAAGCATCATGTTATTGGTGCTAAGGCACTAGTTTGAGGAGAAAAAGTTTTATGAGGATGTTAATGTAACAACAGCAACAAAAAAGGAGCACATAGCATGTACCAAGCATTGTTCTATGCTCTGGGAATTACAGCAGTGAATGAGAAAGAACAAAACAATATGTGTGCATAGAATTTATATTTATTGAGTGGGGGTACACACACAAAATAAGTGAAACAGTGTGTCAGATGGTGCTGACTGCTATGAAGATCACTGAAGCAGGAAAAGGCATAGCATGTGGAGGGAAGAGGTGATATTTTAAATGATATGGTCTTGGAAAATTTTACTCATAAAGTGATAAAGAAAAAATACATTGAGAAAGTGAGAGAGTATTCTAAACAGAATACCCAGCAGGAAAGCCTGGAGGTAAAAAGCAGGTATTATGACTGGAAAAAGGGGCAGAGGTGAGGCAGACAATGGAAGGCAGGACAAGGGACCCCTCCACACTTGTTTACTTGCTGTGCTGACTACAGCAGCACCCAGCTCCATAACCTTGCAGCCACTGAAGCTTCCGCTCATAAAATCAGCCAATCAGACATAAAAGAAATAGAACACTCTAACCACAAACATCCTCGCCATCAGCATAGGGACTTCCAAAAGACCTTCCCCAAATGAACATGTGCTGTAGGGACTTCGATTATCCTAACCTAACTTTTGCATCATGTTAATGATAAAATTCATACCCCTGCGTGGAGATTTAAGCTGCCAATGAGACCTGAGACACAGGAAAAAGCATGACAAGGGACTGCAAAGGTGTATCCAACAGACCACCCCAAACATGCCATGATGTCACCTAGACGAAGCTCAGAGAAGAATAACAAACTAGACTAGCTTGCTTTCAAGGAGCCAGCTGCAAGTATAGCTCTGGTTGCTGTCTCCCTTTCTGCTCAAGCCGAAAGCCCTAATAAACTTCCTTGCTCAAGTCCATCTTAGATTCTTGGTCGATTTCTATTTTCTGAGGGTCAAGAACCCACTGCCAGTATCAGACAGGGTGCAAAGAAAAAGCAAATATGATCTGCGAGGCAAATGGAGACGAGTCTCTATATGGCCTTGCAGACCAGTGTGACTACTGTTTTACTCTGAGTGAGATGGGAGCCACTGCAAGGGTTTGATCGGAGAACTGACATAATCTGATTTATAGACACACACACACACACACACACATATATATATATATATTTTTTTTTTTTTGAGACAGAGTCTCAGTCTGTCGCCCAGGCTGGAGTGCAGTGGCGCAATCTCGGCTCACTGCAACCTCAGCCTCCCAGGTTCCAGTGATTTTCCTGCCTCAGCCTCCCAAAGCGCTGGGATTACAGGCGTGAGCCACCACACCGGGCCTGATTTTTATTTTTTTAATGAGCTATCTGGATGCCTGATGAAGAATAAACTATGATGAGACCAGGATAGGAGCAAGGAGACCAGTTCGGAGGGTACCACAGTAATGCAGTTGAGATGGCAGTGGCTTGGACCAGTGTGTTAGTGGTAGAGGCTGTGAAAAGTGGTTGGATTCTATATATATTTTGAAGTAAGGTTGATAGTTCTTTTCTGAGCTACTGAATGCGTAGAGTATGAAAGACAGACAAAAATGTATGGATGATTCCAATGATTTTGCCAAAGCAACTGGAACTGGAGGTATCAATTGCTAAAATGTGGAAAAATAAGGAAGGAACAAGTTTTGGAGAGGATTCAAATTCTTAGTTTTGGATATCCAGAGAGAATTTAAGATGCCTGTTACATATCTAAGAGAAAGATATGAAAGATATGAAATAGGCAGTTGGCTATAAAAACCTGCAGGTTAGAAAAGAAACATGGAGATATAATTCACAGTCGTCAAACCATAATTGCCATAAGAGTGAAAAAGCCACAAGATGGGATTAAATCTCTTAAGAAAGAAGGTAGATAATAAAGAGAAAAAGTTTTGGGTCAAAGAAGTAAAGAGTGTTTTTTTGTATACATGACACGTGAATTCCTAACTTACAGTTTTACAATTTCTTTCTCCAGTAATTTTCCTTTTCTCCTGTAATTTTCAGAACAAACAATAAATATTATCCCTATTTTACAAATGTGGAAAAATTCCCTTACTAATAAGAGTATGAAATAACACTGGAATCCTCACTTAAATAATCTATTAAAGTTAGAGCCATGGGGAGATCACTTTGGAGATCCAGTTATAGATATTCACAGTTTTTCCAAAATACACCCACTCTCGCCACATATTTGGGGACATTTGAATCCCCTGATGCAATTCTATGTGTTCTCAGGCATCCTGAAGCCTATTCGTGGAAACCAGCTTCAGAGCTCTGTATCTGATGCTGCCTTTTCTCTTCCCTTAGCACTGCCACTTCTGATGGCTCTGAGAAGATGGACCTGGAGAATGAAAATCTCCATCTGATTCTTTTGAACTGATATTTCCTTGTTGCTGTGGAGATACTATATATATATATTTATGTCATGAACACTAAATGACCAGCCTACAGCGTTGTACTCCATACTCAGAGACCCTGTTATTTACTTGAAAGTCCAATTAATATGAACTTCCAATTTCAACAGAATCTCGTTATCTTTGCCAAACAGCTAATCTCATCATCTTGAAATTGCTGAATGGCATTTATACACTTTTAGTTGGAATCATCTCTTTTTCTTTCACATCCTACATAATAATCTATCAGTAAGTTCTATGAGCTCTTCCTTGAAAACACAAACAGAATTCAACCATTTCTCATTCCCACTGCTGCTACTCTGGTCAAGCCCTGCCATCTCCTACCTTTATTATTGCAACACCATCATCACCTGGTTCTCCCAGAGGAATTCCAATAAAGGGCAATTCAGATCAGATGACTCCTCTGCTGAAACCCCCCCAAGTGGTTCTCATGTCACTTAATGAAAAACTCAAGGCCGGGAGCAGTGGCTCACGCCTGTAATCCCAGCACTTTGGGAGGCCGAGGCGGGCAGATCACGAGGTCGGGAGATCCAAACCATCCTGGCTAACACGGTGAAACCCCGTCTCTACCAAACATACAAAAAATTAGCCGGGCGCAGTGGCGGGCCCCTGTAGTCCCCAGCTACTCGGGAGGCTGAGGCAGGAGAATGGCGTGAACCCGGGAGCCGGAGCACGCAGTGAGCCGAGATAGCATCACTGCACTCTGGCCTGGGCCAAAGAGCGAGACTCCGTCTCAACAACAACAACAACAAAAAAACACCTCAAGGTCCTTTCAGTGGGTTACAGCGCCACACTGTCTGATCCTTGTTACCTCTTTAGCCTCAAATCCCGCTACTCTTCCTCTCCTTCCTAGCCAACTCGACTAGTTCCTGGAACTTGCTAGAAGTACTCATCACTCTCAGGAAGGACGTACTAATGGTTCCCCTTGAGTGGTCCACTCAGCTTCTAGGTTTCTGCAGGTGTTGTTCAGTCACTTCCTTCAGGTTTGTATTCAAATATCATAGTCTTCTTGAGGCTATCCATAACAACACTGTTTAGCATTACAACCCCTCCCCACCACCTCCCTCTGTATTTTTTCCTGCCCTTGAGGAGCTTTCAGTCTATTTGGTCAGTCAAAACATGCCCTCATGGGAAGCAGAGCAGGAATTAAATATTATATAGAATGTCAGAAAAGAGGCCAGGCACAGTGGCTCACGCCTGTAAGCCCAGGAATTTGGGAGGCTAAGGTGGGTAGATCACATGAGGTCAGGAGTTCGAGACCAGCCTGACCAACATGGTGAAACACTGTCTCTACTAAAAATACAAGATTAGCCAGGCACAGTGGCTCACATCTGTAAGCCCAGGAATTTGGGAGGCTAAGGTGGGTAGATCACATGAGGTCAGGAGTTCGAGACCAGCCTGACCAACATGGTGAAACACTGTCTCTACCAAAAATACAAGATTAGCCAGGCATGGTGGCACACGCCTGTAATCCCAGCTACTTGGGAGGCTGAGGCAGGAGAATTGCTTGAACTCAGGAGGCAGAGGCTGAAGTGAGCCGAGATCGTGCCATTGCACTCCAGCCTGGGCAACGAGAACAAGACTCCATCTCAAAAGAAAATAGAAGTTCAGAAAATAGTATAAATCATGTCGGTATTGGAAGAGATGGTTGATGCTTGGACGAGTGGCTTTGTGCCAGGTTTGGAGGCATGTTAGGCCAATGACAGGAATGTGGACTTTCTTCTGAACATCGGGAACCACGCAAAATCCCTTTCCTGACCCCTCAACTGTTCTGATTATGTAAAACAATTCTCATATCTTTTACAAAACTATTTCTTGCACTGAGTATATTGAATTCAAATTATGTGTTTAATTTATCTGAACAAGTGCCTGAATGGATATGAATAAAATAAATACAAACCTAAATGAATTTACAAATGATAAAATGAAATACTTCAGCGTACATGTGAAGTATTTCCTTTCCCTGGCAGAAAAGGAAAATATTTCAAGAAGAATCCCTTACAAAACAAGTCTCACAGGCCGGGCGCAGTGGCTCAAGCCTGTAATCCCAGCACTTTGGGAGGCCAAGGCAGGCAGATCACCTGAGGTCAGAAGTTCAAGATCAGGCTGGCCAACATGGTGAAACCCCATCTCTACTAAAATACGAAAATTAGCCGGGCATGGTGGCACACATTTGGCCTGTAGTCCCAGCTACTCGGAAGGCTGAGGCAGGAGAATCACTCAAACCCGGGAAGTGGAAGTTGCAGTGAGCTGACATTGCACCACTGCACTCCAGCCTGGGCGACAAAGCGAGACTCCATCTGAAAAAAAGGGGAAAAAGGGAAAAAAAATCGAGTCTTATATAGTAGCAGAGATTTTTGTTAAGCGCTCACTCTTTTTTCAGCATCTACAGACTTTTGGAGTATAAGGGGAGATTTCCTTTTTCATAACCAAATTTTTGCTATAAGCAATATTTCATAGTTTACAGAAGTTCTTTTTATAGAAGTTGAAGTGACTTCTCCACAAACATGTTTGTACATTATTTTTTCTTGTTTCTTGTTTGTACTTCTAGATACATTTAAAAATGTAACAAATCGATATACAAGTTATAAAGAATAATATGATGGCCATGCTTGAACCCAATTGTCAATCAAATATATTTGTTATATCTGTTATATTTGTCATATTACCAAAAACTGCTTTGACCTCATCTGTCATCTTCCTGCTACTGCCCCCAGAGGTAACCATGACCATAAATTATGTCACTTTCTGGCCTTAATCCTTCTTGTTCCTCTGTTCCTTACAGTCATTTTGTACTTTTTAAATTAGCCTTCCCATTTGATCCTCTTTGAGGTCATTAGGACATTATTTCATAAACATGAACATGTGCTCAGAGTCACACATATTATTAGGTGGTTCACAAATAATTCTTAGTCTATTTTTTCCTGGTTTATTTCCTTTTATGCTAGGATATTCTATTCTCTTGATTTTCGATTTCTTTAGTCAGCGTATCTTAAATTTACTCTATTCATGTTTATATTGCATAGGATAATAGCTGGTATGTAGTTGGTGCTCAATAATTACTTGTGGAATAAATTAATTTTTCTTAACATACAGCAGGGAGACTTGGAGAGGAAAGGGCCTAGGGAGAGTTTCCTATTTCTTAACCACACCATTGATAGTTTGGGATAGAGACAAATAGAGAAAGTTATCTTTAGAGGAGCTGTCTGTTGCACCAAAAAAAAAATGTAACAGCACTGTTAACATCTTGACATTGACGCTTATAGTCACTCTTTTTTCCTAAAACTATAGTGTGTGTGTGTGTGTGTGTGTGTGTGTGTGTGTGTGTGACATCATGTAAATAAGAATACACTACTTGGCAACTTGGATTTACCCCATACAATGCCATGAGCATATTTTATGTCTTTTTTTTAAAGCATTCTTTTTTAACAGCTGCATAATATTCCATTAGGGATAAAACCTAGTTTTAGGCAAAGTCCAACTCTTCAACATTAGTATTTCCAGTTGTTAGCCACAGTAAACAAAAATATGGACAATATTAACAAAATGAGAAATTAAAATCAATGAGTTTGTATATTTTTAAATATTTGCAGAAAAGAAAAGGGAGTAGTCTGGAATGGGGACTAGATTTCAAACTTGGATGAGTAAGTGAAGCCAGGTAGAGTATCATAAGGTCTGTCTTGGTTGTGCTGAGTTTCAGATGCCTGTGAAATACTTATTTCATGTACTATTTAGAAGCCTAATCACCATAATTTTTGATATTGACTGAATTGCCTGACTGAAATCCAAGTCAGCCCACAATTCAAACATTGAAGTCCAATACCAACTACTTGAAAATGTGACTATTTGGAGATAAGGTCTTTAAAGGTGTAAAATGAGGTTTTAAGGGTGGGTCCTAATCTATTCTGACTGCTGTCCTTATAAGATGATATTAAAACACAAACCACACACACACAGGGAAGACCAGAGAGGGGAAAACCCAAGGAGAGTGGCCCCAGAAAAAATCAATCATGCTCACTGGTTTGATCTTGAACTTGTAGCCTTCAGAATTGTGACAAAATTAATTTTTTTAAGCCACACAGTCTTTGGTAGTTTGTTTTGGCAGCCCTAGCGAACACACTTCTCAAACATTTTCATTCTGGGAATACTTTTCTCCACACCTTTTCTATGTTATGCTGGCTTTTGTACTCCACAAAGACAAACACACAGAACACAGATGCACACCCACCCCTACTGTATGTTGTAGGGGAGGAAAGAGCGTTTCCTTTTACCCATCTTATGTTCATTGGCTGGGGCCCTGAAACAAAATACAGATTAACAACAGAAAAATATACACTTTATTTTTATTTTGATTTATTTATTTTTGAGACGGAGTCTTGCTCTGTCGCCCATGCTGGAGTGCAGTTGCCCGATCTTGGCTCACGGCAAGCTCCACCTCCCGGCTTCATGGCATTCTCCTGCAGCAGTCTCCCGAGTAGCTGGGACTACAGGCGCCCGCCACCACATCCGGCCAATTTTTTTCAATTTTCAGTAGAGACGGGGTTTCACCGTGTTAGCCAGGATGGTCTCGATCTCCTGCCCTCGTGATCCGCCCGCCTCGGCCTCCCAAAGTGCTGGGATTACAGGCGTGAGCCGGCGTGAGCCACCGCGCCCGGCCAAGAGAAAAACATTCACATTTAATATGAAGTTTTACATGACATAAGGAAATAAGGACCTGAAGAAGGGCTTAAACCTGAGTGTGTTTGCACTAGGTTTGATGAAGAGAGTCATGCAGAAATATAACAAGACAAAAATAATATGAGCTAAGGATAATAAACAAGGAGAAATCTAGCAAGGTTTATTTGTTCAGATTCCTCGCATACTCTGCAAGACTCACAGGAGGGTCTTAAGACCTGCTTCAGAGGAAGGTCATACGAACACTCCTGTCTATGTTGTTCTACTAATGTCTTAGAATATTTACTATGTCAAGGCGCCATACTTTGGAGTACTATGTTTTCAGAAACCTGAGGTTGCTCATGGAGTACTATGGAGTAGTGACCTTTTTCTTTTTTTTTGGTACCATTTTAGAAATTTGATTAATGAGTATAAACTAATGGTTTCTATGTTTGAGACGGAGTTTCGTTCTTGTTGTCCAGGCTGGAATGAAATGGCGGGATCTTGGCTCACTGCAACCCCCGCCTCCCGGTTTCAAGCGTTTCTCCTGCCTCAGTCTCCGAAGTAGCTGGGGTTACATAGGCGTGCGCCACCACGCCCGGCTAATTTTGTTATTTTTAGTAGATACGGGGTTTCACCATGTGCGTCAGGCTGTTTTTGAACTCCTGACCTCAAGTGATCCACCCGCCTCGCCTCCCAAAATGCTGGGATTACAGGAGAGAGCCACTGCGCCCACCCAGCCAAAACTGTAATTTTTTTTTTTTTTTTTTTTTTTTTTTTTATGAGATGGAATCTAGCTCTTTCGCCCAGGATGGAGTGCAGTGGCGCGATCTCGGATCACTGCAACCTCCGCCTCCCGGGTTCAAGGGACTCTCCAGCCTCAGCCTCCAGAGTAGCTGAAACTACAGGTGAGTGCCACCAGGCCCGGGTAATTTTGTTTGTATTTTTTTAGTAGAGACAGGGTTTCACAGTGTTAGCCAGGATGGTCTCGACCTCCTGACCTCGTGATCCGCCCGTCTCGGCCTCCCAAAGTGATGGGATTACAGGCGTGAGCCACCGCGCACGGCCGAAAACGAGATTTTTTAGCTCAACTTTACATTGCCAATGCCCATGGTATTCCCTCCACAACAAACTCCATAAGAGTGCTCAGAAAAGTCAAACTTGTTGTCAGGTGATCTTTAGGGACCCAAAGACTACTCTTCCTACCCTTTGCAGTGTTGCCCAGGCTGGAATTGCACTAGCGTATTCACATGTTCCTGCAGTCTCTAGCTCGAGAGTTTAAGCTATCCTACCACCTCAGCCTACCGAGTAAATGATAGTACAGACGCAAGCCGTCACACCTGGTTAGCTTCATTGTTTGCAGAGACGAGTTCTATGTTGCCCAGGCAAACCTGTTAAGTCCTGAGCTGAAGAAAGCCTCATGCATCGACCTCCCAAAGTGCTAGGATTACAGGATCTTGCCAACACAGGAGTTATCTCCTGATCAACTTTTTTTGAGACGAAGCCTCGCCTTTGTCGCCCAGGCTAGAATGCAAAAGCGCCATGTCTTTTCACTGCAACCTCTGCTTGCTGGGTTTAAGCGATTCTCCTGCCGCAGCCTCCCGAGTCGCTGGGATGACACGCGACTGCCCCACGCCCGGCTAATATTTGTATTTTTAGTAGAAACGGGATTTAACCACGTTAGCCAAACTGGTCTCGATCCGCACGCTTCGGCCTCCCAAAGTGCTGGGATTACAAAACCGGAAAAATTATTCCCTAGAAAACGGTGAAATTCAATATTAAAGCTCTTTATGTGAGAGTTGAGTGGCTCTGAAAAGAGCCTTTGAGTTTTAAAGCACCTAAGCACACATTTACTTGGAGCTTGTATACTTGGTGACAGCCTTGGTACCTTCGGACACTGCGTGCTTGGCCAGCTCTCCGGGAAGCAGCAGGCGCACGGCGGTCTGGATCTCCCTGGAGGTAATGGTCGAGCGCTTGTTGTAGTGGGCCAGACGGGAAGCCTCGCCTGCGATGCGCTCGAAGATGTCGTTAACGAAGGAGTTCATGATACCCATGGCCTTAGATGAGATGCCAGTATCGGGGTGAACCTGTTTCAGCACCTTGTACACATACACGGAGTAGCTCTCCTTACGACTGCGCTTGCGCTTCTTGCCATCCTTCTTCTGCGCCTTGGTCACAGCCTTCTTGGAACCCTTCTTCGGAGCAGGAGCTGACTTAGCTGGCTCAGGCATGCTGTCAGAAAACAATAACAGCAGTGAGAATGAACGCACTTAAATAAAAGCTCGTGTCTAGAGTCTCTCCTTTTATAGCCCTTTCATGCAAATAAAGAATTCAAAATATCCAGCTCTGATTGGGCAATGTGTTAGTGACGCATACATGTAAAATAGCCTTCACCTTATTTCCTTTCTAATTGGTTGGCTCGTCAAAGAACAATTTTAACCAATCAAATTGCGCCTTTCACAATTCTACCGATGACTATAACTAGCTTCTTATTCGTCCATCGAGCCCATTCTTTTTCCTTATTCTGTGGATTGTTAGTTCTTCTGCTGTTAGGAAGCCAGTATGTCTGGACGTGGAAAGCAAGGCGGCAAAGCTCGGGCAAAAGCTAAAACGCGTTCTTCCAGGGCCGGTCTTCAGTTTCCAGTTGGCCGTGTGCACCGCCTCCTCCGCAAAGGCAACTACTCCGAACGAGTCGGGGCCGGCGCTCCAGTGTACCTGGCAGCGGTGCTGGAATATCTGACGGCCGAGATCTTAGAGCTAGCTGGCAACGCGGCTCGCGACAACAAGAAGACCCGCATCATCCCGCGCCACCTGCAGCTAGCCATCCGCAACGACGAGGAGCTAAATAAGCTTCTAGGTCGCGTGACCATCGCGCAGGGCGGTGTCCTGCCCAACATCCAGGCCGTATTGCTGCCTAAGAAGACGGAGAGCCACCATAAGGCCAAGGGCAAGTGAAATGATTACTAGTCAAATCCGTCAGTGATCCCGAGTCCCAGAAACCAAAGGCTCTTTTCAGAGCCACCCACCCTTTCTGTAAAGTGCTGGAATACACATACGATGCTTGAAATCTCAATGTTCACTGTCCTAGTTTTTACGAACGCTTCTGACGTTACTGGTCAGTTCTTTATTGAAATCCTTGCTCACATTTCATGCACTGATATATCTTACTGGTGTTTCTTTGCAGTAAAAATGCGTTTATAAAGGTATACAAGAATAGAAACCGAGGTTGTGACACCAAGGTTTCACTGCGTTATTTTGTGTATAGGTCCATGCTGTGTATACAAATTTATCATTAATACACAGGCTGTTTATTCATGTGCACTTGTCAGAAAAGGGTGAAATATTAATACAGAAACGAGAGAACAAAGAAGGATAGCTGCCCATTAGCATTTCAGGGCGGGCTTTTTAAGTTTTAAAGATGACTGCATTCAGGCTGGGCTCAGTGGCTCATGCCTGTAATCCCAACACTTTGGGAGGCCAAGGAGGGCGGATCATAGGGTCAGGAGTTCGAAATCAGCCTGCCCAACATAATGAAAGCCCGTCTCTACTAAACAAATACAAAAAGTAGCCGGGCGTGGTGGTATGCATCTGTAGTCCCAGCAACTTGGGAGGCTGAGGCAGGAGAATCGCTTGACTCCGGGAGGCAGAGGCTGCAGTGAGCCGAGATCATGCTATTGCACTCCAGCCTGGGCAACAGAGCAAGACTACGTCTCAAAAAAAAAAAAAAAAAAAAAAAAAAGACTACATTCCTCTAGTGAGAATTGTGTTTGTTGGATTTCTCTTTTCAAAAGGAGCAATTAACACAGTATTCTAAAATAAACACTAAACGAAACAGCAGTAACGGCCTGACGCCCTAGTTCAGACCTGTAATCCCAGCAATTTGAAAGACTAAGGCAGAAGAATCGCTTGAGCCCAGGAGATCAAGACCAGCCTGGGCAATAAAGCGAGACAGCCCCCTCACCTCCACAAAAAGTAAAAAGCCTGCCCTGCCCGGTGGCTCATGCCTATAATCCCAGCACTTTGGGAGGCCGAAATGGGCGGATCACTTGAGGTCAGGAGTTCGAGGCCAGCCTGGCCAACGTGGCAAAACCCTGTTTCTACTAAACATACAAAAAAATTAGCCAGGCATGGCGGTTGGCTCCTGAAATCCCAGCTACTCGGGAGGCTGAGGCAGGAGAATCGCTTGAACCCGGGAGGCGGGGGTTGCAGTGAGCCAAGATCATGCCATTGCACTCCAGCCTGGACAATAGAGCGAGAGACTCCGTCGTCTCAAAAAAAAAAAAAAAAGAAAGAAAAAGCCTGGCCTGGTGGCTCAGTCTGAGATCTTAGATACTTGGGAGAATTAGGCGGGGAAGGATTGATTGAGCCCAGGAGTTCGAAGCTGCAGCGAGCTATGGGGGGCAAAGCAAGATCCTGTTTAGGAAAGGAAAAAAAACAAAAACAAAAAAAACCCAGCAGCAAAAACTTAGTTTTATGACCTAAATTTATAAATGGACTACACTGTAAAGCACAATTAATTATTCAACTTTAGTAGAAATCCAGTCACATTTCTCTGTAAAAAATCTCAAATCTAATTGGATCACACACCAGGCCCTATAAAGAGAGGTGATCTGTAAATCTGATATGAAAGGTCATGGCCTGCACCAAGCCAACCACACGGAAGTCCACTGGTGGCAGACAGCCTCCTAAGCAGCTGGCCACCAAGGCAGCCAGCAAGAGCACTCTGGCCACCAGCAGCTTGAAGATGTCCCTCAGATATAGGCCCTGAATCATGCTGAAATTCATCGCTACCAGAAGTCACTGAGCTACTTAAGGGAAAAGCTGCCCTTTCTTAAATGTTAGGACAAGGTTGCTGAATGAGATTATTAAAAAAATTAATGCCCCTAGGGTTCTAAATAATTGCAGTTATATGTGTTCCACTGAACAGAAGTTATTGGCATCACAAATAATTTGCATCAAAAATAATTTCTGGTGATACAAATAACAGAAATTATTTGCATCACCAGACAAAAGCCTCCAAGAAGTAACTTCGATAGTTTGATACCTTTAATCAATAGTAAATTGTGAGATGATGTAAGCACATTTCCCTGCAAACTTTGTAAAAACTATAAATTTTTTATAGTGGGATACATTCTTCCCCCTCCCTTTTTTCCTCACAAGTCTTACAATGTTTCTTAAATAAAATTTTCACTAAAACGCGATTAAAATATAGCAATTGCAAGATAAATGTCTATGAAGCCCCATAGTATAACTCCCTGACATTCTTTACTCAATCAAATTGGGGCTCAGAAACAATTCCCCAAAATGAAGGCCAAAGAAGCAACCTCAGAAGCAAAATTTTTCTGTGACTTTCTCCTGCCCTCTTGTCTCTCAGTCCCATTCTCCCCTGAGGCTAGACATAGAAACTAGAATTCCGGTTTCCCAAGGTGGCTTGTGACAACCAGAATCCTTTTTCCCCAAAGCCAACCATAAAAACTAAAAATATTACTCTAACTTCCCTTCCACCTTTTCGTGTAAAAACTGGACACAGAGAAATTATTTGATCCACCTTGTTTAATTGCAGCTCATAAGACCCCATTCCAGAGATGGAGCTGTCCCATACCCAATACCCAGAAGGAAGGAATGCATGTTCAAAGAGGTGAGGGATGAAATGAAAATTCTAAACCCCTTTGACAGAATAATGGACCCTCCTTTGGCTAAAAGACCCCAAAAGTTTAAGTTCCCAGGCATGACAGGATGGAGGCTGCACATCCTGTTTGTTTCTACCCCTCTTCCCCTTTCTAATCACTGCTAGATTTTCTCAAAGTCCGATTTGAGGGAATAATACACCGGAAAGCCCTTTTACTTACTTTATCTGGCCTCTTCCACCCTCCTCCATGGTGGTCCAGACAAGACAGATATTAAGGACCATAGAGTTTCTTGATAAATGACTGCAGGCCCACAACTGGTTGTGACCAGTCTCCTGAGAATGCAGATCATGGACTTCTGCCCTACATTTCAGTTTTATATATAGGACCTAATTATAACTCATTTAAATGTTAAATCTTCACCCCAAAGTGATCATGGGACATATCTTACATACATGTAAACCTAATACACATCTGATTGGGTGTCCTTCATGAATATTCATAGCTCCTCCTATAACCTGTTGAATATGTATATTTCTCCAACCCAATCCTCAAAAATTCCTGTTTTATCCCTCCCTGCTTCCCTCCAAGTGCCTGTCTCTCAGCAAACCAAAGCTACCCTTCCCAGCCTGTCAGAATGGCCACCTTGCAGGCTGCAACTCTTTGAGAAATAAAGCTCCTTTGCAAATGTATGAACCTTCTCATTCTTCAGTTGACAGAGGCCAAGAAGAGTCTAGACAAACAGGCCTTGCTGGGTTTCTCCACTCGGTTTATTAACATTTCATCATACCCTTTTTATCCAATCAAATTTCTACAAGGTTGTCCATATGTTGTTGAACCTAAGCATAGAAGTGGACAATTTTTCCTGTATCTTTGTGTTTTCATCCTAAAGGCTCCCTTGAACACGTTAATAAATTTGTGTAACTTTTCTCCAATTAATCTGCCTTTTGCAAGCTAATCTTACAGCAAAGCTTCAGAGCTCGCCTTGGCTCCTACATAATAATAAACACTTTAACTTTTTATTCTTTTTAGACTTCAAAGTAATTGACCTGATGTTCTCATCCGAGTTTTTCTTGGAGTTTATGTAGCTTCCAGGAATAGCAAATTATTTTCTGGACTTTCTTCTTTTCATGAAATGGCATTGTGCTTCCACAGTGATTTCTCTTCCTCTTTTTTTAAACACCAGAATTAGCAGTTGTAGAGGCTGTCCCTCAAAAACATATGATCGAGGGGAAAATATTCATATAACATTTCTTTTTTTGTTGTTTTGTTTTGGTTTTTTTTTTTTCATTTTTGGGTCTTGCTCTGTTGCCCAGACTGGGTTGCAGTCTCACAATTATGACTCACTGGAGCCTCAAATTCCTAGCCTCAAGCAATCCTCCTAACTCAGCCTCCTGGGTCACTGGCATTATCGGACTGAGCCACTGTGCCTGGCTAAAAGAATTTCAAATACTGTCCACTTACTGATATTTTGCTATGGAAAAATTCAAACATCAATAATTTTGCTAGTTGCCCACCTCTTCTTGCGTCATTGAGTAATGGCTTAACAAGCCCCCTTAGTTCCCTAACACAACTGTATAGACATGTAGATATAAATATAGATATTGATTTATTGTAAATAAAGTCCAGATGCTATAACTGGGTTCATAGAAATATATTGAATGTCCTCATTGTTTCAAGGCCTATGCTGTCAAGATATGGTAAAGAATCAAGAAACAGAGAAGAGAAATGAAGAATCCTGGAACAATGCTATCTACAAAGAATAATGCAAGCCATGGCCAGATGCGGTGGCTCATGCTTGTAATCCCAGCACTTTGGGAGGCCAAGGCAGGTGGATCACCTGAGGTCAGGAGTTCAAGATCAGCCTGGCCAAAATGGTGAAACTCCCCCCATCTCCACTAAAAATACCAAAATTAGCTGGGTGTGGTGGCTGGTGCCTGTAATCCCAGTTACTCAGGAGGCTGAGGCAGGAAAATCGCTGGAACCGGAGAGGCAGAGGTTGCAGTAAGCTAAGACGGCAGCACTGCACTGCAGCCTGGGTGACAGAGCAAGACTCTGCCTCAAAAAAATAAAATAAAAATAAAAAAGAATAATGCAAGCCACATATGTAATTTTGAATTTTCCAGTAAGCACATTTTAAAAATTAATAAGCAGGTAAAAGAATTTTAATAATTATTGTATTTAAAACAAAATACAAAATCATTTTTTCAAAATATAGTCAATATAAAAACATTAATGCAATATTTCATATTCTTTTTTAAATCTTAAGTCTTCTAAATATGAGGGACATCCTATTCAATTTGATATTACATTTTTGTTGGAAATAAATGGAATTTCATTTTGATTTCATAAAAATTCAGTGCTGAAAAATTAAATTCATATATCTGATTGTTTAAAACATATCTAACATTTTCCAATAACTGAAGTATCAGCCTTTGAATTAAAATAATGAAAATTAAGTAAAATAAAAATTCAGGCCGGGCACAGTTGCTCACGGCTATAATCCCAGCACTTTGGGAGGCCGAGGTGGATGGATTACTTAAGGTCAGGAAATCGAGACCAGCCTAGCCAACATGATGAAACCCCGTTTCTACTAAAAATACCTCCACCCCACCCCCCCCCCGAAAAAATAAGCCGGGCATGGTGACAAGCACCTGTAACTTCAGCTACTCTGGAGACTGAGGCAGGAGAATCGCTTAAACTCGGGAGGTGGAGCTAACAGTGAGCTGAGATCACCCCACTGCACTCCATCCTGAGTGACAGAGCAAGACTCCTTCTCAAAAAAAAAGAAAGTCAGTCCTCAGCAGCAACAACCACATTTCAAATGCTCAGTAGCCACAACTGGTTTCTGACTGTTTTATCACATAACACAGATCCTATGGGAAATTGTGTTCAGGTATGGAAATAGTGATGGAAATTACTGATTAATACAAGTGAGCTGCTAAGTTCTTATGTAATCATGTAAATTTTGCACTGACTTCTAAAATAAAGCTTTACACATATTTAGAGATGAGGATTATGAAAGGAACTGAAGGTAGGTTCCGATGGCAAAACACCGGATTGACAGATTTAAGAACACTGGGGAGGAAATAAAACTATGGGGCATAAAGATGGAATTTCCTTAATGGTTCTCACTGACTGTGACCTAAAGTTTATCTTTTGATTTTGGAAACATTTTTTAGATGTAGATATTAACATTCTAATAATAGAAATGAAAAAACTAAAATGAAAATGAGAAAACAGAAGATAATAAACAGGTCTTGGGCCTCAGAAGATGAGATGTAGCGAGTGTGGAGAGGAAAAGCAGAGAGGGTGCATAACTCTCATTAACAAACGGCCCAGCCAACAAATACGTAACCATATTATACAAAAGGATTTCAGTTCTTCCCTTGCTTCCTATGAAACAATTTTGCCAACATACCTAACCGTTTTACCTTGATTTAAAGTGTACAGAATTTTCTTTTTCTGAAAAGGAGAGAAGCAAGGGACTCATATATATTTCAGATGTGAGATTGAAACGCACGACAATGTGTCATTTCAGTCAAGACTTGCCCACGAGTCCTAAGATAATTCAAATTTGCAAAATAGACACTAACTTGAAAGGTGCAATTGTATCAATCCTGTGGTTAGCAGAATTTTGATGAATGCCCTAAAATAGGGCAGGTTTAACAGAATTCAGGGAATGAGCAGGAATGCACAAAGCATCCTTTGTCTCCTCTCCACTCCAGCTTGCAGACATCCGCGGGCATTTGCGGGCAGAGATAAATTTGGTTTAGCCGTTTCCCCTCCCTGGAGAACGGGGGCTCCAGCATATTCATGATGTCAATCGCCTTGGACTACATGCCAGCGTCATTGCGAACCTGCTACACTTTACAAAATAGCTTTCCAATGAGAAAGAAAACCTACTGGGAAAGAAAAACAAAAAGAAACTAGACCTTGCAACGGGCACGCACGCGCACTATCCCTCTCTGAAATATTTATAGTACGCTTACACAAACGCGAACTTGTAAATCAAAACTCTGCCTGAACCAAAGTAGCCAATAGATTAAAAGTATGTAAATTAGGAATTCCCAAACTGCTCTTTTTATTGGCTAGGAAAAGAACACCTTACAGGGAATCCGATAGGTTAATTCACAATAGTGTTAGGCTGTAATGTCATTCCTTAAGAATCTTTTCCAGTAAACATTTGTTACCTTTTCAAAGTAACTGGGAGCTGTTGAGTTTGGAAGCGAAAACCAAGTTAAGAAGTCCTGTTATTTGGGTGAGTCCAGTTCCTATAAAAGTTCGGTTGGATGTGCCTTAAATTGTTCGGTGCACCTCAGCTCTCTCCCGCAGGGATCCGGAGAAACTGCGCCATTGTTGTCTTACAGAGAAACAACCTTCTAAGACTCTCTTCGCCGCCATCTTTTTCAAGATTTTAAATTGAAAATACTTTTTTTGACGGCTCTTGCCATTATGTCTGGACGTTTTAATTTCAACAAAACGAAATAATAGTGTTAAGTTCTTTGAGTCAAGCCCGATATTACAGAGGTAGGGATTCCAGGATATTAGAATTTTACTATAACACAAACGAAACACAAAGTTCCTTATGCTTAACAGTGTATCTTAGAAAACCTTGTTTGAGTGAATTAGCCATGTACTCTATAATGAAACGAGGAATCATTGAGAGATACTTAGGCAACGGATTTTAAATGAGTGAATAGGGAAGGGAAAAACTTCAGGAAAATGAAGAAGAAAAAAGCACCGGAGATTTTTGAAAAAAAATTCTAAAGCACTTTCTAACGCAAACACATTCGATTTTTTATAGCTAAACAGGATAACGGATCAGTCTATTAAGTTAAATGATCAATGTCTTTGCAGGTCATGCTCTGTGTGAAACATCAAAGAAACCTGTAACGAAAAACGACTTGTTTAAAAGAGCCAGTTCTCTATCCAAATTTACCAATCAGAATCTTGCACTGAAAAAATAAACCAATCGTGAATCTCTATGGCCACTTCCGGAATTTAGCAACCGATCACTAACAGGGATTGTCCACAATCCAATCAGAGTGATTCTGTTCCTATATAGAGGGCAAACCAATCTTTCTAACTCACTTACTTTGCAGATGAACTATGGCGCGTACTAAGCAGACGGCTCGTAAATCCACAGGCGGTAAAGCACCGCGCAAACAGCTGGCCACTAAGGCAGCTCGCAAGAGCGCTCCGGCCACGGGCGGCGTGAAGAAGCCCCATCGCTACCGCCCTGGTACCGTGGCTCTGCGCGAGATCCGTCGCTACCAGAAGTCTACCGAGCTTCTAATCCGGAAGCTGCCGTTTCAGCGCCTGGTGCGAGAAATCGCTCAGGACTTCAAGACCGATCTGCGCTTCCAGAGTTCCGCGGTGATGGCGCTGCAGGAGGCCTGCGAGGCCTACTTGGTGGGGCTTTTCGAGGACACCAACCTGTGCGCTATTCATGCCAAACGCGTGACCATCATGCCTAAAGACATCCAGCTTGCCCGCCGCATTCGTGGGGAGAGGGCGTAAATTGTTTTGAGTACAAACCTTAAATCCAAAGGCTCTTTTCAGAGCCAACCACTTTGTCCGTGAAAAGGGCTGTAATCTTTTGAGACGCATTAGACCACTAAAGTGCACTGATCCAAATAGACATTTGAAATACTGGCATTCAGTTCCCTCGATGCTTCATTTAAATTTCCAAATTTAAGAGCTCCCTCAGGTTTTCGCCTAGGGCTGGGCCTCCCTACGCCGTTCTCCATTGGTTTAGCTGGCTTTGTCTTGCTGTTCAGGCTCTCTGCTGCTTTCTTGTACATTGTTCTCGTTTTCTAAACTCCTGGCCACTTAATTGTACCCTGCTTAACCCATCCTCTTGTTTTCTGGCTCAACGCTCTTTCATGTGGTGGCCTGCATTTTAGGTCTTAACTGCATAGGCTTTCAACGCCTTGGTTTTGCCTTTCCTTGATGTTTATTTCACCTTGCCCGAGGGGCCAGCGCTTTTGATCTGCATCAGGCTGCCTTACTCCACTAGTGTTTTGAGACCCAGCTACTTGCCGGCGACGGTCGGCGCCTTGGGTGCGGTCAACTTTACTCTCTGTGCGCCTGATACTGGTCTAAGGCTAAGGTTGTTAGCTGGAATACCTAGACCCGTGGCACTAACACACAGCTCTTGCAGACTTGACAGCCTTGCATAGGTTCTAAACTGCAGGAGTCAAAGCAACGAAGGTGCAGATGGGTGTGTCTCAAACCTGAGTGCGAAAGGAAAATGCAGAGATCATGAGCCTTTTCAACTTTCCGGTTGATATCTTTTGTTTGCTTTTTTCTTTTCTTTTTTATTTTATTTGTTTATTTATTTATTTATTTATTTATTTATTTTGAGACGGAGTTTCGCCCTTGTTGCCCAGGCTGGAGTGCATTGGCGCGATCTCCGCTCACCGCAACCTCCGCCTCCCGGGTTCAAGCGATTCTCCTGCCTCAGCCTTCGAGTAGCTGGGATTACAGGCATGAGCCACCTCGCCCGGCCTTCCGGCTGATATCTTAAAAGAACTTTTCAACTTTAGTAAATACCCTGTCTTAATCAAATCTCATTAAAAGTACCCCATATTTATCAACAAAACATGAAAATCCTTGGACGGCTTCAAAGTTCTTACAGAAAATATTCTGCCTTTCCTTTCCATACAAAGGCACAGCTTCGAAACTGGTAGGTGAGGGGAAGGAAAATAAGGAATTCTGTTCCGAAATCATACAGGCTGTTATTTGGAAATACAGAAGGGTGTATGTACTATATGGGATACTGCATGCTATTTGGAAGAATTTTGTTTATTTAAACATTTCAGCAAATTCCTCAGTTTTGATATGGGGTGCAGTATTTTTAACTCATTGAGAAATTTCTACTAACTTTTTTGAATGTGCTCTTTTCCCGCTAGTTGCACTAAGGAAAGAGGTTAGTCATGTGGTAAAATTAATAGTGACAAAGCTGTAAATAGCTCTGCAGGCCAAGGTAGCCATAGTAAGAAGTCCTGGAGATTTATGGAAGAAATTTTTGTTCATGGAAGCCTGTCAGACATGAAGATGTGGGTCTTGTGAATTGGAGATTCAGTGCGTGAGGAAAACAGCCTAACTATCCATAATTAAGGTAACTACTGTCAGATATTTGTAACATAGTGAACATCGTATTATGCTGGATAGAAGCATTCTCTATTTGAATGTTGTTTCCTGTATCCTGTACTTTCTTTAAGATTCTAGCTCAACAAGTTTTAACCTGTATTTCTCTTACAGCTACTGGAATTCAGTACATGAGGACTTGACTTGGTGGGCACAGAATGCATCTTTTTATATCATTAAATCCACCAGAACATCTAGCATGGTCATTTGCCTAAAACAAAGCCTCTGGAAATTTAGTCAAGTTGAGATGTAAAATAAAAGATTACTGAACACAATTTAACATTGAGTGCATTCCTATTTACAAAAATAAAAGATTAGATAAAGTTTATATAATTTTAATATATAGTTTTTCTAAATAGGAAAAATCCACACTTATTGAGTGGCAGCAATGGGCCAGAAGTCATGCAGTATTTTATGAAATGTAAAATGTAAGTTCAATAGTTATCTATTATCAAAAACAAATTTAAACACTGAAACTAAGAAAATTTCAGATAGTGCTGGAGCCAAAACTTTCCCCACTAGGCATTACTGTTTTAAATAAACAGCCTCAGCAGAATCCTCATCAGTTACTCCTGAGGGCTTTATCACCTGGAAGAGCTACTAACATGTTTAAATTTTTCATACACAATAAAATAAATGGATGTTTTAAAATTTACAGGGTCTTAGGCCAGGCAGGGTGGCTCATGCCTGTAATCCCAGCACTTTGGGAGGCCAAGCCAGGCAGATCACCTAAGATCAGGAGTTCAAGACCAGCTTGGCCAATATGGATAAACCCCATCTCTACTAAAAAAATACAAAAATTAGCCGGGCATGGTGGCACGTGCCTGTAATCCCAGCTACTTGGGATGCTGAGGCAAGGAGAATCACTTAAACCTAGGAGGCAGAGGCTGCAGTGAACTGAGACTACGCCACTCCACTCTAGGCTGGGTGACAAAGCAACATTCCATCTTAAAAAAATAATAACACCAGCCTGGCCAACATGGTGAAACACCATCTCTACTAAAACTACAAAAATTAGCTGGGCATGGTGGCAGACACCTGTAATCCCAGCTACTCAGGAGGCTGAGGCAGAAGAATCTTTGAACCTAGGAGGCAGAGGTGGCAGTGAGCTGAGATTGCACCACTGCACTGTAGCCTGGGTGACAGGGAGAGACTCCATCTCAAATAACAATACTAATAATAAGAAAATGAACTTTACAGGGTCTTATATGATTGTGAAGTTCTATTATATTATAATTAGTACTGCAAATTGCACAGAAATGTAACTGATGTACATACAGGAAAATATGACATTAACACTGACAAATTTTAGCCTTTCTGCATACTATTCAAATAGTAGCCTTGATTTAACCACACATACACAGGCAACTTTTTTCAAAGGCATACACTGAGATAGTAGTAAATAATACCAGATGTCTTTAAAATAAATTGTGATTTTATTTGGGGAAGATCTCAAATCTGACTCATGTGTAAGATCATACTTTCTATGTACTTGTTGGTACACTATATAGTATATATCCATTTCACAGTTACATAGTTGCCTGCAAGTACTTATAATTAAAATAAAACAAGTATGTAATCTCTGAATTTCCAATAGCTTCTTCATATTATAAAGATAATAGCTAAAACTCAAGACAATTCAGAAATCCCATTTTATTATTTCTCCATACTCACCCGACTCGACCTGCCAACAGTAAATATTGATATGTAACATTTTGGAATTTGCAAGGCAAAGGTGAAATTTTTTTTCTTTGTTTTTGTTTTGTAGTTGCCCCCACTAAAAATTGTATATATATAAAATGGTATACTTCCGAAGATAAGGTAGTCTGTAAATCAGGCCATGGAAACACGGGTCATGAAAGGGGCAGAGAAATTTGTTACTCTTGTTTTCCCACACAGGAAAACAGAAAATGAAACCACTGAATTTGATGAGTATCTGACAATAATGTAACCCAACTGATGGAATTTTTTAATTCAGACACACACACACACACACACACACGCCCCTAGAGTAGTGGAAAATAAGACAAATGCTCTAGAGTTCAGTTTAGTTAATGGGAGAAAATAATAGATGCATTAAAATTTTTCTATTGATAATAATTGTTCTCAACTATTAAATGTCATGAAAGCACATTTTCAGAGATAAGTTTATGTTTTGAATTAGAGGGATTTTTGCATGGACATGTAATTTCAGAAGGAATTGGAAGTATTAGAAAGATTCTCACAGGGAATTGTTCCTGAACAAAGTTGTAAAAAAAAAAAAAAATAATAATAATAATAATAAAGAAGAAGAAGAAATAGAAAGATTACATTGTTATAGTGTCTGTGAGTGCCAGCAGACAGTATTATGAAAAGGGGCTAAGATGCTACAGGGCTTTCCCTTGAACCTATGAGAAGCCAGTGACCTTTTTCATAAGGCATATTTGGTTTTTGTTTTTGAAAATGGGCCGGGCGTGGTGGCTGACACCTGTAATCCTAGCACTTTGAGAGGCTGAGGTGGACGAATCACCTGAGATCAAGAGTTTGAGACCAGCCTGAACAACATGGTGAAACCCCCTCTCTACTAAAAATACAAAAACAAATTAGCCAGGTATGGTAGCGTGTGACTGTAATCCCAGCTACCCGGGAGAGTGAGGCAAGAGAATCACTGGAACCCAGAAGGCGGAGGCTGCAGTGAGCTGAGATCGAGCCACTGCACTCCAGCCTGGGCGACAGAGCAAGACTCTGTCTCAAAAAATAAAGTAAAATAAATAAATAAATAAATAAATAAATAAATAAAGAGTTAAGAATTTAGAAATTGGAGGCTAGAGAAATTAGGGAAATAGTTAGTAAGCATTGGAATAATCCCAGCTATGAAAGAATGAAGAGAGAATGTAGACGGGAGAATATGTCAGAATTATTGAGGATTCTTTAAAAATCAACCTGATTTAGTGACTGTGTAACAGGGATGATTGAGGCCTCCCCACAATACCATGAAATTCTGCATCCTCCAGTTAAAGTAGTGACTTCAGGTTGATCCTAAAAATTACCTTTGTGTCAGACCTATGCCATACACATAAGTACTCTCCAACAGCTAAGATAATATGAAAATGCCCTTCATAACTTCCATGCTAAGACACTGTTAGTTTTCTTTACCAATCTCAAGATATTCATTATAACTGCTACCAAAATTTTAAGATATAGAGAAAGATTTAAACAAGTTCAGATTTCCTTGAAAACAAGTGCATGTCCTCTGTGGCAAATGAATATGAACATGAATTTATATAAATCAGAGCAACTCTGGAAGATCATTGATTGAATCATCACATTTAATTGCTTCTCTTGCATTCCAAACACATTGTGAAATGGATACTTCACAACGGGCCGGAAACAGAAATACATAAATTCTGCTTATTTCTCAATGAGCCTAAAAAGGAACCGGAAAATACCACTCCTTTTCCAGTTGATGTAACAGAATTGAAGCAGCGTTAAGAATGATTCCAGAAATCAAGAAACTTGTTTGAGACCTAGGTCCACCATTTACTGACAGCAAATGGTCATTTCTTGCCATTTCACCTTTCTAAGCCCCAAGTTTCTTAACAGTAAATCAAGCATTTTAGCTATACCTGATATAAATGCATTGTAACTGCCCAAGTGAGGCAGTTAAGTAAGTGCTTTGTAACAGTAAGAAACTAGAGGTATGTTATAGTCATTTGGACTGCTCTTGCGGAATGCCACATTCCCCAACTAATTCTCTTATTCCTTATCACTTTTCATCAAAAGCCTAAATCATGTCATTCTGGGTACTAAAGACCTCCCAGATCTCTTCTCCGCATTGGGAACTGGAAAATAATACCCCAAAACGAAGTCCTTAGAAGCAGAAGTGACCTCCTGCTATCCTTTGGCCTCTCATCCTCCGTTGAGGCTACACATAATAACTAGAATCCCTCTTCCCCAAGGTGGTTACTGAAACTAGAACCCCTTTTTCTTCAAAGCCAGCCATAAAACCTAAAAATCTTACTGTAACTTTTCCGCCTCCTTTCTGTGTAAAAGCTAGCCATAAGAAAGTATATGTCTTACGTTGTTTGGCTGTAGGTCATAAGACCCTCCCTCATTCCAGAGAGGGTCCCCTAGAATGAGGAAGGAATACCCAGAAGGAAAGAATCTTGCCAGAGGCCAAGAAGAGTCTAGACACAGAGGCCTTGCTATGTTTCCCCAGTCTATTAGCATTAGATGACACCCTTTTTATCCAATCACAGTTCTACATGGCAGTTGGTACTTTGTTGAACCTAAGCATAAAAATGGACAGTTTCCCCTGTACCTCTGGGCCTTCATTGTGAAGGTTCCCATGTCACATAAACCTATGATGAAGTTTGACTTTTCTATTAATCTGCCTTTTTTCCGTTGATTTTCAGTGAACTTTCGGAGGGTGAAGTTTTGCTCACCCCTACATACCTGTATTTTTCACTCATTTTCAAAAAGATTATTTTGAATAAATATTTCAAATCCTCCCATTTATTCAGATCCCCTTCTCAATCAAGCCACTCTCATACAGGGAGGTATTTTGGCTTTCTCTACAAAGAAGAAATTGTGTGATGTAGCCGTGGTTCCCAAAAAATTAAACTCCTGCTTGTAACTAGAAAGATATCACAGGCTACATCCTTTTCTTTGTGGGGAGGGAGGCAAATAATAATGTAAAATATAACAAAATATTAACTAATAAGCAGAATGTAAACAAAGAAGTAAGATTAAGAGGTATTATAATCATGAGGGATTTATAGTATTTGGTCCCACTGCAAACTTGTTCAAGAGTTCATGACTTGTTTTGTGCTATGTATTCTGGAGATTCTGGAAATCTATAGATGCCTTCTCAAAACCATGTTTTTAAAAAATACTTATACAGGGTAAGAAAGGTAGTGACACTAAATTTTTTTTTCTTAAAGTCTGTATATGTGCTTTAGTTACACATCAAATAATAAGATCTATCAGCAAGTATAATGTTGGCTTGAAAGGTTCACAATTAGTGTAAACTATTTCAAGACACCTGTAATAAGTACAAAGTGATATGAAAATATCTATGATTATCATTGATGTGAAATCCAGTGATTAGCTGCCTGTACTCACAAAGGAAATAAGCAAATTGCATTTAGGATTTGTGAAAATGTAATTTTTTCCCATCTAGAGTCCCATAACCATCTGTAGAAATCAGATTTTGTCGAGATTTCTCTGTACTGTTAAGTGGGCTTTTCTAAAATCAAAAACAAAACAAACAAAAAATAACCTCAGCCTCCCAAATACAATGTAAACAGTACTACATCCAAGTCAGCCCAACTTCCTATAGCCCATTTATTTGTCCTGGTAACCCCAATTCCAGGCTTCTTCCTCCCTTCTCCAAGTTTTTTCATTTATTTTTCCCTCTCTATTTCTTATCTAATCACCAAATATGTATTGGATAGCTAACTCTAGCTCCCTGGTTCAGCTCAATCTGTGAGAAAGCAATTTGGGAAAAGAAGCAGATTATAAGCTGACAGAGGTTCCTTTCATACTTTTTACTATCTCTCAGCATCAGGGTGGTAGCAATACTTGCGCAGATTGACGCAGAATGACAAGGTGAGTAGTCTCCAAAAAGAGAATTCCATTTGGAGAATTCCATCTGAGGGGGAGGTGGAAAAAAAACAGGCTTTTCGACTACGTCCCAGCATACACAACTGTTAATATCGCAACCTGATTGGTGAAAAATTTTCTCTCGGAAAAACCACGCAAATAAAAATCTAAGAATACGTTCTGATTGGTTAATTCAGCAGGCTCTGCAAACCAATAGAAAAAGCAAGTTTTACAAAACTGAGCCAGAGGCTATGTTGAACTATCCCTCCGATTGGCTTAATACAAGAATTGCATTTTTTTCTAACATTACCTGGACGTGGGAAGCAAGACCTGCTTTGCCACGCGGGCCTACAGTTGCCAGTAGGGCTAATACACCGCGTCCTCCGCAAATACAGCTACTCCGAGCGGGTTGGGCCACCATGCTAGTGTTACCTGGCGGCAGTACTAGGAGGTTAAGAGTAGGCAGAAATAAATGAACAAGAGAGCCCCTGGGAAAATAAGTCCTGGAGACGCTGGCCACTGACAGAAAAAGACAATGGCCACACTTTTTATTTTGAGACGGAGTCTCGCTCTATCGCCCAGGCCGGAGTGCAAGTGGCGCGATCTCGGCTTACTACAACTTCCGCCTCCCAGGTTCAAGTGATTTTCTACCTCAGCCCCCAAGTAGCTGGAATTACAGGCGCGCGGCACCACGCCTGACTAATTTTTGTATTTTTTTTAGCAGAGATGGGGCTTCACCATGTTCTTCAGGCTGGCCTCGAACTCCTGACCTCGTGATGCGCCCGCCTCGGCCTCCCGAAATGCTGGGATTACAGGAGAGCCACCTCGTCACGCAGTGCAGCCCCCACACTATTTACAAATACAGTACCTGAGGGCCGATATCCCAAAGCTAAGGCTTATCAAAGGCCTGCGAAAAGACAGACACCGGGCACCACCAGCAGTTGGCCATTCTCAACGACCAGCTGCACAAGATCGTGGGCCGCAAGCACCTTGGGCATGCCACGTACTGCTCACAACCAGGACGGGCTGTGCTCAGGAAGTCACCTCAACGCTAAAGTAAAGCATTTAACACCACATCCCTGTGCCAGAAATAAAATTTTTTCAGGGCCACTTTTAAGCGCCGCGCTTTAAGAGAAATCGGCCGGCCAATCACACACCACCGCGGGAATTTGAAGAAAAAGTAGGACCTGGTGGCTCAAGTAGCCTTAGCTATCCGGTGACCGTGGCTGAGACTGAGACGGAAGGGATCCTTGCGCCCAGGCTGCTTGGAGCTGTTAATAACTGACCCCCAACCAGCACGACTGGGATAGACCGTGGCCGCACAACACCGCAGCACCCGCACCCCTCTTCACCCCACTCCTCCCTCAAGAAAGCTTCAGCTCTTTTGACTGAGACCTGTGGGTGGCTCTGAAAAGAGCCGTTTAAAATTTTCAAAGGGGAACGTCCCGCCAGTTTCACTTTTTCTTCGGAGCTGCCTTCTTTGCCTTTGTAACCTTCGGCTTCCCCGACTTAGGTTTGGCCGCCTTGGGCTTAGGGGCTTTGGCCTTAGCTGGACTCTTGGCACCTTTTTTTGGCTGGGGTGTTTTCACCTTTTTCGCACTCTTGGCCACTTTCTTGGTCCCAGCAGCGGTTGCTGGCTTCTTCACCTTCTTAGGAGTCTTTTTGATGCTTTTCTTCGGGGTAGCGGCGCCAGCCACCTTCTTGGGCTTCTTGGCTGCCCCAGCAGGCTTCCTAGGCTTGGCTGCGCCAGCCTTTTTGGCCTTGGGTTTGCCTTCCCCGGAAGCCGCTTTCTTGTTGAGTTTGAAGGAGCCAGAAGCACCGGTACCTTTGGTCTGCACCAGGGTACCTTTGCTCACCAAGCTCTTGAGACCAAGCTTGATGCGGCTGTTGTTTTTTTCTACATCGTAGCCGGCAGCCGCAAGCGCTTTCTTAAGCGCGGCCAGAGAAACGCCGCTGCGCTCCTTAGAAGCTGCCACTGCCTTGGTGATAAGCTCAGATACTGGGGGTCCGGATGCTTTGCGTTTCCCAGCAGTTGCGCCTGCCTTCTTCGCCTTTTTCTTCACAGGTGTTTTTTCTGCGGGTGCAGAAGTGGTAGGAGCAACTGGAGCAGTTTCCGACATGTTTTTGTCTTACCAGAAAAGACAAAAGTAATCTCAAACTGTCAGGACAGCATGTCCTCTACGAGGGAGGCTGAGGGTTTATATAGAGAGACGCTGAGTGATGATTGGTTCCTTGCTCCATGCGCGGCACTGCTGGAAAAGGACTCCTCGTATCTACCGCGCTGCTGTGTTTGTTGCCCCTTAAAAAAGAGTAAAAATATAAGAAATCTGGGCATGAAATAATTAGAGATTTGGGGGAAACTGATCCGAGAGAGTTCGGGCTTCATTCCTGCCTTTGTTTCTATGCATAGTTTTAAAACCGGCATCTTGAAACTTTTCTTATTCCCCCAACTCTCTTTCAAACTTCGGTCAAATCGAGACAACTTTCAGGTTTTCCTTAAAAATACTATTTCTCCCTCTTTCATTTGCAAATCTCTCTTCCAGGGCATTGTTCTGTGAATTCTTACCGTCTCAACTTTATATAGATAAACTCATTTTTATCCAAATGTGCAGGGAAATTGGGTTTTTTCGCAGGAACAATAGCACAGGCTCTCTGGCGAGCTGTTTGCATCAACCTCTAGGAATTGGCACTGAGGTAGAAAGTTCTATGTACAAGAGGGGTGATTAGTTTAGAAAAGATAGTTTTAAAAAAAATAGTATTTGAGTTACCAGTGTGTAAGCTGGATTTGATCTCCATATTTCAGTGGTTTAAACATTTCCAGAAAGATAAGGGTGAGGCTACATTATTCCTCTTACAGAAAAAAAAGTCCTAAGTAGAGTTACCAACCTTCTCTTAAGAGTTAGGATCATGGATTTTTCCGACCTAGAATGGTCATTAAAGATCAACTACCACATCCCCAAAAAAGAAAACTGAACCACCAAATAATAGAATGGCAGGCCAACAGCAGGCCAACATCATTTTGGCAACTGTGAGCATTGAGAGCTTGTGTACATGTTCGTGTCCCATCACTTTATAAATAATTTAATGAAAGACACTATTTTTTTGCTAATATTCATCATAGAATTTTGTACATTTTTTATATTTTAAAATCATATTTATAATACAAATTTCCCTTCCTCTTTCTCTGTACAACCTGTTTGAATAACTGGTAAAAGTCACTTTAAAAAAATAAAATACAAATTTTCAACATTGCAAGTGTGGGCATCAAGGGTTAGAAAGAAAAAAATCTGATTTAAATCACTGTAAATTTTCATCATTCTACTTGGCTTTTTACACACAAAATATGAACTAAGCTGTCACACCCTAAATTAATTGGTTGAATATGTCCACCTAAGGAGCTGAACAAACATTTCAAAGCAAACATGAGTAACTTCAGTATTCTTTATCTGTTAGTTTGCAATACAGCTGATGGAATTAGGTTATTATTAAATAATTAAGCACAAAATTGATATTCTCCATCAAGTAATAAGATGCTGAAATGAACTCCTATGTTGAAGAAACAAGAGAAGTAGTTTGATGTTATGTTTCTTCTAACAAAAATACTCATTTCAAAAAATCAAGTTATTCTGGCCTACACTCAATAGTGATTAGAGGATTTTTTCATATAAATCCTAGATAAAATAATCAACTTTAAAGATGTCATCTCTCCTCATTCAACTAATTTCATAAAAATTACTTAGCTTGTCTTGGCCAGATGCAGTGGCTCACGCCTGTAATCCCAGCACTTTGTGAGGCCATGCTGGGCAGACCACCTGAGTCAGGAGTTCAAGACCAGCCTGACCAACATGGTGAAACCCTGTCTATACTAAAAATACAAAAATTAGGCGGGCATGGTGGCACAGGCCTGTAATCCTAGCACTTTGTGAGGCCATGCTGGGCAGACCACCTGAGTCAGGAGTTCAAGACCAGCCTGACCAACATGGTGAAACCCTGTCTATACTAAAAATACAAAAATTAGGCGGGCATGGTGGCACACGCCTGTAATCCCAGCTACTTGGGAGGCTGAGGTAGGAGAATCGCTTGAACCCGGAAGGCGGAGGTTGCAGTGAGCCAAGATAGTGCCATTGCACTCCAGCCTGGGCAACAAGAGTGAAATTCCATCTCAAAAAAAAAAAATTACTAAGCTTGTCTTAAGTAATTATTTACTCTCTTGCATGTATTAGAAACAAGTCTCTGGGACTTAAGACCGTGTTATATACCACTGAAATACAAATGTGGTTTATATAAAAGCTAAACTTATAGAATTGGATTAGTAGGACCCCACAATTCCAGTAGGGAAGCATTTTATAGGTTTCTGGAGGCAGGGGCGGTGCATCATTATGGATATCATTTTCAACAGTGATAGTCACAAGCATACTCTAAGTATTTTTTTTTAGGACCATAGCTTTATATTGCCTAGACGTAAAGATACAATTAAAATTCAGATTGTTTACTGTTTATTATTTTGATCATTATTGTAGTCTTAATAGTTGTTGAATAATTGTTGGAATTGTTCACCGTGTTAGATATAGTCAACAGATGCCACCATTTCATTCTTGTGCAACACTGACTGGTTCCCATGGCTACTTAGGATCTCAGTAAGTAAAAAGGCATTGGGCTAACTAATCTCTGCCCTTTCTGGAGGGCAATAACTGAGACTCAGTTTCACCAACAAAGTTCGCCAGATGTTCAAAGAGGAAAGGGGCTAGGCTACATAAGTTGGGACCTGGTACTTATCTTCTCTGTAATTGTAGCAAGGACAAGGTTCCTGAAAGCTGGATCACCCCATGGACTGTAAACTGGAAGTCCTGCAAAGTTTCACCTATTACTTTGGTAGCCCTCAAAAAGAGTTCTGTGTTGCTTTGGAATCCTAAATCTGAATATAATCTAAAACAGTAGATTTCCCATTACACTGAGGTTGGAACCATTTATTTTATAGATGCAAAAAGTAGCTAGGAAAAACTAGTTAGATAAGTGATAGCTATCTAACTTAAGGCCCAGTGTTCTCTTCATTTTGTGTTAACTCCCCCATCCCCACCACCACCACCATAGTAAATGACTATGAGAGTTGTAGGTAGTATTCAATAGATCAATCCAGTGACACTGTGCTTAAGCATCACACAATTCAGATTTTAAAGATTTCCAAAAAAAACAAAAGAAACTATGTAGAATAAATATTAAAAGGGGCAAAAACATATATAGACTATTATAGAAAATAAAGCTTTGTGTTAGAATCAAACGTGTTCAAAAAGTCCATGAGAAATCACATGGATTGTAACCGTCTATGAGGTAGTCTTACCTGAGGACACTGGCTCCTTGAAATTCCTCTTCAAGTACAACAGTATTGTGTTAATTTTATTTCCTAAGAAGGCCACTACTATACTCAAACTTACAATTTTCTCTTTACATGTCTCAGGCATCCACCAAACTCCCTCCTCCCTTCTAGACTGGATTAGAAGCTCTTCAGAAGAAACCCCCTTATCACAGATACAGCCCAATAAAACTTTCTGCGATGATAAAAATATACTGTATTAACACTGTCCAATAGGTAGCCACTAACCATATGTGGCTACTGAGTACCGTAATGTGGCTAGAGTAAGGGTACAAATTAATTTTTAATTTAAATTAATTTAAATAAAAATGAGCACATGTTGCTAGTGGCTAATATAGGACAGCAGAGCTTTAAAACAATTATTCTCAAACTTGGAAGAGCATACCTACCACCCACTTAGAGATCTCATTAAAAATGCAATATCAATTCCATTGATTTGGGGTTGGGACCGAAATTCTGTATGTCTAACAAGCTTCAGAGTGATGCCAGTATAGCTGGGATATGGCTGCTCCGCCCTTAAATACCTGACAGTAAGTAGAAGTATGCTGGTCTGATATCTGCCCCCTAACCCTGAGTGTACTTTTCCCTTTACTAAACTTTTGAGTTCTTTAAGAGAATAAATGTGATTATCTTTGTAAACCTGGTATTTGTACACTATTCTTGGCATGTAGTGGACATTAAATTGTTGAATGAATAAATGATGCTTGTTTGGTGCCTACCTCAAAAAGGAGAGCACTTGAGATCCTTGTGTCTATTCCTACAGGTAACTGAACCTAAGCCAAAATTTAAGTAGACTCTTAACTCCACAAAATGAATAATCTTCTCACTGCTTTTACGCACCAGCAGAGAAGGGATTTTTAAGTTACCCTTGCAGTATATAGGAGGCAATGAATGTGAAGCAGTAGACTGTAAGAGTTAATGTTGAATTTTTCTACTACACATACCCTATGATCTGTGTGTAGAACATTTCTTCCGGAATCTTTTATTAGGACAGTATTTCACAGAATTTATTAGTATTATTTTTGTTAATTTACAAACCTTTATTCACCATGATTTACCATGTATGCTTTAGTGGCATGAAAGCAGTGGTAGGTAGCAAGGTAGTGAGACTCCAGAATCGAGCCAACAATACACTGCCGTTTATTAGAGGATAATGTCTTCAAGCCTGGGGTTCCTTATCTTTACACCTCAGATATTGCATTATACATTGAAAAACTAAGAATGAAACTTCAATTAATATTGATTTCCCTTACTAGAGGTCTTTCTTTATTAGGAATGCCAAAAACGATGTGAAGGTATATGTCTCTGCCAAACACTAAGTCTCACGATTGGCCAAATTTAAGAAGTATTGCTACATTTTAAGAATTAATAAAAATGGCCGGGCGTGGTGGCTCACGCCAGTAATCCCAGCACTTTGTGAGGCCAAGGTGGGTGGATCACCTGAAGTCAGGAGTTCGAGACCACCCTGGCCAACCTGGCGAAACCCCGTCTTTACTAAGAAAATACAAAAATTACCCAGGTGTGGCGACGCGTGCCTGAAATCACAGCTACTCGTGAGGCTGAGGCATGAGAATCGCTTGAACCCAGAAGGCGGAGGTTGCAGTGAGCCGAGATAGCGCCACTGCACTCCAGCCTGGGCAACAGAGTGAGACCCCGTATCAAAAAAAAAAAAAAAATTAGTAAAAATACATTTTTAAAGAATCTTCACATTTAAAAATTAAAGCTAGGCGCCTGTAATCCCAGAACTTTGGGAGGCCGAGGCGGGTGGATCACCTGAGGTCAGGAGTTCGAGACCAGCCTAGTCAACATGGCGAAACCCCATCTCTACTAAAAATACAAAAATTAGCCGGGCGTGGTGACGCGCGCCTGTAGTTGCAGCTACTGCAGGGGCTGAGGCAGAAGAATCGCCCGAACCCGAGAGGCGGATGTTGCAGTGAGCCGAGATCACGCCACTGCACTCCAGTCTGGGGCAGAGCAAAACTGTTTCAAAAGAAATAATAATTTTATTCTCTTGTCTATCCATTCGGTAGACAAGTGTAGCGTTACTGCCTCCTTTTTGCAAATAATAAGGATTTTAGGAGACAGACATTATCAGTTCGAGAGCCCACAGGCACTGGACTAGAAGACACAGAAACCTACACTCAAGACCCAAACAAGGAAACAGGAAGGAGTCAAATCAACTTGCATTTCCCCTACCCTCACCGCCCCCTTTCCTTCCCAAGGCAATAGTGTAGGGGACGCCCAGGAAGTTACGGAAAAGGCGGAGACAGAGGTTTCGTTCCCGCCCCTCCGATTCAGTCTCCAAAAAGGTCCGCATAATTGATATATAAGGGGCTTCAGTGGGTAGCAAAGTTGCAGAGGTTAAGAGTTGTTGTCTTCGATCATGTCTGGTAGAGGCAAAGGTGGTAAAGGTTTAGGAAAAGGAGGCGCCAAGCGCCATCGCAAAGTGCTGCGTGACAACATACAGGGCATCACGAAGCCCGCCATCCGTCGCTTGGCCCGACGCGGCGGCGTGAAACGCATTTCGGGCCTCATTTATGAGGAGACCCGAGGTGTTCTTAAGGTGTTCCTGGAGAATGTGATACGGGACGCCGTAACCTACACGGAGCACGCCAAGCGTAAGACAGTCACTGCAATGGATGTTGTCTACGCGCTCAAGCGCCAGGGACGCACTCTGTACGGCTTTGGTGGCTGAGCCTCACCCCGGCTTTTTATTTAACAGCTCACCCACAAAAGGCCCTTTTCAGGGCCACCTCCTTCGTCACACGAAGGGCTGTAACTGATGACGACTTGGGTTTCGTTTTGTAAACTTAGGATTCTAACTGAGTTAAACCGAGCCGTTTTTAGCGATCTTCCTAAGATGGCGGATGTGCTAAGGAGAAAGAAAAGGCGAAACATTAGAAACTTGTTCAGGTATTTCGATCGCAAACATTCACAGGAAAAGATGGTGGAAATGGTTTAGGAATACCAGCAGCCTTTTATGACGTATGTGATGTGTTTTATTCCCAGGTTTCTAAAATTTACTCCTATGTTAGGTGGCTGGGACTTAACTACACTAGCATTACATGTTAAGTTTTTGAGACGGAGTTGCTCTTGTCCAGGCTGTCGTGCAATGGCGCAATCTCGGCTCACCGCAACCACCCTCTCCCGGGTTTAAGCGGTTCTCCTGCTTCAACCTCCCGAGTAACTGGGGTTACAGGCATGCGCCACCACGCTTGGCTAATTTTTTATTTTTAGAACAGACGGGGCTTTTCTGTGTTGGTCTGGCTGGTCTCGAACTCCCGACCTCAGGTGATCCGCCCTTCTTGGCCTCCCAAAGTGCAGGGATTGCAGGCGTGAGCCACCGTGCCCGGCCGTAGTGTTATTTATTAGCCATAGAACGTGAGTAATCTTAGGGCGGCTGTGGACAGATCAATTACTGGTAAACTTAATCCACTACTTGTGTCCGGGCGCGGTGCCTCAGGCCTGCAATCACAGCACCTTGGGAGACCACGGCGGGCGGATTACTAGAGCTCAGGAGTTCGAGACTAGCCTGGGCAACCAAAATGGTGAAACTCCGTCTCAACTAAAAAAGTTAAATAGGAAAGTTAGCCCGGCGTTGTGGCGGACGCCTGCTGTCGCAGCTAATCTGCAAGGGCTGAGGCAGGAGAATCGCTTGAGCACGGGAGGCGGAGATTTCAGTGAGCTGAGATGGTGCCACTCCACTCCTGCCTGGGCGACAGAGACCATGCCTCAAAAAAAAAAAGTAAAGTTTGGCCGGGCTCGGTGGCTCATGTCTGCAATCCCATCTGTAATTTCAGCACCTTGGGAGGCCGAGGTGGGTGGATCACTTGAGCTCAACGAGTTCGAGACCAGCCTGGCTAGCACTGCAAAACCTCGTCTCTACTAAAAATACAAAAATTAGACGTAGACGTGGTGGCACGCGCCTGTAGTCCCAGCTACTCGGGAGGCTGAGGCAGGAGAATCGCTTGAACCCGGGAGACTGAGGTTGCAGTGAGCCGAGGTCGCGCCACTGCACTCCAGGCCTGGGGCACAGAACAAGGCTCCAAGGCTCCGTCTCAAAAAGAAAAAAAAAGCCAAAGTTTTTGTCTTACCCAGTGAATTCTTCGTTGGGTCACTTACTGTGATTTCAGGTCATTGATAATTTTACTGCTTTATTTCTCAAGTACTGGTAATTTATAACCTAAACTGCTTCTCCTTGTGCTTTGTCAACCTACCCGGTTATCACCCGCGATCCTGCCTCCTAACGTTTTCATTTTTTCACCATACCGAAGAAGTGGCTTCTCATCTGTTCTTTTTGTGTCAATGGTAATTCATTACATACACTGTTCCACAAATATTCTTCAACTTGGGGTTTCCTCTTCAAGAAGCCTTTACCTGATTCCTATGGGCAAAATCAGTGTCTGGGGTTTCCTTACAATTCACGAAGCACACTCTACACATGTCCCTAGCCCTACTTCAGAATTCCCTATACGACTTAGGAGCTACTGCACACTTAAATAGTTGGCAGTAATTCTTGCCCTCTTCCCAAGATATTTTCAGGCCTTGAACAATGTCTTTAATTTAGTATCCTCAGGACGTAGTATTTAGTTCATAAATGTTTGTGCAATGACTGAAGGAATCAATGAAATTAAGCTATCTGGGCCATCACCAATATACCGTTATAAAAATCATTCCCCTTTAATTAAGCAATATCTCTACTCCCACAGAACCATCTTTTCTCTTCACCTTTACACAAATGTCAGTATTCATGGCTGCCAACAATTTATATTACAGACTTTAAAATGCAGATTGAGATCCATTCACGGATAATGAAAATAATTTAGTGGGTCCCAACCAGCATATAAAACGTAAATAGAATCCAATATAACAACTAGAAATTATCAAAGTATCCCATCTAGTAAGTAAAAATATTGTGTCATAAAATTTTAGTTTCAAATAGATGTACTTTTGGTTTTACTTTGGAACTTGAAGGAGAAAAGGTTCAAAAAATACTGGTCCATTTATTTAATGTATATATTTGTCAAATTCTCAGGTTAGGACATTGCCTCACTTCCCTGGGTTTCAGAACTTCAATACTCAGCCTCATTTGCAGCTGGAATGCAGATCTGTAACCTAGGCTTCACCAATGAGTCACAGGTTTAAAAGACTTATCTTCAAAAATGGGACCCAGGAGAGAAGAGACTGCCTAAAGCTTCTGTTTCTGCTGTGACAGATGTCAGATGGGCCAACTTTTGGTAGTAGCGGCAGCCATAGGTTACAGGTGAGTCAAGTTCTGATTCAGAAATAACAGGTGTGACACACCAGCACCTGACTAGTTCTGCAGCACAGCTTTGGAGTTTGTCCCTGGGAGTGTCATCAGGCGTGGTTCTACAGCCCTCCCAAGAATGCTAATATCTATTCAATATCCCTTTAAACATCACAGTTAATGTGCGATTACCAGTCAGCTGGCAACTAAGAATTTAGTTTCAAACAAAAAGGGTTTTAACTATTTTCTAATGGACTTTTGTGTATTTTAGGAATTTGGAGTCGTTTTACAACACTATTAAAAGGTTTTATGCCTTACTATACTTCTGGTAGCAATAATGCCTCCCCCCCAGATGCCTGCATCTTAATCCCAAAAGCTGCGAATATGTTTCCTTAAATGGTAAAAGTAACTTTCCAATGTTATTAAATTAAGGCTTTTGAGATTGGATGATTCTGGATTACCTGAGTGGTGCCATTGTAATCACAAGGATCCTTATAAGTAGAAGCGAGGAGAGTCAGAGTCAGAGAAGTGATAAGGGTAATGGAGTGTGATGCCTTTTGTAAACAGAGGAAGGGGCCACACTAGTTGCGCTTTGTTTCCTGAAACACATAAAGCTTTTCTCACCTTGAGATTTTCCACTTGCATGTCCTCTGGCCCAGAACATCCTTGGCATGGCTCCCCAATCTATGTGTGACTTCACACAAGAGCAGTGATATTTAAGCCAGTCATTTTGGCTACAATTCACTGTTTAAACACTATGTCATACTTTACAGGGCCATAGAAAATTATGGCAATTGCTGGAATGTTGTTTGACAGACCAGAGTGGAGAAACCCTGAAAGGTAAAAAGCTTGGCTTTGACAGAAAAAATAAATAACAATGAGAAAATGTGTATCCTAGAAAGGGTTTTTAAATTATAGATTGACTCTTGCATTAAAATCTATTTTAAAGAAGTTTTGTTGTGTTCTGCTTCATATGTTTGTTGTTGTTAAACAATGATTATTGTGTCGTTTCATTTACCCCTATGAAAGCGAAATAATACAAATCAAACATACACCATTGTAAGTTAAAAACTCATAGATTGAGAAAGTAAATATTTAATTCTGTGGAATTAAGTATATAAAGTTTTTCTTATATAAGAGTCTGTAGATCCTGTGTGGTTTACAGAAAAATTAAACTTTGACACCGTCTCTACAAGCTGTTTCCAGTGGCAAGGCAAAGGATTGGCCAAAAAAAAAAAAAAAAAACATAATAGAAACACAGAACTGTTCACGACGTTTATTTTATGAAACATGGAAGTGGTGTCATTTCCTCATAAAGTGTCTTCCAGTCGGACCTCTAGACTTATTTCCACTTTCTCCTCCAAGCCCTGGGCTTTGGGAGACTAACTGTATGGTTCTGACCAATATGCTACCCAGACCTCCACCTTCTGGAAGGATTCAGCCAGTGGAAACCCCACGCAGGAGACTGGAGGAAAGGAGGAAAATGAGATGAGGTATTTATTCCCCAGTTTCCCTTTCATTGGCTGTTAGCAGCATCTCTCCAGACCAGGGATCCCTCTCTCTGCAGCTATAGCAATTGCTTCCCATGCCCCTTCAGGGTTATAAGTGATCCTTACTAGACCTGGATGGAGGCACTACTTTTTTAGTTATCTGTATCCTGCCCTTAATTTGCAAATAATTTCTTTAAGAAACCCTCCTCCAATTATCCCATGTGAGTAGGCTACTTGTTTCCTGTCTTGACCTTAGCAGAACCCAATATTTTCACTACACAGCACAAAGTTTATGGCCATAATATCCAAAAGAATTGATGTAACTTAAATGCAAGTTTCTCCATGTCACACCTCGTTAACATGCTTCCAACAGCATAAGGTTAATTCTCAGTTTCTCAATTTGCAAGAGGAGGCCCTCCTCAATCAGGCAACTGCCAGGCATGCATCTTTGGTCATATATGTATTCCCAGTCTCCATGGCATCAAACTACTTATTGCCCCTTGTGTCTTCACACTAGTGGAGACCTATCCTCTCCCAACAGTACCTGAAATGCCCTGTTCCCATGTCCCTCCCCTCTGGCTAACAGCTGATCAGAGTGAGAGCAAGAGGAATAAATGTGCCTGCATATGACAAGTGTCATGCGGCTCAGTGTCCTGCTACTGGCATCCTCTCTCTGCAGACAGGTCTTTTACACTTACCTGTTCAGAGACCTCTCCCGTGATGGCACCAGAGTTTGTAACAGTTTATTATGTTAATTTTTCCCAAATTTTTATTATAAAAATATTCAGAATAAAACATAACAAAAGATGGGTTTATCAGTCATCCACTACCTAGATTCAATAGAGTGGATTTTACCACCATCCGAAAGTAAATGACAGACTCATGAGAATTTACACCTACACACTTCAGCATCTAACCCCTAACAATAAGGGAAATTCCATGTAATCTCAATATATCAAACCTTTCTTTAAAAACTTACTAAAATGACCTGTTATCCAGTTCACGTTCAAGTTTCCTTGATTATCTCCAAAATGCCCTTCAAAACTTTAGAGACAGAATGCAATTAATACATTTAGTTGCTATGTTACTTTAATCTCCTTCAAACTTAAAGTCCTCCAATTTTTCTCCGTGGCTTTTTGAACAAAGCCATTGTCCCAAATGTTCCACATTCTGGAAGGTTTTTTCCTCCTCTTGAGATGTTTAATTGGCTCTTTGACCCCTGTACTTTCATAAACAGTAAACTGAGACACGAATTATTGCAGTTACACCTTATCAAGGTGTTTCTATATTTACGATGGATCACAAGCAAAGGCACGAAACAGGTAAATTTCTTTTAGCGCTGCTAAATTAGATCATTGAACTAGCAAGGGGGCCAGTCCCTCCACTGCAGACACATTTGTCAGAACGGCACCTGGCAAGTTTGTGCTAATTATTGTGTATTCTCTGGTTATTGAAATTGCTTATTAAGCAGAATATAAAAGTCGGGTTATCTTGGCACTAAAACTACAATTTTAATTACGGAGGGTAATCCTAACAGTAAGGAGAAAAACACACTACCATAACCACATTTTGAGAGCTTTTAAGTGACAATGTAGCCGTTGATGTCCTCAGCCAGCCCACCAGATTTCTAATCTCTGAACACATGATTAACTTACCACCTGTATTCCATGTTGTATGTCAGCCTTGGCGTAAATTTATACTTTACAGCATTATACACTTAACAGCTTTTGGGCACCTACAGCAATAAAACACACAATATTGCTGAGTGCGTTAGTTAAGTTTCCACAATGTCAAACGTGAGCCCTTCGGAAGAAAACGTACGCGGCCCTGAAAAGGGCCATTAACGATATTGCAAGGAAAGGCCTGGCCTCACTTAACCGCCAAAGCCTTACAGGGTTCTTCCCTGGCGTTTGAGCACGTAGACCACGGCCATGGCGGTGACCGTCTTGCGCTTGGCGTGCTCCGTGTTGGTCACGGCGTACCAGATCACATTTTCCAGGAACACCTTGAACACCCGGGGGGTCTCCTCATAAATGAGGCCAGAGATGCGCTTGACACCGCCATGCTGGGCCAAGCGCCGGATAGTGCACTTGGTAATGCCCTGAATATTATCGCTCAGTACCTTGCGATGGCACTTGGCACCGCCTTTCCCAAGGCCTTTTCCGCCTTTGCCTCGAACAGACATGATAAACAAGTCAGAACTATCTCTAAACAAAACGATTACTCGCTTTCCGCAGCCTTTTATATAACGGTGGAGTAGACCTTTTTGAAAACTGAAAGACCAGGAAAGGCGGGAAAACGTATTCAGTCCCCGCTCATCTACTTCTAGTAATAACAAGACATAAGAAATTCTCTTGTAGTAGGGAGATTTGCTGGCATTTAGAGAATAAGGATCTCTAAACGAAAGTGTCAAACATGTACCTAGAGGAAAGTATCTCGATTTTTGATGTCTGTATGTGTTTAAAGATTTACTCCTGGCCGGGCGCCGTGGCTCACGCCTGTAATCCCAGCACTTTTGGAGGCCGAGGCGGGCGGATCACGAGCTCAGGAGATCGAGACCATCCTGGCTAACACGGTGAAACCCTGTCTCTACTAAAAATACAAAAAATTAGCAGGGCGAGGTGGCGGGCGCCTGTAGTCCCAGCTATGCAGGAGGCTGAGGCAGAGGAATGGCATGAACCCCGTGGGGTGGAGCCTGCAGTGAGCCGAGATCACGTCACTGCACTCTAGCCTGGGCAACGGTGAAGCCCGTCTCAAAAAAGAAAAAAAAAAAAAAAAAAAAAAGATTTACTCCTTCCCTGTATATTAGAGCATTTACCATGCTGAAGTTGAAACAAGCCCAAATTCCAAGACATAAAAGAATTCCTAATCATATTGCCAAGCCGCCCAGCTAAAGAGAAGTAGCCTGGTTTTTGGTTTCGAATCTGTGAGTGACTGCTCTCTCACCGATATAAGACATGTTAATCTGAGTTTCAATGGCCCTATCTGTAAAAAGTGTAAATACTTGTTAATAATTGAGTTACTTTAAGCAAAACACTGGCATATAGTTAGTAAATGATTTTTTTTTTAAATACGGAGTTTCGCTCTTGTTGCCCAGGCTGGAGTGCAGTGGCGCAATCTCTGCCCACTGCAACCTCCACCTTCTGGGTTCAAGCTATTCTCCTACCTCGGCCTCCCAAGTAGCTGGAATTACAGGTATGTGCCACCACTCCCGGCTCATTTTTGTATTTTAGTAGAGACCGGATTTCACGTTGGCCAGGCTGGTCTCCAACTCCTGCCCTCAGGTGATCCGCCCGCCTTGGCCTCCCAAAATGCTGGGATTACAGGCGTGAGCCACCTCACCGGCCAGTTGGTAAACGAATTCTTATTGCCACAGCCTTTTTTTACAGACAAAATAATAATGCAGAGGTAAAGCACACCGAAGGATTTTAAAACATTGCCTTTGCAACACCAATACATTCAGTGTGCTTTCACTTATATTAAGCACTATACAATTAAGCAATGAAGAATTGCCCAGAAAAAAGATAATGTAAATTGCCAGAGGCTCCATGCCCTGTTCTCATGTGGAGGACAGAAGGTACGGGGGTGACTGTCTTCTGGGGTTGATACAACAGGAAACTCAGGGAAAGCTGTCATAAATGTTAATAGGAGAAAAGGGGAATTTGCTCACAATCCAAAATAAAGACATAAGCACCACTACATTTTTACATTACAAAATACTTGCTGAGCTAGTTAAACGAGAGCATTTAAGTGGAAATAAATGATGTCTCTAAAATAGAATGTTCAAAATAACAATGGATTTTTTATTGTGCAGTTATGATGCACCAAACACACAGTCCTAAAGATCATGGGTTTTTGAAGCAGGGTCAGCAATATCTAAAAAATCATGTAACTGCATAAATGAATTATGGCCTAATGAGCACGTCACCACAACAAAAAGCCAAGAGTGCAAACAACTATTTGTGGGGAAAACAAACAAACAAACAAACTTGATAAACCATGGAATTCCAAGCAATAAAAGCAGCAATCCCATCACAGCCTATTTCTACATTATTTTGAAATAATTAGATTTTTTTTTTTTTTTTTTTTTTTTTTTTTTTTTTTTTTTTTTTTTTTTGAGGCGGGGTCTCACTCTGTAGCCCAGGCTGGAGTGCAGTGGCACGATCTCGGCTCACTGCAACCTCCACCTCCCAAGTTCAAGTGATTCTTCTGCCTCAGCCTCCCTAGTCGCTGGGATTACAGTTGCCTGCTACCACGTCCGGCTAATTTTTTGTATTTATAGTAGACAGGGTTTCTCCATGTTGGCCAGGCTGATTAAATAACTAGAATAACAAGAAATTGCGCTGGGCACGGTGGATTACGCCTGTAATCCTAGCACTTTGGGAGGCCAAGGAGTCACATCACCTGAGGTCAGGAGTTCCAGACCAATCATAGCCAACATGGTGAAACCGCCGTCTCTACTAAAGCTACAAAATTAGCCGGGCGTGGTGGCACACGCCTGTGATCCCAGCTACTCGGGAGGCTGAGGCAGGAGAATCGCTTGAACCCGGGAGGCGGAGGTCCCAGTGAGCCGGGATCCCGCATTGCGCCACTGCACTCCATCCTGGCTGACAAGAGCGAAACTCCGTCTCAAAAAAAAAAAAAAAAGTTGCAATAATATTTCCTTGAACCCTGTTTTCCCTGAGCATAGTGTACAGCTCCACCTGCACCTCGGGGTTTTAATTGGAAGGCTCCCATGCCACGTAAAATCTGTATTATATTAACTTGTATCCGTTTCTCCTGTTGATGTCTCAAATGAACTCTCAGGGCAAGCCAAAAAGAATAATAATGATTTAACTCCCCATACTGTCACAAATAAAGCTTTCGTACACTTTTGTCAACAAGTTGTTTCCTTTGTCCCTGTAGTTTTGGTTTTGCCTCAGCACACAACCATTTTCTGTTTTGTTGTTTTGAGACAGGGTTTCGCTGTCACCCATGGAGGAGTGGAGTGGCGCGATCTTGGCTTACTTCAACGGCTGCCTCCCAGGTCCAAGCGATTCTCCTTCCTCAGCCCCCGATATAGCTGGGACTGCAGGAGGGCGCCACCACGCCCGTATTTTTGTTTTTTGGTTTTGTACTTTTAGTGAAGACGGGGTTTCACTATGTTAGCCAGACTAGTCTCGAATTCCTGACCTTTGTATAAGTAACCCGCCCTCCTCGGGCTCCCACAGTACTGGGATTACAAGGCGTGAGCCGCCACTACCGGCCATTTTGAAGACAATGGCCAAGAGACAAAAGCCTAGTTTAGAAGAGCCACCGGCCCTGCCCCCATCCCCTAACCCTCCACCCTGCTTGTTTTAGGAGACATTACTCCCTAGTGCTACGGCGCTTTCAACTGAAATTGTTGGTGGCTCTGAAAAGAGCCTTTGGTTTAAGTTGGCGCACACCCTCAGTACAACTTATGCCCTCTCTCCGCGAATGCGGCGAGCGAGCTGGATGTCCTTGGGCATGATAGTCACTCGCTTGGCGTGGATAGCACACAGGTTGGTGTCCTCAAAGAGCCCCACCAGGTAAGCCTCGCAGGCCTCCTGCAGCGCCATCACAGCCGAGCTCTGGAAGCGCAGGTCGGTCTTGAAGTCCTGCGCGATCTCACGTACCAGACGCTGGAATGGCAGCTTGCGAATCAATAGCTCAGTCGATTTCTGATAGCGGCGGATTTCACGGAGGGCGACAGTACCAGGCCGGTAGCGGTGGGGCTTCTTCACGCCACCGGTGGCTGGCGCGCTTTTGCGAGCTGCCTTAGTGGCCAGCTGCTTGCGCGGGGCTTTGCCGCCAGTGGACTTACGAGCTGTTTGCTTCGTGCGTGCCATGAGAATGGGTTTCAAGCAACGGTCACAACTGAACAAACAGTTGTTCTTACTCCTATTTATAAAGGCAAAGTCCTTCTGATTGGTCCGAATCTTCCAGTTTCGCACACTAAATTATGTAGTGCGATAGGACTTGTGATCAGCTACTAGGTCTCATTTTAGAAAATCTTAACCTATCTAAATGCTTTTTTCCCCTAGTTCCTTACATTTTATTATGTTTTATGTGCCTACCTGTATTACGTACCTTCATTGATTTTATTTTAATCAGTTTGTTTGGGATTATGTTTGACAGACGGAAATGAACGTTCTGCAGTTCCGGAGCGATTTCAAAAATACCGCGTTTGAGAGTGATTGGTCCAGCTCAATTTCTCCTTAATATTTTTTAAAAAATTCTTACTTTGAAGAAATATTTTATTTTTAATATAAGTACCCTATTTCATATATTCTGAACCTTTCAACAAACACTGGTTTCACTTCCAGACACTCCGTTCCTAGGGGATATTAAAATCCCATCGCTCTTGAGATGTGTTCATCCTTTGATTACTGAAAAAGCTTAAATTTTTATGTAAGAATGCTAATGACCTTGATCAGATTATAAAAGAAAGCCAATGGTATAATTCTGGAAACACGTAAATCTTTAGCTAATTTCCATTTTAGAATTAGTTATTCATAGATAATTTTAAATCCGGAAGCTGCAATTTGGTAGGAAACTAGAAACATAGTATCCGTCTTTGTTTCTGTTTAAATTCGCACCTAAGGAGACAGAACTTATAGGTAGATGTTACTGGGAAGGCATTAGTTTTTCTAATGTTTTGAATGAAAAACTACGTTTTTTCCCCCGGGGGGTGTAGAAAAGGATTTAGGGTAGGTTTCGCATAAATATCCAATCAAAAAGTAGACTTGAATTTAACTTTTTTATTGGCTGATTTGGTCCAATCAGGGATTGAGAATGATTAAGCACCTATTTGCATAAAAGACCTACAAAAACGGCCAGCTGTGCTGTTGAGCCTCCACTTTGGGGTGTATTCTTACTCCTTTATCTTGTTGCAATGCCTGATCCAGCTAAGTCCGCTCCCGCCCCGAAGAAGGGCTCCAAGAAGGCGGTGACCAAGGCGCAGAAGAAGGATGGCAAGAAGCGTAAACGCAGCCGCAAGGAGAGCTACTCCGTATACGTTTACAAGGTGCTGAAGCAGGTCCACCCCGACACCGGCATCTCCTCCAAAGCCATGGGGATCATGAATTCCTTTGTCAACGATATCTTCGAGCGCATCGCCGGCGAGGCTTCCCGCCTGGCTCATTACAACAAGCGTTCAACCATCACCTCCAGGGAGATCCAGACAGCCGTGCGCCTGCTGCTGCCTGGGGAACTGGCCAAGCACGCCGTGTCCGAGGGCACTAAGGCCGTCACCAAGTACACCAGCTCCAAGTAAATGGACGCATGTTCAAACCCAAAGGCTCTTTTCAGAGCCACTTAATGATTTCAATTAAGAGTTTTAATGCTGGGTGCTGCTGTATTCTATGGGAGAAGTGTCGCCAATACAGGTAAAATTTTCCTACATCACCTGTTTATTCTGTGCGTTTGACAAACACTAAGCTTTTAGAGCTTATTTGTCTTTATAAAGGTGGGGTATAACTACATTGTTCAGGCTGGTCTTAAACTCAAGCAAGTTTTCCCACCTCGGCCTTGCCTTGTATTACTGAGCAGATAATTTGACACAGCAGGAAAAGTGGGCATTCTTGTTTAGGAACCAAAAACTAAGTTTGCAACCTAAAATGCAATCAATTTGGAGCAACACGTCCACCAGTCTAGAGCTGGTAAGTTTGAGTATTCAAAATGAGTTGAAAGCACATTTAGTGCCTATAATAACCCACTCTAGATAGCATAATGTGGTCTTTGTAGGAGTCTCGTGGAAGTTAATGTCAACTGGGATATTGTAGTTTACCAAGTACTTGAGAAAAATTTAAATTTCTTAATAGATAAGGATTAGGAGACAAACTTTATGGAAATGAAAAAAAATGCCATGGAATAAACCTTTAGTTATTTGGCAAGTAGTATGAGGGCTTTTAGCTGTCTTTGAAAAACTTAAGATTTGTAAGACAAGGAAGAGCAGAGAATATAAATAGTAAAGGGCCTGGCAACAATGTGTCATTGTTTTTAGGTAATGTTGGTTGGCAGTCAGCAAAAAGGCCAGGCTCAGGCAGTCTTAACTTGAAAACGCTAACAGGAATCACCAAAACTATGTATACAACTCCTGCTGTGGGTTTTTTAAATATCAAGATTACCGATTTTAATGGTAGGGTAATATAGACTGAAATCCCCACATTCCTCCACCCTCATGGGCATTTCTCTTGGCTCATAAAATGTGGGGGTAGCAGGAGGAAAGGGAAGAGTATATTAAGAGCCTATATCTGAGAGGTACGTTCAGTTTTTCCTCAGAAGTATCTGGTGGTTGGACTAGTAATTTATTCATTTATTGAGAACCTATTAAATTACAGAAAATACTTAGTAAAGAGCAGTGAGAAAGATAGAAACTATCCCTGTCCTTTACCTGGATTGAAATCTAAAGTGGATATTTGTACAATAAACTCACGAACTAAAGAAAGAAACATAAGTCTGAAGGTCACGTTTTTCTTTTAACTGGCTTTTGATGGGACTGAATTTAAATTGCCAAAAGGTGAATTAACATAATCTTGAAAACTTGCAAGTTCCTGGAGGCAGTTCTGGAGGGAGGGTGGAGCAAAAGAGATGGCAGAAGAAGAGGAGCCAGCAGCATGGAATTCAAAAGTAGACATTCTTGCCTCCTCCCTAGTGGACAGGGAGGAGGGGTGGGGAGAGCACAAGAGAGCCATGACAGAGGAAGGGAGAGAGCACAGAGTTTAAGTCTATATTGATGGAACTATGGTTACAAATAGGGGCTACCCATTTATATTCTCATCTGGCCATGTCTCATCAGTGATTTACAAGGATTTCATAGAAGTGCTTTAATAAAATGTACAACCTCACTGAAATATAGAAAGTAATACTATAAGACAGCAAATATTGTATATTTATGCAAATAATTTTTTAATAAAAGGTTTTTTTAAGTCCACCTGTGTGAGTATTTGATACCTCTGGAAGTAACAACTTAAAATAGTTACTACTTAATAAAAATGAAAGTCTGCTTTTCCCTCACACAAAGCTAATACAGCTCAGACATGGGAGTTCGAGTATCCTTAGAAATTCCCTCTCACGGCCGGGCGCGGTGGCTCACGCCTGTAATCCCAGCACTTTGGGAGGCCGAGGCGGGCGGATCACGAGGTCAGGATATCGAGACCATCCCGGCTAACACAGTGAAACCCTGTGTCTACTAGAAATACAAAAAAATTAGCCGGGCGCCGTGGCAGGCGCCTGTAGTCCCAGCTATTCGGGAGGCTGAGGCAGGAAAATGGCGTGAACCCGGGAGGCGGAGCTTGCAGTGAGCAGACATCGCGCCACTGCACTCCAGCCTGGGCGACAGAGCCAGACTCCATCTCAAAAAAAAAAAAAAAAAAAGAAATTCCCTCTCTCACGGCCGGGCCCGGTGGCTCACGCCTGTAATCCCAGCACTTTGAGAGGCCGAGGCGGGCGGATCACGAGGTCAGGAGATTGAGACCATCCTGGCTAACACAGTGAAACCCCGTCTCTACTAAAAATACAAAAAATTAGCTGGGCGTGGTGGCAGGCGCCTGTAGTCCCAGCTACTTGGGAGGCTCAGGCAGGAGAATGACGTGACCCCGGAGTTGGGGGTTGCAGTGAGCCAAGATCGTGCCACTGCACTCCAGCCTGGGCGACAGAGCGAGACTCCGTCTCAGAAAAGAAAAAAAAATTTTCTCTCTCTCTGTATATATATATATCATATATACATAAAATGTGTGTTTGTCCTCTACATATAATGTGTTTCTTATTATTTGGAATTCTCTCAAATATATTCTGCTATTGAATTCTCCCATGGAGGACCAACCTAACAAATGGGACAGATGAAATTCACAAGAAGTGTTAAGTATTACCTATACAAGAAGTCTGTGAGATGTAGACAAAATTCAAAACCTATATTCATAATCAATCATAGATCAGTAGCCTGTGAGACGTGTTAGACATAGAGAAAGTCAGTAGGGCTTGTGTGTGCACTACTCAGAGACAGGAAGAGATGAAAGAACCAAAAACTGCTGGATATTTATGAGACACCACATATTTATAAAGTACTCAATATTTATGGGGTCATAAATTGACCGCCCACTGTTAACATCCATTTTGGCTGGTTTCATTGGCCCTCTACAGACAGCATGCATATAAAAGGCATGGCTGGTCAGTATGCCACTATTGAGCAATATAAGTGGCTGTATACCAATAGAGCAAGCATGTGTTGGCTCCACATAATTTGCATCTGCTGACTCCTTTGCTTATCATGAACTCTGTTTCTCGAAATCACCCTCTCAGTGGGGAAAATATGCAAGGGGGAGAGAGAAACCTCACACATATGACATGCATAACCAAGGATTCAGGTAGTGAGACTGTGTCATTTGCAACCTATCTGAAATGTGTTCACTTGCCAAAGCTCTTTCCGCTTGTTTCTAGCTGTATGTTTCAAATTGATTCAATAAAATTAAATAAGCTGTGGAGCTCAGGAAACTCACATTGGGCTATGAGACTTTCTATTCATAGCCTCTGGAACAGCCTCCCTGGTAGCGTATTTGGAGGCTATCATTGCATTAAAGTAGTTTTCCGCATGACATTGTAATTTTGTCTTTCTGAATATATCCCTGTTCCAGCTCCAGCTATCATGTTTACATTTAATCCTGAAGGAAGGGAAGGCCTGTGCAGTGGCTCACGCCTATAATCCCAGCACTATGGGAGGCTGAGGCGGGCGGATCATCTGTCAGGACTTCGAGACCAGCCTTGGCCAACATGGTGAAAGCCCATCTCTACTAAAAATACAAAAATTAGCTGGGCATGATGGCCTGTGCCAGTTATCCCAGCTACTCAGGAAGCTGAGGCAGGAGAATCACTTGAACCTGGGAGGTGGAGGTTGCAGTGAGCCAAAATTGTACCTCTGCACTCCAGCCTGGGTGACAGAGTGAGAGACCCTGTCTCAAAAAAAAAAAAAAAAAAAAGTAAACATTGGCAAGAATTGCTTCAGTTAGGAAGATAAGAAAACAATGCATCTCTAACTAGAATCAAATGTTCATTTTAACATGAACAGACGGTGCTGACTTCAAATGTAGCTGTTTGCAATCAGCATAGGGCTTAGGAAATCAGAAAAACACCTTGAGAAGTGAAGTCAGGGCTACATGGTCAGACTCAATGCCTAACATGAGTGAGATTGGGCTGAGTTTGAAGTCCAATGGCACTCTGTTTTTCTGTTTTGTTTTTTGAGACGCGGTCTCACTCTGTCACCCAGGCTGGAGTACAGTGGTGTGATCACGGCTCACTGCAGCTTCGACATCCCTGGACTCAGGTGATCCCACCTCAGCTTCCCAAGTAGCTAGGACAGCAGGCACACAACAACATGCCCAGCAAATTTTTTAATATCTTCTTGTAGAGACAGTGTTTTGCCATGTTGCCTAGGCTGGTCTCAAACTCCTGGGCTCAAGTGATCCATCTGCCTTGGCCTCCCAAAGTGCTAGGATTACAGGTGTGAGCTACTGTGTCTGGCTATGCTATTTTAAATATCCATTCTAGCCAGCAATCTGGTGAAGTTCCAATTCTACCTGCCTTAGTCCTGTCCTCTATCTTCCTGGATTTTCTCAACTCAACATTGGAGACATACCTATTGGTGTCAATGTTCTTTATGCATTGACTCCCCCTGACCCTCACCAATAAGATTCAACCTTGCCTTTTGCTTACTTGCTTGCTTGCTTGATTTATTTATTTATTTAATTATTCTGAGACAGAGTTTTACTCTTGTTGCCCAGGCTGGAGTGCAATGGCTTACTGAAACCTCTGCCTCCAGGGTTCAAGTGATTATCCTGCCTCAGCCTCCTGAGTAGCTGGGATTACAGGCATGCACCACCATGCCCGGCTGATTTTGTATTTTTAGTAGAGACAGGGTTTCTCCATGTTGGTCGGATGGACTTGAACTCCCGACCTCAGGTGATCCTCCCGCCTTGGCCTCCCAGAGTGCTGGGATTACAGGCGTGAGCCACCACACCCAGCCACCTTTTGCTTTAAACAGTTCAGCTTTCTCATTTCAAGGTACTCTGCGTTGTTCCTCAAAGCCTTTCACATCTGAAATGCCCACATTACTTGAATCAAACCACAAAGGTGAACCACACATGGTCCTTATTATCTAGGATATGAAACATTGTCCCATGGAGAAAATAATGTCCCATGGAGAAAATATTGTCTCATGGAGAAAACAACTTATCAAACAAAAATAACCAAAAGGGTCAGAATATATTTTTCTTGTTTTTGTTTAAGCCCTTCTTCTTGCACACTGAAGAATATAAAGAATTTATTCAAGCACAAAGCATAAGGATTGAACACCTGGAAATACCAATTCCAAAGTGATAGAGATAGCATTCTGAAATAGGGAAGTTCAGATTTCATTTATAAAGTTAGAGGAGCTTTTAGCAAGGCTCTGCACAACTTCAGGGGAGAATAGCTGAAGGCAACTGTTCTCTAACCTTGAGGCAGAGGGTAAGGAGCAAGTCCAAGGGAGCAAGGGGAAATTATCTTGATCAGGCTTGTTTGAAGTTATCCTGGAATTGACCTTTGAACATCCGTGTGTGCATGACATTCCCTGAAAGGGGAACAATAAATATTAATTACCCACAGATTGTGTTTGCCCCAGGCTTTCGGCATTCTGCCTGCACTGAATAAAAGCAAGCAGCTCCAGCTTTTCGGGGCTGCACTTTGGCCACTTGAGCCAGGCAGTCTCCTAGCTGCTCTTACACACTGCATAGCTGTGTGTGAGTACTCTTTTCATCCATCAGTCAGCCAGGGTCTGCAGGACAGATCCGGCAAGTGGTGCCCTGTATGAGGAATGCTGCAACGGATCTGGACTGAACCCTCAGAAATAAAGTAAAGTGACTGCTCAGTAAGTAATTGGTCCCCACTGGGGATTTCTAAGTTCGAGGGGATTTTCAAGCTAGGGTTTCACATGGGACAACAGTTACAAGCTCAACAGCAACAGTAGATAAAAGTATTGAAACAGCTGCTTAAAGCTAGTGGAGACTTGGTTTCGGAGGCTCAATTAAGGGATGTAATGCAAACTGTTGTATTCCATAACCCATGGTTCCCAGAAGAAGGCACACTAGACCTAGGGCTCTGGGAGCAATTGGGAAGAAATCTCAAACAACATCATGTACAAGGGCAACAGGTCCCAGTAACATCTGTAATGTTATGGGCTTTCGTTAGGGCTGCTTTGGCCCTGCTCTACACAGAAGAGCCTAAAAAAGGAGGGGAGGAAGAACCATCATCTACCTTACTGCCTCCTCCTCCTCCCTCAGCCCCGCCATTACCCGGGTAAAGATACCAAAGAAGAGACGGAGGTTTTTCCTAATGCCCCTCCCCCAATAAATCGGGAAGAAGACGAGATATACTACAGTTATGGGACCCTGTCTTAGGCAAGCGGCATTAGAAGGGGAGCTCCTGGCTTGTCCTGTGATGGAAGATCAACAGGCCAATTGGGTACATGAGCCTATTACTTTCAACACTTTTAAGGAAATCAGGAAAAGCATTAGAGAAAATGGACGTGCTAGCCCATTCACAAGAGGATTAATTGAGGTCATAGCAGATAACTACCATATTGACTCCATGGGACTGGTCAGTGCTAGCTAAAACAACTTTAGAGGCCCGTCAATACCTCCTCTAGAGGGCAGAATATAATGAATTGTGCAAACAACAGGCTAACCAGAATCAACTGGCAGGACAGAACATCAGCTGCTATGCTCCAGGGGAGGGGTCCCTATGTTAATGTACAACAACAATTAAATTTTGTCCCTCAAGCCTATGCGCTACTGTCTTTGTGCACTCACAGGGCCTGGGACCAAATTCCCGAAGGTAGAGTTCAACAGGGATCTTTCATAAATGTTCCACAAGGTCGTTAGGAGCCATTTGTTGAATTTATCAATCAGTTAACCCAGGCAATTAAGAGACAAATTAGTCATGCCAAGACCGCTGATATCTTATTGTTGCAATTGGCCCATGAAAATGTTAATGTGGATTGCCAGCAAGCAATGCAAGCAGTCACAGGGAAAGCAGCTACAGTAGGGGAACTCATACGAGCATGTCAGCTGGTGGGGACTGAAACACACAAAGCCAGAATATTGGCTATGGCATTAAAGCCTCCAAAAGTAAAAAGGGATAAAAATCCAAATTGTTTTCAGTGAGGAAAGCCAGGTCATATGAAGCGAGAATGCCCCAATAGTAAAGACCAAAGTAACTCAGGAAAAGAACCCCCTTCTATATAAGGACAAGCCATAAAACAAAAAAGGGGGAATATGAGTAAGGACCCTACAACACTACTAGCACAAGGCTTATTTACCCTTAACTTCTTAAATTTAGACTTATTTACCCTTAACTTCCTAAATTTAAACGACAAATTTCAATCAGCCATAGAAAAGCACTTTGCAAAAACCTTTCAAAACATAAAACCTTTACTTTTTATGGAAAGATGTAAATAGTAAGCTATGGTGAGGTCCAAATGATTTGTTAACGTGGGGAAGAGGATATGCTTGTGTTCACACCCCCTCAGGTCCTCTTTGAATTTCTGCGCGACATATGAAACCATACCATGGCATGGCTGGAACCCAACCCGGTACCAAAAATAAAGGAAATGACCCTGCAGGACCCGCAGCCCCAAAACGATGCGGCTTCCTCGGACGACACAGGCCCCGGACATTATGCTGAAGAAGACAACTCAGGAAGCTGAGCAAATCCTGCTCCAGACACAAACACCATTCACTCCAGATAATCTGTTCCTTGCTATGCCCTCCGTTGTACATTGCAACACTCGCAGGGTATTGGTTTTTCTTATTCTCTCACTCTGCCTGCAACTCATACCTGCTACACTCTATTAGGCCCATCTTCTAGATCCACCTTTCTTCCGCCCTGTTACTTGGGCAGACACCCCCTTCCCAGCTTCTACCAATGTGACTGCTTGGGTAGGAGGGATAAACATACCCCTGGTGGGGTTCCTCAGTAACAGCCCTATAGAACAATGTGCAAAATCACCTCTCCTGGATAGACCCCCACTCCTGGGGGTCACTCTTTGATTGGAAATGAATATTACTGATGATACTCACGCTTGTCTTATGTTACCTACTGCTTCTGGGATGCAAAGCTGGAACACAATCTGTAACCGCTGCACCTGTCAAGCTTGTCACTGCACACATCTGTATTCTTCAATCAACAAAACCTGATGCAAAAACAGAAAAGGGGGAGATGTAGGAGATCAGTCAGAGTGGTGAGAGAAACTGTAGGGAAAGGAGCAGGCCTTCTGAAAGGTCAGAAGGCTCTGCATAGATTCGGGGGAGAATAGCTAAAGGCAGCTGTTCTCTAACCCTGAAGCAGAGGGTGAGGAGTATGTGCAAGGGGGTGAAGGTGAAATTATCTTGATTAGGTTTGTTCGTTTGAAGTTGTCCAGGAATTGAACTTTGAACATCCGTGTGACTGACGTCCCCTGAAAGGGGAACAATATGTTAATTACCCACAGATTGTGTTTGCTCCAGGCTTTCGGCATTCTGCCTGCACTGAATAAAAGCAAGCAGCTCCAGCTTCTGGGGGCTGCACTTTGGCCACTTGATCCAGGCAGTCCCCTAGCTGCTACACTGCATACCTGTGTGTGAGTACTCCTTTCATCCATCAGTCAGCCAGTGTCTGCGGGGCAGACCCCGCAAAGCAGGACAACAAAGGGGAGGTTAAACAAGGATCATTAATTAAGAAGCCAGGGCCAGGCAAGTTGGCTCACACCAGCGTTTTGGGAGGCCAAGGTGGGTGGACCACGAGGTCAGGAGTTCAAGACCAGCCTGGCCAAGATGGTGAAACCCCATCTCTACTAAAAAATACAAAAATTAGCCGGGTGTGGTGGCAGGTGCCTGTAATCCCAGCTACTCGGGAGGCTGAGGCAGGAGAATTGCTTGAACCAAGGGGCAGAGGTTGCAGTGAGCCGAGATCATGCCGCTGCACTCCAGCTTGGCTGATAGAGTGAGACTCCATCTCAAAAAAAAAAAAAAAAAGGCAGGAGACTTTTGTCCCTAATGCCTAATGTTGCTTAATTCTGGACATGACATTGTATATAACAAGAAAAAAGAGAACTCAAGTTATCTCATCTCTCTCAAGCTTAATGTGTTTTGGGAATTCCAACAGCTGGTTTTTTTGTGTGTTTTTTTTTCTTAAGGAAATGAGGTCTCATTTTGTCACCCAGCCTGGAGTGCAGTGGCACAATCATAGCTCACTGCAGCCTCCAACTCATATCTCTAATGACTCTCCCACCTCAGCCTCCAGAGTAGGACGGGCTACAGGAATGCACCATCACATCAAATTTTATTTATTTTCACAAACTATAGCACAGCAGTGGAATATGCTTACCATTAGGAGAGTTTTGAGACTCACTACCCGGGTTGAAATTTGTTACATCATTTTTATTAACTGGATGACTTTAGGCATTATGCAGAAACATTCAGCTTGTTTCCTCATTTACAAAATAGAAACAATGGATTTTCGTAATGATGAGGCGATTGCTCAAGCTTAGTTAGAGTTGGGTCTAACAAAGAATTCTGACTTCTATTTCACTTTTCTTTCTACCACTATCAAGAACAAAATGGGGGCTTCTGCACAGCGACTTCAGAAGATAAGCAGATTTTCTGGAAATGGATTTAGAGCAAGAGAGGATATCTAAAATCAAAGATATATGACACTGCTGGGGCACAGAAACTGATATCCCAAAATATTGCACTTTGACATGCTGAACTGAAGAAGCTACAAGGTCTCTCTGACCTTCTCCCCACCCCTCCTGTCTCTCAATCCTTTCCGTCTCCCAAAGCACAGGATGAAGTTGTTTTCAGAAGTTCCTTATCTGCCTAAAGTCCAAACCTGCCAAAGAATACAATTATCTTTAGTCTCTACCCTGAGTTTTCATTAAATGAACTAATATCACAGGGAGAAACACAAGCCTGTCAACAAACCTAGATAGATTTTGTCACAAACCACTGCCTACTCTGCAGCCCTAACAGACATTGTCCCAGGCCCTGGCATGTTCTTCAAGCCCATTGAATTCCCCTACAAATCATTTATTATATCCCTAAAAACACTTCTCAAGCTCCCATTTCCCTAGGAAGTAGAATAAACATCTATGTCCAATTGCAGTATTGGGTGACCACTCTATCCACCCCCCTCTGCAGTGTACACGTTAATAATTTCATATGCCTTTTATTAATTCTGGTCATTAATTTAACCTTTTTCTTCTTTGGGGCCCACGTTGAAACCTCTATTTTCAACTTCTCTTCCAGTTAGGTGTGGCCTTTTAGCTAAGTTCCTGCCAATGGAACATAAATACAAGTAAAGATTGACATTTCCAGGCCTGGGACATAATAACTTTCCACGAAGGATTTTTCCATGTTCTTTCCCCTTGCAGGGCAAATGTAGAAGCCACATTTAGGATGGCTAAGCCACAAAGACAGAGGGCATCTAGGTTCCAGAACCACTGCTAGAAGAAAGAGGGACCTGCTGATCTAGAATACCCTTTTTGAACCTCATATCCACAGAAAATAAACTTGTATTTATCTTAACTAATATGCTCTGCACCAAAGAAGGGTCTAGATTCTTAATTTCTAAAAGGAAATGCATTCACTTGTTGCTGGATGAATCTTCAGGTCAAAACACTTCATCTGTAAAAGAAACATAAGATTTCATGCAGAGAAACAAAGCAAAATGTGGACTTCTTAAGAGTTAACCAGAGGAGAGGAAGCTATATTCACATCTATCAGCAGTAGAACTTCTGTCCACAGCCTAGTGATCTTTCAAATGTGGATGTGACCATAAGGATGAGGTAGTTTCATTGGATATGTTGCCTCTTGGGTCCTCCATTAGAAAAGCATAAGGAGGGTTGGATGCGGTGACTCACACCTATAATTGCAGCACTTTGGGATGCTGAGGCAGGAGGATCACTTGAGCCCAGGAGTTCAAGACCAGCCTGGGTAATATAACGAGTCCTCATCTCTATATTTAAAGAAAAAAAAATTAAATAAAATCAGTAAGGCGGCCGGGGGTGATGGCTCATGCCTGTAATCCAACACTTTGGGAGAGAGAGGTGGGAAGATTGCTTGAGGCAAGGAGTTTGAGACTTCAGTGAGCTAGGATCATGCCACTGCAGTCCAGCCTGGATAACAGAGCAAGACTGTCTCAAAGAAAAAAAAAAAGAAAAAGGAAAGAAAAGAAAAGAGAAAAGAAAAATAAGAAAAGAAAAGCTCAAGGAGAAAACAGAGACTCTATAATATTGACATTGCTCCCCAAAAGTCTCGTAGAATAATCTGGGTAAATTTTGTAAGACACCAGACATGTCTTTTTTCCTCTAACTGCACTTAACCAAAAAAGTGAAAGTAATTGATAGTCCATTTTTGACAGTTATAATCATAAATAAAATCCCTGGATCTCATATCGGACAATAGTCTCACTCAATATGAAGGATTAAGAAGAAATGTGATCTCTCAATTTTTTGTCAAGGTTTATCTAGGGCTCAAAATCAGTAGCTGGGAACATGTATCATCTTCATCATAATTTAATTTTGTTTTATTATGGATTCGGCCATCACATTATAACCATTATAGAAATTTTAATGTGGAGTTCTGTTGCTAGTAGGAGCAGTTTTCTTTGTACTTTGGAGCTCATCTGTAGATATCTAGTATAATGAAATCTCAGAAAATGTTACAGCATATAAAGCCTTGTAAAGATTACATTAGTTTCTTTCATGTGAAAAGTAAAATGATAGCAATTTTGCAGATCTCTTATTTTTTATTTTCAATAAATTATCATATAATAATACTCTTTCCTTAACTACTGGTATCCTTGAATAAGGCGAGCAGTCCTCCATGGGGTTAGCACTCATTGCTTATCTTTTCCTGCCCCTGCCTCTTGATTCACTGTCCTAACTGAATGTCCTTGGGTATCTGGAGCAACACGTTTGAAAAATTAAAATGTATGAATCAGGCCAGGTTCAGTGGCTCATGCCTGTAATCCCAGCACGTTGGGAGGCCAAGATGGGGAGATCACCTGAGGTCAGGAGTTCAAGACCAACCTGGCCAACATGGCGAAACCCCATCTCTACTAAAAAAAAAATACAAAACTTAGCCAGGCATGCAGGCACCTGTATTCCCAGCTACTTGGGAGGCTGAGGCAGGGAGAAGTGCTTGAACCTGGGAGGCGGAGGTTACAGTGAGCCGAGATCCTGCCACTGCACTCCAGCCTGGGCAACAGAGTGAGACTCTGTCTCAAAAAAAAAAAAAAAAAAAAAAAAAAGAAGGCGGGGCGCGGTGGCTCACTCCTGTAATCCCAGCACTTTGGGAGGCCAAGGTGGGTGGATCACCTGAGGTCAGGAGTTGGAAACAAGCCTGACTAACATGGCAAAACCCCATCTCTACTAAAGATACAAAAATTAGCTGGACATTGTGGCACATGCCTGTAATCCCAGCTACTCAGGAGGCTGAGGCAGGAGAATCACTTGAACCCGGGAGGCGGAGGTTGCAGAGAGCCGAGATCGTGCCATTGCACTCCAGCCTGGGCAACAAGAACGAAACTCCATCTCAAAAAAAAAAAAGTATAAATCAGTACTGAGTTACCTGGAAATTCCAGCTTAAGAAAAACAAAGACCCTGGTTTTATGTAGTTGGCTATCAGAACAATGTCCATAGCCCAAATATGCACCCAACTCAGGATCCATGAATCAATGTTTCTTCTCTCTGGTATGATCTTCCTACAGCTGTATAAAGAAAGAACTCACTCTCTTCTCTGCTCAGTCTTGTCAGGACCAAGAAAAATCTTCGCCTTCACCCTCTGAAGTTTTTCTCAAAAATCAATTAACAAAAAACAGATTAATAGGAGAGAAAGGCACACAAGTTTATTAACATGCAGGAGGGAGAACCACAGAGTAATTACCCCAACCCCAGCAGGGGGTACAGAAGCTTAAATGCCATCTTTAGGTTAAAGAATGGGGACTCAGAGCATGGCCAAAAACAGGTTAGGGTGGTCAATCATGCAAGACAGGTTATGGGAGGGCTTTGCTAACAAAGGTGGTCTTGTTATGTAGATGAAAACTCATAGGTAACAGCCCTCAAGAAGAATACATATATAGTAAATGTTTCTTTCAGACCTTTAAAGGTGTCAGACTCAGACTTTTTTTTTTTTTTTTTTTTTTGAGAGGGAGTCTCGCGCTGTTGCACAGGCTGGAGTGCAATGGCACAATCTCGGCTCACTGCAACCTCCGCCTCCTGGGTTCAAGCAATTCTCCTGCCTCAGCCGCCTGACTAGCGGGGATTACAGACGCCCACCACCATGCCCAGCTAATTTTTGTGTGTTTAGTAGAGACGGGATTTCACTACATTGGCCCAGGCTGGTCTCTAACTCCTGACCTCAAATCTGCCTGCCTCGGCCTCCCAAAATGCTGGGATTACAGGCGTGAGCCACTGTGCCCAGCCTGGTGTCAGACACTTAATCTTTCCTAGATTGGACAAGGTAAAGCCTCAGAAAAAAACCCTGGCAGCACCAAAGCAGGTTTTCTCTACAGATGCACATCTCCACAAAAGGCAGCTCTGCAGGGCAACTTCTGTTTGCAGACCCTCCAAAGAGCCATCTCAAAATATGTCAAAGAAGTATACTTGGGGATGAAATAGTTGATTTCCTTCAGCCTTGTTGGCCTAAAAGAAAGATGCAGAGGCACAAATCATAACTTAAAGAATTTATGGCCGGGCGCGGTGGCTAACGCCTGTAATCCCAGCACTTTGGGAGGCCAAGGAGGGTGGATCACGAGGTCAGGAGATGGAGACCATTCTGGCCAACATGGTGAAACCCCGTCTCTACTAAAAATACAAAAATTAGCCAGGCATGGGGGCATGCGCCTGTAGTCCCAGCTACTCAGGAGGCTAAGGCAGGAGAATCACTTGAACCCAGGAGGCAGAGGTGGCAGTGAGCCGAGATCGCACCACTGCACACCAGCCTGGGTGACAGAGCAAGACTCCGTCTCAAAAAAAAAAAGAATTGGCGCCGGGAACGGTGGCTCATGCCTGTAATCCCAGCACTTTGGGAGGCCGAGGCGGGAGGATCACAAGGTCAGGAGATGGTCATCCTGGCTAACATGGTGAAACCCTGTCTCTACTAAAAATACCAAAAAATTAGCCGGGCATGGTGGCGGGCACTGTAGTCCCAGCTACTGTGGAGGCTGAGGCAGAACGGCGTGAACCCAGTGAGCCAAGATCACACCAGCCTGGGTGACAGAGCAAGACTCTGTCTCAAAAAAAAAATAGAATTTACTTGAGCCAAAGTCAGCACAGCAGCTCAGAAATCTCAGGCCCAAGTAATCTTGGATATGAGCTCCACTGGCCTTTGTTAAAAATAGGTTTTTAAAGGCAAAAAAGGGGGGACAGAAGGTGGGCTGATACAAAATTTTTTGTCAGGAATTTTCCTTGGTTTACAGAAATAGCATTAATTAGTTATTGGCTATACATTGTAAAGCTACAGGGTGTGGGTTACAGTGTGGGATGTGGCATTATTAGATAAACTTATAGCTATTTATAACAATAACAAGCAGTATCTAGAGATGAATACATAGCTCAAAGAGGGGAGTAGGTTGTGATTGCTGTCTCATTTTAATGTTACTGTGGGCCTGATAATTTAAAATGACTCCCATTCCTCAGATGAAAGTTATTTTCTTGGCCTGGTGTGGTACCTCAGGTCTGGTAGCCCCAGCACTTTTGGAGGCCAAAGTGAGAAGATCCCTTGAGCACAAGAGTTTGAGACTTGCCTGAGCAACATAGTGAAGCCTCCTCTGTACAAAAAAAAAAAAAAAAAAAAGTTATTTTCTTTTCCCAGTCTTATCTCAGTTGTGAGTTCTTCCCCATCCACCCTTTTTAAAATTACAGCTGTCTACCACATTCCCTCCTGTCCTCTGGCAGTCATTCCCTTTATCCATTCTAACTTTTCTACATCTTTTTTATATAAGAATATACTAAACTCTTTTTTTTTTTTTTTTTTTTTTTGAGACAGAGTCTCACTCTGTCGCCCAGGCTGGAGGGCAGTGGTATGATCTTGGCTCACTGCAACCTCCACCTCCCAGGTACAAACGATTCTCATGCCTCAGCCTTCAGAGCAGCTGGGACTACAGGCACGTGCAACCATGCATGGCTAATTTTTTGGTATTTTTTAAGTAGAGATGGAGTTTCGCCATGTTGGCCAAACTGGTCTCGAACTCCTGACCTCAAGTGATCTGCCCACCTGGGCCTCACAGGCCATAGACTTTGTGTAACTTGTGTTTCTTTCTCCCAGATGCATCTTCAACCTTGGCAAAAATAAACCTGTGAATCAGTGGAGATCTGCTCAGTCACTTTTTGGTTTACACTATTGGGGAGAACAAAAGAAGTACAGAAAAGAGCTTTCACTCTTATGGGCCTGGTGATGCACCAGAAGATTCTATAAAGCAAGCTTTACTAACTACCCTTTATCTATTTGTTTGCTTTCCCCAACATTGCCGCCCCTCGACACTCAAAGCACTTCTCCTTCGTCTTCTAAATTATCTAAAAATTTACTGTTCTTTGTTGAAGACACTACACAAAAGCTGGAATTCAAAGCCACCTCAATGTGTACTCATTCCCTAGGTGTCATTCATGTATATGTAATATATATGTTAATACACTTCTGCTTGTTTTTCATTTGTGAATCTGTCTTTTGTTACATGGGTTTGTTTCAACTAAGAACCTGTGTGAGAGGTGGGAGTTGAAGGGAAAATTATTCTGCCCTTTCTCCACCTTCATCTCCTGTTGTCCCCTGCTCATTCCCCATAGTCACCATGGTGCCTCAGCAGTCTCCCTCCTCTTCTCCCTGAACACATCCGCACAGGTTGCTTCCTCGCCTCTTTCAGCTCTTTGCTGAAATATTGTCTTCTTAGTGGGGTCTTCATTGGTTGCCTTATCTAAATTTCAGCTTCCCATGACACTCCTTAGTCTTGCTTTATTTTTTTTTCCTTCTCACCATCTAACATATTACATAAACATATCTAGTTTATTTTCTGTCTATTCCAGACTCAAATGTAAATTCCATGAAAGCAAAAATTTTGTGTTTTGTTCTCTGGGTGTATTTCCAATGCACAGACCAGCATCTGGTACATTGTAAATTCTCAACCAGTGTTGTTTGCAGTAAATAAAAATCAATGTTGAAGAAATATGTCACCCAAAATGGATCATATTAAATTTTTAAAAAAGAAATACTATTTGTTATAAAAGTAATGATGGCATCATAATTTATTTTTGTTTTTATTTTTGAGATGGAGTCTCGCTCTGTCACCAGGCTGGAGTGTAATGGCATGATCTCAGCTCACTACAACCTCCGCCTCCCAGGTTCAAGAGATTTTCCTACCTCAGCCTCCCCAGTAGCTGGGATTACAGGCGTGCACCACCAGGCCCGGTCCAGCTAATTTTTATATTTTTAGTAGAGATGGGGTTTCACCAAGTTGGCCAGGTTTGTCAAGAACTAACCTCATGTGATCCTCCCACATCGGCCTCCCAAAGTGCTGGGATTACAGGAGTGAGCCAAGGCACCTGGTCCATAATAAGGTGTTAAATAGCAGATAACATATATAAAATAGATGAAATGATATTGAAATTGTCATTGCAAAATTGTAACTGAGACAAAGAGATCTGACCTAACCAACTCCATCTTGCTTCTAACCTTCAAGCTGTCCTTGTTCATTCCTGGGTGTAGGCTGAATTACCTTTGGGAGGAACTTAGTTTATAGTTTAAAACTAATATGATAACAGCCCTTTCCCAAAACAAACCTCCTTGCCTGGGGACTAGACTGCCTTTGTAGGACTAACAAATTACTCACAAGATTAGAAATTATGGTTTAGGGGTAGGTCGTAATGGCTCACGCCTGTAATCCCAACATTTTGGGAGGCGAAAGCGGGTGGATCACTTGAGGTCCAGAGTTCGAGACCAGCCTGGCCAATATGATGAAACCTCGTCTCTACTAAAACTACAAAAATTGGCTGGGCATGGTGGCGCACACCTGTAATCCCAGCTGCTTGGGAGGCTGAACAGGAGAATCGCTCGAACCTGGGAGGCAGAGTTTACAGTCTCCATCCTGGGCAACGCAGTGAGACTGTCTCAAAGAAAAAAAAAACACACACACATTATGGTTTAGGAGTCCTGCAGCTGGAACCTACAAGATTCTGACCCCACGTAAACTGCTCCTAAGATCAGTGCTTGAGATATTTTGCAGACCTGATGGATCAGTTGGCCCCACCCAGATTGGTAAACTGACTCATCCGATCTTGTGGCCTCCACCCAGAAACTGACTCAGCCCAAGGAGACACCTTCAGCTCCCTATAATGACATCTCTGACCTGACCAATCAGGACTCCTGGTTCATCGGCTTCCCCCCATCTGGAATGCTGGGGAGACTGATTTGAGTAACAATAAAACTAGGGTCTCCCGCACAGCTGGCTCGGCGTGAATTACTTTCTCTATTGCAATTCCCTGCCTAGATAAATCAGCTTTGTCTAGGCAGTGGGCAAGGTGAACCCATTAGGCAGTTTCATTATTTGCTTTACAAAAATCAATAGATAAAACACTTAGCCAATGTTGTTATTGAAGCTGGATGAGAGGAACATAGGTTTTATTAAACTATTATCTCCTTTCCCATATATTCTGGAATGTCAAATAAGTTTTTTAAATAAAAGCAATATGTGAAAAAAAATGACAAGTTGCTAAATTAATAAAGATCATAAAGAAGGATCTGCTGAATACCCAAACAGGGCCTTGTGCTAATCTGTAAAGGAAGGGTTCTATATGAAAACATATCTTGGTTGTATGCCAAGCAGCCCAGGATGGTATGTGTTCCTCCTTGTAACATCCCTAAAAACCTGATACTTCCAGTCACTGAAAGGACCTCGGTGGTTCAAAAAAACAAAAAACAAAACAAAACAAAAAAGAAAAAACTTACATTAGTGTCGCCCTAAGAAATTCTTATAAAAGCCAGGTGTTGAAAGATAGTCAAGCAAGCCAGAAAGTCTTTAGAGACCAGTATATTCTCTCTGAAGGCAAACTACAAGGAAACTGATTCAATTAGAAAACTGCTAAGCCTAGAGTCAAACCAGAGCTAATAAGAGTATTAAAATTTATGTAGCAAGGAGTCTCAGCCCCAGCTGTTTGTTAGAAGCACCTGAATTTTAATAATTACCATTCCCTGGGCCCACTCTAGATTGCTATTAGTCTCATTGAACCCCAGGTAAAGATTTTTCTAAAGCCTTCCCATGTGACTGTAATGTTACATTGAGAAAACTGATCTGTAAAGAAATCAAACTATTTTAGGGGATTTTTCTGTGCACTTGCTTTAGAGAACATTTCATAGAATATTTCATTCTGTAACATAAATAAACATGCATTTTGCAAAAGCTCACTCCTTGTAAGAGTTCACAGGCAGGATGCCTTTACTGATGAGACCAAAACCAACAACCTAGGCTTCCTAAATCGGTGTTCATGAGAATCATCTGAGGTATATGCAGATTGACTCCAGCCCTAGATGGGGATTGAAACAAGCTCCCATGTAATGCCCTGGGAGCTTCTAACAAGTTCCCACGTAATGCCCATGCTGCCAGTAATGTAGAGGCCAATCTGGCTTTCGTTTCTGCTGCCAATTTCTAATATTGAATTAACTATCAGCCAAAAATGGATCATTTCACAGAAAAACCAAGAACTGTTTAAAAAAAGGGGGGATTGTGGAAATAGCTGCTTCAGACACGAAAAAGCAGCAACCAAGGATACCCCTACCTACTCTCAACTGCCAATGCTCATACCTGTAAAGTTTTAAAAGGGATTAGCCAGAAATACACAACGAAAAAAAATCCCATCTATAATGGGTGTTAAGTAGACAACGCGACTAACGCTTGAGACAATGTATATAAACGCCCCCCGGTGGCCCCTTCCACTACCAAATCTAAGCACCAAACCCCTAAAAGCCAGTTTAGAAAAGGACGCTGACAATCTGGCACTTTCGGGAAAAAGCACGGGAACAAATATAGCAAGCTTACCATTAACTTTAGCCAATCAAATGAGGACTTAAGTACTAAAACCAATGTTTAGTTTCAAAGATTTGATTAGTTAGTCACAGCTATTTTCGGGTGAAAGTAGGCGGCTCTTAAAAGAGCCTTTTTAAATTGGATAGAATTACTGCCCGGAAACCTCTACGCTCTCTCCCCACGAATGCGGCGAGCGAGCTGAATGTCCTTGGGCATGATAGTCACTCGCTTAGCATGGATGGCACACAGGTTGGTATCCTCAAAGAGCCCCACCAAGTAGGCCTCGCAAGCCTCCTGCAGGGCCATCACCGCGGAACTCTGAAAGCGCAGATCTGTCTTGAAGTCCTGAGCGATTTCTCGCACCAGGCGTTGGAAAGGCAACTTTCGGATCAGCAGCTCAGTCGACTTCTGATAGCGGCGAATCTCGCGCAGAGCCACGGTGCCGGGACGGTAGCGATGAGGTTTCTTCACGCCGCCGGTGGCCGGCGCACTTTTCCGAGCCGCCTTAGTGGCCAGCTGCTTGCGCGGCGCTTTGCCACCGGTGGACTTGCGTGCAGTCTGCTTGGTGCGGGCCATCTCAGACTACCTGAAAGAAAAACTCAGCCACTTGGCAGAGTGGAAACTGCCCTTATATATACTCAGAAACATTCTAATTGGCCTTGTTGATTTTCAAAAGTCCCGCGCAACAAAACCATTGGCTGAAGAGTCCAACGATGTGATTGGTGAATTACTGGAAAATCTGATTGGATGAATCACTTCATTTTTGAATCCTCTCTTCTCGGTTAGTCTGCGATCCAAGAACGTTAACTTCTTAAAGTTCTAATTCTGCGCTTCTCAAGCTGTAGTCCGTAAACGACTACTTTAAGACTTTGGAAGACGCTAATTCTCATTCAGTAGATGTGTTGTGGGGCCAGATTCGGAGGACCACGTTTTGAGAAGTTTATCTTGTGCCGTTTTCTTGAGTCACCTGGACTGCTGCTAGCTAGAAACCTTTGACCATTATAAGGCAGGATTCCTGGGTGATGTACCTGGGAAATCACGAGCCAAGAAGTCACCGACATACAACAGTGAGCAACAAATGTTAACTGAATTCTATTTTGTCCCAAATGGTGTTTTGCTTCGGTTGAGAATTTTTAAAGCACAGGCTAATTTTAGGTTTTCCAACGACTCTTATCATTTACTTTTCGTTGGGTCCTATTGATGATATTCCAGGATACCACCCCCCCCAGCCTCTTCTTCAGGATAACTTGAACACTGCAGTGGCCCTGTCCATCTAAACTTTACAAGGTTTTGTAAACGTTACTGAACTTGCTTCTTCCCGACTACATTAAAGCACTTACTTGAGATATTAAACATTTTCTCATTAGTCCTGTTTGCCTAGTCAGTCACTTGTATAGACAGGGCAACAGCACGGCCTGAATATTGGGCAGGACACCGCCCTGCGCGATAGTAACTTTGCCCAACAGCTTGTTGAGCTTCTCGTCGTGGATGGCGAGCTGCAGGCGTCGGGGGATGACGCGGGTCTTCTTGTCTCGGGCCGCGTTGCCCGCCAACTCCAGGATCTTGGCGGTCAGGTACTCCAGCACCGCCTCCAGGTACACCGGCGCACCGGCCCGGACCGGCTTGGCGTAGTTGCCCTTGCGGAGGAGGCGGTGCACTCGGCCCACAGAAAACTGGAGACCAGCCCTGGAAGAGTGCGTTTTAGCCTTGGCGCGAGCTTTGCTGCCCTGCATTCCACATCCAGACGCAGTGAAGTATTTAAATACTTGTTTAGAAGAAGGCAAGTGATTGATTCTAGTAAAACGCAAGCAGCTAAACTCTTATAATCTATATTCGGCAAAGTAGACTGTGCTATCTCCTCAACACAGATTTCAGCCAATCGAAAAGCAGGTGTTTAAAAAAATTTAAGAAAAAAAAAAAACACTTCTGACTTACATACTTATAGTTGAAAGGTCAAATTATGCAAGGTTGAGCTTCTGGGAGAGCCAATGAGATTTAGGAGTTCAGAAATGGCCTATCGTATATTCAGACACTAAAAGAACCAATCAGAAACCGAAACTCAGCCAGCCTCATTTGCATATACACGAAATAAATAATGAGGGCGTTTGGGTTCACCAGCATTTTCCTATGGTCATTTGACGGTATCACTTCGGCTGCGAACATGCCTGAACCAGCTAAGTCAGCTCCCGCCCCGAAGAAGGGCTCCAAGAAGGCGGTGACCAAGGCACAGAAGAAGGATGGCAAGAAGCGCAAGCGCAGCCGCAAGGAGAGCTATTCCGTGTACGTGTACAAGGTGCTGAAGCAGGTCCACCCCGACACCGGCATCTCGTCCAAGGCTATGGGGATTATGAACTCCTTCGTCAACGACATTTTCGAGCGCATTGCAGGCGAGGCTTCCCGCCTGGCGCATTATAACAAGCGCTCGACCATCACTTCCAGGGAGATCCAAACGGCTGTGCGCCTGCTGCTACCCGGGGAGCTGGCCAAACACGCGGTGTCGGAGGGCACCAAGGCGGTCACCAAGTACACCAGCTCCAAGTAAACTAGTTACCTGGGTAAAAGCGCCAACGACCCAAAGGCTCTTCTAAGAGCCACCCATGTTGTCATTTAAAGATCTGTAATTTTCCAGACTTGGCATTGGCAAGGTAAAATGGCTAAGCAACACATGGGATACTAAGGGTTTACTAAAACATCCAAGTTCGGCCGGGCGCAGTGGCTCACGCCTGTAATCCCAGTACTTTGGGAGGCCGAGGCGGTCGCGTCACCTGAGGTCAGGAGTTCGAGACCAGCCTCGCCAACATGGTGAAACCCCGTCTCTACTAAAATATACAAAAATTAGCCGGGAGTGGTGGCAGGCAACTTAATCCCAGCTACTTGGGAGGCAGAGGTAGGAGAATCGTTTGAACCCAGGAGGCGGAGGTTGCAGTGAGCCCAGATAGGGCCATTGCACTCAAACCTGGGGTATAAGAGCGAGACATCTCAAAAAAAATCCAGGTTCGTTGTTTTTTCCCCTATAGATTGTAAGCGTCACCAAGGAGTAAGCGCGTATGCAGCTTAATATGACACATTTCACTCAGCAGCTAAGGAAAAATCGTGTTCTAGATTGATCCCCACTTTTCTTCTCCCCGCACACCACCATCTTAAAATTTTGTTTTCGTTTTTAGTTTCACTTTATCATCCTATTGCCCTTGATTTGGAGTAGCCGGGTGGAAATCAAGTTTGGGGTAGTCTTAAATCTAAAATAAGGTCTGAGAAAGCGAAACTCGTCTTTTAGTTCGTTGTTAGCTTGCAAATGGTTGGAGCGGCATATGATGGAGGAAATCACCTCTGTTGGTTGCATTTCTAAACCATGGCAGATCGCTACCAGACGTTTTCATATCCCCCTTGCGAGTCCACTGATTTCTCTACAAATTTTACTGAGTTTATAATTACTGGATTACTTCACGTAGCTATATATATTACCTCTTGGCAAGACCAGGAACTCTACCATCTTCCTAGCTGAACATATTGAGGTTTAAGACAAAGAACAGGCAACAGGATAGCCTGAAGTTGGAGCAAAGAAATGAAAATTCCCGGTGCTACATTCAGACGCTTTGATCTGTAAGCCTTTTTAAGGCTCCAAGGACTGTGTTCTCCCTAAACCTCCTCCTCCGTGTCCTGGAACGACTTTGTCCACAGCTACTCCCTTTCTTGAAAATTCACTTTAAGAGAGGAGGGTTACAAGGAATTAACATTTGTGTGGTAGTCCTTAGAATGCATTATTTCATTCATTGATTTTTTTTTCCTACAGTCAGCTGTGAAATGGAAGCTCCTCTTTTACAGGTGAATGACCTCAAGAATTAAGGTTAAGTAACTAGCCCCTTACACATAAATAAAACTGAGATTTGAATCTACTCTGATTCTAAGGATTACTTCCAACTGTTTGTTAGAGACCATCCCAAGCAGGAGCCTAGTTGCTGTCATAGGAGTCAGGAAATTTAGGCTCAATTGTAATAAAAGAAAACTGGTCAGGAGATACACATATTCTTTGTTGCACAGCAAAGTCCTTACACCAGCAAAAGTTTCTTTTAAAAATAAAATAATATTAATGGTGACCTTTGGGCCCTAAACATCACCTGGCAGCAAGTTTAACTTTTCTGAGCACTGTATTGTGGTGGGGAAAACATGGGCATTGTCAGTGTAAATGTGAGCTCTAAGATCTTATTTTCTATCTATTACCTACATGTCATTATCTGCAAATACCCACATAGCAGCTTACTGTGAACATTAAGTGACCAAAATTTGCTTTAAATTTTTTGTTTTGAGACAGGGTCTCACTTTGTCATCCAGACTGAGGTGTAGTGACACAACCACAGCTCACTGCATTCAACCTCCCTGGCTAGTGTTCCCACCTGTCTCCCAAGGAGCTGGCACTACAGGCACGCACCATCACACCCACTGAATTTTTTTTTTTTTTTTTATGATTTTTGTACAGCCAGGGTCCCACTGTGTTGCCCAGGCTAGTCTCAAAGTAAATTTGTAATGGAATTTGTGAAGAAAATTCTCTAAGCCCCAAATATAACTAAGGCATTCATTTCTTGCTCCCCAAAGCTAATTTTGAATACATTTTAAATTATATATTCATGAAATATTCAAGCATGGATTGAGGGGGACATCACTCAGGAAGTGATATAGTCCTGACTGATTGTTTCAATCCTAAGTTTGGGCAATTTATCTAATTCTTTTGTAAGCACTTCCTTACCTGTTTATTCCAAACAGGAATAATAATTAGTAACTACTGCATGACATTGCTGGAGTGACGAATCAAAGAACACAGCTAAAGCACTTAGGACCGTGTCTGCACAGAGAATGACCCCCTAAATATTAGCTGTGGCTAAGCCTCTGGTTGAAGTGATAGGGAAGGTGCCTTTGGTCCTGCCCACATTTAAAGCCCAGAGTCCTGAGGCCTGGAATAATTAGCATTTGATGTGAAATGGGCTTCTTTGTCTGGCAGTGTAAATAATACTCTTTGAACAGTTCAATCCCATCTTTAAAGCCATTGTTTTCCTCTGAAGCATTTTGAAGACATCCTACTGCCTGTGGCTGTTTGATTTCCCTATCGTTGCTTGCCAGTTCAAGCAACATGTCTCATATTTTCCAGGGACTGTCTCATGCCCTCACTGGAACTAGGGGTGCCTCATTTAATGGTCAGATGTGTTGAGTTGTAAGGAAACCTAGAAATTCACATGAGAAGTGCTTAGTACTTTTTTACTCTTTTTTCTTCCCAAGTTTCCTATTAACTTTGCTAACCTTGCTACATTTATTTTCCATCCATTTGTTGACTAGGTTTCCCTCATATACCTCCAAATCACAGCCCTGTTTTCAGATGAACTTCTGCAGCTTGATAAGTATGTTCTTTAATTGGAACATAGGAAATTGGCTGGCTAATGAGGGCCACACATTCCTGAATCCATTGTATCCCTGAGACATAGGTCACTTCAAAGGAAACTGATTGGTATAAATTCCTGGCCTGAAAAGCTGAAGAACACCACCTCACCACTAGAGAAGTAACATCATTTTTAGGCTCTGATTTGAGTAGCTGCTACTATTGTATTTGTCACTCCTGCGGTAAATAATTTCTGAAAAGAACCAAGAAGTTACTATCTCCCATCTACCCTCAGCAGTGTGTATCTTGATGGCATTCAGAACATACTATCTCAAAATATGGCCCCTTGACATACCGAATATTTTAAGGTGAAAGAATATGAGAAGCATCGTGGGCAGGAAGATCTGATTTTTCCCAACTCTTCTCCCCTGAAACAGGTCATAGGACCCTCATATGAGTCCTAGAGAGTCTGAGAGAAATCTGAACAAAAAGACCTTGCTAGGTTTCTGTTTTACCCTTAGCTGACAATCTTCTTTTTGTCCTATTATATTTCTGCATGACTCTCCACTCTTCATCAAACCTAGTGTAAAAATACTCAGGTTTACCCCTTCTCCAGGTCTTCATTTCCTTACGAAGCCTCCCATGTCATGTGAAATTTATATTAAATAAATGTTGTATTGTCCATTCTCACACTGCTATAAAGAAATAACTGAGACTGGGTAATTATAAAGAGAAGAGGTTTAATTGGCTCATAAAACCACAGGCTGTACAGGAAGCATAGCAGCTTCTGCTTCTGGAGAGACCTCAGGGAGATTTTACTCATGGCGGAAGGCAAATGGGAAGCAAGGCATCTTACATGGTGGTGCAGAAGCAAGGAGAGAGGTGGAGGTACCATACTCTTTTAAACAACCAGATCACAAAACTCACTATCCCAACAGCTCCAAGGGAGTGGTATTAAACCTTGAGAAACACCCCTGTGATCCAATGACCTCCTACCAGACCCCACCTCCAACACTAGGGATTGCAACTGAATGTGAGATTTGGGTGGGAACACAGATCCAAACCATATCAAATGTATATGCTTTTCTCTCGTTAATCTGTCTTTTGTTACAGGGCCCCAGCCAATGAATTTCAGATGGGTAGAAGGGAAAGCTGTTTTCTTCCCTACAGCACACAGTAGGTGTGGGCTGGCATCTGTGTTCTGTATGTCTGTCTTGCTAGGGTAGAGAAGCAGACATAACACTGAAAAAATGCAGAGAAAAATAATCCCAGAATGAAAATGTTTGAGATGTGTATTCGTTTGCTAGGGCTGCCATAACAAAGTACCACAGACTGAGTGGCTTCAACATTTATTTTTTCACAATTCTGGAGGCTACGACTCTTAAGATTAACCCTGTGGGCAGGGTTCATTTCTTCTGAGGTCTCTCTCCATGGTGTGTCGATAACTGTCTTCTCCCTGTGTCTTCACATTATCTTTTCTCTGTGTGTGTGTCCAGTCTTCTTTACTTATAAGGACACCAGTCAGATTGGATTCAGACCCACCTCAATAACTTCATTTTATATCTTTAACGACCCTAACTCTAAATGCAGTCATATTTTCAAGGACTTCAACATATGCAGCAGGGAGGAGGGTAAATCAGTCTATAACAAGAAGTGCAGTAATTAGTCTTCCAAATACTATATGAACTAAGTATTCCACAGGTGGCTCAAACCCAGCAGGACCAAGACTGGCCTCATTATCCTCATAGCTCTGCTTATCCAAGTTTGAAATTTGGTCCTCATCCTAGATTACCACCATTCATTTTCATCATATATTTAATAATATACAAAATCCTATTCTATTGATTCTATTTTAACATATTTTTGTTTATTGTGGCTAAAAATTGGAAATATGTAGAAGAGCAGGAGTTTCACTAAAAATAGGTTTTATCAGGCCCGGCACAGTAGCTCATGCCTATAATCCCAGCACTTTGGGAGGCCGTGGTAGGCAGATCACTTGAGCCCAGGAGTTTAAGACAGCCTGGGTAACATGGTTAAACCCCATCTCTACAGAAAATACAAAAATTACTCCGGTGTGGTGGTGTGCACCTGTAGTCCCAGCTACTCGAGAGACTGAGGCAGGAGGATCACTTTAGCCAGGGAGGCAGAGGTTGCAGTGAGCCATGATCCCGTTACGGCACTCCAGCCTGAGCAACAGAGAGAGACACTGTCTTAAGAGAAGAAAAAAGACAAAAATGGTTTATGCATAATGAAATACTGTGCAGCTATTAAAACTAACGTCAAAAAAATAAACATAAAATATGCTTGAAGGATAGTACTTTGGGAAAGGTGCCAAATCATATATTCTCATTTATATTAATATATCATATACATGTGTAGTATAGTTAGTTACAGGAAAAAAAACTGACTAGAAGGCTCAATGCCAAAATGTAAACAATTCTGTTGCATTCTTTGGGATGAAAGGATCAGCTCCTCTGGAGAGAACTTTCTCTATTTGGCTGTCTCTAAAACTCCCAATAGTGTGGTTAGGAAAAAGGAAGTTCTCCATTAAGCCCTTTCCTTTTCCAAGTTTCTCTGTCCTGTGTTAAGAAAAATAAAAGTATTTTTTTCTTTTTTCTACTGCCTCCATATTTGCAGGAAAAAAAATTAATTAATTATTGGACACCAACTATGTATACAGTATTATTCTAGGTTTGGTATATAAAAAATTAATAGGATAATTGTAAGATACAATTCCTCACTAAGGAAATTGAAAAACAAGGCAAGAGACAAGTATCCTAACATTACAGGATAGAGTAAGATTAGTGAACCACTTAATAATCCATGTGACTCTATGTTCTTGTTTATAAAATAATGCACTGGTGACCTCAAAGAGGATCAAATGGGAAAGTCAAGCAAAACTTGCAGTATTAGTGTAAGGACCAGAAAAGCATAAGGAATTTTAATGCCAAGCAAGCAACATTTCAAGGCAATGGCTACCTCCAGGGGAAGTAGTGGGAGGATGAGAGATGAGGTCAAAGTTGTTATTTGTAGTATTTGTTATACCTGGTTGGCAACTGGGTTCAAGCATGGTCATCATATTATCCTTTATAACTTGTATGTGGATTTAATACTTTTTTTTTTCAGACGGAGACTTGCTCTGTCATCTAGGCTAGAGTGTAGTCGCAATCTCAGTTCACTACAACCTCCACTTCCTGGGTTCAAGCAATTCTCCCACCTCAGCCTCCAGAGTACCTGGGACTACAGGCACGCACCACCATGCCTGGCTAATTTTTGTGTTTTTGGTAGAGATGGGGTTTCACTATGTTGGCTAAGCTAGTCCCGAACTCCTGACCTCAGGTGATCCACCTGCCTCAGCCTCCCAGAGTGCCAGCATTACAGACATGCACTACAGTACCTGGCCTTACATTTTTTTTTTTTTTTTGATACGGAGTCTCGCTCTGTCACACAGGCTGGAGTGCAGTGGCGCAATCTCAGCTCACTGCAAGCTCCGCCTCCCAGGTTCACACCATTCTCCTGCCTCAGCCTCCCGAGTAGCTGGGACTACAGGCACCCGCCACTGCACCTGGCTAATTTTTTGTTTTTAGTAGAGACGAGGTTTCACCGTGGTCTCGATCTCCTGACCTTGTGATCCGCCCACCTCGACCTCCAAAGTGCTGGGATTACAGGCGTAAGCCACTGCGCCCGGCCTACATTCTTTTATATATATCTAGAATTATAAATTTTAAAGCAAATAAAGAAACAATAATGAACAAATGTATTCACGGAAAAGTCATCTCGCCTTCCATAAAAATACAGAACCTCCATAAATATTGCTGGTATTAGAAATTTGGTTATACAAAAGGCAATCTCCCCTTATACTCAAAGTCTGTAGATGCTCAAAAGACCAGGCACTTTACAAAAATCACTGCTAATATACAAGACTTGCTGTGTAAAGGATAATTCTTGAAATATCTTCCTTTTCTGCCAGAAGGACATAACCTAAAATGTACACTAAAGTATATCATTTTGTCAATTGTAAATTTAGATTTATGTACACTAAAGTATATCATTTTGTCAATTGTAAATTTAGATTTATATTCATTTTATTTATATTCATCTAGGCACTTATTAAGATAAACACATAATTTGAGTCTAATATGCTCAGTGCAAAAACTAGTTTCATGAAAGATGCTAGAATTGTGACATAATCAGAACCAAAGCAGGGAGGGGAGATTTTGTATGGTTCTCTGCTGTCCAGAATAAAGTCTACATTCCTGTCATTGGCCCAACAGGCCTCCAACATCTGGCACCAAGCCGGGAACTATCACTTCTGATACTGACTTGAATTACACTCATCTGACATTCCATATAATATTCCATTCCTGCTTTCCTTTTCATAAGCATATGTTTTCACTCTCCAAATAGACTGCAGGATCCTTAGGAGCAGGGAAAAATATAGTGGGAAGGCCGTGAGGAAGGGAGCAGGATTGTAATGCCAGTGGGGTCACAACCAGCCTCACACAGAGGGTGTTATTTGAAAGAAGTGAGGCAGCAACACTTAAATCTAGAAGCTGAGTTGCCCACACAAAGGGAACTGTCAATATATAGTCCCTGAAAGAGATACATACTTACAGCAAGTTTGAGGCTAGCAGAGCTGCGCGAGGAAGGAAAGGAGTAGTGGGATTTGAGGCCAAAGAGATAACAAGAGCCGGAGTGTGGGGCCTTGCAAGGTACTGAAAGGACTTTGGGTTTTCTTTTTAGCGAAATGAGAGCCATTGGAGGGTTTTCAGCAGAAGAGTGACCTGATTTTATTCACCTTTTATTGGAAATCTGTGGGACAGAACTAGGCAATGAGGGTGCTACAATAATAAAGGGGAGTGTTGGCAGTGGCTTGACCAGAGCAGAAGTGGGAATGAAACAGTTGGATTCTGTTTGTTTTCAAAGAAGAGCTCATAGAACTTACTGATGGATTGTTATGTAGGATGTGAAAGAAAACCACAGAAATGACTCCAACTAAAACAGTAAAATGCCATTCACTAATTTCAAGATGATGGGAGAAGCTGTTTTGCAGAGATAATGAAAGAAATTCTGTTTGAAGCCTATTAAAGTTTGAAGTGCATATTAATTGGACTTTCAAGTTGAGATGTCAAGTAAGTAGCAGGGTCTCTGAGTATGGAATACAAGGCTGTGGGCTAGTGACTTAACGTCTGCAACATCAACATATAGGCAGCATCTCCATAGCAACAAACATCAGTTCAAAATAATCAGACAGATTTTCATCCTCCACGTCCATCTTCTCAGATCCATCAGGAGCCACAGAACTAAGGGAAGAAAAAAGGCAGCATCAAATACAGAGCTTTCAAGCTGAGATCCACAAATACGTTTCAGGAGGCCTGAGAACTCCTGGAATTGCAAGCAAAATATATGGGGAAAGTGGGCACATTTTGAAAAAGGTGTGAATATCTATCACTGGGTCTCCAAAGTAACCCCTTCATGGCTCTAATAGGTTATTTGAATGAAAATTGCAATATGATTGCATACCCTTATTACCAAGGGCATTTTCCCACATTTGTAAAATAGGGATAACTTTTTCTGTTTGTTCCAAAAATTACAGAAACAGAATTACTAAATAAAGCACTTGTAAAACTGTAAATTAGGAATCCAGATGTCGTATGTACAAAGCAAACATTCCTTACTTCCTTAACCCAGGGCCCAGTCCTTGCACTGCTTCTTCTTCATTATCAATCCTCTTTTCCTAAACAGATATCATTTCACCTTCTGGCTTTTTTACCCTCATGGGAGTAAAAACTCAATCTATGTTTCCAGCCCAGACCTCTTTTCTGAAATCCAGATTTATATATCAAACTGTTTACTTCGTGTCTTCCTCTTAGATATGTGTAATAAGCATCTGACACTCTCTCTGGATGTCCAAAACTAAGATATGGAATTCTTTCCAAAACTTGTTCCTTCCGTATTCTTCCCCATTTTAGCAATTGATACCTCCATTTCAGTTGCTGTCAATGAAATCACTGGAATCATCCATAAATTTTCTTTCTCTCATACTCTACACATTCAGTGACTCAGAAACGAACTATCAACCTTCTGTCAAAATAAACAAAGAATCCAACAACTTTTCACAGCCTCTACCACTAATACACTGGTCCAAGCCACTGCCATCTCAACTCCTTTATTTTAGTACCCTCCTAACTGGTCTCTGCTCCTATCCAGGTTCCATCACAGTTTATTCTTCATCAGGCATCCAGACAGCTCATTCTAAAATATAAATCAGATCAACTCAGTCCTCTGCTCAAAACCCTGAGTGGCTCCCACCTCACTAGGAATAAAAGCCAAAGTAGTTACACCGCCCATATAGGAACTGCTCGCCTCCATTTGCCTTTCAGACCTCATCTCCTTTCCTCTGCACCCTTCTCGCCTCCATTTGCCTTTCAGACCTCATCTCCATTCCTCTGCACCTCTTCTGCCCTTTTGCCCAGACACAATAACTGTCTGCTATCTCCAGGCTTTGCTACTTGGTCGTCTATTTGGAATATTCTCTCGTCTTTTTTTCTGCAACCATCGCTCTATCAGTAAAGCTTTCCATGACTCTATCATTTAAAATTATCACGTTCTCGACTGGGCGCGGTGGCTCACACCTGTAATCCCAGCACTTTGGGAGGCCGAGGTGGGCGGATCACATGAGGCAGGAATTCAGGACCAGCCTAACCCCATATGTACTAAAAATACAAAAATTAGCTGCGTGTGGTGGCACATGCTTGTAATCCCAGCTACTCGGGAGGCTGAGACACTAGAATTGCTTGAACCCAAGCGAGGCGGAGGTGGAATGTGCCGAGATCGCGCCACTGCACTGCAGCCTGGGCAACAGAGCAAGACCCTATCTCAAAAAAAATAACTAATTAAACATCACCTCCTCCCTCCACACGTCTTTAGCCTGTTTCAGTGAAAGCACTTAGCACCATCTGATAGTTTCACTTACTTTGCGTGTGAACGCACACCCAACAGACGCCATGCGTACAGAAAATACTGTTTTGTTCACTGTCATTCACTCCTATAATTCTCAGAGCCATGAACAGTACCTGGCATACGTTATGTGCTCAATTTTTGTTGTTAAATTTATATCCTCATACAAACCAGTGCCTTAGCTCTGATAACATCGTTCTTTTCATATTAATGTACAAGTGCATATCTTTAAAAAAGATGAAACCCTAACTCCATTGATTTTCTCGATTTCAAAGTTATAACCCTACAATTTGCTTGCTGACCACAAAGAGGAAAAATCTGATTTTACAATGGAACTATCATCCTAAAGCAGCAATTGTCCTATTATCTTCAACGTAGATAAACCAGACATATGTCTCTGTATAAACTGACAAGCATATTAACCTGATTTCAACTAAGTATATAAAAGTCACTTCTGCTCAGGACAGAGTATAGAAGCCAAGTAAAATGATGCCATAAGAAAAGCCAATCCAGGCCGGGCGCGGTGGCTCACGCCTCTAATCCCAACACTTTGGGAAGCCGAGGCGGGCGGATCACGAGCTCAAGAGATGGAGAACATTCTGGCCAACATGGTGAAACCCCACCTATACTAAAAAATACCAAAATTAGCTGGGCGTGGTGGCGCGAGCCTGTAGTCACTTGGGAGGCTAAGGCAGTAGAATCGCTTGAACTCGGGAGGCAGAAGTTCCAGTGAGCCGAGATCACGCCACTTCACTCCAGCATGGCGAGGGTGAGAGTCCGCCTCAAAAAAGGAAAAAAAAAGCCAATCCAAATCTCCTACAGGTTTGGTCTCTAGCAAATCATTGTCCTGATGCCTGAATGTATACTTTTTCAAAAGGCGATCATTGCTGGTTAAGAATTTAAATTTTCGTGGCCGGGCGCAGTGCCTCATGCCTGTAATCCCAACACTTTTGGGAGGTCGAGGCGGGTGGATCACGAGATCAGGAGTTCGAGACCAGCCTGGCCAACATGGTGAAACCCCATCTCTACTAAAAACACAAAAATTAGGCGGGCGGCTGTAATACCAGCTATTCAGGAGGCTGAGGCAGGAGAATCGCTTGAAACCGTAAGGCGGAGGTTGCGGTGAGCTGAAATCGCGCCACTGCACTCCAGCCTGGATGAAAGAGCAAAACTCCGTCTCAACAAAAACAAAATAAGTTAAGTTATGGTGATGTTTCTATATTGCTCACTAAGCGATACCCTACCTTTTAATATTTTCGTAATATTCAAAAACACACTTTAGGTCTATTGGAAACAATACTTGCAAGCTCTCAAGTGAACATTTATATTGTTACCCCACACTGCCTTTTGTAGACGAGTTTTGTCACCAAGTCAAAAGCAGCAGCGCGCACGCCGCCTGGACTTGGGTCTGCGATCCTACTCACGCAGACGTGTTGCGCTCACGGATTCGCCTTGGTTTAAGGCCCGCCGTCTGGGTGCGAACTTTCTTAGTTTTTAGCCCTTCCCGCCATTTTGGGAAGGGTAACTTGCGGTCTCTCCGCGAGTTTCCAACTTCTGTAGTCTTTGAGAACTTTACGAACGCTTCAAGCTTAAACTGAAGGAGGAAGGCCCACGGGAATTATAAACTGTCGCAATCCAGCTTACTCACTGGTATCTAAAGTGTTAAAATGCCACAAGAAAGCTAAACATATTCAACATACCAACTTCCCTCAAGCAGAAAACAGTGGCTTTAAGTACTTTATGCCCAAATCCTAAACATGCGAGATTAAGCACGTGTAATTAAACGTTACCTGCAAATCTACACAAGTGCACAGTAACTACTTCTCAGCAAAAATCTGGAACAAAGCAGGATAACAAGATGTCCGCTCTTTTATGAAAAAAGTGGGCGGCCCTGAAAAGGGCCTTTGGTTGAAAATGAAAATAGAGTGCAGCAAGCAGGAGCCTTAGCCACCGAAGCCGTAAAGAGTGCGTCCCTGTCGCTTCAGCGCGTAGACCACATCCATTGCTGTCACGGTCTTGCGTTTGGCGTGCTCTGTGTAAGTGACAGCGTCACGAATCACGTTCTCCAGGAACACCTTCAGAACACCGCGAGTCTCCTCATAGATAAGGCCAGAAATTCGCTTGACACCGCCGCGACGAGCAAGGCGCCGGATAGCTGGCTTAGTGATGCCCTGGATGTTATCGCGCAAAACCTTGCGATGACGCTTAGCGCCTCCCTTACCCAAACCTTTTCCACCCTTACCACGGCCAGACATGACTAAGCAACTCCTAAAACCAACTTAGAAAACCTAAACGCCAAGGCAAAGCAACGCCCTTATATGCAGGGAATTCGGACCTAATTGAAGACTGAAAGCGCGCATACCGGAACTTTGGTCCTGCTTCTTGGCCCCACCCTGCATAGCCCAACCCTGGATGACGTCACCAACGACTCCAGCCTTTGGCATCTGAGCGCCGGCTCCGCGGAGGCGTCTCTTGCAATTGCTGGGAAATAGGAATGAGAGTTTTAAGGCTGTTTTAACAACCAAATCAGATTAAAGAAGTTTTAAGGCTGTTTTAACAACCAAATCAGATTAAAGAAATTAACATGTTTAAATTGTTATCAATTGTTCCTTCAGTTGCTTTAGGACGATTGGAGAGGAGCCTCGGTCCACAAGACCGGAAGCCTAAGGAGTGCAGCTTTGTCCCCAAGGTCACAGTGACTGGCTTTCTGCTGCCTGCTGTAAAGCACATGCGGACCGAAACCCCCCTTCGGAAGTGTTTGAAAACTGCAAGATTTCACCCTCTCCATCACCAAGCCAAGGGAAACATAACCAAAAGGGTTTTCTTCCCGATGGCGAAGGCATGATAGGTTAGTGATTCGTGGTAGAATTATTGCCCTCCGCGCGGAGGCCTGATTCTATTCCCAGTTTGTTCTCTTCTTTCCCTGCTTATTAAAATTTGTAATTGCCATTTAAATATCTAACTGCCCCTCACAACTGCACCCAGTGTGTAGGTTTCGGGGTGGGGTTTTTTTTTTTCCTTTTTTTAATTTTATTGAGACAGGGTCTCGCTATGTTGCCTGCCTGGGTCCCCCAAAGTGCAGTGACTACAGGCATGAGCTACCGCGCCTAGCCCACCAGTGTATTGATATTTATTTTTCTATCCCTAGTTTTGTTTTCTGTTTGATTCTGGTGATTCCTTTTTCCAAAGTGAGTTGGCAACCTGTGGTAGCCAAAGAAGTAGGCAACTGCTCGTAGGTTTTTTCTTAAATTACGAGGTAGTCTGAACGCATCGCCTGTAAGTAGTTAAGAGTACTGTGAGAGCTTGTCCTAGGCAGAACAGCAGAGTGGCGCAGCGGAAGCGTGCTGGGCCCATAACCCAGAGGTCGATGGATCGAAACCATCCTCTGCTAGGTTTTTTTTTTTTTTTTTCCCCCCCTTGTCTGTTTTCCTGAGGATCCCTTTTTTTTTTTAAGTTACAGTTTTTTAGGTTAAACAATGACGAAAGAAAACAAAATGAACCCGAGTATTTCTTTAATTCCAGAATTACAAGCATTTCCAGGAAATAATGTGAAACTACAATCTCTGCATGTACAATTTTGATTTTCATGGACACCCAAGTGTCATTAATCAATATTTCATCTGTAAACAAAGCAAATTTCTCTTGTTTAGAGGCTATACCACTGTTGCAGCCAGTTATGACAGTTGTAAGTTAACCTGCCAAGCAAGGAGAATGCTTATATAAACTGAGTGCCAAGGGTGGGGTGGGGTGGGAGCCCAGGAATGGAGTTTTATATCTTTTGATACATAATTCAGAAAGCACTATTTGCCAAGTAGTTAAGGCAATCGACTAGGAATTCCTAAATCCCCACACAGATTCTTTTCACCTACAAGGATCTTAATCTCGGAAAATGAGTTGCATTTTGAGGTGGGTGTGGAGTCTTCATAGCACTGATTGAACTCTGACCTGAGAAAAACATTTTTGCGGACCCTACTGGTAAATATGTCTCTACTCTCTACCATCTTTTAATATCTCAAATAGAACTATTCGCTGTGCTTATTTTTTAAACATATGTGTGGACTGCTTTATGCTTCTCTCTCTCAGAAAGGATTCCTATTCAGATATTTATGTGTCACATACTGTATTAGGAACTAAGAAAAAAACAACAACCTTAAGTAGTCTACAGTCTAGATATGCTTTTGTTGTTTTTGTTTTTTGTTTTTTGTTTGTTTATTTGTTTTTGAGATGAAGTCTCACTCTTGTTGCCCAGGCTGGAGTGCAGTGGCACGATCTTGGCTCATTGCAACCTCCACCTCCTGGGCTCAAGAGATTCTCCTGCCTCAGCCTCCCAAGTAGCTGGGATTACAGGTGCCTGCCATCATACTCAGCTAATTTTTGTATTTTTAATAAAGGCAGGGTTTTACCATGTTGGCCAAGCTAGTCTTGAACTCCTAACCTCAGGCAATCCGCCAGCCTTGGCCTCCCAAACTGCTGGGATTACAGGCTTAAGCCAACGCACCTGGCCCATATGCTTTTAAACAAGTAAATATGTAGAGTGCAATACGGTAATTCTGTGAAAGGATTGTACACTAAGTGCACTGGGAATAAGGAAAATAGTGCTTGTAATCCCATGACCACCCACTAATTCAGTAATTCACCAGAAGTAATCACATGACTCAGCATACTCTCAGTTAAGATTTATTATATCTATTGACCATTTTTTGTTTGGGTTAAAGAACATGTTTTAAAAATAAAAACAAAAAAGATTCATTATAGCACAGGATACAATGCAAGAAAAGCAGAAAAATTATGTATATACACAGGTAAATGTGGCTGTTACTATAGGACTGAATGAAAGAGGATGAACACAGAAATGAAGACAAAGACAAAAGGATTTGTTTAAAAGAAGGGGTCAGGGGGCTCCTAGCTTCTAGAGAACAAGGGCACTGAGCTTCTACAGCCCTTCGTATTTATTAGGTAGAGTGAACAAGGAGGAAGGGGTAACTGTCGGTCAGCTACTGGATTTATCACAGGCTGACGATTGCTTTCTTTGTTCAACAGACTCTAGATATTCCTATAGATACCTTAAGGAACACGGTGCCTGGGACATGATTGCTCTCAGCATTCCTTCTAGTGGCAGATGCACTTGTCAGTTTGCCAGCATGCTGCTTTCATGAGAACAGTTTGCTGTTTGCTCATATAGCCTCCAGTGGTATATTGAGTTGGTCACGTCCCTCATTCCTTTGGCCTCCAACATCTCCCCCTTTTTGTTTTTGCATTAATTGAATAAAGGCAATTCCAGACTGCAGCTTTCAATTGCCAGTTGGTGGTCCAGCCGATTTTACAGACCATGAACAGAAAACAGAGACACAATAACATTATTCCTATAATTATAAAAGAGACATTGAGGTGCTGTTTAAAGTAGGTCCAAGGGTTAAGCTTCTCTACACCTTGCTGGAATTAGCTCCAAGCTTCTAAAGAGGGCTGATACTCTTAAGTTTGCCTATTCAAATCAAGAATTTTACTCTGTAAATCATTAATATCAAAAGTAACATTGGATGTAAAAGCCCCCTGCAAATGGGCCTTTACAAGTCTCCATGGATATTCACTTTGATTATATTACACAAATTAGTTACACAAATATAAGTATGGTTAAAATGACAATGCAATTGCTGCTGCAACTGCAAACATTGTATTTGTTCTCCTAGCCACAGGACAGTAGTCTTTAACATTGCCACCTCTGTTTGTATTTTGGTGTTAATTTTATTTTGAAGCATCCGTGCCTGGTTGGCCATACGCGTCCAATTTTTCACATATTCAGCTGTTTGAATAGAGCTGTGCAGTGCTACTGAGGACACTACAATAGAGGTTATTAGTGTAACTAGGGAGACTGTAGCAAAAATTACCATGCCTAAGGCTCTACAAGCACAGTGAGTGAGCTGAGTAAGAAGGAGTTGTACAAAATATAAAGCCGGGATAGCCACCCAAGGCTGAAACAAATTGACAGGAATCCATAATCTGGGAATGCGACCCGGAATTATTAAGGTGGATATGTTGTGTGTTTGTATCGTGCTATGATTTATGCAGTGATACAGTTGACAGGACTCACAAGTCAAATGGGTGACGTTTACCTGGAGTTGGTCCTTTTTAGCCGCCAGAAAGATACAGGGATTAAAAACACAAATTGTAAATTGAGTGGTAATATTTCTTACAAAGGTAACATTAAAACTGTGTTGAGTCCTATTACTATTATTGGATAGTGTCCTGACCCAGATGCTGCCATTCATAAATGGGAGTGCTAACTTCCATATCGACTGCTGAATTGGGCCCCTCTTTCCTTGATGACGCCACTGAGGCAAAGACGGACTAAAGCCTGTTCCATGCCGAGCCAATTGCGTGGCAGATTAGGATTGAATCCCAATGCGATATAGCGAAGAAATGTTAAATGTTCACCACCAGTGGCAGCGAAGTTTGTTCCATGAGGTCTGATTCTCATCTCTCCCAAATGACCACAGGGACCCCAGTCAATAATGTCTCCCATTAACATAGACTTGTCTAGCTAAGGGGTCAAGACACTGGATCCAAGGAGGGGGGTGAGAATTATTGAAGGGAGCCCATTCTGTATAATCAATACAATTTGGACGATGGGGCTGGGAGAGATTAGTAAATCCACCAGTAATATTATTAGAGCTAAGGCCTAATAGGTACATAATGTTTCCATGGTGACTCAACCATGCCTGGGATTGGACTGCAAGGCAACTGCCATTGAGCGATGTATCCTTGGTGATGCATAAAGGGAGTCCCTCCAATGGGGCACTGTAATTGATACTATTGTTCTGAGAGTCTAATAGTTCTGTGTCAGGGGGAGTTAGGGGTCCTGGGGTCCATGCTCCCTGATCACGATATACTTCAGGAGGAGTGTCACTCCAGAGTACAGGTCGCACTACTCAGGGGTTAGGAACATATGCCCAACATGTTTTTGCTTCTACGCAGGGGAAACATACCACACAGGACACTACAGCTAGTATGGCCAAGAACATTGATTCAGGGGTTTTTGCCTGACCCTGGCACTCCAGCATTTTCTCAGCTTCCTGCATGGTTTTCTTGATCTGTCCCCATGTTATGAGGGTGGATGTCAATGTGACTCCAGTCGGCCCTTGTTCCATCTTTGCATTCAGATTCAACTGGCCTATGGCTTGTACTGGGGGAACCGGGCCCATGGTTGCGATCCACGGATCCCTCCAGTCTCCCGTTCCATGGTTGCACGTACCTGGAGGGCACCTACACAGTTTGTCCATCTCCTGTAAAAACACAAGCATACCCTCATCCCCACATCAGCAAATCCACTGGGCCTTTCCATTGTCCTTCTTCTGGGGATTTCCATAACACCTTTGGATAAACTTGCCTCTTTCCCTCTAACACTTGCCAATGTTGTTCTGCTAGAGTCTTACCATCCATACCAGGCATCAAAAAATTTAAAGTAAACAACGCTAAATGTAATTTTGTTTAAGGTGGTAGCTGGTCTCCTATTCCCCCTTTTTTTCTCAACATACGCTGTAGTGTTTGATGTGCCCGCTCTATAATGCCTTGTCCTTGGGGATTGTAAGGAATTCCTGTTTCATGAGTGATTGCCCATAACTGTAAAAAATTTTGAAAAGCATGACTAACATAAGCAGGTCCATTGTCAGTTTTTAATTGTTTAGAGACCCCCATATGGGCAAATGACGACAAACAATGCCATTGGACATGGCCAGCAATTTCCCCTGTTTGACATGTGGCATGTAACATATTGGAGTAGGTGTCTATAGTCACATGAACATAGCTAAGTTTGCCAAAGGCTGCTGTATGTGCAACATCCATCTGCCAGATTTCATTTGGAGCCAAGCCTCGTGGGTCGCATCCTTCCACAGGTGCAACACCAGGGACATGCTGACAAGTGGGGCAGGCTTGCACAATAGCTTGAGCTTGACTGCAAGGCAGATGGAACATATGAGTAAGGGCAGAGGTGTTTTGATGCAGTAATGCATGGGAAGCTTGGGCTTGTTGGAATACAGAACCAATTAATTTATCTGCTTTATCATTACCTTGAGATAGTGGTCCAGGAAGTTGCGTATGAGAGCGAATAGGGGCAGCACGAGAGAGAATAGCTTGCTGAAGTCTTAGAAACAAATTAAGCAGCTCTGGTTCTAGGGTGCCCTTAATAGTGGCAGTCTCAATGCAACTAGCTGCATTTACAACATAGGCTGAATCACAAACAATATTAATAGGAGATAAAGCCGTGAGCTCTAAAACCTGAATAACTGCGATTAACTCTGAGCATTGAGCTGAAACTCCAGAGATCTTTATTGTTTGAGTATGTTTAGTTGCATAAATAGCTGTGCGGCCTTTGTAAGAGCCATCGGTAAAATATGTCTTTCCACCTGGAATGGGCTTGTGATGGGTAATTACAGGGAGGATAAAAGGGTGAACTTTATAAAATTGCAAAATCTTGTCTGATGGATAATGGTTATCTATTATTCCCACAAAATCTGCAAAAGCAATTTGCCATGCAGTCGACATTTCCCATGCTGCGGCCTGTTGTTGGGAATCCAAGGGAACAATAATTTTATCAGGATCATATCCCGTAAGCATTTTTTACCTATGCCTACCTATTGTTATAAGTTGAGTAATTAAAGAAAGATAAACTTGCAAAGATTTCACTGTCAGATTGAATAAAAAAAAAAAGCCATTATATTACCATTACAGATTTGTCTATGAAATGGCCTAAAAATCCTGATGGAGAATGGGGGGTAGGAAGAATAAACAAAAGCAAAGGCTTTTGTGGCTTTAGCCGGGAGGCATGTTGTTGCTGAAGGATCTGTTCTACACGCTGTCACTCAGCTTCTGCCTCGTTAGTAAGTTGCCGAGGAGAATCTAATGAAGAATCTCTTTGGAGGGTTTGATAAAGGTGTGTGAGTTGGTAGATGGCAATACCTAGCATCAGGCACAGCCAATTGATATCCCCTAATAATTGTTGGAAGTCATTCAGAGTTTGTACCCTCTCCCTACAGAGAGTTACTTTCTGAGGCCGAACACTTCTTCCAGTAACAATAGTACCTAAGTACTGGTATGGGGAGGTTGTTTGCACCTTGTCAGGAGCTATTTTGAGATTCCATGCAGTCAAGACTCATTTTATTTCCCTGAATAACTGATGTAACATTTGATCTGTAGGAGCGGCCAAAAGAATATCATCCATATAATGAATGATGTAGGCATTGGGAAATATATTGTGAGGCTCCTTTAAAGCTTTTCCTACAAAATGCTGACATAACATAGGACTGTTGAGCATGCCTTGGGCTAAAACTTTCCACTGAGAGCGAGAGACAGGCTCTCTTTGATTAATAGAAGGCACAGAGAAGGCAAATTGAGGCTTATCCTTTTTGTGTAATGGTATATTAAAAAAAAAAACAATCTTTAAGACCTATTACTACAAGAGTCCAATCTCTTGGAATGGCTGCTGAGGATGACAGACCTTGCTGTAATGCACCCACTGGTTTAATCTGTGCATTAATAGCTCTCAAATCATGTAGCAGTTGCCATTTTCCTGACATTTTTGGATCACAAATACTGGTGAATTCCAGGGGCTGACTATTCTGTATGTTCTGCTTCCAATTGCTCTCTCACTAGCTGATGGAGTTGCATCAGTTTCTCCTGTGATAGGGGCCATTGATCCACCCACACAGGTTTGTCAGTCAGCCACTCTAGCGGCAAAGCAGTGGGTGGAGGAGAAATACCAATGACCCCCACCAAAAATCTTGATGACCTAGCCCTTTTCTGTTTTGTCCAGTTATTGATATTGGATCAGGGTTTCCCTGCAGGGGCTTTCCTAAGCCTTTTCCACTCTGAATCCCATTTTCTTTAACATTTTAAATCCTGGATTATCAATAGTTTCATTTTTAAGTCTCATGTCCCATGCTGTCAGTAAATCTCGGCCCCATAGATTAACAGCTATATTTGCAACATAAGGTTGAAAAGTACATGACTGTCCATGTGGTCTGAGACAGGATAAAATCTCAGCACTCCATTGAACACTTTGAGCTTTCCTAGTCCCACTAGGGATGTAGAAGTTAATTGCAGGGGTCAAGATGGTGGGCCAATAGTGTTTGGATATTACTAACACATCAGCTCCCGTATCCATAAGCCCATAGAACTTCTTTCCTTTAATTTGCACTGTACAGGTGGGTCGATTAAATGCTATGGGTTGTGATAGATAAATTTACCGCCTAGTTGTACTTCCAAATCCTTGATTCCCTCGTTTTTCCTTTCATGGGGAAGGGTGCAACTTGCAGGGAATAAGCAATAGTTGAGCAGTATATTCTCCCAGTTCAAAAACCCAAAGATCTTGTGACATTACTACTACTTGAATTTCTCCTTCATAATCACAGTGAACAACTCCGGGGACCATGGTAATGCCCTGTAAGTTAAGATGGCTTTTGCCCAAAATTAATCCCATATATCCTGTTGGCAAAGGTCCCCAAATACCAGTGGGAATCTTTGTGGGTTTGTCTCCTCCAACAAATGTAACCCGTTCTCTGACTGGAAGATCTAATCCTGTGCTTCTGGGTGTTCCTGGGGAGAGGGAATCAATGTTCTTCTGGGAACCCATCCCTGAAATGGGGCTGTGGCCTGGATGGGGAATGCCCTCATTGTTTGAGGGGCCCGGATCCAGGCCCCCTTCTCGTTTCCCAACAGGGGGGTGCTATTCTGATGAAATTTTGAGTGGCATTGATTAACCCAATGATTTCCTTTATTACAACGAGTGAAAAGTCCTGGCATTTTTTCTGTCTGGGGGAACTGCATTATAAGATCCTCTCTGCCCAGAGGTCTGATGGCATTCTTTTTTGAAATGTCCAATTTTTCCACAATTATAACATTTTCCTACTTTAGGGCTTGACCCTTGGCCCTTTCTAGATTTGTTACTACTAAATTAGCCATTGCTTGAGCCAACATTGTAGAATGATGGAGTTCAGTTCCCACATCCTGACAGGCTTTGAGAAATTTTCCTAAGATCTTTGCACACCTCACAGGTGCCAGAGCACGTTTACAATCTGCACTTGCATTTTCAAAAGATAGAGTCAAAGTAAGCATTTCTGCAGCAGCGGTATGAGGAATCTGATGCCTCACTGCCTCTTGTAATCGTACAACAAAATGTGCATAGGACTCCTGCGACCCTTGCATAACTTGTAGAAAAGATTGTACTGGGACTCCTTGCTCTGGAATGGTGTCCCAGGCGCGTTTAGCAGCCAAGGCAGACTGCTTGTAAGCAGTGCCTGGGAGTGTCCATTGTCGCAGCAGATCTGAATAAGGGCCATTACCCAGTTGCATATCCTCTGTAATGTCCCCGTGTCCAGCAGCACGATTCTGTCTAGTCTGGTCTGCACACAGTTCTAGCCAGTTTAAATTCCATGTCAGATATGCACTACCAGACAAACAAGTGTGAGCCAAATGCTTTATATCAAAGGGTGGAAGGCACATAGCACCGAGTACAGATTCTAGCAATCCTAAAGTAAATGGGCTCTGTATTCCATTATTAACTACACTAGCTTTTAATTCCTTCAACAACTTAAACTCTACCGGGGTGTGTTCATAAGTAAACTGCTGTGGATTATTCAGATTGGGCCTTATGGAAATAGGAAAAGCGCAAGGTCCTAGGGGCTCTCCAGCTATGGCAGCAGCGCAGAGAATTCTTTGTGTTGGGGTCTCTTTCTGCTACTGAAGGAGGCGGTATAGATGTTTCTGCTATTGGGGGGATGGTACAGGCCAATTTTCATCCTTTCCTGTTTATCATTTTCTTTTCTTTTTTTTTCTTTTTTTTTTTTTTTTGAGACAGAGTCTGGCTCTGTCACCCAGGCTGGAGTGCAGTGGCACGATCTCAGCTCACTGCAAGCTCCGCCTCCCGGGTTCATGCCATTCTCCTGCCTCAGCCTCCCAAGTAGCTGGGACTACAGGCACCCACCACCACGCCTGGCTAAGTTCCTTGCATTTTTAGTAGAGATGGGGTTTCACTGTGTTAGCCAGGATGGTCTCAAATCTCCTGACCTCACGATCCGCCCGCCTCGGCCTCCCAAAGTACTGGGATTACAGGCGTGAGCCACTGTGCCTGGCCTCCTGTTTATCATTTTCAATGCATGCTGTGGGTGAGACAAAAGATTCTTTCAATTTTTGAGATTCAGAACATGGCTCCTGTGGTCCAGCAGAATAAGAAGGGGACAATGGCAGAAGGACAGTACAGACTAAACCCCAAACAGAGAAAACAGAAGGATCAACTTTGAGACCTTTTTGATGAGCCCGTTTTAATCTGTCTCCTACTGGGTCCCAATTTTCCACATTGAGGGTGCCTGTCTGTGGAAACCATGGGTTATGCATAATAAACTCCTGCAGAAGTTAGTGTTTGAGAGCTAACCTGAGCATTAAGCAACTGCACATAATGTTGCTCCTCCATAGACAAATTCTGCCCCATGTTACCCTGATTCAGAAACTTCCCGCTCCCAGTACCTCCTCAGGGCACTGACTTTATATCCTCCTCTGGCTGACTCGTCCTGGGGTTCCTCGTTCATCTGATCAGTTTCACTTTCTCTGCTCCAGCAGACCTTCTTCATTCAAGTCTCTGTTTGGGTGCCATTGTGGCTGTTACTGTAGGACTAAACGAAGGAGGACAAATGCAGAAATGAAGACAAAGACAAAAGAATTTGTTTAAAAGAAGGGGTCAGAGGGCTCCTTGCTTCTAGAGAACAAGGGCCCTGAGCTTCTACAGCCCTTCATATTTATTAGGTGGAGTGAACAGGGAGGAAGGGGTAACTGTTGGTCAGCTACTTGATTTATCACAGGCTCACATGATTGCTTTCTTTGTTCAACAGACTCCAGATGTTCCTATAGATAACCTTAAGGAACACGGTGCCTGGGACGTGATTGCCCTCAGCATTCCTTCTGGTGACAGATGCAGTTGTCAGTTTGCCAACATCCTGCTTTCATGAGAACAGTTTGCTGTTTGCTCATATACCCTCCAGTGATATATTGAGTTGGTCACGTCCCTCATTCCTTTGGCCTCCAACAGGTGAAGGCTAAAGAAGGCTTTCTCATCCACCGTCTTCACTGAGGATAGGAAAGCCCTTTCTCTCCAATTGTGAACTGCACGCATGTGTGTAAGCTGTGCTTGCATAGCAAAGTCCACTTGGGCATTAGAGTCAAAGTTGTTAAGGGGAGCTAGTCATAGCTACCACGTGGCCAGCTATGTGGAACCAGACACCAGGCACACATCATGAATCATCATATTTACTTTAAATAATGCTGACAACCTAGTTCATAGTGACACACTACTTGAGATATATAGAATAACATTATTACCCAGTAAGTATGTGAACATTCCAATATTTTAGTAAGGGTCATCACCATGGCACTTATCTACAGAGATAAATGAAAACTAAAACAGGGTTGCTGCATTAATTTTGCCCTGGCAATTGTCTGATTCTAAAATGGTGGCAGGTTTTGAGCCAAAACTTGAATGAGTAAGAACTTGCCATATAGCCGAGAAGAGCACTCTAGCAAAAAGAAATAAATATAAGGAAGCATACTAGTTAAAGGTTTTTAAGGAACTACAAATAATTCAGTGTGATGAAGTATGGAGGTGAGGTCATGTGAGGGAGAGGGATTTGGAGAGAAAAGTGGCTGTGTTCCGATCACCTCCTGTGCACCTGTTGAAAGACAATAAATTCTCCTGCCCTAAATAGTAAGAAGGCTGGACACATGACACTCAACACTGAATAAATGAGACTGGCAGAAATTTATTAGTCATATGTACTCACAGCCTGGAAAAAAGAGGGCACTGCACACCATGCAAGGCCACAGAAGGTTTGCACTCAGGAACAGAATGAACCATTAGGGGCTGTGAGAGGTAGGCTTTGTAGTCATCAGAGGGTTGGGTGACTCCTGGTTCCCTCCAGAGAATGTAGTTGGCTTGCTTTAACAGTTTTAGGGACTGGCAGTGAGACGAAACCCATTAGGTTGAGGCCTGAGTGAGATGCAGCTGGTCTGTCAGATAAGGGAACTGGACAAGTAGGGAACCTTTCCTGCCTGTGGGAGTCATAGCTATCAAGACAGGGGAACTTGTGGATAAGCATTTTTGGGGAGCTCTGTGAGGGTCAAAAATCTCAAGGCAGCAGTTGAAATTTTAGGTCTTACAATACCTAAAATTGGTTTGGAGTTATGGCAGAACAAAAAGGGAAAGAACAGGTCATAAGGGGGTGAGTATACAAGGCAAACACTTGGATTTTATTTTTCAGTGGGCAATAGGAAACCACTGACCAATTGTGAGCAAAGAATATTATTCCAGTTCTCTCCTGAGAAAAAAAAGTCTCTGTCCCATTCCAGGAGGTGCAGCAATCAATCAATCAATCAATAAGGGGGGAAATAAAGGAAAAAAGTCTTTAGAGTTTTCATGTTTATGATCTGGTCCTTGATTGGTTTATTTTTCAGCAAGTCACTTCTTTTCTAACTTGGGAAAGGGAAAGTTTGGGACTGTATATATTTATTTAAATCTGACCACTCCACACTAGTCATCTCCACTTGAATGTTCAATACACAACTTGAAGTAAATGCTGAAACAGATTCTAGATCCCCACCACACACATACACACTCCACTCTCAAAATGCTCTTTCTGAAGTCATTCCTGTCTCAGTAAATGCAAACTGTGTTGTTACAGCAAAAGAAACTGGAGATATATATGACTTTTCTATTTATTTCACACCAATTTAATCACAAACCCTTTAAAAAATACCCAGAATTCAACCACTCCTTGATACTTCTACAAACACTACCCATAATGGTTTATGGGTCATCCAGATATTATAATAGCCTTTCAATCAATCTTCTCCAGGAAGGAGAAAGAGAGAGCAACAAAGATTTTTGCAGAATAGAAGAATATTGTTAAATAATTATCACATTGGCCGGGCGTGGTGGCTCACACCTGTAATCCCAGTACTTTGGCAGGTCAAGGTGGGAGGATCAGCTCAGGTCAGGAGTTCGAGACCAACCTGGCCAACATAATGAAACCCTGTCTCTACTAAAAATACAAAAATTAGCCAGGCATTGGTGGTGGGCGCCTGTAATCCCAGCTACTTGGGAGGCTGAGGCAGGAGAATCGCTTGAACCTGGAAGGCAGAGGTTTCGGTGAGCCGAGATGGTGCCACTGCACTCCAGCCTAGGCCACAGAGTGAGACTCTGTCTCAAAAATAATATAATAATAATAATAATAATAATAATAATAATTCTCACATTGAAGATGATTGCAGAATTCGAAAATAAATGAGAAATTCTGCATATTTTTATTGAGCTCCTACTATTTGTCAGATGTTATTCTATGGATAGGGAAAGAAAGACTATGTAAAAGGCCCAATTTCTATGCACCAGAAGCCGCTATATTTGCTAACCAAGAGAAACCAAGACTTATCGCAAATGAGCCAGGAGAGCCATTATTCCCAGTATCTGGGGTTTAGGAAAATTAAGGAAATGTCTTATATGTAGGCTGTTGACATTATCTTCAAATGAAGTACTTGACTTCACAGAGATTCACTGACAGGCTTGAAAGAAGCCACACAAAATAGAACTTTATATGCCATGATGGGGCCAAGAGCGCTACGGAACATTATAAATTCTATAAATATCTTCTCCATAGTATGATGCTAATGCATTACATTTTCGTGTTGATTCATCTATTAAATGTAAAAATTGTTAATAATAAAAATTTTTGCATTTCTATTTCGTGTTCCTTCACTTCTTAATATATGGGAACCTCAAAAACTGGTAATGGCTCTAGTCCGCTCGGCACTCCTGAGAAACCCCAAGGAAAGTATTTTCTTTCCTTTCTAAACAGAACCATACCACGAAAAGTGCTCTGATATCACATTATCACAATCAGAGAAAGTACCAGAACAGCATGGAGAGAGGGTAATTGTCTCCGGGGTCTGCAGATATCCATGCAGGATGGCGAGAAAGACCACGGTGCAGATGTTGCCTTGTGGTAAAACTGCCTTCCAGGTACAGTTTTCTTAACAACTATCTGGGCAGACCCTGCAAGAACCTAGTCTGTAAATGGTGAATGTGGATGAGCATCATAGGGAAGAAACCTTGAGTAAGCTTATTTTAACATATCCTTCGATGCAGACAATATGCAGAATTTTAGCATCTTTTAGATGCCATAAACTCCACTTCTTCTGCCTTGGGAGTCAGAACAAACGACTTTTCTCTCCAAGGAGTAGTCATATTACCACAAGACTAAAATAATTGTCGATACCAACCGTTTATAAATCCCGATTCTGTGGCCCCAAATATCCCACCTAATCTAAAGTTTTCATTTTCTCATTGGCGAAAACACGGGCGCTGTGGATGCCAACACGGGGGGTTGGGGGGGGTGGGGCGGGTGAGGGGGAAGCTCGTTTTATTTTCTAAGTATTGCAGCAACAACCGACCTGCGAGGGACCACGTGGCCTAATGGATAAGGCGTCTGACTTCGGATCAGAAGATTGAGGGTTCGAATCCCTTCGTGGTTAAGTGGGGTTCGTTTTCGGGCCTGAAAATTTTATTACCCATTTCATTCCAAGAAAAAAATAAATCATACACTCTCTGGGTTTTCTGAATCCTTTTTTTTCTTCCATCTCCTCTCCTTTAAAGGGAAGAAGGAGACATTCTCAAAGGCCTTAGGAGAACAAGTGACAGAGTGAAGAAAGACTGGAAAGTCAAAACTGAAATACAGCCATCTACTATTTTGGAGCTGTCAGGTTCTCCCCAAGTTTGGATTTTAAGCACCTGCGTTTCGGTTTTGTAGGCTTAGATTCAATTCAAGGATTCAATTCCTTGAAAAAAAGAAATTCAGATCTATAAGCCAAGCTGTCTCAAACTGTAGCGTCTCAGACTAATGCCAGGCCCCAGTGGCTAGCACAGTAGGAAACCTGTAGCACTAGGCCAAAAACTCTTCACATTTCTTTTTTAGTCTACATCCGCGTGTACCAAGGAGTTTTGGCAGCTGCTGAAGCCTATGTTACTAGTTCTTACTCTCCATTTTAACTTTTTTGTTGTGGGTGTGTTGCCATCAAAAGGATGAGAATACCTAATATTGAATTTCATATTGCAAAGCAAAAATATAAAGGTAATTAAAATAGTCCAACTGGTTACAGTGTGTGTGTGCAAACAGGAAAAGACAGGGAACACAGCTGTGCAAAATATATAAAAAACATTTTGTATTCCTAAATAACATTTTGTGTGCCTGAATTTAATAATAATTTAGGATTAAGGAAAAGTAATTTGCAATTGCTGACATCATGATGAAACATAAGACATTTGACTCCATCCAGATGAGATCATTGATTCAAATCACATGGAGTCCATAAATGTGTTTCTAGATCAAAGCAAAGAATATTAAAATTAGTAATAATTACCTCTCCCTGTCCCCAGCTTCTTCCATAGCTCTGTTTGATTCTGGTTTCCTCTAGTCATCTGTAGATTCCAAGTTGTATAAAAAATGTGGGGATTGAGCATTGGTTTCCAGACTTTGAAATTTATTGGATTAGAAAGTGTCAATGTCCTAATGTCATGCAAAACCATGTTCTGCCTTGTTAATGGCAAAACCCACCATTTGCACTGAGCATCCTTTTATAAACTAGAAAAAGGATATAACCTCAAAAGAAGAGTAACCTTTTAAAATGAATACAGTGATACTTGAGAATTACATAGCCCACCTTTTTTCTTGATTCTAAGAACAGGAAAAAGCTTCCTCCTCTCTCTCTGATCAGTATGTAACCCTGTGTACCAGAGGATGAACAAGACTTTTTCCAGGGGCCCCACAGCCTCCCTCAAGCATTTAATGAAAGTGGAAATTCTGATGCAAGAATATAAAAATTTGCCTGTCATAACCTTTTCTCTCTTCTTTTTCTTTCTTTCTCTACTGCACTGATAGCAAAGAATACCAAAAGGAGGAGAGAGACTTTCCAGACTGGGAAGTGCCAAAAGGGAGAAAACTGAAAAAGATAGGGAAATCTGTGGACATCCTGAGTCTTAAATGGTCACCGTGATTTAGGAACTTGTCGCAAATCCACCAAATAAAAATATATGCACCCTTTGATGAATGTGTAAGCCTTTGTGCTTTGAGAGTGGGATTCAGAAAATAAATAAATAAATAACATGAAAAACATCTTTTGGAGCTGGATTTAAAAAAAGCAACTGGAAGAAAATAAATCAAGAAGAAAGATTTCTAGATGTGTATCACAAACACTGGGAGTTGGGTCCAGTTGCACAGGGGATTAAGAGATTCATGAATTTAATAGAGTAGCCCCCCTTATTTACAGGAGTTATGTTCCAAGACCCCAGTGGATGCCTGAAACCTTGGATAGTGCTGAACTCTATATACACCATGTTTTTTCCTATACATACACACATATGATAAAGTTTAATTTATAAATTAGGCATTTTAAGAGATTAACAACAATAACTAATAAAACAATTATAACAATCTACATACAGTAATAAAAGTTATATGAATGTGATCTCTCTGTCTCTCAAAATACTTTATTGTACATTACTCACCTATTTTCAGACCTCAGTTGACTATGGGTAACTGAAACCACACAAAGTGAAACCTCAGATAGAAAGGGGACTACTGTAAATGTTTATGGAGCACCTACCCTGTGCCTGCTTCTCTCCCCAGCCACTGTGCTAGGTACTGGGATTCTAGAATATAGGATCTAGCAATCTAGGAACACAGTAACAAAAGTACACAAAAACCCATGTCCTCAAGAGGTTTGGAGTTGAAGGAAGAGAGGAGGAGACAACACAGAAAACACAAAATGAATAAGTAGATTATATAAGTAAATTATACTTTATATTAGAAGAGATATATTCTGAAGGAGTTAAAAACTATGCCCCTCTGGCATAGTGACTATTTTGAGTTAAAGGCACTTGAAAAATAGCAGGTGCAAGAATATCACTCTGACTCTCATTCTGTTTCTTAAAAGCAGAAGATTAAATTCCTCTGTGAAATAAGTCCTCCCTAAACTAGAATGACAGTATCATTCATTCTAGTTTCTAAGGTAACTGAGGCTGAGGGAAATCTGTGTAAACAAATCTTGTTAAATGAGCCTTTATCCTCTCAGCCACTTCTCTACCCAAGTAACTACCCAAGCCCAAGCCCCTTTGCCTTGTTACATTTACATAGTTTATCACTTTCTGTCTAATTCAGCATGTAAGTGTTCCACTCTCACTGCACTGTAGTATCTTCATTTTCCAATGAAGCCTCTTGTGCCACAGAAAACTATTAAATGAATTTGTATGGTCTTTTTGTATTAATCTGCCTTACATCAATTTAATTCTCAGGTTCAGCTGGAGAAATTGTAGTAAGAATAGAGGTAAAATTTTGCCTCCACTACAGTTCAAAAACATAAAGATTATATTATATATTTTTAAGACATAGGGTCTCACTTTGTCACCCAGGCTGGAATGCAGTGGTGTAATCATGGCTCACTGCAGCCTCAACCACCAATCCTCCTGCCTCAGCCTCTCAAGTAACTAGAACTACAGGTGTGTGCCACCACATCTAGCTAATTTGTTTTTTGTAGAGACAGGGTCTCGCTATGTTGCTCAGGCTTATCTTGAACTCTTGGCCTCAAGCAATCCTCCTGCCTCAATTCCCAAAGTACTGGGTTACAGATGTGAGCCACCATGCCCAGCCAAAACCATAAAGATTTTTATTATGACTTGCAAGGAGCAAAGACTATGTGTTTCAGTCAGCTATTGCTCCATTCACACACACACACACACACACACACACACACACACAAATGCTTAAAAACATACAATAAGCATCTGTGTGTGTCAGTTGAAGGTCAATAGCTCTAGGCCAAATTATATGAATGGCTGTACCTTAAGATGTAAGTACACTTCAGCTTACCTCCTTTGCGCTTCACAGTAGGAATTCTAGTTAGTTCAAAGCATGTTCTTTCTGGGGCCAAGGGTGAAAAGACAGCAGCTACCCAAGGGAAAATTTTTCTCATGAAGATGGCAGAGGTGCATATGGACACCCAACTATGCAGGCATATTCAAAGGCCCTAATTGACTCATGCCTGCTAACTACACATTGACCAAAGTCATTGTCATGCCCAAGGCCAAAGTCAAAGTGATATGGAAATATACCACATGTCTTTGGGAGGAATTGCAGAGTTGTTAGGCAAAGGGCTGAGATATGGAAAGAAATGAAGAATTTACCAAAACTTACAAATTAACCTATATCTTGAGGAAGAGAAAAACAGCCCCAGTAGCCAGAACATTAACAGCTAGGACTTGGAGTTGCTGGGAGCTGGCCTGGCTCTCACAGCAAAGCTCTGGTCAACTCCTATTGGATATAACCAATCTCAAAAAACACCAACAGGCAAGGACACTTTGTGGCCATTATGACTTGAGATAAAACAAGACAATTCATAATCATGGTGAGTAAAAATAAGAAACAAGGACATCGTCAAATAACAAAAGGAACTAAACATCTCCTCCTTTCTGGCTAATATGTCTACTGCTTCTTTACCAGTTATAGTGAGAATCCTGCTTTATCCTCTTGGTTTGTTTGTTTGTTTGTTTGTTTTTGAGACAGAATCTCACTCTGTCACCCAGGCCAGAGTGCAGTGACGCAATCGAGAGTCACTGCAACTTCCTAGATTCAAGCGATCTAGGCTCACCCACCTCCTAGGTTCAAGCAATTCTTGTGCCTCAGCCTCCTGAGTAGCTGGAATTACAGGCATGTGCCACCAAAACCCAGCTAATTTTTGTATTTTTAGTAGAGACGGAGTTTCACCATGCAGGCTCAAACCCTGACCTCATGTGTCTGCCCGCCTCTGCCTCCCAAAGTACTGGGATTACAGGCATGAGCCACCACACCCAGCCTATTCTCTCACTTTCTAGATAAAAATTATTAGGATATACAATCACAAAATTACGGTCAGCTAATGGTTCACCATGGCATTTTGTCTCCCTCTTTGCAACAAACCAACAAATCCAATTTTGCTTGTCTACAGGTGTGTCTCTGGTGGTCTTTGTCAGGAATTTGCCAACAGTCTTGAATTCTGAAACATTAAACATCACAGACATAGAGGCAGCTAACTTTTATGTAACACCTCCCCTTTGTCCACCACTAAACCAGATTAAGGGGAGATGTGTTAAACGTGGAAGACAACAGAGCCTCTGATAAACCACATGAATAAAAAAAAAAAAAAGAAAGATTTTTTTTTTAAGTTGAAAAGTTTTGCATGGCATAAGCATAACCAATTTTTCGTGTTTTTTGTTTAGATATGGGATGTTTAGATATGGGCCAAATGGCAGTTTTAAATATTTATTTAGCAAGTTTAGCAGTCTTTTTTGTGTGTGATTTTTATATAACATAAATTTTAATGGTCCTGTGGGCTTCATTATTTAGGAATGACATAGCATATGTAACCAATTCCTTTTTTCTTTCTTTCTTTCTCTCTCTCTTTTTTTGTTTTTGTTTTTGTTTTTGTTTTAATGCGGGGAGGTTGGGGTTGTGGGGGGGGGTGGCGGTCTTGATATATTGCTCAGGTTGGTCTCGAACTCCTGGACTCAAGTGATCCTCCAGTCTCAACCTTCCAAAGTGCAAGGATTGCAGGCGTGTGCCACTGCACCAGGCCCAATTCCTTATGATTACACATTCATGATGAAAACTGCCAAAACAGCGAAACCAAAACTAAGAAGGAAGTGAGGGCAGTGATGGTTCTTAACCCGGGAGACCCAAGGCACTTGCAAAACGACCACTAGACTCCACCCCTCTAAAGATTTCGATTTAAATGGGTCTAGGGGAGGGGAGGAGACACGAGCATTTTGAGAAATCTCCCCAGTTATGTATAATTAACAACCACCGGATCACAGCTAGATAAGGAGAAATGCTAGGCGCTACTCAGGGGGTTAAGCAAAAAATCAGAGGGTCGGAAATCAGTTTTCAACTACAAGAGTCTTGCGGATCTGGAGCAGCGGTGGATACACCTCTGCCTGCGCGGAGGGAGCAGAGCTAAAATACTGTAATTTTTCGGTCCTTTATAAAATGGAATCAGTAATCATGTTACCAACAGAAGGTTGTTAGTGCCAGCACACGTTAGTGTGCTAATACATACTGAAGAATACCTCTCTTAAAGGGAGCTAAAAACACCTAATTCTCAGTGAGCAAACGGGGAGGTCTAGCAGATGATACCTTACTGAGGGGAAACCTTTAAAAAAGCCCCATTGGCAAGGAAAGCCGAGCGACGAGGATGGGATTCGAACCCACGCGTGCAGAGCACAATGGATTAGCAGTCCATCGCCTTAACCACTCGGCCACCTCGTCACATGGCCGGGCTTCTCGTGATATGTGTAATGTTTCTCTTCTCAACAGTTTCATTTGGCAATTCCTATTCTTTTGTTAAATGTTTTCAGTGACGGAAATAATGGATAAATGGCCCTCTTACTCTCATAAAGGAAGAAAAACTAAAGAGGAGACTGGGAGGGAGGAATAGACCCTAATAAAGATGACAAAGTACACTTTCTAAGGGAAAAATAAGATAAATTAAAAAGGAAAAACGAATTAGTGACTGCTCCTGTTTTTTAAATCAAATTGGATTTTGTCTTTTTTCTTAGGTCATGTATATGAACACCATCATTAAACCAGGTATGTCTGTTGTTGCATTCCTGGACACTCCCTGGTAGGGATTCCCAGAGGGATGCCTGCCATATGATGGCACTAACGCATCTGAGAAATAACCATTGTCTCTCCTAGAAGCCCAAGTGGGTGACTGGTAAAGTGCTGAAGTGATGGGTTACAGTCAAATTGTGATTGGTTCTGAGTGTCAGACCCTAGATTTTGGACTGTATCTTAAAGAATCGTGGGGCCATCTGAGGGATTTTTGTTTTGTTTTTGCTTATTTTGCACAAAGAAATGTGATGAAAATGATACTTAGTGTTGTCATTTTTATTATCTGTTTGTATTTCATTTGAATTCTAAATTTAAAAAATAAATTTATTTTTATAGAGACAGGGTCTCACTATGTCACTCTGTTGCACAGGCTAGCCTCAAACTCCTAGGCTCAAGCAATCCACCCACCTTGGTTTACCCAAAGTACTGGGATTACAGGCATGAGCCACCGTGTCCAACCTTTCTTTGGTTGTTTCTGACTCATTTCATCACAATCAGAAAAGTCAGTCTGATGCTAATGTTCTGTGAAATTAGGCAAAACAGAAGAACCCCATGACTTAGCAGTGACTGCCTGGCCGATTCCTGACAATATGCAGGCCTAGCAAATACGGTCAGACCAGTTCCTGGATACCAGGGGCTGTTTTCTCACCTATACCCAATAAAATTACAAAAACAATAATACTGTGTATGTGTGTGTTTTGACATGATGTAGCATTAAAAAAATAAGGCCGGGCACAGTGGCTCACACCTGTAATCCCAGCACTTTGGGAGGCCAAGGCTGGAGGATCGCTTAGGCAACATGACGAAACCCCGACTCCACAAAATATACAAAAAATTAACCGAGTGTGGTGGCTGGTGCCTGTAGTCCCAGCTACTTGGAAGGCTGTGTTGAGAGGATCAGCTGAGCCTGGGAGGGCGAGGCTGCATCAAGCCATAATCACACTACTGCACTCCAGCCTGGGTAACAGAGTGACAGAGTAAGACCCTGTCTCAAAAGCAAAGCAAAGCAAAGCAATTAAGAATATGATCAAGATTCAAACTGTATCCCCTAGGGAGGTACCAAGGAATTACCTAACAAATATCAGACATATTAGGCATCAAATCACCATCAAAACATAGCAGGCCAGGAAATGTACGAATTTTCATTTTTTTAAAGCTTCAGTTAGCAACAAATTCTAAAGTGTTCTGAAAAGAAAAAATATTGCTTGGTCTTGATTGTGTTTGGATTAGAAATTATAAAGCATGATAAACAAACCTGGACCTGAAGGGTTCATTAGTTCTTTGATTCATTCAATGTTTTGATGAATATTTATTGAGCATTGCGTATGTTCCAGGCATTGTTCTAAGAACAAATGTATATGCCACACACAAAATTCCCTGCCCTGGTGAAACCTAATTATGTAGAAATAATCAATAAACAACTTATAAAGCAAAATATAGGCCAAGCACAGTGGCTCACACCTATAATCATAGCACTTTGGAAAGCCAAGGCAGGCAGATTCCTTGAACTCAGGAGTTCGAGACCAGCCTAGGCAACATGGTGAAACCCCATCTCTACAAAAAATACCAAAATTAGCTGGGCGTGGCAGTGCACATCTGTAGTCCCAGCTACTCAGGAGGCTGAGGAGGGAGGATCGCTTGAACCCAGGAGGTCGAAGTTCAGTGAGCCAAGATTGCACCACTGCACTCCAGCCTGGATGGCAAAGTGAGACCTTGTCTCACCAAAAAAAAAAAAGCAAAATACACAGTATGTCAGAGGATGGTATATGCATAGGAGTGGTGGCAAGTTAAATAGGGTGGTCAGGGGAAAATTAGCTCAGTGGTTTTCCATACTGCACATTTGAATCCATAGGGAACTTTTGAGAAGGATTCATGTCAGGGCATTATCCCTATAGATTCTAATTCACTTGTTCAGTCATGATATTAAAAGAGAGTAGCAGTCAAGCTCTTCAATACTGGCTTGATTATAAAGGAAGATACACAATGGAAAACTAGTTTTAAAAAGGTGACGGCAAGAGATAATTTTCCCAATCCAAAAGGTACCAGGAATTGCTCCCAATACAGCACTTCCTGACCAAGCAAAAGAAGGTGTCTGCAAAATATCAGTCATAGCATTAGACCAGCTCCAATTAGGGCTTATTCTGCCCTGAGGTCTCTATAGTGTTTAACAGTGTGGTGGCCACACTTCCTGTGTAATCTCCTCCCTTTGAATGTTGGCTGGATCTAGTGACCTGCTCCTAACCTACAGAATATAAAAAATGTGATAGGATATTACTTTCATGATATCTCATGTGAGATATGTGTCTGTTGTTTTAAGCTGCCAATTTGGGTGCAATTTGTTATACAACAGATAACTAATACATGCAGGAAGGCCTGGTCAGCCAGAGAGCAGTGGATCCTATGGCTGAAAGGGAGTATAGTTGAGAATGTAAAAATACAAGACATCATTGCCATAAATTTGCCAAATCTGAGTTCAGATGCTAATCATTACATCATAGACCCTTTCCATAAGATTCTCCTATTGAAAGACTTGTGTATAAGCTTGGTGTAAATCTATACATTATCTTTTTGAAAAAAGCCATGACCAATAGATTAAATCTAAAGAGCATTAACAAATGCCTGCTATTTATTAATAAAGGGTATGGTAGGCTAAATAATGACCCCCAAAATAGGTCCACAACCAATCACCAGAACCTGTGAATAAGTTACCTTATGTTACCTTAAGTGGTCAAAGGAATTTTGCAGATGGGATTTCATTGAAGATTTTGAGATGGGGAGATTATCTTGGATTATCTAAGTGGGTCCAATGTAATCAAGAGGGTCCTATAAAAGGAAGGCAGGAGGTTCAGAGTCAGGAAAAGAAAATGTGACTACAGAAGCAAGAAGTGATGCAAGGAAGGGGCCACTAGAAGCTGAAAAAGCCAGGAAAATGAATTATCTCATGATGTCTCCAGAAGATACACAGCCCTGCTAATACTTTTATTGTAGACTTCTGATATCCAAAACTGCAAAAAAACATTTAATTCACGTTGTCTTAGCCAGGGATGGTGGTGTGCACCTGCAGTCCTAGCTACTTGGGAGGCTGACAGGGAACGATTACTTGAACCCAGGAGTTTGAGGCTGCAATGAGCTATGATTGTGCCACTACAGTCCAGCCTGAGTGATAGTGTAAGACCCTATTTTAAAAAATAAATAGGCCGGATGCGGTGGCTCACGCCTGTAACCCCAGCACTTTGGGAGGTTGAGGCGGTCAGATCAAGGTCAGGAAGTCGAGACAAGCCTGGCCAACATAGTGAAACCCCGTCCCTACTAAAAGTACAAAAAATTAGCCGGGCTTTGTGGTGGGCGCCTGTAATCCCAGCTACTCAGGAGGCTGAGGCAGGAGAATGCCTTGAACCCGGGAGGTGCAGGTTGCAGTGAGATGAGATTGTGCCATTGCACTCCAGCCTGGGCGACAGAGCAAGACTCTGTCTCAAAAACAAATAAATAAATAACAAAAAATAAATTCATATTGTCTTAAACCACCAAATTTGTGGTAAGCAATAGGAAGCTAATAAAAAGCCACTAAGATAGTACCATGAATAGGGCTAAACAGGCAGAAGGAAGTCTACAGGGCTTTTTTCTGGAACAATTTTTAGAGGCCAGAGGAGTTCACGGAGCTCACTTTTGTTGTCATTGAGAGCCCTGGAGGATATGTTTTGAACTGTAGAGAGAGTCAACAGAAGGAATTTAGAGTCCCACCAACAGTTGGGATTTCTGTATTTGGAGTCCAGAGTGTTAACCGTTATACCATGGTATCTTTGTATAACAAAGGTTCTAGGGAAGACTTGTATACTATTGCATCTGGTCAGTTAACCTTTAAAATGGGCATAGATTCAATGTAAGGAACACTAATAGCTTCTCATAGGGAGAAAAATGCAGGCTCTCAGATGACTCAATTTGTGGTTTGCACATTTTCATGCCCGAGTCCAGAGATAGCATAGAGAGCATTCGGAGTGAGCTCTGAAGAAGAAAAAAGTCATAGGTGGGGCCTCTGACACATGAACCTTTACTCATCCCAGCAGATGATTAACTTACAGTGGTCTAACTGACTTCAGGCTCCAGCAAAGCAAAGCAAAGCTTTCAAAAGAAGAGCTTCTAGGATACATGAGGGTGATGGGCAGTGGACAACTTTCAGTAGCCAGAGAAAAGAGCAAGAAGCGGGATGTTGCTCCAGAAAAGAAGTGCAAATATGTGAGACTATCTATACATGCCCAAGTGTGCTTCTCCATTTGGGTAAACTCAAGAGCAAGGTCACCAAAACTGAGATAGGTCCACTGAAATTTGAAGCCTAGGTGCTAGCCATTAAGTCACCAGGACATGGAAATTGAATCCCTACTGAAAGACTGATGTGTACTTTTAACATACCAGCTAATCTTTCAAATAATGTGGACAATGCATTAGCTTAAGGAGTTTGGATGGCGCCCCAACTGAGTACAAACGGTAGAGGCTCTAAGATGTGTACAACTGCAGTGCTGTGCAGTCCAAACATTTTAAGGACAGTGTTAGTGCTTAGAAGCAGATGGGACGCTTTAAATAGGCTCTAGAAAAGGAAGAAACTGAGATTGGGGGCTGTAAAACATAAACTCTTAATCACTGGGGCCAAGATTCTAACTTACCAGAATCTGAGAAACTCTGGGCAAAAAGGCAAAAAGAGACATCAAGTAAAATAGGAGTAGGGCTAAAATTTCAGAGGTCAGTAGATAGAGACAGTTTTCTCTAGGACAGAGTGCCATGATGATTGGCAGCGCTTGCAGCCAAGTGGGTACACCTAGAAGGTGGGCTAATGATTTAAGAGAACCACAGAGGAACATTGACCAAGATGTTGCTAAAATCCCAAAGAGATTTGGACTCAAATTCCTGGATTCAGCATCCCGAGTGCTAACCGATATACTATGGGACCCTTACATGGGGCACTTGCTACTATAATTCTTATGTAAATCCTTGCATTTTGAGGGGCTTCCAAAGAAGAAAACATTCGCGGGAGGGACCTCTGACACATAAACCATTAAGCACCCTGAGCACGCAAATAACACCCTGGCTGCCTTTGGGAACTCAGGGAAGTGTGGATGCTAAGAGAAAAGACCAAGAATGTACAAGGACATGATACTACTCAGAAGCTAGAAATGACAGTCAGGAGTTACATGACACTTGCTAATCCGAAGAAGAAACCGTGAATGAGAAAGTAAATCCACAGACCGGTGTGTGTTGATGATTTAAGAGACGAACGAAGGATGGGTCACCAAAAGCAGGACAGGTCCCACCGAGATTTGAACTCAGATCGCTGGATTCAAAGTCCAGAGTGCTAACCATTACACCATGGGGCCACCTTCCACCGCCAATTTCATGAATTTATAAAAATACTGATTACAGAGCATGTCTCTATTCGATGCAGTATTCTATTAATATTTATTAAATTAATACTATCTGCATCCCATGTAGCAGAAGCTCCAAGAGACTCACATGCACTACAAACATATCTGGACCAAGTCCGTCTTAGAAACTGAAAAAACTTGAACCCGTTTGAGTATTGTTCAAAAAAGGAAAGAACTGAGGTCTGGTAGGTGAAAGACGTATCCTTAAACTTGCGTATGATAATTTAAATCCGAGGAACTCGCATCCAACAAGAGAGGAGGGGCAAGAGAGAACAGATGTGAAACTCCAGGTGAAAGATTAGAGGATGCTGTTCTGCAGGAAAGCATCGTGCTGCCGACTGGGATGGGTGCTTAAGTGATCAGGTGTACGCTCCTCTGGGTACAATGGTAATTTGAGAGAATGAAAGAGCACTAAAAGTTTGGTAGGTCCCACCGAGATTTGAACTCGGATCGCTGGATTCAAAGTCCAGAGTGCTAACCATTACACCATGGGGCCAACAACACAGTAATCTCCTGACATATTTTTGATAACATGAATGTAGTACGTGGAATTGGTCTATTGAGAGTGCTGTTTACTTTGGCCTCTCAAAATAGGTGCATAGTCCCAGATTCCGAGAAAGCAACAAAACTGCTCCAGCAGGCAGAAAGCAAGAACAGAACTCACCTTTCCAAAAACTTGTTCTGATCTGCCCACGGAGATTATGAATAGGAGCGTTCCTTGATTAATCAGAACTTCGCATTTGCTGAAATTTTAGGTCACGATACTTTTTTCTACGTAAGGGTTTATAAAAGAAAATATCAACACTTAGACATCTCTCAAAACATCTTAGCAACAGTTTTGGAGATTCTCTATCTGGTGTTTCCTCTGCAGTTCCGGCCTCTGAGAGTAGGATGACACGAGGGGAACCAGAAAGGATCTGTTTGAGATATTTATTCCATAAGTTAAAGGCAAGCACGGTTTTGGAAGTCAGACGTGAGCTGGATTTCAGATAGGGAGACAGCATTTCAAGAAGACTGAAAGGCAAAACAACTTGAGCGTTTTTCCATCATTTTTATAGCAGTGTCAGAAATTACTTGTGTTTTCAAGTGCTTTCCAATGTAACACTTCAAAAAATCTCTAAGTCTTGTTACACAAAAGAACTAAAATTATCTGCTTCCACTTTTATGGAGAAAGATAATAACAGGAAAATAAAAAGTACTACTCCATGTTATTCTGTGTGATTGCACAGGTAGTGCACCGGATTTCCTCTACCTGAGAGTAAAAAAAGCACGCCGTAGTCGGCAGGATTCGAACCTGCGCGGGGAGACCCCAATGGATTTCAAGTCCATCGCCTTAACCACTCGGCCACGACTACGTACCTCCTTCAACGACCTGGATATATTCCCATGAGGAATATATGTTTCTTTTCACAGACATCTTTAAATTTGTTTATTTTGACAAGGTAACAACTCTGGAATGTCTCTCATCCTGGTTAAAAAACAAAATCAAAATTTTAAAGATTTAGATATTGGCTAAAAGGGATATTGCAAATTGCAAGACTTGTCTGATGTAGGAAGTACGAAAGACTTTACGAGGGGGCCACACGCCAACCCCTAAATGGTCTCCAAACCTACGAAACTGGCTGAAAGCTCTCCACACCTAATTAGTAGGATTACAGATATTGAAGCCTACAAATGCGCATTTCCACCAGGATACCTTGTGGATTCTTACACGGGTCAGGTCCGCTGACGTTTAGTACGCCTACTTTAAAACCCCTTTTCTGTGGGGTCCTAGTCTTCAAGTAAAATATATGCGGCCATATAGCAGAGGATGGTTTCGATCCATCGACCTCTGGGTTATGGGCCCAGCACGCTTCCGCTGCGCCACTCTGCTGTTTCGACAGTCCGTTCCGCCACTCTGCTGTTTCAGCATTACTCTTGTCAAGTATGTATTAGAGGCTACAATTTTCGGCATCTTCCTAATTTTAAATGATTTGTTGTCGTTTGCCAAATTATCCTGGAGAATGAGAAGTGCACACTGGCCATCCATATGGGGCTGCACGCCACTTCCAAACACCAGCGGTTTAGAATTCTTCCTCGATAAATTCGAATCAGCTGAGGTTGAAGTTCTCTAAAACGGAAGCATGTTTCGAGTTATGGGAAAACAAAGTGCAGGCTAATTGGCATAATTTATAAAGGTGAAATTATAAATGCTTGGGCAAATTTCAGCCATTCCTGGATACCGGAGGGAGTCGTTATTACTTCCAAACATTTTTTACTTGAGATTTTCATCGAAAATGTTCACAGGGAAAAAAAAATTACAGTTGCAGCGAGGAGGCAACAGAACCTAGACCTCCGCGCGGCAGGTGAGAATAACCACCGGTGCTAAACGTAGTCACATGGATTTGTTTTCTTTTACATCTATCATCATATCTCCCTTAAAAAAAGTGACAATGTATGTTCTCTGTCTATAATGTTTTAAAAATCCAATCAAATATTATGTCTAAATATTCTGAGTAAACGTTTGAACATAGAAGTAAGTAAATACGTAAGAATATTTTTCAGAACGTTTGAACGTAGAAGTAAGCAGAAAGTCTGCTGATACGTGACCCTTGGAGACTTTCAAAGTGAAAAAGACTCAAGCCTGTAATCCCAGCATTTTGGGAGGCCGAGGCGGGTGGATAGCTTGAAGTCAGGAGTTCGAGACCAGCCTGGCCAACACGGTGACACCCTGTCTCTACTAAAAATACAAAAATTAGCCGGGCGTGGTGGCACGCGCCTGTAATCCCAGCTACTCGGGAGGCTGAGGCACAAGAATCACTTGAACCCGGGAGGAGAAGGTTGCAGTGGGCCGAGATGGCCCATCAAATGCACTCCAGCCTGGGTGACAAAGGAGGGAGGAGAGGGGAGGGAAGGGAAGGGAGAAAATTTGAGTTTCAGGAAGGAAATTAAGCTCATTCACTTGGCTGTTAACTGGAAGCCTCAGTTATGGCTTTTTTTTTTGACGGAGTCTCGCTCTGTCGCCCAGACTGGAGAGCAGTGGCGCGATCTCTGTTTACTGCAATCTCCGCCTCCCGGGTTCAAGCAATTCTCCTGCCTTAGCCTCCTGAGTAGCTGGGATTACAGGCGCCCACCACCACGCCTGGCTAATTTTTTGTATTTTTAGTAGACACGGGGTTTCACCATGTTGGCCTGACCTCAGATGATCCACACGCCTCGGCCTCCCAAAGTGCTGGGATTACAGGCGTGAGCCACCGCGCCTGGCCAAGGCCTTCTATTAAGAAGTTAATATGTGTTTCAAGAACTTCCTGGAATAAACAATAGGGTCCTAGAATAAATAAAATTTATTTGCAACTTTAGCTTCCTGGGCAAAGGTCTCTGGGAATGGTAAAGGTATGTTGATGAAAATAGTGGAATAGTAAAGTCATGTTAATATAGACAGTAAATTGGGCCGTGGCTCATACCTGTAATCCCAGCAGTTTGGGAGGCCGAGGCAGGAGGATCCCTTGAGGCCAGGAGGATCCTCTGAGGCCAGGAGTTCAAGATCAGCTGATGAATTGCCCAAGGTTATTTTTAAAAGGTGACTTCTACGTGTTAACTCTGCATCGTGTTGCAAAAACTCAACAATTACAGTTGAACTATCCAGTGCATCTTTCCTGATACAGAGTAATCTAAGTTTTATCTGTCATATATGAAAACAAACAAAACTACGTCTACCTAGTTTGTAGATCAGTATATAGGTTCTTTTCTCTGTCCTCTCACTCTTTTTTAAAATCATAGATAACTCTCATAATAGTCCAAAATCCTGCTTTGGTGTAGATAGTCTGTGATTTCCCCCCTAAATCCCACATTCTGCACTCTTGGCACTCACATTATCCAGTCAGAGGCCATCACTCTTATATCAATGCACTATATCTGGGTCAAGCATAGGCTTATCCTTGTAAATTTCATCCTTTTTCTTTATTATGAGTTGATATTGTCTGTCTTTTCCACTGGACTACTATTTCCTCCAGAGCAAAAACTCTGTGTGATGTGTCTTTCTATGGAGCTGGCACAGAGTATATGTGCAGCAATTTTTTAAACATAATTTGTATATTTTCTTTTTTCAAAGAAAAACTTTTCATCTTAAAATATTTTAGAAATACAAGTCAGCAAAAAGCAAGCAAATTAAAATAATGTCTAATCCCACACCCAGAAATATTTACTCTTATTATTGTCGTATAATCATTAGCCATACGGCTTATACTGTATAATCTGACTAATCTATAATCACACATGGCAATTAATTGCTTAATACATCATTTGTCTATTTCAAGTGTCTTAAGCATCTTTCTATATCAGATATTCTTCAATATCACGTTAAGGGCTACATAATATTCTGCCCTATTATAAATAATAAATTTATTTAACCAATTCTCTCCTGTTAGTGTTCTGAGTTTCTTATTATTTTTCACTTCTGTAACTGAATAATACTGCTACTATTGCTCCCCGATCAAACCGAGGGTCAGGCTGCTTATTCTTGCGGCCCAATAATGAGATGCAGATGAACTGGGAAATAAGGGAGTTTCTTTTTTCTTTCTTTCTTTCTTTTTTTTTTTTTTTTTTTTTTGAGACTGAGTCTTGCTCTGTCACCCGGGCTAGAGTGCAGTGGCACGATCTTGTCTCACTGCAACCTCCACCTCCCGGGTTCAAGTGATTCTCATGTCTCAGCCTCCCGAGTAGCTAGGATTACAGGTGGGTGCCACCGCGCCCGGCTAATTTTTATATTTTTAGTAGAAATGGGGTTTCACCACGTTGGCCAGGCTGGTCTCAAACTCCTGACCTCAGGTGATATGACCACCTCGACCTCCCGAAGTGCAGGGATTACAGGCGTGAGCCACCGTGCCTGGCCAGGAGTTTATTTTTGTAACGGGGTACACAAAGAAGGCCTGGAAATTAAGGCCAGACCAACTCAAAATCACAAAGTTTTCCAGAGCTTATATACCTTCTAATCTGCATGTCTACATGTAAGTGTGCATGCATTTAAAGACATACCCTTGGTGGGCTTTGGTTACATTCCAGCCTTTGTATAAGGGCACTGGCTTTTTTTTTTTTTTTTTTTTTTTGCTTTTAATATTTAACTTAACCACTCAGTCAGTGCTAAAACCGTTGTCATGGAGGCCTGCCTGTTCAGCCATTAGGGAGACCTGGCCTGCCGCACTATGTCTGCTATGTCAAATGAAAACGATTCTCTCCTTGACCAAACTCTAGCCAGGCTCCACTGTACATTCTTCTCAACTAGGCCTCAACCTTGACCTTTAAAGACTAAAGACACTAACATAGTTTCTAAGACCACATCCCTAGGATGACTTTAGTCCCCCTTAAAGTGCCTTCCTGAGAAAATTCAAGACTGCCAAAAGAATGCACTGTTGTTCCCAACAACACCTGAAGATAAAGCCCCTGTCTCCCACTTCTGTGGGAAGGTAGGAGCTTAACTTCTGTAAGCACCAGTTAGCAAATGTAGATGGGTTTCATATGAACTAATCTCTTTCTGATTTTTGTAACTTTTCACTCCACTGAGCCCTGCTCACCCCCTTTTCTGTTCCTTCATTTTGCCTTTAAAATGCTCAGTGACAAGCTGGGCGCGGTGGCTCATGCCTGTAATCACAGCACATTGGGAGGCCGAGGTGGGCGGATCACCTGAAGTCAGGAGATCGAGACCAGCCTGGCCAACATGGTGAAAACCCGTCTCTACTAAAAATACAAAAATTAGCCAGGCATGGTAGCAGGTGGCTGTAATCCCAGCTACTCAGGAGGCTGAGGCAGGAGAATCCCTTGAACCTGGGAGGTGGAGGTTGCAATGAGTGGGATTGCGCCATTGCACTCCAGCCTGGGCGATAAGACCAAAATGCTCAGTCACTTCTGCGCAAATTTAAGTTGAATTCATTTCATGCTCTACTCTTCTTTATTGGAATATTGTATGGATTAAAATCTGTACTGGGTGCAGGGGTTTCAGGATCAAGTGGCATCTCTTGATCTGCTGAAAAGCTAAATCTCAGAAATGTCTCAAATGCCACGTTTTCGTTTTGTTTTTATTTTTTGAGACGGAGTTTCACTCTTGTTGCCCAGGCTGAAGTGCAGTGGCATGGTCTCAGCTCACTGCAACCTCTGCCTCCCAGGTTCAAATGATTCTCCTGCCTCAGGCCTCCCGAGTAGCTGGGATTACAGGCGCCACCACGCCGGGTTAATTTTTTTGTATTTTTAGTAGAGACAGGGTTTCATCATGTTGGCCAGGTTGGTCTCGAACTCCTGACCTTAGGTGATCCACCCACCTCTGCCTCCCAAAGTGCAGGGATTGCAGGCATGAGCCACCGCTCTCCGCCGGGAAGTTATAAATCATGCAACCCCCAGTTAGTGACTGTGGGGCAGTAAAAAACTTACAGAAAAACAAGCTAAGCAGTGGCACGTTATTGTCTATGCTTATTCTTTAGCAAAGTTCAGGACCCTACCATAATTCTTACCTGTTCTTGTGAATGCAGCTTCAATCTCCACAAAAGAAGGTGGAGGTCAGTTTTCCTGCCTCAAAGTTTATCTGTAAACTGAATTCCTCTTGTAATTATCTTGGCCTCTGCTCTAGAATCAGCAAAAAAACAGTTTAGCCTGTGAGGTGAGAAGCAAGATGGAGTCAGTCAGTCATGTTAGATTTCTGTCATTAGCATCAGTGTGAGCAAATAAATTTCTCTCATTTAAGCCTCCCAGTCTATGGTATTTGTTATGGCAACCCTAGCAAACTAATATGATTACTAACAGTGAAATCTGGAGCAAGAAAATAATTACTGTGCAATAACAGTATAGAACTTTAACAGAACTCTAATTATACACCTTTTAGGAATACAGTAAAATAGAAAGTGCTTGCTTGTTAAAAAAAAAAAAAATGACAAGTGGGCAGGACATGGTAGCTCACACCTGTACTCCCAGCACTTTGGGAGGCCGAGGCAGGCAGATCACCTGAGGTCAGGAGTTCGAGACCAGCCTGGCCAACATAGAGAAACCCTGTCTCTACTAAAAATACAAAAATTAACTGGGCGTGGTGGCGCATGCCTGTAGTCCCAGCTACTCGGGAGGCTGAGGCTGGAGGATTGCTTGAACCTGGGAGGCAGAGGTTGCAGTGAGCCAAGATCCCACCACTGCACCCCAAGCCTGGGTGACAAAGTGAGACTCCGTCTCAAAAAAAAAAAAAAAGATTTATGTCAATATCCTTGGCAAGAAAGAAAAGATGGAAGCAAATAGGCCATTGTAATAATTGAGAGAAGTGGATAAACGGGATATGAAATACGAGGAGGTAAAACTCAGCACAACTTGGGACTCCTTTCAGAAGCGAAGAAGAGGTAATGTCCAGGATGGCTCCAAGTTCCTGACTCCAGGTCGAGTGGGGATGAAACTGAGAAGAAGGCATGAAGTGTTGCAGGCAGATAAGCAAAGGAAGAGTCAGGAAGCAAAGAGGGCAGGGCATGAGCATGGAAAAAGCGCCAATGTTTAGGGGTTTATGTGTAGGAAAAGTTATCTAATGCCAGAAGAGAGCGTTTAATCTCCCTTTAAAGAGGTGGCCAAAGATAGACTGTCCACGAGGGGAATTCTTCATTTTAGAGTCATAACAGCAAGCCAAGGGCAAAAGAGACAGATCTCACTTATCTGTGAATGCAGAAAACAAAACGCGTCCTTTATGTCAAGGTCTTGAGTTCTTTTTCCCGGGTTGACTGACTAAATATCTCAGTACAGATACTTTTGCCCCCTTCCAAAACGCAACCACCCATGACCCCGACGTGATTTGAACACGCAACCTTCTGATCTGGAGTCAGACGCGCTACCGTTGCGCCACGAGGTCACAGAAACCCTCCCTTTTCCTTTTAAGATAAGTATCTAATCTTATCCTCCTCCCAATTTATTATTTGATTTGATCTCTTTTCACAGTTTTGCTAAGGCTTTTTTGAGAAAAATAAGGGAGTGGCCGGATTAAATATTAACCCCAAACCCAAATAAATGCTCCATATATGAAAAACAGTTGTTTCTCAAGTTCAATCTTTCTATTTCTCGAATTTCTCTGTTTCGAGAAAAAGTGTCTATGTGTTGGGTTTAGATTAGCAGTGAAACAGTAATAAGAACGGTTATGAAGTTTGTACTACTACTTTCTGTAAATGCGCTAGACTACTCCCTCTTCAGGAAGAGAATTCCAGCATTGCACTGCCCCGCAAGACCTGGCCTAGCTAGCACTTACTTCACTCAAACCTATCCGCACACCCGCCCCATCCTCAACCTAATGGGATTCGAAAGCCTAACATAAATAATATCTCTTGCCTAAACGTTCACTTCTCAGTCCAAATTCGCGGGCCCTCTGGTCTCTATTGTGTACACAAGCCATTCAATTCACAACAATAACCCCAAAGAATCCGTTAACATTTACTGAACTCACCGTTTTCCACTAGCCCCATGGATTAACTTCCTCCAGCCTAGCTATTCTCAAGAAGTGCCTCACGGTCGGAAGCAGCAGGGAACCTAGGAAAAAGGGAACCCCACACCTACTGAATCAGAAACTGGGCGTGGGGCCCACCAGTCTGTTTTAACTAGCCTTCCAGGAGATTGGGATGTAGGAAAAAGTTTGAGAATCACTGTTCCAGCCTAGAAACTCGATATTTTGCTCTTTCAAGAAAATAAGGCCGGGCGCGTTGGCTCTGGGAGGCCGAGGAGGGCGGATCACCTGAGGTCGGGAGTTCAAGACCAGCCTGACCAATATGGAGAAACCCCGTCTCTACTAAAAATACGAAATTAGCCGGGCTTGGTGGCGCATGCCTGTAATCCCGGCTACTCGGGAGGCTGAGGCAAGAGAATCGCTTGAACCCGGGAGGCAGGGGTTGCGGTGAACCGAAATCGCACCACCGCACTCCAGCCTGGGCAATAAGAGCGAAACTCCGTCTCAAAAAAAAAAAAAAAAGAAAAAGAAAAAGAAAGAGAGAGAGAAAGAAAAAAAAAGAAAAGTCCAGCCTTCTAAGATGGAGGAAGGACAGTGTATTAGTTAACTGTGCTCCTGTAACAAATACTACAGACTGGGTGGCTTAGACAAAAATCATTTTCTCACAGTTCTGGAGACTAGAAGTCCGAGATCAAAGTACTTGTCTGTTTGATTTTTTTTTTCTCCCCTGAGGCCTTTTTTGTTGGCTTGCAGGTGACTATCTTCTCCCTCTGCCTTTAAATGATTTTTTCTCTGTGTGTCCGTGTTCTAATCTCTTCTTATAAGGACACCAGCCCTTATGATTTGGGCCCTACTTTCATGATCTCAAAATACCTTAATTACCCCCTTTAAAGACCCTATCTCCAAATACTGTCACATTCTTTTTCCCTTTATTTATAAACATTATTTCATTCATTTCTCCATTTTGCAGATGAAATACTGTCACATTCTGAAGTACTAGAGATTAGGGCTTCCACATATGAATTTAAGGGGGTTGGAGGAAGGCTAAATTCATTTCACACAGGTAGTTTCCAGACGAAGCTGTACTGACAATATCCGAACCTGGCATAGGGAAAAGGGATAGGAATGGGGGCTCCATGGTGAACATCTACTGTCTCTTTGCTTTTCCCACTCCTGGTTTAGGATTTAGCTTTCTCAGGGCTCTCAAAATCAGCGACTCCTCAATCAGCTTTCCAGATGACAAAATTTTGTTTCTGTTATCTCCTCTCCCTATTTGGATGTATATTTTAGTGCTGTTTGAGTGAGATCTGCGGAGTATGCAAAAGTAAATTCTTGTGTTTAACCCTCGATCTTTACCTGGAAGCATCGTAAGGCAGCGGTGGTTCCCTGCTTGTGGAAAGCAGTCTGGTTCTACCTTTGCCTCTCCAGCTCTCAACTCAAACATTCCTTTCTCATCGTGGCCTTTCTCTCTGCCAATCAAAAGATAAAGCACTCGATCAGTAGTTATTGAAGTACCATATTCCTGCCCTTGGCAGTTATCTAGTTGAAATTTCACAGTTTTTTAATATAGTTTAATATATTTTAATAGCAAACTTACAGGAACAGCACAGAAGACAGACAACATTAAAAACATGTATTTCCATATAGGACAACTCAGAAAAGTATAGTGAATGGATGAAATCTCAGAAAAGTATAGTGAATGAATGATAAAGATGCTACAACACCATTTAGTTTCCGTCAATAAGAAATTTACTTGTTTTAAAAAAAAAAACAAATGCTGGCATTGTCCAGAAAACTTTAACAGATTTATTTATAATTATTATAAAGTTGAACCGCTGAAACTTGTTCACTGAAACATTTTAACTTGCATTAAGGCTGTACGTTTCCGCATTTATATTAAAAATTCACACCCAAATGAAAATGGAAAAACTGCCAATACCTGATTTCTGTCCCCTATTTTTCCACTCGCAATCATATACCTAGGTACCTTTTGACCCCATGGGAAAAAAAATAACGTTCAGAACTACCAATAACAGGAAGAAGATAATTTTTTTTAATGAAATTTTTCCCATCATGGTGGATTCTTAAGCACGTTCTCCACGTATGCGGCGTGCTAGCTGGATGTCTTTTGGCATAATTGTTACACGTTTGGCATGGATAGCCCACAGGTTGGTGTCTTCAAAAAGGCCAACCGGATAGGCCTCACTTGCAAAGCATCTATAGCTGCTCTCTGGAAGCGCAGATCTGTTTTAAAAGTCCTGAGCAATTTCTCGCACCAGACGCTGGAAGGGAAGTTTGCGAATCAGAAGTTCAGCGGACTTCTGATAACGTCTAATTTCACGGAGTGCCACAGTACCAGGCCTGTAACGATGAGGTTTCTTCACCCCTCCAGTAGTGGGCGCACTCTTGCGAGAGGCTTTTGTAGCCAGTTGCTTCCCGGGTGCTTTGCCACCGGTCGATTTGCCGGTCGATTTGCGGGCAGTCGGCTTTCTACGAGCCGTGGTATAGAGACCTCCTTACTTACCCTGCTTCTCCTTTGGCTGGAGCTCGGCGAGTGAGAGGCGGCGCTGGGCTGGCGTTGGAGAGCGACGGCAAGACGGCGGCGGCTACGAACACAATTGCAGTTTTTTTTTTTTTTTTTTTTTGACAGAGTCTCGCACTGTAGCCCCGGCTGGAGTCTGGAGTGCAGCGGCACGCAGGCGCCCGCCACCACGCCCAGCTAATTTTTGTATTTTTAGTAGAGACGGGGGTTTCTCTGTTTTGGCCAGACTCGTCTCGAACTCCCGACCTCGTGATTCGCCTGCCTCGGCCTCCCAAAGTGCTGGGATTACAGGCGTGAGCCACCGCGCCCGGCCATTAGATTTTTTTTACCATTAGATTAAACTTCGTCTTTCCCCAACCAGGCTGTAAGTTTTTTTCAGGGGTGGGAAATTCCTTGGTTTACAACAATCATTTCACTATACTTAGTACATTTACAGCTCATAGGGAGGAGATTATTTTCTATCAAAAAATTGTTCTCATTCGTAACCCGGGACCACGTGGCCTAATGGATAAGGCGTCTGACTTCGGATCAGAAGATTGAGGGTTCGAATCCCTCCGTGGTTATTTGAGATACTGACTACTCTGCTGTTATTTTCCTTCCTCAAAGCTGGTAAGCAGAAATGTACTTCTTTCCATTTACTTCACTAAGTTATCTTCATTGTAGATCCCTTCCTTCACATCCCTTGCCTTTGCTCTGTACTTAGTCTGTTTATCCTCTCTCCACCATAATGCCATACAGTCCATCTTCTGGGCCTGCGCTACTCAAAATTTGGTCCAGTCCCTGAACCAGTAACATAACCTGGGAGCTTCTTAAAAATGACAACTTTTCGAGGCCGACCTCCCTTGCTAGTCCGCACTACACTTGACCTACCCAGAATCGCTGTGTGTAGGCTCTAGGATTCTGGGTTTTAACCAAGCTATCCAAGTGGTTCGTTTGCACACTCGAGTGTGAGAACCATTTACAGACCTTACAGGCTGTAGAATGCACTCTAGACCATAAAGCACGTCAGACCCAATTACAATTTAGCGCCAACCTACGTGAGTTTTAAGGCTATTACGACAGGGGTAATGTGAAGCTCCCACGGGAACCTCTTAGAAAGACTGGGGTACGAAGGAAGGCAGAAAAGAGGTCCACACGTTTGACAAAAGTATCTTCTAACAAATACAGAAGACTGGTAGAATTAGAAGAATCACCATTTGCAACCCTTAGAAAAATAATAGACCAAAGCAACGAACGAGCTTAACGACCTTAATTAAAACCGTTAGGAAAAGGTGGTTGGGAAATAACATATGCTCATGGTGTTAAGTGCCACCCTAAAACTACTTGTCAATTGCAAAGAGAGAAATAAAGAACCTTGGGGGGCACCACTCGGTCTTCACCATCAGCAGGATATCCCTACAAGTGCCTTCTGATGTGAAGTTAGTACAGTGTAAAGAACAGCGTCTGGGCAAAAATGTTTAACCTAAATCTAATCACTCAAATTAATCACAAAAGCAATCATTTAGATTTATCTTCTAATTTAAAAGGAACAAAAATAAATTAAAAGATGCCATAAGGAAATAATGAGACAAATCCAGAATGTAGGACATTCTATGAGACAATTAGACTTTTTTGCTTATTTTGTTTTGTTTGCTTTGTTTTGAGACAGGGTCTCGCTCTGTCGCCCAGGGCTGGAGTGCAGTGGTGAAATCACGGCTCACTGCAGCCTCGACTTCCGGTGATCAGGTGATCCTCACCTCAGCCTCCCGAGTAGCTGGGACCACAGGCACACACCACCATGCCTGGCTAATTATTTTTCTGTTTTTTGTAGAGACCGGATCTCCCTGTGTTTCCCAGGCTGGGGGAAGGAAGGGAGGAAGGGAGGAAGGGAGGAAGGGAAGAAGGGAGGGAGGGAGGGGAAGATTAAAAGATGTCATGAGGAAATAACAATAAAAAGAAAAAGCTGGGGAACTGTTCTAATGTGAAAGAATAGGAAACATAAAAACTGACTCTAAAAATATATTAGATAAATAAATACTCAGATGTTTTTAGTCACTTATTTAGAGTTTCTTTCCGTCGCCCAGGCTGGAATGCAGTGGCGTCATCACTGTAACCTTGAACTCCTGAGCTCAAGCCATCCTCCCGCCTAAAATTCCGGAGTAGCTGGGATTACGGGAGCGCGCCACCAGGCCAGGCTGATTTTTTAAAATCTGTTTTGTACAGAGGCACAAGAGAAGGGCTTGTTTTGTTACAGGTGCTCTCAAACCCTGGGGTCACGAAATCCCGCGTCAGCATTCCAAAACGTTACAGGCGTGAGCCACTGCACCCAACCAGATATGAGATATTTTTAAAGAATTGCTCGATTGTTTTAGTTTTGTTCATGATATTGTAGTTAAATAAAAGACGCATGTTTAGGCGACACATGTTTATGGATTTTGGTGTTCTATATCATAATGTCTGCAAGTGAGTTTCATATGATTCAGTAGAAATAGGTAGATGAGGCTAAGACGGCAAAATGTCAATTATTGAATGTGGGTGATGAGTATACAGATAATTGCCTATTCTTTCACATTCTTTATATGTTTGAAAGTTTTTACAATAAAAAATTTAATTTTTCAAGAAGGCTTGACAGAGGCTGTGCTATTTTTAAAAAGGCCTTGAAGGATGAGCTCTGGGGCTCCAAGCAAACACGGCAGAGGTCAGGGTGAAGAAACCCGCACCATCCGAGATAGGGCTGGTCCTTTCACTTCTCAGGAGTTCCAGGCCCCCTTGACAGAGTGACCAGAAGAGGAGCTGAAAAGGTCGGACAGATGCAGAAGATGAAGGCCTCCCATGTCATCTGCGATCTTCTCGCTAGGCCACAGGGTACCTTAAAGGCATTAAAGGAGGTAAGGGACACAGTCAGAAACACATTCTGGGTTAGTGCTAACTTAGCTTTACCTACATAATCTGCCCTCAACTACATTTCCGGTGTTATCTCTCATCAGTGCCCTTCCCAGTACCCCTCCAAAAAGCAATGTTTCAACTAGAGGGAACTTTCTTCAGTTTATCCCATATTCCTTGAGGTTTAGGTTTGGAACACTACCCTACCCCGTTTTCTCACCCCACACCAATTTGTCTCATTTTAACACATCCTTCAGATCCAGATCTGAGCTTAAGTATAATTCATTCCAAAAATACTTAATTAAGCACCTATGGAGGACTCAGAGGTAAAGAAGGTAAAACTGGAACCTTTCTTCGTGAAGCTTGGAGTCTAAGTGATCCTCCAGGCAACCACCTAAAACCTTTGTGGTTGAGATCCAGAACTCTTTCTGTGGGCTACTTACTGTGTTAGGGCTGCACTTCTCACTTGTACTCAGTTGTTTCATTGTTAACTTCTGTAATCCTTTAGAAATCTCGCTCTCCATTGAATGAGCAGTACCTAGCAAAGTGCTTGGCTTTTGCTATTTCACATAAAAAGAATTTGAAAAAAATAGGCAATTCTCTGTCTCACTACCCATATTCAAAGTGCTTATTTTTATTCTAAAAAAATAAAATTTTTGGAAGAATGAAGAAATGAATATATTATTTAAGGGATCAGGAACTGGAGGCCAAAAGACTAAGAAGTTGTTGCAATAACTTAATGAGAAGTTTCTCATGAGTACTTCTAAGTACCTAAACTAAGTACCTCATTTTAAAAAGTGGTCCGAGTAGCTGGGCATGGTGGCACGCACACCTGTAATCCCAGCTACTAGAGAGGCTGAGGCAAGAGAATTGCTTGAACCCGGGAGGCGGAGGTTGCAGTGAGCCAAGATCGTGCCACTGCACTCCAGCCTGGATGACAGAGCGAGACTCCGTCAAAAAAAACAAACAAAAAAAAGGTGGTCTGAGGGCTGGGGAAGAAGAGCCAGATTTGAGAGCTAATTAGAAGGTTGAATTGAGGGCCTGCTGGGAAGGGAATCAGAGAGACGTAAAAGGACAAGGGGAGTCTTCGGTCTTGGTAGCCAGTCTTCGGTTTTGGTATCTCATCAAAAATTTGGATTGTTGGAGGAAATTCAAGTTTGAGGAAAATGATGGAACGTTCCTTTGGGGTTGCATTGCTTTTGAGATGCCCATGGACATACAAGAAAAAAAAAAATAGGACAACTGTATATTCTGGAGCCCAGAGGAGAGAGATCTGGAGTAGAGACGATTTTCAATCCATCCGCACATGAGCAGTAGTTCATCAATCATTCCTTACCCTTCTTCTGTTCATAGAGTTGGGCCATTGATGAAATACAGAATCCCTGACTTGCTCACTAATACACACACACACACGCATAGTATTGTGGTAATGGTAGTGCAGTTTTAGAACCTGGGGTTCTGCTCTTCCTTTGGAAGTGGTCTTTGAATATAATTTCAAACTATTCACAGAATATCAGATGCAGTTGTTCTTCCCCTTGTGAGAGAAGGCCCCATAAACGAAAGAGGATTTGACCAGCAAAAATATTTTTTACTTTCTAGTTTCTTTCAGAAATGTTCTTTCAGCTGGTTAAAATATTCTGAGCTTTATGAAAAGACAGAAGCCTATCTTCACTGCAGAACATTTTGATGAATCTAGATTCTGGGGTTTTACAATGATAGTTACAATTGTACTGACATTTGTTGAGCCGTTAGTATATCGCAGGCACTGGACTTTGTCAGAAAATATAGGGGATCTCTGTGGAACATCAGTGTTATTTACTGAGGATAATTTTCTTTCTTTTTTATTTTTTTAATCTATTTTTTATTTTTTTTTTTTACCCCCGAGACGGAGTCTTGCTCTGTCGCCCTGGCTGGAGTGCAATGGCGCGATCTCGGCTCACTGTAAACTCCGCCTCCTGGGTTCAAGCGATTCTCCTGCCTCAGTCTCCCGAGTAGCTGAGATTACAGGCGTGCAACACCACCTTGGCTAATTTTTTTGTATTTTTAGTACAGACGGGGTTTCGCCATGTTGGGCAGTTTCAAACTCCTGACCTCATGATCTGCCCGCCTTGGCCTTCCAAAGTGCTGGGATTACAGGCGTGAGCCACCGCGCCCGGCCTGAGGATAATTTTCTTACTAGGCAAAAATATGAGAATTGTAAAAGTTGTTGAAACATATTCCTGATTTGCATTATAAAAAAGACCCAAAGAACATTCTTAGCGTATCATGTATGTGCCTGAATTTGAAGTTTGTTGATTGCTTCCAAGTTTTATTCTTAAGATACGAATTCAGCTATTATTATATCCCTAATAAAAGGAGTACAATATGTGATGTATGGAAACATGTAAGACATTTAATGAGACTTTTTAGTACCTGTAGTCGTGGCCGAGTGGTTAAGGCGATGGACTAGAAATCCATTGGGGTCTCCCCGCGCAGGTTCGAATCCTGCCGACTACGGTAGTGGGCTTTTGCATCTTCAAGCAGGTTTCATCTGACCGATCGATATTTCACATGTAAAAAGGCTTTCGATCTTTTACAAGTTAACATCAAAATTTGCATCTTCAAGCAGGTTTCATCCGACCGATCGATATTTCACATGTAAAAAGGCTTTCGATCTTTTACAAGTTAACATCAAAATGGATTTCTTGGGGATTCAGGGCAGGACAATTTCAATTTATGTCTCAGAGGTCCTCAAAATGGATTTCTCATTGCCCAAAGTAAACCTTATCTCTGATCTTTTACAAGTTACATCATAATGGATATTTCATTGTTCAGGAAGGAATCATTGTGCACAAGGATGGATTTCTCATTACCCACGAAGGAATCATACTTCATGAGTAAACCAAGCCAAAGGAACAAATAAAACTATATTTTGTTTTAATTGGAGGGTTTTGGGTTCAAAATCCTTATGATCAGAAAGAAATAAAATTTCATATATTCATGTATAGGAGGACGCGGTAATCCCAAAACGTTTTTTTCTATAGGTATAACGCTTGTCTTCGTTCGTCGGAGGGCCAGTGGCGCAATGGATAACGCGTCTGACTACGGATCAGAAGATTCCAGGTTCGACTCCTGGCTGGCTCGCTTACTTTTGGTGGAAACTTTGAGGTTTACATAAATGCCCCTTCCCTGGGCACTTATATACATTTTATGTATTTTATTATTTTAATTTTTAAAAGAATTACACAAGATGACAAAAATTTTTATAATATAGACTCCAGCTTCAGTTCACTATTGTTTTACATACACAAGAGTTTTGTTTTTTTTTTAAATCACATCACTAAATTGCTAAGTTTCAGAACTGACCAATTTTCACATTGCTTGATAAAACTTAATACAGGGGAATTTTTTTTTCTTTTTTTGAGATGTATCACTGTGTCGCCCAGGCTGCAGAGCAGTGGCGCGATCTCAGCTCACCGCAACCTCTGCTTCCTGAGTTCAAGCGATTCTCCTAGTCTCAGCCTCCAGAGTAACTGGGGATTACAGGCATGTGCCACGACACCCAGCTAATTATTTCTGTATTTTTAATAGAGAGGAGGTTTCGCCATGTTGGCCAGGCTGGTCTGGAACTCCTGATCTCAAGTGATCAGCCCGCCTCGCCCTCCCAAAGTGCTAGATTACAGGCGTGAGCCACCACGTCCGTTTGGGAAAACCTTGTGTCATTCTGTGAGAGTTACGATTGAGAATTCACAAACAGAAAATTTCTAGATAGCAAACAATTTTGGTTTCTTTTCTATCCTTTTCGCATACACATAATTTCAAGAATCACTTGAAACAAAAATCAAGTCTCTTCTCTGCTCCCTGTCCTCTAGCAATTTTTAAAGTTATTGAAACATATTCCTGATTTGCATTATAGAAAACACCCAAAGAACATTCTCAGCTTACCACATATGCGCCTGAACTTGAAGTTTGTTGATTCCTTCTAAGTTTTGTTGGCAGGACGTGAACTCAGCTATTAAATTCCTGGTAAAGCGAGAGATACAATATGTGACATATAATAACATGTACGACGTTTAAGAAAACTTTTGGCACCTATAGTCGTGGCTGAGTGGTTAAGCCTACTTTCTAAACATTTAAATAGCTTATTTTAAAATTATTTACCTACATATCTCTAAATAATATGTTTGTATGGTCCTTCTGTTGACTTTATATAACAGGAGTAACTGGTTCACTTTCTTCTTCACACCCCAGGACCCCCGACACACACATGCTCCCTTTCTAAGTCTGCTCATATGGTTATAGCACAATACATGATACTTTAATATTTGTAGCTTAAAATATGACAACTTTATAAACATAATTCAACAAGTGGGCAAAGAAATACATTGTTAAGTTTTCCTTTCCTTGCAATTTTTATTTTTCCCCGGCATTAGTACATAATTGTCTTTTCTTGTTGTTTTACTGCTTAAGCTTCTAGACACTTTTCATTAATTCAACCCCAAGCATTTCGTCAGTTGTCTAAACATTTCTCCAAAAGTTCAAAAGCTTTGCACAGTCTGTAGATTTCATCCTACTGTAAACATGTCTCCTTATGCATCTGTATTAGTTTGAGTAAACAGAAAAATAAGAACAGGAAAAAAAGTGTCACCTACAGCCTGCTCAAATCTGGACATGTTACTATATGTCACATATGGTACCTCTCATTTTACTAGGGATTTAATAATACTAGGTGAGTTCGTGTCCTACCAATAAAACTCGGAAGGAATAGCTGAAATAACTTTTGAAGTTTGCTGTAAATGTTAGTGTTTGTAATTATGCAGAACGGCGGTTTAGAGTTTTTTCTTTGCTCTACCATTGACTAGCTGCATGACTTTGGGCAAGTTAGTTAACCTCTGCAAACCCCAACTTGCAGACAAACCCCAATTTGTCTCATTTGTAAAGTAAGAGTAATAGCAAGTATTTACTTCGTAGAATTGCGAGGAATAAATGATTCAGAACTTGGAATAGTGCATGGTATCTATTAACTGTTCAAACAATCAAAGCTAAAACTACTGCTTTTGTTATTTTTAATCTAATTAGGATAGTAATGTATTGCAACCAGAGATACAGATCTCTGAGAGAGGTGCAAATCATAATAAGTTCCCTTACGGTGTCCATGACAATTATACCAATTTCCTCCTCCAAGAGGTAGATCTATTTTTGGAAGGGGGAAAAACAAATCCACAAAACACTCCCTAGCAGAGGATGGTTTCGATCCATCGACCTCTGGGTTATGGGCCCAGCACGCTTCCGCTGCGCCACTCTGCTACACAAGTAAGAGATCCCAGAGCTAATAGTCACCTTTTTTCTAGCGTGTCAAGTTTCCAAATCGCAAAATTATGTCTTCTCTCTTTTTTTTTTTCCAGAGCAGTAATCTGTTCGTAATATGGCCAAAGGCTTAGACTACTACTAAGAAAAGAGTTAAAAAGAAATAGGAAAAAGGTTATTTTAGGTACACTTGTCCGATGTAATGTTTGTCACTGTGTATTGTGTGAATGTGTACAGTAAATACATAAGAGAAAATCTGCTAATATTTCAAATGTCATGTTTTAAAGTCATTGTAAGTTATAAAAATTTAAACACTTCTGAAGAAATAAACGTACTTTTCCTTTTTTCCATGTTGTAATTTGCTAATTCATAATCTGTAGGGGGTCTTGAGCCACATGTGGGGAAAAAAACGGCACATTCATGCACATTTTCAGATAATACTATAAGGGGGTTCACGGAATATCTAGCCTTCTCTGATGTAATGGTTCATTCCCTGTATGAATTTGAGAAAGTAACTGCATTCAGGTTTTCTGCCTCTGGAAATCAAGTGACTTCTTCCGTGATTTGCAGGGAGGGTTGAGGAAATCGCAGAGATCCAGGGAAGTTCTATGGAATCGCTTTAGCCTGGAAGAGCTGATCCAAATATGAAGCAGGTAAGCTTAGGTCATCCACTCAAACCAGACTATGTCTCTGCGAAGATCTGCTAAGCTTCTGAAGGTTGGAGAGACAGACATGGATGAAAAGATAAGGCCGCGGGCGTGGGAGTGAGTATGGAGAGAAGTCCAGGAGGGTTTAACAATAGGGATGAGTTGCTGAAGAGTATAATTCAGAATGTTTGCAATAAAAGAGTGAAAACGTCTCTATAAACCCGGAAATAAGCCCCAAAATACCATAACATATTCCTGTATATATCTGCCTACTAAAAAAAGAGAAGGGGATAGTTTTGAGGAGGCTAAAGTAACTGAGTATACAAGTGCCTAAGAGAAGCAGGAAAAGCAACTTTTTTCCCCCTGTAATATGTAATGTACCCCCCCCCCATACAGTTATCTGAGCCAGCAAGCTAAAAACTGTTGACCCCGACGTGATTTGAACACGCAACCTTCTGATCTGGAGTCAGACGCGCTACCGTTGCGCCACGAGGTCTCCGGGACACTCCCTTTTTATTTACCTGTCAATCTGATTCATGAAAATAATTTCGGTACTGGTGAAGACCAGGCAGCTATTAACAGATACAAAATAGTGCCTAGCTGCTTCTCTCTCGGTAAAATTGCTGTCCGCCCAATCACTGATTTTCTCTGCCTCCGAATTGCTTCATTTTCACCTGTTCTTGTTTATATTTCATTCCGTTTCTTACCTAGTTTTCCCTGTATATTGCAAATATAGACGTCTTGGGAGTTTCGTTGTTTTTATCTTTATAGAAATACACTCTGTTGAAGGTCAGTCGCTTTGGAATGGGGTTGTAGAGAGGAGGTAGCGAAGAGGGAATAATGAGGATCCTTCCTCTCCCGACTCCTCATTAAGGAACGCTGATCAAGGTGAGTTTTAAATTCGTTTCCAAAGTTCACTGCAGGTCACAACCAGTGTTTCCGTTAACGAATTCACGCGGGGGCTGGCAGGTTGTTTGTGCTGCATCTTTTCTGAGAGATAACGGCGCCTCCCTGTAGCCTCCGTTCTCAGCTGATGAGAGAGTTGATTTCACACCCCGATAATTCTTCAAAATCAGACCACTGGACCTGAAACTGACCCTAAAAAGAACAAGAAATCCTGTCATCAGGAGTGAGTGGGTTATTCTGGCACTGTGCTTTGTTTGGCTGGTTAAAGAGCCTGCCTTGGGTAACCAGAGATCGGAGTTTTCTAAAGTCAGCGGGGTTTGTCTGGGGACCCCGAATTTACATACAGACGATCTCCGCAAATAGTGCAGGGGCCGCTTTGAACTCTTAGGAAAAGATATTCCAAAAAGTGGTCCCCTGCTATAAAACACTCATCTTTCTCTGAAAATTAAGGACCCCCCGCCTCGCCCCACCCCGCCCCCCATTTTCCCCCGCCTTGCTGTGGACTAGAGAAAGGTTTCCCTGTCTTAATTCTGAAAAACTGTCCAAAGCCCAAGGGCTCCAGCTGGCAATTGTTAAGGACCATAAATCCTAAATTGAAGGAGTTTGTGTTTGACCTGTAGATATCAGAGTAGCTTTGGTAGGTTGTGTGCTGTTATTTGGCTGTTAACAAGCTAAGGTCATTCTACGGGGTCGTGGAAAGAGATTAGGGGGCTTGGGTGAGGGGTGCGTTGGGAGTCAGAAGCAGTGGGCAACGAAATGAACGGGCGTTTCAGAATATAAATAACCAAGGGCTTAGGAGGATCTGCAGCAGCTTACAGAATGAAAGGATACTCCAGATTTGGTGTTACCAGAGAATCCTGTGTGATCTGCTGTTGACTGAAAGTTGAAATACATACTTTTCTCATCTATAAAATTGTGATAATAATATCCACCTCATAGGACTGTTGTGAGTTTATTTACGTATTGTGCGCTAAAAGAGTTTATACATGCTTAGAAAGATGCCTGGCATATCAATTGCTCTCAATAAATGTTAGTATCACTATAAAGTTTGGTGAAATTCTTATTTGTTTTTTGTTTTTGTTTTGTTTTTTGTTGTTTTTGTTTTTGTTTTCAGAGACAGGGTCTCTCTCTCTCTCTGTTACCCAAGCTGGAGTGCAGCGGCTCCAACACAGCTCACTGAAGCCTCAACCTTCAGGGTTCAAGCCATTCTCCTGCCTCAGGTTTCCTAGTAGATGGGACTACAGGGCCACCACTCACAGCTAAAGTTTGGTGACATTCTTAAATGCATTTGGTGTAGCCTCATTCAGCAGAGAGTGTAGTAAAATTTACATTTATCAATTCTTGATTTCTTCCATAAATTTACATTTTGGTGTTAGCAAACAATTAAATACATTTGCTCATTTTAGATGTTAGAATTTTTCTGTAATGAGGATAACAAAAAAAAGTAGTAATAATGGTCATCATCCCAGGTTGCAGCTAAAATTGGACAGGACATTGACAGCATCCAGCTGTGGAGAAACCTGGAAATGAACACAAATTCAGATCAGCAACTGGAATGAAAAACTCAGTGAAATACTTTAACTTATAGAAGTTTATTCACTCATTTTAATTGATATTTAAATCTGCTGTGATTCACAGCACAGCCGATTGTCTGGTTATTTATAATGAATTGTTTTTAACACAGAAGCTAGTCTGGGCCCAGCATGGTGGCTCAGCTCTTTGGGAGGCTGAGGTGGGTGGATCACTTGAGGTCAGGAGTTCAAGACCAGGCTGGGCAACATGATAAAACCCCATCTCTACTAAAAAATACAAAAATTAGCCGGGTGTGCCTGTGATCCCAGCTACTTGGGTGGCTGGCTGAGACACAAGAATCACTTGAGCCCATGAGGTGGAGCTTGCAGCGAGTCAAGATCACGCAACTGCACTCCTGCCTGGGCGACAGAGCGAGATCCTGTCAAAAAAAAAAATATGAAGGTCTGTTTCTTTTCCCATCAGAAACACAGCCAATCTACATTTCCCAGCCTCTTGCAATTAGATGTAGCCATGTGGCTGAGATATGGACAATGAAATGTGGGAAGAAGTCTTGGTTTAGGAAAACTTCTCATGAGTGTTGCTTTCTCTTTCTGTTGGTCAAATGCTGAAGATCCAGTGAAGAACTCCATGATCCTAGAGCCAAAGCCGCTCAATGATCTCTTGGTGATCACTGGTAAGACCAACCAGAAAACCTGCATTAGATGTTGCCTGAGGGGAAAAAAGACATTTATTGAGTTTAAAAACTGAGACTTATGGTTATAGCTGTGTTATAGCAACTCCATTATATAGTAATGCAAGTGTTAAAGCTAATGGTATCACTAGCTATTCATAATTAATATAACAATGCTTTATTTCTCCTTGCTTATTTGTCTCCCATGTTTTAGTGCATAAACTAATCTCATAATTACAGCATTCTCATAAAACACCATGTAATAAGGTAACTAGAATCATTAACACATACATGCTAAACATATGGCAGAAAATAGAATTTTCCAAAATTCTAAAAATTATTACCTCATTTAATAATGCATCATTGTTTCGTAAATTAATTAGGATATCTCCCGCACTTTACTTTCTCACCCTAAAAAACCAAGCTGAGCAGAAATATATAAATAGATAATACTCTTTAGTAAATGCAATACAAGGCTGGGCGTGGTGGCTCACACCTGTAATCCGAGCACTTTGGGAGGCCACGGTACGCAGATCCCTCAGCCCAGGAGTTTGAGACCAGCCTGGGCAACTTGGCAAAACCCCATCTTTACAAAAATTAGTAGGGCATGGTGGTGCACAACTGTAGTTCTAGCTACTCAGGAGGCGAGGTAGAAGGATTGCTTGAATCCAGGAGGTCAAGATTGCAGTGAGCCAAAATCGTGCCACTGCACTCTAGCCTGGGTGACAAAGTAAGACCCTGTCTCAAAAAGAAAAAGAAAAAAAAGAAAGCTGGGTGCGGTGGCTCATGCCTGTAATCCCAGCACTTTGGGAGACTGAGGTGGGCAGATCATGAGGTCAGGAAATCGAGACCATCCTGGCTAACATGGTGAAACCCCATCTCTACCAAAAATACAAAAAAAAAACAAAAAATTAGCCGGGTGTGGTGGCAAGTGCCTGTAATCCCAGCTACTCAGGAGGCTGAGGCAGGAGAATCACTTGAACCTGGGAGGCGGAGGTTGCAGTGAGCTGAGATCGCGCCATTGCACTCCAGCCTGGGTGACAGAGTGAGACTCCGCCTCAAAAAAAAAAAAAAGTAAGCACAATACTACCCTAAAAATGTTATATTAATGTGAACTTCATTCTAGGTACAATCTTATTTTAGCCTGACTCAGATTTCTTCCCAATCTCATCAAAGCAAAGATGTTTTTAAATTTATTTTTTAAGAAATTAGTAAATTTCAATCCCACATTTATATTTTGTTGAGCTCCTTACTGTCTTGGTCATTCCCAGATGGGTATGCTGGTAAATGTTTAACAACCAGCTCTTGAGGGAAAGACACTGTCTTAGCAAGTAGTGCTTGCAAATTCTCTCACCATAACTGATTCAAACTACAGATGCAGAGTCACTGAATGTGAAGTTGGGAAGAGATGTGCATAACTGGCTCCTGTGAGCCAGTACAAGGGGCTCTATTGTACCACCAAGGTCTAGTCTATAGTTTTCTCAACAGTAATGACACTTAGAAGAAACTAATTGTCTTAGTCTGTTTGTGTTGCTATAAAGGAATAACTGAGGCTGGGTAATCTTAAAGAAAAGAGGTGTATTTGGCTCATGGTTCTGCAGAATGTACAAGAAGTATGGCACCAGCATCTGCTTCTGATGAGGGCCTCAGGAAGCTTCCACTCATGGTGGAAGGTGAAGGGAAGCCAGTATGTGGAGGTCACATGGTGAAAGAGAGAAAGTGAAAGAGGAGGAGATGCCAGGCTCTTTTTAACAACCAGTTCTGTGAGAACAAAGAGTCAGAACTCACTCCCTCCAGTGAGAATAGCACCAAACTATTCACGAAGCATCCGCCCCCGTGACCCAAACACCTCCCCCAAGGCCCTGCCTCCAACATCGGGATCAAATCTCAGCATGAGATTTGGTGGGGTCTAACAAACCATATCCAAACCATAGCACTGACATTTATTAAGCATTTATGTGCCAATAATATTTCTCTGAATTTTTATATGCTGACATATAATATATTCCATCTTTACAATAAGTCTGTGAAGTTGGTGCTGAAAACATAAAAAATTGCCCAACATCTAGAAACTAAAAGCTAGGACAATTGAACACACACAATTTTTACACACAAAAAAATTGTTTTTGTTTATCTTGTTGCATAGTATAAACAATGATCAGACAAGGCCGTTGTGTTACCTGAGATGGAACAAGATGAAGACAAGATCACTCCGTAACTATGTATGACACAGGAAAGAAATAAGGACACTCTACATCCATAAAAAAAAGTAAATACCCCTTTTGCAGGATAGTAGAGTGACTATGATTTCTTACCAATGACATCCCCAGCCCCACTTTAATTCTTCTCCTTCCTCCTAGATAAAAATTCAAAAAAGTGACTCACACTGTTACTGAATTGCTCCACTTCCTGACCACACCCAGTCCAGAGCTGATATTTGATTCCCTTACACTCTCCTTAGAATAGTAAGCTTCTCCAAACTGTTCCACTAGTGTTCATTCTCTCTTGCTGTAGCAAGTTTAATAAACCTAGCTTTGTTTGACCACAGGTGTGTTCCTAGAGGTCTTTGGTAGCAGACTTTAACAGTGTCAGTAGTTTCATTTTACAGAAGAGAAAATTAAAGTTTAAACTGAAGAGTTAGGGAGCCTGTTGTTTGAGATAAGATTTCATACAAGAGATCACTTTACCTTCCTGCAAGGAGCAGATGACCTAGGCTGAACTTATAAGACATTGTCACAAACAGCAAAATGAACTGGCTGCCAAGATAAGGATTCACAGATGGGTAACCCAGAGATGAGCCACAACAGGAAGCTATTATCACCCCTGAGGATGGAGGGGCAGTGGGAAGAGGCCATGTTAGAGCCCAGAGTGGGAGGTAGAAGGGTGACAGTGGTCTGCAGAAAATGACCATCAGGAGCTAGAATTCCAAAGGGAGAATCTCAGACCTTGGAATGGATGCAGCTATTGCAGGCAATGCTACAGGAAGCAGAAAGAAAGAATATCCTGGCCTCAGGGTTCCTCTTGAATTCCAACCTTTTGTCATTCTCCCATTGGCTAATCCTACCCAGAAGCCAGAAGGCAAGGATGTTCAAAGCAGAAGAAGGATGGGGAATGAATCTGACAACAAAAAGCCAACCTGATTTACAAGACAACTTGATTGACACCTCCCAATTATGATCAAAGTATTAAATCTACTGAAAATGTTTTAATGAGGTCGGGAGCATGCCTGTAATCCCTGCACTTCAGGAGGCCAAGGTGGGTGGATAACTTGAGGTCAGGAGTTCAAGACCATCCTGGCCAACATGGTAAAACCCCATCTCTACTAAAAATACAAAAATTAGCCAGACATGGTGGCACGTACCTATAGTCCCAGCTACTTTGGAGGCTGAGGCACAAGAATCACTTGAACCCAGGAGGTGGAGGCTGCAGTGAGCCAAGATCATGCCATTGCTCTGCAGCCTGGGCAACAGAGAGAGACTCAGTCTCAAAAATAATAACAATAATAATAATAATAATAAATTGATAGTAATAAAAATGTTTTAATGAATGTATAAATTAGTCTTCTCATTAGAGTTTGCTCTTTGAACTAATTGCTTCTAATATGCAGTTTCTAATCATAAGAACTCCAATATAACAAGGGTTATATTTAGTATGTATTTATAGAAGTGCCTAAGTTTTATAGCATAAAAATCACAGGGAACAACAAATTACAAATATTCAATTTAAAAAAGTTTTCTTTTCTTTTCTTTTTTTAGACTGAGTCTTGCTTTGTTGCCCAGGCTGGAGTGCAGTGGCACAATCTCTGCTCACTGCAGCCTCCGCCTCCTGGGTTCAAGCGATTCTCCTGCCTCAGCCTACTGAGTAGCTGGGATTACAGGTGCGCACCACCTCGCCCAGATAATTTTTGTATTTTTAGTAAAGACGGGGTTTCACCATGTTGGCCAGCTGGTCTTAAACTCCTGACCTAGTGATCCACCCACCTCAGCCTCCCAAAGTGCTGGGATTACAGGCGTGAGCCACCGTGCCCAGCCAAAATGTTTTCTTTTCTAAGACATAATTATCAAGTATATAAAACATTCCATATCCCAGATATAAAAACAGTAGTAATTCACTTATGAAAGAGTGGCATTTTGATAGTAGGACAGTTTGATGGTTTGATAATAGGATTTTTGTTGGTTTGTATTCAATATAAAGCACTTTAACAAAAAAGCCAGGCCATGATAAGTTAAAAGTCAATTCTTTCACTAGATTTCCTTGCTTTGAGCAAAAAACGTTTAAAAACTTTTTTTTGTAGATTTGAAAAACCAGGCCACAGAAAACATCTCAAATATCCAACAGTCCTTAGGGTAGATCAAGGGTCAGGAAACATGCCTGCAGGCCAAATGTGGCCTGCTACCTGTTTTTGTATTGCCTACAGCTGTTTTTACATTTTTAGATTGCTGAATATAAATTAAAAGCAGAATAATCATCTGTGCCACATCAACATTATATGAAATTCCAATTTCATTGTCCATAAATAAGGTTTTATCGGGACACAGCCATGTCCATTCATCTATGGCTGCACTACAAGATCAGTTATGAAAGACACAGGAGGACCTGCAAAGCCAAAAATGTAGCAGAAAATATACAGAAAAAAAGAGTTCAGGCCCCTGCACCACAGAAAGGTGTTTTCTTGCAGACAGAGGCAGCTGTTCCCCTCGGCATCAGACGCATCTCCAGAATTTCTTTCTTATGGGATTAGCACAGGTATCGGTAAGCAGAAAGATTCAGAAACTTCCAACACATACTGTTGCCCAAGGCCACAGCGTGTGGGAGACCTGAACTTGGGGTGGCCCCTAGTTCCAGCTGACTCCTCTGCTTGTCAGCTTCACTCCCTCTGCTCAGGTTCCCAGCTGTGACTGGAGGCCCAGCTGGAGCTCTGTGCTTGGGCTCCACAGTCCCCGTTGTATACTTATAATAGTATGATACATTCCTTTTTTGTTTTCCTTAATTGAGTTTGAGTTGCATTGTTAGAAACCAAGTATTAGGATATGAAAGCTCAACTTTTGTGTATGTGTATGTTACTTTAGAAAAAACATTCTTTCCATTTTGCAGGGAGGGTAGGCCACCATGTTCTTAATCAGCAGGAAAGTAAACAGGCTCTTTTGTGGTTCTAGATGAGTGATCCATCCATCCATTCATTTATTCATTCAACAAATATTTATTGTTGGCCTAATGTGTGTGAAGCACTTTTCTAGACCCAGGGGATACTACAGTTAACAAACCAATTAAAACAAATTCCTCTGTTCGATGTTACTCTGCCTGGATATGATCCTAGGGACAATCGTAGCCATCTTGTGACCGTGAAGGGAGCTAAGCTGATGCATTGCATTAACCTTGCAAAATGTAAAGATGGAAAGAACCTGGGTCCTTAATCAGGATATATTGGAATTGTCCTCTGTGTTGGTCAGGATTAAAATGCAAACAATCAAACACACTTTAGATTGTTTAAACAGGAAAATATTTTTTACAAGAAATGTTGTAACATTTCTATGTTGAGCATTCAGATTGACTTCCAATGCCACACTGCAGAATTGAACCACCGAGGGATCTGCTGGCTCTTCTAAAATCACTACGGTGTCACTACCACAGCACTACAGCATCACTGCCACAACCAAGAAAACCACCACCATCAGAAAGCTCCTGCCTGCTTCCAGCTCCAGAACCATGCAGCACCTGCATCAACACCAGTAAAACAGATGACTTATGGCCCGCCTCTCAAGTCTTAAAAATCCATTATGGGTCACTGGAGACTCTGCTAACAACACTATACAGGAGAACCAAACAACAGTTAAAACTGTAGAAATGAAGTCCCCGCCTCATTTCTAGCCTCCAAATTCCATGTGACTACATCTGATTTGCTAGATATAGTTTGTTTAAGCTACATTTTTTTTTCCAAATCATGACTGCCCGAGAACCTGAGAGATGTAGTGTTTTGTTTTCCTGCCTCTACAGTACAGAAAAGATCACTAGGAGGAGAGAGAATGACTGTGGCATGCCACCTTACTAGAGCCTCTCCATGTCCTACCTGAGAACTTCTTGTTAATTGAGAAAACTCTTCTTTATTGTCTAAGCCAATAAATCAATCTGACGCTCCAGGGTGTGGAATCAGTTCATGCCAGAATTTAGGCCTTCTAAGCCCCAACCCTGTTCTCCCACACCTACCACCCCTCACTAACTTTGGTTTTCACACCTCTCCCTTCTCTCATGTGTGGTAGTCACAATATTCAACTAAAGAGCTCAGAGATGAGACTTTCCAGAGAAGAGGGTATCACAGCCAAGTTAAATCTATAGAGGTCTTTCTTAACAGATAACTGAAACAGAATTTCTGAGATCTGGTGAACTCAGCAAGAAACATAGGACTGACTTAGTTTCTTTCTCCATGGGTGAAGATAGGAAGACAAGTTTCTCAGAGAGTGAAGAGGGATGCTTTAAGAAAGAAACTAAGACCTTCTCCATCTGCTGAACTATCCTTGACAATACCCTTATTTTGGGTTCCTTCTTAGTTACTCTTCCAAAGAAAATGACTTCCCCATTTCCATCCCCAAGTAACTAAAATGTCTACATTTCCTATAGAAACAATGGCATATTTCAGCAACTACCATATGCTGATCATTGTTTAGGAATGCACAAAATATATCATTCTTGTAGAAGATGTTTATTTTCAGTCTTTAAATGAAATCTCTCTTAATAGCAGGCTCAATTCAAAATCATCTTCTAGTTTTTAAAAATTCGTAGATACGTGGACTTTTGGAACATGTTTTCTAAAAGGACCCCAACCACCTTTTTATGGATTCAGTTTTGTGTCCCCCAAAATTCATATGTTGAAATCCTAATCCTAGTACCTCAGAATGTAACCTTATTTGGATATAGCTTTGGGAGGACCTGAGGCAGAGCTGTAGGGTGTAGGTGAAGCTGTGGATGCTTCCTGGTTCCTCTGGGTGTGAATGCGGCTGACGGGTTCAGAGGCTGAGGATACCTCGCCAGGATGCTGAGGAAAGAAGCCAGGATTTTAGTGGTTCTGCACTCAGAAACCAGGGCACAAGAACGCAGAGGCAGATGCCCTAGTGGATAGACGACCAGGGAGGGCCAGCGGTTCTTCTCCATGCGTGGACACAGCAGCGGTCTTCTCTTCATGTCCAAACTGAGATACCATCTGAGGAAAAGGAGAGGCCCAAAATTAATTAATAAAGCCCTGAATTGACTAGGACGAAGACCATTATTGACTCAGGAGTAGCCTGGTTTGACTAAGATGAAGGATATGCCATTAAGCGGGAAGGGGCAGAGGATGGAAATAAAGCTCAGTTTGTATTCATATAAACGTACAGGCGCGCACCATCATGCCCGGCTAATTTTTGTGTTTTTATTGGTCAGGCTGATCTCGAACTCCTGAGCTCGCGATCAGCCCGCCTCGGCCTCCCAAAGTGTTGGGATTACAGGCGTGAGCCACCACGCCTGGCAACGCCTCTAGGAGCAAAACATGTGCATTTCAGCTTTTGAGGTTCCCTGCTATGCACAGCCCTCAGCTTGCCATCTATAGGCCGCTGCATTGACAGGGGTTGAGAGGGTGAGACTTTCTCAGGCCCACGGCACAGGCAGTGATGCATATCCGCCATGAGGGGGCGGCGAAGCCTAGAGAAAGAGAGAGACACCTGAGACATGAGTTCGAAGAGGCGGGAGGAGGGAAAAAGCTGGGGCGGGAGGAAAGGGGACGGGCAGGGAGGGATGGAGAGGAAAAGTGAGAATGAGGGAGGGAGAGGAAGAGATGATAGAGTGAGGGAACGAGGAGGAGACGAGGAGGACAAGTTATGCTATCTACTATCTCACTAAAGTTATAGAGGCCCATGCCCTCCCTATGGGATGCTCTTAACAAAGCAGAACTTATTGCACTAACCCGGCTGCTGGAGTTGGGGGAAGGAAAAATTATCAGCGTATACACAGATTCCAAGTATGCCTACTGTATGCTACACACATGGAGCTATTTGGAAGGAAAGGGGCATGTTAACATCTGATAACAAACAGGTCAGAATGGTGCTGTCATTTTTAACGCTATTGGACTTTAAATAAGAGAACCAGCCCATAAGAGAACAAGCCAGGTGGCGATTGTTCACTGCAGGGGCCACCAAAAGCAGAAGCACAAATACAATTATTAATGATTGTTTTTCAGGGCATGTCCTCAAATTTTGACCCCAGGATGCATGGGACCCTGAAATAGAACTGGGGTCCATAGGGTTACATGCCTCCCACTTCCATGCCTGGTTACAAGGGCTTACCACTGCAACATCTGTTCTTTCTCCCCTTCCTTCCTTCCTTCCTTTCTTTTCTTCCGTTTCTCCTCTCTCTCTTTTTCTTTCCTAAGATAGAGATGGAGTCTTACTATGTTGCCCAGGCTGGTCTTTAACTGCTGAGCTCAAGTGATCCTCCTGCCTCGGCCTCCCAAAGTGCTGAGATTACAGGCATGAGCCACAACCCGCAACCTGCAGTGTCTTTAAAAGGAACTGGAAACCTTCGGTCATGTGGCATAACCCTCTTTATTACTATCTCTCGTTGTTAGAAGGGAGTTTGCATCAATACATCTCATCTAGGGTCCTCAGGGAAAGTATTTAACCTTAGGGTATTCCTTTCCACTGCTTTAAATATCACAGGATCCAAGGCTGTGGAGAAAGGAACCTATATGATCCAGACCAACTCCACTTTGGGCTCTTAGCTACCTCTAATCTAATTATTAGTAGAAGTAGTATAGGGCACTCCCTATAGCATTTTCTGGTGTCTAGGGATAGGTGACCTAAAGAAGTCCATTAAAAACATCTCAATCCTTATTCAACAACCACAGAAAGCTACAGTCAATACTCTGGATGCTCAACAGACAGCCTTGAACTCCCTACTTCAGTGCTACAAAACCGAACGACCCTAGATGTACTCACAGCAGAGGCAGGGGCACATGTACCATGTTAAGAGAGGAATATTGCTTCTATATAAATACCTCAGGCCAAGTTGAAGAAAACTTAGAAATCTGTTATCAAAATATAGCTATACTGGACAAGACAAAGGGAGACCCCTCTTCACCCATCCTAGGCAGGATAGCTAATGATTAATTAGGGTGGTTGGGACCATGACTAAGCCCCATTGTCTCAGTAATTGTTCACAGCAGTAACCCTTTTAATTTTTGGTCCCTGACTTCTGAACTCTGTCACCAAGTTTGTTGCAAAAAGCCTAAAAGCCATAAACATTCAAATGTTGGGCTACTCAGGGGTACCAACAGCTAAGCCTATAGCCAGGAGAGAATCAACCTATCTGAAAATGACCAGGAAGAGTTTCACTCCTTTAACAGGATGCTTGCCTATGCCCAAACTCAGCATAAAGAAGCTACAGAAAATAGACTTTGCCCTTCAGCACCCCTCAAGAATGAGGCGTGAACATTTAAAAAGGGAATTTGTTGCCCTTGCAATGCCTACATGACTTAGCTGGACCCCTATTCTGCTTTTGTTGCCCAATGCAAGGCATATGTGATATACTAAGTAAATTCCTACTCAGCTTAACTCTGCTTAATTTTGGGAAACAGGATGTCTGTGATCATAGATTTCTTCTTAGGCAGCTTATTCATCCCCTGAAAAACCTCTAGCTTCATTCTAATCCAGTTTCCATGCTAAATGACATTCGCACTTGCACCATGACAGTTGACAATCACCATGATAATGACTGGAAGAGACTGAAAAAGGACAAAAAAGAGGAGGCTCCTTGATTCCAAGAAAATCTTCGTCCCTTCTCAAGAAAAAGCAGGAATATTCCTTCCCTTGCTCTTAATGCCCAGCCCCTTTACTAAGTAAGATACCGTACATCTGTGACTTCCCAGTTCTCAGGGGCTGGAAAGTTATTTGCAAGCTATACTCCCACTTCTCCAACTCCATGGTCATTAGATAAAGCCTACACTGCTTGACACTTGGTTTTGTGTATTGGTTTCTGGACACCACACAGAAAAGAGCCCCTTTAGGAGTAACTGGGACCCCCAGTAACAATATAGCAGAAAGGAAGACTAAAGTCTGTCCAGAAATCTGAACAGATTTTTGTCAAAAACCATTGTCCACTCTGCGGGCCCAACAGACTTTGCCCCACACCACTGTATGTTCTTCAAACCCATTGGATTCTCCCTAGAAATTATTTATTGCCCCTCAGCAGAATTCCTCTTCATCCTGCTTCCATAACCTGTTTTGCCAGGATCCTAGCCCCCATTCTTTCTGTAACCTCAAGATGATATACAAGTCTCTATACTCATTGAGGGGTTGAGCCTTCATTCTGAAGGCTCCTGTACATACACATTAAGTAAATTTGTATGCCTTTTCTCCAACTAATTTGCCTTTTGTGAGTCACTTTTTCAGTGAAACTTCAGAGTGCCAAAAGAAAAGCCTTGGTCCCCACACTCACAAATAGCAAGCGGCATAACTCCTTCCAGCATTACTTTCATAAAGTCAAAATGTTTTTCTTCATGAAGTATTTATTTTATAATTTCTATAGTCTGATAAGTAGTTCACTATTTTCTCTATTATCGTGCACAACACAGCAGTTATGAACAGAAACTTCAGTATGAGACACATCTGTCTTTAAATATCAGCAATCTGTTCATCTCTAAGTGACCTGGGCCGGATACTTAATTTCTCTGAGCCTCATCTGTGGGATAAGTGTAACCCAGGATCCCCAGGTCACTGCAGAAAAACTACCCACTTGTAACTGTTGCACCTTGAGTTTTTGTTATTTCAAAAAGTTTCCAGGAACAACCCCAGCCCCTGCAAAACAAAAACCAATTGGATCCAGAGATGCCTGAGTTGGAGAAGAACTTTTTTGAACTTTCCACATTACCATACTAAAACCAAGACGGGAGCCTATTCGTCATTTTTTGTATATGTGATGTATGAAGAAACATGATCAACGGCTGCACCTGCGCTGACTTTATCCCACTTTTACATACAATGACTCAGCTGAACAGCACAATAAAGGCCCCACTTTCACCTTTGTTCCAGGAGGCACTGCTTTGGGAACTACTCCAATGTTCTCTTTACTTGTTGCAAGTAATCAAATACCTTTGTTAAATCCTCCGTGGTTGCAGTCATTGGACTGACACCTGCCAAGCGATGGAACCTGTCGTGTGGGTAATGTAAGCTCAGCACTAACTGTTTAAAAGTGATGTTCTGAGGATTAAATGAGATCATGCATATATAAAACACAAGTATAGTGGCTGTAAAAAAGCCAATAATTAGCAGTTGATAAAAATTAGTTTCATTCTCATCCCCTACACCACTGTCTGTTACCTGCATTAAATTGCAATGATCTGCCTGTATTAAGGCCCTCATTTGAACAAATCAATTATAAAAATACATTTTTGAGACAATTGGGGAAACTTGTGTAAGACTGGGTTTAGATGATTTGAAGAAAATGCAGTATTAATTTTACTAAACATGATAAAAGCACTGTGGTTATGAAAAAAAGCTTACCAGAGATTCATTCTAAAATGCTTATGTGTGAGGCTGGGCACAATGGCTCACACCTGTAATCTCAATGTTTCTGGAGGCCAAGGCAGAGGCCTCTTGAGGCCAGGAGTTCAAGACAAGCCTGGGCAAGACCCTGTCTCTACAAAATAAAAATAAAAATTAGCCGGGTTGGTGGTGTGCCTGTAGTCCCAACTACTTAGGAGGCTGAGAAGATTGCTTGAGCCCAAGAGTTCGGGGCTGCAGTAACCTATGATTGTGCCACTGTACTACAGCCTAGGTGACAGACAGAGCAAGACCCTGTCACAAAAACAAACAACAAACACACACACACACACGAATGCACAGAAAATGCTTAGAGGTGAAAATGTATGGCATGTGGGAAGAAAAGGGAGGTTACAGAGACAGAACACTTTCCATCTGGCAAAATGTTAAAATTGCTGAAGTTGTGAATGGGCACATGAGGGCTTCTTTTGTTTTTTGTTTGTTTGTTTGTTTTGCTTATTTATTTTTCTTTTTGTATTAGGGCTTCTTTATACTGTATTCTTTTTTTTTTTTTTTTGAGATGGAGTCTCACTTTGTCACCCAGGCTGGAGTGCAGTGGTGCGATCTTGGCTCACTACAACCTCAGCCTCTCCGGCTCAAGCAATTCTCCTGCCTCAGCCTCCCAAGTAGCTAGGATTACAGGTGCATGCCACCACACCGGGCTAATTTTTTTATTTTTAGTAGAGACGGGGTTTCGCCATGTTGGCCAGGCTGGTCTCAAACTCCTGAGCTCAGGTGATCTGCCTACCTCCGCCTCCCAAAGTGTTGGGATTACAGGCGTGAGCCACTGCACCACTGAGCCTGGCCTTTTTTTTTTTTTTTTTTTTTGAGATGGAGTCTGACTCTGTTGCCCAGGTGGGAGTGTAGTGGCATGATCTCGGCTCACTGCAACCTCTGCCTCCCGGTTCAAGCAATTCTTCCTGCCTCAGCCTCCTGAGTAGCTGAGATTATAGGCACTCGCCACCACACCTAGCTAATTTTTTTTGTATTTTTAGTAGAGACGGGGTTCCACCATGTTGGCCAAGCTGGTCTTGAACTCCTGACCTCAGGTGATCCGCCTGCCTCGGCCTCCCAAAGTGCTGGGATTACAGGCATGAGCCACCGTGCCCGGCCTGGTCTTTTTTTTTTGAAATAGGGTCTCGCTCTGTTGCCCAGGCTGGAGTGCAGTGATGCCCTCTGGGCTCACTGCAACCTCTGCCTCCCAAGCAGTGAGATTACAGGCATGCGCCATCATGCCTAGCTAATTTTTGTATTTTTGGTAGAAATGGGGTTTCACTTTCTTGGCCAGGCTGGTCTGGAACTCCGGACCTCAGGTGATCCACCCACCTCAGCCTCCCAAAGTGCTGAGATTACAAGCGTGAGCCACCACACTCGGCCTTATACTATATTCTCTACTTCTGTGTTTCTCGAAAATTTCCATAATATAAAGTTTTAAAATCGAATTTTAAAATGACATGAAAACGCTCCTAGTACATTGTTGAACCATACAAAGACAGGTCACAAAGTATTAAGAATTCATTTAGGAATAAAAGTACATCATTCACAAATCCATTCCACACGTATTTACCAAATGCCTACTATGTGTCAGGCACTGTTCAAAGAGAATGGTGTTCAGACTGGATGCAGTGGCTCACCTCTGTAATCCTAACACTTTGGGAGGCCGAGGTGGGAGGATCACCTGAGCCCAGGCATTTGAGACCAGCCTGGGCAACACAGTGGGACCCTGTCTCTACAAAAAAAAAAAAAAAAAGAAAAAAGAAAAAAGGCCAGGGGTTGTGGCGCATGCCTGTAGTCCCAGCTTACTCAGGAAGCTGAGGTGGGAGGATCGCTTGAGCACAGGAGGTCAAGGCTGCAGTGAGCCGTGATGGAGCCACAACATTGCAGCCTGGGCAACAGAACAAGACTCTATTTCAAAAAAAATGTTGGGGGTTGGGGGAGAAAGATGATTGTTCTGCAGAAATGTCAGTCTCAGCTCCCAGGATGTTAATTTTCAACCGACAGGGAAAGTTAGAGCACTTCTGAAAGCTCATGCATCCATCAAATGTGGAACGTCTTTAAACTCCATTTATATTTGTTTCAAAAATAGACTGTACCTGAGGCCAATTTGTGGAATTTGAGAAGTTTGACTTCACGATATCCAGTCTCCTCTTGGTACTCAGTTTCACATACCCAGGACCTGCTGACTTTTTAACACTATCCCTTATCAGATAAATTCTGCAAGGCAAGGCCCTTATCTGTTTCACATTTGCATACTTGAAGTAATGAAGTTCATGCCTGAAAGACAAGCTGTAGACGACCAAACCATTGGTTGCATAAGGAGAGAAAGAAAGAGAAGAGAGGAAGAAATTATCATTATTGTTTACCTTTGACTTAAAAATTCATTTGCTCTAACTCATTTTACATTGCATCTGATGTCTTTCATTTCTAATTGTGGAATAAAAGGCTATCTCCCTCATTAAATAGACTTCAGGCAATAGCAAGCAGGTTAGAAACATATTTTCGGGTATAAGGGAGTCTCCTCTCTCCTAAACCATGCCTTAGAGTTAATAATGATTTTTAACATTTTCTCTGGGGTGTGGAGAGCAATATCTGTTTCTCTCCATGTCCTTCCCCACCTTCATAGTCAGCAAGATGATTAAGCTGTTCTGATCCACAAAATGCGGAACCTCAGACCTAACTAATAGAGTCCTCCCTCTGATCAGTGGCAAGGAGTAGCCATTATCATTTTTTAATGGTAATAATATTTATTACTTTTTTAACTTATTTTTTAATGGTAATAACATTTATATTATACTGGGTGTCTGTATATTGAGTTGCCATTCCAAAGGACTATATAAAAAAAATATATCTAAATGCTTGACAAAAAAATGCAATTTTTTTGGAAAGGAATATATTTGGTGGCTGCCTCATGCAGCTTTAGTGTCCAAAATCTGATAGATTGGTGTATCCCAGTGGTAGTTTTCTGTTGCCACAAACTCCAATCAGCAGGAATGGGGGTTGTAACTCCTGTACAATAGTTCTACCTTATCCACAGTTCTGTTTTCTGCAGTTTGAGTTGCTCCTGGTCAACCTTGGTCTGAAAATATTAAATGAAAAACTTCAGGAATAAACATTTCATATGTTTTAAGTTGCAACTGACTCTGGGTAGGATAATGAAATACCACCCTGTCCAGGATATGAATCATCCCTTTGTCCTGCTTATCCAAGCTGTGTATGCTATCTGCCCATTAGTCATTGACATCATCTGCCCCTGACATCCAACCACAGACGTTATCATGGCTTAGTGATCCAGGATCACCCAGGCAGATGATCCTCCTTCTGATGTATCATGAGGTCAACAGTAGCCTAACGTTCCATCACAGTGCCTACTTCACTCACCTCGCTTCATCTCATCACTTAGGCATTTTATCACCTCATCATCATAAGAAGAAGGGGGAGTACAGCACAAGACGATATTTTGAGAGAGAGACCCCATTCACATAACTTTTATTACAGTGTATTGTTATAATTGTTCTATTTTAAGCTAGTGTTGTTAATCTCTTACTATGCTTAATTTATAAATTCAACTTTACCATAGGTATGTCTATGATAAACATTGTATATATAGTGTTTGACACATCCATAGTTTCAGGCATCCACTGGGGGTCTTGGAACATGTCCCCCAAGGATAAGTGGGGACTACTCTAGTGCCGTCAGGCTAGCAGGCTGTAAAGGTTTTAATGGCAGTCCCTGGACCACGGCTTATTTAATTGCTTCCAAGGCCAACTGCTACAAAGGGCCCCATTCAAAGCTGGTGGCTTTGTTGGTCACCCTGACTTAGGGGACCAAAAGAACACTCAGGTGGGGTACATGTTGCCTCCAATGCCCCAGTACCCAAAGAGGCCTTCAGCTGTTGGGCCTCCTTTTTATTAGTGGATGCCTCTAAAGTTAAATTTTTTTGCTTGGTTGTATCTAGAATACTTTTCTGGCTTACTGCCCATTTGGCCTTCGCATTTAGCCCAGGGACAGTCCACTGTTAGTCTCCACATCCGAAAGCCTTTTTGACTAGCCAAACTGAGCTGTTACATTATGACAGGGTAGTTTGTAGCATTTCCATTTGTAACAATAATTAACACAATAATGTCCTGTTCTTCAGTTAGTATGCAGTACTGTTTTGTTGAATAACCCATTGGGACTTGGGTGGCTTAGGTGGCAGACAGGCATGGATATGCCCTGCCGTAATGGCTGGAATTCTTAGCTGTGAGCGGGTGCACCCCTCAGGCAGTGATGATGTGCTGAGCCCCAAGCAGCCAAAATGTCAATGACTATAAGACATTCAGCCACAGGAACCAAAGTCACTGGCACCGCAAATGGCCAGAGGCACCCCACAGCAGATAAGCACCATAGGTCACTGCTTTTGTCCCCAAGCCTCTTAATGTCACCAGTTTAATTTTTCCCTTAAGGAGACCTGGAAATATTGTCACATGGGTTCCAATATCTAAGAACACCAGAAAAATATGAATTCCTTTTTTCCCCCTTTTTATCTTTTAAAGGAATATTATTAATTTTAAAAGCAGGGACCATGCTAATTATCTCTATATCATTCCAATTTCAGTATATGTGCTGCTGAAGCAAGCATGTCTTTTTTTTTTAATTTTTAAATTTTAAATTTTATGAGCACATAGTAAGTGGATATATTTAATAGGTACGTGAGACATTTTGGTACAGGACGCAATCTGTAATAATCACATCATGGAAAATGGGGTATCCATCCTTTCAAGCATTTATCCTTTGTGTTAAAAACAATCCAATTATACTCTTAGTTATTTTCAAATGTACAATTAAGATATTATTGACTATAGTCTTCCTGTTGTGCTGTCAAACATTAGGTCTTTTTCATTCTGTTTTGTTGTTGTTGTTGTTGTTGTTGTTGCTGTTTGTTTTTTTTCTTTTTTCAGATGGAGTTTTGCTCTTGTTGCCCTGGCTGGAGTGCAATGGCACGGTCTCGGCTCACTGCAACCTGCGCCTCCCGGGTTCAAGTGATTCTCCTGTCTCAGCCTCCTGAGTAGCTGGGATTATAGGCACACACCACCATGCCTGGCTAATTTTTGTATTTTTAGAAGAGACAGGGTTTCACCATGTTGGCCAGGCTGATCTTCAACTACTGACCTCAGGTGATCCACCCGCCTCAGCCTCTCAAAGTATTGGGATTACAGGCACAAGCCACCACATCCGGCCCTTTTTCATTAACCATCCCCACCTCCTCTCCCGCTTCCTCCCACTCCCACTACCCTTCCAAGCCTCTGGTAACCATCCTTATATTCTCTATCTCCATGAGTTCAATTGTTTTGATTTTTAGATCCTGCAAATAACTGAGAACATCCAAAGTTTGTCTTTCTGTTTGTGGCTTATTACAAGAACTCCTGTTTTATCTTGACAGGAATATAGAGTGACTGACCTCCAGTGGAGAGGAAACCAGAGACCTTGGCCCCATTCCCAACTGGGCCATTCAGCCTGAGACATTTGGATTTGATAGAACCTCTTTGATAGAACCATGGCTTATTGATGAAGTGGAAGGAGTGATACCCGAAGTACCCAGCCCAGGGTGTAGACATCAACCTACAGGGGTGCAGAAGCTGGACACACCACCCAGGCTGCACAAGATTTAGCTGGCTATTCTCCATTTTTATTCTTTGGATAATGAGTTTCTGCTCTGTAAATGCCCTTATGAACTGTGTTTGGTTCCCTCTCAGATGCCTCAGGGACCACCAGAGGACCTCTTCCTCTTCCCTCTCAGGGTTCTCAGGGATCATCTGAGTATCCATTTCCTGAGTTCTCTAGCTCTCGGGAATGAACAACCATACAAGTGTCCAACAATCAGAGGGTGGCTTGCCACTGTCCTATTCTATATTTCTTTCTCTCTGCCCCAGTCAGTGCAGCCAGCTCACTCATATCCGCAGGGTTGGGGGTGACCTATGTCCTGTTTACAAAAAGAGTCAAACTGTAAAACATTTGAAGAGATTTATTCTCAGCCAAATATGAGTGACCAATGGCCTGTGACACAACCCTCAGGAGATCCTGAAAACATGTGCCCAAGGTGATCGGGGCACAGCCAGGTTTTATAGAGTTTAGGGAGGCATGAGACATCAATCAAACACATGTAACAAATTCATTGGTTGGGTCTGGAAAGGCAGGACAACTCGAAGCTGAGAAAGGGTGGTGGGGTGAGGGTGTGGCTTCCTGGTTATAGGTAGATTTAAAATTTTGTGATTGGCAACTGGTTGAAAGAGTTATTATCAATAGGAAGGAATGTCTGGGTTATAATGATAAGGGGTTGTGGAGAACAAAGCTTTATTATGCAGATGAAGCCTTCAGGTAGCAGGCTTCAGAGAGAATAGATTGTAAATATTTCTTATCAGACTTAAGGTATGTGTTGATGTTAATGCTGGTCAGCTTTTCCTGAAAGCCAAACTTGAGTTGGGTATAATTTCCTGTCCTTCTTTCCTGTCATGACCTGAACCAGATAATCAGGTAAACTTTGGAATGCCCTGGCCAAGAGGAAAGGTCCATTCAGATGGTGAGAAGGCCTTCAAATTTTATTGTCGGCTTATAATCTCACCTCTCATTCTTCCTTTTATAAATCATCCGGCTGCTTCTCCAGCTCCTGCACCCCTCTAGGTTGATGTCTACACCCTGGGCTGGGTACTTCGGGGTATCACTCCTTCCACTTCATCAATAAGCCATGGTTCTATCAAAGAGGGCCCTGCTCACTTCACCAATTTTGTGAACCAGATTCACCATGCACTGGTGAATTTTGTGAACCTGCCTGAGCCTGGTGAGACAGAAGACACTCACATGCAACAAGTTACATGAAGCAAATGTATTACTTACAGATAGGAAGCAAGAGACAACAGAAGACTAGAATTCATTATGTGCCAGTTTCCCAAGGCTTATGAAAGCTGCCTTGGGTGGATGGAGCTTCAATTGCACATGGCCTACTGTTGTTGCAGCTGAGGGGCCCCAAAAGCAGCTTACCCCAGGCTCAATACCTCAGGGGCCACAGGAATCACTGGGTAAATCTCATCCTACTTCCAGGGAGAGAGGAACAAGGTTCTGGTTGTCCTAGCAGTTCCTCCTTAATTCAAGATGTTACATTCTTTAGGAGAGCCAGGAGCCAGGCCCAGGCTGTTTCAGGCAGTTCCTCCCTGCCTCAGGATATGGGCATTCCCACACACTCTACAGTTGTTCTTCAGACTACAAGCAAGAAATGGAGGAGAACTGGGTCAGTCCCTGGCCACTTGGAAAACAGTTCTGCAGAAAGAAGTCACACCTGTGAAAACTGCCTGCCAAGAGGAAACAACTACATTGACATGTATGTGAGCAAGAAATCAATTGCTATTTGGTTAAGCCATTGAAACTTTCTATTTTTCTTTCTTTTTTTTTTTTTCTTTTTTTTGAGAAAGGGTATCACTGTAGCTCAGGTTGTAGCACAGTGGCATGTTAATGGCTTACTGCAGCCTTGACCTCCCAGATCCAAGCAATCCTTTTGAGTATCTAGAACCACAGGTGCACACTACCATGCCCAGCTAAATTTTAAACTCTCTAAAGAGACAGGGTCTCCCTATGTGGCCCAGGCTGGTCTCAAACTTTTAGGCTCAGGTGATCCTTCCACCTCTCGACATCCCATAGTGCTGGGATTACAGGAGTGAGCCGTCTTCCCTGGCCTGAAACTTTTAAATATATTTGTTACAGCAGTTGACACTACTCTAAGCAGGATATATACCTTGCATGTTCAATAAAGAATATATAGAAATAGCAACAGTTTTCAGGGGAACATTGTCTTTGAGGATGAAACTCTGACATTTTTTCTTATCTTGGCCAAATTCCTCCCTAAGGGACCTTGGGAGTCACTCCTACAAACCATAAAGTTTCATCAGAGGGGTTTTATTTAACCCTATGTGACGTGGTTTGCTTTCCAACCTGGCTCTGGCATGACCTCACATAATAAATAAGGAAAGAAATGAAAATATTTTAGCCCCAAATATATTTCCTTGTCTTGAAATGACCCTGCAAAGTTGTCTCGCTCTTGTGGGAATAAAATCTACATCTTTTTTTTTTTTTTTTTTTTTTTTTTGAGGCGAAGTTTCGCTGTTGTTGCCTGGGCTGGAGTGCAATGGCATGATCTCGGCTCACTGCAACCTCTGCCTCCCAGGTTCAAGCGATTCTCCTATCTCAGCCTCCCGAGTAGCTGGGATTACAGGCACATGCCACCACATCTGGCTAATTTTTTTGGTATTTTTAGTAGAGACGGAGTTTCATCATATTGTTCAGGCAGGTCTCGAACTCCTGACCTCAGGTGATCCACCCACCTCAGCCTCTTAAAGTGATGGGATTACAGGCGTGAGCCAACGTGCCCAGCCCGTTCTTTTCCTTTTTTTTTTTTTTTTTTTTTTTTTTCCCAGGCTGCACTGCAGTAGTGTGATCTCGGCTCACTACAACTTCTGTCTCCAGGTTCAAGTGATCCTCCTGCCTCAGCTTCCAGAGTAGCTGGCGTGCACCTCCACACGCAGCTAATTTTTCTATCTTTATTTATTTATTTATTCTGAGACGAAGTTTGGTTCTTGTTGCCCAGGCTGCAGTGCAGTGGTGTGGTCTCAGCTCACTGCAAACTCTACCTCCTGAGTTCACGTGATTCTCCTGCCTTAGCCTCCTGAGTAGTTGGGGTTACAGGCATGAGCCACCATACCTAGCTAATTTTTGTGTATTTTTAGTAGAGATGGGGTTTCACCATGTTGGCCAGGCTGGTCTCGAACTCCTGACCTCAGGTTATCCACTCGCCTTGACCTCCCAAAGCATTTGGATTACAGGAATGAGCAACCGCAGCTGGCCAACTTTTGTATTTTTAGTAGAAATGGGGTTTCACCATGTTGGCCAGGCTGGTCTTGAACTCCTGACCTCAAATAATCAGTCTGTCTTGGCCTCCCAAAGTGCTGGGATTACAGGCATGAGCCATCTCGCCTGGCCAAAACTTTTTTTTTTTTTTTTTTTGAGACAAAGTCTCACTCTGTCACCCAGGCTGGAGTGTAATGGTATGATTATGGCTCACTGCAGCCTTGAACTCCCAGGCTCTGCTTCCCAAGTAGCTGGGATTACAGGTGCATGCCACCACGCCTGGCTAATTTTTGTATTTTTGTAGAGATTGGGTTTTGCCATGTTGCCTAGGCTGGTGTTGAAATCCTGGGCTCAAGTGATCCACTGTGCTTGGCTTTTTTTTTCTTTTTTTTTTTTTGAGACGGAGTCTCGCTCCGTCACCCAGATTGGAGTGCAGTGACTCGATCTTGGCTCACTGCAACCTCCGCTCGGCTGGGTGCGGTGGCTCACGCCTGTAATCTCAGCACTTCAGGAGGCCGAGGCGGGTGGATCACCAGAGGTCAGGAGCTCAAGACCAGCCTGGGCAACATGGTGAAACCCCGTCTCTACAGGAAATACAAAAATTAGCCAAGAGTGGTGGCGGGCGCCTGTAATCCCAGCTACTCAGGAGGCTGAGGCAGGAGAATCATTGGAACTTGGGAGGCGGAGGTTGCAGTGAACTGAGATTGCACCCATGCACTCCATCCTGGGCGACAGAGATAGACTCCCTTTCAAAGAAAATAATAATAATAATAATAATAATAATAATAATAATGTTTTCATGATGCTTTGTTGATATCTCCTTCATCTTAACATATCCAGAGGCTGCTGGCCATAGTCACGTGTGAATCGGGAATAAAGTAATAGAACCATGGGAAGCACTCGCTATGTCTATTGACTTATGTGCTCACAACTACACAGATAATAATTGGGGGCATATTTAATCCACGTCTCTCAACTGAATGACAGTTGTCAGAGGCCAGTGATCTGCTATTGCTGTTCATCGTGCCTTCCAGCTGCCTCCACATTCTAAGGCAACTACAACATGTGAGAAGAAATCGATAGGTCACCAAAGTGTGGTATCATATGTTCTATATTATAGAGCACATATGATTTAACAACAACAAAAAGCTTTCTAGGCCAAATGCAGTGGCTCACACCTGTAATCCCAGCACTTTGGGAAGCCTAGGCAGGAGGATCACTTGAGCCCAGGACCTCGAGACCAGCCTAGGCAACATAGTGAGACCCTGTCTCTATTAAAAAAAAAAAAAAAAAAAAGCTGCCTAAGCACATCCGAGAACTGTAGAAATCACTGTGGTCTAACCACCTCATTTATAAATGAAACCATTGATATTCAGAGAGGAAGTGATTTGCCTGTGGCTACCCAGGTTTTGTCCTGGGATGACGATTTAATCCTTAAAATAGTAATCTGTTTATGAGTTTTCTGATTTTAAAAGTAATTTGTTTTTATTCTGGAAAATGAGAAAAATAAGGAACTTTTTTGGAGGTTCTAACAAGGGGGTGAGTGCAGCTACTCATATATCCTTAAATGATCTGGCTGGGCGTGGTGGCTCATGCTTGTAATCCTAGCACTTTGGGAGCCCAAGGTGGGCGGATCACTTGATGTCAGGAGTTCAAGACCAGCCTGGCCAATGTGACAAAACCTCACATTGTGAGGGGGCCTGGGGCTAAGCAATAGAAAAAATTTGCTGCTGAGCATTAGGAAGTTTCTCCCTCTCGAAACTGTGTGCTCAAAGAGGATGACCTTCCCCAATAGAGGAGGCTCATTCTTATTTTTTAATTAATTAATTAATTAATTATTATTATTATTATTTTGAGATAGAGTCTCACTCTGTCACCCAGGCTGGAGTACACCCAGGCTCACTGCAACCTCCGCCTCCCAGGTTCAAGCAATTCTCCTGCCTCAGCCTCCCAAGTAGCTGGGACTACAGACATGTGCCACCACGCCCAGCTAATTTTAGTATATTTAGTAGAGACAGGGTTTCACCACATGGGTCAGGCTGGTCTCGAACTCCTGACCTCGTGATCCACCCGCCTTGGCCTCCCAAAGTGCTGGGATTACAGGCATGAGCCACCACGCCCAGCCTCTTTCTTCTTTTATTGCAGACCCCTGGGATTCAGTTTACCATGGCCCTTCTCTCAACAGCAGCCACCAGCAAACCACTTAACCCCTTGGGCTCCTGCTTCCCTTCAACCAAGAGCAACAATCATCCTTTTCTTTTCTTTTTTCTTTTTTGAGACAAGGTCTCACCCTGTCACCTAGGCTAGAGTGTAGTGGCATGATCTCAGCTCACTGCAGCCTCTGCCTACGGGGTTAAAGCGATTCTCCCACCTCAGCCTCCCGAGTAGCTGGGACTACAGGCATGTGCCCCACGGCCAGTTAATTTTTGTATTTTTTGGTAGAAATGGGGTTTCACCATGTTGGCCAGGCTGGCCTCGAACTCTTGACCTCAAGTGATCCGCCTGCCTCGGCCTCTCGAAGTGCTGGGATTACAGAAATGAGCCACCACGCCTGGACAGAAATATTAAAATTTTAAAAAATTATTTTAATGCGAATTTAAATCTAAAAATTGTAACCTAAGCAGACTCTGTATCATCTGGTTCACATCTTTATAATCAACTGTTGTGGAGTGGTTCCAGTTTCCAAGGAAACTACTGTTTATCAAATCAGTGACCAATGACTTCCCTAATAACAAATTTTAACTTTTAATGCTGCATTTTTAACTAGTTCCCATCTCTTTCAGAAGTTAGAAGACATATTTTCAGATGTATTATAAAAATTAGTTTTTGTCTAAACAAGTTTTTTACATAACTCTGCTGAAGAAACTCTGGCCTGAAAGATGAAGTCCAGCTTTCTTGGACTTTTTTTTTTTCTTTTTCTTTTTCTTTTTCTTTTTTTTTTTTTGAAACGGAGTCTCGCTCACTCTGTCGCCCAGGCTGGAGTGCAGTGGTGCGACCTCAGCTCACTGCAACCTCTCCCTCCTGGGTTCAAGCGATTCTCCTGCCTCAGCTTCCCGAGTAGCTGGAGCTACAGGCACCCGCCACCACACCTGGCTAATTTTTGTATTTTTAATAGAGACAGGGTTTCACCATATTGGCCAGGCTGGTCTCGAACTCCTGACCTTGTGATCCGCCCACCTTGGCCTCCCAAAGTGCTCGGATTGCAGGCGTGGGCCACCGCGCCCGGCCTCCTTGGACTTTTTATCTGCATTGCAGGCACTCAGTGGTCCAGGCCACCTACTTCTGCTCTACCTTTGGACATCCTGGCCATGTGCTGCTCCTCAGCCTGACCACAACACCTGCAGTGTCCCAAACATACCATGCAGTTTCATGCCTCTGCACCCATTTCCTCTCCCTGATCAACACACCTGGGTGACCCCTATTCTACTCACTCAGACAAACCAGGACAGGATCCTTGACCTTTCTGCAACTCTATTTTTCTCACCTAGAAATAGAATTAATGGCATCTACTTCTTTAGCAGATGTTTAGGAATGAGATACGGTGTGGAGAGCACCTGGTGCGAACACAGCGCGTATCTGTGATAGTGACCGTTAGCCGTTATCCTCATCACCACATCCTTTCCCCACATCTCAGATGGTGCCACAGTCTACCACCTCAGAGAGAAAATAGAAAAGGGAGGTCCCAAACTTCCTGCTCCACCACCTATACCTGTCCCTCATGATCTGTTTCCTCTGATTTCAACAAGCAGGTGTTCTTTCTCCTGTCTCAGGCTAATTCTGCACCCACATCGGGGAGCCCCCACCCCAGCTTCCCTCAGGCTTCTCTATTTGGTCAATTCATTAATTCATTCATTTGACAAGGATCCATGAACGCTAACTATGTGCCAGTCACTATTCTAGGTGGTGGAGTCATAGAAGTGAACAAAACAGAAAGTTCTCATTCAAAAACAACATAACTTGTGGTAGGAGGCAGACAGGAAATAAAATAATTAGTAATATATATGGTGTGCTGGATGATGATAAGTGCTCAGGAGAGAAATAAACCTGGAATAGCAGAACTTGCATTTCTTTTTGAAGGGGTCTTGCTCTGTTGTTCAGGCTAGAGTACATTGGAGTGATCATAGCTCACTGCAGCCTAATTTTTTTGAAAGACAGAGATCTTGCTATGCATACTGCCCAGGTTCTTGAACTCCTGGCCTCATGCAATTCTCCTCCCTCGATCTTTCAAGGTCCTGTGATTACACCTGTAAGCCCTCGTTCCCGGTTGGAAGTTACAGTTTAAAATAGGGTGGTTATGAGCAAGGGGAGCGAGGCACAGAATACTTGGGAGAAAAGCATTCCGAGTTGAGAGAACAGCAGTGCCAGAGCACAGAGGCAGAAGCACTGTGGTTTGTGTGAAGAACAGCAATGAGACTGGGGTGGGCAGAGCACACAGTGTGATCAGGAGAAGAGGAGGTGACAAGGCCAGAGGGGGTTGAGGGCCAGATCATGTATGGCCTTGAAAGTCATCATGCTGACCTGGGCTTTACCTCTGAGAGGGGAGCCACTGGAAGGTTAGAGCAGAAAAAGGACTGGACTGACTTATGTTTTAAGAAGTTACTTCACATGCTAGACCAAGATGGGCTGTGGGTAGGGGTGGTAGATGGAGGCCTGAAGACCCAGCTGGGAGCTACTGCAGTGATCCAGGGGAAAGATGCAGATGACTTGTACCAGGGAGGAGCCATGAAAATGTTGATGCTGGATTTATTTTCAAGATAGAATAAAAAGGCTTTGCTGATAAACTTACAGGTGGGGTGTGAAAAAGGAGGGCATCAAGGGTGACCACAAGGTTTTGGTCCTAAGAAACGGTACAGATGGAGTTGCCACTTACTGAGATGGGGAAAATTAGGGAGAAACCGCTTGTGGAGGCCAGAGGAGGAGCCAGCACAGAATCCAAAGGTCAGTTTTGAATATATTGGGCTTGAGGAGCTTACTAGAGATTCCCGTGGAGATGTAGAGTAGGCAGGTCAATAATAAGCTTGCAGTCCAGGCAACGGGTCAGGGCTGGAAACACAAGTTATTCTCTTTGTCTTCTTTATATTCATGTTTGTTGCCACTGTGTGTTTCACTTACCTAACGCATTCGTGATTTATTGCTGCATAACAAATTACCACAAACTTAGTGGTTTAAAACAGTACACTTTTCCAGCCTGGGCAACATGATGAAACCCCATCTCTACTGAAAACGCAAAAAATAAAAGATAAAAAATTAGCCCAGCGTGGTGGCACACACCTATAATCCCAGCTACTTGGTAGGCTGAGGCACAAGAATTGCTAGAACCCAGGAAGCGGAGGTTGCAGTGAGCCAAGATTGTGCCACTGCACTCCAGCCTGGGCAACACAGCAAGACTCTGCCTCAAAAATAAATAAATAAATAACAGTACACTTTTATCACTTCAGTTTCTGTGGGTCAGAAGTCCAGGCAGAGCTTAGTGGGCTTCTCTGCTCAGAACTTCACAAAGCAAAAGTATTATTCATGCATGTAAACCTCTAAGCACAATACCAACATCACGGTAGGTTCTGTGTGAGTATAAGCTATTATTAAGAATAATAATCAATCCTCTTCCCTCTCCTCCATCCCTAAGGCCTCATCATTTCTTGCCTGGAGTGTCACAGTAGCTTTCTTCCTGGTCTCCTTGTCTTCTACCATCCGATTCTCTAATGAGAACTGGCTATATTGTGTAATCATAGCGTCATCATTCCACAGAATACAATGTAAATGGCACTCTTACTTCCCATCTTCCCTGGCACCTTTCACACTATTGTTTCCAATGTACACATTTTCTCATGCCATTTTTTAAAAAGATTTTCTCTTCACCTTCAAACTAAAACTCCAACTCCACAACAGGCACCAGCTGATACCGAACCTTTCATAATGGAAAATAATGACATTCATAAAGAGTTAATATGTGCCGGTGCTGTGCTAGGTTCTCCCCAAACAACTTAAGAAGCAGGTCACATCCCTACCCATAGCTGAAGAAACAAAGACATTGAGTGAGAAATGGACTTAGGGGTCTCATAGTTTGGAAACTACAAAGTTCAGAGATATGAAGAGTTGGGCTCAGAAACTCCTAATCTGAAGCTTAGCACATTGGCTGCTTCTTTGTGTCAAAGTGACTTGGATCCTCCAGGCAAAGGTGGGATGTTCATTCTTACTAATACGATCTCAAGCAGCACAGCTTCTGATAGACTCTGAATTTAAAAATAAAAAAATGAACAAATAAACAAATATTGATGGATGAATAGGGGTGAACAGCAGGATGGATTTATAAGTAAGAAACTAAAATATTAATTATACAATCTACATGGTAGATATATTGGAATTTACTGAAATTCTTTCACCTTTGCTATATATTTTAGAAGTTTTATAATAAACTGTTGGGGAGGGGGAAGGGGGAGGGAAAAATTGTGTTTTTCTGTTGATAACAGAGACCAGAAGTACCATTGGCTTAAACAAAACAAGGATTTGTTTTCCTTTCATGAAAAATAAACTTATTTGGAAATTTACCCTGAGTACTAATATATAATAAAATATTTTGAAAGAAAAAAATTTTTAAAATAAATTTAGATGGTGACAGTCCAGGGCTGATCTGGCACCTCAGATATGTCATTCATGCCCCAGCCTGCTTCTGACTTCATTCTCTGCTGTCCCAGTGTGTGGCTTCCAACCTCAAGGCTGCCTCATGGTCCCAGGGTGGGCTACTGCACCTCCGGGTCCAAAGTCCATGTTCTAGGCAAGAGAAAGAAGGAAGAAGGGAGAGTGTACCCTCGCACCCCCAGCTATTTTGGCCTCCCTTTGAAGGATTTCTGGGAGAAGTACAAGCCCACAACTTTCACCTACAAACCGCTGGCTCCAACTTAGTCCCTTGGCCTGCCCTATCTTCAAGGGGGAAGAGCAGGATGCAGTACCCCAGAAAATTAGGCCTTGTCACTAAGAAGAAGGGGGCATGCACGCTGCAGAAGCAACCAGCCATCTCAAGCAGATACCACACAGCCTAAATTCAAACTGTTGCAATATAATCAAATCCCATCAGCTCCAGTCACATATTAGCTCTAGGAGCTTTCTGGCTTGCAGCCCAAAAAAGTGTGTTTTGAGGTCGTAAGCCACAGGGAGAACAAGATTGTCCCATAAACTCCTTACAGAGATGGTGTACAGGAAACGAGCCTTACAGAGACCACAGCCTATGGAGTGTCTAGCTTCAGAGAATATGTACTCCACTGGCAGCGTGAGAAACAAATACCCAAGAAAATACAATATAGCACAAACCAGGAGCTGAGGGTGAATGAAGATGCTCAGAAAGATCTGCAGTAAGAATTTCCTGGGAAAGGTAAAACAATGTCAAGCAGCACTGCCTCTGGAAACCAGAAAAATTATATTATTTGATACCATATCCTAAGCCTAAATGTCAGAAGTTCTTAAAGAGGTGCAGTTTGTCTCATTTTCTTTCCATTCATACCTTTATTAGGCTCTGTAAAAAAGATCCTCCTCTTCTACGTACCTATCTACATGCAAGCAAACTGCCACAGAAGCATCTTAATTAGTGCACATCTTCCTCTCTTTGCACATTAAATTTTTTTATTTTCCTACTCCATTCTGCTAATATTTCTATTACCATATAAAAGACACGAGACAGGTGAATATAAAGAAATACTTATATACATCCACGCACAAGAATGATTCAAATAGATAAACACAGAAACACAAACACTAAGGGAGGTAGGGCTGGAGTTTTTCCTCAACGTGTACAATTCAATGTACTTTCAGTTTTCATTTCAACCTTCCTCAGTGGTTTCTGCCCAGCAACTGATGAGAAACATCACCTCTGAGCCAATCAAAAAACTAATTCTTCCAAAGAGCGACTCTTACTGTTTCTCATGGTGAGAAGACAATATTTGCTTTCTCTTTTTCCTTTCTTCCGGATGAGAGGCTAAGCCATAATAGAAAGAATGGATAATTATTGATTGACCATCTTTATTCTGTGGGCTCTGATTCTCCAATGGGAATACCAAGGGGTAAGTGCAGGAAATTGATTAGAGCCTGGGCTACAACGCATGGGAGGAGCGGGGCTGAATCGTTGAGAGTGGTGAGTGGGCATGCAGGGAGAGTACTCGCCCAGAGAAAGGGGTGCAGTGCCTGTGTGTGTGTGTGTGTGTGTGTACATGTGTACATGCGCACACCCGCACATGCACATATGGGCACGTGGGAAGACGGGAGAAGTACTGCAAAGTATAAGGAACTGCAGAGGTTGGGATTTAGTGGAAGGAAAGGGAGACAACATGAATGAAGAAATATTCCAACTGCATGTTCTTAACGTGTTGTGGTCAGAAAAGGGCAAACAAACAAACAAACAAAAAACCCTTAAAATCTGTTCTGGCCAACTCAAGGCATCTATTCTGAGAAATTCTGAAGAAGAAGAAGAAAAAAGAGATGTGCCTCATAGATTTATATGTAAATGTGTTTATTACAGAAGTATTTATAATATAGTAAAATCTGAACCAACATACGTATTCAACAGGTGGGGAATAGACAAACAATGCATGGTTGAGTCATAAAACATGTTCCATGTAACCATTAGGAATCATAACTTTAATTAAGTGAAATTCTTTATAATTTTAATAACACTGGATCCTTATATTAAACCATTTTTGGTATCTTTTAGGGATAGTACTTGGTTTTCTTTCCATTCATCATTTCCCCAAAACCTAAAGCATGATTTCCCATGGTTACAAGCTACTACATTGTATGAATATATAATTATTGGGAGTCTCTGTGAGCCTACTCTGACTCAGAAAGCCGCTCCTAAAGAAGAAAAAAGAACAAACAAACAAATAAAAAACCCGAATTATTTTTAAAACTCTTTCTTTATTTTGGATTTTTCAGTTTCTACATTTTGTTACTATAGATTTTACTAGATTGAACAGCCTTAACCATAAATATTTGCATCAATCTCTAAATTTTTTTCTTCAACACTAACTTTTATAGTTGGAATTTTGGGGGCAAATAATACAACATTTTAAAGGCACTTGCCATGTATACATGGCCAAATGCTTCCAGAAACATTTCCACTTCCATTAGCAAAGTATATAACTACAGAGTATTTAAGGTTTTATTCCTTTATATTTTTTTCTTTGGCAAAATTGTCTATAGTAGAAAGAATGAATAATAAATAACCTAAAAAATAAAAGTTCTCCCTCTGAGGACAGCAGAGAAATTTTTAGCTTAGCTTAATAATACCTCCTTCTCCTTAGGAGCATAAAGAGCAGTTTCGAGGAGCAGAAGATGTGGTGAAATATAATGTTTAGTCTGATGGTGGATGCAAGATCCAGGCAGGGGTGGAGCATGACCAGCTGCACAGACCTTTGTTCCCTTGCTTCCTCTACATCTCTCCCCACCTCCATCTGCAGACCTTGTTCTCAGAGGCCATTCCCAGACCCACAGCAGCTGGTATGATGGCTGCAGGCCTCATGCTCCTTTGTTTTGGGAGAAACTGTTGAGGAGTTAGTATTTACTGAGCAGCTAATATGTTCCAGTCACTATTATTCCTCATAATAATTAGTTATTAACTAATACATGAAAATTTTAAACTTAAAGCATTCCAATAATTTTAAAAGTAAAGGAAGCAAAAGGCCAAAGTGTCCTTTCACTCGCTTAACCTCCAATTTTCAGTTTAGCATCCATCATTTTAGACTTTTTCAGGCATTTACATATATAGTTATGCAGAAATGTATAGCTTTGCTTTTGTTTTTCAATTGAATCATTAGTATAGTTCTGCAAGGTGCTTTTTAATCACTTAGTATATCTCCATTATCCAGGCTAGTGACATTAAATCACTCTTTTTAACCGCTGCATTGAATTTCCTCATAGGGATGAGCCATCATTCCTCTAACCAGTCTCTTGTGAGTGGCTGGTTCGTTGGTAACCACTTTTATACTTTAAAAATAGTGCTGCAGTGTCATTCCCACAGAGGCTTCTCTCTGCACCCATGCGAGTACTTAGCTGAAGTAAGCATCAGGAAGTGGAATTGCTGGGCCAATTGTGAACATTCTAAGTCTCATACTCGATATTTTTGAGTAACTAAAGTTGAAATGGTTTTGTCCCATGACCGAGATCATCAAGCTTGTGACTTGTAGAGCCTTTACCTATTGTCTACCCTCTTTGTGTCCCTAACTCTACCATAGTGGGTCCAGCCCATTGTGGGTGCTCAGTAAATATTTGTTGAATAACTTTATGAAGGGAAGAAAGAAAAGATGAGTAAAGCCTGGTCTTATTCAAAGCTCTCCTAATCAATATCTTTGTGATTAAACATGGTGGGTTCAGCCCCTGACTGACTTCAGGGCCTCTGCCAGGCAGTCTGCCTGGATCCCACCAGGAGCAACCAGGCCATAAGTTGACTGTAGTAATGGCCAAGAGTTTGACGCTTGAGGAGTCCATAGTGTTGGACACCCATAGAGCTGAACAAGGGTGGGACCAGGGAATCCAGTGAAGAGGGTCCTTCATGAATCAGAGGGGGATGATGGAAGCTTGGACCTGGCAAGGGAAGTGTGGGGAAGTGATAGGATTCTGAATATTTTAATATTTGAATGCAGTAGAGTCAGAGATGTCCTGATCAGATAACAGATATTATTTTTACAGATGGTTTTCCATACTGGAACCCAAAGGTAAAGACACTCAAGGACAGACATTTTTGGCAGAGGTAAGATCTTCTTCGGTCACCATACTTGAGTTAGCCCTGGGAAAGTGGACATTTCCATGCAGAATCCTAAAGCTTCTTCCAGGCCATAGTGTCTGTCCCACACCTTCTGGTATCTCTTGATATGCAGCATAGATGAAAATGGCAAGTTCCCTGGCTTTCCTTCTGCTCAACTTTCATGTCTCCCTCCTCTTGGTCCAGCTGCTCACTCCTTGCTCAGGTAGGGAATGATTCCACGATTCCACATTTATGTTTCTGAAGCAGACAATTATCTCAATTACCTAATTAAGCAGACAATTACCTAAATGCCCTCTTAGAACCTTTAACTCATTCCCATACCTGGAAGTCCATCCCAACCTGAAGGATCACCTGTCACAAAGAGACAAATGGCCCTTCTGTTAGGATTGTGTTCCCCTCTAGGTTCTCTGTATCTCGCCTTCCCTGTCTGAGAAGGACCCTTCCTCTCATGACCCCAACTCCAAAACCCTCTGATGGAGCTTCCCCCTTGTGCTGACAGCTCAGTTTTCTGTGCTTGGACCCTCTGGGCCCATCCTGGCCATGGTGGGTGAAGACGCTGATCTGCCCTGTCACCTGTTCCCGACCATGAGTGCAGAGACCATGGAGCTGAAGTGGGTAAGTTCCAACCTAAGGCAGGTGGTGAACGTGTATGCAGATGGAAAGGAAGTGGAAGACAGGCAGAGTGCACCGTATCAAGGGAGAACTTCAATTCTGCGGGATGGCATCACTGAAGGGAAGGCTGCTCTCCGAATACACAACGTCACAGCCTCTGACAGTGGAAAGTACTTGTGTTATTTCCAAGATGGTGACTTCTATGAAAAAGCCCTGGTGGAGCTGAAGGTTGCAGGTGAGCCTCCAGGTTTTGTTCTGAGAACATTTCTCTGTAGGATCTAGAGCAGATGCAGAGTCCCTCTTGCAAAAGCACTGCAGACACTCCTGGCTGCTCACTAGCAATTGCCTGCACTGCCTCCCAACTTAGCTTCTCTGAGGCCCTTGAGTAAGACACAGGTTTTCCTTTAGGAAGAATTCCTGCTGTACACTACATGCTCAAGTAAAGAACTCCTTTCCTCTGGCCACCAGAGATATAAGCGAAGTGAAGGACGAGGGATAGGAAGCATAAGAAACCATCTCTTCAGTGACTGGTACACAGTCATTTTGGTTTAGTTGTGTAACAGATGGCTTCTGTTATGTCTCCAAGTGCACACTACTATGGGTCCTGGGAGGTGGAATAGTGACTGTATCTGCTGCCAGTGTTTTCCAACTAGCCATCCCCAGGAATACTCCTGTAGTAGAACTAGCTGTATTTCTTACGTGTTGCAGTGAGGAAGAACACACATCATGGGGAGCTGTGGCGGGGTCTCAGTAAGAAGGTGTTAGAGCAGACTTGGTATACAATTTGGGCTTGTGTTAGGGGATTGGGGCCGGGGGAGTTTATAGACTTAGCCCTCTGCTCTGGATGAGATTCCATCAGGAAGGTGTGGGCAGGTTAATTCTGAGTGAGAGCCTTCATCAATCTTATGTAGGAAGAAGGAGACCAGGGTGAGACAAAAGCTGTAATTGATGAAGGGGCAGCAATCCCTCATTGCTGAGGGGGGATGTTTGGTCACTGCTGTGGTTTGGACAATGTTCATGTTTTTCTCTATGCTCACATATGATGTGGGGTGGTATTGTTTTTCCCATGATCCATCATAGTCACAAAGTGCCATTGTCTGTGTTCTGTGAAATTGCTTATGTTCAACAGGATGACACAGAGACCCGGTGTCAGTTTCCATATGTTGGGACAGCTTTTCTCTTTCTCAGTGCAATCCCTTGCCCTGTGGCTTCTGGTTAGGTTTGGTTTAAGGGGATCTCTAGCAGACAATCATAGGAGGAAGAGAAGAGGAAGAAGTCTGGGTTCTTATTCACTGGCTTCCTTACTGCAAGTTACCCTCAGGCTGGCTGCATTGCCTTGCTGAAGGTAACAGCTCCTCTAAAGGAAGTCCTCAATGCATGAATCTCTTCTTTTTTGTGTTCAAAACAGCTTCCTCTCCTCCTCCCTCTGGTAATTGGGGTGGGTGGGAATAGCCCCACTGTTTCTGACCCTGGGATACTGCACTAGCAAATTTAGTTTTCCCCTCATCATGACCACACTTTTGTAAACAGCTCCTGAATGAAATATCTCTTGAATTATCAAATCTGAGTCTGACATTGATTCCCATTGAGACCCTCCCTAATACAGGAGCTATCCAGAATTTAGGCCAAATTATCCTTCCACAGCACTGGGTTCTAATCTTCACATCGAAGTGAAGGGTTATGAGGATGGAGGGATCCATCTGGAGTGCAGGTACACCGGCCGGTACCCCCAACCCCAAATACAGTGGAGCGACGCCAAGGGAGAGAACATCCCAGCTGTGGAAGCACCTGTGGTTGCAGACAGAGTGGGCCTATATGAAGTAGCAGCATCTGTGATCATGAGAGGCGGCTCCGGGGAGGGTGTATCCTGCATCATCAGAAATTCCCTCCTCGGCCTGGAAAAGACAGCCAGCATTTCCATCGCAGGTCAGTACCTGCTTGGCCTCAGGTTTTCTGAGCTGAGCTGTGGCAGTTGAATGAAGGGGGATGTGTTAATATCTGTGGTCGACCTGGGTCTCTGCACTGAATATAAGGCCCAAAGCACAGACCTGGAGGCTCCTCTTTGTGCCAGGGTAGCTTCTTTCCTCCATAAAGGTGTTAGTAACACAAACATTTTCTGAACATTTCCTATCTGCCAGAAAGTATGACAGGCAATGGGAATTGGAGGAAAAACATTAAGATAAGCTCCTTATATAATGTGAAATGACAAAATGGTTATATATATATATTTACAAACTCATATCATAGAGAAAGAGCTGATCTCCTTGAATCAGAAGGAGATTCTAAAAACCTAGTAAAAAGTTTTGGCCAGGCATGGTGGCTCACGCCTGTAATCCCAGCACTTTGGGAGGCCGAGGCAGGCAGATCATTGAGGCCAGGAGTTTGAGACCTGCCTGGCCATGGTGAAACTCCATCTCTTCTAAAAATTCAAAAAATTAGCCAGGTGTGGTGGAGTGCACCTCTAATCCCAGCTACTCAGGAGGCTGAGGCACGAGAATCACTTGGACCCAGGAGGCAGACGTTGCAGTGAGTGAGAGCACACCACTGCACTCCAGCCTGGATTACAGAGCGAGACTCTGTCTCAAAAAATAAATAAAATAAAATAAAAACCAAGTAAAAAAAATGTTAACAAAGCCCATGAATTATCAATTCACAGAAAAGGAAATAACTCACAAAAGGGTGCTCATTCTCACTCACTGGGTAAACATATGAAATAATTTTTCACTTATGATATTTGCAAAAATCAAAACTGCTTTGGCTTATAATACATGATTCTCATAGGAATGTAGGAAGGCAGTGACTCTCAGTCATTTGCTCATGTAACTTCCTGTATTTTTGATGTGCATTAGGTCAACCTCTGTTGGGGGCTCTATAGCAATATCTATCCAAACTACACACTTATCGATCCAAACTTCCACTTCTAGGAATTTATCTGATAGATAAGCTTGCATTTGTATGAGATGATCCATGTAAAAGGTTTCTGTTTTTCGTTGTGTGTGTGTCTTTTTTTTTTTTTTTTTTAGACAAAGTCTCACTCTATTGCCCAGGCTTGAGTGCAGTGGTGCAATCTCAGCTCACTGCAGCCTCTGCCTCCCAGGTTCAAGTGATCCTCCTGCCTCAACCTCCCAAGTAGCTGAGATTACAAGCATGTGCCACCACACCCAGCTAATTTTTGTATTTTTAGTAGAGACAAGATTTTACCATGTTGGCCAGGCTGGTCTCAAACTCCTGACCTCAAGTGATCCACCCGCCTCAGCTTCCTAAAGTGCTGGGATTACAGGCGTGAGCCACTGCAACCGGCCTGTAAAAGGTTTCTTATAGCACTGATTACTATTGCACAAGGTTAGAAACTGTGCAGATGTTCACTGCCAGGGAACTTCCATACAAGGGAATACTGCACAGTTTGTAAAAGGAAAAAGAAGCAATTCTCTCTATACTAATATGGAAAGATCTCCAAGATACACTTTACACAGAAAAAGCAAGATGCAGAGGGACGTGTATAGAATGCTATTTTTAGTTTAAACAAGAGGAAAAATAAGAATATATTTTAATTTACTTTTTTTAGTTCTCAATTGGGTTAGTTTACATTTTTAAACTTCAACAAGCAATTTTGTAACACTCACTGTACATCAGGCACTTTATAAGCATTAATTCAATTCTTCTAACCTCAGGAAATAGGTATTATCATTACCCTCATTTTACATTAGTAGATCGGGCCACTACAAACAGAGAGGTTATGTAAGTAGTCCAACATCACACTGCTAGTCACATGGGGGAGCCAGCATTGAAACCCATACCCTCTGACTCCACAGGTTATGTTCCTAAGCATCATATTAAGTGGATTAAGAAGTTAATACATGGAGGGAGGGAGGACAGGGTGGATGAGAGAGTTGCGTGCCTTTATGTGTATGTAGTTTTGAACGATGTAAATGTGTTACCTACTGAAAAAATATTTAGAAAAAATGTGTATGACTTTGCTCAAGTTACTTTCCATGTGAGAGGCAGACATCTCAAGATAAGTAATAGTAGTAGCTTGTAGTGAGGGTTTACCAAAGTCTTATCTATAGTCCTCTGAGACTTTAGGGAGAGAATCCTTATTTAACCTCATGAGATAGATTCCCCACCCCCAACCTGAGCTGAGCAGCTAAAGCTTGGGGCGCTGCAGGCTGGGGAGGCTGAGTGCACCAGCGCCCATGACCTACAACTCTCCCCTTCGCAGACCCCTTCTTCAGGAGCGCCCAGCCCTGGATCGCAGCCCTGGCAGGGACCCTGCCTATCTTGCTGCTGCTTCTCGCCGGAGCCAGTTACTTCTTGTGGAGACAACAGAAGGAAATAACTGCTCTGTCCAGTGAGATAGAAAGTGAGCAAGAGATGAAAGAAATGGGATATGCTGCAACAGAGCAGGAAATAAGCCTAAGAGGTATCCAACGCAAGCAGAGAATCTAAGCTCTTGGCTTGCATGCCCCAGCCTGAAAACCTCACCTCTCTCCCCCACCCTGGCACTGCATCATGTTTAAGGTTTATTTCCCAAAACACCAACCTCTCCCATAACAGTTCATCTTTTTTTTTTTTTTTTTTTTGGTTATTTTCCAGAGAGCCTCCAGGAGGAACTCAGTAAGTTACCATTCCCCCAGAGATCCAGACATGTCTTCCTATCCTCGCTTTGAGCACCTTGATGACTCTTCCCTGTTCATTCCATTGCAGAGAGGAAAAAAATCCAGTACTTGACTCATGAGTGGCTTTGACATTTTCTCTGAATTCAAATCTATTACTCTCTCTCTGCTTCATTGTTTTCCAGCCCATAAGTCATAGCCCAGGGTTGAAAAGTGGTCTTGGATCCCTTTACCCAGAAAAAGAAAACAAGTGTGGCTCTTTGGAGAAACCACCCAGTGCTTTTTCTCTCTAGAAAAAAAAAAAAAAAGAGGTCTTCAATCTCTTTGTACTAGGGGCTACAGACCCTTAAGCTCTAAAAAGCACTGAGGAATATCCAGGGGTACACTTCAAAAGGAAGAGGGAAGAGAAGGATGAGGTGCATTTTCTATGGCAGGAAACTTGTTGTTTCCCATAATCTAGAGGCTGTTGAAAGGAAAACAAGAATGGAAGATGTAAGAAATAAGAAAATCAGAAAAGAGAGAGGGAGGGAGAAAAGTGTGTCTAATAAAGAGGAGTAGCTACAGTGGCTCAGTTGGTACAGATAGATCATAACTGCTTTCAAAAACTAGTCCCTGAAATTGCTCATTAAATTTCCCAAATTCTTTTTAGAGCAAGGTAGGAAATGATACAGATTGAGAAGGATGAATCTTGTACTCCTAGGCATACACATATAGACATGGTGACACCTATGCCCAGGTACAGATTCAAAACAGATGAGCTGGACCCCATTGGGAAGGAACTCTCATAGTGCCTGCCCTGCCACTAGCGTTCAACCAATGTTCCCACACTTGATATTAAGAAGAGGTGAAGAAAGAATTGTACCTGCAGATGGAGACCGTGGGGAAGGGTGGGATGGCAAAAAAAAAAAAAAAAAAAAAAAGACTAGATGGATGCAAAAAGAAGGGGAAGGGGCCAACACAGAAAAGGCAGAGTTCTGGTGACACCTCTACCTTTCTTTCATTGTAGGTGGAGAGGAGTCTTCGTCCGATACCAATAAGTCAGCCTGATGCTCTGTAAGTTTGCTGGGTCACATGCCCTGAATATTTCAACTTTTTCTCCACTGTGACCCATGGATGCTCTCAGCTGGATTAATTAGATCTAATCTAAAGACTCAATTTCTGTGTGGTGGGGGTTCACCTCCGCTTTTCTGGAGCCTCTGAGAAACTCCTGATCCTGCACACCCCCTTGTAAAGCCTGGCCATGCATCCTGCACCCCCCATGACACAGGGAGCCAAGCCTGACATTTTTGAGAAGGTGCCACCTCTGATCCATCAGAGCTGTAGAGGAGGGAAGCTGGACCCTGGAAGAGACTCTGAAGAAAAGGAGAGAAAACATGTAGTGAGAGGAGAATGGAGTGGGAAAAGTACAAAAATACTGACCTTTTTCTTATCTGTGTCTCCTTCCTTTCAGAATGGAAAAATGGCCCTCTTCAAGCCTGGTGAGTAAATCACTGCATGTTCCCTGGACCAACAACCTGAGGGACTACATTCCTTTTTCCTTTTTTCTTCTCCAACTCTTGTGATTTGGAGCAGAAAAGTTCCCTTGACTTCCTTCCTGGGTAGGAAGACGCATAAAGGGTGGAGGTGAGGGGAAGGAGACACACACTGAGTAATACTGCAGGGAGAGTGAGGATGGAAATGCCAAGGAGAGGAGGTGATGTGTGCCCAAAGAACTTTGTCCTTCCCAGGCTTCTCATGCCACCTACTGCCTGTATCTCCTCAAAGGATTTAATGCTTCCAAGCTTTGGCCTCCACATTTTTAGATGATGATTGCAATCTGTTTTTCATGGGGGTTGAGGTGAAGACTGAAGGAATAATGAACATGCTTGGCAGAAACCTAGCAAGAAATAGATGGTGAGCTCAAACGGGGTAGTTGAACAAGGTTTCCAGAAAGAAGGGTTAAGGGAAAGCAACAAGGAAAAGTGCAGTGCCCCCATGGTTCCCAACAGTAGGGAGCTGTCTCCACCCCTAGCCTGGGAGGGCTAGAAAGGGGAGGCAATTACTGGAACCCAGAGAAAGAGGTAGCTTAAAGAGGGAGCTTCCTGAGAAGAGTCGTCAGGCCTTGTTAGAGCACCACCAGCTGCTGCTGGCAGGGAGGAAGCAGGAAATTAAACGGTGTGTCTCTCCTTTCTTTCTCCTTCTAATCTTCTATCAGGGCCTCCCATTGGCCAAACACAACAGCAAACCAGAGGACAAGGGAGCCCAGTGGCACTGTCCATAGAGGACAGATTCCTGGGGTCCAGAAGAGGGTGGAGAAAGCTGAAGGCTGGAGAGTGAACCTAGGGCATATAAGGTGCCACACAGAGCCCAGCACAGAGACGGCCTTGCAGCTATCAGGAAGATGAGGAGCTTCCTTCATGGCCTGCTGTGGGCTGAGTAAATAACATGATTGCCTTCTACAGCACTAGAGATTCATGTGTTTATCCCCGTTTTTCAGGTGAGGAAATGCTTCAGATGAGGCTCCACCTTGTTAAATAAATTGGATGTATGGAAAAATAGACTGCAGAAAAGGGGAACTCATTTAGCTCACGAGTGGTCGAGTGAAGATTGAAAATTAACCTCTGAGGGCCGGCGCAGCAGCTCATGCCTGTAATCCTAGCACTTTGGGAGGCCGAGGAGGGCGGATCACAAGGTCAGGAGATCAAGACCATCCTGGCTAACACGGTGAAACCCCGTCTCTACTAAAAATACAAAAATAAAAATAAAAAATAAAAAATTAGCCGGGCATGGTGGCGGGCGCCTGTAGTCCCAGCTACTCGGGAGGCTGAGGCAGGAGAATGGCATGAACCCGGGAGGCAGAGCTTGCAGTGAGCCGAGATCACACCACTGCACTCCAGCCTGGGAGACAGAGCGAGACTCTGTCTCAAGAAAAAAAAAGAAAAGAAAAGAAAAGAAAAGAAAATTAACCTCTGAGTATAAAGCATCAGTGGGCAGAATCAATGTGGGGAGGGAAACAACAAAAATGTAGAAAGAGGATCCTTGTTGCTTCTTGGGGCCGCATCAGGGTATTGGGTTAGGCAGATACTGACCTTACTTTCATTTCCCCTCTGGTCACCAGACCCCTGGGGCTTTCACCAATGACATTGATGAGAGAATCACATTCAGGGCAGGCTAGGGACATGGGGTTCTGGAAGGACCTCCTCAGCATGGCCCAAGCCTTGCATGCTGTGGCTCTTAAATCCAGGAAAAATGGCTGACCCCATGGACACCTCCTCAAACTCTCTGCAGCGGATGTAATTCTGGATCCAGACATGGCAAACGCCATCCTCCTTGTTTCTGAGGACCAGAGGAGTGTGCAGCGTGCTGAGGAGCCCCATGACCTACCAGACAACCCTGAGAGATTTGAATGGCGTTACTGTGTGCTTGGCTGTGAAAGCTTCATGTCAGGGAGACACTACTGGGAGGTGGAAATGGGGGACAGAAAAGAGTGGCATATTGGGGTGTGTAGTAAGAACGTGGAGAGGAAAAAAGTTTGGGTCAAAATGACACCGGAGAACGGATACTGGACTATGGGCCTGACTGATGGGAATAAGTGTCGGGCTCTCACTGAGCCCAGAACCAACCTGAAACTTCCTGAGCCCCCTAGGAAAGTGGGGGTCTTCCTGGACTATGAGACTGGAGATATCTCGTTCTACAATGCCACGGATGGATCTCATATCTACACATTTCTGCACGCCTCTTCCTCTGAGCCTCTGTATCCTGTATTCAGAATTTTGACCTTGGAGCCCACTGCCCTGACCGTTTGCCCAATACCAAAAGTAGAGAGTTCCCCCGATCCCGACCTAGTGCCTGATCATTCCCTGGAGATACCAGTGACCCCGGGCTTAGCTAATGAAAGTGGGGAGCCTCAGGCTGAAGTAACATCTCTGCTTCTCCCTGCCCAGCCTGGAGCTAAGGGTCTCACCCTCCACAACAGCCAGTCAGAACCATAAAGCTACAGGCACGCACTGAAGCACTTTACTGATATTCATTCGATTATTCCATAGGACAGTTGTTTGAGTTTGGTGCCATCTTATTGTGCCCTTTATACAGATAAGGAAACTGTGGTGTAGAAAAGTGTATTGACTTTACAAAGCAGACAGGAATAGTGAACAACAGAGCTGGGATCTGAACAACAATGACTAACATTAATGGAGAATTTAAAACGTTCTGAGTGCTGTGTTATGAGCTTTGGTGGGTGTCACTCCTTTAATCCTCACAACACCCTGTCAGGTAGTCTCATTTGGCAAGTATGGAAGCAGAGGCAGGGCAACATTAAGTAGCTTACATAACTCATACAGTAATTTGTGCAGTTGGGAGATGTTCAGCTTCAGTCCCTGGCCAATTGCTCGTTCTTTTCCAGCCTGATTTTTCCCGCATGGGAAGAACCCACATGTAGCCCTGAGGTTCCCTTCCCAGGACAGCTCCAGGATCAAGATCATTGTGAGTGGTTGTGGAGTTAAGACCCCTATGGACTCCTTCCCAGCTGATTATCAGAGCCTTAGACCCAGCACTCCTTGGATTGGCTCTGCAGAGTGTCTTGGTTGAGAGAATAACGTTGCAGTTCCCACAGGGCATGTGACTTTGAAAGAGACTAGAGGCCACACTCAGTTAATAATGGGGCACAGATGTGTTCCCACCCAACAAATGTGATAAGTGATCGTGCAGCCAGAGCCAGCCTTCCTTCAATCAAGGTTTCCAGGCAGAGCAAATACCCTAGAGATTCTCTGTAATATAGGTAATTTGGATGAAGGAAGCTAGAAGAATTACAGGGATGTTTTTAATCCCACTATGGACTCAGTCTCCTGGAAAAGGATCTGTCCACTCCTGGTCATTGGTGGATGTTAAACCCATATTCCTTTCAACTGCTGCCTGCTAGGGAAAACTGCTCCTCATTATCATCACTATTATTGCTCACCACTGTATCCCCTCTACTGGGCAAGTGCTTGTCAAGTTCTAGTTGTTCAATAAATCTGTTAATAATGCTTACTCTTCAACTTGGTTTTTTCTAGACTGTGGTGTCTACTCAGCACAGTAGAGTAGTCTACACACCCACTGTACTCCCCACAGTTTCAGTTTACCTCACTGCAGCATTTTCACAAAACGCTTATTGGATGCCTCTTCTATTGCTGCCATCTGAATTACCAGAAATTCATAGATTTAAAGCAACACAAATCTATTATCTCACTGTTCTGCAGGTGAGAAGTCCCACAGGGATCTCACCAGGCTATAATCAAGGTGTCTGCAGGCTGGATTCCTTTCTGGAGTCTCTAAGGAAGAATCTATTTCCTTGCTTATTCAGATCGTTGGCAGAATCAGTTCCCTTCATTTACAGGAATGAGGTCCCAGTTGTTTCCTGGTTTATAGCCAGGGACTGTACCCACTTCTAGAGGCTGCCACACTCTGACTCTTAGCTCCCTTCTTCCATCTTCAAAGCAGCAACAGTACATTGAGTCTCCTCTCCTAGTTCTTTTTCTCCATTGTATCATTCTGATTCTTTTACCTTCTCCTTTTTTTCCTTCCTTTTATTTATTTATTTATTTATTTATTTATTGTTGACAGGGATTCGCTCTGTCACCCAGGATGAAGTGCAGTGGCGTGATCTCGGCTCACTGCAAACTGTCCCCTGGGCTCAAGCAATCCACCCACTTCCGCTTCCCAAGTAGCTGAGACCACAGGCCCACATCACCATGCCCCGGTATTTTTTGTAGAGACAGGGTCTTGCCATGTTGCACAGGCTGGTCTCAAACTCCTGAGCTCAAGCAATCTGTCCATCTTGGTCTCCCAAAGTGCTGGGACTATAGGCATGAGCCCCGGCACTCAGTCTGCCTTTTACTTTTAAAGACTCCTGTGATTTGACTGAGTCCACCCAGACAGTTTAGAATAATCTCTCTATTTTAAGGTCCATAATTTTAATTTTGTGTAACATCCATTTTGCCATGTTATACATTCTATTCATAAGTTTCTTAGTGGATATAACTCAAAGGGTGGGTGGCGGGGACACTACTCAGCTCACCACACTGATTTGGGAAGTGATCCCAGGAAACACAAGTGCAGAAATAAATTGAGAAATGAAAGAAAGCCAATTACATGAGAAATGAGATAAAGAGTTCATTCATGAGTCAGTTACCATGTGGAAAACTTGGCTCAATCCCTTTTAGGACTCTCTAAGAAACCATATGAAATGTGTGATATAGCTCAGAATCTTCCTAAGGACTACAGGGCCTGGGACTTTATCTCCACTTCCCATCCTCCTTTGCTTGAATTGGTTGAAGGTTGGCCTGGGAGTGTTAATTCTAATGCACTTTAAGATTGGGCTATATAACTGCAGAAAAGCAACTATCACGGGTGTGATAAAGCTCACAGGCAAAGGAGAAGGGAGATACTCACTGGAGGTGGGAAGGTTGTCATCTTTGCAGAAAACTGTGCCTCAGCTATTGGCAAACTGTGATAGGCCAAGAGAATATGGGATGGGGCATCAACAGCGTCTGTTATAAGGGCTCACCTCTGAGAATATAGTGAATGCCTTTCAAGGTCTCTCTGCCCTCCCTGCACCACATTTATTTAGCATTAGTGACCTCTTGTCTTCCAATACATGCCCATATCACATGGCCCTGCAGCCTCACCACATGGACTGGGTCTGGGATGGACACTGACCCAGGCTGGGCCAGAGGACCAAGTGACATGTGGCCAGTTACTCCTGTAGCAGATGTGCATGGGAGCTGTGGGAAGTAATGCTCCATTCATGGTGTGGACTAAAGGATGGTGGGCTGCAGAGAAGACCAAAGCAGACGAGCAGAGAGAAGGCTCCAAATGGAGAGCTTAGGCAATTTTATCATGTTTGTTTCTTTTAGAAGCCCAATATCACTTCTTCTCTTTGAAAAAATTTGTTGTGTTGAGACAAGGTAAATGTACTAGTTAATATTGCAACAGTCATAAAATTTGGAAGCTTACATAAGCATTATAATATGCTCATTGATTCTGTGAGTCAGGAAACTAGAATTTGAACACGACAAAGTAGAAATGGATTTTCTGTGTGCCAAGATGCCTGCGGATCCCCTCGGAGTACTCCATAGCTGGAGATGACACACCCATATTACTTTCAAAGATTGGAGTTTATTGCACAGCAACAGTGAATCATTGCTCACTCTGGGTCCTGGTTCTTCCAGGATTGGCAGGTACACCATGTCCATAAAGAATCTTTCTGAAGTGACCCTTCCTGTCTCTTTTTCCATCCCAGGACACAGTATGATTGGGTTAGGTCATTACTATCTAACCTGGCACACCCCAGTAGAACCTGGTTTCTTGCTAAGCTACCCCATGGCCAACTGATCCTCTTCCTTCTCAGAACACACATGTTTTCCTCCTGCTCAGATCAACTTTGGCAGAGGTTGAGGCCTGGCTTAGCTGGATGCTTCTTGCACAAGTTGCTTCAAAGCCCTGGGCCTTATTTCTTCAAATAAAAATATGAAGCCGGGTCTCATCCTGGGTGGCCATGCTCTTAGACCCTTGCATCCTTCTCTTCTGTCCTTTCCCAACAGCTGCCCAGTCCTGGTTGGAATATTCTAATACTGACGTATTTACCCTCATTAGCCACTTAACCCAGAATCCAATTTTAATTATAATCCAGAAACATCAGGTGATGAGTGAGGCTGCTGTACTAGAATGGGAGAGTTCAAGTGTCAATTCAATAGTAAAAACAGTTCTTAGGCCTTTCCTTATCTTATTCTCATCAAAGAGCTTTCTCTGCAGAAGGGACCTACTGGTTCATCCTTCCTGGTCCTTGATCTTCTGACCTAGAGTGGCGTAATCCTGCTGCCACCTCTCTCTCGAACTCTGGTGCCGAATGATTCCAGGAACTGGGCCATGCTGTGGTGGGAATGACCTTACCCTGAGCATGTCACTCATGCATTGAACAACAGCTGAGAGCAGAGCTTAGAGTTGGGCCTTGTAAGGAGAGAAGAATCACATCCTGCAGAAGTCTGTCCTGAGGAACAGGTACTCCAGTCACAGCAAAGACACAGTTGATACCTGGATAACAATAATAGAAGACAGGACATGGGAACAGCAAAAGATATGGGTGTCAGAAGAGGCCGAGAACACTTCAGGCAGGAACATTCAGAGTTGTTCTTGGAGGAAGTAGGCACGAAGGCTGGGCAGGATTTCAAGGGGCAGAGATGGAGCAAGCAATTCAAGTGAAAGGCATGGCATGGGAAAGGGAGCGCTGGCCACAGGGAGTGCAACGTTGTGATGCAAGTCCACTGTGGAGCCATTGCTAGCGTATTAACTGCAAAGTTTTGAATTGAATCAGAAGGGAATTGGAGGCCTCTAGACTAAGCATTTATTTATGTATATTTTATTATTATTTATTTATTTATTTTGAGGCAGGGTCTCACTTTGTCACCCAGGCTGGAGTGCAGTGGCATGATCTCAGCTCACCCTAACCTCCACCTCCCAGGTTCAAGCCATTCTCCTGCCTCAGCCTCCTGAGTAGCTGGGATTACAGGCATGTGCCACCACACCCAGCTAATTTTTTTTTTTTTTTTTTTTTTTGGTAAAGACGGGGTTTCATCATGTTGGCCATGCTTGTTTTGAACTCCTGACTTCAAGTGTTCTGCCTGCCTCCTCCTCCCAAAGTGCTGGGATTACAGGTGTGAGCCACTGCACCAGTTCCAGACTAAGTATTTAGACATTTGAGGGGATTATTGACAACTGGGCCTTGGGAAGATTATTCTGGAAGATATCTATACAATGACAAGATTGGATTCTGTGGGGGAGGGATTATGTTTATGGGGAGGAGGGTATGTGTGCTGGTGTGTGTGTGTGGTCCTTGGACTTAACCCCACCACCTACTGGCAGAAGGTCAAGGTCAACTGAAAGTCTTTGCTCACTTCCATCTTCTGCCTCCACCAGAATACCACCTCCCCATGGGAAAGGGTTTTTAATCCTCACTCAGTATTCTCAGCACGTCTTATGCAATAGCTTTGGAGTGAACAACAAGACCTTCATAACAGCCACTGCAACTGCTGTCTCCTTTCCTTTGCTATCCCTCCCACTCCAGCCATGCCTGCTTCCCCCAAGGCCTCCCGCGCACCAGGCCCAACCTCCAAAGCCAGCAACATGAACAAGAGTCCTCTGGCTTTGGAAAGACGGCGGCTTATGTTTTCCTCCTCATGTTTCCTCCCAGGCAAAATCACTCTACATAGAGAGCCCTCTCCTCGTCGACACCAGCAAAGCCACTGACACCTTGGGGATCTCAAGGCTTTGTAAAAGAACGGAAGGAAAGAAAGAAAGAAAGAAAGAAAGAAAGAAAGAAAGAAAGAAAGAAAGAAAGAGAGAGAGAGAGAGAGAGAGAGAAAGAAAGAAAGAAAGAAAGAAAGAAAGAAAGAAAGAAAGAAAGAGAGAAAGAAAGAAAGAGAGAGAGAGAGAAAGGAAGGCGAAGAGAAGGAAGAGAAAGAGAGAGAAAGGAAGAGAGAGGAAGGAAGGAAGGAAGAAAAAAAAGAAAGAAAAAAGAAGAAAGTGAGAGAGAAAGAAAGAATAAAGTGAGAGAGAGACATATGAAAGAAAGAAAGAAAAGAAAGAGAACGAGAGAGAGAGAAAGGAAAGAAGGAAGCAAGGAAGGAAGGAAGGAAGGAAGGAAGGAAGGAAGGAAGGAAGGAAAATAAAGGAAAAAAGTCTTGCTTCCAAAGACAGAAAAAGGAAATAGAAATACCTAATAATCCCAAAAGGTTATTTGCTGCTTGAGATTTTTGGGGGGTTTTTGTGTGTGTATTCTACCTAGTAACTGCTGAGAAATAAGGCTCGAGACACCATTGGCTGGTTCAGCCTCACTCGGCCAATCCTGGGCTCGAAACTGCTCAGTGGAAATCTTGGGACTTTTTGGACACCCAGAGAACAGGTCCCAGATACCGAGTCCGCAACTCCAAACATCGCGATTAATAGGAGGTGAACACAGCTTTTCTCTTCTCTTTGGGATGCTTTGTTGTCTGGTGGTGACTGTGCCCATGGGTGAGTTGTATCGGAAAATCGTCATGTGAGGATCAGAGGGGAAAAGAAAACAGAGGTTAGTTCTAGAAGGTAGGAAAGGGAGAGGAGGCGCTACAGCTCCGGGGTGGGGGCGGTAGCTGGGGGCGGTAGGTGCGGGGAGCGGGATCTGCTCTGGAGAGGAGAGGGGGTCCTGGGAGACAGGAAGCCTACTGGTGGGGAGGCGCAGCCTCGCCTGGCTTTACCTCGAGTGTCCCGACCTGGGTCTCGGGGAGGGGGAAGTGGAGGGACGAGAGTGTGAAAGAATCCAGGGACAACTGAAGAAACCGGACTGTGGCCCGAGAAGTGAGCAGAGGAAGTAGGAAAACGGCCCCCTTGATCTCTGCATTGATGGCTTACTTATAGAATGTTTACGGAATCCGTCTTTCGGAGATACCTGAGCCTTGAGATGCAAGCGACTCTCTGAAGTTGGGGCACTGATGAGACCTACTTGAGTTACAGGAGAGGTTGGGCCCGACCAGCACTGAGGTGCCAAGACTCCTAGGCTGATTCTCCTCCTCTGTAACCCTAGGCCTCTGGTCCCTGCCTGTCCTGGGTGCTCATGGAACCAGCTGCTGCTCTGCACTTCTCCCTGCCAGCCTCCCTCCTCCTCCTCCTGCTCCTCCTCCTTCTCAGCCTGTGTGCACTGGTCTCAGGTAGGGATGTGTGTCACTTGCTGCTGTCACCTCTCAGAAAGGAACATCAACCCTGTAGTCTGCAAAGGGAAAGAAGGAAGGACTGTGGGGTTGTTGAGTTACCCTTTCATTCTGAACATGTTCACTGAATTTATACCAGCACTGTCCAAAAGAAACACAGTGAGGCACAAAGGTCAAGTGCATATACAAGTGCAAATCTTCAAAAAGATTTTTTTAACCTTTTATTTATTTGTTTATTTATTTAAGAGAGAGTATATTGCTCTGTTGCCAGGCCGGAATGAAGCAGATGGAGAATGAGATCATAACTCACTGTAACCTGAAACTCCTGGGCTCAAGGGATCCTCCCATCTCAGCCTCCCAAGTAGCTGAGAGTACAAGCAAGGGCCACCACACTCGACTAAGTTTTATTTTTTGTAGAGACAGGGTCTCACTATTTTGCCCAGGCTGGTCTCAAACTCCTAGCTGTTAAGGATCCTCCCACTTTGGCCTCCCAAATATCTGCAATTACAGGCGCAAGACCCTGTGCCTATTCTACTTTTTATTTTAAAAGGTAAAAATATACTTGAAATAAATTTTAATAATGTATTTTGTTTCATATAAATAACCACATATCAATATTTAAATGCTTAGTTAATAGAACTATTACCAATGAGATATTTGACATTTTGAAGTTTTAAATCTTTACAATCTGTGTGTGTTTTACACTTAGAGTTCATTTTGATTGGAACTGTTAAATAGCTAGTGGATAGATACCCTAATGGACAGTTCAAGTTTACACTACACTCAGGCACAGTGCTAGATTGCAAAATGGAGGAAAATCTCAGGGGCACAGGGTGCCCAGGGCGGGCTCCCCAATGTTTCCTTCATGAAGCAGGAGCAGCCTCAATAGTTACTGCTCCCAGGGGTTGGTGCTGCCGACCAGCCACAGCTACTGGTCCCCAGAAGGGTTCTCAGCCCAAGAACCCCTGTGGCCTTGGAATATCTGCTTCCTTTCATCTCTGGAGTTTTGTTTGTTTGTTTGTTTTTGTTTTTTGTTTTTTGTTTTTTTGCCTTAGAGATGTGATAACTGACATCCTTGTCTGATTCTGCCCCTTTGTTGAACAGCCCAGTTTACTGTCGTGGGGCCAACTAATCCCATCCTGGCCATGGTGGGAGAAAACACTACATTACGCTGCCATCTGTCACCCGAGAAAAATGCTGAGGACATGGAGGTGCGGTGGTTCCGGTCTCAGTTCTCCCCCGCAGTGTTTGTGTATAAGGGTGGGAGAGAGAGAACAGAGGAGCAGATGGAGGAGTACCGGGGAAGAATCACCTTTGTGAGCAACGACATCAACAGGGGCAGCGTGGCCCTGGTCATACATAACGTCACAGCCCAGGAGAATGGCATCTACCGCTGTTACTTCCAAGAAGGCAGGTCCTACGATGAGGCCATCCTACGCCTCGTGGTGGCAGGTGCATCACTTCATTTTGCTTTATTACTTTTGCACAGTGTGACTTTTGGGGAAAGTTTCTCCCTTAACCTCAGGCCTATTGCAGACCAACGGATTTCTATCTGGCGTCCCCTTTCCACAGAGAAAGTGGCTTCCTCTTGCACAAAGGCCACATGAGTGGGTTTGCCCTGCTAAGCTATAGGTTTCACTTCTTTTTTTTTTTTTTTTTTTTCAAGACAGAGTCTTGCTATGTTGCCCAGGCTGGAGTGCAGTGGTGCGATCTCGGCTCACTGCAACCTCTGCCTCCTGGGTTCAAGCTATTCTCCTGCCTCAGCCTCCTGAGTAGCTGAGATTACAGGCATACACCACCATGCCTGGCTAATTTTTGCATTTTTTTAGTAGAGACGGGGTTTCACCATGTTGGCCAGGCTGGTCTCAAACTCCTGACCTTGTGATCCACCCGCCTCTGTCTCCCAAAGTGCTAGGATTACAGGCGTGCGCCACCACGCCCAGCCTGGGCTTCACTTCTTCAGAAGCACACGCATTCCTCAGCTGAGGCCATGAGCAGGGGAAAATAGTTAATCCCGGAAAAGAAAGTCTTATGCCTGCCTTGGCACTGAACTGTGCACGTCTGAGAGTGAAAGGAGACACTGTCAAAAATTGTCCCGGGGCAATCAGAATCAATAAGAACTGCCCAGAGAACTATGACATGAAATCTTATTTTTCGATAAATATTAATCTTGACATTTTCTTCTTTCCTGAAATACTGATTGCAGAGAGAGTGACTTTTATATAAATAGATGATTTTTATTAAAGCACAACTAAATACAGAAACAAAATTATCTATAATTCCTGCTAACTCCACAGAGAAAGACTAAGAATTTAGTTGGGAAGAAATTGGTAAGGCTTCAGCATAGAAATGCACTTAAACTGGGATTTCTAAGAGTTTGTTAAAAGTGACACTAAGTGATTACCTCAGTGTTGCGGTTAGTGTATTTTGCTTTAAAAGGTATATTTCAGGACTCAAAAAAGCCTTTAAGTTGCAGAATAATTCATGGTGACATTTCAGTCCATCAGACCAGTGGAGGCAAGGACTAGGAAATTGGGTTCTTCCCAGGGGGCCCCAAATCATAACAGGTAGGAGACCCTATCTTTGCTACTCACAAAGGCAACCTTACATCTGATTAAAACAGAATATCGTGGATGGAGGGCTTCTTGACCCATTGTCATGACTGTGTTCACAGCAGCACTGCAGTGTTGCCCAGTAATGAATGGTTCTATGTGGCAGGGACCCACTACTCTTTCTCTGTAAAACCAACCCTGTCCTGGCCTTCCCTAGTCTGAATTGGGTTGCTGTAGGACTTTTTGTTTACTTGCTTATTGTACTCTGTTTTTTGGATTGGTTGGTGGCTGATTTTTCCCTTAAATCTATTGTGTCATGCTTACCTGTATTGAACCCATGGAATGTTTTGTAGGACTTTGTTTTCCAATTTGCTGAGGTATTTTAATTTCTTTTCTAATTCAGGATTTCTGTGTGAGCCTTCAAATGCACAACTAGCTTTTTTCTCCTGACAAAAATTAAACAGAGCAGAAAGCACTAGGCTTAAGTGATTGCTTTAATTTTCTTTCTTTAACATAATTTGTTGGGAGACTTTACAAAGGAATTATTCAGGAGAAGTTTGGATGATCACGCATGGCTGAAGGGTCTCCCAGGACCATGCTTTTGCAGCTCTCTCACTCTGGGTATTCTCTTTCATTGAAGCTTCTAGTAAAGATAGAATATATTTAGGATGAGCCTGAATTATTAGGATTTTTGGTGATGATCTCTGACATTGAGGAGGCGATATGGTTATCTTAAGGATCCCAGGGGCATCCAGATATTTCTAATACATTGATGTTCTTAAAGGACTGTAAGAAAATTCTCTATTGGATGGAACCTCTGGGAGGTAAACAACTGTGAATTAGAATAAGAGTTGGCTTTGCCAGCTAGCTCTGTCTATTCTCCTAAAAACCATCACCTCCTATGGAGGTAGATAGCCATGGTGATGTGAGGCCCTGAACTAGACAGAAGTGTCAGTGACTTTGCTTCAAAAAGTTTCTTAAGATTTAGTCAAGGCTGAGCATAGTGGCCCATGCCTGTAATCCCAGCACTTTGGGAGGTCAAGACAGGTGAATTGCCTTAGCTCAGGAGTTTGAGACCAGCCTGGGCAACATGGCAAAACCCCATCTCTACAAAAAAAAAAAAAAAAAAGAAAGGAAAAAAAGCTTCTGCCAACCTGATAGGTTTCTGTCATTAGTGTATTATTTTAGAGCTTCAGGAAATTGAGGTCTGCAGAGAAGTCATCCCAGGAGCAGAAAGTGAAATTCTCAACCTGCCTGTTGAGAATTTGGACACACCCTCCTGGAAGTGAGAAAATTAGTCTTTGCCAGAATAAATTGCACAGCAAGCATTTATATCAGACAGATAGATGCTTGGTGCTGTGATGGGGCCTTCAGGTGGAGCATAAAGAAAAGTGTGCAATGTGATCCTTTCTGTTTGAGATCTCACAATTTATTTTGCATATTGGTTTCCTGATGTTCTCCAAAACCAAGGGTCTTTCTAGCAACCATCCTTCAAGGTGCAGTAGGGGCTAAGACACCACTGCCTTTTGGCTGAGCCCTGGTCTCCCTTTCCAGGCCTTGGGTCTAAGCCCCTCACTGAAATCAAGGCCCAAGAGGATGGGAGCATCTGGCTGGAGTGCATATCTGGAGGGTGGTACCCAGAGCCCCTCACAGTGTGGAGGGACCCCTACGGTGAGGTTGTGCCCACCCTGAAGGAGGTTTCCATCGCTGATGCTGACGGCCTCTTCATGGTCACCACAGCTGTGATCATCAGAGACAAGTATGTGAGGAATGTGTCCTGCTCTGTCAACAACACCCTGCTCGGCCAGGAGAAGGAAACTGTCATTTTTATTCCAGGTTAGTTCTCTGCCCTCTGAGACCTATCGAGTGTATGCAGGATCCTCAGCACCCAGATGGAGCCCAGAGCGGGAATGGGGGCAGCAGTGTGGGTGGAATGGTCCTGGGCCCTGAGGAGCTGGAGGCTGCAGCTGAGTTGAGACGTCTCCCCTCTTCACAAAGGGAGATTCAAAGAGTCCCAAAACACAAGAGTAGGAGCCTCTTCTCTGAGGGTAAACCTGGTCTTTTTTTTCTTGATTAGGTCTTTATGCTGCAACAGTTGTAAAATATTAAGGACAACCATCAAACCTGGAGAGTAGTGTGGGTGGGTGACTGTCTATGCTTGGCATTCCTGTATGTTGCAGCCACCCCTTCCTGTCTATGGGACTTCCCAAAGGACAGAGCTGGGGAAATTCCCTATCAACAGACATTCATAAATGTATTCAACAAATGTTCAACAAGCATTTCTTATGTTTAAGACTGTACCGGAAACCAAGGGCCAATAATTGAACAAAATATATCAAAATTTCTCTCCTCAAGGAGTTCATATTCTAGAGAGAGACAGCGGCCGGGCACGGTGGCTCACACCTGCAATCCCAGCACTTTGGGAGGCCAAGGTGGTTGGATCATGAGTTCGGGAGTTCAGGACCAGCCTGGCCAAGATGGTGAAACACCATCTCTACCAAAACTACAAAAATTAGCCGAGTGCGGTAACAGGCGCCTGTAATCCCCGCTGCTTGGGAGGCTGAGGCAGGAGAATTGCTTGAACCCAGGCGGCAGAGCTTGAGTCAAGATCGTGCCACTGCACTCCAGCATGGGCAACAGAGTGAGACTCTGTCTTAAAAAAGAAAAAGAAAAAAAGGGAGCACGCGAGAGAGACAGCAATATATGAAATAATTGAAACAAGTGATTAAATAATAATCTATATATTCTATCACATGGTGACGAGCATGTAGGAAAAATTAAGCAAAGAGAAAATAGAGAGTTCCAGGGGTGTGAGGCATCAGAATTATTAACAAGGTGGTCAGGGAAGACTTCACTGTAAAGACGGAAATTGAGCAATCAAGACAAGGAACCATCAGATGCTTAAGGACTGAGCAGCCAAGGTACAGGAAGAGCATATGCAAAAGGCCTGAGGAAGGAGCGTGTCTGGCAGTCTCCAGGACTCCCAGGAGGTGATGCTGGTGTGGCTGAAATGGAGTGAGTTCAGGAAGTAGGGGGAGATGAATTCACAGAGTGATGCAACTACGTTATATATGGCAGCACAGGCCACAAACAGGCTTTGGCTTTTAGAGTGAGTGAGTGGGAAGCATTGGAAGGTTTTGAGCAAATAATTAACATGATCCCACTTGGGCTGCTCTGCTGAGAGTAGATTACAGAATAGGGCAGAACAAGAAGGAGGGCACTCTAGTATTCCAGGCGTGAGTGATGGTGGTTTGAGGCAGGGTGATGGCTGTGCTGACTCAGCATGGCTGGTTAGTTTTATGCACTCTGGTCCTTTCCATGGTGACTCCAGATGTTTCTGCTTTGCCCCCTTCTGGTCCCGGCCCTGGCAGTCAGCCAGTGTTGAGCCAGCATCGCTTTCTCCATCTGAGGTTTCTGAGGGAGAAGCCAACAGAACAGGTGGCTGAGGAGCTCTTCAGATGTGCTCTTAGGGGCACTCTCATCCGGATGTTCTATTTCAAACTAAATGGACTTTTCTGGCTGCCTTTTCAGAATCCTTTATGCCCAGCGCATCTCCCTGGATGGTGGCCCTAGCTGTCATCCTGACCGCATCTCCCTGGATGGTGTCCATGACTGTCATCCTGGCTGTTTTCATCATCTTCATGGCTGTCAGCATCTGTTGCATCAAGAAACTTCAAAGGGAAAAAAAGATTCTGTCAGGGGAAAAGAAAGTTGAACAAGAGGAAAAAGAAATTGCACGTAAGGAATTTGTAAAGAAAGTGTGGAAAAATAGAAAGAAATTCAAAAAGAAAAATTAAATGAGTAGGAGGACAATTGACTGTCATAGAAAGGCCACAGCTCTCACAGGTACCGGCTTAGGGAAGAGAGAGAGGAAATGCACAGCAGCAGCCACAAGGGCTTGGAACTCTCATGTCGTAAGAAGTAATCATTCAGAGCTTTCTTTCTTCCATGCTGCACACATTGCATTCATTCACCTGGCTATGCGCAGCACTACATGGCTGAACGAAAGTTCAGACAAAAGTCTAACAATGTACTGATACTACCCAGCCATCTGATCATACATCATTGCTGGTTTCTGACTGTTCCCTAGGCATAAAGGAAGGGTGATGTTGGTGTTCATAGAAAGGACGGTTCCTACGTTGTTTAATACAAGCTCAATTTCTCTTAGTTCTTCTGTTGAAGACATGATTTTGTTTCTGTATTTTGTTTTCAGAGCAACTTCAAGAAGAATTGCGTAAGTTTAGCCTTTCCTGAACTACTCCGTGTACAATTTGTGTTCTGCTTACTTAGCAGTGTCTCATGACCTTCACCTCTGTCTGTCCCTTGCAGGATGGAGAAGAACATTCTTACATGCTGGTGAGTGCCTCTGATGTTCCCTCAGATCTCAGCTTTCTCCCCACTAGCCAGCTAACAGGACTCCTTAGAGGAGATGAGCAAGGGGCCCAGGGCTAGACGGGGACCATAGGGAACTGGGGTCAGTTCATCAACAGTGTCCCAGCAATGATGCATCATGGCTCTTCTGTCAGGGAACCCCAGCAGCTCTTAATGAACCCTGCAGTTTACGTCCCCAGGACCCTTTCTCTTTTGGAATAATTTAATGCATGATTATCAAAGGTTTCCCATGCATAGTAGCCTCCTAAGAGTTACATTTCAGAAGTCATTGCTCTTTGATTCTGGATCAATTTGAAAGAAAATAATGCTGTCTTAGCAATTTATATCCTGGGAATGGTATAGACTGTGCACAGTTGAAGACCTATGTGAGGAAGAGGCCATAAGGGTCCCCAGTAAGCCTGATGCAATGGTGTACAAATAGGTGGCCAGAAATACCTTTCTGCCTCTAAGAGAGCACTGATATTCTGCGTGTAGTCTGCCAGGGGAAGGGGTTTGGGTGAGTGGGAGGGTGAGTGGGAGAGCACAGAGAAACCAATCGCCCACTTTCAGTGAGTTCTCATCTTGTCATTCGGCACCTCTGCCTGTCAGCACCAAAGAATCCAAACTTTACCAGATACCAGGGCCCATGGACCTTTCCTCTTTGGTGAGTTTCAAAATTGCCACTGTCATTTTGGGACACAATCACAACTTGTCACAATCAGACATATCAACTTGTGGAAAAGAGAAAATCATTTTAATGCAATAGAAAAGTAGACTGAATAAGTAAGAATACATGCAGAAGGTAGAGGTTTGCAGAATGCTCAGCTCCTGGGGCATTTCCTGTATGGGAGAAGTAATCCTGGTAGATGTCAGACTCATATTGTTAAAGCAAAACTGGATTGAAGTATTTCTTCCCTAACTTTGCCCACACACCCCTCAGGCACCAGGTTTTCTTTTGCACACATTTATTCTCCTTCTTTATCCTTTGAAGTGTGCCCTTGTCAGCCACTTAAAACAGTTGTCACCTATTAAAACAACCTATAGGACCAACGAAGAGGTCCTTCACCACCTAGGACAGTGTGTAATGATAGACTCACTTAACTGATCCATTGAGAGGTATGTGGGGGAACAATAGGAGATAAAGCTTCTGTGATGGTTTAAGCCAAGTTGGAAAGTTTCTAACTAAAGAAAGTCCCAGAGATCATATGTCTTGAATAGAAAAGGGATCAGATCTTAGAATGCTGAGAAAAAGTGGGAACCATTAATTTTGGCTCATTTCCTAAACTCTCTGGATTTCATAGAGCCACAATTCTTCTCAACCTGGGGGCACTGCTTCTGTCTCTGGAGAGATAGAAGTGCAGCTTCCGTAATTCTCAGGGTATGAGCTGCCTGGGATCAGGGGACCTTCATGGAAACAGCCACTACATGGGGAACCCCCTTCAGCTTTCTGAGACTTCTCTGGGGACCAGGAACCACACAATCCCCAGGGTTCCTGAGACCCCAGGCATAAACCTGAGACTTCCTCTGCAGCTGATGTGGTCCTGGATCCAGACACCGCTCATCCCGAGCTCTTCCTGTCAGAGGACCGGAGAAGTGTGAGGCGGGGCCCCTACAGGCAGAGAGTGCCTGACAACCCAGAGAGATTCGACAGTCAGCCTTGTGTCCTGGGATGGGAGAGCTTCGCCTCAGGGAAACATTACTGGGAGGTGGAGGTGGAAAACGTGATGGTGTGGACTGTGGGGGTCTGCCGACACAGTGTTGAGAGGAAAGGGGAGGTCCTGCTGATTCCTCAGAATGGCTTCTGGACCCTGGAGATGTTTGGAAACCAATACCGGGCCCTGTCCTCCCCTGAGAGGATTCTCCCTTTGAAGGAGTCCCTTTGCCGGGTGGGCGTCTTCCTGGACTATGAAGCTGGAGATGTCTCCTTCTACAACATGAGGGACAGATCACACATCTACACATGTCCCCGTTCAGCCTTTACTGTGCCTGTGAGGCCCTTCTTCAGGTTAGGGTCTGATGACAGCCCCATCTTCATCTGCCCTGCACTCACAGGAGCCAATGGGGTCATGGTGCCTGAAGAGGGCCTGACACTTCACAGAGTGGGGACCCACCAGAGCCTATAGAATCAATTCCTTGGACTCACAGCCATGCAGATAAGCCCTGGCCATCTCAGCAGCCACCGCACAACCCCGCTAATGAAAGACACGCCCTCCTCCCCTCTGGTCACGTAAGAGAACATCTTCCAGCTGCCTTTTTCACACCCACTCCAGCCCTCTGCCCCAGTTTTCTCCTCCTCACTAGGCTGTGGCTTTAGTAGTTCCTTTGCTTGTAATTACGGGATGGGATCCAGGCATAGGGAACTAGTTGTTTCATAGCTCCCAGTCAAAAAGAAAGTGAGAGAAGCTGTTGGGCAGCGAACCTACTGTTTAAAATCAGGATAACCACATTAAGCCCAATATGCCAGTTGGCACCAGATGCTGTGGACTTGGAATGAGGCCTACAGGGTTCACCAGGATGAGAGAGGAGAGAGGAATCCACAGGACCACCAGAAGGGAGAGGGAACCAGATATGCAGATCAGAGATAGAGGAAGTGGAACCAGAGAGCTGGGAGGGACCAAGGTTGTAAGGATGGCTAAGTCCCACCATAAGAGCTAAGGGGTCCTGGGAGATGATGGCTCATTTCCACCCAACCCCAGGATTTCCACAGCACACACCCACAGGCCTGGACCTGGGATGAAGATGAATGAAGAACATGGACTCATGTGGATGTGGTTTGGCTCAGATGTCCCTGCAATAAACAAGGGGTCAGTATGTAGTCCCTGAGTGTGGTTGAGGTTTGAGGTCCTGGTCGAGCAGGGCAGTACTGGACCAGGTCTACGTCAGCATTCAGGTTCAATGGGGACACCAGTGGCTTCAAACTTCCTGATCTAATTATGTTTTTAGACACTTAGAAATTATTGAGGACTTTAAAGAGCTTTTGTTTATTTGGGTTAATATTTATGACATTTGACATTGAAACAAAAATTTAAAATGTTATCTTTTAATTTATGTTAAAATAGCATTAATAAATCAGTTATAGGTTAATGTAGATAGGATGTTTTGTGAAAAAGCAATCTATTGTGTCCAAATAAAAAAACAAAAAGTGTGACACTGGTTAACTTTTTCCAGATCTCATGTCTGGCTTAATAAGAGATATTTGTATTCTCATATCTGCCTTTGTATTAAACCTATTGGTATATCATAGGTCATGTTAGCTCAAAAAAACTTTACTGCACACTACTGACAGAATGAGATGAAAAACGATTAATGTTTCATTATTATTATTGTGAAAATAGTATTAACACTGGGGACTCCTTAAGAGTACATCAGAGTTCTCTCTAGGAATTCCAAAACCACATTTTGAAACTAGAATAGTGGATCCTGGAAGTTAATCCATGTGCTGGTTAATTTTAGATGTCAACTTGACTGGATTAAGGAATACCTAGACAGCTGGTACAACATTATTTCTGGGTGTGTCTGTGAGTGTGTTTCCAGAAGAGATTGGCAAGTGAGTCAGTGGGAAATTCTCTCCTTCTGTTGGCTGGGTGCCCAATACAACAAAAAGGCAGAGGAAAGGCAAATTCTTCTCTCCTCTGTAGCTGAGACACTCTTCTTCTTCTGCCCTTGGACATCAGAACTCCTGGCTCTCCGGCCTTTGAACTTCAGGACTTGTACCAGGAGGCCCTGGGTTCTCAGGCCTTTGGCTTTGGACTGAGAGTTACACAATCAGCTTCCCTGGTTCTGAGGCTTTCAGACTTAAACTGAGCCATGCTACCAGCATCCCAGGGTCTCCAGCCTACAGAGGAGCTGTTGTGCGACTTCTTAGCCTCCATAATCACATGAGCCAATCTGCTTAATAAATGCCTGCTCATAGATCTGTATCTACATCTATATCTGTATGTGCATCTATATCTATGTCTATATCTATATCTATATCATATTGATTTTGTCTCTCTGGAGAACCCTGACTAATAAAATGAGGCATCTAAAATTCTAACTTGAATGGTAGTATTTTAGGTTTTAGACAATTCAGTAATCCAGTTGGACTGAAAAAATCTAAGTAATCAAAAATTTTATTACTGCAGTTACAAATAGACACAATATTGAAAGAATCAGGAGTGATTTTTTCAATACCTGATTTGTAAAGATGGAAAACAAGGTTGTTTGTGTTAATGTGTATGTCTTAGTCTATGTGGGCAGCTATAACAAAAATATCACCAAGACTGAATGGTTTGTAAACAACAGAAATTTATTTCTTGCAATTCTGCAGGCTGGGAAATCTAAGATCAACACCCCAGCATAATGGTGTGTGGTGAGGGCCCATAGACTTGTTCACATGCCAAAGGATAAAGATAGATCTGTAGGGTCTCTTTTGGAAGGACACTAATGACATTCATTAGGGATCCCTCAATCTCAGAAAGAAAATAGAAGGAGGAGATTCCAAACTTCCTGCTGCTACCCTGACCTGCTCCTGCCCCTCCTCATCTATTTTCTCTGATTTAAGAAGCAGGTATCCTTTCCCCTGTGTCAGGCTAATTCTCCATCCACACCCTGGACTCTCACTCTCCAGTTTCCCTTAGGACTTCTGTGCTCAGTTCATTCATTCATTCAACAAAAATCAATGAGTACTAACTACATGCCAATCAGTGTTCTTGGTACTGGGGGCAGAGAAGTGCACAAAGTGTAAAGTCCCATTCCTTATCGTTGTAGAAGACAGAAAACAAAATAAGTAGTAACAGATATGGTGTGTTGGATGATGATAACTGCTCAGGAGATAAATAAATCAGGGGAAGGAATATAGGAAATCACAATTTCTAAAAGAGTGGTAATGAGCAATGGGAGTGAGGCACAGAATACCTGGGAGAAAAGCATTCTAAGTTGAGAGAACAGCAGTGCCAGAGCACAGAGGCAGAAGCACTGTGGTTTGTGTGAAGAACAGCAATGAGGCTGGGGTGGGCAGAGCACACAGGGTGATCAGGAGATTAGGAGGTGACAAGGCCAGAGGGGGTTGAGGGCCAGATCATATATGGCCTTGAAAGTCATCATGCTGACCTGGGCTTTACCTCTGAGAGGGGAGCCACAGGAAGGTTAGAGCAGAAAAAGGACTGGATTTACTTACATTTTAAGAAGTTACTTCACATGCTAGACTGAGATGGGCTGTGGGTAGGGGTGGTAGATGGAGGCCTGAAGACCCAGCTGGGAGCTACTGCAGTGATCCAGGGGAAAGATGCAGATGACTTGTACCAGGGAGGAGCCATGAAAATGTTATGATGCTGGATTTATTTTCAAGACAGAGTAAAAAGGCTTTGCTGATAAACTTACAGGTGGGGTGTGAAAAAGGAGGGCATCAAGGGTGACCACAAGGTTTTGGTCCTAAGAAATGGTACAGATGGAGTTGCCACTTACTGAGATGAGGAAACTGAGGGAGAGGCAGGTTTTGGAGGCCAGGGGAGGAGCCAGCATAGAATCCAAGGTCAGTTTTGGATACGTTCAGGTTGAGGAGCTTACTAGAGATCCCTGTGGAGATGCAGAGTAGGCAGGTCAATAATAAATGTGTAGTCCAGGCAAGAGGTCAGGGCTGGAAACACAAGTTTTTCTCTTTATCTTCTTTATCTTCGTGTTTGTTGCCATGCCTGTTTCACTTTAATGCATTAGTGATCTATTGCTGCATAACAAATTACCACAAACTTAGTGGTTTAAAACAGCACACATTTATCATTTCAGTTTCTGTGGGTCAGAAGTCCAGGCAGAACTTAGTGAGCTCCTCTGCTCAGAACTTCACAGAGCAAAAGTCAAGGTGTTGGCCAGGCTGTAGCCTCATCTAGAGTCTCGACTGTGGGCGAGTCCTCTTTTCAGATCACTCAGGTTGTTAACAGAGTTCATTTCTCTACAGTTGTAGGACTGAGGGCCCCAACTCCTTGCAGGCTGAAGCTGGAGGTTGCTCTCAGCTCCTACAGGCCTCCTCAGCTCCCTGCTGTGTGGATCCCCATGATGACTACTTTCCTCTTCATAGCCAACTAGGAAGACAGAGCCTCTAGAGTGGGTCAGCTAGCAAGAGAGAGTCTTACACTACATAATGTAGTCATGGAAGGGACATCCCATCAGTTTTACCATATTTTATTGGTTAGCAGCAAGCCACAGGTTCAGCTCACACTCAGGGAAAGTACAGGCTGCAAACTGCAAGAGGAGTAATCATAAGGGGTCCACTCCAGACTCTGTCGGCTACATCATATAAGAAGCTCAATGTTCTCCCATTGTAACTGCCCTGCTTCCTCTTTCCCTGGGCAATACAAACGTGCTAACCTCTCTCTAGGTCTCTACTTTCATACAAGCAAAGTCTCAGAAAGAGAACACATACATGGCCATCAGGGACTGTCTGCCATCATGATGGCCACTGCTGTACCACACCATAAACATTGTTTGTTTTCTTTCTTTCTTTCTTTCTTTTTTTTTTTTTTTGAGACAGACTCTTGCTCTGTTGTCCAGGCTGGAGTGCAGCGGCATGATGTCGGCTCACTGCAACTTCTGCCTCCTAGATTCAAGCAATTCCCCTGACTCAGCCTCCCGAGTAGCTGGGATTACAGGCCTGTGCCACCATGCCCAGTTAATTTTTGTACTTTTAGTAAAGCGGGGTTTCGCCACATTGGCCTGACTGGTCTCTAACTCCTGACCTTAGGTGAACTGCCCGCCTCAGCCTACTAAAGTGCTACATTACAGGCAAGAGCCACTACTCTCAGCCCATAAGCATTGTTTCTATCAGTTACTAATGGTTTTGCAAGCATTAAATCCGTTATACATTTCTATTTTCCCCTTCCACCCCCGTGCTTTCCTTTTTAGAGAGACAGGATCTTGCTCTGTCACACAGGCTAGAGTTCAGTGGTGTGATCATCGCTGACTGCTGCCTTGATCTCCTGGGCTCAAGCGATCCTCCTGCCTTAGCCTCCCACAGTGCTGGGATTATAGCTGTGAGACACTGGGCCTCGCTTGTCATTATACACTTCTGTCCTTCCTTTATGGACAACACTGAGTTCTTCATAGACCTGCCTGAGTAGGTGTTCCTGCCTATGTGGCGTCTGCCTCATCAATCCCCAGGGCCCTCTTCGTGGTCTTTCCCTACTCCTAGGGAGATACTTCTCAGAATTCTTGTTCCACTTGTTCCAGAACTGCTGATATTCCTTAGGCTTTCGTCCTGGCCTCTCTTTTCACACCACATATGCTCTTGCGGGGTCCAATCCGTTTTCAAAGCTCTATCCCATAAGCAGACCCCCACTGGCACTTGCATTTCTGTCTCCAGCCCCACGCATTCCCTGAATGCCCACTAGACATCTCACAATGAGTGTGTCCAAAACTAAATTCCCATCAACCCTGCCTACCCATCATTATCTGAATGAGTGACACCACCTAAGAGTCATTTTAGCCTTCTCATGCTCTCTTTTACCCACCACATCTGACTGATAGCCAAGCCCTGCTATTTATACTTCCTTTCAATAGTCTAGCTCAGTGGTTTCATCACAGACTCTGGAGTGAGACAGCCTGGACTCATAGCCCAGCTTAGAAAGAAACTACTCATGTGGCCTTGGGGAGTTATTTAACCTCTCTGGACCTCAGATTTTATATCTATTAAATGTGCGAAATAAGGTTTCTACCTCTTAGGGTTGTCATGAGTCGTATTAATACATGTAAATCTCTAAGCACAATACCAGCATGGTAGCAGGTTCTATGTAAGTATTTCCTAGTATTAAAGTTAGTAATCAATAAAGTCTCCTATCCCCCATCGCCAAGCCACCATAATTTCTTGCCTAGAGTGTCACAGTAGCTTCCTTCCTGGTCTCCCTATCTCCTAACATCTGGCCCACCAGATGAGGACGGGATATATTGTGCAACCCCAGTAGACATCATCCCATAGAATACAATGTAAATGGCACCTCCTTCCTCCCATCTTCCCTGCACCTACCTCACTTGTATTTTAAACATACACATTTTCTCATGTCAAACTTTTCAGATATTTTCCCTTCACCTTCCCACTAAAACTCCAACTCCACAGCAGACATCTGTTGATGTTGTCTCCAGGGGAAGTGGATTTAGGACTCATCAATGCAGGGATCAGAATTGAGCCTTTCAGAATGGAAGACAATGAAATTCATTGAGGGTTACTACTTGCAGGGCCTGTGCTAACTGCTCCTTAAATAACTTATGGAACAGATCTCATTTCTGCCCTACAGATGAATAAACAGAGACCTTGAGTAATTAGTTAACCGGCTTTGGGTTCCAGGGCTAATGAGTTGTGAATGAGAACAGATGAAGATAGAAAAAAAAAAAATCTCGAGACAGTAGATAGTAAGGCAGTGTGCCTTGGATGTGCTGACAGATATCTAGATACAGCATAAAGAAAATGTGTGTTCATGAGAGTTCTTAATGGCAACAAGAGGTGGCATGATATCCATGAGAAATGGACATTTGTTGATGAGACTAACTAAATAAAGGAGGCGGATTTCTGGGCATTTTTCCACACCTATTGCATGCAGGACACTGCACTAGGTCTTGTAAAAGACAAAGAGAAGATAGCATCAAGGGCCTAGGTCTTGAAGGAGGGCTGAGTACACTTTCACTAAGTGTACATTCTTGTGACATTTTTTTTGATACACTGTTGTAAGCAAACTGCATGCATTATCTCATTCCATCCTCACAACAGCAATCCAAGAAGTCAAGTACTATTACTGTCCTTATTTTACAGATAGGGAAACTGGGCACAGAGATGTTAGGTAACTGGCTCAAGGTCACGCAGGCCACCTAGCTTGAGAATTAGTGCTCTTATCCACTCCATTATGCAACTTCTACTCACTAATTTTGAACTTCAGTGCCTGAGAACTACTAGATGGTAGGTTCTCAATAAAAATTTGTTGAATCACTGAATTCATTTCTGCCCCATTTCACATCCATTTCTTTCCCAAGATTTCTTTCCCAGAGTTCTGTGTGAAGGACTGCATGAGAAATGGAGCAAGGGGCCTGATACTTTGGAAACTACAAACTTGAGAGATATGAATTATTGGGCCCAGAAACTCCTAATCTGAAGCTTAGCACCTCAGCTGCTTCTTTGTGTCAAAGTGATTTGGATCCTTCAGGCAAGGGTGGGTGATCACTCTTACTGATATAATTTCAAGCAACACAGCTTCTGATAGACTATGAATTTAAAAATAAGTAAATGAGGTGCAGTAGCTCACGCCTGAAATCCCAGCACTTTGGGAGGCCGACGTGGGCAGATCACCTGAGGTCAGGAGTTTGAGACTAGCCTGGCCAACATGGCAAAACCCCATCTACTAAAAATACAAAAATTAGCTGGGTGTGGTGGCAGGTGCCTGTGATCCCAGCTACTCGGGAGGCTGAGGTAGGAGAATTGCTAGAAACTGTGAGGCGGAGGTTGCAGTGAGCCGACAGCATGCCACTGCACTCTAGTCTGGGAGACACAGCGAGACTCCATCTCAAAAAAAAAAAAAAAGAAAGAAAGAAAAGAAGCAAATGAACAAATAAATAAGGATGATGGATGGATAGGGAATGAATAGTGATATGGATTATAATAAAGTAAGAAAGTTTAGTAAAATATTAACTCTATCAATACAATTTACATGGTAGGTAATTGGTATTCACTGAAAATTCTTTCACCTTTGCTTTATGTTTTAGAAGTTTTATGACAAACTGCTGGGGAGGAAAAAGGGAGAGGGAAAAATTTTGTACTTCTGCTGATAACAGAGACCAGAAATACCACTGGCTTAAACAAAACAAGGGTTTTCTTGTTTTTTTTGTTGTTGTTTGTTTTGTTTTGTTTTCATGTAAAATCAATTCAGGTGGTGGCAGTCCAGGGCTGATCTGGCACCTCAGAGGTGTCATTCATGCCCCAGACTGCTTCTGACTTCATTCTCTGCTGTCTCTGCATGTGGCTTCCAACGTCAAGGTTGCCTCATGGTCCCAGGAGGGCCGCTGAACCTCCAGGTCAAAAGCCTACATCGCAGGCAAGAGGAAGAGGAAGTACGGAGAGTGTACCCTCACATTCCCAGCTCTTTTGGCCCCTCCTTTGAAGGATCTCTTGGAGAAGCATAAGCCCATAGCTGTCACCTACAAAACACTGGTTCCAACTTTGTCCCTTGGTCTCTGCTATCTACCAGATGGAAAAGAACGTTGCAGTACCTAAGAAAATTAGGCCTTATCACCAAGAAGAAAGGGGGAATGCATGATGCAGAAGGGACCAGCCATCTCAACCAGATACTACACGGCCTAAATTCAAACATTTACAATATAATTAAATTGCATCAGCCCCAGTCACATCTTAGCCTTAGGAACTTTGATCATTGACTTGCAATCCCAGAAAGTCTGTTTTGAGGTCCTAGGCCACAGGAAGAACCAATTTGTTTTATAGACCTCTTACAGAGACAGCATTCACAGTTTATCTAGAGTCTGGCCTCAGAGAATATGTACTCCACTGGCAGCAGGAGAAACAAATACACAGGAAAATACAGTGTAGCACAAAACAGGAGCTGAGGGTGAATGAAGATGCTCAGAAACACCTGCACTAAAAATTTGCTGAAAAAGGTAAAACGTGTCAAGCAGCACTGCCTCTGAAAGCCAGAAAAATTACATTTTTTGATAACAGATCCTAAGCCTGGATGCTGGAGGTGCTTAAAAATGTGCATTGTGGGCCGGGTGCGGTGGCTTAAGCCTGTAATCCTAGCACTTTGGGATCTGAGGAGGGAGGATCACTTGAGCTCAGGAGTTTGAGACCAGCCTGGCCAATATGGCAAAACCCCGTCTCTACTAAAAATACAAAAAGTAGCCGGGCATGGGGCGAGCACCTGTAATGCCAGTTATTCAGGAGCTGAGGCAGGAAAATCACTTGAACCTGCGAGGCGAAGGTTGCAGTGAGCCAAGATCCTGCAACTGCACTCCAACCTGGGTGACAGAGTGAAACTCCGTTTCAAAAAAAAGTGCATTGTGTCTGGTTTTCTTTCCATTCATACGTTTATTTGACTCTGTAGTAAAATCTCCTCCTCCTCCATGTACCCATATTCATGCAAGCAAATGTTAGCAAACTGCCACAGTAGCATTTTAATTAGTGCACATCTTTCTCTCTTCACCACATTAAAATCTTTTCTCATTGTGTTCTGCTGATATTTCTATTATGATAAAAGACTTAAGACAAGTGACTATATAGAAATACGTATATACACACAAGAATGAAAGAGATAAACAGTAAGGGAGGTAGGGCAGGAATTTTTCTTCAACGTGTACAATTCAATGTACTTTCAGTTTTCATTTCAGCCTTCCTCAGTGGTTTCTGCCCAGCAACTGATGAGAAACATCACCTCTGAGCCAATCAAAAAACTTATTCTTCCAAAGAGAGATTGTTATTATTCCTCACGATGACCCGACAGTCTCTGCTTTCTTTTTCCTTTCTTCCAGAAGGAGATTTAACCATAGTAGAAAGAATGGAGAACTATTAACTGCCTTTCTTCTGTGGGCTGTGATTTTCAGAGGGGAATGCTAAGAGGTGAGTAGGGGAAGTCGATTAGAGCCTGGTTCACAATGCCTGGGAGGACAGGGGCTGAATCGCTGAGAGTGGTGAGTGGGCATGCAGGGAGAGTACTCACCCAGAGAAAGGGGTGTGTGCCTGAGGGGGTGCGCACGCACACATGTGGACACATGGAAAGGGGAGAAGTAGTGCAAAGAATAAAGACCTGCAGAGTTTGGGATTTGGTGAAGAAATAGTCTAATTGCATGTTCTTAAGAACGTATTGTAGTCAGAAAAGGGCAAACAATCTTTAAAATCTGTTCTGGACAACTCAAGGCATCTATTCTAAGAGATTCTAAAAAGAGGTGTCCTTTATAAATTCATATGTAAATTTGTTCATTACAGAAGTATTAAAAATGTAGAAAAACCTGAACCAGCATACATATACAACAGGTGGGGGATAGACAAACAATGCATGGTTCAATCATAAAAGAGATTTCCATGCAGCCTTTAGGAATTGTGTTTTTAATGAAGGGCAATTATTTATAATTTTAGCAATGTTAGATCCATACATTAAACCTTGTTTTAAAATCTTTTAGGAACAGTATGTGTTTTTCCTTTTATTCATCATTTCCCCCAAACCTAACGAATGCTATCCAATGGATACAATCTATTTCATTGTATGAATCTACAATATTTTTGTTTGTTTTGAGATGGAGTCTTGCTCTGTCACCCAGGCTGGAGTGCAGTGGCACGTTCTCGGCTTACTGCAGCCTCTGCTTCCTGGGTTCCAGTGATTCTCCTGCCTCAGTCTCCTGGGTAGCTGAGATTACAGGTGCACGCCACCACACCCAGCTAGTTTTTGTATTTTTAGTAGATTCGGAGTTTCGCCATGTTGTCTAGGCTGGTCTCAAACTCCTGACCTCAGGTGATCTGCCCACCTCAGCCTCCCAAAGAGCTGGGATTACAGGCGTGAGCCACCACACCCAGCCTTTAAAATTATTTTTAAACACTTCCCTAGTTTGGACTATTTCTCTTTTCTGCATTTGGCTATTGTAGATTTTACTGTATTGAGCAGCCTAAAACATAAATTTTTGTCTTAGTTCCTGATTTTCTTTTTTCTGCAACACTAATTCCTACAAGTGGAACATTTGGGTCAAAGCACACACCTTTTTTTTTTTCTTTTAATAGCCATTCCTTAGCAAAGCATATAACTTTTTTTAAGGCCCTTGATATATATATGGTCAAAATACTTCCAGAAATATTTACCTTTTCACTACCAAAGTATATGACTACTACTATAGATATTTTATTTTATTGATTGATTGATTTGTAGAGATGGGGTTTCATTATGTTGACCAGGCTGGTCTTGAATTCCTGGGCTCCAGGGATCCTCCCATCTCAACTTCCCAAATTGCAAGGATTACAGGCATGAACCACTACTTAAACTTGTATTCCTTTATGCTTTTTTTCATTTGCAATATTGACTATAATCAGGAAAAAAAAATATATCCTTTATGAAGAAGAAAAACTTATGTCTCACTCTAAGGACAGCAGAGAAATTGTTAACTCAGGGAAAATGATAATAAAAATGATACCCCCTCTATAGCAACATAAAGAGCAGTTTCGAGGAGCAAAAGATGTGGTGAAATGCATTGTTTACTCTGGGTGGGTGCAAGATCCAGGCAGGGGTGGAGCATGGCCGGCTGCACAGATCTCTGTTCTCTTGTTTCCTTTACATCCCTCCCCACCTCCCTCTGCAGATCTTGTTCTCAGAGGCCATTCCCAGACCCACAGCAAGCGGGATTATGGCTGCAGGCCTCATGCTCCTTTGTTTTGGAAGAAACTGTTGAGGAGTTAGTATTTACTGAGCAGCTAATATGTTCCCATCACTATTGTAACTCATAATAATTATTGTTAAGTAATACATGAAAAGTTTTAAATTTAAAGCATTCCAATATTTTAAAAGTAAAGGGAACAAAAGGCCAAGTGTCCCTTCACTCACTAACCTCTGATCTTCAGATTAGCATGCATCTTTTTTGAGTTTTTCAGGCATTTACATAAATAGTTATGCAGAAATGGATAGCTTTGCTTTTGTTCTTCAATTGAATCTTTAGTATAGTTGTGCAAGGTGTTTTTTGATCACTTAGTGTGTCTCCGTTATCTAGGTTCATGACAATAAATCAACTCTTTTTACCTGCTGCATTGAATTCCCTCCGAGGGATGAGCCATCATTCCTCTAAGCAGCCTCCTGATGGGTGGCTGGTTCAGTTGGTTACCATTTTTATACTTTAAAAATAGTGCAGCAGTGTCATTCTCACAGAGGCTTCTGTCTGCACCCATGCAAGTACTTTGCTCGACTTGACATCAGGAAGTGGAACTGCTGGGCCAACTGTGCAATTCTAAATTTCACACTTCATGATATTGTATAAGTAAATAAAGTTACAATGGTTTTGTCTCATGTCTGAGACCAAAGAGCTTGTGAATCTTAGAGCCTTTACTTATTGCTTACCCTCTTTGTGTCCCTAACCCTTATATCATGGGCCTGGCCCCTTGTGGGTGCTCGGTAAATATTTGTTGAATGACTTTATGAAGGGAAGAAAGAAAAGGTAAGTAAGGCCTGGTCTTATTTGCAGCTCTGTGATCACTAGCCTTGGATTAAATGTGGTGGGTTCAGCCCCTGACTGACTTCAGGTCCCCACGAAGCAGTCTTCCTTAATCCTACCAGGAGTCCACTAGGCCATGAGTTGACCATGGTGATGGCCAAGAGTTGGGGCTTTGAGGAGTCCACAGTGTCGGACACCCACAGCGGTCGACCCCGGTGGAACCAGGGAGCCCAGTGAAGAGTGTCCTGCATGAATCAGAGGGGTATTGTGGTGGGTTGGATTTGGCAGGGGAAGTTTGGGGAAGTCATAGGATTCTGAATATTGTTAAACAGTACAGTGAGGATTTTCTGATCGAATAACAGATGTGCATTTCACATAGACATGTTTTTACAGGTGATTTTCAATGTTGGGACTCAAAGGTGAAGACACTGAAGGACAGAATTTTTGGCAGAGGTAAGATCTTCTTCGGTCACCATACTTGAGTTAGCTCTAGGGAAGTGGAGATTTCCATTTGGAATTCTATAGCTTCTTCCAGGTCATAGTGTCTGCCCCCCACCTTCCGGTGTCTCCTGATATGCAGCATGAATGAAAATGGCAAGTTTCCTGGCCTTCCTTCTGCTCATCTTTCGTGTCTGCCTCCTTTTGCTTCAGCTGCTCATGCCTCACTCAGGTAGGGAACGATTCCACGCTTGTTTCTGAAGCAGACAATTACCAAATTATGTCCTCATAGGACTTTTGACTCCTTCCCAAACCTGAAGTCCATCCCGACCTGAAGGTTCACCCGTCAGTAAGAGACAAATGGTGCTTCTGTTAAGATCAGTTTCCCCCACCAGTTTCTTTGTATCTCGCCTTCCCTGTCTGAGAAGCACCCTTCCTCTCATGACCCCAACTCCAACACCCTCTGACAGATCCTCCCCCTTGTGCCTACAGCTCAGTTTTCTGTGCTTGGACCCTCTGGGCCCATCCTGGCCATGGTGGGTGAAGACGCTGATCTGCCCTGTCACCTGTTCCCGACCATGAGTGCAGAGACCATGGAGCTGAGGTGGGTGAGTTCCAGCCTAAGGCAGGTGGTGAACGTGTATGCAGATGGAAAGGAAGTGGAAGACAGGCAGAGTGCACCGTATCGAGGGAGAACTTCGATTCTGCGGGATGGCATCACTGCAGGGAAGGCTGCTCTCCGAATACACAACGTCACAGCCTCTGACAGTGGAAAGTACTTGTGTTATTTCCAAGATGGTGACTTCTATGAAAAAGCCCTGGTGGAGCTGAAGGTTGCAGGTGAGCCTCCAGGTTTTGTTCTGAGAACATTTCTCTGTAGGATCTAGAGCAGATGCAGAGTCCCTCTTTCAAAAGCACTGCAGACACTCCTGGCTGCTCACTAGCAATTGCCTGCACTGCCTCCCAACTTAGCTTCTCTGAGGCCCTTGAGAAAGACACAGGTTTTCCTTTAGGAAGAATTCCTGCTGTACACTACATGCTCAAGTAAAGAACTCCTTTCCTCTGGCCACCAGAGATATAAGGGAAGTGAAGGACAAGGGATAGGAAGCATAAGAAATCATCTCTTTAGTGACCGGTACACAGTCATTCCTGTTTAGTTCTGTACTGGATGGCTTCTATGGCTCCACTAGGTACATGCTATTGTGGGCCCTAGAAGACTGGGCTATCTGGACTGTATCTGCTGCCAATGTTCTTGAGCCAATGACCCTAGAATACACCTGTAGTCATGGGAGCTGTGTTTCTTACTTGTGGCAGTGAGGAAGAACACATATCACGGGGAGCTGTGGTGGAGTCTCCGTAAGAAGCTGTTAGAGCAGACTTAGTATATAATTTGGGCTTGTGTTAGGGGATTTGGGAGGAGGGTTTATAGACTTTGGCCTCTGCTCTGGATGAGACACTGCTAGGAAGGTGTGGGCAGGTTAATTCTATGAGTGAGAACCTTAATCAATCTTATCTAGGAAGAAAGAGACCAGGGTGAGACTAAAGCTGTAATTGATGAAGGGGCAGCAATCCCTCATTGCTGATGGGGGATGTTTGGTGACTGCTGTGGTTTGGACAATGTTCATGTTTTTCTCTGTGCTCACACATGATGTGGGGTGGTCTTGTTTTTCCCATGATCCATCATAGTCACAAAGTGCCATCATCTGATGCTGGTGTTCTGTGAAATTGCTTTTGTTCAACAGGAGGACATTGAGTCCTGTTGCCGCTTCCAGATAAGGGGACTGCTCTTTTCTTTCTTAGTGCAATGCTTTTCCCTGTGGCTTCTGTTTAAGGGTTTGGTCAGCAGGGATCTGTAGCAGACGATGAAGGGAGGGAGAGAAAAGAGAGATCTGGGTGCTTAGTCCCTGGCTTCCTTCCTGCAAGTTACCCTCAGGCTGGCTGCATTGCCTTGCTGAAGGTCACTGCCCCTCTCAAGAAAGTCCTTAATGCATAAATCTCTTCTTTTATGTCTTCAAAAAAGCTCCCTCTCCTCCTCCCTCTGGTAACTGTAGTGGGTGGGAATAGCCCCACTGTTACTGACCCTAGGATACTGCGCTCATTCATGTAGCTTTCTCCTCACTAGGACCACACTTTTGTAAGCAGCTCTAAAATGAAATTGTTCTTGAATTATGGAAGGTGAGTGTGCCATGATTCCTTTTGAGACCCTCTCTGATACAGGCCTCTCAAGAATTTAGGCTAATTCATCCTTCCACAGCACTGGGTTCTGATCTTCACGTTGATGTGAAGGGTTACGAGGATGGAGGGATCCATCTGGAGTGCAGGTCCACTGGCTGGTACCCCCAACCCCAAATACAGTGGAGCAACAACAAGGGAGAGAACATCCCGACTGTGGAAGCACCTGTGGTTGCAGACGGAGTGGGCCTGTATGCAGTAGCAGCATCTGTGATCATGAGAGGCAGCTCTGGGGAGGGTGTATCCTGTACCATCAGAAGTTCCCTCCTCGGCCTGGAAAAGACAGCCAGCATTTCCATCGCAGGTCAGTACCTGCTTGGCCTCAGGTTTTCTGAGCTGGGCTGTGGCAGTTGAATGAAGGGGGAGGTGTTAGTGTCTGCAGTCAACCTGGGTCTCTGCACTGAATATAAGGCCCAAAGCATGGACCTGGAGGCTCCTCCTTGCACCGGGGGAGCTTCTCTTCTCCATAAAGCTGTTCATGACACAAACATTTACTGAACATTTCCTGTCTGCCAGAAGTATAACAGTAATTGGAATTAGGGGATAATTGTTAAGATAAGCTGCATATGTAAAGTCAAATGACGAAAGGGGAAAACATATATATATATATACAAACTCATAGAGAAAGAGCTAATCTCCTTGAGACAGAAGATTTTAAAAACTGAGTAAAAAATTTTAACAAAGGTCATAAATTATTTAATTTACAGAAAAGGAAATAACTCACAAAAGAGTGTTCGTTCTCATTCATTAGAGAAACATACTGAATCATTTTTCACTTATGGTATTGGCAAAAATCAAAACAAACGTCTGTTGGTTGATAACACATGGTTATGGCAGGAATGTAGGAAGGCTGTGACTCCTAGGCATCTGCTGGGATGACTTGTATTTTTGGTGTGCATTAGCACAACCTCTGTTGGGGGCTATATAACAATATCTATCCAAACTACATCTTTAGTGATCCAAAATTGCACTTCTGGGAATTTATTTGGTAGATAAGCTTGCATTTGTATGAGATGATCCATGTAAAAAGTTATTTTTTATAGCACTGATTATGACTGCACAAGGTTGGAAACTATGCAGATGTTCACTGCTGGGGAACTTTCATGCAATGGATACCACTCAACTGTGAAAGAAAAAAGAGATAATTCTCTCTATAGTGAAGTGGAAAAACCTCCAAGATTAACTTTGCACAGAAAGAGCAAAATGCAGAGTGGTGTGTATGGAATGCTATCTTTAGTGCAAATAAGAGGAAAAACAAGAATATATTTTTATTTACATTTTTTTAAGTTAACAAGTAATGTCATAACACTCACTAGGCGTCAGGCACTTTATAAGTATTAATTTAATCCTTCTAACTTCAGGAGAAGGGCAGTAGGAACAGAGAGGTTAAGTAATTAGTCTAAAGTCACACTGCAAGTCACCTAAAGGAGCCAGCATTGACACCCAGGGCCTCCAGCTCCAAAGTTCCTGTTCTTAAGCATCATATTAAGCAGACTAATTTGAAGTTAAGAAAGGGAGGGTGGGAGGGAGGACTGGGTGGATGGGAGACTTGCGTGACTTTTTATACATGTATTTTAGAACCATGTACATGTGTTACCTATTAAAAAGTTGAATTAGAAAAAAATGTGTTTGATATCCTCAAGTCACTCACTTTCCACATGAGAGGCAGACATCTCAACAGAAGTAATAGTAGCAGCCTCTAGTGGGGGTTTATCAAAGTCTTACCCACTGTCCTCTGAGATTTTAGCATGAGAAAGATTATTTAACCTTGTGAGATAGATTCCGTGCCCTGTGACCTGGGGTGAGCAGCTAACACTTGGGGCGCTGCAGTCTGGGGAAGCTGAGTGCACCGGCCCCCATGACCCACAGCCGTTGCCTTCACAGACCCCTTCTTCAGGAGCGCCCAGAGGTGGATCGCCGCCCTGGCAGGGACCCTGCCTGTCTTGCTGCTGCTTCTTGGGGGAGCCGGTTACTTCCTGTGGCAACAGCAGGAGGAAAAAAAGACTCAGTTCAGAAAGAAAAAGAGAGAGCAAGAGTTGAGAGAAATGGCATGGAGCACAATGAAGCAAGAACAAAGCACAAGAGGTAGCTGACCCTGGGAGTTTATCTGAGCCCCTGGCTTATGGGCCAAAGCCCAAAGACCTCATGCCCATCCCCACCCCAGAGCTCAGTTGCTTTTAAGGTTAATTTTTTAGAAAACCCCCTCACCTGTAACAGTTCATTATTATTTCTGCTTATTTTCCAGTGAAGCTCCTGGAGGAACTCAGTAAGTTCCCATTCCCCCAGAGACCCAGGCATGTCTTCCTGTCCCTGCTTTATGCGCCTTGATGCATCTTCCCCTGTTCCTTCCATTGCAGGATGGAGAAGTATCCAGTACGCATCTCGTAAGTGCCTCTGATATTTTCTCTGAATTTGAATCTATAACTGTCTGTGCTTGAATAGTTTCCACTCTTAACTCTTTCCCCAAGGTTGGGAAGTGGTCTTAGATCCCTTTGACTAAGGAAAGAAAATAGATGTGCCAATTCCTAGTCATTGCCAAAAAGTAAAAAAAAAAAAAAAAAAAAGGAAAGAGAAGAAAGGAAAAAAGAAAGAGTGTGGCTGATTGGAGTAACACCCAGGAGGAGTGTTTCTTTCTCCCTCTCTTTCTCTTTCTCGACTGGTCTCGAAGAAAATATGCCTTCAATTTCTCTCTACCAGGGGCCACAGACTCTATAGCCCTGCAAAGCACTGAGGAATATCCAGGGGCACACTTGTAAAGGAAGGGGGAAGAGGTAGATGAAGTGCATTCTCTATGGCAGGAACTTCACTGGTCATTTTACATAATCTATAGGCTCCAGAGAAGAAAAAGAATAAAAGATAATAAAGAACAAGAAAATCTGAAAAGAGAGAGGGAGGAAAGTGTGTCTAATAAACAAAAGTGGCCTGAACCGTTGCTCAGTTGGTACCAATTTATTCTAACTGACTTCAAACACTAGTCCCTGAAATTGCTCATTAAATTTCCCAAATTCTTTTCAGAGTAAGGTACGAAATTAGATTGATATAGAAGGATCTTGCAAACACACACACACACATACACACATTTAAATATATATACACACATATATACATATATACACATATATGTGCATATATATGTATATATGTGTGTGTATATATATATGTGCATATAGACATGGAGACACCTATGCCCAGGTACAGGTGTATAGATACATTCCAAATAGATCAGCTGAACACCATCGGGAAGGAACTCTCGCAATGTCTGCCATGTCACTAGCATTCGACTGATGTTCCTGGATTTGATATTAAGAACGACACAATAGAAAGAATTGAACCTGCAGAGGAGGAAGATACAGGTAGTTAAAAAAAAAAAAAAAAAAGATTAGATGGATGTAAAGTTAAGGGAATGGGGCCAAATCAAAAATGGCAAGTTCAGGTGACATCTCTATCTTTTTTTCATTGTAGGGGGAGAGAGACATTCAGCCTATAATGGTGAGTGAACCTGATGCTCTCTGAGTTTGCTGGGACATGTGCCATGAACATTTCAACCTTTTCTCTGCTGTGATCCATTGATGTTCTCATTTGCATGAATCAGATTTAACCCAAAGACTCAATTTGTGTGTTGTGGGGGGTTGATTTCTGCTTTTCTGGAGAATCAGAGAGACTCTTGACCCTGCACACCCCCTTGCAAAGCCTGGCCTTGCAGCCTGTACCCTTCATTGCAGAGGGAACAGAGCTCACCATTTTTGAGAAGGTGCCACCCCTGATCCATCAGAGCTGTAGAAGAGGGAGGCTGGACCCTGGAAGAGACTCTGAAGAAAAGGAGAGAAAACATGTAGTGAGGGGAGAGTGCAGTGGGGAAAAGTACAAGAATACTGACCTTTTCCTTATCTGTGTCTCCTTCCTTTCAGAATGGAAAAAGGCCCTCTTCAAGCCTGGTGAGTAAATCACTGTGTGTTCCCTGGACCAACAACCTGAGGGACTATATTCCTTTTTCCTTTTTACTTCTCCAACTGTTGTGATTTGGGGAAGAAAAGCTCCCATGACTAGGAGAATTTGGGGTAGGCAACATTAAATTCCAATCTGAAAAGTGGGCCCATCTCCAAGACCCTTTCTGCTGAGAGCCCAGGGAACCAGGGCGAATAGATCTCTTGCACTTCCTCAGACCTTCCTGGGAAGGAAGACATATAAAGGGTGGAGCTGAGGGGAAGGAGACACACACTGAGTAATACTGCAGGGAGAGTGAGGATGGAAATGCCAAGGAAAGGAGGCGATGCCTGCCCAAAGAACTTAGTCCTTCCCAGACTTCTCATGCCACCTACTGTCAGTGCCTTCTCAAAAAAACTTAATGCTTCTGAGCTTTGGCCTCCACATATTTAGGTGATGATTTCAATCTGTGTTTGTGGGGGTTGAGGTGAAGACTGAAGGAATAATAAATATCCATTGGTCAAAAACCTTAAGAAGGAGATGATGAGTTCAAACTGGGTGGTTGAAGGTTTGCAGAAAGGAGGGTTAAGGGAAAGCAACAAGGAAAAGTGCAGTGCCCCCATGGTTCCCAACAGTGGGGAGCTGTCTCCACTCCTACACTGGGACGGCTAGGGAGGGGAGGCAGTTACTGGAACCCAGAGTAAGAAGTAGCTCAAAGAGAGGGCTCCCTGAGAAGAGTCTTCAGGCCTTGTTAGAGCAGCAGCAGTTGCTGCTGGCAGGGAGGAAGCAGGAAATTAAACGGTGTGTCTCTCCTTTCTTTCTCCTTCCAATCTCCTATCAGGGCCTCCCATTGGCCAAACCCAACAGCAAACCAGAGGACAAGGGAGCCCAGTGGCACTGTCTCAGGAATCTGCCCAGAGAACAGATTCCTGGGGCCCAGAAGAGGGTGGAGAAAGCTGAAGGGTGGAGAGTGAATCTAGGGCATATAAGGCACCACATAGAGCCCAGCACAGAGACGGCCTTGCAGCTATCAGGAAGATGAGGAGCTTCCTTCATGGCCTGCTGTGGGCTGAGTAAATAACATGATTGCCTTCTACAGCGCTAGAGATTCATTTGTTTATCCCCATTTTTCAGGTGAGGAAATGCTTCAGATGAGGCTCCACTTTGTTAAATAAATTGGATGTATGGAAAAATAGACTGCAGAAAAGGGGAACTCATTTAGCTCATGAGTGGTCGAATGAAGGTTGAAAATTAACCTCTGAGTATAAAGCATTAGTGGGCAGAGTGAATGTGGGGAGGGAAACAAGAAAAACGTAGAAAGGATCCTTGCTGCTTCCTGAGGCCACGTCAGGGTATTGGGTTAGGCAGATGCTGAGGCAACCCTCATTTCACCCTCCTCTTCCCCTCTGGACACAAGATACCTGATACCTGGGGCTTTCTCTCCTGACATCGATGAGAGAGTCACATTTAGGGCAGACTAGGAACACCAGGCTTTGGACTCAGACCTCCTCAGCATGGCCCAGGCCTTGCATGCTGAGGCTCTGAAATCCAGGAAAAATGGTTGACCGCATGGACACTTCCTCAAACTCTCTGCAGCGGATGTGATTCTGGATCCAAAAACAGCAAACCCCATCCTCCTTGTTTCTGAGGACCAGAGGAGTGTGCAGCGTGCCAAGGAGCCCCAGGATCTGCCAGACAACCCTGAGAGATTTAATTGGCATTATTGTGTTCTCGGCTGTGAGAGCTTCATATCAGGGAGACATTACTGGGAGGTGGAGGTAGGGGACAGGAAAGAGTGGCATATAGGGGTGTGCAGTAAGAATGTGCAGAGAAAAGGCTGGGTCAAAATGACACCTGAGAATGGATTCTGGACTATGGGGCTGACTGATGGGAATAAGTATCGGACTCTAACTGAGCCCAGAACCAACCTGAAACTTCCTAAGCCCCCTACGAAAGTGGGGGTCTTCCTGGACTATGAGACTGGAGATATCTCATTCTACAATGCTGTGGATGGATCGCATATTCATACTTTCCTGGACGTCTCCTTCTCTGAGGCTCTATATCCTGTTTTCAGAATTTTGACCTTGGAGCCCACGGCCCTGACTATTTGTCCAGCGTGAAAAGAAGGAGAGTTCCTCCAATTCTGACCGAGTGCTGATCATTCCCTAGAGACACCAGTAACCCCGGGCTTAGCTAACGAAAGTGGGGAGCCTCAGGCTGAAGTAACTTTTCTCTGCTTCTCCCTGCCCAGCTCAGAGCTGAGGGCCTCCCCCTCCACAGCAACCAATCACAACCATAAAGCTACAAGCACGCACTGAAGCACTTTACTGATACTCATTCAATTATTCATATGACAGTTGTTTGAGTTTGGTACCACCTTATTTTCCCCTTATACAGATAAGGAAACTGGGGTGCAGAAAAGTGAATTGACTACAAAGTAGACATGATTAGTTAACAACACAGCTGGGATCTAAACAGCAATAACTAACATTAATGGAGAACTTAAAATGCTCTGAGTGCTGTGTTATGAGCTTTGGTGGATGTCACTCCTTTAATCCTCGCAACACCCTGTCGGGTAGTCTCATTTAGCAAGTATGGAAGTTGAGGCAGGGCAACATTAAGTAACTTACATAACTCATGCAGTAATTTCTGCAGCTGGGAGATGTTCAGCTTCAGTCCCTGGCCCTATGGCCGTTCTTTTCCACCCTGTTTCTTCCCCCATAGGAAGAACCCACCTGTAGCCCTGAGGTTCTTTTCCCAGGATGGCTCCAGGATAAGGATCACTGTAGGTGTTTGTGGAGTTGACACCCCTGTTGACTCCTTCCCAGCTGATTGTCAGAGCCTTAGACCCAGCACGCCTTGGATTAGCTCTGCAGAGTGTCTTGGTTGAGAGAATAACCTCACCGTACCCACATGACACGTGATTTGGAAAGAGACTAGAGGCCACACTTGATAAATCATGGGGAACAGATGTGTTCCCACCCAACAAATGTGATAAGTGATCGTGCAGCCAGAGCCAGCCTTCCTTCAATCAAGGTTTCCAGGCAGAGCAAATACCCTAGAGATTCTCTGTGATATAGGAAATTTGGATGAAGGGAGCTAGAAGAAATACAGGGATTTTTTTTTTTTTTTTTTTAAGATGGAGTCTTACTCTGTTGCTAGGCTGGAGTGCAGTGGTGCGATCTCAGCTCTCTGCAACATCCACCTCCTGGGTTCAAACAATTCTCCTGCCTCAGCCTCCCGAGTACTGGGAATATAGGTGCACGCCACCACACCCAACAAATTTTTGTACTTTTAGTACAGATGAGGGTTCACTATGTTGGCCAGGATGGTCTCGATCTCTTGACCTCATGATCCACCCACCTCGGTCTCCCAAAGTGCTGGGATTACAGGCTTGAGCTACCGGGTGACCGGCTTACAGGGATATTTTTAATCCCGTTATGGACTCTGTCTCCAGGAGAGGTGTCTATCCACCCCTGCTCATTGGTGGATGTTAAACCAATATTCCTTTCAACTGCTGCCTGCTAGGGAAAAACTACTCCTCATTATTATCATTATTATTGCTCTCCACTGTATCCCCTCTACCTGGCATGTGCTTGTCAAGTTCTAGTTGTTCAATAAATTTGTTAATAATGCTGACTCTTCAACTTGGCTTTTTCTAGACTCTAATAAGTCTACCTGGCACAGTAGAATAGTCCACACACCCACTGTACTCCCCACAGTTTCAGTTTACCTCATTGCAGTGTTTTCACAAAACCTTTATTGTATGTGTTTTCTACTGCTGCTATGATGAATTAGCACAAATTCTTAGACTTAAAGCAACACAAGTTTTTGGTTCACAGTTCTATAGGTCAGAAGTCCAACAGGGATCTCACCAGACTAAGATCAATGTGTCTGCATGCTGGATTCTTTTCTGGAGGCTCTAGAGAGCAATATGTTTTCTTGTGTATTCAGATTGCTGGCAGAATTCAATTTTTGCAATTACACGACAGAGGTCCCAGTTGCTTACTGATTTACAGCTGAAGGCTGTTCCCATCCCTAGAGGCTGCTGTTTTTTTGGCTCGCAGCTCCCTTCTTCAGTCTTCAAAGCAGCAATTATGCATTGAGGACTTGTCAATCTTTGAAGTTTTTCTGGTTCTTTTTCCATTGCACCTCTCTGATTCTTCTGCCTTCTACTTTTGAGAACTCCTGTGATACGATTAAGTCCACGCAGATAATTTAGAATAATCACTAAATTTTAAGGTCCATAACCTTAATTCTATAAGGTCCATTTTGCCATGTTATATATCATTGTCACATGTTTCACAGTAAACATCACTAGGTGTGTATGGAGGGAAGAGCACTATTGAAGCTACCACTTATTTGGGAAATCATCCCAGGAAACACAAGTGCAGAAATAGTGAATCACAGAAGGGGGAAAGCCAGTTGTGTGAGGAATGGCACAAAGAGTTCATTAATGAGTCACCATATGGACAACTCGGCTTGTCCCACCCAGGACACTGTAAGAAACTATATGAAATTGTGGAATATATGTCAGAATCTTCCTAAGGGCTGGGGGCCCTTGTACATTTATCAACACCTCCCATCCTCTTTTGCTTAAATTGGTTGAAGGTTGCCCCTGGGAATGTTAGTTCTGCTGTACTTCAAGGTTGGGTTGTGCATCTGCAGAAAAAAAAGCAAATATCACTGGTGTTAGAGAAAGCGGAGGAGGAGAGACACAAATAACTGAGGTCAGACATTGTTATCCTTGAAGGAAACTGTGTTCCTCCACTATTGGCAAATTGTAATAGGCCAAGAGAATATGGAATGGGGCATCAACAGCATCTGTTCTAAGGGCTCTGCTTCTGAGAATATAATGAATGCCTTTCAAGGTCCCTCTGCCCTCCCTGCACTACATTCATTTAGCATTAGTGACCTCTTGTGTTCCAATACATGTCTGTATAGCATGGCCCTGCAGCCTCACCACATGGACTGGGTCTGGGATGGACACCTGAGCCAGGCTAGGGCAGGGGACCTTCAAGTGACATGTGACTAGCTACACCTGTAGCAGGTGTGCATGGGAGTTGTGGGAAGAACTCTTCCACTCACATTATGGTCCAAAAGAGGAGAAGAAGTTGAACTGCAGAAACAGAACACCAAAGCACATGTGCAGAGAGGAAACTTGAAGATGGAAGCAGTTTGGGCAATTTTCTCATCTTTTTTTCCTTGAGGTCCCAGTATCATTCTAGCATGTTCTGGGCAATTTGTTCTCTTGAGACGAGGTAAATATATTGACTAATATTGTTGAAGTATGGAAAATTAGCAACTTGCACAACCATTGCACTATGCTCATTGATTCTGTGAGTCAGGAATCTGGAATATGTAAGGGGCAAAGTAGGAACGGTTTTTCTCTTCACCAAAAAGTCTGGGCCTCCCCTGGAAGGACTCCGTAGCTAGAGGTGACTCAAAAAAAGAGACATGCCCAAATTGCCGTCAAAAATTGAAACTCATTTGCAAAGCAAAAAGGGATCAGTGTTCAGTCTGGGTCCTGGTTTTCCCAGGGGTCCCATGTACACCAGATCCACAGAGAACCTTGCTGAAGTGATGCTTCCTCTGTGCTTATCCCTCCCATGACAGGGAATGATTGTGTCAGGCTGTCACTATCTAATGTGGCACACTCCAGTAGAACCTGGTGTATTAGTCTGTTTTCACACTGCTATGAATGACTGCCGGAGACTGGGTAATTTATAAAGGAAAGAGATATAATTGACTCACAGTTCTGCCTGGCTGGGGAGGCCTTAGGAAACTTACAATAATGGTGACAGGGGAAGCAAACATGTCCTTCTTCATATGATGGCAGGAAGGGTGAGTGCTGAGCAAAAGAGGAAAAAGCCCCTTATAAAACCATCAGATTTTGTGAGAACTCACTATCACAAGAAGAACAAGGAGGTAAACACTGCCAAGATTCCCACCCCATGACACCTCACACTGTTTCCCTCCCATGGCATGTGGGAATTATGGGAACTACCATTCAAGATGAGATTTGGGTGGGGATACAGCCAAACCATATCATTCCGCCCCTGGCCCCTCCCAAGTCTTATGTCCTCACATTTCAAAACACAATCATGCCTTTCCAACAGTCCCCCAAAATCTTAATTCATTCTAGCATTAACCCAAAGTCCAAGTCCAAAGTCTCATGTGAGGTAAGGTAAGTCCCTTTCCCTTATGAACCTGAAAAATCAAAAGCAGGTTAGTTACTTCCTAGATACAATGTGGGTGCGGGCATTGAGTGAATACACCCATTCCAAATGGGAGAAACTGGCCAAAACAAAAGGGCTATGGGCCCCATACAAGATCAAAATCCAATAGGACAGTCATTAAACTTTAAATTCCCAAAATAATCTCTTTTGACTCCATGTCTCACATCCAGGTCACACTGAGGCAAGAGGTAGGCTCCCATGGCCTTGAGCAACTCCACCCCTATGGCTTTGCAGGATACAGCCCCCCTCCCAGCTGCTTTCACAGGCTGGCATTGAGTGTCTGCTGCTTTTCCAGGTGCAAAGTACAAGCTGTCAGTGGATTACCATTCTGGAATCTGGAGGATGATGGCCCTCTTTTCATAGCTCCACTGGGCAGTGCCCCAGTGGGGCCTCTGTGTGGGGGCTCTAACCCCACATTTCTGTTCCAAACTGCCCTCACAGAGGTTCTCCATGAGGGCTCTGCTCCTGCAGCAAACTTCTGCCTGGACATCCAGCTGTTTCCATACATCCTCTGAAATCTTGGCAGAGGTTCCCAAACCTCAATTCTTGACTTCTGTGTACCTGCAGACCCAACACTATGTGAAAGCCACCAAGGCTTGGCACTCGTACCCTCAGAAGCAACAGTCTGAGCTATACATTGGCCTCTCTTAGCCATAGCTGGAGCTGAATCAGCTGGAACTGAGGGCACCAAATCCCTAGGCTGCAATGAGCACTGGGGGACCCTGGCCCCAGCCTAGGAAACCATTTTTTTCTCCCAGACCTCTGGATCTGTGATGGAAGGGTCTACCAGGAAAACCTCTGACAGGCCCTAGGGGCATTTTCCCCATAGTCTTGGTGATTAACATTTGATTCCTTGTTACTTATGCAAATTTCTGCAGCCAGCTTGCCTTTCTCCTCAGAAAATGGATTTTTCTTTTTTATCAAATCATCAGGCTGCAAATTTTTCAAACTTTTATGCTCTGCTTCCTCCACCACTGTGAAGCCATTGCTAGTGTATTACTTGCAAGGTTTTGGATTGAAGTGAAAGGGAATTGTAGGCTTCCAGGCGAAGCATTTAGACATTTGAGGGGAATATTGACAATAGCTGCCACTTAGAAATTTCTTTCGCCAGATACCCCAAATCGTCACTCTGAAGTTCAAAGTTCCACAGAACTCTAGGGCAGGGACAAATGCCACCAGTCTTTTGTGCATAGCAAGAGTGACCTTTACTCCATTTCCCAACAAGTTCCTCATCTCTATCTGAGACTACCTCAGCCTAGACTTCATTGTCCATATCACTATCAGCATTTTGGTTAAAGCCATTCAACAAGTCTCTAGGAAGTTCCAAACTTTCTCACATTTTCCTGTCTTCTTCTGAGCCCTCCAAACTGTTCCAACCTCTGCCTGTTACCCAGTTTCAAAGTCACTTCCACATTTTCGGGTATCCTCATAACAGCACCCCACACTACTGGTACCAATATACTGTATTAGTCTGTTCTCATGCTAGTATGAAGGACTGGGTAATGTATAAAGGAAAGAGGTGTAATTAACTCACAGTACCATGGCTGGAAAGGCCTCAGGAAACTTACAATCATGGCAGAAGTGGAAGCAAACACGTCCTTCTTCATATGATGGCAGGAAGAAGAAGTGCTGAGCAAAAGGGGGGAAAGTCCCTTATAAAATCATCAGATATCCTGAGAACTCACTATTATGAGAACAGCATGGAGGTAACTGCTCCCATGATTGCCCCCATGCCAAACCATATCACCTGGTTTCTTGCTAAGCTACCTGATGAGCAATAAACCCTCTTGTTGCCTAGAACACACATATTTCCGAATGGCTCATGTCAACTTTGGCAGAGGGTGAAACCTGGCTTAGCTGGATACTTCTGGCACAAGCTGCTTCAGAAGCCCTGGACATTATATCTTCAGATAAAAAAACTGAAGCCAGATCTTAGCCTGAGTTTTGTATACTTACAGTGTCCACTTCTGTTTATTCCAAAGAACAGTCCAGGCTTGGCTGGAATGATCCAATACTTGCTATGATTTTATCCTCATTAGCCACTCAACCTAGAATCCAATTTTAATTATACTCCAGAAGCATCAAGTGATAGGTGAGGCTGCCGTTTCAGAAAGGGACAGTATAAGGGTCAGTCCAATTGAAAAAGCAGTTCTCAGGACTTGCTTTAGCTCATTCTCATCATAGAGCTTTCTCTGCAGAAGGAACCTACTGGGTCCTCCTTCCTGGTCCTTGAACTTCTGACCTAGAGTGGCTTAATCCTGCTGCCACCTCTCTCTCACACTCTGATGCCGAATGATTCCAGGAACTGGGCCATGCTGTGGTGGGAATGACCTTACCCTGAGCATGTCATTTATGCATTGAACAGCAGCTGAGAGCAGAGCTAAGGCTGAGCCCTATAAGGAGAGAAGAATCACATCCTGCAGAAGTCAGTCTAGAAGAGCAGGTACTGTAGCCACAGCAAAGACACAGTTGATACCTGAATAACAATAATACAAGACAGGATATGGGAACAGCAAAAGATTTGGGTGTCAGAAGAGGCTGAGAACACTTCAGGCAGGAACATTCAGAGTTGTTCTTGGAGGAAGTAGGCACGAAGGCTGGGCAGGATTTCACGGGGCAGAGATGGAGCAAACAATTCAAGTGAAAGGCATGGCATGGGAAAGGGAGCGCTGGCCACAGGGAGTGCAACATTGTGATGCAAGTCCACTGTGGAGCCATTGCTAGCATACTAACTGCAAAGTTTTGAATTGAATCAGAAGGGAATTGGAGGCCTCCAGACTAAGCATTTAGACACTTGAGGGACATATTCACAACTGAGCCTCGGGAAGATTATTCTGCAAGATATCCCTACAATGACAAGATTTAGTCTGTGGAAAAGGGATTTTTTTTGGAGGGAAGAGGGTATGTGTGCCAGTGTGTATATGTGCGTGTGTGTGTGTGTGTGTGTGTGTGTGGTCCTTGGACTCAACCCCACCACCTACTGGCAGAAAGTCAAGGCCAGCTAGAAAGTTTTGCTCACTTCTATCTTCTGTCCCTACCAGAATGCCACCTGCCTGAGGGAAAGGGTTTTTGATCATCACTCAGGATTCTCAGCACCTCTTATCCAATAGCTTTGGAATGAATGACAAGGCCTTTATAACAGCCACTGCAACTGCTGTCTTCTTTCCTTTGCTACCCCTCCCGCTCCAGCCATGCCTGCTTCCCCCAAGACCTTCCGTGCTCCAGGCCCAAACTCCAAAGCTAGCAACTTAGACAAGAGTCCTCTGGCTTTGGAAAGAGGGCGGCTTTTGTTTCCCTCCTCATGTTTCCTCCCCAGCAAAATCTCCCTCTACATAGAGAAGCCTCTCCTTGTGGATAGTAGCAAAGCCACCAACCTCGGGGACCAGCCTTGGGAATCTCAAGGCTTGAGAGAGAGAGAGAGAGGAGAGAAAAAGTATCTTGCTTTCGAACAAACAAAAAGGAAATAAAAAGACCCGATAATCTCAAAAGGTTACTTGCTGCTTGAAATTTTTGATTCGGTGTATTCTACCTAGTAACTGCTGAGAAATAAGGCTCGACACCATTGGCTGGTTCACTCACACCCGGCCAATCCTGGACTCTAAAATACTTAGGGAAATCTTGGGACACTGTGGAAGCCCCGAGAATCTGATCCCGGGTCCCACAACTTCACATATCGCGAGTAAGTGGGAGGCAAAAAAAATTCTTTTTCTCCTCTTTTGGGACAGTTTGTGACTAGTAGTGCCTGTGCCCCTGGAAAGGTTGGAGACTTGGGGGACGACTGGAGAATTGCCATTTGAGGACCAAAGGAGAAAAGAAACTACACGCTAATTCTAGAAGGTAGGAAAGGGAGGGGAGGCGCTACAGCTCCGGGGTGAAGGCGGTCGGTGGAAGTAGCGGGATCCGCTGTGGACTTGAGAGGGGGTTCTGGGAGAGGGAAAGCCCACCGGTGGGGCGGCGCCTCCTCGCCTGGCTTTACCTCCGGTGGCCCAGCGTGGATCGCGGGGAGGAGGAAGTGAAGGGAGGAGGGTGTGATAGAGTCCAGCGACAACTGAAGAAACCGGACTCTGGCCAGAGAAGTGAGCCGAGGAGGGCGGAAAAAGGCCCCCTTGATCTTGGCATTGATGGCTTACTTCATGGAATGTTTAAGGAATCCCTCTCTCAGGAGATACCTGAGCCTTCGGATGCAGGGGACTCTCTGAAGTTGGGGCACTGATGAGACCTACTTGAGTGACGGGAGAGGTTGGACCCAACCAGCACTGACGTACCAAGACTCCTAGGCTGATTCTCCTCTGTAACCCTAGGCCTCCTGTCCCTGCCTGCCCTGGGTGCTCATGGAACCAGCTGCTGCCCTGCACTTGTCCCGGCCAGCCTCCCTCCTCCTCCTCCTCCTCCTTCTCAGCCTGTGTGCACTGGTCTCAGGTAGGGATGTGTGCCACTTGCTGCTGTCACCTATCAGAAAGGATCATCAACCCTGTAGTCTGCAAAGGCAAAGAAAGAAGGACTGTGGAGTTGTTGACTTATCCTTTCATTCTGAACATGTTCACTGAATTTATACCAGCACTGTCCAAAAGAAACACAGTGAGGCACAAAGGCCAAGTGCATGTACAATTGCAAATTTTCAAAAAAAAATTAAATTTTACTTTTTATTTAAGAAAGTAAAAAGAAACATGAAATAAATGGGTGTACTATATTTTGTTTCACCCCAAATAACCAAATATGAATATATAAATGCTTAGTCAACATTTCGAAATTTTAAATCTTCATAATCCTGTGCGTATTTTACACTTACAGTTCATTTCAGTTGGAACTAGCTAGTGGGTAGGTGCCCTATTGCACGGCTCAAGTTTACACTACACTCAGGCACAGCGCTAGATTGGGGAATGGAGGAAATTCTCCTCATGGGGCACAGGGTGGACAGAGGGTGCTCAGGGAGGGCTCCCCAGGGTTTCCTTCATGAACCAGAAGCAGATTTCATAGTTACTGCTCCCAGAGGTGCTGTTGACTAGCCACAGCTACTGGTCCCCAGAATTCTCAGCCCAAGGAGACCCTATGGCCGTGGAAAGAATATGTTTGTCCCTGGAATATCTGCTTCCTTTCCTGCCTTAGAGATGTGATGGCTGGTGTCTTTGTCTGATTCTGCCCCTTTGTTGAACAGCCCAGGTCACTGTCGTGGGGCCCACTGATCCCATCCTGGCCATGGTGGGAGAAAACACTACGTTACGATGCTGTCTGTCACCCGAGGAAAATGCTGAGGACATGGAGGTGCGGTGGTTCCAGTCTCAGTTCTCCCCTGCAGTGTTTGTGTATAAGGGTGGAAGAGAGAGAAAAGAGGAGCAGAAGGAGGAGTACCGAGGGAGAACCACCTTTGTGAGCAAAGACAGCAGGGGCAGCGTGGCCCTGATCATACACAATGTCACAGCCGAGGATAACGGCATCTACCAGTGTTACTTCCAAGAAGGCAGGTCCTGCAATGAGGCCATCCTGCACCTTGTGGTGGCAGGTGCGTTGCTTCATTTTGCTTTGTTACTTAGGCACTGTGTGACTTTGGGTAAAGTTTCTCTTCTAAATTCCAGCCCATTGCAGACCAGCACAATCCTCTTTCCTGGATCCCCATTCCACAGGGACACTCTCTCTATGAAAAGAAGATTCCAGGGAAAAATCCTTCCTTCTGCACAAGGGCCACCATGAGTGAGTTTGCCCTGCTAAGCCGTGGGCTTGACTTCTTGAGAAGCACATGCAGAACTCAGCTGAGGCCATGAGCCGGGGAAAATGGTGAATCTCGGAAGAGAAGTCCTATGCCTGCCTTAGCACTGAGCTGTGCACTTCTGAGAGTGAGAGGAGACACCATCAGTAATTGTCTTGGGACAACTGGAATAAACAGTTACTGCCCAGAGAACTACGATATTTGAAATCTTATTTCTTGATGAATATTCATCCTGACTTCTTTCCTGAAATGCTGTTTGCAAAGAGAGTGACTTATATGTAAGTAGAGCGTTTTATTAAAGCAAGACTTAATACAGAAGCAATTTTTTTTTTTTTGAGACGTAGTCTCGCTCTGCTGCCCAGGCTGGAGTGCAGTGGCACGATCTCAGCTCACTGCAGTCTTCACCTCCCAGGTTCAAGCAATTCTCCCTGCCTCAGCCTCCTGAGTAGGTGGGATTATACGCATGCATCACCACGCCTGGCATATTTTGTATTTTTAGTAGAGACAGGGTTTTGCAATGTTAACTAGGCTGGTCTCAAACTCCTGACCTCATGTGACCCGCCCATCTCGACCTCCCAAAGTGCTACGATTACAGGCGTGAGCCACTGCACCTAGCCCAGAGGCAAAATTATATTCCTGCTGACTCCACAGAGAAAGTGTAAGAATTTAGCTGGCAGGGAATAGACAAGGTTTCAACATAGAAATACATTTGAACTGGAATTTCTAGGAGTTTGCTAAAATGACATTAAGTGATTACCTCAGTCTTGGGGTTAGTTTATTGTGCTTTAAAAGATATATTTGAGGACTGAAAAAGCCTTTCAGGTGCAGGATAATCTGTGGTGGCATTTCACTCCATCAGACCAGAGGAGGAGAGGACTAGGGAATTGGGTCCCTCCCAGGGGGCCTCAAATCATAACAGGTAGGAGACCCCATCTTTGCTACTCACAAAGGCAAACTTGCATGTGATTAAAACAGAATATCATGGAAGGAGGGTTTCTTGATCTTGTGTCATGGCTGTGTTTGTAGCAGCACTGCAGGGTTGGCCAGTTATGGTTTCTGCGTGGCAGGAATCTACTCCTCCCTCTCTGTAAAACTGACACTGGCCTGGCCTTTCCCACTCCGAATTGGGCTGCTTAGGACTTTTTGTTTGTTTGTTTATTGTATTCTCTTGGTTAGGTTGGTTGGCCGGCTGATTTTTCCCTTAAATCTATTTTGTCATGCTTGCCTGTATTGAACCTCATGGAATGTTTTGAAGAACTTTGTTCTCCAATTTGCTGAGTTATTTTAATTCTTATTCCACTGAGCCTTTAAATGTACAAGTAGTTTTATCTCTTGATAAAAATTAAAATGAGCCTGGGCAACATGGCAAAACCCCATCTCTTTTAAAAATATATAAAAAAAAATTAGCCAGGCATGGTGGCACATGCCTGTAGTCTTAGCTACTTGGGAGGCTGAGGTGGGAGGATCACCTGAACCCAGGAAGTTCAGGCTGTGGTGAACCACGGTCATGCCACTGCACTCCAGCCCAGGTAATAGAGTGAGACTGTGTCAAAAGATAATAATAATAATTAAATTGAGCCATAGCAATAGACTAAAGTTATTGGCTTAATTTCCTGTCTTTGCCATAATTTGAAGACTTTACAAAGGAATTACTCAGAAGAAGTTTGGATGTTCACACATGGCTTAAGGGTCTCCTAGGACCATGCAGCTCTTTCATACCTGGTATTCACTTTTATTGAAGATTCATTAAACATGGATTGCAGTTAGGGTAAGTCTAGATTCTTAGGATTTTTGGTGATGATCTCTGATATCGAAAAAGTGATATGGTTATCTTAATCCCAAGAGCATCCAGATCTTTCTAATAAATCGATGTTCTCAAAGCACTATAAGAAAATTGCCCCACCTGGGCAATACTTTGTCTCTACAATAAAATAAAATGTTGGCCAAACATGGTGGAACATGCCTGTAATCCTAGCTAGTTGGGAGGCTAAAGCGGGAAGATCTCTTGAGCCCAGGACTACAGGGCACAGTGAGCTATGATTTTGCCACTGCACTCTAGCCTGGACAACAGAGCTAAAACCCTGTCTAAAAAACAAAAGAGACATTGCCTAAAAGACGGATCCTCTGGGAGGTAAACAGTATGAATTAGGATTAGAGTTGGTTTTGCAGGCTACCATGTTGAGGCTCCTAAAAACCATCACCTCCTGTGGGTGGGAGAGAGCTGTGGTTATGTGAAGCCCTAAACTAAACAGAAAAGTAAATGTCTTTAGGTCAAATGGTTGCTTAGTATTCTGCCTGCCTGGCAGATTTTTGTCCTCCTTGTTATTCAAGAGCTTCTGGAAGCTGAGGTCTACTGAGAAGTCATCCTGGGACCAGAAAGTGAAATCCAAAACCTGCCTGTTTGAAGTGGGAGTTGACAAACCCACCTTAAGTGAGAAAATTAATCTGGCAGGATAAAATGAACAAGCATTTATAGCAGACACATAGATGCTTGGTGCTGTGGTGGGGCCTGTAGGTGGACCACAAAGAAAAGGGTGCAATTGGATCCTTTCCTCTTAGAGAGCTCACAGTTTGTGTGGCCAATTGGTCTGCTGGTATTCTCCAACATCAAAGTTCTTTCTTCCTTACCTTCATCCTTTTCTTCTTCCTTCCTATTTCTTGCTTCCTACTTCCCTCTTTTTTTCCTTTACTTTCTCTCTTCACAGAAGAGATGCAATAGGCACTGAGACACTGCCTTTTGGCTGTGCCCTGGTATCTCTCCCCAGGACTGGACTCTGAGCCCGTCATTGAAATGAGAGACCACGAGGACGGGGGCATCCAGCTGGAGTGCATATCTGGAGGGTGGTACCCAAAGCCCCTCACAGTGTGGAGGGACCCCTACGGTGAGGTCGTGCCTGCCCTGAAGGAGGTCTCCACCCCTGACGCAGACAGCCTCTTCATGGTCACCACAGCTGTGATCATCAGAGACAAGTCTGTGAGGAACGTGTCCTGCTCTATCAATGACACCCTGCTCGGCCAGAAGAAAGAAAGTGTCATTTTTATTCCAGGTTAGTTCTCTGCTCTCTGAGACTCATTGAGTGCATGGGGGATCCTCAGCACACAGATGGAGCCCAGAGCGGGGATGGGGGCAGCAGTGTGGGTGGAATGAATGGTTCTGGGCCCTGAGGACCTGGAGGCTGCAGCTGATATGAAGCTTCTCTAACCCCTTTTCACAAAAGGAGAATCAAAGAGTCCCAAAACTCGGGAGTAGGAGCCTCTTCTCTGAGGGCGAACCTAGTCTTTTTTTTTTTTTCCTGCAAGATCCTTATGATGCAGCAATTTTTAAACATTGAAAACAACCATGACACATGGAGGGAGAGTGGTGTGGATAGGTGACTCTCTACACTTGGTGTTCCTGTATGCTGCAGCCATCCCTTCCTACCCAGGGAATTTTCCAAGGGACAGAGCTGGGGAAAATCCTTATTGATACACGCTCATAATTCATTCAACAAATGCTCAAGACACTGTTCTAGAAACCAAGGGTAAATCATTGAACAAAATATATCAAGATCTCCTCCCTCAAAAAGTGATTAAATAATTGACCATATACTCTATCAGATGGTTTGAACATCTGTAGGAAACATTAAGCATGGAGGGAATAAAGAGAGGCAGGGGCATGAGATATTGCAATTATTAACAGAATGGTCAGGGAAGAATTCACTGTAAAGATGGAATTGAGTCATTCTGTCTGATGGCAAGGAACCATCAGATGCTTAAAGACTGAGCAACCCAGCTACAGGAAGAGCATATGCAAAGGGCCTGGGGAAGGAACATCTCTGGCAGTTTCCAGGACCCTCAGGAGGTGATGCTGTTGTGGCTGAAATGGAGTGAGTGCAGGAAGTGAGAGGAGATGAATTCACAGAGGCAATGAAAACACATACATGGCATTGCAAGCCACAAAAAGACTGGTTTTTAGAGCGAGTGACCTGGAAAGCATTGGAAGGATTTGAGCTAAGAATTAACATGATCTCACTTGGGCTGGTCTGCTGAGAATGGACTACCAATGGTAAGGGCAGAATAAGAAGGAAGGCACTGCAGTATTCCAGGTATGAGTGGTGGTGGCTTGAGGCAGGTTGGTGGCTGTGCTGACTCAGCATAACGGGTTAGCTTTATGTACACTGGGTACACTGGTCCTTCCTACAGTGACTCCAGATGTTTCTGCTTTGCTACCTCTGGGCCTTGGCCCTGGAAGCCACTGAGGTGTCAGCCAGGGCTGAGCCAGCATCACTTTCTCCATCCAAGTTTTCTGAGGGAGAAACTAATAGAGCAGGAGGCTGAGGAGCTCTTGAGATGTGCTGCTAGGGGCACTCTCACCTGGATGTTCTGTTTCAAACTAAGTGGACATTTCTGGCTTCCTTTTCAGAATCCTTTATGCCCAGCAGGTCTCCATGTGTGGTGATCCTGCCTGTTATCATGATTATTCTGATGATACCCATTGCCATATGCATCTACTGGATCAACAATCTCCAAAAGGAAAAAAAAGATTCTGTCAGGGCAAAAGGAGCTTGAACAGGAAAGGAAAGAAACTGCGCTAAAGGAACTGGAGAAAGAACATGTGGAAAAAGAGAAAGAACTTCAAATAAAAGGTAAAAGAGGCCAGGTATGGTGGCTCATGGCTTGAATCCCAACACTGTGGGAGGCTGAGGCAGGCGGATTACTTGAGCCCAGGAGTTCGAGACCAACCTGGGCAATAAAGTGAGACCCTGTGTCTAATTAAAAAAAAAAAAAAAAAGTAAAAGAGTAGGAGGACAGTTCACCATTATAGAAAGAACACAGCTCTCCCAGGTACCAGCATACAGAAGAGAGAGGAAATGCACAGCAGCAGCAGCAAGGACTTGGAACTCTCATGTCCTTGGAATGAGTCAGAGCTTTTGTTCTTTCATTCTGCCCGCATTGCACTCATTCACCTGGCTACATGAAGTACTAAATGGTTGAGCAAAAGCAAGTGTAACAATGTACTGGTACTACCCAGCCCCTGATCATATATCATTTCTGGTTTCTGACAGTGCCCTAGGCATGAGGGAAGGGAGATGTTGCTGTTCATAGAAAGGGCTGTTCCTGCTTTGTTTACTATAAACCCGACTTCTTTGAGTTCTTCTGTTGAAGACATGATTTTGTTTCTGTTTTTCAGAGCAACTTCTGAAGAATTGCATACGTTTAGCCTTTCCTGAACTACTCCATGTACAATTTGTGTTCTGCTCATTTAGCAGCATCTCATGACATTCACCTCTGTCTGTCCCTTGCAGGATGGAGAAGAACATTCTTACATGCTGGTGAGTGCCTCTGATGCTCCCTCAGATCTCAGCTTTCTCCCGCTAGCCAGCTAACAGGACTCCTTAGAGGAGATGAGCAAGGGGCCCAGGGCTGCACAGGGATAGCAGGGAATTGGGGTCAGTTCATCAACAGTGTCCCAGCAATGATGCATCATGCCTCTTCTGTCAGAGAATCCCAGCAGCTCTCAATCCACCGTGGTTTACATCCCAGGATCCTTTCTCTTTTGAAATAATTTAATACATAATTGCCAGAGGTTTCCATATATAGTAGCCTCCCCAAGACTTATGCTTCAGTGGTTTTTGCTCTTTGATTCTGGATCAGTTTGAAAGAAGACAATGCTGTCTTAGCAATTTATATACTAGGGATGATGTAGACTGTGCATAGTTGAAGGCACATGTTGGCAAGAGGCTATAAAGGTTCCCAATCAGCTTGACAGAATGGTATACAAATAAGTGGCCAGAAATGCCTTTCTGCTCTTAAGAGAACACCTATACTTTGTGTATATATAGCCTGCCAGGGGAGGGGGTTTGGGTGGGTGGGAGAGCACAGAACCCAATTGCCCACTCCCAATGAGCACTTCTCATCTTATGATTGAGCCCCTCTGCCCATAAGCATCACAGAATCCAAGCTTCACCAGATACCATGGCACACGGACCCTTCCTCTTCAGGTGAATTTCAAAATTGCCACTGTCAACTTGGGACCAAATAGCAAAATGTCACAACCAGACATATTAACTTGGGGAATGGAGGAAATCATTTTAACACAATAGAAAGGTAGACTGAATAAGTAAGAATAAATGTAGATGGGGGAGGCCGGCAGAATGCCCGGAGTCTGGAGCATTTCTTGCACCAACAGGAAATGTACCTAGGTAGGCACCTACATTTCCTGTACCTACCTATATGTTCTTTCCCCAGTTCTTTTAGCAGTTTCTTTCCTTTCCTATTCAAATCCCTTTTCCCTAGACAGAATCTTTTCTTCCTTTTGGAGTTTGTTGATCTAATAGATATACAGAAGTCATACCTGCAGACATCAGACCCATGTTGTTGAAGCAAAACTGGATGGAAATAGTTCCTCCCTACCTTTGCCTACAGACCCCTCAGGCAGTAGGTTTTCTTTTGGGGACATTTATTTTTCTCCTTTATCCTTGAAGGGTGCCCTTGTCAGTCATTTAAATCAGTTGTCATCTGGTAAAAGGAACACATAGGACCAACGAAGAGACCCTTTATCCTCCAGGACAGTGTGAAGGGAAAGACTCACCTTAGTTGATCCACTGGGGAGAGGAGGAGCAGGACATAAAGCCTCTGTGCTGGTTTGAGCCAAGTTGGAAAGTTTCTAACTAAAGAAAGTCCCAGAGATCATAGGTCTTGAATAAAAAAGGGAATAGATCTTAGAATGCTAAAAATGTGAATGATTAATTTGGGCTCATTCCCTAAATTCTCTGGATTTCATAAAGCCTCAGTTCTTCTCAACCTGAGGGTGCTGCTTACTGTCTCTGGAGAGACAGAAGTGCAGCTTCAGAGGCCAGGATGGTGGCTCACACCTGTAATCCCAGCACTTTGGGAGGCAGAGGTGGGAGGATCAAGTGAGGTTGGGCATTCGAGACCAGCCTGACCAACATGGAGAGAAACCCTGTTTCTACTAAAAATATAAAATTAGCCAGGCACGGTGGCACATACCTGTAACCCCAGCTCCTTGGGGGGCTGAGGCAGGAGAATCACTTGAACCCGGGAGACAGAGGTTGCGGTGAGCCGAGATTGCACCACTGCACTCAGGCCTGGCAACAAGAGCAAAGCTCAGTCTCAAAAAAAAAAAAAAGTGCATCTTCAGTAATTCTCGGGTATGAGCTGCCTGGGATCAGGGGGCCTTCACGGAAATGGCCCCTACATGGGGATCCCGCTGCAGCTTTCTGAGACCTCTCAGGGCACCAGGAACCACACAGAGTTCCTGAGACTTCCTCTGCAGCCAATGTTGTCCTGGACCAAGACACTGGTCATCCCTATCTCTTCGTGTCAGAGGACAAAAGAAGTGTGACATTGGACCCCTCCAGGGAGAGCATTCCGGGCAACTCAGAGAGATTCGACAGTCAGCTTTGTGTCCTGGGCCAGGAGAGCTTCGCCTCAGGGAAACATTACTTGGAGGTAGATGTGGAAAATGTGATTGAGTGGACTGTGGGGATCTGTAGAGACAATGTTGAGAGGAAATGGGAGGTCCCACTACTTCCTCAGAATGGCTTCTGGACCTTGGAGATGCATAAAAGGAAATACTGGGCCCCGACCTCCCCTAAGTGGATTCTGTCTCTGGAGGAGCCCCTTTGCCAGGTGGGCATCTTCCTGGACTATGAAGCTGGAGATGTCTCCTTCTACAACATGAAGGACAGATCACACATCTACACATTTCCCCATTCAGCCTTTTCTGTGCCTGTGAGGCCCTTCTTCAGCTTAGGGTCTTATGACAGCCAAATCTTAATCTGCTCTGCATTCACAGGAGCCAGTGGGGTCACAGTGCCTGAAGAGGGCTGGACACTTCACAGAGCAGGGACCCACCGCAGCCCACAGAATCAGTTCCCCAGTCTCACAGCCATGGAAACAAGCCCTGGCCATCTCAGCAGCCACTGCACAATGCCTCTGGTGGAAGACACGCCCTCCTCCCCTCTGGTCACACAAGAGAACATCTTCCAGCTGCCTCTTTCACACCCACTCCAGATCTCAGCCCCTGTTCACCTCCTCATTAGGTGTGGCTTTAGTAGTTCCTTTGGTTGTAACTATGGGATGGAATCCAGGCATAGGGAACTAGTTGTTCCACAGCTCCCAGCCAGGAAGAAAGTGTGAGAAGCTGATTGGTAGTGAACCTGCTGTTTAACATCACAGTGACTACATTGAGCTCAGTATGCCAGTTGGCACCAGATGCTGTGGACTTGGAATGAGGCCAAGAGGAGTCGCCAGGATGTGAGAGGAGAGAGGAATCCACAGGACCACCAGAGGGTGAGTGAACCAGATATGCAGGTCAGAGATAGACGAAGTGGAACCAGAGAGCTGGGAGGGACCAAGGTTGTAAGGGTGCTTAAGCCCCACCATAACAGCTAAGGAGTCCCAGGAGATGATGGCTCACTTCCACCCAACCCCAGGATTTCCACAGCACACACCCACAGGCCTGGACCTGGGATGAAGATGAATGAAGAATATGGACATGTGGATGTGGTTTGGCTCACGTGTCCCTGCAATAAACAAGGAGTCAGTACTCAGTCCTTGGGTGTGGTTGAGGTTTGAGGTCCTGATTGAGCAAGGCAGTACTGGACAAGGTCTACATCAGCATTCAAGTTCAATGGGGGCACGAGTGGCTTCAAACTTCCTGGTCTAATTATGTCTTTAGACACTTAATAACTACTGAGGGCCTTGAGGAGCTCTTGTTTATTTGGGTTGATATTTGTTAATATTTATGGCATTTGACATTAAAACAGAAAATGTTAAAATGTTATTTACTAATTCATGTTAAAATATAATGAATGAACCAAATATAGGTTAATATAAATAGAATGCTTTCTGAAAAATCAACTGTTGTGTCCAAACAAAAAAACAAGAAGTGTGACACTGGTTAACTTGTTTCAAATCTGATGTCTGGCTTAATGGAAGATGTTTGTATTCTCATCTGCTTTTGTATTAAATCTGTTGGTATATCATACCCTACCAAGAGAATGAGATCAAAAACAACAAATGTTATATTATGATGATGATGATGATGAAAATAGTATTAAGACTGGGGACTCCTTAGGAGTATATCAGAGTTCTCCCTAGACATCCCCAGACCATGTTTGGAATAGTGGATCCTGGAAGTGAATCCATGAGCTGCTTAATTTTAGATGTCAACTTGACTGGATTACGGAATACCTAGACAACTGGTATATTATTTCTGGATGTATTTGTGAGTGCGTTTCCAGAAGAGATTGACATGTGAGTCAGTGGGAAATTCTCCCCTCCTATTGGCTGGGGGCCCAATACAACAAAAAGGCAGAGGAAAGGCAAATTCTTCTCTCCCCTGAGACATTCTTCTTCTGCTGCTCTTGAACATCAGAACTGCTGGCTCTCAGGCCTTTGAACTTTGGGACTTGTACCAGGAAGCCCTGGGTTCTCAGGCCTTTCACTTTGGACTGAGATTTACACAATCGGCTTCCCTAGTTCTGAGGCTTTCAGACTTAAACTGAGCCATACTACCAGCATCCCAGGGTCTCCAGCCTACAGACAAGCTGTCATGGGATTTCTCAGCTTGCATAATCACATGAGCCAATTTCCCTAATAAACACCCGCTCATCATATATATCTATATCTATATGGTATTGGTTTTGTTTCTCTGGAGAATTCTGACTAATACAATCAGGCATCTAAAATTCTGACTTGAATGGTAGTATTTTAGGTTTGAGACAATTCAATAATCCAACAGGAATGAAAAAAATTTAAATAGTCCAAAATTGTATTACTGCAGTTACAAAAAGGCACATTATTGAAAGAATCCAGAGTTGTTGCAGGAAGTCAGGGACCCCGAATGGAGGGACCAGCTGAAGCCATGGCAGAAAAACTTAAATTGTGAAGATTTCATGGACATTTATTAGTTCCCCAAATTAATACTTTTATAATTTCTTACGCCTGTCTTTACTGCAGTCTCTGAACATAAATTGTGAAGATTTCATAGACACTTATCACTTCCCCAATCAATACTCTTGTGATTTCCTATGCCTGTCTTTGCTTTAATCTCTTTATCCCTTTATCTTCATAAGCTGAGGATAAATGTCACCTCAGGGCCCTGTGATGATTGCGTTAACTGCACAAATTGTTTAAACAATTTGAAATCTGGGCACCTTGAAAAAAGAACAGGATAACAGCGATGTTCAGGGAACAAAGGAGATAACCTTAAAGTCTGGCTGCCTGTGGGCCGGGCAGAACAGAGCCATATTTTTCTTCTTTCAAAAGCAAATAGGAGAAATATCGCTGAATTCTTTTTCTCAGCAAGGAACATCCCTGAGAAAGAGAATGTGTTCCGAAGGGGAGGCCTCTGAAATGGCTGCTTTAGGAACGTCTGTCTTTTACAGTTGTAGATAAGGGATGAAAAAAGTCCTGGTCTCCCGTTGCGCTCCCAGGCTTACTAGGAAGAGGAAATTCCCTCCTAATAAATTTTGGTCAGACCGGTTGTCTGCTCTCAAACCCTGTCCCCTGATAAGATGTCATCAATGACAATGTGTGCCTGAAACTTCATTAGCAATTTTAATTTCACCCTGTCCTGTGATCTTGCCCTGCCTCCATTTGCCTTGTGATATTTTATTACCTTGTGAAGCATGTGATCTCTCTGACCCACACCCTATTCATACACTCCATACCCTTTTGAAAATCACTAATAAAAACTTGCTGGTTTTGTGGCTTAGGGGGCATCACGGAACCTGCCAACATGTGATGTCTTCCCTGGACACCTAGCTTTAAAATTTCTCTCTTCATACTCTTTCCCTTTATTTCTCAGACCAGGTGACACTTAAGGAAAATAGAAAAGAACCTATGAAGAATTATCGGGGGCGGGTTCCTCCGATACAGAGTGATTCTTTCAACCTCTGGGGTTGAGGGCCAGATCATATATGCCCCTGAAAGTCATCATGCTAACCTGGGCTTTACCTGTGAGAGGGGAGCCACTGGAAGGCTTGGCAGAAAAAAAAACTGGACTTACTTCAGATGCTAGACCAAGATGGGCTATGTGTAGGGGTGGTGGATGGAAGCCTGAAGACCCAGCTGGGAGCTACTGCAGTGATCCAGAGGGGAGATGCCGATGACTTGTACCAGGGAGGAGCCATGGAATGATCTGATGCTGGATTTATTTTCAAGACAGAGTAAAAAGGCTTTGCTGGTAAACCTAAATGTGGTGTGTGAAAAAGGAGGACATCAAGGATGACCATAAGGTTTTAATCCTAAGAAATGGTACAGATGGAGTTGCTACTTATGGAGATGAGGAAACTGAGGGAGAAGTCCATTTTGGAGGCCAGAGGAGGAGCCAGCATAGAATCCAAGGTTAGTTTTGGATACGTTCGGGTTGAGGAGCTTACTAGAGATCCCCGTGGAGATGCAGAGTAGGCAGGTCAATAATAAATGTGCATGCCAGGCACAGTGGCTCATACCTGTAATCTCAGCACATTGGGAAGCTGAGGCAGGTGGATCACCTGAGGTCAAGTGTTCGAGACCAGCCTGGCCAACATGGCGAAATCCCATCTCTACAAAAAATACAAAAATTAGATCGGTGCGGTGGCATGCGCCTGTAATCCCAACTACTCAGGAGGCTGAGGTAGAAGAATCACTTGAACCTGGGAGGCGGAGGTTACAGTGAACCGAGATTGCACCACTGCACTCCAACCTGGGAGACAGAGTGAGACTCCATCTCAAAAAATAAGTAAATAAGTAAATAAATAAAATGACAGCAATAATAATTAATGTGCAGTCCAGGCAACAGGTCAGGGCTGGAAACACAAGTTATTCTTTCTGTATTCTGTATCTTCATGATTGTTGCCACTACCTGTTTCAATTTAATGCATTAGTAATCTATTGCTGCTTAACAAATTACCACAAACTTAGTGGTTCAAAACAGCAGACATTTATCATTTTAGTTTCTCTGGGTCAGAAGTCCAAGCAGACCTTAGATGGCTTCTCTGCTCAGAACTTTACAAAGCAAAAGTCAAGGTGTTGGCCAGGCTGTATGTAGCCTCATCTTGTCTTGACTGTGGGAGAGTCCTCTTTTCAGATCACTCTGGTCATTAACAGAATTCATTTCTTTACAGTTGAAGGACTCCCTGCAGGCTGAAGCTGGAGGCTGCTCTAAGCTCCTACAGGCCACCTCAGCTCCTTGCTATGTGGGTCTCCAACGATGACTACTTTTGTCTTCAAAGCCAGCCAGGAAGACAGAGCCTCTAGAGTGGGTCAGCTAGCAAGACAGAGTCTTACACTACATAATGTAGTCATGGAAGGGACATGCCATCAGCTTTACCATATTTTATTGGTGAGCAGTAAGCCATAGGTTCAGCTCACACTCAGGGAAAGTACAGGCTGCAAACTGCAAGAGGAGTAATCATAAGGGGTCCACTCCAGAGTCTGTAGGCTACACCATATACAAGCTCAAGGTTCTCCCACTGTAACTGCCCTGCTTCCCCTTTCCCAGGGCAATACACCACACTTGCCTTTCTCTAGGTCTCTACTTCCATGCAAGCAAAGTCTCAGAAAGAGAACACATGCATGGCCGTCAGGCACTGTTTGCCATGATGATGGCCACTGCTGTACCACACCATAAACATTGTTTTACAGTTACTAGTGGATTCCCAATCATTAAATCCATTATACATTTCTATTTTCCCCTCCCACCGCCATGCCTTTTTTTTTTTTTTTTTTTTTTAAGAGAGATAGGATCTTGCTCTGTCACCCCCCAGGCTAGAGGTCAGTGACGTGATCATAGCTGAGTGTGGCCTTGATCTCCTGGGCTCAAGTGATCCTCCTGCCTTAGCATCCCATAGTGCTGGGATTGTAGCTGTGAGACACTGGGCCTTGCTTGTCTTTATACACTTCTGTCCTTTCTTTATGGACAACCCTGAGTTCTTCATAGACCTGCCTGAGTAGGTGTTCCTGCCTATGTGGCATCTGCCTCATCAATCCCCAGGGCCCTCTTCTTGGTCTTTCCCTGCTCCTAGGGAGATCTGTCTCAGAATTCTTGCTCCACTTGCTCCAGAACTGCTGAAATTCCTTAGGCTTTGGTCCTGGGCTCTCATTTCACACCACATATACTCATATGGTCCAATCCATTTTCAGAGCAGACCCCCACTGGCACCTATCCCATAAGCAGACCCCCACTGGCACCTGTACTTCTGTCTCCAGCCCCACACATTCCCTGAACTCAATGCCCACTAGGCATCTCACAATGAGTGTATCCAAAATAAAATTCCCATCAACCCTGCCTACCCATCATCATCTGAATGACTGACACCACCTAAGAGTCATTTTAGCCTTCTCTTGTTCTCTCTTAACCCACCACATCCGACTGATAGCCAAGCCCTGCTATTTGTACTTCCTTTCAATAGTCCAGCTTAGTGGTTTGATCAAAGACTCTGGAACGAGACAGCCTGGGCTCAAGGCCCAGCTCAGAAAGAAACTACTCGTGTGACCTTGGGGAGTCATTTAATCTCCCTGGACCTCAGCTTTTACATCTATAAAATGTGGGAAATAAGGTACCTCTCAGTGTTGTTGTGAATCCTGTTAATATATGTAAATCTCTAAGCACAATACCAGCATTGTAGCAGGTTCTATGTAAGTATTTCCTAGTATTAATGTGAGTAATCAATCAAGTCTCCTCTCCTCCATTGCCAAGCTGCCATCATTTCTTGCCTAGAGTGTCACAGTAGCTTCCTTTCTGGTCTCCCTATCTCCTAACATGTGGCCCACCGGATGAGGATGGGATATATTGTGCAACCCCAGCAGGCATCATCCCATGGAATACAATGTAAAAGGTGCCCCCTACCTCCCATCTTCCCTGGCACCTGCCCCATGGCTATTTTCAGTGTACACATTTTCTCACATCATACTTTTCAGATATTTTCCCTTCACCTTCACACTAAAACTCCAACTCACAGCAGGCAACTGTCGATGTTTTCTCCAGGGGAGGTGGATTTAAGAGTCATCAATGCAGGGATCAGAATTAAGCCTTTTAGAATGGAAGACCATGAAATTCATTTAGGGTTAATACATGCAGTTGCTGTGCTAACTCTTCCTTAAATAACTTATGGACCATGTCTCATTTCCACCCTATAGACAAAGAAACAGAAACATTGAGTGATTAGGTAACCAGCTTTGGGTTCCAGGGCTAATGAGTTGTGCATGACAACAGATGAAGATAGAAAAAAAAAAGCCTAGAGAGAGTAGATAGTAAGCCAGTGTGCCTGGGACATGCTGACAGATATCTAGATGTAGCATAAAGAAAATTTGTGTTCATGGGAGGTCCTAATGGCAGCAAGAGGTGAGATAACCATGAGAAATGGACATTTCTTGGTGAGACTAACTCGATAAAGGAGACAAATCTCTGGGCATTTTGCCACACCTACTGCATGCAGGACACTGCACTAGATCTTATAAAAGATAAAGAGAAGATAGCATCAAGTGCCTAGGTCTTGAAGGAGGGCTGAGTGCACTTTTCATTTAGCGTACATTCTTATGACTTACTTTTTTACCATATACTGTTGTAAGCAAACTGCATGTGTTGTCTCATTCCATGCTCACAGCAACAACTCTTAAAAGTCAAGTACTATTACTGTCATTATTTTACAGGTAGGGAAACTGGGGCACAAAGAAGTTAGAGAACTGGCCAAAGGTCACACAGGCCACCTGGCTTCAGAATTAGTGCTCTTATCCACTCTATTATGCAACCTCTCCTCACTAGTTTTGAACTTCAGTGGCTGAGACCTACTACATGGTAGGTTCTTAATAAAAATTTGTTGAATCACTGAATTCATTTCTGCCCCATTCCACATCCATTTCTTTCCCAAGACTTCTTTCTCAGAGTTCGGTATAAAGGACTGATGAGAAATGGACCCAGGGCCTCATACTTTGGAAACTACAAAGTTCAACGATACAAACTATTGGTCCCAGAAACTCCTAATCTGAAGCTTAGCACCTCAGCTGCTGTGTCAAAATGACTTGGATCCTTCAGGCAAGGGTGGGGTGATCATTCTTACTGATATAATTTCAAGCAGCACAGCTTCTGATAGACTGTGAATTTTAAAATGAGCAAATGGGCTGGGCGCAGTGGCTCATGCCTGTAATCCCAGCACTTTGGGAGGCCGAAGCGGGCGTATCACCTGAGGTCAGGAGTTTGAGATCAGCCTGGGCAACACGGTGAAACCCAGTCTCTACTAAAAATACAAAATTAGCCAGGCATGGTGGCACATGCCTGCAATCCCAGCTACTCAGGAGGCTGAGGCAGGAGAATCGCTTGAACCTTCAGAGCCGGAGGATGCGGTGAGCCGAGATCGCACCATTGCACTCCAGCCTGGGCAACAAGAGTAAATCTCCGTCTCACCAAAAAAAAAAAAAAAAAAAAGAAATAAAAATGAGCAAATGAACATTTAAATAAATAAGTATGATGGATATATAGGGAATGAACAGTGGTATGGATTATAATAAAGTAAGAAAGTTTCGTAAAATATTAAGTATATCACTGTAATCTACATGGTAGGCATATCGGTATTCACCAAAAATTCTTTCACCTTTGCTTTATGTTTTAGAAGTGTTATGGTAAACTGTTGGGAAGGAAAAGGGGGAGGGAAAAATTGTGGGATTCTGTTGGTAACAGAGACCAGAAATACCACTGGCTTAAACAAAACAAGGGTTTTCTTGTTTTTTCTTGATGTTGTTGTTTGTTTTCATGTAAAATGAATTTAGATGGCGGTAGTCCAGGGCTGACCTGGCAGCTCAGAGATGTCATTCATGCCCCAGCCTGCTTCTGACTTCATTCTCTGCTGTCTCTGCATGTGGCTTTCAACCTCAAGGTTGCCTCATGGTTCTAAGAGGGCTGCCGCACCTCTAGTTCAAAAGTCTACATCCAAGGCAAGAGGAAGAAGGAAGTACGGAGAGTGTACACTCACACTCCCAGCTATCTTGGCCTCCATTCTGAAGGATCTCTGGGAGAAACACAAGCCCACAACTTTACCTACAAACTATTGATTCCAACTTAGTCCCTTGTTCTCTGGTATCTATGAGATAGCAGAGCCTATTGAAGTACCCAAGAAAATTAGGCTTTATCACCAAGAAGAAAGGGGGACTGCATGATGCAGAAGGGACCAGCCATCTCAACCAGATACTGCACAGCCTAAATTCAAACTGTTACAATATAATCAAATTTCATCAACCCCAGTCACATCTTAATCTTAGGAGTTTTGATCACTGACTTGCAAATCCAAAAAGTGTGTTTTGAGGTCCTAGGCCACAGGAAGAACCAGTTTGTCTCACAGACCTCTTACAGAGATGGCATTTGCGGTCTATCTAGATTCCAGCTTCAGATAATATGTACTCCACTGGCAGCACGAGAAATAAATACACCGGAAAATACAATATAGCAGAAACCAGGAGCTGAGGGCGAATGAAGATGCTCAGAAACACCTGCACTAAAAGTTTCCTGAAAAAGGTAAAAAATGTCAATCAGCACTGCCTCTGGAAACCAGAAACATTATATTATTTGATAACAGATCCTAAGTCTGGATGCTGGAGGTGCTTAAAAATGTGCATTGCGTCTGGCTTTCTTTCCATGTATACATTTATTTGACACTGTAGTATAATCTCCTCCTTCAGGTACCCATATTCATGCAAGCAAATGTTAGCAAACTGCCACAGTAGCATTTTAATTAATGCACATCTTTCTCTCTTCACCACATTATAATCTTTTCTCATTTTGTTCTGCTGATATTTCTATTATGATAAAAGACTTAAGTAAATACGTAGAAATACTTATATACATGGACACGCAAGAATGATTCAAATAGATAAACACAGAAACACAAACACTAAGGGAGGTACGGCTGGAATTTTTCTGCAACGTGTACAATTCAATGTACTTTCACTTTTCATTTCAACCCTCCTCAGTGGTTTCCTCCCAGCAACTGATGAGAAACATCACCTCTGAGCCAATCAAAAAACTAATTCTTCCAAAAAGAGATTGTTATTATTCCTCACAATAACCAGATAGCCTCTGCTTTCTTTTTCCTTTCTTCGGAATGAGAGACTCAACCATAATAGAAAGAATGGAGAACTATTAACCACCATTCTTCAGTGGGCTGTGATTTTCAGAGGGGAATACTAAGAAGTAAGTGGGGAATGTTGATTAGAGCCCGGGCTACAATGCCTGGGAGGACAAGAGCTGAATCGCTGAGAGTGGTGAGTGGGCATGCAGGGAGAGTACTTGCCCAGGGAAAGGGGTGCAGTGCCTCTGTGTGTGTGTGTGTGTGTGTGTGTGCGTGTGTGTGCACATGGGCACCCATGCACACGTGGGCACATGGAGAAGAGGCAAGTAGTGCAAAGAATAAAGACCTGCAGATGTTGGGATTTGGTGGAAGGAGAGGGAGACAACATAAATGAAGAAATATTCCAACTGCATGTACTTAAGAACTTATTGTGGTCAGAAAAGGGCAAAAAAGTCGCTAAAATCTGTTTTGGCCGACACAAGCCATCTATTCTAAGAGATTCTAGAAAGAGATGTGCCTTATAGATTCATATGTAAATTTGTTCATTACAGAAATACTTATAATATAGAAAAATCTGAACCAGCATACACATACAACAGGCAGGGGGTAGACAAACAGTGCGTGGCTCTATCATAAAAGAGATTTCTATGCAGCTTTTAGGAATCATGTTTTTAATGAAGGGCAATTATTTCTCATTTTAACAGCATTAGATCCATACATTAAACCTTGTTTTGTATGTTTTAGGTACAGTATCTGTTTTTCCTTCCATTAATCATTTCCTCATAACCCAATATATGTGTTTCAATGGACACAATCTATTTCATTGTGTGAATATATAATTATTTTGTAATACTTTACTAATTTTGGCTATTTCAATTATCTACATTTGGCTACTGTATAGATTTTATTATATTTAACAGCCTCAGACATAAATTTTTGTCTTAATTTCTGTCTTTTTTTTTTTTTTGCTTCAACAATAATTCCTATAAGTGGAACTTTTGGGTAAAGCATACAACTTTTTTTTTTAATAGTATTTCCTTGGTAGAGCATGTAACTTTTTAAAGATGCTTGCTGTATATATGACCAAAATGCTTCGAGAAATATTTATATTTCTACTACCAAAGTATATGATTACTATTACAGAGTTTTAATTTTATTGATTGACTAATTTGTAGAAATGGGGGTCTCATTATGTTGCCCAGGCTGTTTTAAACCCCTGGGCTCAAGGAATCCTCCCACCTTGACCATCCAAATTGCTAAGATTGCAGGCATGAGCCACTGAACTTTTATTCCTTTATGCTTTTCTTCATTTGCAATATTGACTATAATCAGGAAGAAAATATAAACATCCTTTAAAAAGAATGAAAACATATGTCTCACTCTAAGCAGAGCAGAGAAATTGTTAACTTTGAAACCAGTGATAATAAAAATGATACCCCTTCTATAGCAACATAAAGAGAAGTTTTGAGGAACAGAAGATGTGAAATGCAATATTTAGTCTGGGTCAGTGCAAGATCCAGGCGAGGGTGGAGGATGGCCGGCTGCACAGACCTCTGTTCCGGTGCTTCCTCTTCATCCCTCCCCACCTCCCTCTGCAGACCTTGTTCTCAGAGGCCATTCATTCCCAGACTCAGGTAGCTACAGCAGCGGGTGTTGTGACTGCAGGCCTCATGCTCCTTTGCTTTGGAAGAAACTGTTGAGGAGTTAGTATTTACTGAGCAGCTTATATGTTCCAGTCAGTATTGTCACTCATAATAATTACTGTTAAGTAATACATGAAAAATCTTAAATTTAAAGCATTTCAATATTTTAAAAGTAAAGGGAGCAAAAGGCCAAAGTGTTCTTTTGCTCACTTAACTTCCGATCTTCAGTTTAGCATGCATCTTTTTAGACTTTTTCAGGCGTTTACGTCTATAAATATGCAGAAATGTATAGCTTTGTTTTTGTTTTTCAATTGAATCATTAGTGTAGTTCTGCAACATGCTTTTTGACCGCTTAGTGTATCACCATTATCTAGGTTCATGACGATAAATCAACTCTTTTTACCTGCTGCATTGAATTCCCTCTGAGGGATGAGCCGTCGTTCCTCTAAACAGTCTCCTGTTGGGTGGCTGGTTCAGTCGGTTACCACTTTTATACTTTAAAAACAGTGCTGCAGTGTCATTCTCACAGAGGCTTCTCTCTGCACTCATGCAAGTACTTTGCTAGACTAGACATCAGAAAGTGGAATTGCTGGACCCAATTGTGCACATTCGAAATTTCACACTTCATGATATTGTATGAATCAATAAAGTTCCAATGGTTTTGTCCCATGAATGAGATCACACAGCTTGTGAATCTTAGAGCCTTTACCTATTGCTTACCTTCTTTATGTCCTTAACACTAATATAGTAGGCCTCACCCATTGTGGGTGCTCAGTAAATACTTGTTGAATGACTTTGTGAAGGGAAGAAAGAAAAGATTAGTAAGGCCTGGTCTTATTCAAAGCTCTCCTAATCAATATCTTTGTGATTAAACATGGTGGGTTCAGCCCCTGACTGACTTCAGAGCCTCTGCCAGGCAGTCTGCCTGGATCCCACCAGGAGCCACCAGGCCATAAGTTGACTGTACTAATGGCCAAGAGTTTGATGCTTGAGGAGTCCACAGTGTTGGACACCCACAGAGCTGAACAAGGGTGGAACCAGGGAATCCAATGAAGAGGGTCCTTCATGAATCAGAGGGGGATGATGGAAGCTTGGACCTGGCAAGGGAAGTGTGGGGAAGTGATAGGATTCTGAATATTTTAATATTTGAATGCAGTAGAGTCAGAGATGTCCTGATCAGATAACAGATATTATTTTTACAGATGGTTTTCCATACTGGAACCCAAAGGTAAAGACACTCAAGGACAGACATTTTTGGCAGAGGTAAGATCTTCTTTGGTCACCATACTTGAGTTAGCCCTGGGAAAGTGGACATTTCCATGCAGAATCCTAAAGCTTCTTCCAGGCCATAGTGTCTGTCCCACACCTTCTGGTATCTCTTGATATGCAGCACAGATGAAAATGGCAAGTTCCCTGGCCTTCCTTCTGCTCAACTTTCATGTCTCCCTCTTCTTGGTACAGCTGCTTACTCCTTGCTCAGGTAGGGAATGATTCCACGATTCCACATTTATGTTTCTGAAGCAGACAGTTATCTCAATTACCTAATTAAGCAGACAATTACCTAAATGCCCTCTTAGAACCTTTAACTCATTCCCATACCTGGAAGTCCATCCCAACCTGAAGGACCACCTGTCACAAAGAGACAAATTAGGATTGTGTTCCCCTCTAGGTTCTCTGTATCTCACCTTCCCTGTCTGAGAAGCACCCTTCCTCTCATGACCCCAACTCCAAAACCCTCTGATGGAGCTTCCCCCTTGTGCTGACAGCTCAGTTTTCTGTGCTTGGACCCTCTGGGCCCATCCTGGCCATGGTGGGTGAAGACGCTGATCTGCCCTGTCACCTGTTCCCAACCATGAGTGCAGAGACCATGGAGCTGAGGTGGGTGAGTTCCAGCCTAAGGCAGGTGGTGAACGTGTATGCAGATGGAAAGGAAGTGGAAGACAGGCAGAGTGCACCGTATCGAGGGAGAACTTCGATTCTGCGGGATGGCATCACTGCAGGGAAGGCTGCTCTCCGAATACACAACGTCACAGCCTCTGACAGTGGAAAGTACTTGTGTTATTTCCAAGATGGTGACTTCTATGAAAAAGCCCTGGTGGAGCTGAAGGTTGCAGGTGAGCCTCCAGGTTTTGTTCTGAGAACACTTCTCTGTAGGATCTAGAGCAGATGCAGAGTCCCTCTTGCAAAAGCACTGCAGACACTCCTGGCTGCTCACTAGCAATTGTCTGCACTGCCTCCCAACTTAGCTTCTCTGCAACCGTTAAGAAAGACACATTCTTTCTTTAGAAAGAATTCCTGCTGCACCTTACATGCCGAAGTAAACAACTCCCTCCCTCTGACAACCAGAGATATAAGGGAAATGAAGGACGACGGATAGGAAACATTAGAAATCATCAGTTCAGTGACTGATACACAGTCATTTTGATTTAGTCGTGTAACAGACGGCTTCTGTTGTGTCTCCAAGTGCACGTTACCATGGGTCCTGGGAGGTGGAATAGTGACTGTATCTGCTGCCAGTGTTTTCCAATCAGTGACTCCCAGAAACATTTTTGTAGTATAATGAGGCATGTTTCTTTCTTGTTGCTTTGAGGAAGAACACACATCATGGGGAGCTGTGGCGGGGTCTCAGTGAGAAGGTTTTAGAGCAGATTTATTTTACAATTTGGGCTTGTGTTAGGGGATTTGGGGGAGGGTTTATAGACTTAGCTCTCTTCTCTGGATGAGATACTGTCAGGAAGGTGTGGGGAGATGAATTCTGAGAGTGGGAGCCTTAATCAAGCTTATCTAGGAGGAGGGAGACTAGGGTGAGACTAAAGCTGTAAATGATGAAGAGGCAGCAATTCCTTATTGCTGATGGGGGATGTTTGGTTATTGTTGTGGTTTGTACAATGTTCATGTTTTTCTCTGCACTCACAAAAGATTGGGGTGGTCTTGTATTTCCCATGATCTGTCACAGTGATAAAGTACTATTTTTTGTGTTCTGTGAAATTACTCATGTTCAACAGGAGGATACCAAGACCTGGTATCAGGTTCCAGATGCCGAGGAGAGCTTTTTTCTTTCTCAGTGCAATCCCTTGCCTCATGGCTTCTGGTTGGGTTTGGTTTAAGGGGAGCTGTAGCAGACAATGGTAGGAAGAAGAGAAAAGGGAGAGGTCTGGGTGCTTATTACCTGGCTTCCTTCCTGCAAGATTCCCTCAGGCTGGCTGCATTGCCTTGCTGAAGGTCACAAGTCAACTCAAGAAAGTCCTCAATGCATCAATCTTCTCTTTTATGTCTCCGGAACAGATCCCTCTCCTCCTCCCTCTGGTAATTGGGGTGGATGGGAATAGCCCCACATTACTCACCCTGGGATACTGCACTAGCCCATTTAGTTTTCTTTTCATCATGACCACACTTGTGTAAATAGCTCCTGAATGAAATCTTCCTTGGATTGTCAAATGTGAGTCTGCCATTGATTCCCATTGAGACCCTCCCTGACACAGGAGCTCTCAAGAATTTAGGGCAATTTATCCTTCTACAGCATTGGGTTCTGATCTTCACATTGAAGTGAAGGGTTATGAGGATGGAGGGATCCATCTGGAGTGCAGGTCCATTGGCTGGTACCCCCAACCCCAAATAAAGTGGAGCAACACCAAGGGAGAGAACATCCCAGCTGTGGAAGCACCTGTGGTTGCAGATGGAGTGGGCCTGTATGCAGTAGCAGCATCTGTGATCATGAGAGGCAGCTCTGGTGGGGGTGTATCCTGCATCATCAGAAATTCCCTCCTCGGCCTGGAAAAGACAGCCAGCATATCCATCGCAGGTCAGTACCCTGCTTGGCCTCAGCTTTACTGAGCTGAGCTGTGGCAGGTGATGAAGGGGGATGTGTGAGTCTCTACTGTGTGAGTCTCTGCGGTCAACCTGGGTCTCTACACTGCATGTAAGGCTCAAAGCAGGGACCTGAAGTCTACTCACTGCTTTAGGGGAGCTTCCCACGCCACAAAGCTGTTCATGCCACAAACATTTACTGATCACTTCCTGTCTGACAGAAACAGAAAGTGTGACAGGCAGTGGGAATTGGGGAAAAACGTTAAGAGAAGCTCCTTATGTAAAGTCAAATGACAAAATGGGAAAACATATATATATTTACAAACTCATAGAGAAAGAGCTAATCTTTTTGAAACAGAAGAGTTTGAAAACTGAGTAAAAAATATTAACAAAGGTCATGAATTGTTATTTCACAGGAAAGGAAATAACCCACAAAAGAGTGCTCATTCTCACTCATTAGGGAAACATATCTGAAATCATTTTTCACTTATGATATTAGCAAAAATCAAAACCCTACTGCTTTGCTTGATAACACATGGCTATGGCAGGAGTGTAGGAAGGCAGTGACTCTCAGTCATTTGCTCGTGTCACTTGTATTTTTGGTGTGCATTAGCACAAGCTCTATTGGGGGATCTATCCAAACTACATATTTATTGATCCAAAATTCCAGTTCTGGGATATGCTTGCATTTGTATGAGATGATCCATGTAAAAGGTTTCTGGGGGTTTTTTGTTTGTTTGTTTGTTTTTTGAGAGGGAGTCTCACTCTGTTGCCCAGGATGGAGTGCAATGGCGCAATCTCAGCTCACTGCAACCTCCTCCTCCTGGGTTCGAGAGAGCCTCCTGTCTCAGCCTCCCCAGTAGCTGGGATTACAAGCATGCACCACCACACCTGGATAATTTTTATATTTTTACTAGAGATGTGGTTTCACCACGTTGGCCAGGCTGGTTTCAAACTCCAGACCCCAATTGATCTGCCTGTCTCAGCCTCCCAAGGTGCTGGGATTACAAGTGTGAGTCACCAGCCCGGCCTATAAAAAGTTTCTTATAGCATTGATTATGATTGTATAAGGTTAGAAGCTATGGAGATGCTCACTGATGGTGAACTTCCATACAAGGGAATACTGCCCAACTGTGAAAGAAAAAAGAGATAATTCTGTCTATACTAATATGGAAAGATCTCCAAGACACACTTTACACAGAAGAGTGAGATGCAGAGTGATGTGTATAGAATGTTATTTTTAGTTTAAACGAGGAAAAATAGGAACATATTTTAATTTACTTTTTTTAGTTCTTGATTCTGTTATTTAACTTACATTTTTAAAATTTAACAAGCAATTTTGTAATACTCACTGTACATCAAGTACTTTATTTACTTATTTAGAGACAGAGTCTCACTCTGTCACCGAGGCTGGAATGCCGTGGCACAATCTTGGCTCACTGCAAGCCCCGCTTCCTGGGTTGAAGCAATTCTATAGCCTCAGCCTCCCAAGTAGTTGGGATTACAGGGACATGACACTATGCCCAGCTAATTTTTGTAATTTTAGTAAACATGGGTTTTCACCATGTTGGCCAAGCTGGTCTCGACCTCCTGACCGCAAGTGATCTGCCTGCCTCGGCCTCACAAAGTGCTGGGATTACAGGCATGACCCACTGCAGCCCATTAGGCCCTTTTAAAGTATTAATTTAATTCTTCTAACCTCAGGAGATAGGCATTATCGTTACCCTCATTTTATAGATTAGGCCACTACAAACAGAGAGGTTATGTAAGTAGTCCAACATCACACTTCTAGTCACATGGGGGAGCCAGCATTTAAACCCTTGCCCTCTGACTCCACAGTTTATGTCCCTAAGCATCATATTAAGTGGACTAAGGAAAAGTTAATAGATGGAGGGAGGGAGTACTAGGTAGATGGGAGAGTTGCATGACTTTATGTACATGAAGTTTTTGAACCATGTAAATGTGTTACTGGTTGAAAAAATATTTAGAAAAAAATGAGTATGACTCTGCTGAAGTTAATTTCCATACGAGAGGCAGACCTCTCAAGATAGTAATAGTAGTAGCTTGTAGTGAGGGTTTACCAAAGTCTTCTCTACAGTCCTCTGAGACTTCAGGGAGAGAAAGCTTATTTAACCTCATGAGATGGATTCCATGCCCCCAACCGGGGCTGAGCAGCTAAAGCTTGGGGTGCTGAGGCTGGGGCTGAGTGCACTAGCTCCCATGACCCACAGCTCTCCCCTTCACAGAACCCTTCTTCAGGAGCGCCCAGCCCTGGATCGCGGCCCTGGCAGGGACCCTGCCTATCTCGTTGCTGCTTCTCGCAGGAGCCAGTTACTTCTTGTGGAGACAACAGAAGGAAAAAATTGCTCTGTCCAGGGAGACAGAAAGAGAGCGAGAGATGAAAGAAATGGGATATGCTGCAACAGAGCAAGAAATAAGCCTAAGAGGTATCCAACGCAAGCAGAGAATCTAAGCCCCTGGCTTGCATGCCCCAGCCTGAAGATCTCACCCCCATTCCCACCCTGGCACTGCATCAAGTTTAAGGTTTATTTTCCCAAAACCCCCCTTACCCATAACTGTTCTTTTTTTCTTTTCTTTTTTTGCTTATTTTCCAGAGAAGCTCCAGGAGGAACTCAGTAAGTTCCCATTCCCCAGGAGACCCAGGCATGTCTTCTTATCCCCACTTTGAGCACCTTGATAACCCTTCCCTATTCATTCCATTGCAGAGTGGAGGAAAATCCAGTACATGGCTCGTGAGTGACTCTGACATTTTCTCTGAATGTGAATCTTGAATCTATGACTCTCTTCTGCTTGGAAATTTTCCAGCCCATAAGTCTTTGCCCAGGGTTGAAAAATGGTCCTAGATCCCTTTACTCAGGAAAAGAAAATAAGTTTGGCTCTTTGGAGAAACCACCCAGAAGGAGTCTCTCTCTCTCGTCTATCTCTCTCTCTAAGAAAAGAAAAAGAGGTCTTCAATCTCTTTGTACTAGGGGCCACAGACCTTTATGCCCTAAAAAGCACTGAGGAATATCCAGGGGTACACTTCAAAAGGAAGAGAGAAGGATGAGGTGCATTTTCTATGGCAGGAAACTTACTTGTTGTTTTCCATAATCTAGAGGATGTTGAAAGGAAAACAAGAATGGAAGATTTAAGAGATAAGAAAATCAGAAAAGAGAGAGGGAGACAAGTGTGTCTAATAAAGAGGAGTAGCTACAGTGGCTCAGTTGGTACAGATTTATCATAACTGCTTTCAAAAACTAGTCCCTGAAATTGCTCATTAAATTTCCCAAATTCTTTTTAGAGCAAGGTAGGAAATGATACAGATTGAGAAGGGTGGATCTTGTACTCCTAGACATACACATATGGACATGGTGACACCTATGCCCAGGTACAGGATTATAGACAGATTCAAAATAGATTAGCTGGACTCCATTGGGAAGGAACTCTAACAGTGACTGCCCTGCCACTAGCATTCAACCAATGTTCCCAGACTTGATATTAAGAAGAAGAGGTGAAGAGAGAATTGAGCTTGCAGAGTGAGACCACAGGGAAGAGTGGAATGGTCAAAAAGAAAGTCTAGATGGATGCGAAAGGAAGTGGAAGGGGCCAACAGAGCAAAGGCAGTGTTCAGGTGACACCTCTATCTTTCTTTCATTGTAGGTGGAGAGAAGTCTTTGGCCTATCATGGTGAGTGAGCCTGATGCTCTCTGGGTTTGCTGGGTCATGTACAATGAACATTTCAACTTTTTCTCTGCTGTGACCCATTGACGTTCTCAGTTGGATTAATCAGATCTAACCCTTAGACTCAATTTTGCATGGTAGGGGGTTGACTTCTGCTTTTCTGGAGCTTCTGAGAGACTCCTGACCCTGCACATGCCCAGGCAAAGCATAACCATGCAGCCTGCACCCCCCATGGCACAGGGAGCTGAGCCTGACATTGTTTAGAAGGTGCCACCTCTGATCTATCAGAGCTGTAGAGGAAGGAAGCTGAAGCCTGGAAGAGACTCTGAAGAAAAGGAGAGAAAACGTGTAGTGAAAGGAGAATGGAGTGGAGAAAAGAATAAAAATACTGACCTTTTTCTTATCTGTGTCTCCTTCCTTTCAGAATGGAAAATGGCCCTCTTCAAACCTGGTGAGTAAATCACTGTATGTTCCCTGGATCAACAACCTGAGGGACTATATTCCTTTCTCCTCCTCCAACTCTTGTGATTTGGGGAAGAAAAGTTCCCTTGACTAAGAAAGTTTGGGGTAGACAACATTAAATCCCAATCTGAAAAGTGGGCCCATCTCCAAGACCCTTTCTGCTGAGAGCCCAGGGAACCAGGGAGAATTGCTCTCTTGGGCTTCCTCAGACCTTCCTGGGAAGGAAGACACATAAAGGGTGGAGCTGAGGGGAAGGAGACACACACTGAGTGATACTGCAGGGAGAGTGAGGATGCAAAGGCCAAGGAGAGGAGGTGATGCCTGCCCAAAGAACTTTGCACTTCCCAGGCTTCTCATGCCCCCTACTGCCTGTGTCACCTCAAATGATTTAATGCTTCCGAGCTTTCACCTCCACATTTTTAAATGAAAATTGCAATCTGTGTTTTGTGGGGGTGAGGTGAAGACTGAAGTAATAATAAATATCCACTGGTCAAAAACCAAGTAAGAAAGAGATGACAAGTTCAAACTGGTTGGTTGAAAAAGGTTTGCGGAAAGGAGGGTTAAGAGTAAGCAATAAGGAAAAGTGCAGTGCCCCCATGGTTCCCAACAGTGGGGAGCTGTCTTCACTCCTAGCCTGGGAGGTCTAGGAAGGGGAGGCAGTTACTGGAACCCAGAGAAAGGTAGCTCAAAAGAGAGGGCTCCCTGAGAAGAGTCGTCAGGCCTTGTTAGAGTAGCATCAGCTGCTGCTGGCAGGGAGGAAGCAGGAGAATAAACAGTGTGTCTCTCCTTTCTTTCTCCTTCCAATCTTCTATCAGGGCCTCCCATTGGCCAAACCCAACAGCAAACCAGAAGACAAGGGAGCCCAGTGGCACTATCCTTAGAGTACAGATTCCTAGGACCCAGAAGAGGGTGGAAAAAGCTGAAGGCTGGAGAGTGAATCTGGGGCCCCTCATAGAGCCCAGCATAGAGACGGCCTTGCAGCTATTAGAACATCAGGAGCTTCCTTCATGCCCTGCTGTGGGCTGAGTAAATAACATGATTCCCCTATACTACGCTAGAGATTCATATTTTTATCCCCATTTTTCAGGTGACAAAATGCTTCAGATGAGGCTCCACCTTGTTAAATAAATTGGATGTATGGAAAAATAGACTGCAGAAAAGGGGAGCTCATTTAGTTCATGAGCGGTCGAGTGAAGATTAAAAATTAACCTCTGAGTATAAGGCATTAGGGGGCAGAGTCAATGTGGGGAGGGAAACAAGAAAAATGTAGCAAGAGGATCCTTATTGCTTCCTGAGGCAGCATCAGGGTATTGGGTTAGGCAGATACCTTACTTTCATTTCCCCTCTGGACACAAGACCCCTTGAGCTTTCTCCCATGACATTGATGAGAGAGTCATATTTAGAGCAGGCTAGGGATGCCAGGTTCTGGAAGGACCTCCTTAGCATGGTCCAGGCCTTGCATACTAAGGCTCTGAAATCCAGGAAAAATGGCTGACCCCATGGACACCTCCTCAAACTCTCTGCAGCGGATGTGATTCTGGATCCAGACACGGCAAACGCCATCCTCCTTGTTTCTGAGGACCAGAGGAGTGTGCAGCGTGCTGAAGAGCCACGGGATCTGCCAGACAACCCTGAGAGATTTGAATGGCGTTACTGTGTTCTTGGCTGTGAAAACTTCACATCAGGGAGACATTACTGGGAGGTGGAAGTGGGGGACAGAAAAGAGTGGCATATTGGGGTATGTAGTAAGAACGTGGAGAGGAAAAAAGGTTGGGTCAAAATGACACCGGAGAACGGATACTGGACTATGGGCCTGACTGATGGGAATAAGTATCGGGCTCTCACTGAGCCCAGAACCAACCTGAAACTTCCTGAACCCCCTAGGAAAGTGGGGATCTTCCTGGACTATGAGACTGGAGAGATCTCGTTCTACAATGCCACAGATGGATCTCATATCTACACCTTTCCGCACGCCTCTTTCTCTGAGCCTCTATATCCTGTTTTCAGAATTTTGACCTTGGAGCCCATTGCCCTGACCATTTGCCCAATACCAAAAGAAGTAGAAAGTTCCCCCGATCCTGACCTAGTGCCTGATCATTCCCTGGAGACACCAGTGACCCCGGGCTTAGCTAATGAAAGTGGGGAGCCTCAGGCTGAAGTAACATCTCAGCTTCTCCCTGCCCACCCTGGAGCTGAGGTCTCCCCTTCTGCAACAACCAATCAGAACCATAAGCTACAGGCACGCACTGAAGCACTTTACTGATATTCATTCCATTATTCCATATGACAGTTGTTTTGAGTTTCATACCACCTTATTGTCCCCTTATACAGGTAAGGAAACTGGGGTGCAGAAAGGTAAATTAACTTTAAAAGTAGACATGACAAGTGAACAGCAGAGCTGGGATCTAAACAGCAATAACTAACATTAACAGAGAATTTAAAATATTCTTAGTGCTGTGTTATAAGCTTTGGTGGATGTCACTCCTTTAATCCTCACAACACCCTGTCGGGTAGTCATATTTTGCAAGTATGGAAGCTGAGGCAGGGCAACATGAAGTAACTTACATAACTCATACAGTAATGTGTACAGTTGGGAGATGTTCAGCCTTAGTCCCTGGCTAATTGCCTGTTCTTTTCCAGCCTGATTTTTTTCCCACAGGAAGGGCCCACATGTAGCCCTGAGGTTTCCTTCCCAGGACAGCTGCAGGGTAGAGATCATTGTAAGTGCTTGTGGAGTTGACATCCTTATTGACTCTTTCCCAGCTGATATCAGAGACTTAGACCCAGCACTCCTTGGATTAGCTCTGCAGAGTGTCTTGGTTGAGAGAATAACCTCATAGTACCGACATGACATGTGACTTGGAAAGAGACTAGAGGCCACACTTGATAAATCATGGGGCACAGATATGTTCCCACCCAACAAATGTGATAAGTGATCATGCAGCCAGAGCCAGCCTTCCTTCAATCAAGGTTTCCAGGAAGAGCAAATACCCTAGAGATTCTCTGTGATATAGGAAATTTGGATCAAGGAAGCTAAAAGAATTACAGGGATGTTTTTAATCCCACTATGGACTCAGTCTCCTGGAAATAGGTCTGTCCACCCCTGTTCATTGGTGGATGTTAAACCCATATTCCTTTCAACTGCTGCCTGCTAGGGAAAACTGCTCCTCATTATCATCACTATTATTGCTCACCACTGTATCCCCTCTACTTGGCAAGTGGTTGTCAAGTTCTAGTTGTTCAATAAATGTGTTAATAATGCTTACTCCTCAGCTTGGCTTTTTCTAGACTGTGGTGTCTACTCAGCACAGCAGTCTGCACACCCACTGTACTCACCACAGTCTCAGTTTACCTCACTGCAGCATTTTCACAAGACCCTTATTGGATGCATTTTCTATTGCTGCCATCTGAATTACCAGAAATGTATAGACTTTTTTTTTTTTTTTTTGAGATTGGATTGTGCCACTGTACTCCCAGGCTGGAGTACAGTGGCATGATCTCAGCTCACTGCAACCTCCACCTCCCAGGTTCAAGTGATTCTCCTGCCTCAGCCTTCTGAGTAGCTGGGACTACAGGTGCGTGCCACCACGCCTGGCTAATTTTTTGTGTTTTCAGTGCAGACGAGGTTTCACCATGTTGTCCAGGATGGTCTTGATCTACTGACCTTGTGATCCACCCACCTCGGCCTCCCAAAGTGCTGGGATTACAGGTATGAGCCACCACGCCTGGCTTCAGAAATTCATGAACTTAATTTCTTATTCATGAACTTATTATCTCACTGTTCTGTAGGTGAGAAGTCAGAAGTCCCACAGGGATCTCACCAGGCTAGAATCAAGGTGTCTGCAGGCTGGATTCCTTTCTGGAGTCTCTAAGGAAGAATCTGTTTCCTTGCTTATTCAGACTATTGGCAGAATCAGTTCCTTTCATTTATAGGACTGAGGTCCCAGTTGTTCCCTGGTTTTTAGCTAAGGGCTGTACCCACTTCTAGAGGCTGCCACACTCTGGCTCCTAGCTCCCTTCCTGTATCTTCAAAGCAGCAACAGCGCATTGAGGCTCATCTCCTAGGTCTTTTTCTCCATTGTATCTCTCTGATTCTTTTACCTTCTCCTTTTTTTCCTTCCTTTCTTTCTTTTTTTTCTTCTTTGACAAGGACTTGCTCTGTCACCCAGGCTGAAGTGCAGTGGCGTGATCTCAGGTCACCACATACTTTGTCCCCTGGGCTCAAGCAATCCACCCATCTTAGCTTCTCAAGCAGCTGGGAGCACAGACCCACATCACCATTCCTGGGTATTTTCTTGTAGAGACAGGGTCTTGCCATGTTGCCCAGGCTGGTCTCAAACTCCTGAGCTCAAGCAATCTGCCCACCTTGGTCTCCCAAAGTGCTGGGATTATAGGCATGAGCCACCACGCTCAGTCTGCCTTTTACTTTTAAAGACTCCTATGATTAAACTGAGATCACCCAGACAATTTAGAATAATCTCTCTATTTTAAGGTCCATAACCTTAATTCTGTGTAAAGTTCATTTTACTGTGTTATACATTCTTTTCATAACTTTCATAGTGAATATAGCTCAAAGGGTGGGTGCGGGGAGCACTATTCAGCTCACCACACTGATTTGGGAAGTGATTCCAGGAAACACAAGTGCAGAAACAAATTGAGAAATGAAAAAAAGCCAATTACATGACAAATGGGATAAAGGGTTCACTCATGAGTCAGTTACCATGTGGATAACTTGGCTGAATCCCTTTTAGGACTCTCTAAGAAACCATATGAAATGTGTGATATAGCTCAGAATCTTCCTAAGGACTACAGGGCCTGGGACTTTATCTCCACTTCCCATCCTCCTTTGCTTGAATTGGTTGAAGGTTGGCCTGGGAGTGTTAATTCTAATGCACTTTAAGATTGGGCTATGTAACTGCAGAAAAGCAACTATCACGGGTGTGATAAAGCTCACAGGCAAAGGAGAAGGGAGATACTCACTGGAGGTGGGAAGGTTGTCATCCTTGCAGAAAACTGTGCCTCAGCTATTGGCAAACTGTGATAGGCCAAGAGAATATGGGATGGGGCATCAACAGCGTCTGTTATAAGGGCTCTGCCTCTGAGAATATATTGAATGCCTTTCAAGGTCTCTCTGCCCTCGCTGTACCACATTTAGCATTAGTGACCTCTTCTCTTCCAATACATGCCCATATCACATGGCCCTGCAGCCTCACCACATGGACTGGGTCTGGGATGGACACTGACCCAGGCTGGGCCAGAGGACCAAGTGACATGTGGCCAGTTACTCCTGTAGCAGATGTGCATGGGAGCTGTGGGAAGAAATGCTCCATTCATGGTGTGGACTAAAGGATGGTGGGCTGCAGAGAAGACCAAAGCAGACGAGCAGAGAGAAGGCTCCAAGATGGAAAGAGTTTAGGCAAATTTCTCACGTTTGGTTCTTTTAGAAGCCCAGTATCATTTCTTCTTTTTGAAAAAATGTGTTCTTTGAGGCAAGGTAAATGTACTCGTTAATATTGCTTGTAGTCCTAATATTCAGAAGCTTATGCAACTATTATAATATGTTCAGTGATTCTGTGAGTCAGGAATCTAGAATTTGAACAGGGCAGAGTAGGAATGGATTTTCTGTATGTCAACATGTCTAGGCCTCCCCTGGGAGTACTCTATAGCTGGAGATGACACAGCTATATTACCTTCAAAGACTGTAGTTTATTGTAAAGCAAAAGGAAATCAGTGCTTACCCTGTATCCTGGTTCTTCCAGGGTTGGCAGGTCCATAAAGAACCTTGCTAACGTGACCCTTCCTGTCTCTATCCCTCCCACTACAGAGCATGATTGGGTTAGGTTGTTACTATCTAACCGGGCACACCCCAGTAGAGCCTGATTTCTTTCTAAGCTACCCCATCGTCAACTGATCCTCTTCCTTTTCAGAACACACACGTTTCCCTCTAGCTCAGATCAACTTTGGCAGAGGCTGAGGCCTGGCTTAGCTGGATGCTTCTGGCAAAAGGGCTACTTCAAAGCCCTGGGCCTTATTTCTTCAGGTAAAAAAATATAAAGTCAGATCTCATCCCGGCTGGCCATGGTGTTAGACCCTTTCATCCTTCTCTTCTGCCTCTTCTCAACAGCTGCCCAGTCCTGTTTGGAATTCATATACATACAGTTCTAATACTGATGTATTTATCCTCATAAGCCACTCAACCCAGAATCTTATTTGAATTATAATCCAGAAACATCAGGTGACGTGTGAGACTACTGTATGAGAAAGAGACAGTTTAAGGGTCAGTCCAATGGAAAAAAGAGTTCTCCGAGCTTTCTTTAGCTTATTCTCATCAAAGAGCTTTCTCTGCAGAAGGAACCTACTGGTACCTCCTTTCCAGTCCTAGAAATCCTGACCTAGAGTGGCTTAATCCTGCTAGCACCTCTCTCTCACACTCTGGTGCCAAATGACTCCAGGAACTGGGCCATGATGTGGTGGGAATGACCTTACCCTGAGCATGTCACTCATGCATTGAACAACAGCTAAGAGCAGAGCTTAGAGCTTAGAGCTGGGCCCTGTAAGGTGAGAGGAATCACATCCTGCAGAAGTCTGTCCTGAGAAGCAGGTACTCCTGTCACAGCAGAGACACAGTGGATACCTGAGTAACAATAATACAAGACAGGACATGGGAACAGCAAAAGATTTGGGTGTCAGAAGAGGCCGAGAACACTTCAGGCAGGAACATTCAGAGTTGTTCTTGGAGGAAGTAGGCACGAAGGCTGGGCAGGATTTCACGGGGCAGAGATGGAGCAAGCAATTGAAATGAAAGGCATGGCATGGGAAAGGGAGCGCTGGCCACAGGGAGTGCAACGTTGTGATGCAAGGCCACTGCGGAGCCATTGCTAGCGTATTAACTGCAAAGTTTTGAATTGAATCAGAAGGGAATTGGAGGCCTCCAGACTAAGCATTTAGACACTTGAGGGGAATATTGACAACTGGGCCTCGGGAAGATTATTCTGGAAGATATCTTTACAATTACAAGATTGGAGCCTTTGGGGGAGGGATGCTGTTTACGGGAGGATGGTATGTGTGCTGGTGTGTGTGTGTGTGTGGCTCTTGGACCCAACCTGACCACCTACTATCTAGAAGGTGAAGGAGAACTAGAAAGTTTTGCTCAATTCCATCTTCTGCCACCACCAGAATGCCACCTCCCTGAGGGAAAAGGTTTTTGATCCTCAGTCAGGATTCTCAGCACCTCTTATCCGATAGCTTTGGAATGAATGACAAGGCCTTCATAACAGCCACTGCAACTGCTGTCTCCTTTCCTTTGCTACCCCTCCCGCTCCAGCCACGCCTGCTTCCCCCAAGCCCTCCTGCGCTCCAGGCCCAACCTCCAAAGCCAGCAACTTGAACAGGAGTCCTCTGGCTTTGGAAAGGGGGCGGCTTATGTTTTCCTCCTCATGTTTCCTCCCCAGCAAAATTGCCCTCTACATAGAGAGGCCTCTCCTTGTGGACACCAGCAAAGCCACCGACCTCGGTGACAAACCCCAGGGAATCTCCCCAAGGAATCTCAAAGCGAGAGAGAGAGAGAGAGAGAGAGAGAGAGAGACAGAGAGAGAGAGAGAGAGAGAGAGAGAGAGAGAGAGAGAGAGAGGAGAGAGAGAGAGAGAGTCTTGCTTTCGAACAAAGAAAAAGGAAATAAAAAGACCCGATAATCTCAAAAGGTTATTTGCTGCTTGAAATTTGTGATTCGGTGTATTCTACCCAGCAACTGCTGAGAAATAAGGTTCGACACCATTGGCTGGTTCACTCACACCCGGCCAATCCTGGGCTCTAAAATACTTAGGGAAATCTTGGGACTGTGGAAGCCCAGGAGACCAGATTTCGTTTCCTTCATCTGCAAACATGGCGACCTAGGAGAAAGGGAAGAACAATTTTTTCTCCTCTTTTGGGAAGGTTTGTGTCTAGTAGTGCCTGTGCCCCTGGGCAGATTGGAGAGAAGAGGGACGACTGGAGAATCGTCGAGAACCAGCGGAGAAAAGAAAAAGCAACGTTAATTCTAGAAGGTAGGAAACGGAGGGGAGGCGCTACAGCTCCGGGGTGGGCACAGTAGGTGGGGGAAGCGGGGTCTGCTGTGGACACGAGACGGGGTCCTGGGACAGGGAAAGCCCACCGGTGGGGAGGCGCGGCCTCGCCTGTCTTTGCCTCAGGCTGCCCGGCGTGGGTCGCGGGGAGGAGGAAGTGAAAGGAGGAGGGTGTGGTAGAATCCAGCGACAACTGAAGAAACTGCCTTCTGGCCAGAGAAGTGAGCCGAGGAGGGCGGAAAAAGGCCCCCTTGATCTTGGCATTGATGGCTTACTTCATGGAATGTTTAAGGAATCCCTCTCTCAGGACATACCTGAGCCTTCGGATGCAGGGGACTCCCTGAAGTTGGGGCACTGATGAGACCTACTTGAGTGACGGGAGAGGTTGGGCCCGACCAGCACTGAGGTGCCAAGACTCCTAGGCTGATTCTCCTCTGTAACCCTAGGCCTCCTGTCCCTGCCTGCTCTGGGTGCTCATGGAATCAGCTGCTGCCCTGCACTTCTCCCGGCCAGCCTCCCTCCTGCTCCTCCTCCTCCTCCTCCTCAGCCTGTGTGCACTGGTCTCAGGTAGGGATGTGTGTCACTTGCTGCTGTCACCTATCAGAAAGGAACATCAACCCTGTAGTCTGCAAAGGGAAAGAAAGAAGGACTGTGGAGTTGTTGACTTACCCTTTCATTCTGAACATGTTCATTGAATTTATACCAGCACTGTCCAAAAGAAATACAGTGAGGCACAAAGGCCAAGCGCATGTACAATTGCAAATTTTCAAAAAAAATTAAATTTTACTTTTTATTTTAAAAAGTAAAAAGAAACATGAAATAAATTTGTGTACTATTTTTGTTTCGCCCCAAATAATCAAATATGAATATTTAAATACTTAGTTAATATACCATATTACCAATGAGATAGTCAACATTTTGAAATTTTAAATCTTCATAATCCTGTGTGTATTTTACACTTACAGCTCATTTCAGTTGGGACTAGCTAGTGGATATGTGTCCTATTGCACGGCTCAAGTTTACAGTACACTCAGGCACAGCACTAGATTGGGAAATCGAGGAAAAACCCCTCAAGGGCACAGGGTGGACAGAGGGTGCTCAGGGCAGGTTCCTCAGGGTTTCCTTCATGAAGCAGAAGCACACTTTATAGTTACTGCTCCCAGGGGTGCTGTCGACTAGCCACAGCTACTGGTCCCCAGATTTCTCAGCCCAAAGACACCCTATGGCCATGGAAAAAATATGTTTGTCCCTAGAATATCTGCTTCCTTTCTTGCCTTACAGATGTGATGGCTGGTGTCTTTGTCTGACTCTACCCCTTTGTTGAACAGCCCAGTTTATTGTCGTGGGGCCCACTGATCCCATCTTGGCCACGGTTGGAGAAAACACTACGTTACGCTGCCATCTGTCACCCGAGAAAAATGCTGAGGACATGGAGGTGCGGTGGTTCCGGTCTCAGTTCTCCCCCGCAGTGTTTGTGTATAAAGGTGGCAGAGAGAGAACAGAGGAGCAGATGGAGGAGTACCGAGGAAGAACCACCTTTGTGAGCAAAGACATCAGCAGGGGCAGCGTGGCCCTGGTCATACACAACATCACAGCCCAGGAAAACGGCACCTACCGCTGTTACTTCCAAGAAGGCAGGTCCTACGATGAGGCCATCCTGCACCTTGTAGTGGCAGGTGCGTCGCTTCATTTTGCTTTGTTACTTTGGCACAGTGTGACTTTGGGGAAAGTTTCTCTCCTAACGTCAGGCCCATTGCAGACCAGCAAATTTTTGTCTGGACTCCCCTTTCCACAGGGAGATTCCACAGGGACACTCTCCCTGTGGAAACGGAATTCCAGGGAAAAATCCTTCCTCCTGCACAAGGGACACATGAGTGGGTTTGCCCTGCTAAGCCAAGGGCTTCACTTCTTGAGAAGCACATGCAGAATTCAGCTGAGGTCGTGAGCAGGGGAAAATGGTCAGTCTTGGAAGAGAAGTCTTATACCTGCCTTAGCATTGAACTGTGCACTTCTTTTGGGTTTTTTTTTTCTTTTTGAGACAGAGTCTTGCTCTGTTGTACCCTCGCTGGCACGATCTTGTCTCACTGCAACCTCTGCCTCCCAGGTTGCACTTCTGAGAGTGAGAGGAGACACTGTCAATAATTGTTCCAAGACAACTGGAATAAACTGATTACCCAGAGAACTACAACATATCAAATCTTATTTCTTGATAAATATTAATCTTTACTTCGTCTTTCCCAAAATGCTGATTGCAGAGAGAGTGACTTATTGTAAATAGATGGTTTTATTAAACCAAGACGAAATACAGAAGCAAAATTATATATAGTTCCTGCTAACTCCATAGAGAAAGACTACAAATTTCGCTGGGAGGTAATAGGGAAGCCTTCCACATAAAAATGCATTTAAACTGGGATTTCTAGGAATTTGTTAAAATGACATTAAGTGATTACTTCAGTTTTGGGGTTAGTGTATTATGCTTTAAAAGATATATTTGGGCCGGGCGTGGTGGCTCATACCTGTAATACGAGCACTTTGGGAGGCAGAGGCAGGTGGATTACTTGAGGCCAGGAGTTCGAGACCAGCCTGGCCAACATGGTGCAACCCCATCTCCACTAAAAATACAAAAACATTAGCCAGGCTTTGTGGAGTGTGCCTGTAATCTGAGCTTCTTGGGAGCCTGAGGCACAAGAATTGCTTGAACCCAGGAGGCAGAGGTTGCCCGGAGCCGAGATCTTACCACATCACTCCAGCCTGGGTGACAGAGCAAGACTCTGTATCAAAAATTAAACAACAACAAAAAAGATATATTTGAGGACTGAAAAAGCCTTTAAGGTGCAGGATAATCTGTGGTGGCATTTCACTCTATCAGACCAGACAGAGGAGGTGAGGACTAGGGAATTGGGTCTTTCCCTGGGGGCCTCAAATCATAACAGGTAGGAGACCCCATCTTTGCTACACACAAAGGCAACCTTGCATCTGATTAAAGCAGAATATCATGGAAGGAGGGTTTCTTGACCCTGCATCATGACTGTGTTCATAGCAGCACTCCAGGGTTGACCAGTTATGGTTTCTGCGCGGCAGGAATCTGCCATTCTTTGCCTATAAAACTGACACTGGCCTGGCCTTTCCCACTCTGAATTGGATTGCTTAGGACTTTTTGTTTGTTTGTTCATTGTATTCTCTTTGTTAGGTTGGTTGGTGGCTGATTTTGCCCTTAAATCTATTTTGTCATGCTTGCCTGTATTGAACCTCATAGAATGTTTTGAAGAATTTCGTTTTCCAATTTGCTGAGTTATTTTAATTCTTATTCCACTGAGCCTTTAAATGTACAAGTAGTTTTATCTCTTGATAAAAATTAAAGTGACCCTGGGCCGAGTGCAGTGATTCATGCCTGTAATCCTAGCATTTTGGGAGGCCAAGGCGGGTGGGTCACCCAAGGTCAGGAGCTGGAGACCAGCCTGGCCAACATGGTGAAACCCCGTCTTTACTAAAACTACAAAAAGTATCCAGGCATGGTGGCACATGCCTGTAGTCCCAGCTACTTGGGAGGCTGAGGCCAGAGAATCACTTGAATTCAGGTGGCCTAGGTTGCAATGAGCTGAGATCCTACCATTTCACTCTAGCCTAGGCTACAGAGCAAGACTCTGTCTAAAAAATAAATAAATAAATAAATAAAAATAAGCCTGGGCAACATGGCAAAATCCAGTCTCTACAAAAAGATACAAAAAAAAAGTAGCTGGGCATGGTGGCACATGCCTGTAGTCTCAGCTACTTGGGAGGCTGAGGTGGGAGGATCACCTGACCCTCAGAAGTCGAGGATGCAGTGAGCCATGATCATGCTTCTGCACTCCAGCCCAGGCGATAGAGTGAGACTGTGTCAAAAAAAAAAATTTTTTTTTAATTAAATTGAGCCAAAGCACCAGACTTAAGTTATTGATTTAATTTCCTGTCTTTGGGAAAATTCTTTGGGAGACTTTACAAAGGAATTACTCAGAAGAAGTTTAGATGGTCACACATGGCCGAAAGGTCTCCCAGGACCACGCTTTTGCAGCTCTTTCATACCTGGTGTTTACTCTTAAGGAAGATTCATTTAAAGATGGATTGTAGTTAGGGTGAGTCTAGTTTCTTAGGATTTTTGGTGATGATCTCTGATATTGAAAAAGTGGTATGGTTATCTTAGTCCCTGGATCATCCAGATCTTTCTAATAAGTTGATGTTCTCCAAGTACTATAAGAAAATCACCCAGCCTGGGCAACATGTTAGCCAAGAATGGTGGAAAATGCCTGTAATCCTAGCTAGTTGGGAGACTGAAGCAGGAGGATCTCTTGAGCCCAGGAGTACAAGGCACAGTGAGCTATGATTTTGCCACTGCACTCCAACCTGGACAGCAGAGCTAAAACCCTGTCCCTAAAACAACAAAAGCAATACTGCCTAATGGATGGAGCCTCTGGGAGGTAAACAGTGTGAATTAGGATTACAGTTGGATTTGCAGGCTAGATCTGTCAAGTCTCCTAAAAACCATCACCTCCTATGGGTGGTAGAAAGCGGTGGTTATGTGAAGTTCTGAACTAGACAGAAGGGTCAATGTCTTTGGATCAAAAGGTTTCTTAGGATTCTGCCCGCCTGGCAGACTTTCGTCCTTCTCGTTATTATTCTAGAGCTTCTGGAAGCTGAGGTCTACTGAGAAGTCGTCCCAGAAGCAGAAAGTGAAATCCAAAACCTGCCTGTTTGAAGTTGGAGTCGACACACCCATCTCAAAGTGAGAAAATTAGTCTGGCAGGATAAATTGAACAAGCATTTATGGCAGACAGATAGATGCTTGGTGCTGTGATGGGGCCTATAGGTGGACCACAAAGAAAAGGGTGCAATGGGATCCTTTCCTCTTAGAGAGCTCACAGTTTATGTGGCCCATTGGCCTGCTGGTGTTCTCCAACATCAATGTTCTTTCTTCCTTACCCTCATCCTTTTTTTCTTCCTTCCTATTTCTTGCTTCCTATCTCCCTCTTTTTTACCTTTACTTTCCAGTTTCACAGAAGAGATGCAAAAGGCACTGACTTTTGCCTGAACCCTGATATCTCTCCACAGGACTGGGCTCTAAGCCCCTCATTTCAATGAGGGGCCATGAAGACGGGGGCATCCGGCTGGAGTGCATATCTGGAGGGTGGTACCCAAAGCCCCTCACAGTGTGGAGGGACCCCTACGGTGGGGTTGTGCCTGCCCTGAAGGAGGTCTCCATGCCTGATGCAGACGGCCTCTTCATGGTCACCACGGCTGTGATCATCAGAGACAAGTCTGTGAGGAACATGTCCTGCTCTATCAACAACACCCTGCTCGGCCAGAAGAAAGAAAGTGTCATTTTTATTCCAGGTTAGTTCTCTGCCCTCTGAGACTCGTCGAGTGCATGGGGGATCCTCAGCACACAGATGGAGCCCAGAACGGGGATGGGGGCAGCAGTGTGGGTGAAATGGTCCTGGGCCCTAAGGACCTGGAGGCTGCAGCTGAGCTGAAGCCTTTCCGCTTCTCACAAAAGGAGAATCAAAGTGTCCCAAAACTCAGGAGTAGGAGCCTCTTCTCTGAGGGTAAACCTGTTTTTGTTGTTGTTGTTGTTGTTGTTGTTGTTTTTCCCCCCGATAAGGTCCTTACACTGCTGCAATTTTTTTTTAAGACAAGTTCTTGCTCTGTCACACAGGCTAGCATGCAGTGGCACAATCTTGGCTCACTGCAACCTCCTCCTCCCAGGTTCAAGCAATTCTCATACCTCAGCCTCCCGAAGGCTAGGACTACAGGCACACGCCACCACACCCGGCTAATTTTTGTATTTTTAGTAGAGATGGGGATTTCACCTTGTTGACCAGGCTGTTCTCGAACTCCTGACCTCAAGTGATCCACCTGCCTCAGCCTTCCAAAGTGCTAGGATTACAGGCAGGCGTGAGCCACCATACCCGGCCAGCAATTTTTAGACATTGAAAACAACCATAACACATGGAGGGTGGTGTGGATAAGTGACTCTCTACACTTGGTGTTCCTGTATGCTGTAGCCATCCCTTCCTGTGCAGGGGATTTTCCACAGGACAGAGCTGTGGAAATTCCTTATAGACACACACTCATAATTCATTCAACAAATGGTCAAGAAGCATATCGTATGTTCAAAACACTGTTCTACCAAGGGTAAATCATTGAACAAATTATATTAAGAACTCTTCCCTCAAAAAGTGATTAGTTAACCATATATTCTATCAGATGGTGGTGAACATCTATAGGAAACATTAAGCAAGGAAGGAATAAAGAGGCAATGTGAGACATTGCAATTCTTAACAGAATGGTCAGGGAAGACTTCACTGTAAAGATGGGAATTGAGCCATCCCGTCTGATGGCAAGGAGTCATCAGATGCTTAAGGACTGAGCAACCCAGCTACAGGAAGAGCATATGCAAAGGGCCTGGGGAAGGAACATCTCTGGCAGTTTCCAGGACCCCCAGAAGGTGATGCTGGTGTGGCTGAAATGGAGTGAGTGCAGGAAGTGAAAGGAGATGAATTCACAGAGGCAATGAAAACACATTAAACATGGCATTGTAAGCCACAAACAGTCTTTGGTTTTTAGGGCGAGTGACGTGGAAAGCGTTGGAAGGTTTTGAGCTAAGAAGTATCATGATCACACTAGGGCTGGTCTGTTGAAAATAGACTACAGAAGGTAAGGGCAGAATAAGAAGGAGGGCACCACAGTATTCCAGGCGTGAGTGATGGTAGCTTCAGGCAGGGTGGTGGCTGTGCCGACTCAGTATGACGGGTTAGCTTTATTCATCCTGGTCCTTCCCATGGTGACTGGTTTGCTACCTCTGGGCCTTGGCCCTGGAAGCCACTGAGGTGTCAGCCAGGTGCGAGCCAGCATCACTTTCTCCATCTGAGTTTTCTGAGGGAGAAAGCAAGAGAGCAGGTGGCTGAGGAGCTCTTCAAGTGTGCTCCTAGGGGCACTCTTACCCCAGATGTTCTGTTTCAAACTAAGTGGACATTTCTGGCTGCCTTTTCAGAATCCTTTATGCCCAGTGTGTCTCCCTGTGCAGTGGCCCTGCCTATCATTGTGGTTATTCTGATGATACCCATTGCCATATGCATCTATTGGATCAACAAACTCCAAAAGGAAAAAAAGATTCTGTCAGGGGAAAAGGAGTTTGAACGGGAAACAAGAGAAATTGCTGTAAAGGAACTGGAGAAAGAACGTGTGCAAAAAGAGGAAGAACTTCAAGTAAAAGGTAAAAGAGGCTGAGTATGGTGGCTCATGGCTTGAATCCCAGCACTGTGGGAGGCTGAGGCAGGCAGATCACTTGAGCCCTGGAGTTCAAGACCAGCCTGGGTGATAAAGTGAGACCCTGTTTAATTAAAAAAAAAAAAAGAAAAGAAAAAGAGTAGAAGGACAGTTCACCACCATAGAAAGGACACAGCTCTCCCAGGTACCAGCATACAGAAGAGAGAGGAAATGCACAGCAGCAGCAAGGACTTGGAACTCTCATGTCCTTGGAATGAATCTCTCAGAGCTTTCATTCTTTCACTCTGCCCACCTTGCATTCATTCATCTGGCTACATAAAGTACTAAACGGTTGAGCAAAAGCAAATGTAACAATGTGCTGGTACTGCCCAGCCACCTGATCATACATCATTTCTGGTTTCTGACAGTGCCCTAGGCATGAGGGAAGGGAGATGTTGCTGTTCATAGAAAGGACAGTTCCTGCATTGTTTACTAAAAACCCAACTTCTTTTAGTTCTTCTGTCAAAGACATGATTTTCTTTCTGTTTGTTTTTCAGAGAAACTTCAAGAAGAATTGCGTAAGTTTAGCCTTTCCTTAACTACATGTACAATTTGAGTTCTGCTCAGCAACATCTCATGACATTCGTCTCTGTCTGTCCCTTGCAGGATGGAGAAGAACATTCTTACATGCTGGTGAGTGCCTCTGATGTTCCCTCAGATCTCAGCTTTCTCCACACTAGCCAGCTAACAGGACTCCTTAGAGGAAATGAGCAAGGGGCCCAGGGCAAGTTGGGGACAGCAGGGAACGGGGGTCAGTTCATCAACAGTGTCCCAGCAATGATGCATCATGTCTCTTCTGTCAGGGAATCCCAGCAGCTCTCAGTCCACCCTATGGTTTACATCCCAGGATCCTTTATCTTTTGGAGTAATTTAATGCATGATTACCAGAGGTGTCCCATATATAGTAGCCTTCCTAAGAGTTACATTTCAGTAGTTGTTGTTCTTTGATCCTGGATGAATTTGAAAAAAGACAATGCTATCTTAGCAGCTTATATCCTGGGGATGGTGTAGACTGTGCCAAGTTGAAGACCCATGTAGGGAAGAGGCCAGGAGGGTCCCTAGTAAGCCTGACATAAGGGTGTACCAATAGGTGGCCAGAAATGCCTTTCTGCTCTGAAGAGAACACTAATACTTTGTGTATAGCCTGCCGTGGGAGGGGTTTCAGGTGGGTGGCAGAGCACAGAACCCAATTGCCCACTCCCAGTGAGCACTTTTCATCTTATGATTCAGCCCCTCTGCCCATAAGCACCACAGAATCCAAGCTTTACCAGATACCGTGGCACATGGACCTTTCCTCTTTAGGTGAATTTCAAAATTGCCACTGTCAACTTGGGACAAAATAGCAAATTGTCACAGCCAGACATATTAACTTGGGGAATGGAGGAAATCATTTTAACACAATAGAAAAGTAGACTGAATAAGTAAGAATAAATACAGATGGGAGAGGTCTACAGAATGCCTGGAGTCTGGAGCATTTCTTGTACCTACAGAAGTGATATGTGAAGACATCAGACCCATGTTGTTGAAGCAAAACTGGATGGGAATAGTTACTCCCTATATTTGCCCACAGACCCCTCAGGCAACAGGTTTTCTTTTGGGGACATTTATTCTCCTTCTTCATTATTTGAAGGGTGCCCTTGTCAGTCATTTAAGTCAGTTGTGATCTGGTAAAAGGAACACATAGGACCAATGAAGAGACCCTTTATCCTCCAGGACAGTGTGAAGGGAAAGACTCACCTTAGTTGATCCACTGGGGAGAGGAGGAGCAGGACATAAAGCCTTTGTGCTGGTTTAAGCCAAGTTGGAAAGTTTCTAAGTAAAGAAAATCCCAGAGATCATAGGTCTTCGTTTGGGGTTTCGTTTTGTTTTGTTTTGAGATGATGTCTTGCTCTGTCACCCAGGCTGGAGTGCCATGGCACAATCTGGGCTCACTGCAACCTCTGCCTCCTGGGTTCAAGCAATTCTCGTGCCTCAGCCTCCTGAGTAGCTGGGATTACAGGTGTGCACCACCATGCCCGGCTAATTTTTGTATTTTTAGTAGAGATGGGGTTTCACCATGTTGTCCAGGCTGGTCTCGAACTCCTGACCTCAGGTGATCCACCTGCCTCAGCCTCCCAAAGTTCTGGGATTACAGGCGTGAGTCACCACGCCTGGCCAGAGATCATATGTCTTGAATAGAAAAGGGAACACATCTTAGAATGCTGAGAGAAAGTATAAGAATGATTGATTTTACTTCATTTGCTAAACTTTCCGGATTTCTTAGAGCTCCAATTCTTCTCAAACTGAGAGAACTGCTTCTGTCTCTGGAGAGACAGAAGTGCAGCTTCAGTAATTCTCAGTGTGTGAGCTGCCTAGGATCAGAGAGCCTTCATGGAAGTGGCCACTACGTGGGGATCCCTTCAAAGATATCTGAGACCTCTCTGGGGATCAGGAACCACACAATCCCCAGGGTTCCTGAGACCCCAGGCCTAAACCTGAGACTTCCTCTGCAGTCGATGTGGTCCTGGATCCAGACACCGCTCATCCCGATCTCTTCCTGTCAGAGGACCGGAGAAGTGTGAGAAGGTGCCCCTTCAGGCACCTAGAGGAGAGCGTGCCTGACAACCCAGAGAGATTCAACAGTCAGCCTTGTGTCCTAGGCCGGGAGAGCTTCGCTTCAGGGAAACATTACTGGGAGGTGGAGGTGGAAAACGTGATTGAGTGGACTGTGGGGGTCTGTAGAGACAGTGTTGAGAGGAAAGGGGAGGTCCTGCTGATTCCTCAGAATGGCTTCTGGACCTTGGAGATGCATAAAGGGCAATACCGGGCCGTGTCTTCCCCTGATAGGATTCTCCCTTTGAAGGAATCCCTTTGCCGGGTGGGCGTCTTCCTGGACTATGAAGCAGGAGATGTCTCCTTCTACAACATGAGGGACAGATCGCACATCTACACATGTCCCCGTTCAGCCTTTTCCGTGCCTGTGAGGCCCTTCTTCAGGTTGGGGTGTGAGGACAGCCCCATCTTTATCTGCCCTGCACTCGCAGGAGCCAATGGGGTCACGGTGCCTGAAGAGGGCCTGACACTTCACAGAGTGGGGACCCACCAGAGCCTATAGAATCAATTCCTTGGTCTCACAGCCATGTAGACAAGCCCTGGTCATCTCAGCAGCCACCGCACAACACCCCTGGTGGAAGACACGCCCTCCTCCCCTCTGGTCACACAAGAGAACATCTTCCAGCTGCCTCTTTCACACCCACTCCAGACCTCAGCCCCAGTTTTCTCCTCCTCACTAGGCTGTGTTTTTAGTAGTTCCTTTGCTTGTAACTATGGGATGGGATCCAGGCATAGGGAACTAGTTGTTACACAGCTCCCAGCCAAGAAGAAAGTGTGAGAAGTTGATGGGCAGCAAACCTGCTGTTTAACATCAGGGTGACCACATTAAGCCCAGTATTCCAGTTGGCACCAGAAGATATGGACTTGGAATGAGGCCTACAGGGTTCACCAGGATGTAAGAGGAGAGAGGAATCCACAGGACCACCAGAGAGGAGAGGGAACCAGATAATGCAGATCAGAGATAGAGGAAGTGGAACCAGAGAGCTGGGAGGGACCAAGGTTGTAAGGGTGGCTAAGTCCCACCATAACAGCTAAGGGGACCTGGGAGATGATGGCTCATTTCCACCCAGCCCCAGGATTTCCAGAGCGCACATCCACAGGCCTGGACCTGGGATGAAGATGAATGAAGGACATGGATGCACGTGGATGTGGTTTGGCTCAGGTGTCCCTGCAGTTGGCAAGGAGTCAGTACTCAGTCCCTGAGTGTGGCTGAAATTTGAGGTCCTGGCTGAGCCAAGGAGTAATGGACCAGATCTACCTCAGTATTCAGGTTCAGTGGGGACACCAGTGGCTTCAAACTTCCTGGTTTCATGATATCTTGAGACGCCTTACAAATGATGGAGGATTCCAAAGAGTTTTTGTTTATTTGGGTTAATATTTGTTGGTATTTATGGCATTTGAGATTGAAACTAAGAAATGTTTTAATTTATTACCTTTACAACATTTATTTACATTACATACATACATTTACAACATTTATTAATTTATATTAAAATAGCATGAATAAGCCAATTATAGGTTAATATAAGTAGAATGTTTGTGAAAAATAAGTATGGTATCCAAAGCAAAATAAATTTTATTGTGAAGTGTGGCATTGATTAACTTTTTCCAGATCTAATGTGTGGCTTGAAAGAATATGACTGGATTCTCATATCTGCCTTTATACTCACTCTGTTGAGATATCATAGACTATATAGGCTCAAGAAAATTTTATCCTAGTGACAGAATGAGATTAAAAAGAACAAACTGTGTTTTATTATTAATATGAAAATAAGATTATTAACCTTGCAGGCCCCTTAAAACAGTTCTGGTTAACTGAGACCTTGTCTCTACCAAAAACAAACAGAAAAAATTAGGTGTTGTAGCGCACGCATGTAGTCCCTGCTTCAGGAGACTAAAAAGACTAACTCCAACTCCTTGCTTGAGCCAGGAGTTGGAGTTTGCAGTGAGCTGTGATCCTGCCATTGCACTCCAGCCTAGGCAACAGAGTGAGACTCTGCCTCAAAAAACCAAAACACAGGTCGGGCACGGTGGCTCACACCTGTAATCCCAGCACTTTAGGAAGCCGAGGTGGGTGGATCACCTGAGGTCAGGAGTTCAAGACCAGCCTGGTCAACATGGCAAAACCCCGTCTCACTAAAAATACAAAAATTAGCCAGGCATGGTGGCGGGCACCTATAATCCCAGCTACTCAGGAGGCTGAGACAGGGAATCCTTGAACCCCAGTGGAGTGGAGGTTGCAGTGAGTCAAGATCGTGCTGCTTCACTCCAGCCTGGGTGAAAGAGTGAAACTCCCGTCTCAAACAAAGAGTGGGGGGAATTTATGTCAGAGACCCCCCCCCAACCCTACCCCAGGAATCCTCAAACCATATTTGAGAGTTGGGATAGAGGATTCGGGAAGTAAATCAATGTGATGGTTAATTTTAGGTGTCAACTTGATTGGGTTAAGGAATACCTAGACAACTGATGCAGCATTATTTCTGGATGTGTCTCTGAGGGTGTTTCCAGGGGAGACTGGTATGTGAGTCAGTGGACTGAGTGGAAGAGATCTGCCATCAATATCTTTGGGCACCTTCCAATCAGCTGTGGGCCCAACAGAGCAAAAGGCAGAGGAAAGGTGAATTCTCTCTCTCTCTCTGTCTCTCTGGAACACTCTTCTCTTGCTCTTCAATATCACAACTCCAGGCTCTCCAGCCTTTGGTCTTTGGGACTTATACCAGTGGCCCTGAGGTTCTCAGGCCTTGGGTCTTTGGACTGAGTTACGCCATCAGCTTGGTTCTGAGGCTGTCACACTTTGACTGAGCCATGCTGCCAGAATCTCAGGGTCTCCAGCTTGCAGATGGCCCATCATGGGATTTCTCAGGCTACATAATTGCATGAGCCAATTCCCTTAATAAATGCCCTCTCATGTCTGTATCCCCTATTGGTTCTGTCTCTCTGGAGAACCCTGACTGAAACAATCAGGCATCTAAAATGCTGGCTTAAATGATAGTGTTTTGGATTTTAGACAACTCAGTAATCCAGTTGTAAAACTGGGTTGAACAAAAAGCTTTTTAAACAGTCTGAAATTATATTACTGAAATTACAAATGACACATTATGGGAAGAATCAGGAACATATATTTAAATACCTGATTTGTTAAGGCAGAAAACAGGGTTGTTTATGTGCATGTTTTAGTCTGCCCAGACAGCTATGACAAATATACCAAGACTGAGTCGTTTATAAACAACCAAAAATTTTTTTCTTGCACTCTGGGGGCTGGGAAATGTAAGACCAAGGCACCAGCAGTTTGGTAACTGGTAAGAGCCTGCATCCTTGTTCACAGCCTTTTAAATGTGTCCTTATATGGCAAAGGAGAAAAGTAGATCTTTGGTTTTAGTCCCAAGAAACTGGAAAGATGGGCTGGGCGCGGTGGCTCACACCCGTCATCCCAGCACTTTGGGAGGCCAAGGCAGGTGGATCACTTAAGGTGAGGAGTTCGAGACCAGCCTGGCCAACATGGTAAAACCCTGTCTGTACTAAAACCCAGGAGGTGGAGGTTGCAGTGCACCACTGCACTCTAGCCTGAGTGGCAGAGTGAGACTCTCAAAAAAGAAAAGAGAGAGAAGGAAGGAAGGGAAGAAGGAAGGAAGGAAGGAAAAGTAACTGGAAAGATGAAGTTGTTAATTTCTGAGATGGGGAAACGGAGAGACAAGGAGCAAGAAGGGAGTGGTGCAGAACCAAAGGTTCAGTTGTGGATACATTAAGGTTGAGGAGTCTATTAGAGAGGCACATGGAGATGCAGAGTAGTCCATTGAATAACCAAGAGTCCAGGTGAGACCTCAAGGCTGGAGATAGAGATTCCATACTCAACTTTCCTATATGTTTGAAGAGTTTCATGATACACTGTAGTGGGTAGAGGGAAGAATTGTATTTTGTTATTAATAACAGTCCTGAATATCATTGGCTTTGACAAAATGAGGACTTCTTTTCATGTCAATAAATATGGATGGTGGCCATCAAGGGCTGATCTGAGAGCTTGAAATGTCATACATGCCCCAGCTTAGTTCTGTCTTTATTTTCTTCTGTCTTAGCATGTGGCTTGCATCTTCAATGTTGCCTCATGGTCACAAAAGGGCTGCCCAGCTCCAAAGTCCATATTCTAGATAAGAGGAAGTAGAAAGTAAGGGGAGTGTAAGGGTCTACCAGCTGTTTTAGCCTCCCCTTAAATAATCTGATAAACTTCCACCCTCAAGCAATTGGCTCAAACTTAGTCCCTTGGCTTCCCCTGTCTACAAATGAGATGGACACCTTGCAATAAGAAAATGGGATTTTATTACTGAGAAAAGTAGATCTGGTATTGAACAAGCAGCCAGCCAACTCTACCACAGAGCCTAAATTCAAACTGTTGTAGTATCATTTTCTACCAGCCAAGGTTTCAGCTAGGTCCTAGGAGTTTTAATTACTTTAAGGGTCTGTTTTATAACATAAACAAATGATAGGCCTTTATATTTTATTTGTGACCCAACTAAAGTTGCAAGTGCTAGTGATACAGGATTTTTATTTGTCACTTTGCAAGCAGGGGACCTCTGGCCAGCAACACCCCACCCAAGCCTCGCTTGGCTAAACTGGCATGCCCCAGCTCACCTGTTATAGCTTATACCCACGTTCAGCAGTTCCTGAGCTCTTGTACCATGCCCAAGAAGAATGAGGATACACTAGACGTTGAAGGGTGAGGAGGGCTGAGAAGAATTTTATCAAGCGACTGAACAGCTCTCAGCAGAGAGGGGATGCTGGCACCCCTACCTGAAGGCAGGAAAGCTCCCCCTGTGTGGCTGGGTCCAGGCCTGTTTTATGGACTCAGAATGGGAAGTGTGTGCTGAATGGTTTGTGAGTATGCAAAAAAGGTTAAAGTGAAGACACCACTCAAAGATGGCCACAACAGTGTAAAAAAAACAATTAGGAAAGGGTGGGTATATGGAAAGTAGTTGAAGGGTGAGGACCAATCAGAGGAAAGTGCACCAAACAGGAAGACAAGTTCTCAACAAGTTCTCAATCTGGGCTGAGGATTTACCTTGTAGTTTGGCTTTCAGGCTTTAAACTGTCTTCAGCTTGGAGGTGGGGTATCACTGGGGACCCATTGCTACCTGCCTAGGCATCTGACTGCCTCCTGTCTGCTATCACTAGGTCCCAAGGTTTGTAGCAAGGACCCCTTACAAAGACATCCCCCACAGTCTACCCAAAGGTTAACCTTAGAACATATTTCATTGTCAGAGTGAGAAACAAATACACATGAAAACACCGTATGGCACAAATAAGGAGCAAGAGGTGAAGAAAGCTTCAGTCACACCCAAAATAATTTTGTGAAAAATATAAAATATGCAGTTATAGACAGCACTAACTCTGGATACCAGAAAATTCTATAATTTGGTAATGGATCTGAGACCTGAATTTTGGAGGTACTAAAATAGATGCGATAAATCTAGTTTTCATTGTGTTCATACTTTCATTTGGCTCTGTGGTAAAAGATGATAATATCCAAAACAAAAGATGATAATATCCTCCATGTAACAATTACATGCAAGGGGATGTCTGCAAACTGCCACAGTATCATTTTAATTAATACCTATCTTCTCTTCTTAAAATCTTTTCATTTTTCCACTCAGTTCTCCTGATATTTCTGTTATGATATAAAAGACAGCTGAATGTGAAGAAACACTGATTGTACATGTAACACACACATTAATGATTCAAATATGTAAACACAGAGAGCTGCAAACACTTTGAGAGGTAGGGCTGAAACTTTTCGTCAATGTGTACAATTCAATATCGTTTCAGTTTTCATTCTAACCGTCCCCAGTGGCTTCTGCCCAGCAACTGATGAGAAATGGTACCTCTGAGCCAATCAAAACACAAATTCCTACAAAGAGGATTCTCTTAGTGTTTCTCGGACCGAGTGTACAGCACATGCTTTCTTTTCCTTTATTCTGGATCAGAGAATCTTAACTATAGCAGAAATAATTGTGTTAAATTAAACTAAATTTGGTATGAGATATGTATACATTTAGCCTGAGGGATGGCTCTTTACTTGAGTCCTTAAATAATGAACTGCAACCTAACTTAGTATGTAAACTAACTGAAAGCTTAAGGCATGGGAGTATACTTTTGTAACAAATAGCTGAGTCTCAGCCAATCCCAGTAGCCGAACTTCAGTCGGCGGCAGTCAACCCTGCAGCCAAGTGATCAGACTATGTTCAAATAAGGCCAACTCTGAGCTGTAACCAATTAAGCTGTTTCTGTGTGTCACTTCCCTTGTGGAATGGAGCTCACTGAACCTCTCTGATGGCTGCCCGATCGTTCTGATGGTTTGCAAATTGTTCTTTGTTCAAATTAAACCCTGCTAAATTTAATTTGTCTAAAGTTTTTATTAACAACAGAAAACTATTGATTACCTTTTTTTGTGGGCTATGATTTTCAGATAGGAATATTAAGGAGTAAGTGGGGAAAATTGCTTAGAGCCAGGGCTACAAGGCCTGGAAGAAAAGGGACTGAAAAGCTGAGAGGGGAACTGGCACAGAGAAAGGGGTGAGGATGGAGAGGGTAGAATGCAAAGAGTAAGGACCTGAAGAGGCTGAGATTTGGCTGAAGAGGGACAACCTGAATAGAGAAACCTTCCAACTGCATGTTCTTAGGAACTAATTACAGTCAGAAAGGAGCAAAGACTCCTTTTTTTTTTTTTGTCAGACAGAGTCTCACTGTCGCCCAGGCTGGAGTGCAGTGACACAATCTCGGCTCACTGCAGCGTCCGCCTTCCCAGCCAAGCACTTCTCTGGCCTCAGCCTCCGGAGTAGCTGGGAATACAGGCATACGCCACCACACCTGGCGAATTTTTTGTATTTTTAATAGAGACGGGGTTTCACCATGTTGGCCAGGCTGGTCGGCCAGGCTGGTACTGAACTCCTGACCTCAAGTGATCCACCCACTTTGGCCTCCCAAAGTGCTGTGATTACAGGCATGAGCCACTGCCCCCAGCCAGGAGACGAAAAGACTCCTAAAATATCTCCTGGTTATGTTTAGGAACGTATTCCAAAAGGTTCTAAAAAGAGATGTGCCTTAAAGATTCATATGTATATTGTAAATTTTCAACTCCATATTTTCTAGATGTCCCCAACATCCCCACAACAGCCTGTCAACACCCTTCCCAGGTGACCAAGTACACCAGTGCAACAGGGCTGGTTCCTGCCTGCTTGCCCTTGCTTAACTGTGACCTAGTGACCTCCTCCCATCTTTTGATCTTTATTCCTCTAGTTCACTTCCTTTGTCACTATCTCTCCACCCACACCTACTTGCCTTAATCACCTTAACAGCAAAGGCTGAATTACTGTAAACAAAAGGAGTCTGTCTTTTTAGTGCATGAGTCCCCAAATTTGTATATATGAATATGCAATGAACCCCAGGATACTAAGCTTCACTTAAGGATTTTTTCCTACAAGGACTCAGCTGTCACATTTGGGGGCATTTTGTTTTGTTTTGTGAATGTTTAACCAAGCTAATGGAGGAACTATTGGTACAATGAACTCAAAAAATGTACAGGATCAGCAGGGCATAGTGGCTCACGCCTGTAATTTCAGCACTTTGAGAGGCTGAGTTGGGAGGATCACTTGAGCCCAAAAGTTCAAGATCAGACTGGGAAACATAGTGAGACTTCATCTCTAAAAAATTAAAATAAAATAAAATAAATATAAGGAAAAAAGAAAAATGTACTGGATTGAGGGGAAAAATTTATGATGCAAACAGAAGAGCATTTATGATTGAAGTGAGAGAAGGATAATGGGGGAGGATGGTGAAAGAACATCAATCTAAATTTATATTTAAATTTACATGAATCCAGTGCAGGCAGCATCTCAGGGGAGGGAGGAGTCTATTTTTCTGTTGATTTCCTGGGCTAAATTCCTGACTGACTCATTGCTGAAAGTAAATAACATATTATTATAGTTGAAAGATTTTTTTTTAGTGTAGTGATTTCAAACTGTGCTCATTTATATGCAACCCATGAACGCCTCCCTTCTCCTATGTCTCCTTTTGAGTTGTAGGGCCAGTTTGAAGTTTTATATGTCATTTACCAAACTTAGGGTGGTGAGTGGGTGCTGATGGCAGCCTGGTTTGAAAATCTCCACTGGAGAGAAGACACAGCAGGATTCAGATGCAAATGACCAGAGCACTCCAAGTTGGAAAGAACTGCTGAGCGGGTCTGTAGAGCCCATCGCTCTCTCCTGTCCATTCATCAGCTAGGCTGAAGCTCCTGACAGACTCACACCAGTATCTTGCTGCTCCAGGAAGGTCGAAGATGGCAGTTTTCCCAAACTCCGGCTTGCCCAGATGTCTGCTCACCCTCATTCTTCTCCAGCTGCCCAGGCCGGTTTCAGGTAGGTCTCTCTCTCTGGCCTGCAGAGTTAAAACATCTCAATAAATATAAAGTATAAAAAGAAGCTGGAGCCCAACCGCTTCGGCACATGTTCACAGGATCTCCTGGGGCTGTGTCACAAGCCACTGGGCACTCATATCTGGCTGAGAATAAATCTCTTGCAATATTTTACAGAGTTTGACTCTTTTTGTTTGACAAAATAAATTCAACTCATAACGCCTGAGTTTGGGCTCTGGGCTGTGGAGTTGTCTGGAAATGGGTGCTGGGCTCCCACTGCTGCCTTTCACTCAAGGCCCCCAGATATAGCAACCATCTCTTAGTATGTAAAGATCTGATCTCAAATCATCAGGAGCTTCCAGGTTATTTCATTTTTCTTTTTTTCTCTTCTTTTCACCGATGTTTGATGTCCAGGTTATGTCTAAGGTGACAGAAAGAAGCAGAACACTTTCTTGTGCCTGACTGATCAGTTGATGTTTTGTAGGCGATAGGATTCAGATAGTAGCAGTCCTCCAGTGCGTCCTTCCCACTCTCGTTTTCTTCCTCCTCCTCCTCACATCTCAGCCCCAGAGGCCTATTGAAGAATTTCTATTCATTTTACAAAGAAGCTCCTGAGATTTTTATGTTAGTTTTGTCTTTTTATTTTCCTCCTTCTTCTTCTTCCTCTTTTTCTTCTTCCTCTTCTTCACACCACTATACAAAGGAGGAAGTTTAGTTTTGTCTTTTACTTTAAATTACACAAGGTTTTTTTTTCTTTCTCTCTCTGTCTCTTTATTATTTTAAATTGTTTGTAGAGATGGAGTCTCGCTATGTTCCCTAAGGCTGGTCTCGAACTCCTTAGTTGGCTCAAGTGATCTTCCTGCATTGGCCTCCCAAAGTGCTGGGATTACAGGTGTGAGCCACCATACCCAGCTGATTTTCTCTTTAACCTGGCAATGACTCTTGTTTCTGTTTTATTATAGAATGGAAACTGGCTCGATCTTGTGCAGGTCAGTGGCTGGGCACTGCTCTGGGTGCTGAGATTTAACCTCTGAGGTATCCAAAGACCTAAAATAAGTGGAAATGAAAAATGCTGATACCCTTTTAGTGATGAACACAGAGATTTTAAGTTGTGGGAAAAAAAAAAAAAGAAAGAAAGCCTAATACTTCCTTGGAACACAGAGAGGGGCTTTGGAAGATGGCCAAGAGTCCAGCTTCCTGTGAGATTATCTCACGAGGCATTACAAGCCCTGGGCACAGTCAACTCTTAACATCACCCTCTGGCTGCTGGTGACAGAGGGAGCCTGGGGGAATGGAGACCCCTGAGCAGGCCAAACAGCCCTCCCCCTGAGGAGACCTGTCAACTCCTACAGCAGTGCTCTGTTTCTTAGAAGCAAAAATAGTCCTGTAACCATAACACTCACCAATGGTCAGACTTTTTGTTTCTGTCTTTCTCTCCAGTTGAAGTGACTCTGGACCCAAACATAGCCCTCCCTCACCTCTTTCTTTATTAGGATTCAAATCTGTTTGACTGGAAGATTCATGTCAGAAACTGCCTGAAAAACCAGAGAGATGTGACTCCTGGCCCTGTGTGCTAGGCCTGGAAGCCTTCACCTCAGAGAGACATTACCAGGAAGTGGAGGTGGGAGATGGGAAATAATGGTTGGTTGGAGTCTGTAGGAAGAAAATTCTCCTTGCTCTTAAGAATGGGATCTGGGCTGTGGAGTCATCTGTAAATGGGTACTGGGCCCTCTCCCCACTCAAGACCCGTCTCTTCTTGTCAGATCCCAGCCCCCTGGTTGAGATTTTCCTGGACTATGAAGCAGGAGGCATCTCCTTCTACAACATGAGTGACAGAACCCCTTATCTATGCTTTCCCCAAAGGCTCTTTCTCTGGCTCCCTTCAGCCTTTATTCTTCTTGTGGTCATGCGATAAAAAGCCCCTGACCACCTGCCCAATTGTTGATGGACTTTCAGGAGGTCACAGTCTTGTGAAGCCTGGGGCCTAAGGAGATTCTGTTGTCCAGAATTCAGAAAATTCTGCCTCCAGAAATACAAATATGCTCTTTTCTAAACAAGTGACAACACAATGTAGCCATAGGCTCCCTTAAGCAGCCACCTCATGTCAACTAATAGTCTTTGCTCTCTAGCCTCTCTCCTCCAAAGTCCATTTCCTCTCCTGAGGCTTCAGCTATTACTGTCAGACCCTCAGTTACTTCTGATGAACAGGGATTAGGCTTGAGAAAATGGAGATGCATCTAGATTGGCAGATATGGGGGACTTCTTAATGTGCTTTTATTGCTGCCTTATCTCTGAAAACAGGTTCTGGGAGTTTGGGAATAAGTCTGAGGGCATATAAAGGATTGAGACTGAGTGACTTAGGAGTGTGAGAGGAAATATCTTGGTGTTGACAACAGGGTTGATGTGGAGGGGTATTCTCTATGTTATGCATGTAAAAAGAAAAAAAGGAAAAAAAATCATTACTGGGAAAGAAAACACCCCAAGCTGAAGTCCAAGAAAGGTACACAGAAGAAACACAGAAACAGTTGTGTTAGCAGAAGATGACATGAAACCCAGCTGACAGTGAAATTAGGAAGTTGCCTTGGAATTTCAAGAACTTGCATTCTCAAGTTTCTGGTTCTGTGTCCAACAGAGCAGCAAAATCCAGCACTTCATTTGAGTCTCCGTATCATGCTAACAGAAAGACAAGGGGTCGGGAGATGCAGGGATGAGGAGGAGCTCAGGAGTGACAGTGTTGAAGAGATTCTGAGCAGAACTCCACAGTGATCTGTGTAACTGATATCCAACCCTGATCCCTCCATCTTCTGCCTGTCCAACCCTTGCTTATATCTCAATGTAACTTCACTTCATTGTGTCCAAGAAGTTCTCTGATCTTCTCTTCCCCTGTGGATTTAGCAACCCTCCATTTTAGAGGCATTTTCAGGAATCTTTTTGCAATGCATCATCTCTATGAAAGCTCAGCTTCCTGCTCCCCAGGCCGATTTAGCCTAACATCCCTGGGCTACACCACTCCGACAGACATGCTGTCAAATTAGTCACCATCTTTCACACAGCCCATCCCCAGCCCACCCTTCACATATACAAAACCTCTTCTACCTACAGATTGTGTTTCTGTAATAGGAATTAGCTCATGTGCTTTTTGTTAATCCTGGAATTATGACAGCATTATAATGTCGGTGTTCCTTTTACTCATACTCAATTTTCTCCCAAATTAATGTTTTATGCCATTGAGGAAGAGTTATTTGAGTACAAAATACACCAGTAGCTGAGCTCAGAAAACCACAGAGAAATGCACTAGCATATGTAATGCCTTTTTGCCCCATGGTTTTCCTTTTGGCTTAAAAGAAACACAAGACCATAGCTTTGTAGATCACATTTTGTACAAAGATGACAACTTCTCCACCTTTAGCCTGTTGTCACAATGTTACTCAGCCCTTACTCCTGTTGGTGTCCTAGAGCCAGCCAGCTTGCACCAGTTTAGGAGAGGTGATTGTTAAATTTTCAGGAAAGTAGTGAGCAAAAATCACTCATAGTAGGAGTATTTACACCACAGAAATTGCCAGACAATACTAAACAAGGCATTTCTTCCTGCATACGATTTATTAGCCCACCATTGCTTTGTTCCCAAATTCAGCAAACTCATCTTTTTGGTATACTTCTTTTTGAGATGGAGTTTTGCTCTTGTTGCCCAGGCTAGAGTGCAATGGTGCGTTCTCGACTCATCGCAATCTCCGCCTCCCAGATTCAAGTGATTTTCCTGCCTCAGCCTCCCGAGTTGCTGGGATTGCAGGCATGTGCCACCATGCTTGGCTAATTTTGTATTTTTAGTAGAGACGGGGTTTCTCCATGTTAGTCAGGCTGGTCTCAAACTCCCGACCTCAGGTGATCCGCCTGCCTCGGCCTCCCAAAGTGCTGGGATTACAGGTGTGAGCCACCACACCCAGCCAGTATACTTCTTTCTATTAAGCCACATTCACCTACCTTCAGGTAAAGCCCTACATTTACTATTCAACATGTTTAGTTATTAGGAGTTTGGGTAACTGTGCTAAAAGTATCACTATCATTGATGTTTTTATTAGTGTTCTTTTTTTCTCTTTTTAAGGGTTTTTATGGACAATTTGGTGGGCATTAGGGAATGGGTGCTGCTGATTGGTTGGCTTTATTAGTGTTTTGGAAACAAACCTGCATGGGTTTTTAGTTGTCTAAGCCCAACTCTATTTTTTTGTAAGCCCTGGTGTTTTTGTTGCATGATTTTGCAGAATTCAAGGTGTTTGTTGTTTTTTTTTTCCAGGAAAATAATATGTTGGGTTATTGCAGAACACATACTTTATTTTCTCTAAAATCCCATAAATGCTTGGTTCCAGAATTTCAAGCATCGTTTTTTTGTTTTTGTTTTTGTTTTTTTTGTAGAGATGAGGAAGTTGAGGCCAAGAAAAGTGAAAGTATTTAGTTAAAAACACATAGTAAGTAACTGAGCTGCAAGTAAACCAGTCTCCCAGCTATTCATGCAGTAAAATGACTGAACTACAAATGGGAATGAGAACAGATTAAACTAATCTGGAGCCAGAGTTGTCAGAAAGTTCTCTAGGGAAATCCATGAGCATGTCCCCATTGGTTCAAGGATTTCTTATGCAGAGGGAGAGAAATAATGTGATTTCTCTCACATGAACTCAGGGGCCAACTTTGGATAGAACTGAAAGCTGTACCTGAGAAACAAAGAGAAATATTCCTTCCTCCTTCATTTTATACTATTTCCAGCACCAAAACCTTTTCTTCTCTCTGCCTGCCCCCTTCCACACAAACTGTCCAACTCCATTCTCATTTCCCCACTGAGGTGGATGCTGTGGTGCCCTGCCCTGGTCACTCCGTGTTGGACTGAGACACACAATCAACCAGCTGCAGAGAGTGTTGGTGGCTCAGGGCCCTCAGCTGACTCCATACCATGAATTGTTAAAGAGCCAAAGAGAGCCCTGTTGCCCAAGGTTATTCCACCTCTCAGTGAGTGGACCATATCCAATGACTGGAAAACATAGGTGTAAAGGTCCTGGACCCCTTGCACAAGGTACACAACTCTGAAGGGTCACCCCAGTTCCAGAGTTAATTGTGAGACTGCATTATATTTCAACTTCTCCTTCTGTCTATCCTCTTTCCTTAACTTCCTCAAGGTATTGATGCTGAGGGGCTCTCCAGTGGATGTCCTATAGTCTATTTCTCTGGAACCACCAAAGACAGGGATTCTCAAAAGTGTGGTCTGACCCTAAGATTCTTTCAGGGGATCCATGAGGTGAAGACTTTTTTTTTTTTTTTTTTTTTTTTTTTTTGAGATGGAGTCTCACTCTGTCACCCAGGCTGGAGTGCAATGGTACGATCTCAGCTCACTGCAACCTCTGCCTCCTGGGTTCAAGCTATTCTCCTGTCTCAGCTTCCCAAGTAGCTGGGACTGCAGGTGTACACCACCACTCCTGCCTAATTTTTATATTTTTAGTAGAGATGGAGTTTCACCATATTGGTCAAGCTGGTCTCAAACTCCTGACCTCAGGTGATCCACCCATCTCTGCCTCCCAAAGTGCTGAGATTACAGGTGTGAGCCACCACACCTGGCCAAGACAATTTTTATAATGATACTAAAATGTTATTTGTGGCTGGGCATGGTGGCTCGTGCCTGTAATCCCAACGCTTTGGGAGACCAAGGCAGGCAGATCACTTGATGCCAGAAGTTTGAGACCAGCCTGGGCAACATGGTGAAACCCCGATCTCTACAAAAAATACATAAAATTATCTGGGCATGGTGGTGAGTTCCTGTAGTCCCAGCTACTCAGGAGGCTGATGTGGGAGGATCACCTGAGCCTCGGAAGTCGAGGATGCAGTGAGCCATGATCACGCCTCTACACTCCAGCTTGGGTGACAGAGTGAGAACTCTGTTTCAAAAAAAAAAGAAGCGAGAGGATCACTTGAGCCCAGGAATTCAAGACCAGCCTGGACAACATAGTGAGACCCCCATCTCTATTTTTAAAAATAAATAAATAAATTTTTTTTAAGTTATTTGCCTCTTTTACTCACATACTCTCACATGTGTGCATTGGAGTTTTCCAGATGTTGAAGACATGATGACATCATCCCTCTGACACCTACTGGAATGTATGTCACAATGTGTATTATTGTGTTTAAAATGCTGTGTTTTAAGGGCCGGGCATGGTGGCTCACACCTGTAATCCCAGCACTCAGGGAGGCCGAGGCAAGCCGATCACTTGAGCCCAGGAGTCAGACCTGGCCAACATGGTGAAACCTTGTCTCTATGAAAAATAAAAAAAATAGCCAGACATGGTGGTGCGTGCCTGTAATCCCAGCTACCAGGAAACTGAGGCAGGAGAATCACTTGAATTTGGGAGGCGGAGGTTGCAGTGAGCCGAGATTGTACCACTACACTCCAGCCAGGGCAACAGAGCGAGACTCTGTCTCATTTAAAAAAAAAAAAAAAAAAACCTGTTTTATTTATTTATTTGAGACAGGGTCTCAATCATTCGCCTAGGCTGGAGAGCAGTGGTGCCATCTAGACTCACTGCAACCTTCACCTCCCAGGCTCAAGTGATGTTCCTGCCTCAGCTTCCCATGTAGCTGAAATTACAGGTGCATGCCACCACACATAGCTAATTTTTGTATTTTTTTGTAGAGACAAGGTCTCACTATGTTGCCCAGGCTTGTCTTGAACTCCTGAGCTCAAGCGATCCACCCACCTTGGCCTCCCAACGTGCTGGAGTTACAGATGTGCACCACCACACCCAGCCCAGTTTTAATTTTTAAATGCTAAGTGTTGATAGATATAACTCACATAAATAAAAACTCTCTGGGATTCTCAATTATTTTCAAGAGTATAAGAAGGTCATGAGACCAAAACATCTGAGAATTGCTGCTCTAAGATAACCAAATCTACCCTGGGAGGAAAAGGCTGAGGTTTTAAAGCACAAGTTATTTTCAAATTATATTTTTAGACATTAAACACGTGTGCATGCACGCACACACACACACACACGTAGAGAAGTCAGTGAGAATGGTTAAGTGAGGACTTCTGAAAATCCCTCCCTCCATAAAAGCAATAAACACTGGCAAAGATTGGCAGAAAAGGCCAGGTGCAGTGGCTCACGCCTGTAATCCCTGCACTGTGGGAGGCCAATCAACTGAGGTTGGGATTTCGAGACCAGCCTGACCAACATGGAGAAACCCCATCTCTACTAAAAATACAAAATTAGCCAGGCATGGTGGTGCATGCCTGTAATCCCAGCCACTCAGGAGGCTGAGGCAGGAGAATCTCTTGAACCCAGGAGGCAGAGGTTGCAGTGAGCCAAGATCGTGCCATTGCACTCTAGCCTGGGCAACAAGAGTGAAACTCCATCTCGAAAAAAAAAAAAAATTGCCAGAATCAACTTTCTCAGAACTCTGTAAATTAACCTAAGGCTTGCAGCAATCAGAGTGAATTTTATTCAAGAAAAATGGCTGAACCTCAGTAAGAACAGTAAGTTTTATAGGCATTTTAACATGTCCTATTACACTACCACCACCCCACCACAGCTCTGCAGTAGCCTAGAAACCACCCCACAATCACAGTGAAAAACAGCGCCTGACAGTCACTGGAGGGAATAGAAAGGGGTTGGGGCTCCTTCAAAACCCCATTCCTAGAGAATTGTCATTACTAGACCTGCCTGGTTGTTCCTTGTGTAGGGGAGGGAAAAATCTGCCTCTCTCTACCCCTCTAGGTTATTTGGCTAGGCTATTAATTAAATTGATCTAAAACAGATTAACAGGAGAAAAACCATTTTAATTACATGCGTATGTACAGGAGTCCCTCAAATCTCAAAATATGAGACTCAAAGAAGGGCCGGATGATTGAAGTTAATATAGCATCCTGAGCTACAGAAAGGAGGAGGTCAGGGCTTCTGGGAAATGATGGAGACAAATTATGGGATGGTGAGAGAAGAAAATGTATGGTGAGTAAAGGTTACCTTGTTACAGATAAAAGTTCCCCAAGTGGTAAAACTTGTCTCAAAGCAGTTCTCTTCCTGGTATAAATACCTCTACTAGTAAAAATTTCTTTTATAGATGTAAATTTTTCCTTACAAAAGGGGTGTTTTATAATTCATTTTAGACAGTTGAGGGGAAGGCAAGGAGATTTTTCTATGTTGGCTGGTCTTTAATTTCTTTTAGCTCAAAAAGATCAGTATGCCAGGGTGGCATATTTTGAGATGACATATTCTGGTCTCCTGCACTCATATTTTTGGATGGTGTGTCCTGAAACTCAGCACCCAGAAGACGTCACTTGCAAGCTTTGTCCTTATTTGATCTGACTCAAAGCTCACCAAGTGTGAACAGGGTTTTCTCTGGGAGCATTTGTTGACAATAACCAGTGACAATTGTTTAACATCACAGCTGTCTGAGATGGTGGGTAATCATTGGAGCAAACAATAACTAAAAAGCTTAATAGGAAAGGCTGAGGAGTGAAATATATACAGAGGGCTTTGAAAATCTCTGACGTATTTCTTGGATTCTAGAAGTCCACACATATACATAGGGTTGTGCACATGCCCAGGGCTGTATGTGTGCCCTGGAAAGACCTGAGAAGGCCCTAAGTTCTCACTCTAGCTGATCTTGAGGCTCTGTGTGGCCTCATCCTTCACAGGATGGGGACCCACTGCCACCACCACCAAATTCCTGGTCTCAGAGTCATGTAGAGAGGGCCTGGCCATCTTGACTACCACAGCACAGCACACTCTACCCCATGCCTGGTGGTAAATGAGCTCTTCCCTCTGGTCGTATAAAAGGACCTCTTCCAGTTGCCGCATTGACATCCATTTTAGGCCCCAAACCCACCTCTCTTCCCGATTAAACTGTTGCCTTAGTAGCTCATTAGCTTATAACCATAGGGCGAAGTCCCGTCTCAGGGAAACTATTGCTGCCACAGGGTTGTCAACCAAGGAGAAAAGTGTGAGAAAATGACATGTTGTAAACCACTTGCTTTAACATCAGGGTGGCACATTCAACCTAATGCTTGATTGACACTGTACGCTTGGACTTACAGTCCTCTCTCTCTATATATATAGAGAGAGAGGGGGGTGGGGGGAGAGAGAGAGAGACAGAGAACTATGGGGCCTCCTAAGGAGAAGAGGAAACCACAAATGAAGGTCAGAGACAGAAGTGGATAGAAAGCTGGGAGAGGGAAACAGCTGTGAGCCTGATTAAATTCCACCATGACAGCTATGAGGCCCAGGAGCTGACAGCCCATTTCCACCCAACCTCAAAGATTTCCAGTCCACACTGGAAATCTCCAGGCCTAGAACTGGGATGAAGGAATATTGTACTCTAAGTTTCCAGGAGAACAAACTCATGATAAGCTGACTTGGTTCAGGTGATCCTAGAATAACTAAGGCTGTAGGCATGGTTACCCATGACCTGAGTTTGAGCTTACTGGCAAGCAAGTAAGTAGTGAACCCGGGCTATCATTAGGTTCATCCTCAGTAGCTGGAGGGGACTGAAAGTGAGCCGGGCATCTAAAATGATGGCTTTAAGGGTAGTGTTTTGGATTCAAACCAATTCAGTAATGCATTTTTGTAATAATGACCTGGAAAAAAATGTTGTAAAAAAATAAATTTATCAATGTTGGTCAAAACCATCATTAATGCAGTAGTCAGATCTGGAAATATTTAATAGGAAAGTATAAAATCGGTCTTTTATGGCTGCAGCTCTAGAGGAGTTGTATGCTTCTTTCATTTATTTCTGGTATTGCTGATACTCTTTGAACAGTTTTGTTTAAAGAAAAGGTACAACACTAAGTTTCAGGAAGAGAGAAATTCAGCCGTGGTCTCACTGGTTGTATTTTTAAAAAATCATTTTATTAGACCATTTTCACATTGCTATAAAGAACTATTTGAGACTGGGTAATTTATAAATAAAAGAGATTTAATTGACTCACAGTTCTGCATGGCTGTGAGGCCTCAGGAAACTTACAATTGTGGCAAAAGGTGAAGGAAAAGCAAGCACCTTCTTCACAAGGTAGCAGGAGAGAGAGAGGGAGGGGTGAGAGGGAAAGTGTCACACTTTTAAACCATCAGATCTCGTAAGAACTCATTCACTATCACGAGAACAGCATGGTGGAAACTGCCCCCATGATCCAATCACCTCCCGTCAGGTCCCTTCTTCAACACATGGGAATTAAAATTAAAGATGAGATTTGAGTGGGGACACAGATCCAAACCATATCAGTCTTATCTTCATGGTGTCTCTGTTTCTTCATCTGTACAAAGAGAGTTAAACCTGAGGACTTTTTAAAATGAATTTGTGTGTGCATGTGTGTTTAAGTTATAGAATGTTTCTATTCACTCTTTTAGAGTTCTCATGACAACCCCGTGAGACAGTTTATTTATTTTATTTTATTTTATTTTTTTCTTTGAGACAGAGTCTCGGTCTTGCCCAGGCTTGAGTGCTGTGGTACAATCATGGTTCATTGCAGCCTCAACTTCCTGGGCTCAAGCAATCCTCCCACCTCAGCCTCCTGAGTAGTTGGGGTGGGAAGCGCATGCCACCACACCTAGCTAATTTTTTATTTTTTTGTGGAAACAGGGTCTCACTATGTTGCCCAGGCTGAGATAGAGATTATTAAGTCCATATTGTGGTTGATAAAACTGAGGTCTGGAAAATTTAAGTCTTTTCCTTTCTGAATATTTCCAGATAAAATAAAAAAGAAACTGTTTTGTTTTTTCTTTTCTAAATCCTACTCATCTATATCAATTAGCTATTGTTGCTTAGTAAACCATTCAAAAACTCAGTGGCTTTAAAAAGCAAGCATATCTATTGCTTACATTTCTACAAGATGACTTGGGTTTGGCTAATCTAAGTTAAGTTCAGATAGGGTGCTCTACTTCTCACCTGCCAGTTTATGTGTCAACTGGAATACCTCTGCTCTATGAATCTACCAACCTCCTGGGACCAGTAAGCAAGCCAAGGTATCTACTTCTCATGCTGCCGGCAGAGACAGAAGAGGATGAGAAGTGACAGTCATGAGGCTTTTAAGTCCTATGATTAGAACTGGCACACTATCATTATCACCCACATGCTACTGGCCAAAAAAGTCATATGGGCAAGCCTAGAGTCAAGAGGTAGGACATGTATTTCACCCATGAAGAAGCATTGCAAAGGTTTCAGGGATGGCCAATAAGTCCTTCAACCACAACATATCTCTAGGCCATAATTATTCATGTCTCTCACACATACAAAAATATCAATACATTCAATCCCAATCACGGGACCTTCAAAAGTCTTACCCATCCTGTCATCATTCTTAAAGTCCAGCACCTCATGTTCTACCTGAGGCTTGATCCAGCTCCTCTTGATCTGGAGACCAATGAACAAAAAAAGGATAAGTCCATCCACCATCAGCATAGATCCCTGCATTACACACACACACCCAATGTACAATGGTGGAATAGAAGCAGAATTACCACATTAACTTCCGTTTGAGAGAGAATTATTGGAGACCCATAGCTGTCACAGTTCCACAGCAATTATGAAATGAAATCCCACTGGGCAAATGTTGCCATTCTTCCTTACTTTGTGATAGAGTCTGTTCCTTGATTAGGCTGTGGTTCTGTTCACTGGGAGTGGCTCTGGTGTCCTTGTCCTCCACAGCTCTTGGTTCCACCCTTTGGGAGAGTCTTCATTTTCCATCCTCCTCAGCCCCTTCTGAAGAGAACTTTAGAGAATAAACCATTTTGGTCTGCTGAGTAACTTTCTCAGCCAGCTTCATGGCATTCAAAATTGGGAGTCCAAACAATCTCAGTCTCTTCTAATGTAGGCTGACTTTGTCAATACAGTTTTCTCAAGGCTTTGTGAGTTTTCTTTGTATTTGATTTGAGTTCACTCGCATGTCAAAAGCAACACCCAAATTATTTTAGAGAAATACCTCTTTCTCTAAATCTTATTTGGGGTACAGCAAGCTGTTATGGGTCCACACCCTTTAAGCTACCCAGAAACCCTCTTGTACATTACCTTATTCCTTTCAAGGGATTTGAAAAGTATTTTGGTCTACACTGGGCTGTAATAATAACAATAATAATAATAATAAAGAAGTATGTTACAGCCACACCCATCATTTGATCTTAAGCCAGAAGCCATATCTTACATGGCAGTCCCTGAATTTCATCTTTGCTCCCAGAGTATGTCAACTGCTGGCTGGAGATCTACTGTCTCATCTACACTCATAGATGAAAAACAGTTTTATTTTTCAACCCAGAAGCTCAAAGTTCTTTATCTTCTAAATTCTACTTAAAAGCTTGCCTGGGCCGTGCCCAATGGCTCACACCTATAATCCTAGTACCTTGGGAGGCCGAGGAGGGTGGATTGCTTGAGGCCAAGAGTTCAAGACCAGCCTGGGCAACATGGCAAAACTCTGTCTCTACTAAAAATACAAAAATTAGCCGGGTGTGGTGGTGCATCCCTGTAGTCCCGGCTACTTGGGAGGCTGAGGCACAAGAATCACTTGAGCCTGGGAGGCAGAGGTTGCAGTGAGCGAGATCGATATTGCACCAGTGCACTCCAGCCTGGGTGACAGGGCAAGACCCTGTCTCAAAAAAAACAAAACTTGCCCATTCTTTCCTGAGCCCACCTCTTTCCTGCAGTATCTTATATGCAACTAAAAGCAATTAACTCACATGTCCAACATTTTGCCTGGAAATTTCTTTGCCTAAATCCAAAAGTTCATTAGATAACATTTTATATCTCTCAAGTTCTACAGGCAACAGTTTGAATAAATATTTGGTAAATACATAACACAGGTCGCCATTTCTTCTAGCCTTCTCTGAGGGAAAAAAGCAGGTTTTCTCTCCCTCTACTCACACACTCAAACACAGAACACTTTTGTGATCAGACATATGGGGTTGGCCTCTGCTAACCACAAGGCAATTATCCAGTGGACACCAATTGGGTATCTTATAATTCAATTCTGACACCATCTACCTGGAGATAGTGACAGATCTCACAAGTTGGGGGCTGGGTCCAATAAGACTGCCCCCACTTCAGATGCCATTCTAAAATCTGGGCCACCCATTCTTCTGACCCAACAGCTACAAACCAGGGTTTCCACGACCTCTTTTTAGCGGGGAGGTTCATTAATTTGCTAGGATGACTCAAAACTCAGAGAAATGCTTACTTACATTTACTTGTTTATTCACTTATTTTTATTTATTTATTTTTTTTTGCTAAACATCTCCTTGCAGACATTTACTGGGTTACTGTAAAGAATATTACAAAAGATAAGCTCCACAGCCAGATGAAGAGATGGACAGGACAAGGTATGTGTGTGGATGGGAGGGCGACACGGAGTGGCCATGCCCTTTCTGGGCATACCATTCTCTAAGCACCTCCATGTGCTAAACAATCTGGAAGCTCACAGAGAGCTGTAGTTGTATAGTTATTGTCAGGCCTCTGAGCCCAAGCTAAGCCATCATATCCCCTGTGACCTGCACATATACATCCAGATGACCTGAAGCAACTGAAGATCCACAAAAGAAGTGAAACTAGCTTTAACTGATGACATTCTACCATTGTGATTTGTTGCTGCCCCACCCTAACCGATACGATATAGTTTCCCCAGCCCTTAAGAAGGTACTTTGTAATATTCTCCCCCACCCTTAAGAATGTACTTTGTACACCTATCCCAAACCTATAAGAACTACTGATAATCCCACCACCCTTTGCTGACTCCTTTTTCGGACTCAGCCCGCCTGCACCCAGGTGAAATAAATAGCCTTGTTGCTCACACAAAGCCTGTTTGGTGGTCTCTTCACAGTGACAGGTGTGACAGTTATATAGTTGTATAGTTTGTGTAGAGCTTTGTCTGCAAACCCCATACCATTTCCTGGAGGTTGGCCAGTGGTGCTAAAAGTTCTAACCCTCTACTCCTCTGATCACTTAGTCTTTCTGGTGATTGGCCCTGTCCTGAGGCTATCTAGGGGCCCTACCCTAACTTATCGAATTTAATAGCTCAGGTGTTATCTAATTGGCTCACTATGAATAACAAAAGACACTCCTAAGAATTTTCACTCAGGACATTTCAAGGGTTTTTTTCTCAGTACAAAGACCAAATATATTTCATATTATACCACGCCTTCCATAACAGTTTCCAGCCATTTTCAGCTTCCTATTAAGATTTTTTTTAGCTCCCGCCTATCCAAAATCAATGCCACATATTTTTGGTTTTCAATATTGTAACACCTCACTTTCAAGTATCAATTTCTGTATTGTGTAGCTATCGCTGAGTAAAAAATCACCCCAAACTCACTGACTTACAACAACTCTTATTATTGTTCATCTTTTGGGTCTCAGCTGAGTGTGGCTGATCTAGTCTGATGATGAGTTCTCATGCCTTCAGGGTCCCCCCTTCCAACACCTGCCTAAATTTAAAAAACAAAACAAAACCAACACCTTCATAGCAGTGACCACATGGCCAGAGTTAGCCACTTATTCCAGAGTTTTTAGAGATATGAAACTTGCTCCAAAAATCTCCACTTAAAGAAACTGAAGATTAAGAAACAAAACAAAACAAAAACAAAAAACGCAGATTGGGTGCAGTGGCTCAGGCCTGTAATCACAGCACTTTAGGAGGCCAAGGCGGGAGGATCACTTGAACTCAGGAGTTCAAGACCAGCCTGGGCAACAGAGCGAGACCTTGTCTCTACTAAAAATTAAAAAAAACAGCCTGGCTAACATAGTGAAACCCTGTCTCTACAAAAATACAAATATCAGCTGGGAGTGGTGGCACGCGCCTATAGGCCCAGCTACTCCTGCGGCTGAAGCAAAAGAATTGCTTGAACCCAGGAGGCAGAGGTTGCAGTGAGCTGAGATAGCACCACTGTGTTGTAACCAAGTGATTTATAGAGAAATGCCACACTTTGAGACTAATTCAGGAGTCCTTTATTGCCGGCAACTGAGAGATGGCTAGCGCTCAAAATTATCTTGGCCCCCAAGAAGGGGCTAGATTTTCTTTTACACTTTGATTTATAAAGAGGAGGGGGAGCCTAGCTGAAGCAATCTTACAGAAGTAAAACAGACAAAAAAAGTTAAAAGACAAATGGTTATGGGAAAACAAACAGTTCCAGGTGCAGGGGCTTTAAATCCATCATAAGGTGATAGATGCAGGCCTTTTGGATACCATCAACCGGACACAAATGTGGGGGCTTAGGGTACTATCAACCGGGCGAATACCTGGGAACTGCGGATATAGCTTGCCACAGTATCTTATCAGTTAATTGCATTATTTGATGTGCTGGGAGTTAGCTTGCACAAGTTAACTCCTTGAGGAAGCGGGTGGGTAAGGGGCTGCAAGTGAAGAAGCCAAAATGGAGTTTGTCTGGCTCTCTCAGCTAAGGGAGAGTCAATTCAGGTTAGAACAAGGTAGGGTATCACAACTGTACTTCAGCCTGGGTGACAGAGTGAGACTACATCTCAAAAAATAAAAAAAATAAAAACAGCTGAGTGTGGTGGCACACATCTCTAGTCCCAGCTACTCGGGAGGCTGAGGTGGCAGGATCATTTAAGCCCAGAGGTTGAAGCTGCAGTAACCAAGCCTGGACAACAAAGCAGGACACTGTCTCAATAAATAAATAAATAACCAATACCTGAAGGAAAGTAACATCTCAATAGTGCCTGTTTAAAAAGCAGAGAGGGGCTCCTCAGGAAGCTGACTTATTCCTGATTCTGTGTGACTCTTGAGAAGGTAGAGAAAGGGAAGACAGAAGAATCTCCAAAGACGAGACCCCTTGCCACTTCATGTCACATTTTCCCCATTCCTACTCACCTCCCCTTATTCTCACTTTCCTGATCCTCCTCATTTCCCATACTGTATTTATTAGTTTGGAGGGATTTAAACATCAACTCCAATGGTTTATTTTTTTTGTTTCTTTTTTTCACAAGCCCTTTCTCATAATATCTCTTGCTTATCTCCCTCCTTCTCTCTCTCAGAAAGATTCAAAACTTTTTTGAGATGATCAGGTTGGACTTGGAGCCACTGTTTCTTGCTGTAGGAGGGAAGAATGGATTGGAGGACAGATGCAGCAGTCACAGAAGGCCCTGAGTCGCCCCCGACTCCCACACCAATCGTGCAATTAGGGGGAAAATACTTCCTCAGAGTTTCTCATCAACTTTTCTGGGGTATTTTGTTTTAGCTCCCTTACTCTAAGAGTGATTCTCTGCTCAGTGACTGTAACATGCCTCAGACTTCCCATTTAGACAATAATTTTTCTTTCAGAAATGAAATGGGGGGAAAACAGAGAAACGATGAATTTACTTCCTGGTCCATTTCACCACACCAGGCTATTTGTCAGGAATGTTCCATCCTGGTGGGGATTTAAACCTTAAACATGTGCTTGGATTCACACACTTTATGATGATTTCCAATCAAAAGTCATCTAAATGTATACATCTGGAATCTAGAAAATGATTCTAGGTTTTTCAAAATGGAAGGGACAATAAAAGTTATAAAAGCCAAATATGGCTGTGCGCAATGGCTCAAGCCTGTAATCCCAACACTTTGGGAGGCCAATGTGGGCAGATCACCTGAGATCAGGAATTTGAGATCAGCCTGGCCAACATGGTGAAACCCCATCTCTACTAAAAATACAACAATTAGCCAGGTGTGGTGGCAGGCCCCTGTAATCCCACCTTCTCAGGAGGCTGAGGCAAGAGAATCGCTTGAGCCCAGGAGGCGGAGGTTGCAGTGAGCAGAGATCGAGCCACTGCACTCCAGCCTGCAGGACAGAGTAAGACTCTGTCTCCAAAAAAAAAAAAAAAAAAAAAAAAAAAGCCAAATACCTTTTAGACCTGAAAGAGAATGAGGGCTCTGATTGAGAAAGAAAAAAAGCAGGCCTGACAGCTATCAGCTGAGAACAGGTCAGGCACTCCCAGCTAGGCTGTGTGTTTCCTACTGAAAATAAGAAACTTCACAGAGCACTAAATATCAAACAAGGCTATTCTGTGACTGTGACTGAGTGAGATAAAAACAAGACCACTTCATAAGCTTGCCAGAGCACAGACAAAATGACCATACATACCCCTCTCCTGGCTAACCAGAGTAACTGCTGCTTCTTTACCAACTACAACTTGAGCCTTCTCTGTTCTCCTACCTCCTAATAAAAAGCACTGGAATAGGGCCGGGCACGGTGGCTCACTCCCGTAATCCCAGCACTTTGAGAGGCGGAGGCAGGAGGATAGCTTGAGCCCAGGAGTTCAAGACCAGCATAGTGAGACCCTATCTCTACCAAAAATAAAAAAATTAGCTGGGTTTGATGGTACACACCTGTAATCCCAGTTACTGAGGAGGTTGAGGAGGGAGGATCGCTTGAGCCCGGGAGGTGGAGGTTTCAGTGACCTGAGATGGCACCACTGCATTCCATCCTGGGTGACAAAGTGACACCTTGTCTCAAAAACAAAAACACACAAAACATTGTCTAATGCTTCATGACATTCATCCAGATCAATCCATTGCTTTCTTGAACATCTCCCAAATCACCTACAACAAATTCCTCCCATATTTTCTCGTGGGTGATGTGCTCCACCTTCCAATTCCCCATGGTGTGTGGAATCTGCCCACAGTGTGTGGAATCCAGGCTGCTGTAACAAGTATCCATAAACCCACTTGGTTGGGCTCCAGGGGGCTCCAGCTGATGAGGTTCAGCACGGCCACAGGTCAGAGCCCACTATAATCCTCCCAGTGCCACTCTACCCACCCCAAACTTGGCCCTAAGACTTTTCGTTCCCAGGTACAGCAAAATTTCCTAGCATCTAAAGCCAAAAGGAACTTCCCACAGATTTCTAAGAACAAAAACTGAAACAAAAAGCAAGTTCATGATTTACTGATAATGTTTCAGTAATCAGGTATTCACAGAAGGGAACAGTTGTTTCATTGTGTGTTTCATGCACACATTCCATCTTCCTTCCGACATCTTTAACTCAAATGATAATTTTTTTTTCATTTTCTAAATACACTCATCAAAGGGCTTGAAAAATTCTGAGTTTTTACCCCTATTGTTCCACAGACAACAAACCTTTTATAAACCCCTCCGTTACTGCAAAATGGAAAAGAGCACAATTGTGTCCAGGTCAGAGACTCTTCACTTCTCCAGGATTCTGAGCTCCTTCCTCCCAAGGGCTCAAGGCCTCAGGATATATGAAAATGAAGAATATTTGAGACCCTGTCTCTACCAAAAAAACGAAAGTAGGGTGAAGTCAGGACAATAATGAATTCATAGGCTGCTCCTAAGATGTCTAAGTCTTGCATTTTCACATTTATCATAGCCTGTCCTCGCGCGGGAGAATGTACACCTGTTTTGGAAGGATCTACCCCACCAGGTAACAGGAAGAAAGACTAAGATGAACAGATATGGAAGATAGCTCAGAGGCTGCAATGGGATAAATTCTGGGCAGAACTTAAACAGTGGTCCACACAACCTTGATCCCTTCCCTGAACTCTTTCTCTCTTACTCAATCCAACCTCAATTTATTGGCTCCCATAAGTTCCCTGTCTACCCCTCTTGTTCTAGGAACTCTCCATTTCAAAAGTACTTCCAAGAATATAATTCAGGGACGTCCACACTCCACCAGATCTCAGCCTTTTGCTTCCCCAGGGCAAATCCCTGCTAACCCCTCTTCCACACAGAAGTCCACCATCTTCATCTCCACACCATCTTCACTTCACTTCCCCTCCACCTTCACATATGCAAGCTGTTGTGCATAAATTACACAAATTATAATTATAACATTATACAAACTCTGTATGTATAATTTTAACACGGGCTTGGTAAATAGCGGAATTATGTCACTATAATAATGTTGAAGCACCATTAGGTCATATCTGATTATTACTACCATATCAATAGTGTGTGCCCCCAAGAAAGAGCAGCTGACCACAAAGCTCACTAGCAAGCCACAGAAGAATACAGTATTGTACATGATGCCCATTCACCCCAGTCCTTTGTCTTGGCTCAGTATGGCCACATGTATAACAAGCCCAAGACCTTGAGCCAGAACCATCCCTCAGAGGCATCTCCATAATTCATGCAAAGCTGGTAGCTGCCTCTTCACAGAAAGCTTCTGAATAAGGAGCAAGATAAAGAGCTATAGCTGGGTGGGTGCAGTGGCACGTGCCTGTATTCCTAGCTACTGGAGAGGCTGAAGTGGGAAGTCCCTTGAGCCCAGGAATTTTGAGTCCAGCCTGGGCAATATAGCAAGACCACCCCCCAACCCCGCACCCTACAGTGAACACCACCCCCACTCAAGAAAGAGAAAAAAAAAGAAGAGCTGTAGGCTGTAGATCTTGCCCTGTGGACCTGTGGACCAGAGCAACTAGCAGTGAGAATCCTGGTCCTATTCCAGACCTACTAAATCAGAATCTCTTTTTCAGTAAGACCCAAGTGCTGCTCTGGGAAGAATGAAGAGAGGGGATTGATAAATTACCTGATATGCTTGACTATGGAAACTGTGCTTAGAGTCAATTAGAGGAGTGGGAAAAACCTGTGAGGGGAATAAAGAAAACTAAACAAAGGAACAAAAATGAATCATTTCACCCCCTCCCTACTCCTAAAAAAACAAGAGGTTGTACATGAAAATAAATGTAATCATATATGATACTTGGTCCCGTAAAACTATAGTTACATAGCCACAGTATTGGAAATATGAAACAGAAGTTGTGATGTATTACTACTGGTGGTATAAGAGAGCTAAATCATAATTGATCATAATAGGGTATAGAAAAGTAATATCTAGAAATGGATATATAGAGAAATAGCAGCATAAATATGGTATTGTCTCTAGAAATATGCAGATAAGTACCAGATAAAACAACTGAGCACTTAAAGAAGCTGTTTCTGGGGATTCAGGAGTAATAGGTTGGAAGTGGGAAGTGGAACTGACATTTCTTAAAAGCTCTTTGTCCCATTTGGTTTTTTTTTTTTTAAATACATGTAATACATATAAAGAGCTTTTTTAAAAACTTTGACAGAATATGATATTGTCTTGAGAAATATGTAGATAAGTACCACATAAAACAACTGAACCACATTTAAAAAGAAAAGACGTTGACTGGGCGTGGTGGCTCACACCTGTATTCCCAGCACTTTGGGAGGTCAAGGCGGCCAGATCACTTGAGGTCAGGAATTCAAGACCAGCCTGGCCAACACGGTGAAACCCCATCTCTACTAAAAGTACAAAAATTAGCCAGGCATGGTGGTGCATGTCTATAATCCCAGCTACTTGGGAGGCTGAGGCACGAGAATCGCTTTAACCCAGGAGGTTGTAGTAAGCCGAGATTGTGCCACTGCACTCCAGCCTGGGTGACAGAGTAAGACTCCGTCTCAAAATAAATAAATAGACTCAAATGGTTGCCTCAGTGATGAAAGTCAAGTAAGATGAGAACGAGAGTAACCATTGAATTTGACATGAGGATAACACTGAGAAATTTGAACAGATTATAGTGAAAAGCAGGGAGGGGAAACAAATGCTGACATTTTATCATTAGGTTCCATATGAAGCATATCATATTCCTCAGCCCAAATGATTTCATGTCTAAGAAGAAGAAGTTTTTGTTTCTATCTCGCAGTGGGCCTGGGAAGAGCAGGAACTTCCTAAGAGCAGCACTACCTCACAAGGCCTCTCCCAATCAGGAACCATGACAGGCAGGGGCATCCTAGGGGCATCCTAGAGGTTCTGTTCTCTAAACCTTGGGAAATTTAGAGATCCTGTCTTTCATTGTGTAAGACTGATGACTTGGTTTCTGTCAAAATGACCCAGATGCTATCCAATCAAAATAGTGTCTGTTATGCAATAGCTTGAGCTCCAAGTACTTTCTTCTTCTTTCCCCCAGACCCTTTCTTTTCAGTATGGCTCCATTAGTTGCAAGTAAAAGCTCTTTTTCCCCACTGAAAACAATGTCTTATGAGAATATGAAGCATGAGACAAAAGTATCATTGAAAGGGGCTGATAAGAGAAGTGAAATGAGGAAGGGGAAATAGATTATAGGTGATATGATCAGAAAGTTAAGCATGAAGAGGAAAATGGGACAGGAGCCTTTCAAACTAGGAAGGCTAAGGAACGATGGGTTTGAATGAAGCCACAAATTCTATTTCAGTCTATGTGCTGATGAAAAGACAGGGAGTAAGAACTAGGAAAGCTCAGTTTAAGAGGGGAAGACAAGCTTGGAAACAAAAGATGACAATAAACACATCTGCTTCTGAAACTAGGGCTCAGATCAGGTGTCTGCCATGAGAAAGGGACCAAGTGTCACAGGATACACCTGGCCCATCTTCCAGGAAAGCCTACTTCTCTTGGAGGGGACAAAGGCTAATCAGGAGAAGCCCTAGAAGTGAGGTTGCATCTGCTTGATGCAATGTCTGAAAGACATTGCAGAAGGTGCAGCCCTTACATGAGCTTTTGAGGGAAGAATAGGAGCTCATCATAAAGATAAGAGGGAACAGGCTAGTCACAGTGGCTCACACCTATAATCCCAGCACTTTGGGAGACCGAGGCGGGTGTATCACTTGAGGTCAGGAGTTCAAAACCAGCCTGGCCAACATTGGGAAACCCCACCTCTACCAAAAATACCAACAAAGCCAGGCGTGGTGGGGCACGCCTGTAGTCCCAGCTACTTGGGAGGCTAAGGCAGGAGAAATGCTTGAACCTGGGAGTCAGAGGTTGCAGTGAGCTGAAATTGTGCCACTGCCCTCCAGCCTGGGTGACAAAGTGAGATTCCATCTCAAAAAAAAAAAAAAGTTAAGAGGAGACAGAATATTCTGGAAGGGGGAAGGCAAGCACTGCTATCTGGAGGCCTGAGAGGCATTGTGGGTTGAGGTAACCACACCCACTCCAAATTCAGCCTGTGGGTGGACAAGCAGGGAAGGAGAAGGGGAATGGAGAAAAAGCCCTCAGGAAAGAAGCAAGGAGACTGCCAGAGTATTTTCTTGACCAGATCAAGCTAGACCTACAGTATTTTCCTAACCAGATTAAGGTGCATAAACTTGATGCTGAAGTCACTAGGGAGACGTGGAAGGATGTTTAAGCAAAAAGTGATATGATCAGATTTGCATTTGGGAAAGATCATTCTCTTGGCAGTCTGGTGGGTGAAATGGAGCAACTGTCTTTTGTCTTAATCACAATTCCAACTCAAAGATAAATAACAAAACTGGGAAGAATGTTTGTTACAAATATAATACAGGATTGATATTTTTAAGTTATTAAAATTCACACAGATTGCTAAGAACTAGCACCAGGACCAGTCTTGAAAACAATGGGCAACTGGCCTGAACAGCTCATTTCTAGAATGTATTAAATGTCTAATTAACACATAAAAAACTCCAGCCTCGCTAACATATAAAGGCACAATAAACAATAATTTAATTAACTTGACCCATCCCAATAGTAAGGATGTGAAATAATAACTTCTCAGTGCTAGCAGGGATTAGGTGAGGGCACCTCCAATGAGGGTGTGATGGATTCAACATTTCAGGAAGGGACTGTAGAAATATGCTGATACCAGGTCGGGCATGGTGGCTCACACCTGTAATCCCAGCACTTTGGGAGACCAAGGCAAGCAGATCATTGAAGCTCAGGAGTTCGAGACCAGCCTGGCCAACATGGTGAAACCCTGTCTCCACTAAAATACAAAAATTAGTTGGGCATGGTGGCACGTGCCTGTAATCTCAGCTACTCAGGAGGCTGAGGCAAGAGGAAAATCCCTTGAACCCTGGAGGCGGAGGTTGCAGTGAGCCAAGATTACGCCACTGCACTCCAGCCTAGGCGACAGAATGAGATTCCATCTCAAAAAAAAAAAAAGAAAAGAAAAGAAATATGCTTATACCATTTGATCTGATGACTCTATTTCTGGAAATTTATTAAACAGTTTATCAGGACATTATCCAATTTGTAAATAAAGACTTATATATAAAGTGTATTATTTACAATAGGAAAAAAATCCCAAATGTCCCACAACCATGGCAATTATACAACTATTAACAATATTTTGAGTTACACAAAAAGTCTAATTGATTGCTTTTATGATATACATAAGCATAAAATAAATCTTGGAAGGACTATGCCAAAATGTGAATTGAGGCTATCATTAGTTAGTAGATTAAGTGTGACCTCCATTTTATAAACATATTTTTCTGTATTTTTAAATTTTTTCATAACAATGAGAGGTAGGTTTCGTATAAATTAAGGAATTGTAGGCCTCATGATGAGTTGCTTCAAGAGAAATAATTGTCAGGGAGGCAACTTTTGGGCCCTGTAAACAGAATTCACAGCCTACCCTTAAGACTGGCCTTTAATGGAGTTGTGCCAACAGACACAGCACCTAAGGTGGACGGACGCTCCAATAACGAAGATGGCTATAGCCAGAGGCTACTGCTACCTTGGCCTCTGGGCTTTCATTTTTCAACCCGCAGAAATAATAATAGAATAACAATTTATCCTCCGCTGAGTTCCTACTATGTGCTAAGCACTTTACCTGCTTAATCTCACTTAATCCTCCCAACACCTCTTCAAGAAAGGTATGATCAATATTATTACCATTTTAGAGATCAAAGAACTGAGGCTTGGAAAGAGGAAATAACTGGCTGAAGCCATCACATTTCATTTGTGTGCTTCCTTGCCTCTCTTCTTTTTTTCTCTTTTCTGCCTTTCATTTGGTCCAGCTCATCAACGCATATCTTGATTTCTGAGCTGAAGACCACAAATTCAGTTTTCCATCTCTCTGAAAAACTTCATCTCCCTTTTTTTTTTCTCAGAGTGAATATACCAGGCCACCTGGAGGCAGGCTTTCCTGAGAGCACTTCCCCCTTCCTTTTCCTTCTGGCTTTTAACTTTTGCCCCAGGGGCCACAGCCAGCTTTCTCACTTGGTAGCAGTGGCCTCTTGTGCCTTTTTCTCCAAGATCACCCAGGTCAGTATGTGTGGTTACTCTCAGCTCCCTGAGGGAGTGAGCAGCCAGGGGGCCATAGCATACTTCTCTCCCTCCAGCTCCTTTCTCCTTGGTCCTAGGCCCTCTACTCTTCAAGCCCTTTTGCTTGCTTCAGCTCCTGCTTCTTGCTCCATCTCCTCCCATCTTTTCTCTCTTCTCCAATTCATTTCCTTGGACTCCATTTCTGCCTTTATACCCTTATCTTTATTATCATTGCCAAAAGCAAATACCAAATTCTTGTATTTGAAAAAAGACTTTGGCCAGGCACGGTGGCTCACGCCTGTAATCCCAGCACTTTGGGAGGCCAAGGTGGGTGGATCACGAGGTCAGGAGTTCGAGGCCAGCCTGGCCAACCTGGTGAAACTCCGTCTCTACTGAAAATACAAAAAATAGCGGGGCATGGTGGTGCGCGCCTGTAGTCCCAGCTACTCCGGAGGCTGAGGCAGCAGAATCGCTTGAACCCAGGAGGCTGAGGTTGCACTGAGCTGAGAGCATGCCACTGCACTCCAAGCTGGGCAACAGAGCAAGACTCTGTCTCAAAAAAAGAAAATAAATAAATAAATAAAAAGGAGACTTTTTTTTTAGTGCAGTGATTCCAAGATTTGTTCATCGATATGCAACCAACTAATGAGTGTTATGCCTCACAGTTCCCTTCTCCTAAGTTTTAGAGTTAGAGTAGTGGGTGGGAAGGTGATAACCACAGTGTAAACTAAAAATCCATACTGGGGATGGAGGCTGAGAGGAGGTTTCAGGGGCAAATGACCAGAACACTTGCAGCTGGAAAGAACTGTAGAGAGGACTTTGGAAAGCGGAGGGTTGACGGAGCCGGTAGTTGTCTCCTGTCCTTTCATCTCCTAGGCTGAAGCTCCTGAGGGACTCACATCAGTTATCTTGCTGCTCCAGAAGGGTGGGAGATGGCAGTTTTCCCAAGCTCCGGTCTCCCCAGATGTCTGCTCACCCTCATTCTCTTCCAGCTGCCCAAACTGGATTCAGGTAGGTCTCTCTCTCTCTCTGGGCTGCATAGTTGAAATATATCAATAAATGTAAAATAAACAATCCCACTTGGCTCTCCCTGGAGACCTCCACTGGATTCAGACAAACTCAGCTGTCAAAGGAGTAAGAGAGCGCGGGGCACTGCGCTTTGGCGGGAATCTGGTCGGTGTCTGTCCGTAGTTCCCATCTCCACATCCCGTCTGATCCCGCTCGTTTTTCGGCAGCTCCCTTTGACGTGATTGGACCCCTGGAGCCCATCCTGGCCGTTGTGGGTGAGGACGCCGAGCTGCCCTGTCGCCTGTCCCCGAACGCGAGCGCCGAGCACTTGGAGCTACGCTGGTTCCGAAAGAAGGTTTCGCCGGCCGTGCTGGTGCATAGGGACGGGCGCGAGCAGGAAGCCGAGCAGATGCCCGAGTACCGCGGGCGGGCGACGCTGGTCCAGGACGGCATCGCCAAGGGGCGCGTGGCCTTGAGGATCCGTGGCGTCAGAGTCTCTGACGACGGGGAGTACACGTGCTTTTTCAGGGAGGATGGAAGCTACGAAGAAGCCCTGGTGCATCTGAAGGTGGCTGGTGAGTAGACGGGTTTTGACTTTCTCCGACGACTCCCCTGCTGTATACACTTTAGTATGGATCAGTTACTTTGGAAACCATCAGATTCACTCTCAAAATCTCTTTTAGGTTGATGTCGCCGGGGAGGGACGACTATCTGGGCGGGAGGCGAGGGGGGTAAAAGAATTTACCAAGACAGTTGTAAAGAAAGGCAGATTTACTTTTAAAAGTATGAAAATACTTTTCGAGGAGGCAAAAGGCAGGATCAGCAAAAGAGAAGCTGACTGCCAGGAAACAAAGGCTTGCTGGATAATTTATAGAATAGTTTTTATGCTGTCTGTTGAAGATGGCTTTGTGCAGTATCTATAAGGCAAAGGTTGCAGTGAGCTAACTTGCAGGTGTTTGGTGATAGTTAGACACAGGAAGGACGACTGTGAGTTATTTGCACAGGAGGGCTGTGTACTGGACCATGAAGAAAGGCAGACTTGTAGCTTATCTGCCTTATCTCTTTGTTTTCCCCTGATTAGGACTCCACAGCTAGAAGGTACTGAAGGTCCTACAGCAGGAAATCAGTGAGAAAGGGTTTTGAGTTGAACATGGAGAGAACAGTGCAATGTCTTTATTGTAGAACATTATTTCAATTATCTCCAGCCCTTTTTCAATAATAGGGTAAGCATTTCTTCATGAAATAATTAAATACATGTAAGAGTTATATAACATTCTTTTATACAAGTACACCATAATTTACTTCATCGAGTCCCTGAATTGTACATTTAAATTGTATTTCTCACCATTACACATCTTATGGCTGTGGTGAGCATACCACACACTTTAAGGCTGGCTTATGGATTAGTTTCTAAAGACTGACATCCTAAGATTAGAGAGCATGGCCGTTTGTCACATTCCTGATTCATATAGAAAAGATTCTGTTCTTGTTCCCTTTTTTGCTTCAAGCCAGAATTCAAAGGGAAACAATAAAGAAAATAATAAGCTTTGAGGAGGAAAGTACTCATTGAGGTCTGACTTTCTCAATTCCTAGTGAATGACATCAAGCAAATCTCTTTCTGATTTTTACTGTAAAACTGAGGATGTTTTTATCTAAGATTATTTTTCAAGAATAAAATAGTCTGGGACCAGTGGCCAACTCCTATAATCTCAGCGCTTTGGGAAGCAGAGGCAGGAGGATCTCTTGAGCCAAGAAATTCAAGGTTACAGTGACCTGATGGTTGCCACTGCACTCCAGCCTGGACAATAGAGTGTGCTGTCAAAAAAAAGAAAAAAAAAAAGTGGGGTGTGGTGTCTCATGCCTGTAATCCCAGCATTTTGGGAGGCCAAGGCGGGTGACTCACTTTTGATCAGGATATTCAAGACCAGCCTGGCCAACATGGCAAAACCCCATCTCTACTAAAAATACAAAAAGAAATTAGCTGGGTCATACCTGTAATCCCAGCTACTCAAGGAAAATCGCTTGAACCTGGGAGGCAGAGGTTGCAGTGAGCTGAGACTGCACCACTGCACTCCAGCCTGGGCAACAGAGTGAGACTCGTCTCTAACAAAAAAAAAAAGAATAAAATAAAATTAGACAATATATGAGAAATGACCTCGCCAATTCTAAAAACATTATAGACTTATTAGATACTATACTGTGCCTTAAACTGATCTAAAACATATAATATACAAACATATTGCCTTTCACATATATATCATATATGTATATGTTATCTAATTCTATATGCATATATTATATATATCTATATACATAGATATATATTCAAGTAAATATAAAGTTTGAAAAATACTTGGGTGAAATGTGGGTCCCTGCTTCACAACAGGGTCCCCCAGTTGCAGCATCATGTATAATTCAAATTTTGACATTTTGTTTTTAGGGAAGAAGTATCTTAAAGCTTGATTATAAAAACATAGAAAAAAAAATTTGATGGCATAAAATGTGTTACCTTTTATGAGTGGCAGACACCCTTGAGAATCTGCTGAAAGTGGCAGCTTCTTCCATGAAAAGAATATATATTCTTGTATATACACACATTCTTGGAATGTGGATTTTAACCAGTGGTTGTGGAAATGTGTTTAAGAGCTCTTTTATGCAGCTCAGTGTTTTTCTGTACCATGTGGAATTACAGAAAAAAATAGGCTAAACACACAAGAAAAGCAGCTTTATGTTTATATATAACAGGCCACAATTATGTGAGGGAATATGAAGTTGAGACCATTTAAGAAAATTTCTGAATCAACATCATAGATAAAGAAAGCTTAAATTGTCAACTATAATCTCAAGCCAAAGAATCGCCAATCCTCTCCTCAAGGATATTCCTCTGTTCATCCTTAAATACCCAGTCCTATTTCTCCTCCTCCCCACCAAAGTCTTCTCATAATGCTCTCAACCACAGAGCTATCGGCCAGCTCTGAGGCTCTCAGCCTAGACCACTAACCCACCTCTGAGTTATTGGTCTTAGTGTTCCTGCTGGCTGGACAAGCACCCCCAAGTCTGCCCACCAAACTGCTGCAAACATTTCAAAGGCTTGATCCCAACAAGGCATCCCTCTCTGATAAGGTATATGAAATTCCTTTTATTGGTACTTCAATTTCCTTTAAAAAAAAAAAAAAAAACTTTTTTAGAAACAGCATTTCACTCTGTCACCCAGGCTGGAGTGCAGTGGTGCCATCACAGCTCACTGCAGCCTTGAACTCCTGAACTCAAGCAATCCTCCAACCTCAGCCTCCCAAGTAGCTAGGAATACAGGCAAGAACCACCATGCCCAAAGAGATGGGGTCTCATTGTGTTGCCCAGGCTGGTCTTGATCTCCTGGACTCAAGTAATCCTACCTCAGCCTACCAAAGTGCTGACATTACAGACATAAACCACTGTGCCTGGCCCTCAGTTTCCTTGTGTATTGAAATATGGAGATGAGTTCTTCCCACTACTAGTCCACTTGTGCCTTTCTGTCTCTCTCTTTCTCAAACTATGTAGCTCTCTGGTTATAAGGCTCCCAAAAGGGGTCCGCTAAAACATTAAGTCTAGATTCTCTCTCCATAGCTCTGGGCTCTGACCCTCACATCAGTATGCAAGTTCAAGAGAATGGAGAAATCTGTCTGGAGTGCACCTCAGTGGGATGGTACCCAGAGCCCCAGGTGCAGTGGAGAACTTCCAAGGGAGAGAAGTTTCCATCTACATCAGAGTCCAGGAATCCTGATGAAGAAGGTTTGTTCACTGTGGCTGCTTCAGTGATCATCAGAGACACTTCTGCGAAAAATGTGTCCTGCTACATCCAGAATCTCCTTCTTGGCCAGGAGAAGGAAGTAGAAATATCCATACCAGGTTAGTGGAACCAATGCTGCTGGATTCCTATGTTGACACAGCTTCAGAGCCACACCACCTGGGACACCTGCCCAGATGTGACCTCATGGCAGAGTTGTCTACTTTCCCCACCTAAGCTCTTGTCCAGTGACTTAAGGGAACCCCACCAACTTTATCAGAAGAGTTAAGATACTGAAGACATAAACCTACCTTGATCTCAAATAAATTTCAGATTATTTATCTATTTATTTTTTGAGACAGTGTCTCACTCTGTTGCCCAGACTGGAGTGCAGCAGCAGAATGATCTCAGCTCACTGCAAGCTCCGCTTCCCAGGTTCAAGTGATTCTCCTGCCTCAGCCTCCAGAATAGCTGGGACGACAAGTGCACACCACCCTGCCCAACTAATTTTGTGTATTTTTAGCGAAGGCAGGGTTTCACCATGTTCCCCAGGCTGGTCTTGAACTTCTGGCCTCAAGCAATCCACCTGCCTCGGCCTCCCAAAGTGCTGGGATTATAGGTGTGAGCCATCACACCCAGTGAAATTCCAGATTTTCCATTTCAGGAGATCTAAGTGAGATAGAGAAGCTTTGTCCCTGGAGGCCTTCCTGATCCAGAGCCTTCTCTCCTCAAGTAAACAAAAAGACTAGGTTGGCCGGGCGTGGTGGCTCACACCTGTAATCCCAGCACTTTGTGAGGCCGAGACAGGCAGATCACAAGGTCAGGAGATCGAGACCATACTGGCTAACATGGTGAAACCCCGCCTCTACTAAAAATACAAAAAAATTAGCCAGGCATGGTGGCGGGTGCCTGTAGTCCCAGCTACTTGGGAGGCTGAGGCAGGAGAATGGCGTGAACCCGGGAGGCAGAGCTTGCAGTGAGCTGAGATTGCGCCACTGAACTCCACTCCAGCCTGGGTGACAGAGCGAGACTCCATCTCAAAAAAAAAAAAAAAAAAAAGACTAAGTTATTTTTCTACTTTTGCCATTTCCACCCATACTCACTTCTCCTTCCCATCCCATGCTAGGGCTCTGTCTAGGTTTCCAGGGTCCTTAGGGAAGAAAATCCTCTCATTATTCCCCAGATACTGTCTCTGGTTCAGGCAGAAACCTTTCCTTATTCTTTGGTCAATGAGTCCCATTCTGTTACATACAGAGGCACACTTCCCCTTCCTTATTTACCTCCTTCATCCTCTTGGCTCCCATTCTGCACTGATAGTTAAGGAAGAATTTCCATAATGACATGAATTGGTCCATTATATTTATTATTTCACAGGTCCTGTCCCAAAATTACTCGTCATTTCTCTCTTTCTCTGCTGACTCCTGCTTGAAGTCAATTTTTTTCTGAAAAGTTTAGAGTGGCATTGGAGTGACTACTTTTTTGCTATATGAGAGATGAGAGTGGTCCAGGCCATCACCTCTTCTACCCTCCTTTGGAATCTGGAGAAAAGCTGGACTTGCTCAGAATTTCTCAACTAATGTCCTTCTTGGGGATTTTGTTTTAGCTTCCTCCCTCCCAAGGCTGACTCCCTGGATAGTGGCTGTGGCTGTCATCCTGATGGTTCTAGGACTTCTCACCATTGGGTCCATATTTTTCACTTGGAGACTATACAACGAAAGACCCAGAGAGAGGAGGAATGAATTCAGCTCTAAAGGTAAACCATAGAATCCACAAGGGCTACGTGTCAGGAGTGCTTCAGAGGCAGGCTGGATCCAAGTCCTTTAGAATGACTTATTTTAGGATGACAGGAAGATATTTGAGGCTGGGCATGGTGGCTCACGCCTGTAATCCCAGTGGTTTGGGAAGCCGAGGTAGGTGGATCACCTGAGGTCAGGAGTTCGAGATCAGCCCGGCCAACATGGCAAAACTCCATCTCGACTAAAAATACAAAAATTAGCCAGGCTTGTTGGTGGGTGCCTGTAATCCCAGCTACTCGGGAGGCTGAGGCAGGAGAATTGCTTGAACCCAGGAGGCGGAGGTTGCAGTAAGCCGAGATCGTGCCATTGCACTCTAGCCTGAGCGACAGAGTAAGACTCCGTCTCAAAAAAAGTAGAAGATACTTGATTCTAGAATTCTGAAAATTGGAGGAAATCATAAGGGTCCTGAAGTCACAGATGCCAATATGAAGAAGCACAGAGGATTGGGGCATAGGCAGAGTCTAATCAAGATATCAGGGCTGATGTTTACTCACTACCCACCCTCAGACCCTACTCCCACTTTTAACTCAATTACCCAGTACCAATCTTATTATTAAAGATCTGAGGCCGGGCGCAGTGGCTCATGCCCGTAGTAATCTTAGCACTTTGGGAGGCCAAGATGGGTGGAACACATGAGGTCAGGAGTTCAAGACCAGACTGGACAACATGGTGAAACCCCGTCTCTAATGAAAATACAAAATTTAGCCAGGGTCGTGGCCCACACCTGTAGTCCCATCTACTCGGGAGGCTGAGGCGGGAGAATGGCTTGAACCTGGGAGATGGAAGTTACAGTGAGCAGAGATTGCACCACTGCACTCCAGACTGGGCAACAGAATGAGATTCTATATAAAAAAAGAAAAAAAAAATCTGATCCCAAGCCAGTTCCAATATGTAGGAACTTCCTGCATCTTTCTTCGAAAACAAAGCAAAACAAAATCCTTGTTCTTGATTTATTGGCAATGCTTCAATATTCAAATAGTCATGAATTAAACAGTTCCTCCTTTGTGTGTTTCCCACACGAGTTTTGTCCCCTCCTTTACGTCCACTATAGAAAGCCATTGAGGTATTTTTGTTTGTTTTCCAGAGAGACTCCTGGAAGAACTCAGTAAGTTCTGTCTTCTTGTTATTTCACCCACAGAGTTTTCTCTCTCTTATTATATAACCTGTCAATGACTATCTTTCTCTTTTGTTGCAGAATGGAAAAAGGCTACCTTGCATGCAGGTCAGTGGCTCTGAACTTCTCTAGGGCTCTGAGGCTCTATCCCCTAGGAATTCAAAGTGCTATGATACTTGGAAATGAAAACACTAACACTTTAGTGATGAGGACAGGAAGGGAAACGGTGACGACAGATGGCCTCAACAGTTTCTGTGAGGCACATAGAGAACCCTTGGAAGATGGCACTTCCGACAGAGTCCCATTAGGCCCTAGGCACAGTTAGCTCTTACATCACCTTCTGGCTGCTGGTAAGGGGGGATCCTGTGGTGAATGGAGACCCCTGAGCAGGCCAAACATCCCCCCACCTCCAGAAGACCTGTCAACTCCTACAACAGTGTTCTGTTTCTTAGGAGAAGGAAAGACAGTCCTGCAACCTGTAACATTCACTGATGTCAGACCTGCTGTTTCTTTCTCTCCAGTTGATGTGACTCTGGACCCAGACACAGCTCATCCCCACCTCTTTCTTTATGAGGATTCAAAATCTGTTCGACTGGAAGATTCACGTCAGAAACTGCCTGAGAAACCAGAGAGATTTGACTCCTGGCCCTGTGTGTTGGGCCGTGAGACCTTCACCTCAGGAAGGCATTACTGGGAGGTGGAGGTGGGAGACAGGACTGACTGGGCAATCGGCGTGTGTAGGGAGAATGTGATGAAGAAAGGATTTGACCCCATGACTCCTGAGAATGGGTTCTGGGCTGTAGAGTTGTATGGAAATGGGTACTGGGCCCTCACTCCTCTCCGGACCCCTCTCCCATTGGCAGGGCCCCCACGCCAGGTTGGGATTTTCCTAGACTATGAATCAGGAGACATCTCCTTCTACAACATGAATGATGGATCTGATATCTATACTTTCTCCAATGTCACTTTCTCTGGCCCCCTCCGGCCCTTCTTTTGCCTATGGTCTAGCGGTAAAAAGCCCCTGACCATCTGCCCAATTGCTGATGGGCCTGAGAGGGTCACAGTCATTGCTAATGCCCAGGACCTTTCTAAGGAGATCCCATTGTCCCCCATGGAGGAGGACTCTGCCCCTAGGGATGCAGACACTCTCCATTCTAAGCTAATCCCTACCCAACCCAGCCAAGGGGCACCTTAAGGAATATCTCAGCTCATCTGTTTTCCTTTCCTCTAACCCCTCTCCTCCATAGCCTTCTGAGGCTTCACCTGCTAGCTTTACCCAGTCTGTTTCTTCCAGTTGGGTGGCAATTAATTAATCCTGTGAAGGTTACATTGCTGCTGCTAGAGAGGGTGGGGATTGCACCTTCCAAATCTGTTTCTGTACCAATATTTGGGGGATGGAGGGGTGACTCAAACTGCTTCTAGTGTTCTCCTAATCCCTTAAGACTAGAACCTATAGGAAACTACTTGGAGCAAACTCAAAGGACAGATTAGAGATCGAGATTGGGTCAGGTTAGCATGGGGTTGTGGTTGAAATATCTTGGTATCCAGGATAAGGGTATGTGGAAAAACAGGCTTTAGGCAAGTGGAAAATTCAAAATGTGCTGTGAAAGGACAATCTCAGGCTGAAATCCCATAAAGGAACTTGGAGGGAATATTATGATGGAGGGAAGTGAGGTGAATCCAGGCACATGATGAACACCTGGCTCATCCATAGAGTTTTCACAGCCTATATCACAAATTTTCTAAGCCACGTCCTATAGGACAGAGGAGACTGGCCCCACTTCTATGGGTCTGAGCTGTGGAAAAGGGGGAGCAGAGAGGAACTGAGATGAGCAGGGATGAAGGGTCAGGCAGAAAGCGTGATAGAGGAGAGAATTTTTGACAAAACTCAAAAGTTGTTTGCACAGCTGTTCTTTGTACCCTGTTCCTTTCTCTGCGCCCTCCTGTTTCTCCCTTGCCTGGAAGTCATTCCACCCTCAATTTGTTGACTCCACAAGTTTCCAGTTGTCCTCTTCTTTTTGTTATAGCATCTCTCTATTTCAAAGACATTCCTAGAAGTCATCCTTCAGTGATATCACCACTTGCTCAGTCACCATCTCAACCTTATGTCACCTCAGCCCTCATCTCAATGCCCAAACCCCTTACACACACCTTCAGTTAGCTTCAACTGCCTCCGTTTCCACACTGTGCACCTTTCACTGTTTCCCTACCCAGCTTTCCTACATGCTGCCTCTCCTCAGGGTCCCCTGAATGCTGCATCATTGTGTTCAGTGCAGCTGGACTGATTGCACCTGTGTATTTGCCCCTGAGCACTTTCCTTTACACATGTGGCTTGTCTTGCCAATAGACTCCAGGCTTACACCTTCCATTTCCATCGTATTCTCCAGTTTCCAGGATAGACGTTGCTCATCGTCTTTACCTAATAAATAAGTTTGTCTGATTGCTGAAAGCAACCTCTTAACCTTTCTTTTTTAATATCAACTGAAACAAAATAAAACATAGGGCAAGAAACCTGCATGGGAATGCAGCTGTCTAAAGCTTTGCCATTGTATGTGGTCTAAGACCCATCCCTAGGCCTGATGGCAGTGGGCTCACCAGGGCAGGTGCACATGGGGGCTGATGCCTCATGAGGGAAAAACTACTTACCAGGGTCTTCAAGCAGGAATACAGAATCTCAACTCAGGAACAATTTTTTATTAGTCCATCCTCATATTTCTGTAAAGAAATACCTGAGACTGGGTAATTTATAAAGATAAGAAGTTTAGGCCAGGCACGGTGGCTCATGCCTGTAATCCCAGCACTTTGGAAGGCCGAGGCGGGTGGATCACGAGGTCAGGAGTTTGAAACCAGCCTGACAAACATGGTGAAACCCCGTCTCTACTAAAAACACAAAAATTAGCCGGGTGTGGTGGCAGGCACCTGTAATCCCAGCTGCTCAGAAGGCTGAGGCAGGAGAATCACTTGAACCCGGGAGGCAGAGGTTGCAGTGAGCTGAGATCGCGCCACTGCACTCCAGCCTGGGTGACAGAGCAAGACTCCATTTCAAAAAAAAAAAAAAAAAAAAAAAGATAAGTTTAATTGGTTCATAGTTCTGTAGGCATGACAGCTTCTGCTCAGCTTCTGGGGAGGCCTCAGAAAATTTACAATCATGGCAGAAGGCGAAGGGGAAGCAGGCACATCTTACATGGCCATGGCAGAAGGAAGACAGCAGCAGGGACAGGGGAGGAGAGAGGGGGGAGCGGGGGATGTGCTACACACTCTTAAACAATCAGATCTCATAATTAGTCACTCATTCACTATCACAAAAATAGCACTGGCCGGGCATTGTGGCTCACGCCTGTAATCCCAGCACTTTAGGAGGCCGAGGCAGGCAGATCACCTGAGGTCAGGAGTTCAAGACCAGGCTAACATGGTGAAACCCCGTCTCTAATAAAAATACCAAAAAAATTAGCCGGGCTTGGTGGCACATGCCTGTAGTCCCAGCTACTTGGGAGGCTGAGGCAGGAGAATTGCTTGAACCTGGGAGGCAGAGGTTGCAGTGAGCCGAGATCATGCCACTCACTTCACTCCAGCCTAGGCGACAGAGAGAGACTCTGTCTCCAAAAAAAATAGCACTGAGGGGATGGTGCTAAACCACTCATGAGAAACCACCCCCATGATCTAATTACCTCCCAACAGGCTGCACCTCCAACATTAGGGATTACAATTGAACATGGGATTTGGGTGGGGACTCAGATCCAAACTATATCAAATAATATCCAAAGATCACCCACCCCATTTTTTTTCTTTTAATTACAAGGCCTTAACATTAAAGATTTCCCAAATATTTCCTCCTCTTGCAAAAGTACTGTTAAAGAGTTGGCTTCACTTACCTATACCATTGACCAGGTTACCTTTACAGTAGTAGAAATGAAGTCACCACCCAAACAGGGGCAGAGGGTAGGTAGCCATTGGCACTCTGGCCTTTTGGATAGCTGAACACACGGAGGTTTCTGGAGGGCAGTGTGTGCACAGAGAAAGCTTCGGAGCTGCATGCCCCTTCCCACACATCTTGCCCTGTACATATTTTCCATCTGTCTTTTCATCTGTATACTTTGTAATATCCTTTATAATAAATCAGTAAACATGTATTTGCAGGATAAGTTGGATAAAATCAAGAGTAAAGTCTATTGAAGGAAGGAGGAGGCTTAGTAGCATCAGTCCCCGGATTTAAAAGGGATGTTTGAACGAAACTGGGATTCCGAGAAGAGGAAAGAGAAGACTAAAAAAAGGAGCTAAAAGAAATTGCTCGATCTATTTATAATACATTATGATGTGTATTATGAAAGTAAATACCACTCTAATACTTTCAGAATACATTATAATCCTCCCTGCACTTACTTGCTTAAATCCAGCATCTATTTCTGCAATATTAAAATCCTCCAAAGCATTCTATTTGTTTTAGGGGCAAGTAGGCAGTGGAGAAGCTGTGAGCCTGCATTGCATTCTAGTGTGGGCCACAGAGAAGAGGACTCTCAAGTTGAAGAATGGATGGTATCAGCCAGAAAGAGGAAAATGGGCTTGTTTCTGGAGCTGAGGGGAGAGAAAAGGGGGTCAAATGGGAATTCGCTTGGGGTTATGCATTACATTCAAGTGTGTATTTAGATACAAGCCTTTACCTCAACACCTTCCTTACCCCCATTCTGAATAGATCTCATGCCAAAGTAAAAATAAAACCAATTCATAATCATTCTATTAAAAATAATAAATATTTAAGAACCTCAGGCAGTTGCTTTACTGATTTAATGTGGAATGTATATCTTAAAATGTATCTCTAAACCTCACCCAGAATAGATGGACTGCCACAGAAATCCCCCTCTGAGAGTAGGGAAAAAGAACAGTCACAGATTATAATCAGCTCTATGACTCCTCTTTCCTTTTTCCCCATGACCTTCCAGGAAAATGGTCACTGGGCACAGTAGTGAGCTTGTGGTAGATTCTTAGGAGATACAATGTCCTTCCTTTTTCCCTCCAGCTCCAGCCCCACACACCCCTTAGAAAGAATTTACGTGGGCCAGGCGCGGTGGCTCACGCCTATAATCCCAGCACTTTGGGGAGGCCAAGGCGGGCGGATTGCTTGAGGCCAGGAGTTCTGAGACCAGCCTGGTCAACATGGCAAAACCCTGTCTATACTAAAAATATAAAAATTAGCCAGGCGTGGTGGCACACGTCTGTAGTCCCATCTATTCGGGAGGCTGAGGTTGGGGGATGGCTTGAGCCTGGGAGGCAGAGGTCGCAGTGAGCCAACATCATGCCACTGCACTCCAGCCTGGGCGACAGAACCAGACACTGCCTCAAAAATAAATAAATAAATAAATAAATAAAATAATTTATGTGATAGAGCTAAGAACCTGCCTCTGGCTCCCTGTCCTGGTGGCACCAGCTATAAGAATTGTGCCCCAGAGATAAGGAAATTATCAGTCTCAGTATGTCTGGCCTTATTTCCAAATCTTCTAAAAGACAAGAAATGTTGCATTGCCAATGCTTTACCAAAGCCTGTCTGAGTTACCCAGGCAAAGTAGGTGACACTATGAGTTCAAAAGCACTGAAACTAACTGAAGTATTTGTTAATGTCTGTTTTTATTTTTAATCTAGAAACAAATACCTTTCCACCCTACAACTAAAAATCATACTAAAAATGCACTTACCCCTAAAATAATAATAGCTGACTTCATTTCACACTGCCAAATGCCAGCTCTGGTAGTCACATGTTTCTGGGAGCCTGCCTCTATTTAACAGAGACTATGAGGTAACTAAGCCCAGACATTCAGATTGTGAGAAAAATAACTGAACAACTTCCCTCTTTCCTAATCAATAGCAGCTCTTCCATGCCATTCCTCCACACATCTTGAGTCATGTCTCTTCTGCCTCCAGACAGCACTCATATTTCCTCAAATCCCCCTCTTGCAATAGTCCCTGACAGCCCACTCCCAACTACATACACATTTACTCTTGTGCTCATTGTATTATTTTAAAATGGAAATAACTTATTTTCCTAAAAATACATGAAAGTATATTTTACAAAGTAAAAATGGTCCCAAATCTCATCACTCAAATATGACCAATGCCAATATTTGGGTTTATCCTTTCATTTAAAATACATATATATATATGTATGCACACACACACACACATATATATACACACATATATATAATATATGTGCACATATATATATTATATATTTTATATATATATAATATATATATGTGGTGCCAATAGCTTCCAAGAAAAGGTCAGATGAGCAACAATCATCCATCATAGAAGACTGGCTGACCATGGAGGAGAGCACTGCATAGGGATTCCATGCATACTTTAAAGCATTGCTACTCATGCTGATTCTGGACTGTCTTGTTAGAACCACAGAACCTTAGATCCCACTGAGAACTCCTGAATCAGAAACTGCATTTAACAACATGGTGATTCATGTGCACTTTAATGTTTGAGAACAGACTAGATGTATGCTTCAAAATATTATGCATCTACTTGGGATTAAAGATCTTAGTTGAAGTAACAAGAGTCTTTCTAGAGGAATATCTCGCTGGGTGCGGTGGCTCATGCCTGTAATCCCAGCACTTTGGGAGGCTGAGACGGTGGATCACCTCAGGTCAGGAGTTTGAGACCAGCCTGGCCAACATGGCAAAACTCCGTCTCTACTAAAAATACAAAAATTAGCCGAGTGTGGTGGCCCATGCCTGTGGCGCCAGCTACTCGGGAGGCTGAGGTAGGAGAATTGCTTGAACCTGGGAGGCAGCGGTAGCAGTAGCCAAGATTGCCCCATTGCACTCCAGCCTGGGTGACAGAGCGAGACTCCGTCTCAAGAAAAAAAAAAAGAAAGAACAAGAAATATCTCCAAATTTTGATCATCATGCAAAATGCATTTATGTAGCGACTGAATATGCATACTCATAGTATTAACGGTAACGAAGTACTTATTATGCGTCAGGTCCTGTATTTTGTGTGCTGTAATTCCTGCCATTTTTCAGACCCCTAGGAGGTAGGTAGGCATCAGTGCAGTCTCCATTTTACAAATAAAGAGTCTGAAGAGCAGAGAGATAAAATGGCTTCTATCACCTGCTAGAGAGTAAGCAGAGATGAGATTTGACTCCAGGCCATCTGACTCCACGGTCCATGCTGTTGGTTAGGTACAAAGTACATTGTCCAGAAAATGACTTTCAAACAATCCTATAAGCTGAGCAAATCTTGTGTTAGTTTACAAAGCAGTATACAAGTTAGAACAAGTAGAAGGTAAGAAAGTTAACGTAACATCAAGCTACTGCCACAGAAAGACCTTGTACTGGATTGTACAATAATTTGGCCTCATGTTCTTCTAAGAGAGAGAGGTGAAGGCAGCCACCAGTTCCATTCAAACAGCAAAATAGCAGTGGAAGATAATCAAGTGCCAGGACAGTGGCTTTGGATTGTAATAACCACAGTGAGACACTGTTACATTGTTGTAGTTGTTGAATTGTAGTTCTGGTTGACTAGTTTATTGTTGTTTAAAGCCTTTTAATCCTTTCAAGAGCCTGCTGAAGACTTAATTTTTCTCTCCGTCTGCAGCATTAACTCTCACCTATCGGCTCATTACTCCTGAATCGATGACTCTGGCCCCAACATGGTTTCCAGAATGGCCTTACTTATTCTACTCCTGAACATCTTCTCTGTGACAAATAATAGGTACCTCAAATTTAAGGGGACCAAAGTACAACTCTAGATTCCCTCTGACCAATTTACACCTTACTTAATCTTTTCCACTCCATTAATGACTCTGTGATCCATTTTCTCGAGCCAAAAATATAGGCATAAGCACTAATTCCTCTTTTTATCTCATTTTCCACCTCCAAACGCCTAGTAAGTCCTGTCAGCTCTGCCTTCAAAACATATCCTGGACATGAGCACTTCTTTCCTTCTTTACCACTAGCTCCCTAAGCCATCATCACTTCTTACCTGGATTTTTTATATAGCACCTGCTTCTACCCTTGCCTCTATGGTCAGCTACCCACAAAGACCAGAGTATTGTTTTGCTTGGTTTGGTTTGGTTTGGTTTGGTTTCGTCTGGTCTGGTCTGGTTTGGTTTGGTTTTGAAATAGAGTCTCACAGCCAGGCGTGGTGGCTTACACCTGAAATCCCAGCACTTTGGGAGGCCAAGGCAGGTGGATCATGAGGTCAAGAGATTGAGACCATCCTGCCCAATATGGTGAACCACATCTCTACAAAAAATACAAAAATTAGCTGGGCATGGTGGTGTGCGCCTGTAGTCCCAGCTACTCTGAAGGCTGAGGCAGGAGAATCGCTTGAACCAGGGAGGCAGAGGTTGGAGTGAGCCGAGATCATGCCACTGCACTCCAGCCTGGCGACAGAGCAAGAGTCCGTCTCAAAAAAAAAAAAAAAAAAAAAAAGAATGAAAAAGAAAAAGAAAGAAAGAAATAGAGTCTCACTCTGTCGCCCAGGCTGGCTAATTTTTTTTTTTTTTTTTTTTTTTTTTTTAGAGACAGGATCTCCCTATGTTGCCCAGGATGGTCTCGAACTCCTGAGCTCAAGCGATCTGCCCTCCTCAGCCTTCCGAAGTGCTGGGATTACAGGCATGAGCCACTGTGCCCCGCCCAGAGTACTGTTTTCAAAGACAAATCAGATTATGTTATCAAAATTCTCCAATGGCTTCCCAATGCAGCCTCAGGATTAAACTCAGGCCCTACTAACACCATCTGGTCCTTGGCTATCTCTGCAATTTCATCTCTTTCGTTCCCTTATTCCTCCTCTTCAGACACAGAAGCCTTTTGTTGCTCCTTCATTCTCTCCCCAAGTTCTTTGCCCTTGCCGTGCCCTCTGTGTGTCCCCTGGATATGTTTGTCTCGCCCCCCATTTCATTCAGGTTTCTGGTCAAATGATATCTCTAACCACCCTCTGTAAAAAAGCATCCCCCCCCCCACACACACACACACACTTTTCTACTTTCTGACTCGTCACCCTGCACTACTTTTCTTTTGGGAAAACTCCTGCACAATTACTATTTTTCTTGAAAGTACTTATTAATACTTGAAACTATAAGCATATTTGTTTTTTTAATAGTCTTTCTTCATCACAGAGGCAAGAATCCACAAAAGCAGAGATTTCCTTTGTTTGTAAATAAAGTACCTGGCACATATTAGTTGCTCAATAAATATCAACCAACAGATTAAGTTATGAGTGTGCGCAAAGTTCAAGGAAGTTTGAAACTGACCTGGAGGTCAGGGAAAGTATGGTTAAACTACATGAAAGAGATGGCTGCTGGCTGTTTTTCAAACACACGTGTGGACAGACCAAACCCTACCTCCCAAGTAGGCTTTTATTGACTCAGCCTCTTTGGGAGTCAGAAAGTAATGTATTTTAATGTTGGACATACTTAAACTAAAAAGTCATTCATTGTTTAGCTGAAATTCTAATTTAACTATGCATCCTGTATTTCATCTTATTTGAGAGCCCTGAGCCCTTATGCCCTCTGGCTGAGTAAACCCCACGCTTCATCAGAAAACAGCTTACCTCAAGAAATTTGTATGAACACCCACTCTCTATCCTCTTCTTATCTTTCACCTGATTTTCAATTTTGTGTCTTACAACTTAGTTTTTCAATTCTTAATTTTGTTTCTTCTCACTATTCTTTAAGATTACTGTGGTAGATGGTTGTACAAATACACCCAATAAACCTTTCCTCCCTGGGCCCCACTCTTGCAGTACCCTCTCCCTACACTGCCTTTAGTTTGGGCCCTGTGACTTGCTTTGGCCAATGTGAGGCAAGCAGAAGTTGGATAAGAACATGGCACTGGGGCAAGACCTCGGGGAACTGCTTTCCCATCACGTCTAGCCTCCTTGGGAACGAAAGACTTTATGAAGAGAGAGGCTTAGCATCTTGGCTGAATGGTGGGCATAAATGAGCCTAGGCAAAGCCAGCCGGAGCGGGGGTGGGGAGGTGGGGGGTAGGGGAGTGGGGGGGGGGTGCGGGGAGTGGGAGGGTGGGGGGAAGTTTCGTTCTTGTTGCCCAGGCTGGAGTGCAATGGCAGTCTCGGCTCACTGCAACCTCCACCTTCCAGGATGAAGCGATTCTCCGGCCTCAGCCTCCCGAGTAGCTGGGATTACAGGTATGCATCACCATGCCTGGCTATTTTTGTATTTTTAGTAGAGATGGGGTTGAAACCCCCCATGTTGGCCAGGCTAGTCTTGAACTCCTGACATCAGGTGATCCGCCCGCCTTGGCCTCCCAAAGTGCTGGGATTACAGGCGTGAAGCCACCACGTCTGGCCTTCGTTTTGCTTTCTATATTTTTAACCATTTATTTATTTGAGACGGAATTTTGCTCTTGTTGCCCAGGCTGGAGTGCAATGGCACGATCTCAGCTCACTGCAACCTCCGCCTCCTGGGTTCAAGCGATTCTCCTACCTCAGCCTTCCAAGTAGCTGGGATTACAAGCGTGTGCCACCATGCCTGGCTAATTTTTTTTTTTTTTTTAATTTTATTTGAGATGGGTTTTCACCATGCTGGCTAGGCTGGTCTCGAACTCTTGACTTCACGTGATCCACCCGCCTCGGCCTCCCAAAATGGTGGGATTACAGGTGTGAGCCACTGCACCTGGGCATTTTCAACCTTTTATAAAACTATCTAGCCAGGGCAACATAATAACAAAACAATAAAAAACAGCCAGGCCAGCTGGTGTGTGCCTGTAGTCCTAGCTACTGTAATCCTTGCTCCTGTACTCCTCCTGGGAGTTCGAGGCTACAGTGAGCCAGGATCATGCTGCTACTCTCTAGCGCGGGCAACAGAGCCAGATCCCGTCTCAAAAAATACATACATGTATTGTTTCTAAATTGGGCTTTTCCTCCCCCACTTCTCTTTCTTTAGAGGGCAATTCTATTTTTCACTGGGGAACTAAGCTGGGATTTCTCATGAGGCCTAGAGACTGGAGTTAAAATAACTACTTTATTAGAGGTCTCAGCTTCTCTCCATTTTATTATTTTTTTAAATTTTTTATTCTTTTTTTAAAAAAATAGAATGCTTCGGTCGGGCTCAGGGGCTCATGCCTGTCATACCAGCACTTTGGGAGACTGAGATGAGTGGATCGCCTGAGGTCAGGAGTTCGAGACCAGCCTGACCAACACAGTGAAACCCCGTCTCTACTAAAAATACAAAAATTAGCCGGGCATGGTGGCAGGCGCCTGTAATCCCAGCTCTTAGGGAGGCTGAGGCAGGAGAATCGCTTAAACCCGGGAGGAGGAGGTTGCAGTGAGCCGAGATCGCGCCATTGCACTCCAGCCTGGGCAACAAGAGCGAGACTTCGTCTCAAAAAGGAATGCTTCACAAATTTGCCTGTTATCCTTGTGCAAAGGCCATGCTAATCTTCTCTGCATTGCTCCAATTTTAGTGTAAGTTCTTGCCGAAGGGAACACAGCTCTGTCCATTTTATTTCATGTTTCTTGGGCTCACTGCCCCATTATAGTGTAAGCCCTTCGATGGTGGAGCTTATTCTGTCTGTTTGTTTACTGTTGGATCACCAGCACCTAGAATGCTGCCTGGCACATAGTAGGTACCCAATAAATATTTCCTGTATGTTGGATGAATTGCCTCTCTCCTCTCTTGTCTCCAAAGTTGGTATCCACCACTACCCTGTGAAAAGTGCAGAGGTGACTGAATTTTAGAGGCCTTGCAGAGGACTTATTAAACACTTACTGTGGGACTCTATCCTCATAACTTTTTAATTTACTTATTTGTATTTTTAAAATCAACAAATAAAGATATATATATTTATGATGTACAAAATGATGTTTTGTTCTATGTGTACATTGTGGGAAGGCTAAATCAAGCTAATTAACATATCCATTACATCACATACTTATCTTTTTCTTTTTGTGGCAAGAACATTTAAAATCTACTCTCAGCAATTTTCAAGTATTCAATAACGTTGTTATTAACTATAGTCACCATGTTGGACATAGCAAAACTTCTGAATCGGTAGGCCTGAGAAGAACAGAATTTGCCTCTAATTCATTCCCTGGAGATGGGGATTTAATGCTTAATTTAAGGGATTAAACATTGTATTCTATCAATTGAACCCACGATGAAAGTATTATAGGTGTCTAAGAAAGCTGTTTCTAATGTCCACAGAAGCAAAATGACTTATCTAAGATTCTCCAGGTAGTGACCAGTTCTAGTTCTGTCTGAAATTCGTACTCAGGTCCCCTGACTTCCAGTCAGTGATATTCCGACCATGGCATCCTGACTGCTAACGCTTGCTAACAAAATTTGAAGTAGGTCACCTCTGACCTTTGTTTATGTTTAGAAAAGTTGTTGTGCTCGAGGCCTTCTATCAAGTAGCCGCTGCGCCAGGTTTAGTAAAATACATAAGCTACTCCCCATTTTTGTTGTTGTTGTTTTTGCTTTTGCTTTTTAAAGTTTTTATTACAGTATAACATCCACACCGAAAAGTGCACAAATCCTCCATAAACTCCGACCGAGAGGCAAGACAAGCCAGTCTTCCCACGCTCCTGTCCCCTCCACCGGCCCTGCCAAGGGTAACCACGTGCTGGGAGATTTGCAGCACAACGCAAAGGAGAAGGATTAGCGAGCACCTTGTTCCAGCAAAAACTGGAGCAAGCCTAAAACTTCCTGGGAGTTAAGTGTAAATTTAAGCCAAGTATTCTAGTAATGTTGAGTTCAACAGGATTGCCATTATTTTAACTAGAATTCAGTTGAGAGCAGAGCGCCATCGCCGTCTTCCGCCTTAGTCACTCGGCCCTGGGCTGGCTCACGCCCGCCCCGCCCCCGCCCCGCCCTGCCCCGCCCCGCCCCTCCCACGCCCCCGCCCCCGTCCCGCTCCCCCTACCCCGACCCGCCCTCCCTCGCCTGCCGCCCCACCCGCCGCAGCCCTCCCCGCGCAGCCTGGGAGTGACTCGGCGTTCACTCGGGAGACGCCGCTCTGTGGCCCGGACAACCGGTCCTATGCATCGCCGTCCGAGGCAGTTCGCGGAGTGGCGGCTTACCTTTTAACCCAGGAATGCCCATATCTTGAGAAAAAGAACAACAAGGGGGTGGGCGGGGGTGGGGACATGGGGTAGGGGGGCGGCCGGTGGATGGGGAACTAATAGCGTTTAGAAAAGAGACAGAAGTGAGTCCTGAGCACAACCTAGCATAAGTGGGTCAGGATGGCCGAGCGGTCTAAGGCGCTGCGTTCAGGTCGCAGTCTCCCCTGGAGGCGTGGGTTCGAATCCCACTCCTGACAGTGGCTACTTTTAGTATTTAGACACAAATCGAGTTTAAGTTTACGCTACGTTTTCCTACCTGCTCTTTGTGACACGGTCTTCTCTCTTTTTAAAAAATAAATTTTCCGAGTTCCGGAATAAAAGCACTCTTTGTTTTTATTAGCCACTCCAAGGACAGCAAAAAGTACTCTGTACTCCGAAAATAATTTCAGAACCTACCGGTGTTTTGAAATCTCACCTCCTTTTTCCGTTTCTCCTCTGTCTCTAGTTGTCTTTCCCTCTCCCTCCTTCACAGGCAGAGTTGAATGAATATTATTCTTCAGTTCATGGCTCATTACATTACTGCAGGGCTCCTCTTTATTTAGTTATAGTTATCTTTTTAATTCCATTTCTTCAGTCTCATTCCCCACCTCATCCTTACTCCCCGTAAGAAATCACTGCAAGAGTTCCGGTCTGGCAGAGAACGCGGAGAGACGCAGAGCGCGGGCCGCTCCTCCAGGGCCCTCCAGGCCCTCCGGCCCCGGGTCGGCGGGTGAGCTAGGGGGCGCCCCGGGACAGGCCGCGCCCTCTGCCCTGCAGATACCGGAGGCCTCTGCTGTGGCTGCCCACTGGCTGGGCCCAGGCCTTGAAGCGGTAGCGAACCTCTCTTCCCTACCCTACCTCGGTGACTGATGGCGGCGGCGGCCTCTCCCAGTCCGGACCCTGCCGGCCGTCGGGTCTCCCGGCCCAAGGCTGCCGGGCCTGGACGAAACCCCCGCCGAGCAGCCTGGACGCAGCGCCTTTGGGTGGCGGCGGGAGTAGCGTGCCGGGAAGCATGGCGGCCGCTCGAACGCCGCGCGGCGGAGGGCGTTAGGGCATGGAGGGCCCGGGAAGGCGGCCTAGGGACGCAGGCAGGCTCGGCCGCCTCTTCAGGCCACGGAGCCGCCAGATCTGGGTCCCGGGTGACCACTCTGTCGCCATTGGGCGAGACCTACCTAGTCCTAACGACAACGGACAAAGGCCTTAACGGGCCTGGGAGGTGAGCGAAGTCCCGAACGACGACGGGTGGAACGGTTAGCGGCGATCGGGCGGTTGGTCTCCGTACTACCAGACCTTGCTGTCGGAAGAGACAAATGGTAGAATGACAGGCCACGTTTGGCCCGTTGGAAATGCCCTCCATCCTCTGGGAAGATTCACTGGCCGTTTACGGAAGGCCTGTGTATATAATATGAAAAAGCTGCTCTCAACTCCACCCCAACCTTTAAATAGAAAACATTTGTCACATCTAGCCCTTCTAGATGGAAAGAGGTTGCCGACGTATGATAGAGTTAGAAAGTCACACATCTTGTAAATTCTCATTTGTTTAAAAGAAATCATAGAAAATACATGTCTTCTGGAGTTGACTTTTGGAAACTGAGTTGTTAGACGGCCTCTAGAAGCGATACGTTCACGTTTGTTCAGTGGGTTAGATGACATGGAGCTCGAAGACCTGAGAAGGAAAAAAAGAAGGTTCTATGCTAGACTGGTCATATTTAGAAGACATTTTCATATTCTATCCATTGTTTTGTGTGCATTCGCTTCCTCACTACTATGTATATAGTTGACAATGCTAAGCTTTTTTGAAATGTCTATTCTTTTTAGATATTCTGAAGTGTCTGATATATGTTAAAATTAGAGGTAGTAAAACCACATTTTGTAAATATCTTTTTGTTACAATTCATAGAAATGTTGTTTTTTGGGGGGAATGGCCAAATCACCTGTTGAGTAATACTCATTGTGTTTGTGCAGTGGTTCAGGGGAGGAGAGAGGAGGGGGAGGTGCAGAGAGCTCTATGCCATCCTGCTTACAGCGAGGCAAGATGAATCACTATGTCTGTGCATTTTGTTTTATCTATGTATATAATGTACATAAAGGACAAACGAGTCCTAATTTACAACATCTAGTCTTTCTGGATGTTAAAGAGGTTGCCAGTGTATAACAAAACTAGAGTTAGTAAACTAATATATTTTGTACATTTTGTTTTACAAGTCCTAGGAAAGACTGTCTTCTGAAAATTTGAGCATTCTTGCCCACTGGGTTGATGGAGATGGGAAGGGTTCTAGGCCAGAATGTTCACATTTGGAAGACTCTTTCAAAGTATAACTGTTGTTACATGTTTGCAGTTTATTCAAGACTGCTGTGTACATACATAGTGGACAAATTAACTCCTTACTTGAAACATTTAGACTATCTAGATGTTTAGAAGTGCCCGATGTATATTAAATGTAGAGGTAGTAAAATACCACTTTGTAAATATCTTTTTGCTAAAATTCATAGGAAATACTTTTGGAAGTTGAATTGTGAAGCCACCTTTGTGAGCAGTATATTACTGTCTATACTTGCTCAATGGTTTAGAGGAGGTGGGAGGGAAGAAATTGCAAAAGATAATATGCTAGTGTGTTCATACTTGGACATTTTCAGACACCATTTTTTCTGTATGTTTTGTGCATTTTGTTTTGCTCTGTATATAGTGTATATAATGGACAAATAGTCCTAATTTTTTAACATCTAGAGGTTGCCAGTGTATGACAAAGTAGTAAAATTAGCATATTTTGTATGCTTTGTGTTGAAATTCATAGGAAAACTTGTCTTCTGTAATTGACTTTTGCATAGGAATTTGTTCAGCCATCTCTAAGCATTACACATGCGTGTACTTGTCCACTGAATTGAAGGCAGAGAAGGAAGAGAAGAGGGAATGATTCAAGGCCAAAATGGTCACATTTAGAAGATACCTTAGATGATAACCATTGTTATGTGTGTGCAGTTTTATTTAACAGTGCCGTGTACATGGTGGACAAGCTATGAAATATCTAGTCTTTAGATATTTGGAAGTGCTTGATGTATTTTAAAGTAGTAGTAGTAGAATAACACTTTTTGTAAATAGCTTTTAAAAACTGATGGGAAATGCTGTTTGGAAGTGGATTTGTTGAACCACCTGGGAGGTGGGAGGGAAAAAATTGCAAAAGGTGTTTTGCCATTGTTTATTAGAAAATTTCAGCTTAATCCATTGCCTATATGTTACAAGCATTTCATTTAACTTTGCTATACTGTATATATTGTGTATATACTGGACAAATGAGTCCTGATTTTATAATATCTAGTCTGTAGCTATTAAAGAGGTTGCCAGTGTATGACAAAAGTAGTTAGTAAACTAACGCATTTTGTACACTTTGTTAAAATTCATAGAGAGGCTGTCTTCTGAAAAGGACTTTTTGGAAGTGAAATGATAACATCAGCTCGAAGTGACACATGTGCTTATATCCACCAGGTTGGTGGTGGAGAGGAGTTGGAAGGAATGAAGGGTTCTAGACCAGAATGTTCCTATTTAGAAGACACTTTCAGATATAACCATTGTTACATGTGTGTAGTTTATTCGACAGTGCTATGTATATAGTGGACACACTTAAGTCCTTATTTGAAATATCTAGTCTTTCTAGATGTTTAGAAGTGCACAAAGCATGTTAAAAGTAGAGGTAGTAAGTAACACATTTTGTAGTTATCATTTTGATATGAAATATTGTCTTGGAAATTGATCAATTCTCTGAGAAGTACACGTTATGATATTTGTGCTGGTTCAGGGGGAAGGAGGAGCACAAAGTTCAAAGGGCTTTCTGCCAGTGTCCAGTGTGTTTATGATGAGGCACATTGACCATTGTCCCTTATGTCTGCATTTTCGTTTACTGTGCTGTGTATATAAGCAGACATAGGAGTCCTAATTTACATCTAGTCGATGTTAAAGAGGTTGCCAGTGTATGGCAAAAGTAGAGTTAGTAAACTAATACATTGAGTACACTTTGTGTTAAAATTCATAAGGAACACTTCTTAAAAACAGAAGTAAAATTGTTAAACGCCCCCCGCCCCCAAGCATTACAGATGGCTTATAGCTGTCAACGGGGTTGGTAGAGGTCAGAAAGGGAAGTGTTCTAGGCCAGAATGTTCCTATTTAGAAGACACTCAAATTATAGTCTATGTTAAGTATATATGCCATTTATTCAATACTACTTTGTATATAATGGAAAACTTAAGTGCAGTTTGAAACATCTAGTCTTTCTAGGTGTTTAAAAGTGCACAATGGTCAGGTGTGGTGGCTCACTCCTGTAATCCTGGCACTTTGGGAGGCTGAGGTGGGCAGATCACGAAGTCAAGGGATCGAGACCATCTTGGCCAACATGGTGAAACCCCATCTCTACAAAAAATACAAAAATTAGCTGGTCGTGGTGGCACGTGCCTGTAGTCCCAGCTACTCGGGAGGCTGAGGCAGGAGAATCGCTTGAGCCCGGGAGACAGAGGTTGCAGTGAGCTGAGACCACACCACTGCACTCCAGCATGGCGACAGAGCAAGACTGCATCTCAAAAAAAAAAAAAAAAAGAAATTCCACAACATAGGTTAAAAGTAGAGGGCTAAAGTAACACCCCTCTAAGCATTTGTTTTCAGTACTTCCTAGGAGTGGTTGCATTTGGGAATGGAATTGTTAAAACTTGATGCTTAGGAGCGTATGCTGACTATTCACTGCGTGGTGGGGTGGGGAGGAGGAGGAGGTATGCAGGGAGAAGGGTTCTGTGCCCCTGAGTTAGATTAGTTCAGATGGTCTAACCATTGTTCTATATACGCATTTTATTGTGTTAATATTGTGTATTAAAGGATAAACAAGTCTTAATGCTCAAAGTATGTTAAAAATAGGTGTAGTGAATCAGTCCCTTTGTGAATGTCCTATTGTTAGTTTTTAGGAAGGCCTGTCTTCTGGGAGTGACCTTTATTAGTCCACTTCTTGGAGCCAGACGTCCTATACTTAGTCACTGGGGATGGTGGAAGAGGGAGAAGAGGAAGGGCGAAGGGAAGGGCTCTTTGCTAGTATCTCCATTTCTAGAAGATGGTTTTAGATGATAACCACAGGTCTATATGAGCATTTTTAGTAAAGTGCCGGTGTTTATTGTGGACAGAGTTTATTATTTTGCAACATCTAACCTTTATCAATGTCTGAGGTGACAATGTATGATAAAAACTAGAGCTAGTGGGCCAGGCGCGGTGGCTCATGCCTGTAATCCCAACATTTTGGGAGGCTGAGGCAGGCGGATCACAAGGTCAAGAGATCGAGACCATCCTGGTCAACATGGTGAAACCCCATCTCTACTAAAAATACAAAAATTAGCTGGGCGTGGTGGCGCGTGCCTGTAGTCCCAGCTTCTCAGGAGGCTGAGGCAGGAGAATCACTTGAACCTGGGAGGCGGAGGTTGCAGTGAGCCAATATTGCGCCACTGCACTCCAGCCTGGGCAACACAGCAAGACTCCATCTCAAAAAAAAAAAAAACAAAAAAAAAAAAACTAGAGCTAGTGAATTAGCCAATTTGTAAATACCTTTGTTACAATTGATAGAAAAGATGCATCTTGGACATGGAATTGTTAAACCGCCTCTGAGCAGTATATGTCAGGACTTGTTCATTAGGTTGGCAGCAGAGGGGCAGAAGGAAGTATACAGGGAGAGATGTATGCAGATGTGTCCATATGTGTCCATATTTACATTTTGATGATAGCCATTGATGTATGCATCTCTTTTGGCTGTACTATAGGAATACATTAAGTAATTCAATGGAAATATACCTTGCTAATATTATAATGGTATAGCTCTGCTAATGAATTCTCTTAGAAACATTATACTTAGTGTATTCTGTTGCTGTATGTTTCATTTTAATTGAGCTTTAAGGGAATGCAGCATTTAAATCAGAACTCTGCCAATGCTTTTATCTAGAGGCGTGTTGTCATTTTTGTCTTCTATGAAATTTTTGTCCCAAGAAAGATAGGACTACATTTTTTTTTAACAGATTAAGTTGGTGTAGTGTATTGTTGTTTATCAAAATACTAATAAAGCTTTGGGATTTTGAATTGGTAAATATTCATGATGTGTCAAAAATCATGATACATACTGTACAATCTCAGTCCCATAAGATGGGATGTTGTGCCTACACACACACAGGACCTAGAAGAACATGTCAAACTGTAAACTGCTTGTGATTGTGAATGACTTTGTTCTTTGCTTCTTGTAATTTTCAGTTTCCTATAATGCACATATTAACATATTAACTTTTTAAAATAAAGGTTATTTTAAAAGCCTGTTTAAAAAGAAATCACTGGAAAAGGCATCCTTTTCTTTCTATATGCTTTTATAGAACAGGTACGATTGGTTTGGGTGAATGTGTTTTTATTTTACGTAAGTGGTACTGCGTCATAGATCTCTTTTCTTATTCCATTGGTACCGCAGTTTTGAGCTATGTTGCTGTGTGCACATCTAAACCAACTATTTTCATTGCCGCATAGAGGTCTGCAATGTGAAGTCACCTACTCTTCCACTTTGCCACTACAAATAAGGGTTCCATCAATGAACATCTTCCTATATTTCAATTATGAGGCTGTGTAAGATTTTCCTTGAGATACAGCAGGAACACATTGCAGGTCATGAGATCTGACAATCTACTAATTTTGCAGTTCAGAACAGGACCTAGGACCCAGGGAGCATGATGTACACACACAGAAGTTCATGTTTAATGACATCTCCAGAAATATTCCTCAAATTGAAGTTTCCTAATGTCTAGCCTGATCATCTTGAGCATTAATAGCTACTGTTAGAAACATGAATAGGCAATATTTCTATTTTGAGCTCATAATTTACTGCAAAGCCTCAATTAATCAAAAACCTCAGATGACTGGAATTTTCTCTTCATTATTCCTTTTTAAAAAAGAAATTCAATCTAATTACCGAGTTACCAAAGCAGAATATAGAGTGAATCTGTTTTATGATCATTGATATTCAAAATTTTTCTGCCCTCTTTCTCTCCTAAAACACTCAAACTTCACAAAAAGATTCAAGCATGCACTAAAAGAAAAATGAATTGATATGTGTTAGAAATATCATCATCAGCAAGGCTAGAAAAGAACAAAGGTCCCCCTTATTGCCCAAGTATTCACTCCACATATTCACTCCATTTCTGCCTACCCTGACATTCTGATCAAACATGGCTTTGAATCCCTCCTTCAGAGGTGGCAACATAAGAGAAAGGAGGAAATGGCAAATAGGTGTACCCCCTAGGGTAGCAGAAAAAACACTTAAAGGTGCTTGGAAGGCCAGCAGATTAGTCGAATTCAATTCAGGCTGCCTAGGCCCATCTCTGGACGTTGCCACTTGCCAGCTACTTACCTTCCAGGAAAGTGACTTTGCATCCTTGTGCCTCAGTGCCCTTCTCTTTAAAATGGAGGAAATAACTGCACCTTTCCTCATAACTATGCAGTAAGGATTACATGACTTGGAATATGTAAAAAGCTTAGAAGAGTGTCTGGCAAACAACAAATGCCTGATACATTGTATTTTTTTTTTCATAGTTGAGTACCTGCTTGTATTAGGGTCATTCAGAAATACCGAACTAATAGTCTATCTATCTATTAACTATGTATGTATGTGTGTATGTATCTATCTATCTATGCCTGTCTATCGAGAGAGAGACAGTAATTTATGATAAGGAATTGGTTCACACAATTATGGAGGAGGCTGAGAAGTCCCACAATCTACCATCTGCTAGCTGGAGCCCCAGAAAAACAGGTAGTGTAATTCAGTTTGGGTCTCAATCAGGCCTGAAAGCCCCAGGAGTCAACGAAGTAAATCCCAGTCCAAGAGCAAGAGGAAAAAAAATGAGATGTAAATCAGTGGGGTAGGGGGAGAAGAGGTGAATTCCTCCTTCCTCAACCTTTGTTCTATTAAGGCCCTTAACAAATGGGAGGGATCATACCCGGGAGGGCAATTTGCTTTACTGAGTCCCTGATTCAGATGATAATCTCATCCAGAAACACCCTGAGATAAGATCTCGCTCTGTCACCTAGGCTAGAGTGCAGTGGCACAACCAGGGCTCGCTGCAGCCTCGATCTTCTGGGCTCAAGCATTCCTCCCACCTCAGTCTCATGAGTAGCTGGGACTACAGGTGCGTACCACCACACCTGGCTAATTTTTAATTTTTTTTTTTTTTTGTAGCGACATGAGGGCCTCACTATGTTGGCCAGGCTGGTCTCAAACTCCTGGGCTCAAGCGATCCTCCTACCTCGGCCTCCCAAAGTGCTGGGAGTACGGGCATGAGCCACCAAGCCCAGCCAGAAACAATGTGTAATCTGAGTATCTAATGAACCACTCTAATTGACCCATAATATTAATCATCACACTGCTGTTGGCCAGGCCCTGTGCTGGTCTCTGGAGATACAGCAGTGAAGAGGACAGGCACAGCCCTTGCCTTGAGAAGTAGACAGGCTAGCTCAGACAGATATGAAGCAAGTAGATGAGCATCGCTACTTAGAATGCAATGGGAAACACAGTCCCTTCTAGCTCCACCTGCCCATAGGAGAACCTCAGCAGCTGAGCTAGAGTCCCTACTTAATCCACAACTTGTAAATTCAAATGCTATCCAAACTGCTTTGGTAAGGCATTGTCTTTTTAAAAGAAAGCATGAAACACCTGACACTTATCAACTGCCAAGTCAAATGTTCTCCGGCTATCTCCAGACAAAAAACAGTTTTAAGACTTGCACATACCCTCACCTAACTGCTTTCCACTTATCTGAACTGAGCATTCTCTTCCTCACCTTTAGTTACACACTGTTCCCTTTGCCCAGGGCATCTATTCTACTCCTCCCACGTCTATCCTCTTTCCTTGACAAGTTCTGTGTCTCCCTCATGGCTCAGTGTGGGTATCACTTCTTCCGTAAAGTCTTCCTTCCACCTTCGCCCAATCAGGGTTTTTGTTTGTCTGTTTTTCTGTTTTGTTTTGTTTTTTTCAGCCTCAACCTCCTGAGCTCAAGAGATCCTTCTGCCTCAGCCTCCCGAGTAGCTACGGCTACAGGTACACACCATTATGCCAGGCTAATTTATTTTATGTAGAGATGTGGTCTCACTATGGACTATGTTGCCCAAGCTGGTCTTCAGCTCCTGGCTTCAAGTGATCCTCCTACCTTAGCATCCCAAAGTGCTGAGTTTACAGAGGTGATCCCCACTGCACCCAGCCCCACACAGACAGGTTTGTTTTCAAATGAGGCTGCAGGCCTGCGCAGTGACCCATGCCTGTAATCCCAACACTTTGGAAGACCTAGGCCAGAGTATGTCTGGAGCCCAGGAGTTGGAGAACAGCCTGGACAATATTATGAAACCCTGTCTCTACAAACAAAACACAAAAATCACCTGGACGTGGTGGCAGACCCATAGTGGCACACACTGGTAGGCCTAGCTACTCAAGGAGGCTGAAGCAGCAGGATTGCTTGAGCCCAAGAGTTCAAGACTGCAGTGAGTTAGGATTGTGCTATTGCACCCCAGCCTGGGCAACTGAGCCAGACTCTGTCCCTAAAAAAAATAAATAAATAAGCAAATGTGGGGCCGAGCGTGGTGGCTCACACCTGTAATCCCAGCACTTTGGGAGGCCGAGGCAGGTGGATCACTTGAGGTCAGGAATTCGAGACAAGCCTGGCCAACATGGTGAAGCCTGTCTCTACTAAAAATACAAAAAGTAGCCGGGCGTGGTGGTGGGTGCCCGTAGTCCCAGCTACTCGGGAGGCTGAGGCAGGAGAATCGTTGAACCCAGGAGGCAGAGGTAGCAGTGAGCCAAGATTGCGCCATTGCACTCCGGCCTGGGCAACAGAGCGAGACTCCATCTCTAAATAAATAAATAAATAAATAAATAGGCAAGTGTGGCTCAAAGCACCCTGTACTCCCAATAGTATTACATCCCACTATACTATAACTGCCATTAAATTGTTTTCCCTTCCCATCAGCCTCTTCACCCATGTGTGATTAGCATGGTAACTGCCACATAGTAATTGGCCATTGACAAATAGCCACTCACTAGACAAACAAGCATCTGATTGCAAACCATTTCCACTTTTACACATAAATTGTTTCCATGATGTATCCATATATGGAGAACTAGGAAGACATAGGCTTTTGGGAAAGATAGTGAGACTCATCACCTGGAATATTCAATAGCTTCAGTAGCCAGTACCACTACTGCCAACTCAGTGTACAGACCATGCAATCTGTTGAGGGCCACTTGGCCACAAGCCTCCTATAAAGGTATTTCTGGAGCTGATGGAGCAGGAGAGTGGAAATGAGGCAGGATTGGTAAGGGGATGAATTAGTGATTTAGTGTTGACATCTGCACCAGTGACCCAGCCTGTCTTATCATTTGAGGGAAGTTTGTATCTGGGCCTAGGGAAAAAGAACAGAAGATAGAAGGCTCTAGTGAAAAAAAAGAAGGGTCTGCCTTTCCATTGGTGCTTGATGTTTATAAAGAAAAGTGGGGAATTGGCCGGGGGTGGTGGCTCACACCTGTAATCCCAGCACTTTGGGAGGCCGAGGTGGGCAGATCACCTGAGGTCAGGAGTTCAAGACTAGCCCGACCAGCATGGTGAAACCCCGTCTCTACTAAAAATACAAAAATTAGCCGGGCATAATAGTGGGCGCCTGTAATCCCAACTACTCGGGAGGCTGAGGCAGGAGAATTGCTTGAACCCTGGAAACAGAGGTTGCAGTGAGCCAAGATCACACCACTGCACTCCAGTCTGGGTGACAGAGCGAGGCTCCGTCTCAAAAAAAAAAAAAAAACAACAACAACAAAAAAGAAAAGTGGGGAATTAAGCTGCAGAATGGGAGTAGAAAGTCTCCATAAAAGTAGAGTTGCTTCTGAGCTGTTCCTCCAAGTGTTGGGATTTTGTCTCCAGAGCTAGAACAGGAAATCATATTGCAAGCCTTGACAATCTACATAAAATAATATGCTCTGAAAGCAAAAGCCAGAGAAGTGGAACTTTCTGTGCCAGGTGAGCTGTGGGCTGGGTCTTGGGAGATGGGTGAGAGGGTTGGTAATAGTTACAGTGAACTTCCATTTCCTTGGTCTTGTGTTTCTATGTGGAGAACTTCTGCTAAGAGTAAAACTGACTTCTTTCCTACTTCTCAATTTCTCTTTCTTCCTCTTGGAGAGTTTGGGAGAAGGCATCTCAACCCTTCCTGGACTTCTTCAAGTCAGCCTGTTCTAGTGGGCCCCATAAGCAAATGGAGGCTTCTCTGACAGCTTCTTTTCTCAAGTCTTGGTGACAAATATTTGTTTTTGCTTTGATTTGTTCCTTTCCAAAAAACTCTGAGTACAATGCAATCTTTTTAAATAGCGAATCACAGCTTGTTTTATGTGGCCAGATCTTACTGTTTGCTGTGAATTTTCAGAGATGCTACAGCCTTCTCAACAACAGATTATGAATCATTCCAAAGATTGACCTTCTAAAAACATTACCTGCAGATTCTGACAATGAATCTGTTTAGGATTTCCCCAGGAAACAAAATAGAATGACTAGAGATTATGATGTTGCTTGTAGTTTAAATTTGGTGTTTGCCTTCTGCTTTCCCTGGTTCCTCTCGTACATGTTGTAAGATATAACATGTGGAAGAAAAGTGTAAGAAAAGCAAGAAATTCAGAATTTCATCATTCTGAAAGAAACCCAAATTTATCTTTGCTTCTTTTTCGTAAACAAGGAGGTTTCACACCGGACGCATATAAAACACTGTGATGGAGCCCCATAGGGGAAAATATCCTTTCACGCTATACTTCAACGGTTCCGTGGGTACTTTGAATGCAGGAAAACTACAACAGGCCCCGCTGGGATTCGAACCCAGGATCTCCTGTTTACTAGACAGGCGCTTTAACCAGCTAAGCCACGGAGCCACCGTGACTCTGATACTACAAATGAGCATAGAAAAGAGATGATCTTTGCCTTTGTTCTGTGCATTGACACACTTTCTTGTTACTGAGGTTTGAAAGTAGCCACACGCTTCTTCAGACACTGAAGATTAACTTTGGCTTCGCCCCAAAAGACCTAAGAAACCGCTCAGCTGCAGGATAACGAGGTTTTTCGCGTGGGGGAGGTGGGGGGGTGAGGGAAAGGCTGGCGATAGCCTGACCCCCGCCCCGGGGCGAACAGGAGAGTCCTCCGAGAAACTGCCTCAAATAGCAAACAGCTCATCCTAACGTGGGTAAAGTATGACCTCGGGCTTCAGGGAGAAGAGGGTAGGAGAGCGGGTAGCCAGCCACATTTACAGAACACTCCTCCGAGTCGTGTAATGCATTTACACCAGAACACTTACGGCACCAAGAACTGATCTAGCAGGAAGCAAGCTATTTGTTTCTTATTTCATGGCTTTTAAATTAAACTGGAATTAGATTAAAATTCCAGTCATTCCTTACCCCATTTCTTTCCGTTAAAATTGGGCTCCACCTACCTGCTTCTTGCTTATTAAAGATTAACTAATGGGGTTCCAGAGTTGCTTCTTAAAAATGCAAGATTTAAGAAATAACAACTTAATCTTGGAAAGAGATAAAGAAGTCCCCTTCCCGGTATAGCTACACAGAAAGAAAAGCTTTCCTGTCCTAATACTTGTCCAAAGGATCTGATTTGATGTGTCAAATCAGCATTATATATATGTGTGTGTGTGTGTATGTGTATATATATATATATATATTATAGAGAGAGAGAGAGAGAGAAAACTTCTATATTGTCATGGGGGCTTATGTGTTTCTAACTTATTCTGTTCTCTATTAAAAATAAATCTGATCTTGGGAGTATAATTTGAATAAAGGGGTTTAATGAAATTCTGAAGAGTATACAAATTGTTGGCACAGCTGTGAAAGTAACTTCCCAAATGAAACCTGTAATTATGTTTGGCTGTTTTACTTGAAATCTGTTGTCCTGGTGATTATGGTGAAACAGACATTTCAGTATTCCTTAGCTGTATCAATATTTGAAGGATTTCTCTGTCACAGTCTAAGGCAGACATTGGCATGTACCTTTGCCTATGTATGTGATGGGGGAAACAGTAAAAGGTCACGCCGACTAGAGTTTTCATTTTTATAAAAAGATGCAAGTCGGCCGGGCGCAGTGGCTCACGCCTGTAATCCCAGCACTTTGGGAGGCCGAGGCGGGCGGATCACGAGGTCAGGAGATCGAGACCATCCTGGCTAACACGGTGAAACCCCATCTCTACTAAAAATACAAAAAAATTAGCCAGGTGTGGTGGTGGGCGCCTGTAGTCCCAGCTACTCGGGAGGCTGAGCCAGGAGAATGGCGTGAACCCGGGAGGCAGAGCTTGCAGTGAGCTGAGGTCGCGCCACTGCACTCCACCCCGGGCGACAGAGCGAGACTCCGTCTCAAAAAAAAAAAAAAAAAAAGATGCAAGTCTATGAACTCAGCACTCACTTTGATTGAGACTCATGAAATAAGCACTTATTACTTTATTATTATAAGATTAGCCATCATATTATTAGTGTGCTTGGAGCCAATATAATCATCATAAATAGCACAGTCACACCTAATATGGCTTTAACCCAACTGTGGCAGGCCCCAGACAGCAGAGCCAATAGTATTTTATTTTGGTTTTTCCTTTGACTGGCAGCTGACGAAGTTTGCACAGAATTTCTAGAATGTCAAAGGAATTGTTTAGCCAGAGATGAGACTTGGAAGCAAATTGAGACTTTGAGCAATCATTTACAGATCTCTTGGTGTGAACCATATCTTCTATTCAGTTCCGACTGTGATTAGGAACCATGGAACCCTCACATTGGCTCCGCTCCACACATCTGAAATTGGAGAGGATGCAGGTGGCTGTGTCACAGACTGCCGACAGTCATGTAAAACAATGTGAGAGTGGCAGATGGTGTAGTTTTCCATGTGCCTGGGAGTGAAACTAAAAAAAACTGCACTGAAACAGAGAAGAGTCCACCACTGTCATAGTTGTATGTGTCAACTTAGGCTACCCAGTTATTCAATTAAACACTAACCTACATGTTTCTGTGAAGTTATCTTGTAAATGTGGTTAACAATCAGTTAACCTTAAAAAAAGATTCTCCCTTATGTAGATGGGCCTTATCCAATCAGTTAAAAGGCTTTGAGAGCAAAACAAAGGCCTCCCTAAGGAAGAAGAAATTCTGTTTCAAGACTTCAGCATCAGCTTCTGCCTGAGAGTTTCCAGCCTGCCCTACAACCCTACAGGTTTCAGACTTGCCAGTCCTCACCCTAGATATATATAGATATATATCTAGATGTATATATCTGGACTCTTTCTCCAATATATGCTGAAGAAAAGACTGGAAGTTGAAACTGGAACTGTCAGAAAAGATGTAGAAAGATTTCCAAGAGCAAAGCAAAAGCATTTCTTTCTTTCTTTTTTTTTTTTTTTGAGACAGAGTTTTGCTCTTATTGCCTGGGCTGGAGTGCAATGGGCGCGATCTCGGCTCACTGCAACCTCCGCCTCCCGGGTTCAAGTAATTCTCCTGCCTCAGCCTCCCGAGTAGCTGGGACCCACGCCAGGCTAATTTTTTGTATTTTTAGTAGAGACGGGGTTTTACCATGTTGGGCAGGCTGGTCTCGATTTCCTTACCTCGTGATCCGCCCACCTCGGCCTCCCAAAGCGCTGGGATTACAGGCGTGAGCCACCGCGCCCAGCTGAAAGTATTTATCGTAGTGAATATGGCTAAGAAATTTGAGGCACCCAAGGGAGGTCTTCAAAGCCTGCAAAACACAGATAAATTTTTATAGACAAACACTAAGGAGACTGAATGTGGACAGAGCCTACAGCCAGCTGGGTTAAAGCTCATTTTTAAGGTGCTAGGTGGGACCTGTGACTTCCAGGGATGCTCTAGCCTGACCAGCATGGAGAAACCCCGTCTCTACTAAAAATACAAAATTAGCGGGGCGTGGTGGCGCATGCCTGTAATCCCAGCTACTTGAGAGGCTGAGGCAGGAGAATCGCTTGAACCCGGGAGGCAGAGGTTGCGGTGAGCCGAGATCGTGCCATTGCACTCCAGCCTGGGCAATAAGAGCAAAATTCTGTCTCCAAAAAAAAAAAAAAAAAAGTTTTGGTAACCTATTTTAACATAATTAGTTTTCTTTTGAAATCTTACATATTTATCTTTTCTTTCGTGTATTTAAAAGTATTATTCTGAGATAGAGTCCAGAATCACCAAGCTGCCCTTGGGGTCCATAGTACAAAACCTAACGAGAAGATCCCTATGCTATTGCCTAGGGAGGAATCCATAACCTAGGTCTACCTTAATATTTATGCAGAAAGAGCAGAATATTTTTTGTAACGGCTGTTGAAACCTTATGAACTGAAAACAAATATTTTCTAATCTCAACGTGTATATTCTCAATATCAGGCAGTTTTACTTCTGTTTAGTAGACCTCAACTTATTTAAAATGCTCACCAGGCATGGGGATGATTTATTTTCAGAAATATGGACAAACTAAAACACACACATATGAGACGTCTGTTTGCTTTCAAAGTGAAAAAGTGAACATTCATATGTGTGTCCGGGTTGATGATGCTCCTTATAAAGCTGTCAAATTCTGAGATCAAGGCCCTGCAGTAGAAGCAGCATGCAGTGAGGAGGCCTAGCACAGTTTCGCTTAGTAAAATATTTGAAGAAAAAAAAAAAAAAAAAAGACCCACAGAGAGACAAATAAAAACTCAGACCACGTCACCGTACAACGGCTTCCAGTTTCCTACAGAATACCAGCCAGAGTCCTTACAAGAGCCTGTAAAGCTGGCCAGAGTCCTTACAAGGGCCTATAAAGCTGGAGGTGGTCTCCCAGGATCTCCTATTCCTCTCCACTGAGCACCGGCCTCCTCAACATAACTCCCAAGCCTGCTTCCACCTCCAGGCCTTTTCCCTAGCGATTTTTCCCTGTTCCAGATCATTCATTTCCCCTGATATCAGCATTTATCCCTCATTCATCACTTTCACTGCTGGCCTTTCCTATCCTCTTTCCCTGTTTTATTATTATTTTTCTCCAATCGCTTATCACTATTATTTTGTTTATTTAATGCTTTATTATCCGCTTCCGCCACTGCCATGTAATCTTGAGGGCAAGGGTCTCTCATGTTTTCTTCACCGTTATCTGCAGTGCCTTGAACACTAATACTGGTTGAATGAACGAACGCATTAATGGAGCGGTGATATTGGGGCAGAGAGGATGCAGGGCTTGCTTTTCACCGCCATTTTTCAGCCGGCAGAGACAGACCGAGAAAGGAATGAAGGCCACGGGGCGTGTGCAGAAGTAGCTACCAGGGAGTCCATGCGCTGCGAGCCTGGACCAGCGGGCAAACGCGGCTTACAGGCCTTCACCCAGACATTACGGGTACAACCTAGTTTCTTATGAAATACCTCGCCCTTAAAGCACGCGCAGGGCCAGTGGCGCAATGGATAACGCGTCTGACTACGGATCAGAAGATTCCAGGTTCGACTCCTGGCTGGCTCGATATAAGTAGGCTCATTTTACAACTTTCTGACTCCGCAGGAGTAAGGAAATTCCTGCAAGGTAAATTTGCCTGGAAGACTCAGAAGCAAGAGGGGCAGCTCCCGACAACATATGGGGCTATCATTTCTTTGCGGAGCATTCTGCCACTGACCACGTGGTAACGCCAACTACGTCAGAGAAACGCTCGCCCTACCCAAGTTGTGCCCAGCCTTGCCTGGCCATTTTGGCCGAAGAACGAAGGACCTTTCAGAGATTAAACTAAAGTCTCTATTGTGTTCTTCCCTATTCAGTCATTTGTAGAATAAATTCTATGGCTTCAGTTTGAACACTGGAGGGGCTGGGTCTGAGCTTTTCATTGGTTTTTCTGGTTTGCGAGGTCGGTACAGAGACGCACGCGCACATCAGCAAAACTCGCACTTGGAACGAAGAAACACGGAACTAGGCAGGAAGAACTATTTACTCTGAAAAATAAGTGCTTAGTGGGTTTCCGTAGTGTAGTGGTTATCACATTCGCCTCACACGCGAAAGGTCCCCGGTTCGAAACCGGGCGGAAACACGTTTTTTTTTTTCCCTCATTTTACTACGAAATTCTTCCAGTGTGTATCTTTGAAAGACTTTTTCAGGCTGTCATAAATTTCCTGTCTTCTTGTCTTGCTAGATCGGGGCAGCAGTGCTTAGGGCGGGCCTCAGAGGCTCACACACGTATCGCCAGGGGGAGAACCAGCTCTCTCCGGCTTGGACTCGGGGCGGCTCCCCGCCTGCAGCCCCGGAAGCGCATCCTCACCTTCCCTCGCCTTCCTGTTCCTGGCGGAGCCGGGCTCCGCTAGTCTTCTCTGTCTTAGGGCTGGTGCTGGCCCTGCCCACGCCTAGGGCTCCGGCGCGTCACGGGCCTCAGCTGGGATTCCCGCGCCCCTCGGACGGCCACGAGACTCGGGTAAGTGCCTCACAGACTTTGTGCGCTAACCCGGAAAATGAGGGGCGTGGTGGGGGGGGTCCCGCCGCCCTCCGTATACTTAGGACCCTCCTGCCAGCTGGCCCCGGTCATGATTAGGGGCCTTGGGCCCCGTCAGCCCCGCCTGTCTTCCCGTCTCCAGAGTAATCGCAGCATCTCTCCTGAGCTCCGAGTGTGAATCCCTGGAAAAGCTGAATCCAGAGGTGGGGTCACAGAGAGCCGCAGGCCCGACCGGGATGAGAAGTCCTAATCGGCGCTCTAGGGGCGTTCTAAAAGAAGGAAGGAAGGGGATTTGAAAGGATTGCTCCCGCAGGGCTGTGGCCTTGAAGAGGTGGTGACTGGCAGGTGGGACTGACCTGCCGTGGGCTCTCCCTTCCTCCCCAATTTACCTTCGAGAAACCCTCGTTGAGGAGACACCCAAGGGCTGAGTCCTCCTCCACTTTGACCTTTTGCTATTCCATCACAAAGAAAAAATGGATCCCAAAGTTAAGAAATGGACCAGCACTTGTTTAGAATCAGGACTGGTGCCTTGGTGTTTGGCCTCTTACCTCTGCCACATGGCTTGCTTACAAGTTAATCGGATTAATCAAACGCTTTTATGAGAAAGTTTTGTTGTGTCACCTGGCAGCCTCTGGTGTTCCCTAAGAGGGATTTCTTTCTTAGATGTATTACTACTTTTTCTAGGGATTAGCCAAGCCTAGCCTCTCAGATCATATTGCTCCAGGTTCCCTCAAATGACTAATAAGAATGTGATGTGTTTGTTTTTGTTTGTTTGTTTTTGAGACGGAGTCTCACTCTGTCGTCCAGGCTAGGGTGCAATGGTGCGATCTCGCTCACTGCAACCTCCACCTCGATTCTTGTGCCTCAGGCTCCCGAGCAGCTGGGACTACAGGTGTGTAACACTACACCCGGATAATTTTTGTATTTTTAGTTAGAGACGGAGTTTCACCATATTGGCCAGGCTGGTCTCAAACTCCTGACCTCAAGTGATCCGCCCGCCTCGGCCTCCCAAAGTGCTGAGATTACAGGCATGAGCCACCGCGCCCAACCGAATGTGATATTTTTATGACCATGAGGAAAGAAGGGCTGCATTCTTTGGTGGGTCCGCAAAATTAAAAAAAAAAAAAAGAAAAGAAAAGAAAAGAAAGAAAAGGACAATGTTAATGAGCTGTTTTCTTTTTATCATTTTCTTAAACAGGCTGCTTGGGTAGACGTTGACTTGAAAGGTCCATTCTTTTGTCATCTTGCTGGTTCCCTTAACAAGACAACACCTTGGCTAGCAAGATAATATCTTGGTTAGCAAGACAATAAACTTGGGCATGTGCTCAACAGCAACCTGTCTAATACATTTTCATTTAAAATCCCCTCTGTACTACTCAGAAATATAAGCAAGTTATTATGGTGCCCAGAAAGGGGGCAAAGGTTCCAGGGTCCTAGGAGATGACAAGGATTTATCCTCTTCATCTTTCTCCGATCCCAGTTAGCAGGAATACTTTAGCCTGGAAGGTGAGTGTGCCCCTAACCAACCTTTACAGATGGGTGACTGTTTGGGAGCTTATGGCTCACTCCTTCTCTTTAAAGCAGATGCATTCTGGCAAGCTGCAGCAGCAAACCTACCCTTTTAGACACCCTGCGTTTTCTCATCTTTCCTTTCTACCCCTGCATCTCCCAGTCTCTCTCACTTAACCTCCGTGGAAACTCATGCTGCGTCTCTAATACTTTGGAAGATGAAGAACAAACGCCCTGGAGAGTGACTGACACCATGTGACCTCTTGCTTCTGTAGCACACTGCATCTTGCCTGTGAATCTTTTTTTTTTTCTTTTTTTTTTGAGACCGGGTCTTGCTCTGTCACCCAGGCTGGAGTGCAGTGGCACAATCTTGGCTCACTGCAACCTCCGCCTCCCGGGTTCAAGCAATTCTCCTGCCTCAGCATCCTTAGTAGCTGGGATTACAGGCACGCACCACCACCCATGGCTAATTTTGTATTTTTAGCAGAGATAGGGTTTCACCATGTTGGCCAGGCTGGTCTCGAACTTCTGACCACCTTAGCCTCCCAAAGTTCTGGGATTACAGGCGTGAGCCACCACGCCCTGCCTGAGTCACTAAATTCTTACACTGTTCCCTCCTATGTTAGTCCGCTAGGGCTGCCGAAACAAGGTACCACAGGCTGGGTGACTTAAACAACAAAAATTAATTTTCTTTGACTTCTGGAGGATAGAAGTCCAAGATCAAGATGTCGGCAGGTTTGGTTTCTTCTGAGGCCCCTCCTTGGCTTGCAGATGGCCACCTCCCACTACATCCTTAGATGTGTTCCTCTATGTTGTCTGTATCCTAATCTCCTCTTCCTACAAGTACACCAGTAATATTGAATTAGGGCCCACCCATAATACCCTATTTTGCTTTTTATTTCACTATTAGTTTTTTTTTTAAGCTATTTTTGCCAGTTAATTTAAACATCATGATCTTCTTCTAATGATAAAAATGCAAGTCTTCATGCTAACAAAAGGATTGGAAGAAGGATGAAGCAGATGTTTCTTCTCCCCTACAGCAATCTGGTTAAATGAGGAGTTAAATTGAGAGCTTTCATGAGAATTTCAGTCCAGTTCTGTGCAATGAAGACGAGTGATTCAAAACTTTCACTAACTTGCTCTGTTGTTTGTAATATAATGTTATTGGAAGAGTTATTTTAACAAAGGGGAACTGTTATATTTCTAAAACTTTTAAAATTGTTGCCATGTCTTGGGAAAATAACTTCAGTATCTGTCTTGATAATTTCTTGCCCTGATGATACCATTGAAAGTCATTTCTCTATGTTTCCAAAAGTTGTACAATTACTAGTAAGATTTATCTGCCAGTTAATAATTTTTCTTTTCTTCCACATGCTTGAAGGAGTATTTGTAATGACTTTTATATTTTATCATTAACATTATTTTTTTGAACTCTTAAAATGCGTATTTTTTTTACATTAATAGACTTCTTTTTTTCAGAGCAATTTTTGGTTTACAGAAAATTGAGCAGAAGATACAGAGAGTTCCCACATACTTCCTTTCCCCCACCTCAGTTTCTCCTAAGTTATTAACAACTTGCACTGGTGTGGTACATTTGTTACAAATGATGAACTAATATTGATAGCTTATTATTAACTAAAATATATAGTTTACATCAGGGTTCACTCACTGTATGAAGTTCTGTGGGTTTTGTCAAGTGCGTAACATCTACCATTTTATAATATATGCCATTACAGTAGCATACAAAAGAGTTTCATTTACCTAAAAATCTCTTCTGCGCCACCTCAAATAATTTCTTCTAAGTTAAAACCACTGTGTGGTGAGAGCTCCTTCCTTTTCCAACCTCCTTGTCCTTTATGGAAATGGTAAGAGCTTTTACCCATCTCTCTGGTCCCTTTTCATTATGTGTGTATCTGTCTCCTACATTTGTAAGGTCTCTAGAGAGTCAGTGACCTGGTATCCTAATCAGCTTCCTAAAGGTGAGTTTCAAGAATTAAATCCGTATTTATATACTCAGATACAGCATCCAGGCAGTGGCCTATTTTTCCTGATTTTATTTTGTCACCTGCTGTATTTTGGCCTTTGACATGTGGAGATCATGGCCCCCCTACTTCGGATGGACTTCAATGGATCTAACTCGAAGAAGACTGAACCCAGGAAAAGAGACTGTGTTAGCATTCTCACACCAGGAAATGGGCTGAGAAACAATTTTGGAGTGAGATGGAAGGAGAATGGTATGGAGTATCTATTCTTAGGGAAATGTGTGCTAGGCCAAAAGCTCACTTTTTGGTTAAACACTCTCATTCTCTGATAACATAAAGGCCTCTAAAAATATATGCAGAATATTTGGGGTAACCTTATTATTCATTGCCCAAGTTAGGTCACCTTTCAAAGTAAAAGGGAACATTATGAATAATTATACTAGGGCAACAGGTATAAATCAAGTCACCCTACCATTAGACCAAGTGATTTTCACTGGTTGCTTCATTGTAAGAGTAACTCCTTTTGTTTCCTAAAAATTGTTAAAATGATTCCTTAATGTTGCATTTGAAATAAAGGGAAAAAGACAAAAATTAGCAATAAATTCATGTAATGTCTAGGCAAGGATTTCTTCAGAAGAGAGCAGGTCAGGTGTAGTTAGATCAGTAGAACTGTATGTCTCAGTGGCACCATTACCTTTTTTTTTTTTTTTGAGGCAGAGTCTCACTCTGTCCCCCAGGCTGGAGTGCAGTGGCACAATCTCGGCTCACTGCAACCTCCGCCTCCCAGGTTCAAGCAATTCTCAGGTGGATCACCTGATGTCAGGAGTTCGACACTAGCCTGGCCAACACGGTGAAACCCTGTCTCTAGTAAAAATACAAAAATTGGCTGGGTATGGTGGCGTGCGCCTGTAATCCCAGCTACCCAGGAGGCTGAGGCAGGAGAATTGCTTGAACCCGGGAGGCAGAGGTTGCAGTGAGCCGAGATCGCACCACTGCACTCCAGCCTGGGTGACAGAACGAGACTCTGAGACTCGATCTCAAAAAAAAAAAAACAAAAAACTGGAGCAATTTGGAGACAAGATTAAAAAAATAATAATAACATTGTAGAATGGTGGCCACTCACAAGGTTACAGAATTTCCCAGTAAATGTTTTCAAGGGTGGGGCAGAAGGTATGATAGAAAAAAGCTTTAAAAAAGTCACACAGTGCCCATGAATGCCAACCCTAGGCCTAAGTCCTAATTACTCAAACTCAAACTATTTTCCATTTCCTACCTGTGTGGCTCTCAATCTGTGCTCTGGGCTACCCACATTTTTTAGTACTTTTATTAATTCTTGAGCAGACACATACAATTTTTCTGTGTAAGACATAGGTAATACTCCAGCCATGTGCTTCCCCTACAGTTTAAAGAAGAGAATGCAACCTCCCCCATCTCTGGACTAACCTACATGCCTTCTCCAACTACATCCCTTTCCCAACTCCCAAGAGATGACCACTGTCCAATTTTTATTTATCCCTTTTTTTTTTAAGTTTTACTATATGTTTGTGGCCTCAACATGTCATAGTTTTACATGTGTAAATGGATCTATAGTGTACATATTCTTCTGCAACTTGCTATTTTTCTTCGGCATTATATTCTTGAGATTCATCCTCGTTTTTGAACCTACCTGTAATCTATTTGTTTCTGCTGCTGAATGGTATTCCCTTTTATAGATACTACCAAAATATATGTATCCCTTCTACTATTGAAGGACATTTGGGTGATTTACAGGTTTTTGAAATTACAGTGTTGCTAGAAACATTCTTGTGGAGATCTCCTGTCCACACCTCCAAGAATCCCTCTAAGTAAACACCTAGAAGTAAAATTGCTTTACACAATACCACTGTTTGCAGAGTGCTTTACAAATAACCACTGTTTCCAAAAGCAAATACACTAATTGGCACACACACACAGCAGTACATAAGGGTTTTGATTGCTCCATATCAGCTGAGCCCTTGATATTGTCAGACAACTTGGTTTTCCTCAATTTGATAGATATGAAATGTTATATCCTATGCTTTTAATATGTACTTCTTATATATTTTTAGGTGCTTATTCCTCACTCATGCTTCCAAGAAGTACCTGTTAACATTTTTTGCCATAGTTGTAAAATTTTCATTTTGTCCTTTCCTCATGGATCTATAGGAATGCTTTATGTATTCAGGATTCTAACATTTTGTCTATTATATATGTTACATATATCTTGCCAAGCTGGTACTTATTGTTTTACTTTTATTATGCTATCTTTTTTGATATACACGAATTATTAACAACATAGTCAATTTGATTTTTAACGTTTACATTGGTCAGTCTTTCCCTTTATGGTTTACACTTTTTGTGTCTTGTTAAAGACATCTTTCCAGGAGCAGCGTGAGGAGGACAGAAGCACCCAACAGGACTGCTCAAGCCACCTGCGAACACTGCTGCTACCATGCCCAAGAGAAAGGCAAAAGGAGATGCTAAAGGTGATAAAGCAAAGGTGAAGGATGAGCCACAGAGGAGATCAGCTCGGTTGTCTGCTAAACCAGCTCCTCCAAAACCAGAGCCCAGGCCTAAAAAGGCCTCTGCAAAGAAGGGAGAGAAGCTTCCCAAAGGGAGAAAGGGGAAAGCAGATGCTGGAAAGGATGGGAACAACCCTGCAAAAAACCGAGATGCCTCTACACTCCAGTCCCAGAAAGCGGAAGGCACTGGGGATGCCAAGTGAAATGTACATTTTTGATAGCTCTGTACTTATAGTGACTCTACTGTTTGAAATACTATTTTTTTAAATCAAGTTTTATAAAAGTGTAGAATTTTGGCTTTTTTAAGTTATGTTGTTAGCACACAGGACACTTCCTTGTTGTCTTTTGTGGAAAGGGCAAGTACCACTAATAGGGTGTATCTCAGAAACTGAATTGAAATAAGGGAAAATAGGATTTTCTGTCCTGGTTTTTGAAGATTGTTCTTGATTCCCTTGATTCCCAGGAGAGATTCTCTGACATTCACGTGTCAGCCACTTTGGCACGGAAGCCTTACAGTGTGGGGTACCAAAACTTCGTGTCTCCTCTTTCCCTGATGCCATCAGCATAGACTTGATTTCCTTAAACCGAGAGTTTTGATGTGGCCTTGGCCACATCAAACTCAACTGTGTTAAGTAACAAAAGTACCTAAAATCAACTGTGTTAGGTAACAAAACTCAGGCTTTCTGTTGATGACATTGAGATGGTGTCACTTAAAAGAGCCAAGATTCCTGTTTTCAGTTTGTGGATTCATCCCGCTGGTTTTACTTTAGTCCCTCCATGTCAAAGTGGGCCTGTGAAAAGCTCATACATGCCTCACGTGAAGTGTCCACCCTCTCTGAAAATCTTTCTTGTTCAAAACAGCAGCGACATATGTTGTTAACTTTTACAGTGACTTTTGGAGGAGGGGAGTTTGGAAATTGTAAAATGTTATAGATTGTTGCCTATTTCCTGCTGAAAGTAAATGTTTTTAAAAAGTATCATATAAAGCTGAATACAAATTGGTTTGGGGGGAGATCCTTTCCTACCCAAAGTCATAAATATATTCTTTACTGCCTTGTGGAAATTTTATAGTTTTGCCTTTCACATTTGTCTTTAGTCTGTCCTGAACTGATTTTTGTGAAAATTATGAGTTAGAAATTCAACTTAACATTTTTCATATTCGAAGTGGTTGTCTCTGCACTATTTACTGAAAAGTTCATCCTTTCCCCAGTGATTTGTAACACTGCCTCTTTCATAAATTAAATTTTTGTGTACGTGTGTGGGTCTTTTGATGGTTTCTATTCTGACTGACATCAATTTGTCTAATCTTGTAGCAGTACAGTACAGTCCTGATTATTGCAAGTTTAGGAAAAGGTCTGATAAAAACCAAGATGCCTCCACATTTTGTCATAATTGTAACCAATTTCACCTCTGTCTCCAGTATCACCACAAAATTGTTCTTCCTTGGAGTGTCTTGGCTATTCTTAGCCAACTGTTCCTCCATATTACTTCTAGAATTAGACCAACAATTTATAAATCAAACAAACCCAAGAGCATTGAAATTTTGATTGGATTTGTATTGAATTTATAATAGATTAATCTGGTAAACCATGTCATCTTTACAATGTTGTCTTCCAATACATGAATATGGTACAGCTCTTCATTTACTTAGGCCTTTGAAATATCTTTCAATAAAGTTTATAATTTTCTCCATAAAGGTCTTCTTGTTAATATTTCCTAGGGACTTTATGCTTTTTAACACTACTTCGTATGGTATATTTTTAGTTACCACATTTTCTGTTTTTAGCTAATGTTGATTTCGATTTTTGTATCCAGCAGCCTTGCTACCTCTCATTCTTGTATCTGCATATTCTTGTGGGTTTGTTTGTTTTTTTACATAGACAACCATATATTCTGTGTATACAAACAATTTTGTTTCTTCTTAGTCCTTATTATACCTGTAATTTCTTTTTCAAATGGTCAGCGTAGTCTAGGTGTTGGCGTCTGCTTTTTTTTTTCTTTTTTTTCCCAGACAGAGTCTCACTCTGTCTTCCAGACTGGAGTGCAGTGGTGTGATCTTGGCTCACTGCAACTTCCACCTCCCGGGTTCAAACGATTCTTCTGCCTCAGCCTCCGAGTACCTGGGACTACGGGCGCGCGCCACCACACCCGGCCAATGTTTGTATTTTTAGTAGAGACGGAGTTTCACCATGTTGGCCATGCTGGTCTCGAACTCCTGACCTCAGGTGATCCACCCGCCTCAGCCTCTCAAAGTGCTGGGATTACAGACGTGCGCCACCACGCCCGGCCGTGTCTCTGCATTTTTTTTTTTTTTGAAATGGAGTCTCACTCTGTTACCCAGGCTAGAGTGCAGTGGCGCAATCTCTGCTCACTGCAACATCCGCCCCCGATTCTCCTGCCTCAGCCTCCCGAGTAGCTGGTATTACAGGCACCTACCACCAGGCCCGGCTAATTTTATTATTATTATTATTTTGCATTTTTAGAAGAGACGGGGTTTTGCCATATTGGCCAGGCTGGTCTCAACCTCCTGGCCTCAAGTGATCAGCCCGCCTCGGCCTCCCAAAGTGCTGGGATTACAGGCATGAGCCACCATGCCTGGTGCCATTAGAGTTTCGAGCAAAGAAATGGCACAATCTAAGGTGTTTTATATATGTGTGTGTGAGTATGGCTGCTGCATGAGCAATAGACTGTAAGCTGTCACAGCAATCTAGGCAAAACATGTTGATGATTTGGACCTGGTATGGAACGGTGAAGAGGTCTGAGAGAGTTGGCAGTAAATAATGCCAAGCTTGGATGATTGCTTAGCCTTTCTGAGCCACAATCTCCTCAGTAACAAAGCAAGAACTATTATCTATTTTGCAAGGTTTTGAAAAGAATTAGAGATACTTTATGGAAATGACTAGTAGTGCAATTTACCTCATTAGCATATTGATGCATAAAGCTCTGTTGAAGATTTGAAAAAAAGATTCATATTTCCCAGAATCTTACATCGCCACTGAAAAACAAGGAAAAAAGACAATTCGATTACTCCACAAAACTGAGACCCAGGCCACTCCATATGGAGCCCTTACTAAAACCAGTAAGTAGCATATATAGTAAAACTGGAATTACATAATAGCATTTTTTTCCATTGTAATAGTGAATTGCTGGCATTTCTACTTTGTCATGCCGTATTACCATCCTTCATCTGCTCAACTATTCCCAATCCATTTTATTTGATAAACAGCAAACATTTATCTGCACTTTATGCCTGACAACAGATTAGGATCAAAGATAAAAGAAATATTCCCTGTTCTCAGCTCAAAGTTGAATGACAGCCGGGTGCAGTGGCTCACACCTGTAATCCCAGCACTTTGGGAGGCCAAGGCAGGCAGATCATTTGAGGTCAAGAGTTTGAGACCAGCCTGACCAACATAGTGAAACCCTGTCTCCTACTAAAAATACCAAAATATTAGCCAGGCGTGGTGGCGCATCCCTGCAGTCCCAGCTACTCAGGAGGCTGAGGCAGGAGAATCGCTTGAACCGGGGAGGCGGAGGTTGCAGAGAGCCGAGATGGCGCCACTGCACTCCAGCCTGGGCGACAGAGTGAAACTCCATCTCAAAAAAAAAAAAAAAAAAAAAAAAAAAAAAAGTTGAATGGGATAGAGAGATAGGTCGCCATACAGTAGTGTGCTCTCTGTTATAACACAGCAAGAGACCCAAACCCTGATGCCAGGGCATGAAGGGGCCTTAGGGAGGACTTCCTGGAGTATGTTGACATATGACCAGCAAAATGAAAACAGAAAGGAGCTGGTCAAGCAAGGAGTGGGGAAAAGGCTTCCAGTAAGAATAATAACATTTACGAAGATGTTAAGAGAATATGGATAGTGCATATAGATGTGCATAGTAGTTGTTTACCTTTATTCTTTCTCACCCCTCTTGCTGTCATCTTAGGTGCATAGTAGATGTTCAATAAATTATTGTTGGATCAAAAAATTAAGATGAATAACCAAATTATATCAGGTTTCTGACTATAATAAAAGAGAATTATTAAGTGTTGTTGCCAAACTGTGTGCCCAGTGATTTACATGAAAAATTTTATTTCGAAAACCCTATGAGCTGAGTAGTATTGTTCTCATTTAACTTTACATTTAGACAAACATAAATTTAGACATATATCAGCCTGGGTGATCTAGAGTTTTTTTTGTTTGCTTGTTTGTTTTTTTGAGACGGAGTTTCACTCTTGTCGCCCAGGCTGGAGTGCATTAGCGCGATCTCAGCTCACTGCAACCTCTGCCTCCCGGGTTCAAGTGATTCTCTTGTCTCACCCTGCCGAGTGGCTGGAATTACAGGCGCCTGCCACCATGTCTGGCTAATCTTTTGTATTTGTTTTAGTCGAGACAGGGTTTCACCATTTTTGCCAGGCTGGTCTCGAACTCCTGACCTCGTGATCCACCCGCCTCGGCCTCCCAAAGTGCTGGGATTACAGGCGTGAGCCACCACGCCCGGCCTAGAGTTTTTAATAACCAAATTTCTGACCCTCACATCTGAGGCACTGAGCATGGAAGAGTTGGGAAGAAGAGGGAGGGAAACTTATTTTTCTGTATCTGTCCTTGCACCACTACCTTCTTTTCTCAATAGTTGTTGTGTTACAGAAAAAGGGTCCCGATCCAGACCCCAAGGGAGGGTTCTTGGCTCTCCCGCAAGAAAGAATTCAGGGCGAGTCCGCAGTGCAAAGTAAAAGCAGGTTTATTAAGAAAGTTAAGTAGTGAAAGTACAGCTACTCCATAGACAGAGTAGGGTGTTCCTGAAACGCGGAGGAAAGCGTCCACCCTAGATACATACTTGTAAGTATGGGGAGATGTGCTCTGCTACAAGGGTCTGTGATAAAGGATTAATTTTCTTATTATATTTTGTAAGAATCGATATTATTATCTTTAAAGCAAAATTTGGAATGCCTTTGTTCTCCAGATATGGGGACATCTAGACACTCCCAAGTCTGGGTCTGTTTAGTAAACATTATTAATTTGTTCCCTTAACCATAAACATCTAGAGGCTAGGAATGCCTGACTTTCTGGGAATGCAGCCCAGCAAAAGTCCCGGCCTCGTTTTCCTAGCCCTCACTCAAAATGGAGTCGCTCTGGTTCGAATGCCTCTCACAGAAATCCCGCTAAAATGTACCTCCCTCGGTTGCGGTGAGCCGTGATCGTACCACTGCACTCCAGCCTGGGAGATAGAGTGAGAACTCCGTCTCAAAAAAAAAAAAAAAAAAAAAATACCTCCTTCTCTCAAAACTCTCCAATGGCTTCCACCCTGGGTCATCAACATGGCCTGGAAGAGCCCTACTCCGGATACCCGAGGGCGCGGCCCCAGCGCCGCGACGCCCCGCCCCTCTGGCTGCTCCGCTCTGGGATGCACTTCCGACGCCCTCTAGGCTTGGGAGTTCCGCGCCTCTCGGTGTCGCCTGGGGGGCCTGCTCCGGTTGGCGCACTGATTCCCAGTTGGGTAGGGGAGGCTTGACTGAGCTCCCACCCGGAATTTCACCTTAGACCTTTAAAGACCTTGCTCCGGCCTCCCGCGCCAGCGCTTACACCTAGTCCTCTTTAGTGGAGTTCCGGCGGAAGGGGATGGCGGGCACCAGACGGTGGTCTCCTCCCAGACGGCGAATTTCCGCGGCTTCTTCATCTTTTAGCTCCCAGGGAGCCCTCTGGCCCCAGCATGAAGCCCATGGAGCCCTTTTCAAAATTGTATTTTTAAAAGCTTTTAAAAAATACACAGGATTTTAAAGAAAGCCAATTGTACTACAAAACAGTTTTCAAACGATTAAAATAATTTCATAGAGTAATGTGTGCTTCTCATTAATGCATTAAATATTAAACATCAAGACCCGTCTTATGACTGCTGTAATTTTCAAACAGTTGTCTTGGGTATTTGTAACAACTGTATTGTGATACAAAAATATGTGATTTTTCTTTTCTTTTTTTTTAGACAGAGACTCCCTCTGTCGCCTAGGCTGGAGTGCAGTGGCGTGGTCTCTGCTCACTGCAAGCTCCGCCTCCCGGGTTCACGCCATTCTCCTGCCTCAGCCTCCCGAGTAGCTGGGACTACAGGTGCCCGCCACCAATTTTGTTTTTGTATTTTTAGTAGAGACGGGGTTTCACCGTATTAGCCAGGATGGTCTTGATCTCCTGACCTGGTGATCCGCCCGCCTCGGCCTCCCAAAGTGCTGGAATTACAGGCATGAGCCACCACCCCTGGCCAAAAATATGTGATTTTTCTTGATGACAGAGTCGTAGTTACTTCTCTTTCAATTGTGGTTTGTTACCTGTATTAGTAAGTGAAAGATATGTTAAATTTCAGTTAGAATAGACTAGAATCAGAAATAATCAGAATGCAGTGTGTGTGTTAAGAGTAAGGAATAGTTCATGCAACTTTTGTTTCTGTTACGTATGTATGACTGAATTACGATGTAAACTAAACTAAATTGTAGGTCACCACCAAAAAAATGAAAGCTACTGCCACTAGGCCCAAGTTCTGGGTGAAGAACCACGTCTGTTTACCTGGGCAACCCCATGGATCAGGAAAGCAGGGGATCAGAAAGGAGCACGCTAATGGAGAAAAGAGGGAGCCTGTGCATTTTTGTTGCTTTTCAAGAAAGAGTTTAACCTTTAACAACTTGTAGCCATTGTTATTGCAACTTTTACTCCTATTGCAGATGAAAAGCTTTGTGCGCTGTGGCTCCCTTTCCAAAAGGCCCATCTATTTTCTAAACAGCTCCTAGGTTATGAGACCTATGGTCAGCTCAAGAGTCCTTCATTTATTCGGGGATATCAGCCTGTGACTTGACCTTAACCTTCCTCTCTCTAACTGCAGTAACCTCTCCCGCCTTGTCCATAGTTTCCCTTCCGCTGTCTCAGTTACCCCCTTCAACCGTGGTCCAAAAATATTAAATGAAAATTCCAGAAATAAAAAATTCATAAGTTTCAAATAACTCCCCTTTCTCAGTAGCGTCATGAAATCTCCCACCCGCCCGAGGATCATCCCTTTGTCCAGACTATCCACGCGGTATGCGCTCCCCACATCTTAGTCACTTAGTATTCATCCTGGTTATCAGATCGAAAAAACATAGTATACTATGGTACTATCCAAGGTTTCAGGCATTCACTGTGTGTCTTGGAACATATCTCCTGCTGATAAGGAAAGAATACTGTACGTATTGGGTTAAAAATGAAGAAATGGAAATAAAAAAGGAGAAATACAGCGACACTTGAACAGGGACTTGAAACCTGGTTCCTCAGATTAAAAGTCCATGGCCATACTGACTGAGCTACCAAGCTTCATACAAAATGTCCAAACTACATCAATCCTGGTTTATTAATCTATGTATCTGACCTAGAAGGTGATTTTAGAAGGTTCAGCTGCGATTTTAATAAGGACCTGGTAATTTAGAAATTCTTGCTAATAACAGCACAGAAGCTCAGCCATAACGAGGGTCCGTTTTAAGACCGAGGTCTAACCATATTACAAATCCATACTAACATCCCCCCAAAATTCTATCTATCTATCTATCTATCTATCTATCTATCTATCTATCTATCATCTATCTATCTACCTACCTACCCATCTACCTATCTTTCTACACGCATATATATGTATTCATATAATCCAGTCCAGTCAAGGACTAACAGAATGCTCGCCTTCAGTTCCTAGGCTTCCCAGATAAATATCTCAAATCCTCTCTCTAAACTTGGGCCCAAACAAAACATTTTCAAAAGTAACCCGATCTGACGCTGGTGCACGTAAAGGGGAGTAATTGAATCACCTTTTCGGCGACGGACTTAGGGAAGCTGTTGTGAGACGAAAGATAGAGAAAACTGATTTAGCAGTTCTTGGTTTCACCTGCCTTGGTTTTCCTTAAAAAAGGAAAAATAAATTAAAGAAGTTTGTAAAGAAGCGTCCTCACTCTCCTTTTTCTTGTCAGATTTCCAGGTAGTTATCAATAGTTCTATCCCTGGGTCAGTAGGTTAAGTATTTGACAAGCGTGTCTGATGGCTGGAAGGTTTTCCACACTTTGAAAACTGATGGATGCTGCCCCATTAACCATTTCAGGATTTTGTTCGACAAATAAAAGAGAATTTAGTTTCAGCAGTCCGCAAATCTTAGAATTTTGGGGACAGAGATGGGGACGGGGACAGATATGGGAGGACGGAGACGGCGGGGCGGTGGGGTGGTAGCAGAAATCTTTCACAAACAACTAGGGAGAGCTACAAAGAACGGCTTCTTAGGGTAGGGGATGTAGCTCAGTGGTAGAGCGCATGCTTCGCATGTATGAGGTCCCGGGTTCGATCCCCGGCATCTCCAAGTTATTTTGTCCTATCTGCCCAATACTATTAGAAACTATATTTCAAAATGTCAAATAATTATGTTTTGTATCCTCCACTTCTTTAACTTTTTATGGGTTTCTTTTAGCCACTGTATGTAGAATTGTATATGGAGCACGGGGAACAAGATTGCTTTGAAGTGTTTTGAACTGTCTATGTGAAACAAATGAAATTGAGAACACAGAAAAACATGCCCAATGGGGAGATGACAGAAGAGGAGCAACCTGGAAAGTTGCCCGGAACCCATTAATGAGCCCTATTTGTGGTATATGGTTTGCCTTTAAGGCAGAAATAATCTTGGCTTGAGAACATGGAAAGGGGAGGGAAGACGGGCTATTGTTAGTCCTGTGAGTCATAGGATGATAAAAATAGGACAAATATCGGGAGAAGGATGAATCTCAGCTCAGCACGGGCGAATTTGGCTGCTCTAGTGCACCGGTCTCCCGTAGGGGAATAACAAAAAGAAAACATTCCGAAACACTGATGAAATTCTTGATACAGTTTTTAAAACTTTTCAAAGGCAGGTGGCCGGTTAGCTCAGTTGGTTAGAGCGTGGTGCTAATAACGCCAAGGTCGCGGGTTCGATCCCCGTACGGGCCAACTTCGTTTTCTTCCATCACGTAACTTACGGCCAAAGAGAAGGAAAAATCAATTGTCTGAGGACTGTTACTACAAGAAAGACCGTGCTAACCTTTATAACTAACACTTTGCCAGAAGTCCAAACCTTTGTAGCAAGTCCAGAGGTCTTGTTTTCTTAAGTCATGGTGCTCAAAATGTTTGCTCATGAGAAGCAGAAAAGCAGTAGGATAGTTTAGGAGTTAGATTTAAATTCAATAGAGGGCAAAACAGTGTCACCAATTTGTTTAGTGCCCCAACACTGTCCTTGAAATAGTCTGAAAACAGATAAATCTTCAGATAATGAAATGTGGGGCAAGTGTGAGAAGGCAGTGTTCATTATCTCTGATTGCCCAATTAAGGATCCCTACTTGGGAAGATCAACACTCACACATCAAGACAGAAATTCCATTCCGAGAGAAACATTTTCTTGTTACTTTGATTTCCCAAGAAAGGACTATGCCCCTTTCCAAAATCTACTTTTTCACATCAGCAACCTGGACCCGTTGGTCCAGGTTGGCCAACGCCAGGAATAACTGCTCAGTCCACATCTTGATGTTAAATATCCCCTGTTCCTTGTACAACTAATGCTCTCTGTTTATTTACGACCTCACAGCTGTATAGCCTGTTGAGTGATTTTTCACGTGTTTTACTATTTTCTGTGGAAAATGCTGATCGCAACTCACGAGCTCCACGTGGGCTTTGTTAGCCCCACACCTGTGGGTGAGCTCTAGCGCTTGTCAAAAACGAAACTTACTGGGCCTCGCCTCCAGAGACTTTGACTCAGATTTGAGAAGGAACCCAGATTTCTGCGTTTTAAACAAAAGCCACAGCTGTTTCTCAGAAAGGATGTGTCAAGAGCCCTTTGAGATAACAGTCCTTAGGATTGGATTGAGGGAAAATTCGGAGAAATTCTGAGAGCCTCATTGACCTGATAATTTTTTTTAACAAAATTAATTAAAGGTATTATCAATTATAGTTGCATATAGCTACACGTACATTTAAAAAAAAAGAAATTTGGTAAATATTTAACGCATCTAAAATAATGAATGCTCAGGCGGCTCGTTGGTCTAGGGGTATGATTCTCGCTTAGGGTGCGAGAGGTCCCGGGTTCAAATCCCGGACGAGCCCTAGTTTTGTCCCTTGCTTCTGAATCTGGCTGCTTTCGCCCAACCTTAGTATATAAGTTAAAACTTGCCAGTTAGAAGCGCCGATAATTGTGGCATCGATATGCGTTAGAAACCAACAAGTGAGTTGCGAGCTCTAGTTAAGGACTTTTTTTTTTTTTTTTTTTTTTTTGCTTCTCTTTAGTCCGCGCTACAGACTTTTGCAAAGGCAAACGTTTCCGGATCTTCTAGAAGTTCCGACTCCACGATTGTGTTCATGTGAAATATGTTAGAAATAAAATGGTCACATCTTAATTCAATGCTATTTATTATTGATTCATTACATCAAAGAATGGATTTAAACGGGAAGATCAAGAGTCAAGGTGTTAGGAACCTTTGAGTTATTTAGACTTTCCTCGTTGCTACAGCGTCAAGTACTACCCTGTCACACAGATCACGGTTCTGCTTTCTTCTGAGAAGGAGCATTTTTTCTCTCCTCCTGGAGCGTACCATTGGTATACTCATTAAGTAGATTTTTTTTTTTAATCTGTTGTGCTGAATCTACTTTTGCGGTTGGCGGTAAACACAACATACAAAAATCACTGCATCCTATATTGTAGTGGTTGTCAGATACTTCATATTAAAATATAATTGCAACCCTGCCCCCTTTTCTACGTGTGCCTTGATTATGAAGGACAACAAATGAGCAAACATACGGGTCCCGCAAAGGTGGGAGAACACCGCAGACATTTTCTTGAGGGCCATATAGCTTGGCAGGAGGGGCAAGAATTGATGGGTTATGAGAACAAGAGAGGAACGCCTCACTGGGCCACAGAGAGGGTCCAGGAAATTGTTTGGGCTCGAGGACCTAAGGTCCTTGGGACTATGCTTGGAGCCACATTGGTAACCGGGTCTGGAGTTTTGGGAGTGCCAGTGCAGGGGTCACTCTGGTAAGCATCCAATGAAACTGACTTTTAGGTCCTGGAAACATTTTGCGGCCTATCAACACAAATTGGTGAGAAGGGGGAAAAGAGGGAAAATGTAGAGAAAGTGACTGGAATGCATGCTAATGATTCAGGTTACGTTTACGTCCTTTGAGTTTCATTTCATCTTACCTATAAAACCAACATAGACATTGAAATCTAGAATCCTAATCATACAAAAGAAATTATGTATTCTCTTAGTGTATTGGGGGAAGAGCTACACCTGTGTGAGCCCGGCTAGCTCAGTCGGTAGAGCATGAGACTCTTAATCTCAGGGTCGTGGGTTCGAGCCCCACGTTGGGCGCTCTGGTTTTCAATCCTAAAATGTTTTCAGGTTTCTCATTGCGGTCCAAAAAAAGGGCATTATTAAAGCTCATCCCTCTGGAAGAAGGGAATTGTGTGATCATCGTGACCATTTTAGCCTTACTGACTTGACTGACGCATTCCAGCCTTCTCTGAAATTCTAGCTGAACTTAGTCTCAGTGCTCCCTGGTGTGGATACACTTCTCTGGCCTAGAGGTTTTGTAAAACCAGATATACTTAAACATAGGTTATGTAAGTCGTCGGTAGGGCATGAGCTCTTGTATATTTAACAAGTTCCTGGGCTGATTCTAAAGCACAAATCCCAGCAAAAAAGGTTTAGGAGGCAGGAAGGACCCATGACCATCAGTTAAAAAAGCATACCGCACACCTCTTCGTTGATTTCAAAAGTCCAATTAGCCACATACCTTCCTCTCACTTCACTAACATAGTTCTCATCTCTTCAGGTCTCAGGACAATATAAAGAAAATGCTCTAGCTCAGGTGTCCAAGACTGGCTGTGCATGTGAATCACCTGAGGCACTTCTAAAATTTTAGATTCCTGGGCTCACAGGATCTGAATCTCCAGTGGTTTAGAAGCCATTGTTTTATAAGGTCCTTTTTAAATTTTATGATACATATAGCAAGTTGGCTGCCTACTCAGTCTAGAATTCCACAGGAAATCAATGCCTTATGGAAAACATCATCTTTCTATAATAGGTGTAAGGTATTAGCTTTTTGGGTTGAGAAACTTGATGTTACATGTTTTCCTGCCATTCCCAGTGGCTGCAGCAGTATGAGAGAAGAATGGCGGGGAGGAAGTCAAAAAGATATGGAGCCTTCTGGGCTTGTAAGGACTTCAGATTTAACTGAGAGATGGGAAGTCTGTGAAGATTCTGAGCAGAAGAGTAACAGAATCTAACTTACCTTTTAAGAAGATAATTCTAACTGCTGTGTTGCGAAAAGACCTTAAGGGCACAATGATAGAAACAAGAAAACCAATTAAGAGGCTCCTGGTAACAAAAAGTATTAAGAAAGATCAGAGTGCTAACAGGGGAAGAGGAGAAGTGGGTCTATCTGGAAGGCTGAATCAGTAAGATTTCCTGGTAGATTTGAATGGGAGCGAGAAGAATAGTCAAGGATAACTTTAAGGTCAGAACACCAACCTTATACATCGATACCAATGAATAAAGTGTTAAGTGGCCCAGTGTATTTTTTAAAAATTGCCCTCAAACTTGGAAAGACTGAATTCACATGAAATGTTCTCTACTATATAATCAGAGCAAAAGGGGTTCAATGACAACAAGAGTTATATTACTGTGAAGACTTGATATATCAGGTCTGCAGCCCACATCATCTGTAAGGAGCCCCAGAATATGGATATTGCATTAAAAGAATGCTCACCTCTGAGCACACTGGAGACACAGTGACAAATTACCACTGTCTGTCTTCTGCCATCCAACCCTTCCTTTCTTCTTCTTCTTCTTTTTTTTTTGTAGATCTCCCTATGTTGCCCAGCCTGGTCTCAAATCCCCGGCTCAAGGAATCCTCCCCCCTCGTCCTCCCAAAATGCTGGGATTACAGGCATAAGGCACCACAGGCCCTTTTTTCTTTACTCAGTAACCTAAATATTATCAGTAATTTATCACTTGCTCCATGTGATATGTTATATCCCGTTTTAAAATGATTCCATATTTTATCTACTTAGATAAATAGCACTTACAGTTGGGCACAGGAAATCAGCAGTATTAAACTGGACGGGGCCAGTCACAGTGGTTCACGCTTGTAATCCCAGCACTTTGGGAAGCCAAGCTGAGTGGATCACTTGAGCTCAGGAGTTCGAGACCAGCCTGGCCAACATGGCAAAACCCCATCTCTACAAAAAATACAAAAATTAGTTGGATGTGGTGGTGCTCACGTCAAGTTCCAGCTACTGGGGAGGCTGAGGAGGGAGGATCGCTTGAACCGAGGTGGTGGAGGTTACAGTGAGCCATGATTGCACCACTACACTCCAGCCTGGGTGACAGAGCAAGACCCTGTCTCTAAATAAATAAATAAACTAACTAACTAACTAACTAGATGGACTCCCTAGGATTTGGGTGTATTGTTAGTATACACACCATGAAACTGAGAATTATGAGTTAACAAAAAATGGATGAATTTGACCACAGTAACTTTTCTTGAGTACACTGAGACTTGACTGTTCTCTAAGTCTACTTTATAAAAGATACAGTGTCTTTCAAAACAATTGACAAACACATTTTTATTAAGCACCTTTTCATTGCTGGACATTTAATAAAAATATGAAGATGATATAGTCCCTGCCTTCAAGAAAGTTGCCATCAAGACTACTTTCAGTGATCGTTTCTATGCTTTGTTACTAGAGAAGGTTCTCTGAATGTATAGAGCACTGCAAGAAAAAATAAATAAAAAAGAAAATTGCCATATACCTACTGGGTGAATGTGACTGATTTAACAAAAATTACATCCACAGCTATATTTTAATTGTCTGGCAATAGGAAATGAAGATGCAGCCAGGTGCAATGGCTCATGCCTGTAATTCTAGCACTTTAGGAGGTCAAGGCAGGAGGACTGCTTGAGGCTGGGAGTTCAAGACCAGCCTAGGCAACATAACGAGACCCTGTCTCTATATTTAAAAAAAAAAATTCTTTTTCAATAAATACAAAAATTAGCTGCGTGTGGTGGTGCACACCTGTAGTCCCAGCTACTTGGGAGGCTGAGGTGGGAGGATCACTTGAGCTCGGGAGGTTGAGGCTGCAGTGAGCTGTGACGGAGCCACTACACTCCAGCCTGGGTGACAGAGCAAGACCCTGTCTCAAAAAAATTAAATAGGCCGGGCGCAGTGGCTCACGCTTGTAATCCCAGCACTTTGGGAGGCCTAGGCGGGCGGATCACGAGGTCAGGAGATCGAGACCATCCTGGCTAACACGGTGAAACCCCGTCTCTACTAAAAATACAAAAAAATTAGCCAGGCGTGGTGGCGGGCGCCTGTAGTCCCAGCTACTCGGTGGCTGAGGCAGGAGAATGGCGTGAACCCGGGAGGCGGAGCTTGCAGTGAGCCGAGATTGCGCCACTGCACTCCCGCCTGGGCGACAGAGCGACACTCCGCCTCAAAAAAAAAAAAAAAAAAATAAAATAAAATAAAATAAAATAAAATAAAATAAAATAAAAAAGGATAAAGCATTGTGCATTGCTTTATGCTTCTGTAAATAATTCTAGGGTTTGAGTGCTAGAAATAGCATCAAAAAATGTTAGTGGGGCCAGGCGTGGTGGCTCATGCCTGTAATCCCAGCACTTTAGGAGGCCGAAGCGGGTGGATCACCTGAGGTCAGGAGTTCGAGACTAACCTGGCCAACATAGTGAAACCCCATCTCTACTAAAAATACAAAAATTAGCAGGGTGTGGTGGTGGGTGCCTGTAATCCCAGTTACTTGGGAAACTAAGGCAGGAGAATCATTTGAACCCAGGAGGCAGAAGTTGCAGTTAGCCGAGATCGTGCCACTGCACTTTAGCCTGAACAACAAGAGCGAAACTCTGTCAAAAAAAAAAAAAAAATTAGCCTGCCGGGCATGATGGCTCATGCCTGTAATCCCAGCACTTTGAGAGGCTAAGGCAGGTGTATCACCTGAGGTCAGGAGTTCAAGACCAACATAGCAAAACCTCATCTGTACCAAAAATACAAAAATTAACTGGGTTCGGTGGCTCGCACCTCTAATCCTAGCTACTTGGGAGGCTGAGGCACAAGAATCGCTTGAACCCAGGAGGCAGAGGTTGCAGGGAACCGAAATCGCACCACTGCACTCCAGCCTGGGTGACAGAGTGAGACTCCGTCTCAAAAAAAAAAAGTTAGCCTTGTATGGATACGTGATTTTAAATATCAACTTAAAAGCAATCTAAAATGAAAATTGAAAATATTTGGGCCGTCTAATGTATTACAATATGAAATGCCAGCAACATCTATGAAATCCTTTTGCCAAAAATATTTTAAGTTGAATTGAATCAAGTTTCTAGACATACCTTCTAATTTATAGAACATAGAGGATCAAATGCAACAAAACTATGAATCAAATGGTCTTTAAAAAGTCAATGTTATAAAAATATTAAGAGACTAAAGACATTACAGTCACATGTAATGAGTGACTCTATACTGAATTCTAGTTCAAAAAAATAAATACATAAATATATTCTTGGGATAACTAGAGAAATTGGGTCATAAGCCAGTTATTAGACACAATGAAATTACTGATACTTTTCCTAGGAGTGATAATAATTTTGTGATGTGTAGAATGCTCTTACATGTAGGAGTGCTTGCTGAAGTGTTTAAATGGTAAAGTCATCACATCTGTCACTTATTTTCAAACAGCTCAGCAAAAGAAATGTACATGCTGTGTGTGTCCATACACAAGAAAGAAAGATTGATTTAAAGCGAGTATGGCAAATACTAGCAATTGTTGATTGTGGAGTGTATATATTGTTCACTGCAATATTATTTCAACTCCTTTTTGTAAATTTAAAACTTTTCATGGTAAAAACCCTAGAGGGCAAAAATAACCTCCTTCAAGAGCAACATAAAAAACATGACACAACTAAAAACTGTGATAATTGTGTCCCTTTTGTCATTTCTGAGAATCCCAAAACATTGTCTTGTATTCTTTTGTAAAGGAAGAAAGTTTAGTCAAGAGTTTATTTTAGGGACAAGCCTAAGAACATGTCCTCATTTATTATTTCTGTTTTAATCCAAAGAGCTTCTTCAGATGTCAAAAGTCATGTAAAATTTGTGTATGGATGAGATTATACAGCAAGGCAAGTTCCTAGCTAATGATTCACATTAAGGGGCTGAACATACTGGGTTTGAAAATGGCTCAGGCTGGGCGCTGTGGCTCATTCCTGTAATCATGGCACTTTGGGAAGCCAAGACCAGCCTGGCCAACATGTTGAAACCCAGTCTCTACAAAAAATACAGTAGTTAGCCAGGCGTGGTGGCAGGTGCCTGTACTCCCAGCTACTCGGGAGGCTGAGTAGGAGGATGGTTTAAGCCTAAGGAGGCAGAACTTGCAGTGAGCCATGTTCATGCCACAGCACTCCTGTAGCAGGAGGAGTCATGGACAAAATCCCTCAGACACTGGATTGGGGAAGGAAAGAGCTTTATTCAGCTGGGAGCATCGGCAGACTCGCCTACTAGAAACCGAGCTCTCCGAATAAGTAATTCCTATCCTTTTTAAGGGCTCACAACTCTAAAGGGGCTGCATGAAGTGGGGGTTATGATCGATTGAGCAAGCGAGGGGTACATGACTGGGGGCTGCCTGCATCAGTAATCAGAACGAAACAGAACAGAACAGGGAGTTTCACAATGCTTCTTCATGCAATGTCTAGAATCTATAGATACCAAAAGCGGTGAGGTCAGGGGTTGAATTTTAACTACCAGGCCCGAGATGTGGCGCTGGGCTGTCTGACTATGAATTTCACTTCTGCCTATTCTTTTAACTTCTACCTTTTCAGCAAACAAGAAATTAAATATAAGACAATATGAGGAGTGGTCTCCTCTTTCACTCCAATCTGGGAACAGAGCCAGACCATCTCAAGAAAAAAAAAGAAAAAGAAAAAACAAAGAAAGAAAAGAAAATGGCTCAGTAAATTGGATTGGGATTGTTGCGAAATTTGAGAAACTAGGTATTAAAGCATGTACAGTGGCAGCATCTTGTATGCACTATATGCTTATAAATAATTACTTAATATTGGTGAGGTTTGGCAGGGTAATGGAATATGTGTTAACTGAAAGAGGGCACCAACATCTAAAAAAGGCAAAGTTCTTACCAGCTGAGAGCTGAAAACACAGCTAATATTTAATTATTCATAGAAGGAAAATAAAATGAAGAAAAATCTCGACTGATCTATCTTCTAATGTTCTGAAATTTACAGCTCATTGCCTAAAGTAGGCCTAGTAAAGAGAATGGAGTCAATGCTCTTTTTTTTTTTTAACCAAATAACATCTATTAACATCTCAAGGAACTATTGATACTCAAGGAACTAACATTTAGCAAAAATGTATTTTAGAAAATATGGTTCTTTTCAAATGTAAATTATTAATTGTGACAGGCAAACAACCAGGAAATAACAGAAAAGACTGGAAGAACTGGTTAAAGACACATCTAATGCCATAAAAGTTCACAAGACTACTTACAGATAAATAATAGTTTATTAACAATCTTGTACTTTTAAAATTCACATTGGTAATTCTAAAATGCTTCAAGTGACATCAGAATCACCTAAGATGTCGGCATGACAATCAATTAATTAATTTATAATTAATCTAAGAAAAGTGATATACATTTTAGAGACCAGGAAGACTAAAGTGGCTTCTGAATTACTGTGTTTATGAACCAAGAACTGGATTATGAAGACTTTTATAAAATCATCTTGAGGTAGGGAAAAAACCAACATTCTGGGAGTATGATGCCCATTTTTGTGTGTGTTTACAATATTGTGATTGCTGTAATAATCAGGCAGTGAGAATACTAGCCCTTCATCTGATAAGCCTTACCCTCAGGTCCCTCTTAACTGTTTATAAAGCTGGTGATATGGTGTGATATGGTGTGGCTGTTTCCCCACCTAAATCTCATTTTGAATTGTAGTTCCCAAAATCTCCGTGTGTCATGGGAGGGACCCAGTAGGAGGTAATGAAATCATGGGGAATGTTGCCCCCACGCTATTCTCTTCATGGTAAGTTCTCACCAGATCTAACGGTTTTTATAAGGGGCTTCCCCCTTCACTTGGTTCTCAGTCTCTCTCCTGCTGCCCTGTGAAAAGTAGGCACCCTTCTAGGGGCATGCATTATCACGTGAAAGTATACCAATGTTAAATGCAGAAACAATAGACTCTAAGGAGACTTCAGAAAGGAAAAACAGTAATATAAAAGAGGTCAGAAAACGGATACCTCTCATTGACACCTATTAGACAAGTACAGGACGAGATCTTGACAGGGAGTGGAAGGATATCCTGCCCTATCTCATTAGGGTTACTCTGTGAGGCAAGACCAGGAGTGGGGATAGGTCTGGAACAGCCATGTTGTAATAAGCTTTCCAAGAAAACGTCACTACATTATTTTGGAGGACAGTATGAAAGGTAATGTAGCTGGGAGAATTGGGGATAATCAAAAAACAGGCTATCTCACTCAGCTTTCTTCCTATTTATTTATTTATGACACAGGGTCTCCCTCTGTTGCCCAGGCTGGAGTACAGTGGCGCGATCTCGGCTCACTGCAGCCTCGACTTCCCAGTGAGGCAGGAAAATAGGGCCTGGAGTCAAGGAACATAAGGCCAACTCACACTTCAGCTATAACAGGAAATATCCTCTCCATAGGGCATACACGGAGTAAATTACTTTGTAACTTTACTTCATCCTCTTCATTTACATAGGGCGTACCCCAAGTAGATGATATTTAAACTCACAAAAACTCTGTCAACGGGGCCTTTGAGCTCCTATGCTCAGCCCCACTCCCACACTGTGGAGTATACTTTCATTTTCAATAAAACCCTTCATTCTTTCCTTGCTCTGTTTGTGCGTTTTGTCCAGTTCTTTGTTCAAGACGCCAAGAACCTGGACACCCTCCACCATTAACACCATTAACACCAGGCTCTAGTGATCCTCCCATCTCAGCCTCCTGAGTAGCTGGAGCTGTAGGCACGTGCCACCACGCCCAGCTAACTTTTGTATTTTTTGTAGAGACGGGGTTTTGCCATATTCCCCAGTGGTGGCTCACGCCTGTAATCCCAGCACTTTGGGAGGCTGAGGCGGGTTGATCACGAGGTCAGGAGTTTGAGACCAGCCTGGCCAACATGGTGAAACCCTGTCTCTACTAAAAATACAAAAATTAGCTGGGCGCGGTGGCGGGCGCTTGTAATCCCAGCTACTAGGGAGGCTGAGGCAGAAGAATTGCTTGAACCTGGGAGGCGGAGGTTGCAGTGAGCCAAGATCGGGCCACTGCACCACTCCAGTCTGGGTGACTGAGCAAGACTCCGTCTCAGGGGGGAAAAAAAAGTGATTCTGATCAATCGCTTCTTCAAAATTCCTAACTAAGCATGGGCAACATAGTGAGACCTATGACTCAACATACTGAGTCTCTACAAAAATACAAAAACAAAATAAGCCAGCCCATTAGCTGGGCATGATGATATGTGCCTTAATCCCAGCTGCTCAGGTGGCTGAGGGGAGAGGATCCCTTGAGCCTAGGAGTTCAAGACTTTAGTGAGCTTTGATCCCACCGCTGCACCCCAGCCTGGACCACTGCACCCCAGCATCAACAACAGAGTGTGACCCTGTCTCGAAAAAAAAAAAAATCCTCTGTAAGGACTATAACTCCATCTAGGAGGCTTTCCTTAATTAATCTCAACCAAATCTGATCTCTTACATAGTCTAAATTCTTGTGTACTTAGCTTTTTTTGTGGTACTGTTTGGGACTTGTTTTAGTGATTACATTATTACTCGTATGCTTCCTATGGTGTTATTCTTGAATTTTTTATACTCTAATTTCACCAAAGATAAGGCCCAGCTAAAAGGCTTTCAAAGTACCCTCTGTGGGTTCCCCTGTTTGAGCCTGTGGGAGTAAGGCAGTGGACAGCACACTCTGAGAACTGTGCGTTACAAATTCTATTTCATTTGATATTCACAACTATCCCCTTAGGATCTGTATTACCTTCATTATCATCATCTCCATTTTGTATAAGGCATGAGGAAGTTAGGGAAGTCATACTACTAGTGAGACATAGATTCAAAGGTGGACTAAGTGGCTCCAATACCTCTCTGTGTTCTTTCCATTACATCATACATACCAGTAAATAGCCTGTCCATGTTGCTGTAACTTCTACTACCAAAATTCATTATTTACTTTTAAATTGTGTTCAAAAGGGTCTACGTATACAATTAGTTCAATACATATTTACTCTTTTTAGGAAGTATTACAGTACAGTTACTGTTGAAACACATGCCACAGAAATTGGTTCTTCACTCACTCCCGAAGGACCCAAGCAGCCTCCACTTGGGGTTCTTCCGGCGTTATCTGGCGCTGCTGCACCACGTCCTCCCCTACACGTGGAGGTCGGTGGTGCGATTTCCTCACCCTCAAGGGACTCAAGGGACCACGCGCTCGCAAAGAACCCAGGGCCTCTTCCATCAGCTCGCAGCAGGTACGCAGTAAACCTTTACCGAATGAATGAATGGAAATCAAATCTGCGAATTAACTGCATGTTAGTTTGCCACATGGGCTGCATTTTAAAATTTTATTTATTTATTTACTTATTTTTATTTTTTTTTTTGAGACGGAGTCTCGCTCTGTCGCCCAGGCTGGAGTGCAGCGGCGCAATCTCGGCTCACTGCAAGCCCCGCCTCCCAGGTTCGCGCCATTTTCCTGTCTCAGCCTCCCGAGTAGCTAGGACTACAGGCGCCCGCCACCATGCCCGGCTGTATTTTTAGTAGAGACGGGGTTTCACCATGTTAGCCGGGATGGTCTCGATCTCCTGACCTCGTGATCCGCCAACCTCGGCCTCCCAAAGTGCTGGGATTACAGGCGTGAGCCACCGCGCCCGGCGGGAACTTCTTTTAATGGTGCCAATCTTATGGACCTCAGACACCTCTCAGTGAGAACTTGCTGGCATTTTGTGTGGAGAACAGAACCGAGGGGACCAATCTGGACAAGGGGAGCCAATTAGAAAACTGCAGGCCCAGGATTATCTTATTTTCATTCTCTAGAGCAGAGTTTCAATAGAGCGCTATTGACATTTTGGACTAGATATTATAATTCTTTGTTGCGGGGGCTGTTCTATGCATTACAGGATGTTTACTAGCATTCCTGTTCTTTACCTACTACATTCCTCAGTTACAACAATTTACCTACTATATTCCTCAGTCACAACAATTAAAAATGTCTTCTTACATTGTCAGATGACCCTTGTGAAGGCAAAATTGCTCCATTAGAGAAATTACTGCTCCACGAGTATGTACCATTGTTTTGGCTTACTATTTATTTTTGAGACAGGGTCTGGCTCTGTCGCTCAGGCTGCAGTGCAGTGACACAATCATAGCTCACTGTGGCCTCAGACTCTTGGGCTCATGGGATCCTCCCTCCTCAGCCAGTCCCAGTAGCTGGGACTACAGGCCCCCGACCACTACGACCCGCTAATTTTTGTATTTTTTGTAGAAACAGGGTTTCACCATGTTGGCCATGGCTGATCTCGAACTCCTGGTCTCAAGAGACTTAGCTGCCTCAGGCTCCCAAACTGCTGAGATTACAGGCCTGAGCCACCAAGCCCGGCCTAGTTTACTATTTATTTATTAGGGTAGTTTTTCAGCTTTGTAAGGGAACGTCGTGATGTGGTGATGCAAATGAACTTCATCTGATATTTAGTTATTTTCCGTCCTGTAGAAACAGTAACAGTTTTATTGTCCTGTAAGGCAGTTTCCAGTTCTCTACCTCACTTAGCAGTGTTAATTTACAGCATTGCTTCTTTCAGTGACTATCAATAAATTCTTCGATCCAGTTTTACCAGTTTTACCATCTTGATGATTCCCTCATTAGTGAATTAAACCTTTGACAAGTGTTTATTTCATATTCGTATACGAATCATGCATTTAGCCGTTTGAAAAGTGTATTTTGACCAAATGTATAAAAGTAAATACATCTGTGAAATAGGATAACTTATTCAGGCAATTGAGGTTGGAGAGGAGATAAAACATTACATTTAATTCATCGAGACTCGCCCCACTCAAATAAATGTTTCATGGACTTGAGGAGATTAATGGCCAAGTTAAATGTACTTTCAATTTTTGTTCAGAAAAAAAAAAAAAAAAATCTGTGTGCCATAAAGGAGTGAACATTGGGCTCAATGGCCTACTTGCACAAGAAGGATCATTTGCCCTGTGCATGTTTCATTATATGACAAGGTAATTATCTTTAATGGAACATGAAAAAGAATGAAACAGATTTTTTTTTTTCTCTTTTCTTTTTTTTTTTTTTTTTTTTGAGACGGAGTCTTGCTCTGTGGAGTGGCTGGAGTGCGGTGGCAACATATCTGCTCACTGCAACCTCTGCCTCCTAGGTTGCAGTGATTCTCCTGCCTCGGCCTCCCGAGTAGCTGGGATTACAGGCGCCCACCACCACCACGCCGGGCTGATTTTTGTAGTTTTAACAGAGACAGGGGTGTCACCATTTTGGCCAGGTTGGTCTCGAACTCCTGACCTCAAGTGATCTCCCCGTCTCGGCCTGCTGAAGTCCTGGGATTACAGAGGTAAGTCACCGCGCCGGGCCATAATGAAACAGATTTCGGATGCCAGATTCCACCACAAGTGGATTTTTTCATTAACAAGGGAGGATAATAGCTATTCTGAGCTTCAGAGTCATAGAAAGCTAGACAAGAATCTTACACTTTGCAAAACTAATATTTGAAATGATATTACCTTGTGTTAAAGTTCATCATTTAAAAATGTATCATTTTAGCACACCCATAGATAGGTTTTTGCTGAGTTAAGAATTAATGTGATGGCCAGCTGCTGTGGGCTCACGCCTATGATCCTAGGGCTTTAGAAGGCCAAAGCCGGCGGATCACTTGAGGCCAAGAGTTCGAGACCAGCCTGGCCAACATGGCAAAAATCACATCTCTACTAAGAATATAAAAATTAGGCGGGCGTGGTGGCTTGCGTTTGTAATCCCAGCTGCTCGAAGGCTGAGGCGGGAGAACGGGAGAATCGCTTGAACCTGGGAAGCGGAGGTTGCAGTGAGCCGATATCGCGCCACTGCACTCCAGCCCGGGCGACAGAGCGAGACTCTGTCTCAAAAAAAAAAAAAAAATTATTATTATTATTATTATGCTTTCGAAGTTGCATTATTTTGCCTGCTCTTCCTTCTCTTCCTCCTGTCAGTTATCTCAATAAAATCTCATTAAAATTGCATTGTTAAAGTGTTTCAAATTCTATTTTTAGGTAGAGGTTAAAATTGGTTATATAATGCATTCATCACAACAAAAGATGGTCATTGCTAAATTCTTATCAGTTCCTTGTGCCTCCTTAACATTTTATGTTTCTTTTTGTAAACTAGTGAGGGTGGTGCTCCCGTTTTCTCCCTGTTTCAGAGAAAAGGGCCTCTGAATATCAGTCAGTTCCGAAGGGGTAGTGGATGTCAAAAGAACATCAACGACGCAGGTAAACAGGACGACAAGCATCCACGATTGCCCAACCTTCCGCAGAGATGGCATCCCCAGCGGGAAGTGGAGATTGTGTGAATCCTTCGATAGCTCAGTTGGTAGAGCGGAGGACTGTAGTTGGCTGTGTCATTAGACATCCTTAGGTCGCTGGTTCGAATCCGGCTCGAAGGAGTTCACAATTTTTTTTTTTTTTTTTTGCGTAAGTTTTAAAATTCATTCTCAGAAATGCGTATTTCACTTATACATATCCTCGATGAGAATCTATTTAAAACTATTCTGGATGTGCAGTGAATCTCTTTAATTTTTTATTATTCTCCGTAACAATTTTTAACACGCGCCATCAAGACTTCATCCCTATAATTCGTATAATCCAACCCTCTTAGAAGCCCTGGGCACTGAGGAAGTGAATCAGACACTGGTCCACTGGGCTAGAGATCCACAGAGGCGTCTCCACCCCTCAACCCCGGATCCACAGCCGGGGGAAAGGGGCGGCTGGTGGGAATTACTCGGAGCAACTGGTAATTGGTGGGGCACGCGCGTCCCCTGGTGTTCAGAGTTCTGAATCGTTGCGAGTCAGTTACAAGCTGAACCACTAGCGTCTGAACCCTACACATCTGAAGCCGGGATGAAATTCAGGGGTTCTATTCCCCCTTCTCCTTTTAATTGTCATGGTGGTGTCTTTCGACCCTAGCTGAGAATATGTGGTCGATATTAGAATCACCTGGGGAGATTTTACAAAGCATCTATGCTTGGGTTTCTTTGGAGGTAAGATTCAGGTATTGTAGTTTCAAAAGCTCACCAGGTGACTTTCCTGTACTGCAAGTTTTGAAAAACACTGGTAGAAGAGAATCATTTTAGGAGAAAATAGTACATAAGGGAAAAAATGGACAGGATTTCCTACCCACATAGGGAATTAGCTCACAAAGTAGAGATCTGGCATAACAGTGGTACATATTTGCTAATTTTGTGTCAATCTAATTACAATATATTAATCCCATTGTACCCTTTTGTGTCTCAAAAATGTGATCCCAGATACCTATGGAAGAGTTCTTAATGACAAATATCTTTGTCTAGATCAAAGTAAGGAAGCGTTTTCTGAGGATTTTGTGCCTGGTAATTTCTTGTATGTTCCTTCCCATGTTTCCAAACTTTTATTCTTTATGAAAATAATTCTCAAACTTGGATATCAGAACCACCTGGAAAACTAACAAAAAACACAGAAGCCCAGGCTTATTGAATTAGGGTGGTGGTTGGAGAGCCCTGCCCAAAACGCATTGGAAGCCACTCCTATTAAGGGCTGGAGATGGATCTAAACTGATAGCTCCCCCATGAACTTGCTTTTTGAAAGCTGGTTGGGGGCAAAAGAAAAATGGCCTTTTGTTTGTGGTTTTTTGAGACGGAGTCTCGCTCTGTCGCCCAGCCTGGAGTGCAGTGGCTCCATCTCAGCTCACTGCAACCTCCACCTTCCGGATTCGAGAGATTCTCCCGCCTCAGTCTCCCGAGTAGCTAGGATTACAGGCGTCCGCCACCACGCCGGGCTAATTTTTGTGTTTGTGGTAGAAACGGGGTTTCACCGTGTTGGCCAGGCTGGTCTGGAACTCCTGACTTCAGTTGATCCACCAACCTCGGCCTCCCAAAGTGCTGGAATTTCAGGCGCAAGCCACCGCACCCAGCCAGAAAACAAAACAAAACAAAACAAAACAAATAGGTATTTTCAAAGGTAATGTTTGGGGCTTGAATGCAACATTTGTTAAATAGTCCTGGACTAAGCTTCTTGCCAAGGCACAATAGATTTCAGTCCAGATAGATTCTCTGTCACAATTCTCCTCCCATGTGCCAGCACCAGTAACAGCAGCAGACCCCCCCACCCCACCCTCCGGCAAGATATAGCAAGATGACTTCAGAAGAGGAAGAGAGAAAGTCAAAACAAAACAAAACAAAAACCCTCAAACATACCTACATACCCTTTGGCTCTCCATCATTTTATTTTTATATGTTTTATTTATTTTTTTCGAGACGGAGTTTCGCTCTTGTTGCCCAGGCTGGAGTGCAGTGGCCCGATCTCGGTTCACTGCAACCTCCGCCTTCCGGTTTCAAGCCATTCTCCTGCCTCAGCCTCCGGAGTAGCTGGGATTACAGGCATGAGCAACCACGTCGGGCCAATTTTTGTGTTTTTAGTAAAGACGGGGTTTCACCATGTTGGCCAGGCTGGTCTCGAACTCCTGACCTCGTGATCAGCCAGCCTCGGCCTCCCAAAGTGCTCGGATTACAGACGGGAACCATCACGCCTGGCCCATCCACCATCTTATTGAGATAATGGGAGTGCCTTTGTTACAATTGTAACAACTTAAGGTGGTCCTCAATAGGTCGGACATGTAGGAAATAGATTCCAAGAATAAAAATGTAATTTTAAAAATCTTTTAAAATTTGTGATACAGGGCCAGGCGCGGTGGCCCACGCCTGTAATCCCAGCACTTTGGGAGGCCGAGTCGGGTGGATCAGTAGAGGTTAGGAGTTCGAGACCAGCCTGGCCAACATGGTGAAAGCCCGTCTCTACTAAAAATGTGCCGGTGTGGTGGCGCACAGCTGTAATCCCGGCTACTCCAGAGGCTGAGGCACAAGAATCGCTTGAACCCGGGAGCCGGAGGTTGCAGTGAGCCGAGATCCTGCCACTGCACTCCAGACTGGGCGACGGAGTAAGTCTGTCTCAAAAAAAAAAAAAAAAAAAAAAGGAAAAGAAAAAAATTTGTAATACGTCCTCAGTCTGCTGTGATAAAAATGTAATACATAAACGATCGAAGTGTATAATAGATTTGCCAATGCACCTGGCAGAGGCCAACACTCAGAACTGAAAATAGTGAGAGAAATTCGAAGAACCCAGCTCTGTCTTCGATAGAACAATCTGAGGACTAGGGAACCACCGAGTAGATGGGTTTTCATGGGTGGTGAAAGAATCTTGAGCTTGAAGGAAAGACCACCCCCATTATGATACGGGAGTGTGTTGATAGCTGCTTATGTGTCAGCAAGATATTCATGGAAAGATAGGAGTAAAGGCCAAAGGGTAAGGTGGGAGAGGAAACCACATAAAACTGGAGAATGCGGGCATCGATCCCGCTACCTCTCGCATGCTAAGCGAGCGCTCTACCATTTGAGCTAATTCCCCTTGCGGGAAAGCGTCTTTTATATCCTTTACCCTCTTTGATATCTGGAAGTAATTCAGGACTCGCGCTATTTCAATTGACTTTCGTCACTAGCCAATAGGAAAAAAATGAAGAACTGTGTACAATGGTGACTAAAGAGCCTCAGCATGACTTCCGCCCCTCAGCGCCATCTATAACCTGTTTTACCATGTCGGATCCCGTCTGGAGAAGCCCACCGAGTGCAGGTGAACCAGGGAGGCGAAGTCCATAGAAACAGCTGTTTTGGGGATCCGGGAAGAGTTTAACACTGGAATCACATCTGCGGAAACCGGGAACTGGAAGCAAATTGAGGATGCGGCCAGAAGGGAAAATCAAGTTTTTCAAGCAATGAGGTTCGGCCTTGGCCTAACCAATAGTTTCTACCACTCTCCGCACCCCTAAAATTTCCATCTATTCATCTGGTTCCAGAAACAGATTATCCAGCGTCTTTGTAGATCTACGAATATCCCTTAAAGTCGGGTGCGGTGGTTCACGCCTGTAATCCCAGCATTTTGGGAGGCCGAGGCGGGTGGATCACTTGAGATTAGGAGTTCGAAACCAGCCTGCCAATATGGTGAAACCCCTGTCTCCACTAAAAATACAAAAAATTAGCCGGGCGTGGTGGCGCACACCTGTAATCCCAGCTGCTCGGCAGGCTGAAGCAGGAGAATCGCTTGAACCCAGGAGGCAGAGGTCGCAATGAGCTGAGTTCGCGCCACTGCACTCCAGCCTGGGCGACCGAGTAAGACTCCCTCTCAAAAAAGAAAAAAAAAAAAAAAAATCCGCTTTTTGTCTGGCTTTGTCGCTGCCGGAGGACCTTGTGGCCACAAGGGGGCGTGCGTCCCATTTGATTTCTTTATTCTGGTTTCTGTAGTCCTGATTTCGATCCAGGGGTGTACAAATTATTTTTCTAAGGTAAATATTAGCAAGAGAAGCGAATATACTTATGGCTGCAGACTTAGAGGCAGAGTCTTTGCACAAAGACAAATGCTTTAGTTGCCACTTTTTCTTCTGGGCCTATTGAGTACCAGGTACTGTGCCAGGTGCTAGGTGCTAGGTACTGTTCAGCAGAAGCTAGTTGGGAAAAGGAGGATCCGTTGGGCATTACTAGAGTCCCATCACTCTCAGAAAAGCCATACGAAAGCCGTCACCCAACATCTGCACCTTCAACTGCTTCTTTTCCAGAAATTCCATCATTAGAAACTTCCTCTTTTTATTTTCTAGTCTCTATGAAATTGGGACAAGATACTAAAAATCGAAAGTGGAGAAGACAAAATATCTTATTTAAGAAAGTAACTTTGCTTCGCAGGGCATAGTAGGTCTTTTAAACACCTTAAGACAACCTTTAATACTTGCTTTTCTCTTTTGCTTTTTCATTGCAATCAGGGCTGACAAAAAGTGGATAACTCTGTTGGAAGAAGACCTCCCAATTTCCTGCCCCCACCATTTTAGACAAGAGAGTTAAAAACTCAGATATTAGCCAGGCGCAGTGGCTCACTCCTGTAATGCCAGCACTTTGGGAGGCTGAGGCGGCTGGATCACTTGAGGTCAGGAGTTCAAGACCAGCTTGACCAACATGGCAAAACCCTGTCTCTACTAAAAATACAAAAATCAGCCGTGGGCGGTGGCGGGTGACTGTAATCTTGGCTACTTGGGAGGCTGAGACCGGAGAATCGCTTGAACCTGGGAGGCAGGGGTTGCAGTGAGCAGAGATTGCACCACTGCTCTCCAGCCTGGGCGACACAGCGAGACTCTCTCAACAAACAAACAAAAAACCAACTCAGATGTTCTAAGCAAGTGTAGAAACCCACCATTCATCTCAGAACTTGGCTCAAAGTCAGCCTTGCTTTGAGGCTCACACCACCTAGGTGCTTTCTCCTTCTTCAACCCTGGACAGAATTTACCCAGCCAGTTTGGCCTCCCCTTACTCTTTTCTGGTTATTTTCTATGACTCTATTAGGCGCGCAGGTGTGGAAATGAGGTGAAAGAAAATTAGCCCAATCCCATAGTTCAGATCCATGGGTTGTGTATTGGCATGACTGTAAACTGGGAGCAATTGGTTTGCCTAGGGCTTTTGAATTGGGAGTTCTGGTTTCTAGCAACATTGGATTAGGTATCAAATTTTACAACTTCTTAGCTTCCACAGAAGTAAATTAAGGTCAAGAAACCCCATCTCTACAAAAAGTACAAAAATTAGCTGGGCTTGGTAGCATGTGCCTGTAGTAGTCCCAGCTACTAGAGAATCTGAGGTGGGAGGATCACCTCAGGAGGGTGAAGCTGTGGAACTGTGATCATGCCTCTGCACTCCAGCCTGGGTGACAGAGTGACAGACTGAGACCCTTTCTCAAAAAAAAAAAAAAAAAAAATCTTAAATTTCACATGGAAGTTTTAACAGTTGTTAGCAGTTGTTAAACTATTGACTCTCAACTCCAAACCCACTGCTATGGACTGAATTGTGTTTCCTTAAAATTCTGTGTTGAATCCCTAATCCTTAAAGTGACTTAGTTGGAGTAAGGAAGTAGTTAAGGTTAAATAAGGTCATAGGGATGCACCTTGATCCCTAAGATTAGTTTCCTTATGAGAGGAGACAGAGTACTCAAACCATGTGAAGACACAGCAATAAGGTGTCCATCTGCAAGCCAGGAAGTGAGCCCTTACCAAGAACCAAATCAGTTGGCAACTTAATCTTGGACTTCCCAGCCTCCAGAACTGTGAGAAAATAAATTTTTGTTGTTTTAAGCCATCCAGTCTGTGGTATTTTTGTCATAGCAGCCTGCTATAGTTTGAATGTCTGTGTCCTTCCAAAATTCATTATACTGAAATCTAAGACCCAATATGATAGTATTAAGAGGTGGGGACTTTAGGAAGTCATTTGGCCATCAGAGCTTGGCCATTTTTTTTTTGTGGGGGGCCTTCTCTTTCTTCTGCCATATGAGAACACAGTGTTTCTTCCTTTTGCCCTCCATTTCTTCTGCCATGTGAGGACACAAACATAAGTGCTATATTGGAAGGAGAAAGCAGGTCTCACCAGACACTGAATCTATGAGACTGAATCTGCTGGTACCTTGATCTTGGACTTCCCAGTCTCCAGAACTGTGAGCAATAAATTTCTACTTTTTTTTTTGAGATGGAGTCTTGCTCTGTCACCCAGGCTGGAGTGCAGTGGTGCAATCTCGGCTCACTGCAGCCTCTGCCGCCCGGTGTCTCCTGCCTTAGCCTGCCCAGTAGCTGGGACTATAGACGTGAGCCACCATGCCCAGCTAATTTTTGTGTTTTTAGTAGAGATGGGTTTTCACCATGTTGGCCAGGCTGGTTTTGAACTTCTGACCTCAAGTTATCCACCCACCTTGGCCTCCTAAAGTGCTAGGCCACAGCACCTGGCCTATACTCTTTATAAATTACCCTGTCTCAGGTATTTTGATACGCAGCACAAATGGATTCATTATACAGAATATGTCCAGTGTCTGAAAAAACTGCTTTAAAGCCGATTGTAGTTTTAAAAATGAGTATCAATATAATTAAAACTGAGTCTCCTTAATGCAACAAGACTTGAAAACCCAGAAACTTTCAGGACACATTATTTTAGGAATTCTAGAAGGTGAAAGACTAGGGGTCCTTCGATAGCTCAGTTGGTAGAGCGGAGGACTGTAGGTTCATTAAACTAAGGCATCCTTAGGTCGCTGGTTCGAATCCGGCTTGAAGGACGAAAGTTTTGAACTACGGGCTAATAATTCCAGAAAGGGCTAATAATTCCAGAAATAACGAACTTTACGAAAATCAGGATCTAGACAGGAAGATGTATTAGACTGCTGTTTAATCCCTTCTTTAATCCCCTTTGTGATACAGGAAGTAGGACTCTGTTAATCACATTGCAGTTCCACCACTTGACCCTATGGGTAAGCCTTGCCAAAAGGGTGGTTAGAGACTCCAAGGCTGAAGGTGGGAAAGTGAACTTGTTTTCTTTCTGGGCCTTCCTGTTTCTCTAGGTGTCACCCCAGTAATCCTAACAGAGACAACAATTTTGTAGCAGCCCCGTCTTGAAATTTCACTTCTTATTGGCATCCCTGTAGCTTTTCCGCCTGGTGTCTAAGGCACAGATAGGACACACAATAATGTCAGGAGAGACTGTCCACATCCTGGGATCCCTCCTCTCTAGCTGCTAGCTCTCTATTAGGTTAGAAACATTGAAAGTTAGCATATACTATTTTCTTAGTTACTCATGCAAGGGACTTAATTACAGAGTTCAATATCAACTGTATGCTATTAATATTTCTGACAAGAGGCACTGGCAGTTGCCATTTGAAGAAAAATTTGGGATTTTTCCTTTTAAAGCCTTTTCTTGCGAGATAGTTTTAACATATTCCCCATTTCTGCCTTAGGTATAAGGAAGCTGAGCAGACAACAATCTACACAGAACCTCCCTTTATGTTGGACAATTTGCTTTGAAAAACGAATATTTGTATTTCCACGTAAAGTTTTCAAGAATTTTTGCTTCATTTTAACTGCTCCACCATGATTATGTAATATACACTCAAATTTACACATACACGCACAGATGACACTTCCACGTTTCATCACTACAGTTGTGAATACACACAATTTATCATTCGACTTTCAGAAAGGAGAACTGCAATGATACCAGAATGCTTTGTTCACAGCCCTGGGATCCTCATCAACCCGGTTGTCTGTATTTATCAAGCAAATACATTTTATCAAGCAAATACAAAAGCCATAGCATTTATCAAGCAAATCCAGACACTTTTAAGACAGAAAGGAGGAGTTAATCAGACAAAACAGCAGGACAGAGGGCGTAATCTGGGAGATTGTGTATATCTAGGGGAGGAGGACGGGGGATTCCAGTAAGGTTTTTGGTTTGAGCTATACATAAATATCCTAATGTTTTCAATATAAAACCCAATGCCTTTTACATATTTACAAACCCATGAAGCCAATTACCTAGAACATTACACAGAATACTTCCGGTGTATGAGAATACTGCTTTAAAGCCGATCGTAGTTTAAAAAATGAGCATTAATATAATTAATTAAAACCAAATCTCCTAAATGGAACAAGACTTAAAAACCCAGAAACTTCCAGGACGCACATTATTTTGGGGATTCTAGAGAACGCAGAACTACGTGTCTAAAAAGGACAGCGTTACGTGTCCTTCGATAGCTCAGTTGGTAGAGCGGAGGACTGTAGGTTCATTAAGCAAGGTATCCTTAGGTCGCTGGTTCAAATCCGGCTCGGAGGACGGTAGTTTTGACCTATCAAGCTAATAATTCCAGACAATACGGTCTTTACAAAAATAAGAATCCCGACAAAAAAATGTATTAGACAGCTCTTTATGCTCAAACACGCGCAAGTGAACCATTTTTGGTTACATGAGTAAAAAATTTTAGGAATAAACTAGAAATGTGGTAGCTTCACCGAAGGGCACCTGCGTAGATGAAAAGCAGCGTTTCCAGGAAGTCTGAGGCTTCACTTTTTCCTTGTGAAATTTGTACCTCGCAACACTCTTCACCTCCACTCCCTCCCTGAGTCTCCTGCTGGCTGGCTCTTGGTTTCTCGATGCCATTCTTATTTCCGGCTACTGATGGTCAAATGCAGTTTTTATTCCCACTTCCCCTCTCCATCCCCGACCCGAGCTGACGTTCGACCAGCAAACCACAGCCAACGCCCGCAACGGAGTTCAGTTAAGAAGGCTCGTGGGAGGTGTGGGGAATGACAGGAGCACTCTGGCCCCAAGGTTTTCATTTCAGTTTTTATTGGAGGTTAGGATATACGATGACTTTTGGGGTCCTCTGTTATCCTGTTACTTTTCTTCTCTCTCTCTGTTTCTCTGTGTGGTTTTTGTTGTTGTTGTTGTTGTTGTTGTTTTAGACAATCTCGCTCTGTCGCCCAGACTGGAGTGCAGCGGTGCAATCTCGGCTCACTGGACTTCCCGGGCTCAAGGGATCCTCCCACCTCAGACTCCCGAGTAGCTGGGACTACAAGCGCAAGTCAGAACCCCTAGCTATTTTTGGAGAGACGAGGGGTGTGGTGGGAGGGTCTCGCTATGTCGGCCAAACTAGTCTCGAACTCCTGGATTCAAGTATTCGTCTGCCTCGGCCTCCCGCAGTGCTGGGATTACAGGAGTGAGCCACCGCGCCTGGCCAATACTTGTTTATTCTTTAGGCACAGAAAATGAAGAATAAAAATTGAGAACTTTTTTATTTTTAAATTTTCGGTTCAGGGGCTACATAGGCAGATTTGTTACGTGACTAAATTGCGTGTCGCTGGGTTTTAGTGTATGAATGTTCCCATCACCAAGGTAGTAATCGTAGTACCCGATAATTTTTCAACCCTCATCCTCCTCCCATCCTCCTGCCTCTAGTAGTTCCCAGGGTCTATTGTTCTCACCTTTGTGTCTGTGTGTACTCAATGTTTAGCTCCCTACTTATAAGTGAGAGAACATGAGGTACTTGGTTTTCTGTTCCGGAGTTAATCCACTTACAATGGTGGCCTCCAGCTGCACCCATGATGCTGCAAAGGACGCGACTTTGTACTTTTTCATGGCTGTGTGGTATTCCATGATGTATATGTACCACGTTTTCTTTATTCCACCCTTAGTGGTATGTAGGTTGATTCCATGTCTTTGCTATTGTGAATAGTGCTGCAACGAAGATACTGATGCATGTGTCTTTTTGGTAGAACGATTTATTTTCCTTTGGGTTTATACTCAGTAGTGGGATTGATGAGTCAAATGGTAGTTCCAAGTTATTTGGGAAATTTCCAAACTGTTTTGCACAGTAGCTGAATTAATTTACATTCCCACCAACAGTGGGAATGTAAGCATTCCCTTTTCTCTGCAACCTTGCCATATATCCATTATTTTTGATGTTTTAATAACAGCCATTCTGACTGATGTGAAATGGTATCTCATTGAGGTTTGATTTGTGTTTCTCTAATTAGTGATGTTGAACATTTTTCATATATTTGTTGGCTGCATGTTTGTCTTCTTTTGAAAAGTGTCTGTTCATGTCTCTTGCCCATTTTCTTTATTGGAGTTATTTGTTTTTTGCTCATGCAATTATTTAAGTTCCTTATGAATCCTTGGCATTAGAGCTATGTTGGATGCATAATTTGTGAATATTTTCTCCATTCTGTAGGCTGCCTATTTACTCTGTTGATGGTTTTGTTGTTTGTTTGTTTTGTTTTGTTTGTTTCAAGACAGAGTCTCACTCTGTTGCCCAGGCTGGAGTGCAGTGGTGTGATCTCGGCACACTGCAAGTTTGGCCTTCCAGGTTCAAGTGATTCTCATGCCTCGGCCTCCTGAGTAGCTGGGACTACAGGTGTGTGCCACCATGCCTGGCTGATTTTTGTATTTTTAGTAGAGATGGGATTTCGCCATATTGGCCGGGCTGGTTTCGAACTCCTAACCTCAAGTAATCCACACACTTCCACCTCCCAAAGTGTTGGGATTACACGTGTGAGCCAGTGAACCGGGCCCCTTGATGGTTTCTTTTATTGGGCAGAAGCTCCTTAGTTTAATTACATTCCCCTTAACAATTTTGGTTTTTGTTGCAAATGCTTTTGGAGACTTAGTCATAAATTACTTGCCAAGGCTGATGTCCAGAATGGTATTTCATAGGTTTTCTTTTAGGATTTTTATAGTTTGAGGTCTTGCATTTAAATCTTGAATCCATCTTGAGTTAATTTTTGTATACGGTGAAAGGTATGGGTCCAATTTCAATCTTCTGCACATGGCTAGCCAGTTATTCCAGCACCATTTATTGAACACAGTCCATTCTTCATTGCTTGTTATTTTGTCAACTTTGTCAAAGATTGGATGGTTATAGTTGTGTGGCTTTATTTCTGGGTTCTCCATTTTGTTCCATAGGTTTGTATGTCTGTTTTTGTACCAGTACCATGCTGTTTTGGTTATTTGTAGCTTTGCAGTATAGTTTGAAGGTGAGTAGGGCGATGCCTCTGGCTTTGTTCTTTTTGCTTAGTATTTCTTTGGCTATTTGGGCTCTTTTTTATTTCATATGATTTTATTTTATTTATTTATTTAGAGATGGAGTCTTGCTCTGTCACCCAGGCTGGAGTGCAGTGGCACGATCTTGGCTCACTGCAACCTCTGCCTCCCAGGCTCAAGCGATTCTCCTGCCTCAGCCTCCCGAGTAGCTGAGATTACAGGAGTGAACCACCACACCCATCTGTTTTTTGTGTTTTTAGTAGAGATAGGATTTCACCATGTTGGCCAGGCTGGTCTCAAACTCCTGACCTTAGGTGATCCGCCCACCTCAGCCTCCCAAAGCGCTGGGATTACAGGTGTGAGCCACCATGCCCAGCTTGATTTCATATAAATTTTAAAATAGTTTTCTCTAATTTCTAATTGGGGAAAACGATGTTGGTAATTTGATAGAAATAGCAGTGAACCTGTAAAGTGCTTTGAGTAGTATGGCCATTTTAACAATATTGATTCTTCCTATCCATGAGCATGGAATGTTTTTTCATTTGTTTGTGTCACCTCTGATTTCTTTCAGCAGTGTTTTGTAATTCTTCTTGTAGCGATCTTTCACCTCCTTAGTTAGCTGTATTCCTAGGTATTTTATTCTTTTTGTGGCTATTGTAAATGGGATTGAATTCTTGATTTGGCTCTCAGCTTGACCTTATTGGTGTATAGAAATGCTATTGATTTTTGTACATTGATTTTGTTTCCTGAAACTTTATCAAGGTAGTTTATCAGTTCTAGAAGCCTTTAAGGTTTTCTGAGTATCGTATTATGTCATTTGCAAAGAGAGAAAATTTGCCTTATTCTTTTCCTATTTGGTTGCTTTTTTTTTTTTTTTTTTTCCTGAGACAGAGTTTCACCCTTATTGCCCAGGCTGGAGTGCAATGGTGAGATCTCAGCTCACCACAACCTCTGCCTTCCGGGTTCAAGAGATTCTCCTGCCTCAGCCTCCGGAGTAGCTGGGATTACAGGCATGCGCCACTACGCCCACCTAATTTTGTATTTTTAGTAGAGACAGAGTCTCTCCATGGGGTAAGGCTGGTCTCAACCTCCTGACTTCCGGTGATCTGCCTGCCTAGGCCTCCCAAAGTGCTGGGATTACAGATGTGAGCCACCACGCCCAGCTTGGATGCTTTTTACTTCTTTCTCTTGCCTGATTGCTCTGGCTAGGACTTCCAGGACTTTTTTCTTTATTCTGAGGGCAATAGATAGGCTTTACAGCTGTTTATCAAATATAGTTACCCTCTTAGATTTGTTTTTTATAAAGCATTTAGTAGCACCATGAGAGTGGGGAATACTGTTGGAAAGGGGGATGGAAAAGGAGTTTGGGGGAAAGGCAGAGAGGTTTTCTAAAAGGTTACATGAGAGATAGTGAAGGGTGATACTGATGTACTATGCCGGCAGCAGAAATGGAAACATTCATTTAGAAACATTCTGGGTTTCTAAAAAGTGATTGTTGCCACTCTCTTGCATCGTGGAAGATGCTAGTCTGAGTCCAGAGACTATTCTAGCCTCCCAAATAGAGGCTGTCAAGGAAGCAAAGGTCTGTCAGAAAGGGAGGTTCAGGATCAAGTGTGAATGGTGGATCCCTATTTGTATGCCAAGCTAATGGACAATTTACTTTGATTAAACAAGTTAGTAGAGGTACTGATTTTACAGATACTCTTACATAATCGTATTGGTCCTCCTGGGCACTAGATCCCATCCCATTCTCAAGGATGACACTCCAGCTGTTGTCCTGATTATCATTCCTACATCATCTCCCCCGCCCCCTCACTTCCTGATATTTTACATTCAAGGCTAGCTTTATGCATATGCAACCTGTGCAGTTGCACAGGGCTTTGTGTTCAGAAAGACTAGCTCTTGGTTTAATACTCTGTTGTTGCCATCTTGAGATTCATTATAATATAATTTTTGAATTTGTGTTTTGAACGTGATGTCCAATGGGACAATGGAACATTCACATAACAGAGGAGACAGGTCAGGTGGCAGCCTCAATTCCTTGCCACCCTTTTCACATACAGCATTGGCAATGCCCCATGAGCACAAAATTTGGGGGAACCATGATGCTAAGACTCAAAGCACATATAAACATGTTACCTCTGTGACTAAAAGAAGTGGAGGTGCTGACAGCCCCCAGAGGCCACAGTTTATGTTCAAACCAAAACTTGCTTAGGGTGCAGAAAGAAGGCAATGGCAGGGTCTAGGAAACAGCCCATCATATCCTTGTTTATTCATGTTACGTCCCTGCATAAACTAATCACTTACACTGAAAATATTGACAGAGGAGGAAATGGAAAGATAGGGCAACCCATAGTTCTTTTTCCTTTTAGTCTTTCCTTATCAGTAAACCAAAGATAGTATTGGTAAAATGTGTGTGAATTAATTAATGAGTTAGTTTTAGGCAGTGTTTCCACTGTTGGGGTAAGAACAAAATATATAGGCTTGTATTGAGCTATTAAATGTAAATTGTGGAATGTCAGTGATTCCAAATATGAATTAAATATCCTTGTATTTGCATTTAAAATTGGCACTGAACAACAAAGATTAACAGTAAAATTAATAATGTAAAAGTTTAATTTTTACTTAGAATGACATTAAATAGCAAATAAAAGCACCATGATAAATCAAGAGAGAGACTGTGGAAAGAAGGAAAACGTTTTTATTTTAGTATATTTAATGGGACTTTCTTCCTGATGTTTTGTTTTGTTTTGAGAGAGAGGGATGTGGGGGCAGGGAGGTCTCGTTTTGTTGCCCAGGCTGGACTTGAACTCCTGGGCTCCAGCTATCCTGCCTTAGCTTCTTGAGTAGCTGGGACTACAGGCACACACCACAGTGTCTGACATTTTCTGGATTTTATTTTTTATTTTTTATTTTTTTTTTTGTGAGACAGATTCTGGCTCTGTTACTCAGGTTGCAGTGCAGTGGCATGATAGCGGCTCACTGCAGCCTCAACCTCCTCAGCTTAAGCTATTCTCCCACTTTAGCCTCCTGAGTAGCCAGGACTACAGGTGTGTGCCACCACACCTGTGGCTAATTTTTGTAGAGATGGGGTCTCTCCACGTTGCCGAGGCTGGTCTCCAACTCCTGGTCTCAAGCGAACCTCCTGACTTGGCCTCCCGAAGCGCTGGGATTACAGGCTTGAGCCACTGCATCCAGCCTGTCCTCTGTGTTAAACCTACTCCAATTTGTCTTTCATCTCTACATAAACGGCTCTTTTCAAAGTTCCCATAGACCTCACTGTTGCTAATCTAATAATAAATTATCTGCCTTTTCTTACATGGTTCATCAGTAGCAGCATTAGATTGGGCTGCTCAATTCTTCTTGGTATATTTTCTTCATTTGGCTTCTGGGGCATCACACTCTCTTTGAGTTACTCATTCCTCATTGATAGCTTCTTCCTAGTCTTCTTTACTGGTTCTTCCTCTTCTCCCTGACTCCTTAATATTGTTTTTCTCCCCAGGCTTTAGTTCTTAGTCCTCTTCTGTTATCTATTTACACCCAATTCTTTCAGAGTCTCCTCCAGAGTCATGAACTTAAACCTGTTTCTGTGCAGATAATTCACATTATTATATCTCCAGCCCAGACTCTCCCACAAACTGCAGACTGATCCTACTGCAGTATTCCTACCTACTCATCATCTCCACTTAGAAGCTAATAATCATCAAAACTGGACTCCTTATCTCATTCCCTCCCAAATCTGTCGCACCCACAGTCACCCTCACTCCATTCCATCCTTCACAGTTCTCTGGTCAGATACCTGGGAGTCATCCTGATTCTTCTTTGTGTAGCATTCCGCATCAATTTATTGGGTGATTCTGTTGCTTCTATCTTCACTACATATCCATGATCTTACAGCATCTCACCACTCTTACTGCCACAACTCCTTTTGGAGACATCGTAATTTTCACCTGAATCAATCTTGCCTTCCTGCTTCTGCCCCTGACTACTTACCTATTCTTCCACAGCATATTGGATGACCTTTCAAAAACCTACTGTTTTTTTTCTGGGGTGGGGTGGGGTGGTTTATTCAAGGATTTAGGGGCAAGTGGTTTAATCCAGAAAACACTGGTGTGGAAAAAAACAAAGTGAAAAAGAAAAGAAAAGAAACCAAGGAATACCACTCTGGGCTATTCAAGCTTAATCCTTCTTAACCCCTCTTAATCCTCAGAGGAGGAACTCTGGGAAACAATGTTGAAAATATGCCTAAAAATGATCAAACTTCAAGGGTAAGGGAGCTGGGATAGTCATACACCATTTACCAAAAATTGCTTGGGAGCTGTTCTAAACCTCCAATTCAGTGGAAGATCTGGCCTGCCATGAATGTGGGCAAAGTGTGATCAGCAGGTGGGGAAAGCTCTCATGCAATAAGATGCAAGTACCGGCAGGTAGAAATCAGCCTGGTGGACATTGACATGGTGAAGGTCAGGGGGATATGGGGGGGGCTTCTTGGTGGGATGCCAGAGGTAATATGGTGAGGCTCCAACATCTTCAATGTGGAGTTGATCCTTGATCCTTGGTCTTCAAAGTTGGTCAGTGGCCAGGTGCCGTGGCTCATGCCTGTAATCTTAGCAGTTTCTGAGGCAGGTGGATCACTTGAGGTCAGGAGTTCAAGACTAGCCTAGCCAATATGCTGAAACCCCGTCTCTACTAAAAATACAAAAATTAGTCGGGCGTGGTGGCACATGCCTGTAATCCCAGCTACTCGGGAGGCTGAGGCAGGAGAATCACTTGAACCCAGGAGGTGGAGGTTGCAGTGAGCCAAGATCACACCACTTCACTCCAGCCTGGGCAAAAGAGCGAAACTCCATCTCACATACACACACAAAATAATAATAATAGTAATAATAATAATAAAATAAAAGTTGGTCAGTGGTCAATACATTTTCCAGGTCATTCCCGGGAGAATAAACAGTTTAAAAAAGGCTCAGATGTCTTAGAGAGCCTGAGATGTTCCTAGAACTGAAACCAGTGTTGTACAAAAGGAACACTGATGTTGAAGAACTACTGCTGGATTAGAAGGAGTTAGGAGTATTAGGAAGCCCTACCTGCCATTGGGAATAAAAGTAGAAGTTAAGACAATGGTCAGGTTCCTTGTAGCTATTTTAGCCATGAAAATAGAAACTTTAGACCAGATACAGCATGCATATATAAGATAGTCATGTAACTTTCCATTGAATGTGATGCTCAGTCTATTTACTAATAATAATTAGGCATAAAACTCAACATTAAGAAATGATCTCGCATGGTAATTTTCAGGTGCAGCAAGGATTTAAGAGGCTAAGATTTTATGATTCATGCTACAATTTTCTATTTGTCTTAGGGAAGATCTGTCCCCAAAGAAGCAAATGGTTGGTAGAAGTTATGAGGGAAAAAGGAAAGCAATCTGAATTGTGGGTGCTGTGGCAAGGGAGAAAAGGAGAAAAAGGACAGTCACTATGGCTGCATATGGGGCCAAGAGACAGAGCAGGTGAAATGCCTCTTGTGTCTAATAATTATTTTTGCTGTAATCCTAATGACTAAACTTTCCAGGCTTGAAAAACTGCCATAGTATTTTAAAATCCCAATCTTAGATCTGTGTTCATTCTAATTTTGAGATTTTTACTACTTTTAGCTCAATATATTTAAATGTTCTAGAATTCTACCACAAAGAACCAAAGAAACTTTAGACATTTTCCTAAGCTTATCATAATATAAAGTGATATTAGGCTGTACGTAGACCACTGGCAATACTTCACTAAGCTTTTTCTTGGGATATGTTGATATTAATATATTAAAATATACATGTATATTTAAAAACCTGTTTTCTATGAACACTTTTAGCATACCTCTTAGTGCTCAAGTTCACACAATTTTGTTGGATATTTACCTAGAAAGGAATCTGGTCTTCTTAATGAATTCATACTTCTGAATTTCCTGGATGTATCCATCTGGATACATTAGCTTATGCTGCAATAATAAGTAATTCCTCTCCCCCACGCCAAATCATACTGGCTTATAACCATAAACTCCTATTTCTGTGTCATAAAAATCTATCATGATTTGGTTGGTGGTCTCTATTTCACTAATAAACCCTGATTTGTAGATCCTCTACAATCAAAATAATCAATTATTTTGTCAAGGTAAGGTAAAAAGGGACCCGATAGATTGCTCACTGACTCTCAAACATCTGGAAGGGACACCTCATTTTCCAGAACAAATGTGTCATATGTCCACATCTATTTCTGAGGAAGTAAGAACTACAATCTACACATGCTACATTACTAGAAGACTGTGGATCAGAATGACCATATGACCATCACAGTGCACCATAGGGCCACCAATTATTCTGGCCGCTCTCCTTCCTAAAAGCCAAATACACTTAGCTTTTCCCTATGGGAGACAACACAAAGGTCCATTAGAACATGAGCCAGTTGGAAGTCTAGCATCTCTGAACCATGGTGGTCCCTTCATTGATGAAGGATTGCAGTAGTTTCTATGTTGATTTTCATAAAAGCAGCTAGGCAAGTTTCCCAAATCTGAAACTTAGTGCAATAAAAAATATTGTACATAATACGAAAACATCAGAACAAAAGCATTGGAGACAAAATATGGTGAAAACAAACTTGTATTGTTGTATAATACGTTAGAACATAATTATTATGGGTAAAAGAACAAACAGTTCTTTTAGTTCTCCTAAATCTTAGAGAATACTTTGATTTTGTTTGCTTTTATTTTTTATTTGATTTATTTTTTGTTTTTGTTTTTGTTTTGAGACGGGGTCTCACTCTGTTGCCCAGGCTGGAGTGCAGTGGCTACATCTCCACTCGCTGCAACCTCTGCCTCCTGGGTTCAAGTGATTCTCCTGCCTCAGCCTCCCAAGAACCTGGGACTACAGGCACCTGCTCCAATGCCTGTAGTGAAGGTACCTGCCACAATGCCAGCCGGTTTTTGTATTTTTAGTTGAGACAGAGTTTCACCACATTGGCCAGGTTGGTCTCGAACTCCTGACCTCGGGTGATCTTCCCACATCTGCCTCGCAAAGTGGTGGGATTGCAGGTGTGAGCCACCATGCCTGGCCTAAGCAGTGTCTTTTATAAAGCAAACATTTAAATTTGATTAAGTCTAATTTATTAATTTATATTTTTATAGCTTTTTTTGTGTGTGTGTTCCTTTAAAGAATTTTTTGCCTAACCAAAGGTCATATAAATTTTCTTCTAGAAGTTTTACAATTTTATGATAAAGTTTTAATTATTAAATATGTTGCTGATGTGGGGCCATAGATTTTTTTAAATACATGAATGTCCAATTGTACCAGTACCAATTACTGAACGCCTATCCTTTTTCCATTGAATTATTTTGACAGCTTTCTCAAAAATCAATTGTCAATATGTATGTGAGTCTGCTTCCTGGCTCTCTAGTTTGTCTCATTGATCTGCAGGCCTATCCTTACACCAACACCATTTTGTCTTGATTACTTAATTTTTAAATAAATCTTGAAAACTTAACAGTGTATGTCCTCCAACTTTGTAATTCTTATTTAAGATGGCTGTTGTTATTCTGAGTTATTTGTGTTCCAAGTGAATTTTGTAAAATAATCTGGCCCATTTTTACAAAAAAAAAAAACCCAACCCACTGGGATTTTTATTGGGATTGTGTTGAATCCATAAATTAACCGGAGGGACTTGGCAGCTCCACAGTATCAAATCTTCTGATCCATAAATATGTTATATCTCTCATTTATTTGGTTCTGAGTGATTTATTTATTTATTTATTTATTATTTATATTTTTGAGACAGAGTTTCCCTCTGTCTCCCAGGCTGGAGTGCAGTGGCAACATCTCCGCTCACTGCAACCTCGGCTTCCCAGGTTCAAGCGATTCTCCCGCCTCAGCCTACCGAGTAGCTGGAATTACAGGCGTGCGCCACCACGCCCGGCTAATTTTTGTATTTTTAGTAGAGACAGGGTTTCTTAGTCATACAGTAAGTTGATGCAAAAGTAATTGCCGTTTTGCCAGTAGAAAACGGCAAAAAGTAATTGCGGTTGTTCCCATCTTTTACTGGCAAAACCGCAATTACTTTTGCACCAACCTATAAAGTACAACTTATAAAGTATTTTGTTTACTTTATAAGTCAGGGTTTTGTACAAGTAAAACTTTCAAAGTGTGCATTTAAAATTTTTTTTAAAAAAATTGACAGCAGTCTGTAAGTGTTGAGAGGAAAGTGCACATTTTAGCAAGTTCAGGCAAATGTATGCTGGAAGTAACCAACACAAATACAAAGATAAATACATATCCTTTGCTTCCCAAAACTGTCTTATGCCCTTTTACAGTCGATTGCTGCTATCCATTCTCAGCCCCTGACAACCCAGGCTGGAGTGCAATGGCGTGATCTCGGCTCACTGCAACCTCCATCTCCTGGGTTCAAGCGATTCTCCTGCCTCAGCCTTCCGAGCCTCAGCCTCCCGAGTAGCTGGGATTACAGGTATGTGCCACTACGCCCGGCTAATTTTTTATTTTTAGTAGAGATGGGATTTCACCATGTTGGTCAGGCAGGTCTCGAACTCCTGACCTCAGGTGATCTGCCCGCCTCGGCCTCCCAAAGTGCTGCGATTACAGGCGTGAGCCACCGCGCCCGGCCTGATTTTGGTTTTTATACTTTTGTCTTTTCTCTAACTGTATAAATGAAATAATTTGGGACCAGGCACCGTGGCTCATGCCTGTAATCCCAGCACTTGGGGAGGCCGGGGCGGGTGGATCACTTGAGGTCAGGAGTTGGAGACCAGCCTGGGGAACAAGGCGAAAACCCGCCTCTACAAAAATTAGCGGGGCGTGGTGGCACGTGCCTGTAGCCTCAGCTACTCAGGAGGCTGAGGTTGGAGGATAACTTGAACCTGGGAGGCGGAGGTTGCTATGAGCCGAGATCCCACCACTGCACTCTTTAGAGCCTGGGTGACAGAGTTGAGACCCTGTCTAAATAATAATAATAAAAAATTGAATGTATCCCTTTGTAATTCCCTTTTGTTGTTGTTGTTGTTGTTGAGACAAGAGTTTTGCTCTGTCACCCAGGCTAGAGTGCAGTGGCGCGATCTTGGCTCACTGCAGTTTCTGCCTCCCGGGTTCAAGCGATCCTCCTGCCTCAGCCTCCCAAGTAGCTAGGGTTACAGGCTCCCGCTACCGCGCCCGGTTAATTTTTGTATTTTTGATAAAGACGGTGTTCCACCATGTTGGCCAGGCTGGTATCGAATTCCCGATCTCAGGTGATCCGCTCTCCTTAGCCTTCCGAAGTATTGGGATTACAGGCGTGAGCCACACCGCCCAGTCAATGATTGACTTTCTTTATATAACATAATGCTTTAAGATTTATCAATGTGGTGGCCTTTTCGGAGGCCGAGGCAGGCGGATCACCCGAGGTCAGGAGTTGGAGGCCGGCCTGCCCAACGTGGCGAAACCCCCTCTCTACTAAAAATACAAAAAATTAGCCGGGCGTGGTGGCGGGCACCTGTAATCCCAGCTACTCGGGAGGCTGAGGCAGGAGAATCGCTTGAACCCGGGAGGCAGAGGTTGCAGTGAGCCGAGATCAGGCCACTGCACTCCAGCCTGGGTGATAAGAGCGAAATTCTGTCTTAAAAAAAAAAATTATCAATGTGGCTTATATTAGTAGTTAATTCCTTTTATTGCTGAGCAGTATTCCATTATGTGGATTTACTACAACTTATCCATTCACCAGCTGATAGATACTTGGATGTTTCTAGTTTTTGGCAGTTATGCATAAAGCTACTATAAATATTCATGTAGTGTTATGGCAAATATATGTATAACTTCATTTTTAAAAACTGACAGTGTTTTTCAAGGTGGACCAGTTTGTATTCCCACCAGCAATATATAAGAATTTCAGTTATTTCACATCATCATCGGCGCTTGGCACTGTTAATTTCTCACCTTTTTTTTTTTTTAACTTCAGCTATTCTCTTAGGTGTGTAAAGTATCTCATTGTGGCTTTAATTTGCATCTGCCTAATGAATAGTGATGTTACATATCTTATTATGCTTATTGGCCATCAGTACAGCTTCTTTTGTAAAATATCTGTCCAAATCATTTGTCCATTTAAAAAAATGTATTGTCTAGTCTTATTATTGAGTTGCAAGAGTATGTTATTGTTCTGGTTATAAGTCCTTCATCAGGGAAGTGTTTTCCAAGTATCTTTTTCTAAACTGTGACTTTTTTTTTTTTTTGGTAGAGAGGGGATTTCGCTGTGTTACCCAGGCTGATCTTGAACTCCTGGACTCAAGCAATCTGCCGGCCTCAGCCTTCCAAAGTGCTGGGATTACAGGCTTGAGCTACCATGCCTGGCCTGACTTGTCTTTTCTTAACAGTATCTTTTGAAGCGCAGATTTTTTGTTAAACTTTGATGAAATTCAACTTATTTTTTCCTTTATGGTTTATGCTTTTGTGTCCCATTTAAAATCTTTTTGCTTAACCTAAAGTCACAAAGAGTTCCTTCTACGTTTTCTTCTAGAGGTTTTGTTGTTCTAGTCCTTGCATTTAAGTCTTTGATTAATTTTGAATTAATGTTTGTACATTGTGTGATATAAGGGTCTAAGTTCACTTATTAGCACATGGATATTCAGGTTTTTTAGCATCATTTTGCAAAGATTATCGTTTTCCTGTAGAATTACCTTGGCACCTCTGTCAAAAATCAATTAATCATAATCATGTAAGTTTATCTCTAGACTCTATGTAGCTTTGTTGTAAGTCTTGAAATCAGGTAGTGTTCTTCCAACTTTATTCTTCAAAATTGGTTTGGATATTTTGCATCTTTTGACTGTCTGTATACATTTTATACATTTTATATTCGGCTTGCCAATTTCTAAAAAAAATCATTGAGATTTTGACTGTCATGGCATTAAATGTATCAGTCAATTTGAAAGATGTGGAATTGATATCTGAAAATTGTTTAAATTTTCTGTTCTGGAAACAATGCATTGCTTTCATTGCATCTTGGTAAATTTATCTCTAAATGTTTCATATTTTTTATACTATTTCAAATGGTATTTTGTATTTCAACTTCTAACTATTTATTGTTAACAAATACAATCTATTAATAAATAGAATTACAATTTATTATATTTGTGTCCTGCAGTTTTGGTAAGCTTACTCATTAGTTGTAGTAGCTTTGTAGAAGTTTCCTCAGTATTTTCTCATAGACAATAATGTTACATGCAAATAAAGATAGTCTCACTTTTTCCTTTTAATCTGTATTTTTTTCTTTCTCTTGTGTTATTGCACTGGCTAGAATCTCTAGGATAATGCTGAATAGAAGTTGTGAGAGTGGACATCCTTGCTCTGGACCTGATGTTAGGGCCAAAACATTTGAGTTTTTCATCACTAAATATATTAGCTGTTGAATTCTTAAATATGTCTTTTATACTTTGCAGAAATTCTAACAAATGTATCTGAATTTTGTCAATTGCTTTTTTCTACACCTACTGGAATAATCATATGGCTTTTCCTGTTTAGTCTGATAATAAAGTAATTACACTGATTACATTGATTTTAAAATTAAATTCTAAGCTACACTTTTCTTCTACTTTAATTCTTTGAAAGTTACTCTTCCCATTTTTTAGATTAAGATACAATTCACATACAGTAATGTCACCAGTTTTAATGTACATTCTCCTTAGTGTAGCAAATTTTGTCAAATATAGACAGTCATGTTATCACCATTACAATCAAGATATGGAATAATAATATCACTCTACCCCCAAATTTCTGCATGTTTCTTCTTCTTTTCCTCCTTCTTCTTCTTCTTCTCCTTCTCCTTCTTCTTCTTCTTTTTTTTTTTTTTTAATAGACAGGGTCATGCTCTGTTACCCAGGCTGGAGTGCAGTTCTTCCATCATAGCTTACTGCAGGCTGGAACTCCTGGGCTCAAGCCATTACAGGGATGACACCAGGCCTAGCCTCCCAGGAGGAAAGAAGAAAGAAGTTGTTTCTTCTTCTTCTTTCTTCCTCTTCTTTCTTCCTTCTTTCTTTCTCCTCCTCTTCCTCCTCCTCCTCCTCTCCTTCTCCTCCTTCTTCTTCTTCTTCTTTTTCTATTTTGTTCTTACTGAATCACTATGTTTCTTTTATACTTAATTTCTCCCCTATCTTCTACCCCAGTAGCAACTAAGGATATTTTCTGTCCCTATAGTTTTGCCCTTGCAAGAATTTCATAGGAATAATATAGTATGTAGCATTTTGTATCTGGCTTTGTAAATTCAGCATAATGCAGATGAGTTTCATCCCTGTTGTTACGTTTACCAATAGTTTGTTCCTTTTTATTCCATAGGAATATTATAGTGGTCTGTAAGCTTCAAGAGAAGTTAAAACCATCTAGGTAGGACTCAATTCGCAAGTTGAAAAGGTGCTAAAACAATAGAGAAGCTACAGGGTGAGATTGTAATCAAGTGATGATGATACATTTCCAAGAATTATTTCAGATAGTTAGATTTAGCCATAAACCCATTTTGAACTTGTGTCTGCAACAAGAGGGAATAAATAGAATGGTCGTTCTGACACCAGATTGTGTAAGAAGAGGAAGAAGGAAGTCTTCCCTCAAAGTGATACAGAAATCTAGTGCGGAAAGGTACTAATTACTTGTTCTTGTATTCCCAGGAGGCAAATCTTGGGGATTATCAGGGGAAAGAGCATTTCAGGCAAATGAAATTCCAACTTTAACAGCCCTGAGGTGGGATTCTTATGCTAAGATTAGTTTATAGGTAAAGAAAATAATTGATGAGATTAGCTATTGGAGTTCTTCCTGATCAAAATCAACTCTATAGTACCGTGTCACTGAGAGTCAGGAGGCTCTGGGAGCTCCTGAGCATAGCAGTAACTGATGAGAAACATACTGAGCATTTTTTTCTGTATGTTTGCTGCCCCCTGTGAAAATTAGTGAAGCTTTTATTCGAGAAAGCATGTGAACTGAGATCCTGGGGTTTGGTGGTGAAATGGCAGGGTTGGTCAACTGCTTTCACATCTGGTGTCCAAGGCTCAGTTAGTACACTTCATATGGGCAGAGACCATCTCATAAGAATCTGCTCATTTCTCTTCTCTGGCTTCTCGTATTTTCCCCGACTAGGTTACATTATTGGAAAGGAATTTACCAGACCATATATTCTTAGTTTCTCATGGCAATGAATTGAATAACTGAATTAAATATTAGTTATGTTGCTGCAGATATTTCTCATGGGAAACGCTGGAGAGGATCTTTTGAAAAAAAAAACCGTATTTTTGTCAAGATTACAATTATGGAGAACTTTAACTGTAATAAGTGATGATCTTTTATAAATAAATTCACCAACACTCCTTTCCATAAATTTCACAATTTATAATTTCCATATACTTCTAATAATTTTATAAAAAAGAAAAGTCTCTCCAGATGCCTTCCCGTTCTTCCCATTGGTGTTCATTTCTGTTTTAGGCACGAGGAAGCTGAATACCATGATAGGTACTTATTAGCAAAGCATGACAGCATACCTTTGTGAAAACTGTCAGAATCAAAATGGAGTCACTATTGTTAAAACACACAAACACACAAAACAAACTAAAAACGCTAATTAATAGAGCTGGAAAAGGCCATGCTTGATAACAAAAACTATCACAAAAGACTGCAAAAACCACAATCTTGCACAGGCCATCACAATCTTACACAAAAAATACTTCTACAAGGACATCTGCCCCACAACTGCCTGTCCAACCTCGGACTAGCTTCCTCTTTGCTATCCATTTTTGTAGCAGACAATAATTACTTCAACACAGTTATATAATCCTTCTCATTTTTTCCCTTACAAATCTTTGTCGCTGAGCTTGGTGGCTCACGCCTGTAATCCCAGCACTTTACATTCTGGATCATGAGGTCAGGCGGGCGGATCATGAGGTCAGGAGTTCGAGACCAGCCTGGCCAATATGGTGAAACCCCGTCTCTACTAAAAATACAACAATTAGCCGAGCGTGGTGGCGGGCATCTGTAATTCCAGCTACTCCGGGAGGCTGAGGCAGGAGAATTGCTTGAACCCGAAAGGCAGAGGTTGCAGTGAGCCGAGATTGCGCCATTGCACTCCAGCCTGGGCGACAGAGCCAGACTCCAACTCAAAAACAAACAAACAAACACCTTTGTCTTCCTTTACCTCCCTGAATATACATAGTTTCCTATGGCACTCGTATTTTCATTGCAATGCTCTATTCCCAAATAAACATCATTTTCTTTCAGAGAGCTTCTCTTTGTCATTTAGGTTGACACCTGTAAATAGAATGCTATATTTCTTTTTTAAATTGTAGGGGGAGAGAGAAGTGTTGTGTTTCATTTACTTGTCCCATTACAATTGTGCAATATCATATGAGCCGCTCAATTCCAAAACATACGTACACACACAACGCACTTCTGTTTTGTGTCTCGAACACAAATTACAAATTATACAAATTGTGTAATTTTCCTTGCCCTTCAGAAAGGAGAATCTCAATGTTTCCGAAATGAACTGGGCAGTAACTTCGCTTCAAGGCGGTAGGTCCCCCCTCTTCAACCCAGTTGTCTAAAATAACCTTGTCTTTATTATTCACTTCCTATAGAGAGAGGAGGTGCTAAGCGGACAGGACAGCTGGACAACACGCGCAATAAGGGCAATGGTCCTATCTATTCTAAGGGAGCAGGACATGGAATATTGGTGTGGTTTTGTTTATTTTTTATTTTTTTGGACATATGTGAAACATTTTTACAGTAAAACCCACAAAATTTAAATGTTCAAGAGAATTGTTCATATACTTGTATAGTCAGTATCCCTACTCAGATGAGAACATTTTGGAACATTTCTAATATCTTAGAAAATTTCCTCACGTTTCCCTATATTTTCAAAATGAACAAGAATACAGGATAGTCAAAAGCAATAGGTAAATCCTAAAGAATCCAAAACGAGGTTAACGACATCCTTCGATAGCTCAGCTGGTAGAGCGGAGGACTGTAGGGGTTTGAATATGGTCATCCTTAGGTCGCTGGTTCGAATCCGGCTCGGAGGAGTTCCATTTTTAAAAGTGTCTCTTCTGGGCCTGAAATAAGGAAACTTGGAGAACGCAGTGTGCAGCTTGCTTATTCATGAATTTGTAAGACGCTCAGAGAAGGAAAATAATCCACCCTGAAAATTGCTAACAAGGGTTGCTTCACGGACAGTCGAGTGGGACTCGATTTTCACCAAGTTGAGAAGGGATCATGAGGAATGTGGGGAACGGGAAGAACACGCTGCCCCAAGGCTTCATATTTTTTTTTGTCGGTTCCACGGTCCTTTAGCACCCCCTGTTATATTGATGATTGGTGTGAATAAACATTTTATTAATGATAATTTCAAATATATACAAAGTAGAGAAAATAGCTAATAGCTACCATTAGCCACCACACTGGCACAACTTACCGACACTCTTGCATCCATCATGCCCCTCCCCTAGCTCCAGATCTTTTAAAGCCACCCCAACACGTGTTCTCATTTCATTAACTGTACTGTGTTTTGAAGATGTCAGTGTTTATAATTAAATAGCAGTAGACGGAGTTTATCGCTCTCATCGTACCCCGCTCCTCTTCAAAAAAGGAGCAGTGGACACCTACCTGGCAGAAAGTTCTCTTCAATAAAGTTAATGAAACAGGCGTGTTTGAATTCGAGAAGTCTATTATTAGACTTTTAGACACTCCATGAAAGAGTGCAGGGCCCTGTTACTTTAGAAATATACTTGGGGACTGGCAAAAACTGTCATCTCTGATTTTAATAGTGGACACATTTACTCCCTGCTTCCATTCTCTGGGCTACTCTGCGCTCTTGGAGCGAGATGGGAAATTTTGTCAGGCCGCAGCAAGGGCGGATTTATGTTGATAGTCATCAAACTCGCCCCGGGCTGCTTCCAGAAAGCTAACCGGATTACTTGTACGCGGTTCCCAGCACTGTCCTTTGCAGTCAGCTTGTCGCTGGCGCGGATGGGAAGAACTGAAACGCCTCAAGGGTGGGGACGGCGCCCCCTGCTGGTCGCGCCCTCGGGCGACGATAAGAGACTGAGGACCCGAGCCCGCGCGGGGAAAACTGCCCTGAGCTTGGCTTAGGAATGGTCCGCAGGCCCATTCCTGGTGGGAGCAGGGAAAACTGCCCTGCTCCTGGTGGGAGCAGGACCGCCGTGGCCCGGTCCGTTCTGCGGTTGCGTAGGTCATAGAAGGAAAAGTGGTTTGTGATCTGATGGGGAATCTGAGGACAGACCCAGGGAGAGCAGAAATAAGCGCGCCGCCCGGGGGTCGCCAGAATTGGAGGCTTGTGCGCCTCTGACAAGTATTTGCAACATAAGTATGCATATGGATAATGTATCAATACACACGTGTAATAGATGCCAAACAAATTCTTCAAATAATTGTCACACATTTAAATTTTCAGACATTCACAAAATCAAATGTAAAATATTAAACTGAAAGTTCACAACTTAAATTTTCAAAAATTAAATCTAATTAAATTTCCAAAGTTAAACTGTTTTCAAAATTAAATTTTAAAGTATTCAAAATTCCGAGGTAAATTTCCAGAAATAGTTAAAACCTCAAAACTCAAAAATTTTAAATGAAATTTATAAACTTTAAAAGGTGAGTCATTCCTCAGCTGGACTCGCACCCGGGGCCCTTGAATAAAATGCTATTTTGATCGCTAGAACACATAGAAACTTCTCTAAAATTGTTCTGCAAAATTCCCTAAAAAGCCGGCATCAACCCGCCTTTTAGCGTCTCGACAAGGCGTTCTATAGGGTAGGTTATATTTGGGGATCTGCCTTTTCTGGTTCGGCCTGTCCTGAGTTGGCGATCTGACCGGGAATCTGAGCCTAACCCAAGTTTCCCATCCCGCTTCCACGCTCTGAATCAGGCTTCCGACCTGACACACCACTTCCTCCCTCTCCCCTCGGCCTTCCCCCGGACCCGACTGTATTGCCCAATCATTTCCTTTCATTTGTCATCACCACCTTGGACCCGCCCCCTCGTCTCAGGCCGTCGCACGCGTTTTGCGTCAGTTGGCAAGGCACTTTACGGCCGTCGTGCCGCTCGTGTCAGTCAACATGGAGGCAGAGGAATCGGAGAAGGCCGCAACGGAGCAAGAGCCGCTGGAAGGGACAGAACAGACACTAGATGCGGAGGAGGAGCAGGAGGAATCCGAAGAAGCGGCCTGTGGCAGCAAGAAGCGGGTAGTGCCAGGTATTGTATACCTGGGCCATATCCCGCCGCGCTTCCGGCCCCTGCACGTCCGCAACCTTCTCAGCGCCTATGGCGAGGTCGGACGCGTCTTCTTTCAGGCTGAGGGTAAGTATGCAGGCCCTGACGGTGACAGGAGGAGGTTGTCGCTCGCTGGCGGGGTGCAAGCATGCATGTCCTGTTGCTTCGCTGCGCGAGGCTGAGGCACGAGTTGCTGGATTTTGGGGGTGGGGAGTGCGGTGCTTGGCTCCTGGCTGGTCAATCAGTCTGTGAGGATGCTGGGGTGGGCGGGCGGAGGGGATATGGGGAGAGTGGGTAGCGCAGTGTGTCTGGTGGTTCTTTAGTTCTCGGATTGTTACTATTTGTGTTCTTATCCCGGCTCTGTTCACCTCTCTTTCCGGACCTGTTTACTGGTTTGTTACATGAATACAACCTGAGTAAAAGTCTCGTCAGCTTTTCTACAAAACTGAACATAACTCTTTAGCATTGCTGCCTAGGTCAAGAAACTATTTGATCAACCGCCCCTCTTCTTTCCACCCTCAATTTTACATTGAGGCTGAGGACTTGTGCCGGTTTTAAGTACCGTTCAGGGCTGGCCAGATTAAGGAGTGGACAATTAAGGAAAGAATTGAGTTAGCTAGAGGAAAGGGTGCGATTTACAGTTCCCTTCCTCCTGGGCAAAAACTCTTCAGGTGGGACTCCCACTGGCAGATGTGAAGAACGTTGCGGGCAGTGGGAGGTGCTTTTGAGTGAGTGCTGCATAGGCGTCCTGGACGGGTCTTTGTCTTTGGCGCGCAGACCGGTTCGTTAGACGCAAGAAGAAGGCAGCAGCAGCTGCCGGAGGAAAAAAGCGGTCCTACACCAAGGACTACACCGAGGGATGGGTGGAGTTCCGTGACAAGCGCATAGCCAAGCGCGTGGCGGCCAGTCTACACAACACGCCTATGGGTGCCCGCAGGCGCAGCCCCTTCCGTTATGATCTTTGGAACCTCAAGGTGAGAAGATAGATCTTTCTGCCACACCTCTCACCCTCCCTTCTCCCCAACTCTGGCCCAAGTATCCCCATGGCCTCTCATTGGCCTTGTCCCCTTGTCTCATCTTTCTCCCTAATCTGCACTATCCTGATCTTTTCTTCTTTTCTGCCCACAGTACTTGCACCGTTTCACCTGGTCCCACCTCAGCGAGCACCTCGCCTTTGAGCGCCAGGTGCGCAGGCAGCGCTTGAGAGCGGAGGTTGCTCAGGCCAAGCGTGAGACCGACTTCTATCTTCAAAGTGTGGAACGGGGACAACGCTTTCTTGCGGCCGATGGGGACCCTGCTCGCCCAGATGGCTCCTGGACATTTGCCCAGCGTCCTACTGAGCAGGAACTGAGGGCCCGTAAAGCAGCACGGCCAGGGGGGCGTGAACGGGCTCGCCTGGCAACTGCCCAGGACAAGGCCCGCTCCAACAAAGGGCTCCTGGCCAGGATCTTTGGAGCCCCGCCACCCTCAGAGAGCATGGAGGGACCTTCCCTTGTCAGGGACTCCTGAGGGCCTGGGTGGCCCCTTCCATTTCCTGGCCCTGCTCTGCTTCCTGTCTACCTCATACTAGAATGATCGTGACTACCCGGGCAGACATTTTACTGTGTTTCTCAGACCAAGTGTCTACTGATGGCTCAAACATGGAGTTTTGTGGGCTTCCACTATCCCCACTCCGAACTCCTGTATGTGCCTGGCTGAGTCACCTAATTCATACTGTCATACTAGCATAATTATGACTATTGCATATGCTTGTTTTGTTTGACTCTTGGCTGCCTACGTCTGTAGGGTCCCCTGAAAATCCCACTTCCTGCCCCCAGAAAGGGCCTTTATTTCCAACTAGGAGGATAATGCCTAGTCCAGGCAATCTTTCTCTGTTTAGCAGTCACAGGTGAGGGTGGTATTAGCATCTTTTTTATGTAGAAAAAATTGAGTTAATGGGGTGGACTGGGTTGGGAAGAAATACATTTCTTCCTAATGTATTTATAGAAAATAAAAATATTTTTATATGCCTTTTTATTTTTGTTGGTGGGGAGGTCGTTGGACAAGTTCCAACTTTCATCTTGTGTTCCCTTCACCTTCATATCCTGATCTTAGAGCCCCCCTCCCCCTGCCACCCACCTTACTGTTTAACCTGGATTTTTTTTTCTATTTAATTTTTGTCTAATATCTTAGCCCAGTTTATCAATCAGTTATCTTAAGTCAGCATTTTCTAAGCCATTGTTTGAGGAAACAGTGACAATAGGTAACACATCTTAGTATTAAGAGTTTTACAGGCCACTAGTATAAGATAGGCATCGTGGTAGATGCGTATAAAGGGTGGAATGGGAGCCATGGCAGGTCATAGAGTCCTCTCAATGGGAACCTGATTGATGATCACAGTCTTCAGTGGTGAGTCAGTCCTCACCAAGTTTTCCAGATCATTCCTACAAAGTAAACTGGGAGAATAATAAGTCTGAAAGTGTGGAGTGCTCCCACAATTACAAAGAATGCTTCCTGGGTGGAGTGTTGAGTTGGAACCATTGTAAAGGTGGGCAAAGCCTAGTAGAGAACCAGTGCACCTCAGGTGCACTTACATATGGTGGGGCTGAGGCAAAGCAGCCCTGTAGGCTTCAAAGAATCAGTGTAAGCCACTAAAAGGAACTGAAAACCTAGGTGTCACAATAAACAGTCTACACAGTCTCACGTAGACCAAAATTCTGATCATTTTCCAGGCTGTTGCAGGAAGTGATAGAGTATGATTATAATTTCTATTTGCTTGTGCTGTTTGTTTTTGTTTTTCATCTGTCAATGTGATGATCTGTGTTTTATAGGGTAGAGTGGATTTGTCTACTTTGGCTGTAAAATACCCTAACCACATTATGATCTTGACAGGTGCACTTTACTGGGGAGAATAAAAAGGACCATACGGTAAAGCTGGTATAACATTTCTCACAACCCACATACCTCTTATACTTGGCACACAAACTATGTTTCCATTTAGAAACTTTCGTCTTGTTTCTGTTTTTAATTCTTGTGGGTTTGTTTCATGTTAATTGTTTCCTCAGATCATTGATGTCTTAAAGTGAAACAGAAAAATCCAGAATCAGAATTTGACAGGCTGGCATATTCATTTATTCAGAATTCCAAGTGCCCATTGCTACTTCTGCTAGATAAAGAGATACCAAGGTGAAGAAGAAACTTTCCCTCTAGTTGCTAACAGCTTAGAAAGTACAGTAGACATACTGGGGTTTTATTTAAGACTTTCTTGAATGAAGAAATAAATTGCATTCCCACGGTGGACAGCATTAGATAACAGTATGTTCAAGGGCTGGTATTTCAGGGTCCATCTCCAAAACAGTTCTGTACAAAGAGCTCACACCTGCGGCCAGGCAAGCTAAGTAAGTCACAGGTGGAGTGAGGAATGAGAATAAATGGGTGGAAGAAAATATCCTAGGAACTTTCATCTTGACTTTAAGCCCATTGAGTGTAGGAAAATAATTTTTTACATCCACAATTTTGTTTCTATTTAAACAGCACTTGTTTTTTTATATGAAGTAACTCATTTAATCCACAACTATATAATATTGTTATCCCTCCATTAAAACTGAGCTCAGAGAGATGACTCAATTTGCCTCTTAATATTTTATCCTTTGTTCCCTACCTTTTCCCCAGCTTTTCCCAGTGTGCATATGGTGAATGCTTATTACATGAAATTCATGAGAAATGCACATGTTATAGACTAGAGAATGAAGTGTACCTGCCAATATGAGTGGATTTATTTTATCTAGCACCAAGAGTAGCAAACTGACTAATAATTCTCACTCATGATCCTGTGGTTGTAGTGTATACTCTGATTGAACTTAGTTTCACTCCTGACTGAGAAGCTGGGACTCTGCATTTGATGGCAATGGAGTGGGCTGATTTCTTTCCAAATAAGTTGAGGTGGGACTCCTGGTAGAGTAAGAGGGCTTTAATAGGGTATGTCTGGGTGCCTAAAAGCTTTCTCTCTCTTTTTTTTTTTTTTTTTTTTTTTCAGAGACAGGGTCTCTCTATGTTGCTCAGGCTGGCCTTGAGCTCCTGGGCTCAAGTGATCCTCCCGCCTCAGCCTCCCAAAGTACTGGGATTACAGGCATGAGCCGCCACGCCCTGCCCTAAAAATGTTCAAAAGTCGTATTTACAGCTACTCTCAAATTCCTTTTTTTTTTTTGTGATTCCTCATAAAACCTTTCTCCCTGCAATTTATCTTGTTATATTACAGTAGAATTATGAGGGGAAAATCCTTTGGTGGAAGTCTAGGGACATGCTCAGTTCCCAGGAGGCTTAATGTGAATTTTAGTGAATTGCTTAAGATCCAGTATTAGATCTGCTGGTCCCTGCCCACCCCCCTTTTATTTTTTGAGACAGGGTCTCACTTTGTCACCCAGGCTGGAGTGTAGTGGCATGATCCTGTCTCACTGTAGCCTCCATCTTCTGGGCTCAAGCAATCCTCCCACCTCAGTTTCCTGAGTAGCTGGGACCGCAGGCATGCACCATCACGCCCAGCTAATTTTTAAAATATTTTTTTGTAGAGATGAGGCCTCACTGTGTTGCCCAGGCTGCTCTCGAACTCCCGTTCTCAAGCGATCCACCCACCTTGGCCTCCCAAAGTGCTGAGATTACAGCCACGGCGCTCGGCTCCCATCTTGAAATCAATACCTGACAGAATATTAAAGAAAATGAAAATTGGCCGGGTGTGGTGGCTGACGCCTGTAATCCCAACACTTTGGGAGGCCAAGCCTAGTGGATCACTTGAGGTCAGGAGTTCGAGACCAGCCTGGGCAACATGGTGAAACCCTGTCTCTACTAAAAATACAAAAATTAGCCGGGTGTAATGGCGGGCGCCTGTAATCCCAGCTACGCAGGAGGCTGAGGCAGGAGAATCGCTGCTTGAACCCGGGAGGCGGAGGTTGCAGTGAGCCGAGATTGAACATGAAAAATTTTCTATCTTCTGTTACCAGGGCCCTTGAAACCACACTTTTTTCGCACCCCTTGTTAACTGGAGACACGAAGGCGGGCGGAGGGGAGAGGCCATCGGAAACCTGGCAATGTCTTTTGCAGCTGCATGGTGTGTGCCCAGCCACCTTCAGCAGTTATTGTAGTGGCCAGTCTGTGGCTGACCTGGGCTATCAGGGTTAGCGCACTCCAGTGAGCTCCGCCAGCACATTGCCTGCAAATGAATTCAGAGAACTTCTTTTTGTTTTTCACCTTTGCCTCCAATTCCATTGTGTCAATTATCATTGATTATTTAATCAGGACTTTATGGTTGGACGTGCAGCTTCTTCTAATCTTTTTTTCTTTTAAGTGTTTAAAAGAATAATGCTGACATGAGTCAATTTTAGTTGTACAAATATAGCTATTGTGTAAAAATTGTCAGAAGCGGAATTGCAGAGTCTAAGAGAGACTATCTTTGGTATTTATTTTGTTAGCAAGAAAAAAATTGAGAGTCTGATAATTTAGGAAAATACCAGTCACAGGAAAATACCAGTCACAGGAATACAGGTGGAAACCTAGCTAGAGGTCTCTACCCCTTTTATTCGTGTTCTATTGTGACGTCCAAAGCCTGACCCAAGGAACTGATTCAGGTAGAGGCGACGCCAGCTCAGTGTAGGGGGCAAGCTCTGCAAGACCTTGGCCGAGTGACTTCTGCTGCTTTTTGCTGTGGGGACTCTACTGGATGGACCAGCACATGAGAGAGATGGAGTTTGGAAACAAAACAAGTGGTTCAGAAACATGGGATTGCTTTCATATCTACTGGCATTTAGAAGGAGCTTGGTAAATTTAATCAAGAAACAAGGAAATGAAAATACCCAAGGAACACCAGGGGAAGAATAATGGTTGGATTTTCATTTAATTTGCCAGACACAATCCCTGAAGTAAGAAAATACCGTTTCTCACGAAATTCCGGCACCCGAGGCTCAAACCGCCAACCCTACAGTTAACAGCCGAACGCGCTAACCAATTGTGCCACAGAAATGAATGTGGTGGAATATCTCCATTCCAACAAGGTTATTTTACTTTTTTTCAGTCTGAACAATACATTAGAAAGGAGGCTGCTTCTCCGTGTATTGGAAAAATGTTTTCCCTTTTTTTGACTCTCATTGTTGCTATGTTAATGTGTTTTAAAAACGGAGGTTTATAGGCTTGCCGCCGTGGCTCACACTGTAATCCCAGCACTGTGGGAGGCCGAGGCGGGCGGATCACGAAGTCAGGAGTTCCAGATCAGCCTGGCCAACATGGTGAAACCCATCTCTACTAAAAATACAAAAATTAGCCGGGCGTGGTGGCGGGCGCCAGTAATCCCAGCTAGTTGGGAGGCTGAGGCAGGAGAATTGCTTGAACCCAGGAAGCAGAGGTTGCAGTAGGCCGAGATCGCGCCACTGCACTCCAGCGTGGGTGGCAGAGCAAGACTCCGTTTCAAACAACAACAACAAAACACAGAGGTTTGTAATAATACAGATATTATTCTTAGAGAGGAACGTAAGAGTGTTAATTGGGTGGAGAGCAGGACGCGGGACTGGTGCGTTTTGCAAAATAAGTATGAGTAGAATCAAAGGAAAGAATTTATTTTCGGTTCAATAAGGAAGTTTTCACTGATAGTTCAGTTGAGAGAGAAACCACTGGAAGGCTGTTGCATAGAAGGAAATATATTAAATGAGAAAGACACCAGCAAGAGCAGAGGGGAAAACCATTTAATGGAAAATCTGATACAAATATTAAGGGGAAGTAAGGGGCCAAACACCAGGACATGAAACCAGAAACTCCTATACATTAGTGCTTGTCCACCAAACTGTGAGCCCGAAATTGCGATCATACTTTATATTTGTGTTTTAAAGAGTAAGTTGGTGACAGATTTTATTTCATTTCTTTTCTGCCTGTCTTCCTGCTTCCTCTTTTTCTTTCTGCCTTCCTGTCATTCTCCAGTATGTATACCTTCTAATCATTTTCTTCTGGGTTTTATTCTGAATATTAGGATTTTCTAAATTTGTTCCTGTTTTTCTCATTTTCTTAAGCATATGTGGGTTGACCTTGGAAGTACGATGATGGGTAGGGGGTGGGTGGATGTTGTGATATTCACTACCCTATTTGTTTTTCTAGTCCTTTCAGTGACATTTAAGCCCAAGAGTCAGGTTACATTAGGATGATGTCCTCAACTTGAACTGTTGACTCTTGGATGTCCTCTATTCGTTTAGTCTCCCAACTAACAGTTATTGAGTGTCTGCTAAAAGCTAGGCACAGTTCTAGGCATTTGGATACATCAACAGTACACAGCGGAGACTAGGGTGGATTTTTCAAGCTGGGGAGAAACACATAATAAACACAAATAAGTAATTGTATATATTTGAAGGTAATAAGTTCTATGGAGCAAAGAAAAAGTCAAGCAGGGTAAGGGGACCAGGGAGTGGGAGGTATGTGGTTTGCAATATTAAACAGGCAAGTTAGGGTGGCCTCTTTGTTTATGATATTTTGGAATGGCTTGTTGGAGTTTTGATATATCCATCTTTGTCTTTAAAAGATGTCTCTCTGAGAACCTAGGCTGAAACAGACAAAAGAGACTGGATAGATCTTTCAACAGCAATTATGGGGAGTTTTGAGAGGAGGTGCTCCCTGGGATTGGATGAAGATACCAGTTAGGAAGGATGTAAATGTCTATTATTTAGGAATAGACAAACCTCATAATCTATTTTACGACCAAGAATTCTGTATTTGCCATTTTCAGAGATTTGGGTTGGTGGCTCAATGTAGAATGCCCTTTTCTACGGATCACTATATTCCATGTTGGACTTCTGGTTGGCTTGTTTAGTTTTTTCTTTGGAATTCAGTGCTACCACACAGACGTGTGCAAACACACCCACACACACACCATTAAACAAACAAAGGCCAGTGGGTCTCTTGGCTAAGGATTCTATGGTGCATATGCAAGAAATGCTACTGATAAGGAATGTTATATCAAGTTTCTCAAGAGTGGATAAAGCTGACCAATCTAGCTGCTATACTTGGAGAGGATAATATGGATGGTGTAAATTAGAATTGTATATAAGCAATAAGTTAGAATATGGACAGTCTTTTCCCCCCCCCCCTTTTTTTTTTAAAGAAAATGGACATTCTTTCATGATTCATCAAAAGAATCATTGGAGAAACTGATTTATCATGTGACCTCAAGTGTTTCTTGGAAACCTTTTGGAGGAAAAAGAAATTAAATATGCTGAATTGGCTGAAAAAAATATAGAAGAAGCACTTTCAGATCATATTAAATATATACAAACTGGAAAGAATCTATGCACACAGAAAACACCCAATTTGAAGTGACTTTTAAAGTCTTCAGCAGAGTTAGTGGCATGACAACAGAATGAAATGAAAGTCTGGACAATGTTTGCTCCACTTAATATGGAGAAAAAAAATTTCCCAAAATAGATGATGATCTGAGCCATGCACATGAAAGTTGCATTTCTACAGAAAATGGGCCAAACGTCTTACAGAAAATCCTGAAAGTGCTATTTGTTCTTCACAAAGCCAGATGAGTTCCCATGAGGAAAAATTATGATAACTGGAGGTCATCGAATCTGCTTGCTGAGAAAAACTTAGTTACATAAGAAAATAAAATGAGCCAGGCATTGTGGCTCATGCCTTTAATCCCAGCACTTGGAGAGGCCAAGGTGGGAGGATTGCTTGAAGCCGGAGTTCAGAACCATCCTGGCCAACATAGTGAGACCTCATCTCTATTTTTTAAAAAATTAAAAATTTGTTGTATGCATTTTATATTTATTTTATATTTTATATATAAAGGAACATAAAATGCATACAACCAACAAAGTATATTGAAGCCAAGATCACATGCAGCTTTTGGGAAGAGGATCCACATGTTCCTGTTCTAACAGGGCCACTTTGGAAAGGCCCAGGACAATATGTTTCCCTGGAATATCAGTTCACTAAGGAAGGTTGAGCTAGGTGGGCTCAGAAATCTAGAATCCATAGTTGTCCTGTGAGGACCTGAAGAAACTTAGGATAAAAGACAAATGATTTCCCTAGAACGATTCCATTCTGATCCAGATCTTGCTCCAAAAAGCCTTTTGACTTTGATAGACTTGCTGAATCTGAAGACTTCAGAAGTTTCAGTACACCTTAAATGGAAATAGAGTCCAATAGAAATACTACAAAGATGTACCTGATGAGAACAAGTGACTTGTCTCCCCCACCTGAAAGTGGAACGGCTGGCTCAAGCATAGTTCTGCCATCTCACAGTCAGAGTCCCAAACATTCTCATGAACTCCAGGGGCATTTCATGTTCCAAAGACTTCCGTTTGCTCGCCCTTCTTTGGAGAGTATATATGGATGTTCCCCAAGTGCTTGTTCTCTTAAGTGATTTCCAGGACCTAACACACTCTCCATTTACAATGCCAAGTTATTCTCTCCTAATTGCTGTATTCCTCCCCTCCCATTTGAAAACCCTGAAGGTAGATGTGACCCGCATTTAGGGTTAGCTGAGCTTTCAAATAAAACTCGATCCAAAGATCCGAAACCATAGTAAGGAATTCTTTGGTCCCTTGTGTCAACTAATTCTGAATTATCTCTTATTCAATGCAAATAATGTTAGTTAAGTAGTTATAAAATTGGATCAAATGGAAGCCTGATAGAATTTTAAATCTTAGTGCTTCCATTATATCCTAGAAGAGATAGTATAAGTATAGTAATTGTTATTATCTGGTCTTCTATAACAAAAACTTCAGTGGAAGTCTGACATGAGCAGTTTAGCATTTGGAGAAATTTGGAAGTGCAAAGGTCATATTTCTATGTCATAAATTGTGTTTATTATAATTCTTAGACAAATGTTAAAATAACTTGTTTACTAATACAATTTAATTTTTTTTAAAAAATCATCTGTATGTTGTCAAAATTAGCATGATAATTTGGGATACGGGAAGAAACATTGAGGACCATGGGGTAAATCAATGTGTTGCTGGTTTTAGGGTTGTGTGAGGGAATAAGCAGTATATATTTGCATGAGCACAACATATTCCAGTAACTGAGGCAGATCTAGAGTCCAGGTTTTCTGAAGTTCAGATTTGGATCTTAAGCGCAGGGAAAAAGGAATTTTATAAGAAATTTTTGATCATTTCTTAATTTCTATTCAATTTACTTTGCAACAAACATGTAAAGGTATAAGTTTACCTCTGCAATAAGGTCTGGAAATAACACTTTTAAAACTTCTTGCGGTGGGGTAACTTGTAGTAGGAAAACTCACATAAACACACAAATTCAATATAAAAATGATGCCAGTTGTCATATGTGCCAGTTATCACACGATTGTGTCCCAGCCCTGAATCCACCCTCAAGTACTGGGCTTTGAGATGTGGGGCTTGGGCTCTGAAAAACATATTTCTCTTTTGCTTGCGGTTCCCTGTTAGATTCTGACACTAAAGGGCCCCAGGAGCCTGTTCATTCTCTGTTACTTTATTATAGGGCAACAGCCCTTCACCCTGGCAGTGATAGAACAGTTTGTTTCACTTTCCAGATTTTGAAAAGTGCCTGCAGACCCAGGCTCATTGCACCTTCAGAGGTGCCAGGGTCATCTAGGAAGTGTCTCCTTTTCAGATACTGAGACTCAGCTCCACAAGACCCCAATCCTAGGAGCTCCTGAGGTACTGACGGCAGCCAGGATGCACTTTCTCTTCAGAGGTCTAAGCCCACATGCCGGGATCTCTCTTCTCACTTTCTAGTTTCTGATACCAACTCCTTTCCTTTATTCCCCACCATAGTGAGTGGGAGCTGTTTGCTGCAGTTTTCAACTCTGTGTTACCTTTTTGTGTTTTAGATTTCTAAAACCTGAGCAAGCATTCCCTATATGAACTTCATGTTGAAATGCCTCACGTGGTTTTTGAGTTGCTGACTAATTTATTTCTCCTTGATGTCTATCCGAATCCTGCCCACCCTTTCAGGCCCAAGTCTTTCCCCACAGGTTTTTCTCTTTGCAGACTGGATGAATCTCCAGGTCCTCCAAATGACTACATTATATCATGTACACCTCAGTTATAGACCTCTGGGTAGTTATTTTAGTATTCATGCTTTATTACAAACTTCTAGGTTTTTACAGTCATATTGAAGACATGGTATTTTGTTACCAACTAGGATATATGCTCTTCAGGGACAGAGAACAAACCTCAATGTTCTTGGGATGTTTTTCTTGTTTTTTTTTGAAAATCAAAATGGTAAAAGTGAAAATAAATATGCCCCATCCAAACTTAGAATTTTCATTGGTTGCAGAGCTGAGATGATCCAGGAAGCTGCCACCTAGCTAACAAGCCTGTCCTATTTGGGAGAGTATGGGCATGGGGGATAATTCTAAGTTAGGAGAAAGGTCTTTAAGTGTTAAAAAGACAATTAGGCCAGTCATGGTGGTGAAGGCCTGTAATCCCCCCACTTTGGGAGGCCAACGCGGGCAGATCACTTGATGTCAGGAGTTCAAGACCAGCCTGGCCAACATGGTGAAACCCCATCTCTACTAAAAATACAAAAAACAAAAAAAATAGCCAGGCGTGATGGCACATGCCTGTAATCCCAGCTACTCAGGAGACTGAGGCAGGAGAATCACTTGAACCTGGGAGGCAGAGTGAGCTGAGATTGCACCACTGCACTCCGGCCTGGGCAATAGATCAAGACCCTATCTCAAAACAAGAGAAAATTATTCCAAAGTATGTTCGTTATTCAGAATTCTTAACATACACTAGGGGTGACATAGGCTGTACTGAGGTCAAAAAGATGGACAAGAACCAAAAGAAGAAAGAAGCAAGGGTCAGCCATGCCCTATTCCTTCCCTGTTTCCTCTGTTTCCTAAACCCTCACTGATGAAAATCAATGCATGGTTTGACAATTCAGAAATTCGTATTTGAAGACATAAAATGGTGCTGCTTTCTTTATCCTGAAAACTTGGCCCCAGAATATGTTAAGAAGTAAATTTCAGTTCTTACCAACATACCATCTTTGGTAGACAGAATGACTCCCTCAAAGATATCTAAGTCTTAATCCCTGTAACTTGTGAATGTGCAGCATTTCATGGCAAAATAGACATTGCAAACATAACTAACGTTGTGAATCTTATAATAGGAAGATCATATTGGATTTCTGGGTGGGTCTAATCTAATCACATGAACCCTTATAAGCAGAGAACTTTGAATTCAGAGAGATGCAGAAGGAAGAGAAACCAGATATTTGAAAAAAGAAAAAGACTTGACAAGCCATTGCTGGCCTTAAGATAAAGGAGTCCATGAGTCAAGGACCTTAGTTATAAGAATACTAGAACCTGAAAAATGCAAGCAATCTGAACGATCTTGGAAGGAGAATTTTTTTACAAGCCTCCAAATAAGAGTCCAGCCCAGCTAACACCTTGACTTTGGCCTCGTGAGGTCCTGAGCAGAGCACCCAGTTGGAATACTCTGTGCTCAGACTCCTAGCTCAAAGTGCTGTGAAATAATAAATGGGTGGTGTTTTAAGCTGCCAAGCTTGAGGTGATTTATTATGGAGGCAGTGTAAAACTAATTTATCATCTTTCATGCAAGTCAATTCCTCCTCCAACTCAAAGAGCAAATATACACAAATGTCAGACAAAGTCACAAGAGAAAGGCTTTTCATAAGCAAACCAGGGGAGACAGAGATGAGTCTAGTAAAACAAATGGGGAAGGAAGGGGAGGTGACAGCTGTAAGCAGCAATGGGCATTCGGCCCACTCCAAAATTGTAGGAAAACTGTCTAAGAGGTTCTTTCTCAAGGAGCAAGGAATCTGACTGATGTTTTCCAGGCTAACAGGCTTAAACCTCTAGGTGTTTAAGGCTAAATGGGCAGAGAGAGGATGGGGATGGAACATCATTTTTCTTTTCTTTTCTTGTTTTTTTTTTTTTTTTTTTTTTTTCTTGTTTTTTTTTGAGACGGAGTTTCGCTCTTGTTGGCCAGGCTGGAGTGCAATGGCATGATCTTGGCTCACCGCAACCTCTGCATCCCAGGTTCAAGTGATTCTCCTGCCTCAGCCTCCTGGGTGGCTGGGATTACAGGCATGTGCCACCACGCCCAGCTAATTTTGCATTTTTAGTGGAGACAGGGTTTCTCCTTGTTGGTCAGGCTGGTCTCAAACTCCCGACCTCAGGTGATCCACCTGCCTCAGCCTCCCAAAGTGTTGGGATTACAGGCGTGAGCCACCGCGCCCAGCCTGAGTATTATCTTTCTAAGGGACAGTGCAGACTTGGTGGGAGGAAGTCATTCAGCAGGAGTAGCATCCACAGTGTCTCTCAGGGGATGATCAATGTTTCCCAAGGATAAGCTAGATTCAAGATTTTCTTAGAGCTCCTCCAAGGACTGTGTATGAACAACTAGTGAAATGTGGACAAACAGGCTCCCTACGAAGCCAGAGGGGGCCGGGCCTGGTGGCTCACACTTGTAATCCCTGCACTTTGGGAGGCCAAGGTGGGCGGATCACTTGAGACCGGGAGTTTGAGACCAGCCTGGCCAATCTGGCGAAACCCCATCAAAAAAAGCCAGAGGAAGAAAACCACACTTTAAAGCCAGACCAAGGAAGGGAAAGATTAAAGGCAAATGCAATTTCCCACCCCCAAGATGCAAGTGAGGAAAGACTATCTTCCCTTTTCTTCAGGCAAGCATATTCCCAGGGAAAAGCAGGAAGGTAAGACTCCTATCTGAGCTTACATATTGAAAAGAGAAATGTCGGCCGGGCGCAGTGGCTCAAGCCTGTAATCCCAGCACTTTGAGAAGCTGAGCTGGGTGGATCACTGGAGGTCAGGAGTTTGAGACCAGCCTGGCAAACATGGTGAAATTCCTTCTCTACTAAAAATACAAAAATTAGCTGGGTGTGGTGGCGGGCGCTTGTAATCCCAGCTACTTGGGAGGTTGGGGCAAGAGAATCACTTGAACCTGGGAGGCAGATGCTGCAGTGAGCTGAGATCGCAACACTGCACTCCAGCCTAGGTGGCAGAGGGATGCTGTCTGAAAAAAACAAGAAGTAAATAAAAATAAAAAATAAATAAAATAAAAAGAGAAGTGTCAATAGCATGGGCAGAAAAGTTGTGGAAATTTCCCAAAGGTTGTTGCTTCTGGGCTTGCAGCTGTGGCTGAGCTCTTGTCTTATATCCCAAACTGATGGAAAATGAAGGTGCTGGTGCTCTGACAGGTCCTTCTCCCACTGAACCCTAGTCAGGGGGCATTGGCTCCCTAGGGGCACTTCTGCTGCTTAACAGGCCCACTCTAAGCAGGACACTCTGACTGAGGCAGCAGTGAAGAGGTTTCGAAACCCAGGCTTACTCTGTGGTGCTGTCTCCTTTGAAGGGAAATCATGTGCCCTGAATAAAGGATCCTGGGTGTTCAGGACCAAGTATACCCCAAAAGACTGATGGCACCAGTGGTCCTACTAGGGCCTGCTTCACTGATGAATGCTCCAGAAATGGAACTCCTGACTGAGCTAGACAGACCTATCCTAAAGCACCAGTGCCTTAGGATTGGCATTTCTCCAAAAGGAAGGCTCATGGGGCTGTGCTATCAAACGCTGAGCCAGTGGCCTCATTGTCAGGTGACTGTGTGGGACCCAAGTGGCCTTCTTTCTTTCTTTTAGATTGGGCTTGTATACTAGCCTAAATATAGATGGATCAGAAAATCCAGAAGGATCTGTATATGTAGGAGAATTAAGGGTTGGGATGCTTACAGGAATTGGTTTAGAGCAGGGATGGTTGGGGACTTGGCAGACCTGTCAGCCTGAGGGGTCAGAGGTGGCTTGGTGGGGTCAGTGATGAGTAATGTGGTAGAAGCAGGAGTCAACCAGGAGTAAGTGACTGTTGGCCTCAAGTCTGAAGAGGTGCCTGGAAGTGTCTCTGACTTCGAGGACACCAAAGGGGTCAGCAAGCTGGATGTCTCCTGAGGCAAAGCAGCCACACAGGTTATCCCTCCAGTGGACTATAGGAAGGCCAGTGGGCCTGGGGTATTCTGCATCACTTTCAATCTCTCCAGCTTGGATTAGTGCTCCCAAATGGAGGGGTAGTTGGAAATGGTGCAGTCCCAGCAGCAGGTAGGGTGACAGAAAGGATGGGCTGAGTGGCAGGCACAATCTCAGGGACAGTCATTGGTGGCCTCAATCTGCTCCTTTATGACTTCATTGACCTACCAGAGTGCAGCTTTCTTGTCCAAGTTTTCTGCAGTGACTGCATAACCAAGTTGGGGAGTTGAAGACAGGGTACCCTCCCCCTATGGCTTAGAAGGCTGTAGCAAAGTTTTGCCTTCATGAGGCCCAGAACTAACAGATGTGGGCGATGTATTCCTTGAGTTTTGCTTTGTTTTCTTCTGTGAGGGAGTGTCTGCAGCCTGAACCTCATTGTTTAATCCCTATACAGCAAAGTGTGGACAGATGTTTTTCTGTGCCTTTTTGTTTTTGAGAGGGAGTCTTGCTCTGACGCCAGGCTGGAGTTCAGTGGCATGATCTAAGCTCACTGCAACCTTAGCCTCCTGGGTTCAAGCTCTTCTGTGCCTTTTTTAGGGGAAGAGGATAATGAGTACTTTAGACATCAGGAGCAGATCAGGAGGGATGTGAAACTGCAAACTGGGACCTCCTCTCTTCCCTGTCTTTGAAATGTTTCCAGGAGAGCTGTAGGAGCTGCCAATGTCATTTCTGTTGGAGCTGAGGGGACCACTTGGGAATATGCTGGTCAAGGGGCTCTTGGAGGGATGATGAGACTTATTCTAGTGGTCATCTGAGCTCTGGAAATGGAGGTTTGGCTTCAAGGGACTCGGGCACCAAATAAACAGGGATCCCATTGGCTATCACAGTTGAATGCGAATATCTGGTCTCCTGGAGACTTGTTTTCCTGTCCTGGCTCAGGGAATATTGGGACTTCCACTTTCATTTTTTTGCATTCTCTGAGGGCCTCGGTTTGATTTTTTGTGCCATAAGGGTCTGGAAGCTTTAAGGGTGCTTAGCTCAAAGTCGGCTTTGGTACTGGAAACTGGCTCACTTGGATGAGGTCAGGGAAGCAATCTTGATGGTCACCAGGCTCCTGCAGGGTGACCTCCTGGCTAATCTGTGGAAGGGAGTGGGGCGAAACACATCAATGTATTGAACACTGCAGGGTCGTAGAGAGCCAGCGGCTGGCGGGCTTCTCCGAAAGCTCCTGGTCCCCCTAGGAAGGCGGCGGTGAGGGATCAGGCTTCTCCATGTAGAACTACCTTTGGTGAGTGATGTGGCTGGACCTGGGTTTTCGAGCTGGATACTGCCTCCAGGGAGTTTTCATTGGCTGCCGATGAGACCCCGCGCGAAGTGCACAGTATTCTGGTGACAGGTGACCGTCAGGGATGAATGATGTGCACGGGTCTTCCGCGGCCCTGGAGCCCTTCTAGACAGCCAGCGCCCAGCACATGGGCACTAGGGACCCCTGAGGTATAGCGTCAATCCCAAAGAGCGTCCCCAGCCCCAGCTCTGCCACCCCCGTCCCCACCAGTTTCTCGTCCAGCCATCTCATTTATCACTTGCCTTAGCGAGGGCTTGGGAGACACCAAAGGAAAACAAACCCTGCGAAAGAGGAGCCCGGGCATCAGGACTGATAGGCCTACCCGGCTGCCTCATCTCCCGCTCCTGCTTAACTGCTGGAAGTCTCAGATTTGGGTTCCCGGGCACACGGGAACTCTCCCTCCGCGCTGTCCGGACCCTAAAGGCAAGTTGCCGGGGAAGGTTCCTTAACAAACAGCGGGCTTCCCGGTAGCCGGGTTCCCAGCCCAAGAACCTTCTCATTCACCTGCGCAGCGCCGCGGGACCTCACCCTTCCGGTGTGGTGCCAAGATCCAGACTGCCTGACTTGTTTTCGTGCCGCCGGACGGTGTGTTTAATAGATGCTGATGTTTTACTCTCTAGTTTGAGGACCCGGCGACAGGGCTCTAGCCCCTCTTCCTGCAGCTGCGGATGACAGACATTGGCTCTTTGGGAATCGCAGCGCGCTAGCCCAGGAGCGCCGCCGCGCTGTCTGGGGACTGTGGGGCAGTGGTCCCTCGGGGCGGACAGAGCTTGGGTACAGGGGGCTCGCGCTCCCTGATCCCGGCTTCAAGGTTCAGCTTGAAGAGAGTCGGTTTACCTTTCCACCCACACCGGGCCCTGGTGCGGGTCGAAGGCCACAGGCTGAGAATTTGCTGGGAGGGGTCGGGAAGAAGCGTAGGAGCGCTGACCGCCTCCCCTTCCTCTTTCTCTGTCTTTGCGGGCGGCGCTACTTCCCTTTCCCGAATTCCGAGCCCCCCTCTTCAGGTCAAATGCTCGGCGCGGCCTTTCCGAGACTACCCGAGAAATTCTGACGGTGAGCGCCAGACAGCGGCGTGGTAGCGGCCTTCCAGGGAACTGCCTCTCGGGAGAGGAGGGGACGGGCGGGGAGAGGCCCTTGGCCCCGCTCATTCCCTGAGTCCCTGCGGCGGCGCCCCTCCTGGAGCTTGAGACCTCAGGGATTGAGGATCGCGGGGAGCCTGGGACACAGCAGGCAGGTGGTGTGGAAGGTGCCACCTTCATTCTTCGGTCTCTGGGGGCTCTGGCTTTTTCTTCTTACTGCCCATCGCTGGCGATCCCGGGAGGAAAGGGTCAAATGGCAAACTCTCTCGCAGGAAAATTCAAGTTTCCAGGGTTTTTGCCCCACAGGTCTTTAGAAATTTTTCGTTGAGTGAAAATTCTTCCGGGGTCCCTCTTCCTTCACGTCTCTCTCACCTATGACAACTTCAGATTGTGCACCAAGGATGGGAGGGAAGTTATCGGGAAAGGACAAGATTATATTTAGAATTCACTGGGGAGGTGGTGATTTCTGAAGACAGACCATGGGATCTTGGTCCTGTGCTTCTCAGGAGTCAGGTGTGGAGCTGCTTTTGCCCTTGCTCTGGCACTGATCTCCCATAGGATCTGCATCTCCAGCCTCTCCAAACTCCAACTCATCCTACGCGGGACATCAAACCCACCTTTATACTGCCCAACGATAAAAAATTGTTATTTCAAGGGCTCCTCAACCTTTGGATACAAAATGAGTTATCAGTAAAGCTAATTGGGATATTCCCAACTCACAGACCCCAGGGAGCAGCAGGGGGTGAGGAAGGATTTAGCAGCAGGACATCAACACCGGGGCGAGCAGTGCAGGCCTGATGGAGGTGTGGCAGGGAGACACCTCAGTGCTGGAAGTCTGGATAAGGCACCAAGACCTCAGCACAGATCTGGGGTGTGTTCACAGTGGGCTTCTTTATTAGAGTGGAGAGTGGAAAATGGAAACAATGGAAATATCCAAAAAAAATTGGAGTGTTTAATTAATATAAAGATAATTTAGATAAAGTCATGTGATGGGAAAACAGACAAGACAGACTGTGTGTGTGAGTGTTCTGTATCTTGTCCCTGATACACAGTATATTATGTAAATCATACTTCTATTTATATTTTAAAATGGCTATTGATATATAGATAGAGATGTGTTTACAAAGGCATAAAAGAACAATTGAAAGGATATAGACTGAACTGTAATAAAGTGATTAACTCTGGTTTGGGACTGGATTGGGAGGAATGGCAATGTTATAGTGGTATATTGTTTCAAATTTTCTACTTGTATTATATCTTTCCAGTAACAAAACAGTGAACATAATTATAACTTTATTTATTTATTTATTTTTGAGACAGAGTTTTGTTTTTGTTGCCCAGGCTGGAGTGCAATGGCGCGATCTCGGCTCACCACAACCTCTGCCTCCTGGGTTCAAGCGATTCTCCTGCCTCAGCCTCCCGAGTAGCTGGGATTACAGGCATGTGCCACCATGCCTAGCTAATTTTGTATTTTTAGTAGAGACAGGGTTTCACCATGTTGGTCAGGCTGGTTTTGAACTCCCAACCTCAGGTGATCCACCCTCCTCGGCCTCCCAAAGTGCTGGGATTACAGGTGTGAGCCACCACGCCCATCCATAATTTTAATTTTAAAGGCAAAGAAAAAAAGAGTTCATTTTGGCAACTTGGAAGAATGGATTGGAAACCAAGAGTTTGGAGGCTGAGATGTGAAACAGTTCATTGGAAGAGTCAACATTATCCTGATATCAAGATCAAATAAAGACAGTACAGGAAAAGAAAAACTACTACTATCCTTCATAAATATAGACACAAAAATTCCCAGCAAAATAATAGGAATTTGAATCTGGCAATATATATTTAAAAATACAATTAGGAAAAAGGTAAGGATGTCCCTCTCATCACTCCTTTTCAGCATTTTACTGGAAGTTCTAGCTAATGCAATAAGACAAGAAAAGAAAATATAAGGTATACAGATTGGAAAGGAAGAAATAAAAACTGTCTTTGTTCACAGTATTGTCTATGTAGAAAATCTGAAAGAACTGAAAAAAATTCTTGGAACTAATAAGTGATTATGGCAATGTTGCAGGATACAAGGTTAATATACAAAAGTGAAATGTTTTCTATATACCAACAAAAAACAAGTGGAATTTGAAATTAAAAACACAATACCATTTACACCCACCCAAAATGAACATTAAATGCATACCACTAAGTGAAAAAGGCCAATTTGAAAAGGCTACATCCTGTATGATTCCAAATAATGTATATGACATTCTGGAAAAGGCAAAACTATATGAAGACAATGTAAGAACCAGTGGTTTCTAGGAGTTAAGAGTAAGGGAGGGTAGTAGGGAGGGATGAATAGACAAAGTACAGAGGATTTTAGGGAAAAACTGTTCTATATGATACTATTATGGTGGATACATGTCATTATACATTTGTCAAAGTCCATGGAATGTACAACACCAAGAGTGAACTTTAATGTAAACTATAGACTTTGAGTGATAGTGATGTGTCAATGTAGGCTCACCAATTTTAACAAATGTACCACTCTGGTACAGGATGTTGATAGTGGAGGAGGTTCTGCATAGTGGAGGAGGTAGCAGGTATGTCGGAATTCTCTGTACTTTCTGCTCAATTTTGCTGTAAACCTAAAACTTCTCTAAAAAATAAATCTATTTAAAAACACACCACTGGTAAATGGGGTTAATCCCTTAAGTGCAAGGCTGTTTGAATATTTGAAAATCAATCAATATTCTCTACTACATTAACAGATTAAAAAAAGAAAATCACATTATCATATCAATGAATGTGAAAAAGCGTTTGACAAAAATCAACCAGCATTCATGATTAAAACTTTCAGCAAACTAGGAGGAGTTTGCTGTTCCTAGCAACTATTTTTGACCTAATAAATGACATCTACAAATTATGTATATTAGACAGCATATTTAATGGCAAAAGACTGAATGCTTTTCCTGAAGTTCAGGTACAAGTTAAAGATGCCCACTATCATCACTCTTATTCAATGTCTTACTGATATTTTTGACAGTGTAATAAGGCAAGAAATTGGCATAAAAAGTGGAAAGGAAGCAATAAAAAATGTTCCCATTCACAGATGACATTTCTGTCTACATAGAAAATCCAAGGAAATCTATAAAAAAGTTCTTAGCACCGGCTGGGCATGGTGGCTCATGCCTATAATCCCAGGACTTTGGGAGGCCCAGGCAGGCTGATCACCTGAGGTCAGGAGTTCAAGACCAGCCTGACCAACATAGAGAAACCCTGTCTCTACTAAAAATACAAAATTAGCCGGGCTTGGTGGTGCATGCCTGTAATCCCAGCTACTCGGGATGCTGTGGCAGGAGAATCGCTTGAACCTGGGAGGCAGAGGCTGCAGTGAGCTGAGATTGCACCATTGCACTCCAGCCTGGGCAACATGAGTGAAACTCCATCTCAAAAAAATAAAAAATAAAAGATTCTTAGCACCAATAAGTAATAAGTTTGCAGAATACAAATTCATCATAAAAAAATCAATACTATATATACTATCATTGAATAATTGGAAACTAAAATTTTAAAACATACTATGTACAGAAGCTCCAAAATATTAAATTACTTAGATATAAATCTAATAAACATGTGCAGAGTCTGTATATTAAAATTTACAAAGTGTTATAGACCTAAATCAAAGAACAGATAAATTAATGGAGGGATATACCATGTTCATAGATTGGAAGACTAAACACAGTTTAGATGTTAGTTCTCACAATCTGATCTATAAATGTAACCCAATTTAAATTAAAACCCATCATTATTTTGTTTGTATATGTATACAAGATGATTCTGAAATTCATATGGAAAGGCAAAGAATCAGAATGGCCAAAACAATTTTGAAAAAGAACACAATTGGAGATCTCAAACTAGCTATTATAAAAATTATTATAAAGAAACAGTCATTAAAAGTTTGGCAGCTGGGCTCGGTGGCTCACGCCTGTAATCCCAGAACTTTGGGAGGCCAAGATGGGCGGATCACGAGGTCAGGAGTTTGAGACCAGCCTGACCAACATGGTGAAACCCGGTATCTACTAAAAATACAAAAATTAGCCTGGTGTGGTGGCACATGCCTGTAATCCCAGCTACTCAGGAGGCTGAGGCAGGAGAATGGCTTCAACCCGGGAGGCAGAAGTTGCAGTGAGCCAAGTTCATGCCACTGCACTCCAGCCTGGTCAAGGGAGCAAGATTCCATTCCCCTCCACCCCCACCCCAAAAAAAAGTTTGGTATTAGTGAAAAGATAGACTCACAAACCAGTGAAATAGAACAGAGAGTCCAGAAATAGACACATACAAATACACATAGTTGATTTTTTTTCCTTGAAAATTATACTACTTTATTTGGAGTAGAGACAGAGGAAAGAGTTTGGAATGATATTATCAAAAATATGTGTGTGGTATCTAGAGCAAGGCCATTTACTATGTATAATGGAAATGAATAAGAAAACAACTGTGAACTCATACAAAATCAATAATTTTAATCATAACATCATAGCTAAAAATATTAAGAGATTTAAGAATAATTCATTTATTCTTTTAGTGTCAAAAACTCAAGGGACTCCATCATCTCCTCATTTTCTTTAAAAAATCTGTCTGCATATTAATGTTCTAATCATGTCAATATAGAATGAAGAAAATATTTAAAATTGACAGACTGACATTATAGGAAAGGATGCTTTCAGCCGGGCACAGTGGCTCATGCCTGTAATCCCAGCACTTTGGGAGGCTGAGGTGGGCGGATCACGAGGTCAGGAGTTTGAGACCAGCCTGACCAATATGGTGACACCCCCGTCTCTACTAAAAATACAAAAATTAGCCAGGCGTGGTGGCGTGCGCCTGTAGTCCCAGCTACTCAGGAGACTGAGTCAGAAAGATCGCTTGAACTTGGGAGGCAGAGGTTGCAGTGAGCCAAGATCACGCCATTGCACTCCAGCCTGGGTGACAGAGCAAAACTCGTGTCTCAAAAAAAAAAAAAAAGGATGCTTTCAAAATTATACACGTTGTGCAGAGATTTAATGCTCAGTTCAAAGATGAACAACAGAGAGCATGTACCTGGCCTTATTTCTCCTGGTTTTCAAGGAATCATGATCTTTGATAGGTTTCCTGAGAAATGCCACAAAAAAGAACAACAAAAACGTTCTGGAATTTTCTATTCTTTAAAAAAGAAAATGGACCAAAAAATAATAAAGTATAACTTTTTGCCATAGAAAAGATAACAAGCAAAGAACTACGAAGTCAAACACAGATTCAGAAGACACTTGCTCATGAGCAGCTTTGTCTTTTTTAGCCGAATCTACAGCCATAATTCCTGATTCAGATATGCATTTTTATTGAAGATTACTTTTTTTTTTTAACATACTAACTGAATCACAGGCCGTTTACAGTTAAAGAAGTAGCAGTGGGTAAACAGATGGCACTGGAAAACAGTACAGATCACAAACAGTTCAGGGATGAAACTCTGAATGTAGCATCTTCAGTGAAACTTGAAAAGGCCTTTTTGAACACACACTGTTATGTGAGTGTGGGCAATTGATTTTTGATAAAGGTGCAAAGGAATTCAACGGAGAAAAAATAAAGTATTTTGTTGTTGTTGTTGTTGTTTGTTTTTTTGAGACAGGGTCACATTCTGTCATTCAGCCTGGAGTGCAGTGGCATGATCATGGCTCACTGCAGCCTCCATATCCTGGTCTCAAGTGATCCTCCTACCTCAGCCTCCCAAGTAGCTGGGACTTACAGGTGTGCACCACCATGCCGGGCTAATTTTCATTTTTTTGTAAAGATGGGGTCTCATTATGTTGCCCAGGCTAGTTTCAAACTCCTGAGCTCAAAGCAGCCTCCTGCCTTTGTCTCCCAAAGTGTTGGGATCACAGGCATGAACCACTGCACCCCACATAAAGTATTTTTAACAAGCGCTGTTGAAACAATTCAGCATCCGTATGTAAAAATAACAAGCCTTCACTAAAACTTCATGCTGTATATAAAAATTCACTTAATATGAATCATAGACCTAAATGTAAAATCTAAATTAGCTATTAAAACTTTTAGAAGAAAGCATGAGAAGAATTTTGTGAGCTGACATTAGGCAAAGACTTCTTAGATATTAGATACTAGGACTAGCCTAACATTTCTTTGGTGGAATGTTTATTCAAGTCCACTGCCCATTTTAAAATTAGTTGTTTTTGCTACTGAGTTGTAGGAGTTCTTTACACATTTTGGATATTAATCTCTTATCAGAGATATGATTTGCAAATATCTTCTACCATTCTGTAGGTTGTCTTTTACTTTCTATGATAGTGTACTGTGATACACAAGTTATTAATTTTGATGAAGTCCAATTTATTTATTTATTTTGCTGCCTGGACTTTTGGTGTCTGTCATATTTATGAAATCGTTGTCAAATCCAATGTCATAAAGATTTCCCCCAATTCTTTTTCTAAAAGTTTTATAGTTTTAGCTCTTGAGTTTAATTTTTGTGTATGATATAAAGTAAGGGTCTAACTTGAATCTTTCACATTGTGAACAAATGTGAACCTGAAAGAGCCAATCTTTAAGATGGACCTTAAGTGGCTAATTGGGCCTAGATTTAAAATACAGCCAAGTGGGCCTTTTATTGATTAGAGGTCACACCGGTACACTGAGATTCCTTGAAAACGCTATCTTTGTTCAACTTAGGAACTTTCAGAGCTGATCTGAGCCAACCAATCAGAGCTCACCTGTACCACGCAATCAGGGCTCAGCTGTATTGATGAATCAGAACTCAGCTGCATCAACCCATGGGAACTAAAGCAAATTTCAATCTTTAATTTCCATAAAGGGACTAATTGGGAACCTTGGCGGGAACGTTTGCTATAAAACCCTCTCTTTGTCCTCTGGAACACACCTTTGTTTTTGAAGGCTGCTGCATCTCCCCATTTGCAAACTGTTCACTGGACAAAAGTCACTTTCCTGTAAATTTCTTTTCAGAGAACTTTTGTTCACAATATGTGGGTCTCTAGCACCATTTCTTGAAAAGGCTCTCCTTTCCCCATTGAATTCTCTTGCCACCCTATCAAAAATGAGTTAGTCATATATCTGAGGATTTATTTCTGGACACTATTCTATTCCATGGACCTATATCTTCATATGCTACTACTATACAGTTTTGATTACTGGAGTGTCATAGTAAGTTTCAGACAGGTCAGGAAGTTTGAATCCTTTAATTTTATTCTTATTTTTCAAGATTGGTTTGGCTGTTAATGGCTCCTTGCAATTCCATAAGCACTTGAGAATCTGCTTTTCCATTTAGGTGAAAAGGGCTGTTGGATTTTTAGCAGAGATTTCTTTAAATCTGTAGATCAGTTTGGGTAGTGTTAGCAGTGGAATATTAAGTATTCCTATCCACGAATGTGGGATGTCTTTCCATTTATTTTTTGTAAATTTTTTTCAGCAATGTTTTGTAGTTTTCAGTATACATGTCCTTCAGCTTCTTGGTTAGATTTATTCCTAAGCAGTTGATTATTTTAGATGTTATTATAAATGGACTTGGTTGTTAATTTCCCCTTTCTGATTATTCATTGTTGGTGTATATTAACACAACTGATTGGTGTGTGTTGATCTTGAAAACTGAAACTTTGCTAAATTAGTTTAGTAGCTCAAGTAGCCTTTTGTAGATTCTTTGAGATTTTCTTCATAGAGGATTCTGTTATCTGTGAATAGAGATGGTTTTACCTTTTCCTTTCCAATTTGGATGCCTTTTATTTCTTCTTCTTATAATTTCTTCTATTATTAACATATTATAGCAGTATAATTATTTGTTACAATCGATGAACTAATTATTACATTATTATCACATTATTAACTAATAGATGTAGCATTCATATTTCCTTAGTTTTTACCTAATGTCCTTTTTATGTTCCAAGATCCAATCCAAGGTACCACATTTAGTTGTCATATCTCCTTAGGCTCCTCTTGGCTATGCCAGTTTCTCATACATATATTTTTAGTTTTGACGTCCTTCACAGTTTTGAGGAATGAAGATGATCAGGTCCCAGTGGATCCTGGATTCAAAGTCCAGAGTGCTAATCATTACACCAAGAGGTCTGGCAAATTGACCAATTTTTACTTTTATGGATTGTAATTTTGGTGTCAAGTCTAAGAACTCTTAATTTTTAGCACTAGATCTCAAAGATTTTCTTCTGCTTTTTTCACAAGTTTAATAATTTTACTTATAGAATATTACACTTAATGCAAAAGCCCACCAACCAAAGGCCAGCAGGGAGCACACTTACAGATAAACAAAATTAGATTTATTTAGCTTCCTGTGGTAAACCAGAATGCACCCCAGAGGAACCTGCAGAAATCAGTAAGGAAGAGATGGGAAGTTAATTTTTTTAGAAAAATAGGGTTTGGCCTGTACTAGCTGTCTTCACCTCCAGTTGAAGACATTGATTTAGCTGTTTGCTGATTTAGCTTCTAGAAGAGGTTCAAATACCAATGGTGAATATGTCAGTTTTGGCTTAGCTTGATTGATAGTTTTAGTTTTTATTTTCCGGTATGAACCTTGAACAAACAAAATTAAATCAGGGTTATCCAAAGGAGTTTCCAAGAGAACTATAAGGGGTATGGGTAGTTCACAAACAGAAGTTAAAATATTGTGTGGGCCTGGAGCAGTGGCTCATGTCTATAATCCCAGCACTTTGGGAGGCTGAGGCAGGTGGATGGCTTGAGCCTAGGAGTTCGAGACCAGTCTGGGCAACATGGTGAAACCCCATCTCTACAAATAAATTAAAAAAAAAAAATGAGCTGGGTGTGGTGGCGCATGCCTGTAGGCCCACCTACTCAGGAGGCTGAGGATCACTTGAACCCAGGAGGCAGAGGCTACAGTGAGCCATGTTCACACCACTGCACTCCAGTCTGGGCAAAAGACAGGGACTTTGTTTAAAAAAAAAAAAAAGAAACAAGGAAAGAAAGAGAGAGAGAGAGAGACAGAAAGAAAGAAAAAGAAAGAAAGAAAGAAAAGAAAGAAAGAAAGAAAGAAAAAGAAAGAAAGAAAGAGAAAGAAAGAAAAGAAAGAGAGAGAAATGAGATAAAGGAAAGTGTTACTAGATTAAGGGTATTATAAAGATGAATAGTGGATATGTAAAGATGAAATAGGAAAGGCATAACATCTTCAGAGCCTTTAATTTTTCTCATAGAGTATAATATGAATACCACTTAATGATGAAGGTATTTAAGGCCAGAGACAAAATCTTTTTTGCAATCAATTTGTTGACAGTTATTGTGTCAGTCTTTATATCTGAAAACCAGTATTTTTATTTTAAGAAGGACACAACTGTTTCAGCAACCATTAAAATATTATATTTTTTGACTTCATCTTTTAATAAAATTTAAAAATGTTAATTAATAGACTTTATTTTTTCCTTTCTTTTTTTTTTTTTTTTTTTTTGAGACCACATTTCGCTCTTGTTGACCAGGCTGGAGTGCAATGGTGCGATCTCAGCTCACCACAACCTCTGCCTCCCGGGTTCAAGTGATTATCCTGCCTCAGCCTCCCCAGTAGCTGGGATCACAGGCATGTGCCACCATGCCCAGCTAATTTTGTATTTTTAGTAGAGATGGGGTTTCACCATGTTGGTCAGGTTGGTCTCGAACTCCCAAACTCAGGTGATCTGCCCGCCTCAGCCTCCCAAAGTGCTGGGATTACAGGTGTGAGCCACCACTCCTGGCGAATAGACTTTATTTCTTTGAAGTACTTTTAGGTTTATAGAAAACTTGAGCAGAAAGTACAGAGAGATTCTATATGCCCCCACACCACCCCACAGTTTCTTCTATTAATATATTACATTGTGTGATACATTTATTACAACTGATGAGCCAAGATTGATATATTATTATTTAACTAAAGCCCATAGTTCACATTAGGGTTCAGTCTTTGTGTTGTACATTATAGGGGTTTTAACAAATGTATGATGTAATATATCTACCACTACAGTATCATGAAAATAGTTTCACTGACCTAAAAATTCCCAGTGCTCTATCCATTTGTCCCTCCCCCAACTCACCCCCATTCTGGAGAACATTGATCTTTTTACTGTCTTCTAATAGTTTTATCCTTTTCAGAATGTCATATAGTTGAAAGTATATAGTATGTAGCCCCTTAAGATTGGCTTCATTCACTTAGAAGAATGCTTTTAAGGTTCCTCCATGTCTTTTTTGTGGATTGATAGCTCATTCCTTTTTATTTGTTGAATACTATTCCATTGTATAGATGTACCACAGTTTGTTTATCCATTTGCGTAGTGAAGGACTTCTTGGTTACTTCCAAGTTTTGGCAATTATAAATAAAGCTGCTATAAACATCTGTGTGCAGGTTATTGTGTGGACATATGTTTTTAACTCATTTGGGTAAATATTAAGGAATAGGATGGCTGCATCATATGTTAAGATTATGTTTAGCTTTAAAAGAAACTGCAAAAATGTCTTCCAAAGTGGCTGTATCATATGGCTTTTTCCTATCAGCAATGAATGAGAATTTCTACTGTTGCATATCTTGGCCAGCATTTGGTGGTGTCAGTGTTTTGGATTTTTGACATTCTAATAGTGTGTAATGCAATTTCATTGTTGGTTTAATTTTCAGTTCCCTAATGGCATACAATGTTGGGTATCTTTTCATATGGTAATTTGTCATCTGTATATCTTTTTTGGTGGTGTCTGTTTAGATCTTTTGCCATTTTAAAAATTGGGTTGTTTTCTTAGTGAATTTTTAAAGCCTTCTTTGTATATTTTGAATACAAGTTCTTTATTGATACATGGTTTGCCAGCATTTTCTCTCAATATGTGGCTTGTCTTTTTCATTCTTTTAACACAATCTTTCACAGAGAAGTTTTCAATTTTAGTGAAGTTCAGCTTACCAGTTATGTCTTTCATGGATTGTACTTTTGGTGTCGTGTCTAAAAAAAATCACCATTGCCCGGGCGTGGTGGCTCACACCTCTAATCCCAGCACTTTGGGAGGCTGAGGCAGGTGGATCAACCTGAAGTCAGGAGTTCGAGACCAGCCTGACCAACATGGTGAAATCCCATCTCTACTAAAAACACAAAATTAGCTGGGCATGGTGGCGCATGCCTGTAATCCCAGCTACTCAGAAGGCTGAGGCAGGAGAATTGCTTGAACCCAGGAGGCAGATGGTGCAGTGAGCAGAGGTGGCACCATTGCACTCCAGCCTGGGCAACAAGAGCAAAACTCCTAAAAAAAAAAAAAATCATCAAATCAAGTGTCCCTAGATTTTCTCCTACATCATCTTGTAGAAGTTTTATAGTTTTGTGTTTTACAGATTAGGCCTATAATCCATTTTGAGTTAAATTTTGTGAAAGTTGTAAGGTCTGTGTCTAGATTTCATTCTCTTTGAGTAACTCTCCTATCATTATTTTGGATATTTGTTTTGTGTTTCTGCAGTATTAAATCTCCTTTTCCCTCTATCTCATATCTTCTCGTGGCTTGGTTTCTTCACTCAATTCAATGGATCATATCACTCAATATTTTTCTTGGCCAGAAGCAGTGGCTCACACCTGTAATCTCATCAAATTGGGAGGCCAAGGCGGGTGGATCACCTTAGGTCAGGAGTTCAAGACCAGCCTGGCCAACATGGTGAAACCCTGTCTCTACTAAAAATACAAAAAATTAGCCGGGCGTGGTGGCACATGCCTGTAATCCCAGCTACTCGGGAGGCTGAGGCATGGGATTCGCTTGAACTCGGGAGGCGGAGGTTGCAGTGAGCCCAGATTGTGCCATTGCACTCTAGCCTGGGCAACAAGAGAGAAACTCTTGTCAAATTTTCTCTGAGAAAATGTGCATTTGGGATAGATTTTTGAGACCTTAAATGTATTTTTGTCACCCTCACTTTTTTTTTTTTTTTTTTTTTTTTGAGACACGGTTTCACTCTATTGTCCAGGCTGGAGTGCAGTGGCGCCATCTCAGCTCACTGCAACCTCCGCCTCCCAGGCTCAAGCGATTCTCCTGCCTCAGCCTCCCAAGTAGTTGGGATTACAGGTGCGCACCATTACAATTGGCAAATTTTTGTATTTTTAGTAGAGACAGGATTTCACCATGTTGGCCAGGCTGGTCTCAAACTCCTGATGTCAAGTGATCCACCTGCCTTGGCCTCCTAAGGTGCTGGAATTACAGACGTGAGCCACCACGCCCGGCCCACCCTCACGTTTAATTAAAAATCTGATGGGTTAAGGAATTGTAGGCCACAAAACATTTTACTTCTGTATTTTAAAGGCATGACCATTGTTTTACAGCTTTCAATGTTGCCATAAGAAGAAAATTTTCATTCCTAAGTTTTGGTATGTTATCTGTATCTTTCTGTGAGGAAGTGAATAAAATCTACTCTTCATCGTAGTGTTTTGAATTTCAAGATGACATGCCTTAATTGGGTCCATTTTATCCACAGTTCTGAGATATTAGGTCTTTCTTTCCTTTCTTTTTTTTTTTCTTTTTTTTTTTTTTTGAGACAGAATCTCACTCTATCACCCAGGCTGGAGTGCATGGCTCACTGCAGCCTTGATCTCCTGGGCTCAGGTAATCCTCTCACCTCAGTCTCCTGAGTAGCTGGGACCACAGGTGTGTGCCACCATGCCCAGCTAACTATTGTATTTTTAATAGAGATGGGATTTCGCCATGTTGCCCAGGCTGGTCTGGAACTCCTGACATCAAGTTATCCACCCATTTCAGCCTCCCAAAGTGCTAGAATTACAGGTGTGAGCTTTCGCACCCAGCCTACTGGCAGGTCTTTCAATTTGAAAACCTATATTCTTTAGGGTTAACATTTCTTTTCTTTTATCTAATGAACTATTTTCTCTGTTTTCTTTGGAATTCCAAATACTTTGGCATTGGAGATTCCTGGGCTGTTCCTCTAACATTTTTTTCTCTTTCTTATTATCAAAATTCTTTTCGTCTGAAACCTCATCTTTATTTTCTAAACATTTACTGAATTTTTCATTTTTGCTATCATATTTTTAACATCAACATCTTTTCCTTGTTTCATTTACGTGTAACTTTTATTAATTGTGTGTGCATACTGATAACTTTCTCCTTGAATATTCTGTCATCCATGGTTCTCCCTCCGATTCATTTATTTCAGATTTTTTTCAGATGCCTGGTGTTTCTTATTTGATCTATCCATGTTTAAAAATCATAGGCTAAAAACTGGCAGCAGGCCAGGCACGATGGCTCACGCCTGTCCTGTAATCCTAGCACTTTGGGAGGCAGAGGTGGGTGGATCACTTGAAGTCAGGAGTTCAAGACCAGCCTGGCCAATATGGGGAAACTTCATCTCTACTAAGAATACAAAAATTAATCGGGCATGTCGGCGCATCCCTGAAATCCCTGCTACTCAGGAGGCTAACGCAGGAGAACTGCTTGAGCCCAGTAGGCAGAGGTTGCAGTGAGCAGAGATCGCGCCACTGCACTCCAGCCAGGACGACAGAGCAAGACTCCATCTCAAACAAAACAAAACAAGACAAAACAAAACAAAAAAAACTGGCAACATTTAAAATGTAGTGGGGCTTGTTGACAGTGATCTTCACTAGAGGGTAATGTGGTAGGGCCATGTTTTCGGCATTGATGATGTTCGTTTCTTTACATCTCTCCTCTTCACTTGGTCAGATTTACCAAGTAGAACTCTTTCAATGACATGCCTGGAAGGTAAGGACTGCCTAGCCTGAAATCTGGCAGTAGAGTTGGATAAGACTGCCACGATTTTGTAGCTAGCATGAATAAATTTGTGTGATAATTCTATTTCCATCCTCCCACTCCATGCTACCCATCACATCATCTGTGCCTTGTGTCCTTCATTCAAGATACTATCTGTTTCATCCTCTTTCTGCCAGGGTTGGAAAGACAAGAGAGAGAGAGAGCTTTTATACATTCTTCCTTATTTTAGCCCTTCATCAATTATCCCTCAGATCCAGAAGTACCTATGGTCATAAATTTCTGAGTCTTTAGAAAATCCTGTGGTGTAACTTAGGCTGATTTTTAGCTTTTCCCACTGCAAGCTTAGAACTCAGTTTTCTCTTTTCAATATAAAATATTTTTTCAATATAAAATATTATGATTCATTTTTTCTTGTCTTTTATGGCTATACAGTTGACCTTTGAACCACACTGGTTTGAATTACCAAGGTCCATTGTTACGTGAATTTTTTTCCTACTAAACGCAAATGGAAAATACAGTATTTGTGGGATGTGACACCTGCCTACAGGGAGGGCTGACTTTTAGTTTCCGTGGTTCTGCAGGGCTGACTGCTGGACTTGAGTAAGTCCAGATTTTGGTATACCACAGGGTCCTGGAAACAATTTGCTGTGCCTACTGAGAGATGGCTGTACTTTTTTTTTTTCTTCAAAATCAATTTTTGTGTCCCATTTGTTTAGAAGCTCTATATTCTATATCTATTACTTTTTGCATTTGTCATAAAACTTTAAGACCCATAATTAATTAAAATTAATCAACATGTTTACAATTCTCCCAATAGAATGACACTAGAACACTTTTGTCTTACAACTTTCCTCTCAAATTTTGTGATATTATTGTTCAATAGGCTGTTCACTCTGTATAAATCACTTACCATTATTGTTTCATATATTGTATATTTGTTAATATACACCTACCTAGTGATATCATCTCTCCTCATCATTTCTGCATTTCCCTTTCTTGGAAACATATATGTAAGTGTAAAGAGATTGTGCAACTGTATTTCTACATCTTACCAAATATTACTTAATATTTTTATGTGCATATATATCAAATGTCTGTAGAAGGACACATGACAATGTGATAACACTGTCTTTGGAAAGGAATTAAGTGACTAGATTTAAGTAAGGATGATCAAAGGAGACGTTTTAAATGTAATGTTTCAAAATTTTTAACCTTTAAATGTTGAGATAAATGTGGATTCACATGCAGTTGTAAGAAATCATACAGAGAAATCCCAGTTTCTTCCAATGATAACCACTATTTTGCAAAATTAGTACAATCATACAACCTGGATATTGACAATGATACAGCCAAGCTACAGAACATTTCTATCACCCCATGGATCCATCATGTATCCTTGGATAACTACACCCACCTCACTCCCCAACCCTTATACATGACAACCACTAAGCTGTTCTTTATTTCTATAATTTATCATTTTAAGAATGTTATAAATGGAATCATACAGTATATAACCTTTAGTATTGGCTTTTTTCACTCAGAACAATTATTTTAATTTTCTTACTAGTAGATATTATTTTCCTGCTTGAGGAATTACGATTTATTTTTCTAAGGACAAGACAATATGGATGATCAGGGTTTGTTTGTTTTTTTGAGATGGAGTTTTGCTCTTGTTGCCCAGGCTGGAGTGCAATGGAGTGATCTCGGCTCACCGCAACCTCTGCCTCCCGGGTTCAAGCGATTCTCCTGCCTCAGCCTCCCAAGTAGCTGGGATTACAGGCATGCGCCACCATGCCCACCTAATTTTATATTCTTAGTAGGGACGGGGTTTCTCCATGTTGGTCAGGCTGGCCTCGAATTCCTGACCTCAGGTGATCCGCCCACCTCGGCCTCTCAAAGTGCTGGATTATAGGTTTCAGCCACTATGTCTGGCCTGGATGATCAGGTTTTATTCTTTATTAGTTGAGATAATTATATTTGTAATTGAATTATGATTATTGAACTGCATTCTTTTTGGTTGTTGATTTCTCATTTTCTCAAAGCAGATGCCCAAAATCTGTGGAGGTGGTTGTCATTGCAAAGAAGTACCACAGGGCTTAAAAAGGCAAAGTTCACCCCAATGAACTTCTTAGTATTCAAAAACAGGTTCAGTTTTTGAAAAATAACCTAGACTGAAGGAAACAATCATATCAAGCCCACAGGAAAAAATGAAGCACAGGGTCAAAATGATCGTCTCTTTAGTTGCTTTCATCCCAGGGCTTTTTTTTCTTGGAGATGGAGTTTCACTCCTGTTACCCAGGCTGGAGTGCAATGGTGCGATCTCGGCTCACTGCAACCTTTGCCTCCCGGGTTCAAGTGATTATCCTGCCTCAGCCTCCCGAGTAGCTGGGATACAGGCATGCACCACCACGCCCAGCTAATTTTGTATTTTTAGTAGAGATGGGGTTTCTCCATGTTGGTCAGGTTGGTCTTGAACTCTCAACCTCAGGTGATCCGCCTGCCTCAGCCTCCCAAAGTGCTGGGATTACAGGCCTGAACCACCGCGCCCGGCCCCAGGGTTCATTTTGAATTAGGGGCCCGACCTGTGAAGGTGCTGTATTTGCTCGTGATGTCTGTAGAGGGGACGCATCATATACCCACTCGTCCAGCACATAAAACCCAGGAGGGGAAACGTCATGAATGTGAAATGCCATGAACGTGAGAAAGAATCACCTAATAAAATTATCCGTTAGCAAAACAGAGCAAGATTTCACAATGTATCTGGATACAGTCTCATTCTTGAGGGCTGTAATTGCGATAAAATTAAGTTGGAAAATATGAGTAAATTAAATTAAGAATTCAAACAAAAAGGAGTAAAGGGCACACAATGGTTTTCTGGTTTTGAGCACTGATCAATAGGGGTTACAAAGGCCAATGATGATGGCATAAAGCATGCTTAAGTGGCTTGTCTAACAGATGGAAAGGCCACGTGACACTGTGTAGCTATTTGTCTTAAAAATAACATAATGTATGAGAGTTCTCAAGACCAAAGCTTAAGAATCCTTGGGGATTCCTATAATACAAGCCACTAACATGTGGACCAATGAGAAGTGGGTTATTAGTAGGCATATGGGCCTCTGCTGGAGACTCACAATGAAAATATGAGCATAGCTCACAAAGAGAATGGCATTCCCCATGACATCAAGTCTAGCTTAGAAAAGAAAAGTGGGCAGGTGCAGTGGCTTAGTTCTGTAATCCCAGCACTTTGGAAGGCTGAGGTGGGTGGATCACTTCAGCTTGGGCTCAGGAGTTCAAGTCCAGCTGGACAACACAGTGAAAACCCCATCTCTACAAAAATTAGCTGGGTGTGGTGACTCGTCCCTGTAGTCCCAGCTACTCAGGAGGCTGAGGTGGGAGAATGGCTGGAGCCTAGGAGGTGAAAGTTGCAGTAAGCAGAGACTGCACCACGGTACTCCAGCCTGGGCAACAGACACACACCTTGTCTCAAAAAATAAATAAAATAAATAAAATAAAATAAAACAATTCCCAGGATGCCATGTGTTGAAATCAATCCAACACTTTATAAGCTGCATAACTGCAGGATCAACTTCTATAACCTGTTTTTTAAAATTCTGCAATTTAGTGATTATTACCTGTGAGGACTAAACTCCAGTTTTTTATCCTGCCTAAATTCCTATCTAAGGGGTTTGGAGAGTCATGCCCTGAAAATCATAAATTCTCATCAGATGGGTTTTATTTAACCCTATAGATTGTGACTTACTTTCCAAACTGACTCTGCTGTATGGTTAACTTCTAGGTTTTTATTTGGTGGAGAAGATTGCTCTTGTCACTTTGGAGTCTCATGCATTTGAGTTCAATTGGAACTGAGCTAAGTGTGTATGTTACAATGGCATTTGTATTATTTAGCAGCATTTGCAGCCCACCTCCATTTCCTAAATCCATTTGTCACACTCTTAGACTGGTCTGTGTTCTTGCATCTGGGAAAGGAGATAGCAGAAAGTAGCAAAATGGGTACTGGGTTTTTTGTTTGTTTGTTTGTTTGTTTGTTGTAGCTCTTGAGTTTCAGAAGCAGAACCTATTACAGCAATGAAGGGGCCACAAAGTCAGTACTCTAAGGGAAAACAATCGTACAACTCAATCTTTATGCCATTTGGCTTGAGTTTTTTTTTTTTTTTTTTTTCCAGATAGGGTCTGGCTCTGTCACCCAGGCTGGAGAGCAGTGGCACAATCTCAGCTTTCTGCAGCCTCTACCTCCTGGGCACAAGCGATCCTGCCACCTCCGCCTCCAGAGTAGCTAGGACTACAGGTGGGCACTACCATGCCTGGCTAATTTTTGTAGAGACAGGGTCTTGCCAGTCTGGTCTCAAACTCCTGAGCTCAAGCAATCCGCCTGCCTCCACTTCCCAAAGTACTGGGTTACAGGTATAAGCCACCGTGTTTGGCTTCATTCTGCTTGAGTCTAAGTGTCTAAGTGTTTGCATCAAGTGTCTTAGATACATAAATGCCACCACTTAAAAATCTTAATTATTTTTTCCTGCTTTCCCTAGTAACTGTCCTGTCTAGGGGACTACCTTTTTTATTAGCTTTTTCAAAGAATAATAAGGTGTTGGTTTTACTGATTCTCTGCATTATCTTTTTGTTATTTTCTATTAACTTTCCTGTCTAGGGGACTATCTTTTTTATTAGCTTTTTCGAAGAATAAGGTGTTGGCCAGGATGGTCTCCATCTCTTGACCTCGTGATCCACCCGCCTGGGCCTCCCAAAGTGCTGAGATTACAGGCGTGAGCCACTGCGTCTGGCCTACCCCAACTTTTTAAGTTTCCTTTGCCAGATAGAAGGATTCCCTCTGCAAGTGTTAACTGCTTTCAGCTTCTCTCACTCATTTAAAATCCAAATCCCTGCCTGGGGAAAGTGATGACACAAGCTGATGTTTCAGGGACAAAGAAGCTTCAATTGCACTATGAGTTTCTTTTCTCAATAAACAATGTAAAGACCATTTCAAGAAACACTTGCGGTGTGTGCGCTGGATAGCACTTTTCCCTGTCTACTTCACCAGAGACACTGAAGCACACATCATTTCTCTTTCAGTTACTTCTGGGGGTCACAGTTATTATTTTTCCCAGAAATATTTCTCACAACAGTCCACTTCAATGTTGGGAGTAATATCACTTTAAGTTAGAAAAATAAGCATGAAGGCTGCAAGTCTTGTTCTACCTACACAACTCTATATGAATCTCAGGAGGAAAAAACAAACTTAAAGCTGTACCTTTTCCCTTCCCTGTTTCATCCACATCATACCTCCTTCTTATCCTCTTCTCACAATGAAAGCCACTTAAAACTCTGGCATCTACTCTGTTGGTAGAGCAGACAGACATAAACTAGGACAAACTTTATAATGGTGGGTAAATTAGAGCAACTATTTTTATACCATCTCCATGCCACTCTAATTCAACAAACAAGACCAAGAGGGAAGAATTGGAACCAAATGTGGATTTCACTAGGAATTATAAATGTAAAATCTTCCCTAATTTTGAGGGGGTCACTCACACAAAAAAACCATAGATGGTTTTGCTGCTAATGAATTTCAGCAGGGCCTCAAACATGGTCAGTTCAAACTATTAGCTCCATTTATGGAATGTGGTGCAGAGGTTCCAAAAGGATGCAATGTCCACAGCGAAGCATAGACAATATTCCTTCTGTTCCTCTCTGCCTCAGCATCCAAAATTGCTGGAATTATAGAGATGGTCCAGTGGTTATCTCTACCTCCATGTCTAAGTATCACATTATTAACCACTTCATTCTAATCCAAGTGTAGAGGAAATGCTGTTTCTCTCAATACAGTGGAGACGGAAATGGAGTTTTTCAGAACAAATGTTTATTTAATAATTAAGGGCAAACAAAAACATTAAAGCATAGGAATACATCAATTGAATACAAGTTGTCTTGTTTGGTCTGAAATCTTGAAAAAGTTAATCTAACTACTTACCTGAGGTAGATTTAGGTTGGCACTGCTTCAAGGGAACCTCCGTCCATCCCAGAAGTTACCTTCTAGTTTTGGTTACAGGCTCCCAAGTGGTCCTCTCCAACCTCAGGTTATGCTATATGAATAATACCAACACCTTTTTCTCCCATGGTTAAAAGCCTTCAGCCTTGTTTCATACCCCCATAGTTCTCTGTTTGGGGGATGGTCCATCATTAATTTACTTAAAAACTAGAGACAACTACCAGTAAGATCAGTTGAAAGAAGGGTCAAGTCATTGCCCTGTTAATGATACCAACTTCGACCCCTTCTCCGTGTTCTCTCTAATGACTAACAAGTAGCCGTAAGGACTACTTTTCATCACCACCATGCCTCACACCCAATACTATTTTAAGTATACTACAAATGTCAAACATATACTAGTGATAGGCATGATTTTCACCAGAGAAAAAAATACATCTTGTGTGTCTTATACTGGGCAACTTTTTACGATACAAGAGCTATTTCTAAATATTACAAAAACATGTCAGATCAAATAAACTTCCAGGATCTTTTTCTAAAAGAAAAAAAAATACCCTAGAATCCTTATTATCACTATGAGCTATATTCACTGGCCCTAATATTATCATGATCATCAACCAGTCATTAGGCTCAAAGCTTAGAGCCATACACAAGGTAGCAGTGTAGCAGTTCGCCAACTCCATGAATCCAAATGGCAATACTCTCTGAAGCTCAGGGATCTGCTAGGACAAATCAAACCAAAATCAGAGGATTTGGACTAGCAACAAAGTATCTATTCACTAGTCTACAAAGTCCCAAATACTATAGGAATCTGAAGTATTGGTATTACACATCTTTGAATCTCAGGGAAGAAAAAAACTGAGATGTGACCATTGATAGATCTCTAGATTAATTATAGTATTTCTAGAGAACATTAAAGACAATCCTAATTATACTTTTAAATTGGAAACAAGTACTTATCCTTAAGCCTCTGATGAATCTGCCAACTACTTTTCCCTTCTAGTATTTAGAATTCTGCATTCCACGCCATATACCTTATAATGTGGTGATTGCAATCCTTTCCCTGGGATTAAAAGGTATTTTCTCTTTCCTTGGCAGAACTGAAATAAATGAAAGACGTATCATTATGGGTCTTGATTTGCTATAAACAGCAGGATAATGGAGTGAAAAGAACACTAGGTTTGGAGTTAGGATACTCAAAATAAAAAAAGCCTTACTCTTATATTAATAATGCATCATTATGCATTTTTTACTCTATGCCTACTCAGGCTTAAACTTTTCTTTCAGTTTTCCTGTAGCCATTTTACTAGGAGCTGATTGTGGGTAGCTACTGCTGAAAGAGATGATAAGTGAAGTCACAAAAATATGGACACTAAAACCATCATAATCATTATATGAAATCTGCACTTTGAGTTAAAAAGAAATGAATTTCTAAACTTGAAATTTCAAATACCAGTAATAACTTGAAAGATATTTTAGGGGAAAAAACTTTTGAGAGTATGCCTCAACTGACACTAAGTAAAAAGCTGAGTATGCTGTTTCTTTATAAGATTGGTCCTGCAAAGGGAAAACTATTGGGAGAGTTTTGATCTAGGATAGCTACTCCCTAGCTTCTTAAGTTCATTTCACTGCCAGCAAAAGGCTGCCATGTTACTATCAACACTCTAGTCCCATCCTAGACAAGCATAAAAATATCAACCAAGGCAAAGTCAATATACTCCTTTCCCCCAACAGTAACGCATGCCACACCTTCTATCATAAGGTTACAGTCCTTTCCTTTATTGGATTTCTGAATTTTTTAAAAAGTAAAAGTAAAGCAATCATTAAGTAGTTCAGATAAAAGAAAAGCATCTTTACCTGAGTTACCCATCAGGTCTACTCTGACCCGCCCTAGCTTCTCCCAGAACAAGCTTCTGGGTATCTAAAAAACTATTTTCATACTGATTTCATGTAAAGTCCTCTCTACCATATGAGTCAACTAACTATGAGAACAGTCTTCTCATACATATTATATGTACATAGATTCTCACCCACGGTTAAATCTCTCACTGCAGAACAGGTTTTTTGGGGCCTGATAAGACAGGAGCTTCTACCAAAGGTTTTCTCAGACTCAAGGTAAGTATGGGTTTTTTCACCTATGTGAGTTCCCTGATGTACCACAAGAGTTGATCATTGACAAGCACTCTTCATTCAGACACTTGCAGTCTTTCCTCAGATTGGGTTTTTTTTTTTGGGGTGCAAACCCAAGTAAGGCTCTCCAATGAATGCTTTTGCCATACTTAAGACAAATATACAATTTTTCACCAGTATGGCTTCTCTGATGGGTAAGTCAGAGTTTTGTTAGAAGCTTTTTTCACACTTGCTGGGGCTTCTCCCCAGGGTGGGTTTTCTGAGGTCCAATGAGATGTTCATACTGTCTGCAGCACAACTGACACTGAAGGCATTTAAAAAGTTGTTCTCCGGTGTGAATTCTCTTACAACGAGAAGGGCTGAGCATTAGTAGAAAGCTCTCTCACACTCAGTGCATTTCTAAGGTTTCCCACTTGTATGAATCCTCTTGTGAGTGATCAAATTTGAGCTCAGACGGTAAGTTTTCAAAACCTCTGGGCATCTGTAGATTTCTCATTGGAGTGAAGATGAGGTGTTCTGATAGGGCAGCTCTCTGGGCAAAGAATTTCTCATATTTCCAATTGCAGGCTCTCTGGTCCCCACTGAATTCTGAGCTCTGAGCAAAGTCTGAGATTTGTCCTCATCTTAATGAGTTCTCTGATACATAAATAATTTTTAATATTGGTATTACAGCTTCTCGCCTGATCAAGACATCTGTGAGGCTTCTGACGCATGGGGAGGGCTAAGCTCAAGACCTTTTTCACTCACATTACAGACAAACGGTTTTTCACCAATGTGTACTGTCTGATGTTGAAGAAGGGCTGAACTCTGGTGGAAGCTTTTATCACATACAGTGTATTTATAGTGTAGCTCCTCTGTTTGAGTTCTCATTTTCTGTTGGGCAACAAAGTCCATTCCTAGGAGGAAGCCACTCTCACACGCAGACCACTGATGTGGTTTCTCTTCCATGTGAATTCTCTGATGTACAATAAGATCTGAGCTACAGTTACAACTTTTTTCATATTCAAGGCATTTAAAAGTGTGAGTGTGAGTTGCCTGGTGCCTAATTAGGTTGGCACTCCGAGTAAAACTTCTCATACATTCCAGGCATTTATACGGCTTCTCACCCGTGTGGACTCTCTGGTGCACGATAAGGTCTGATTTCTGGCCAAAGCATTTTTCACAGGCACCACACTTATAGGGCTTCTCCCCAGTATGAACTCTTTTATGTACAATGAAGGCTGAACGGTGTCGGTAACTTTTCTCACACTTATTACATTTGTAGGGCCTTTCCCCAGTGTGAGTTCTCTGGTGGCTAATAAGATCTGATTTCCCACTAAAAGCTTTTTCACACTCGAGACACTTAAATGGTTTCTCACCTGTGTGAGTTCTTCGATGCCTTATGAGGTTTGTACTTCTACTGAAGCATTTGTCACACTCACTACATAGATATGGTTTCTCGCCAGTATGGCTTCGCTGGTGGACAAGCAGATCAGAACTCTGACCAAAATTCTTGCCACAAATGTCACATGTATAGAATTTTTTACCTGCATGTGTTCTCTGATGTCCTGAAAGCGCTAAGTGATGCCAAAAGCTCTTCTCACATTTGCTACATTTATAAGGTTTCTCGTAATTGTGGATCCTCTGGTGTGAAGTAAGATCTGAGCTTTGGACAAAGGTTTTCTCACACATATCACATTTATAAGGTTTCTCCCCAGTATGGGTTCTCTCACACATAATAAGAGCTAAGTTTTCACAGAAGTTTTGCTTGCATTCAAGGCACTGGTATATATGACCATCTATCTGAATAATCTCATGCACATGAATAAAAATCTTTTTACCCTTCCGAGGGCATACATTATATATTTTCCTTTTTTGAGTTCTCTGATTACATTTCTCTTCTGAAGTGTACATTTTCTATGGCTCTCTCCTAGGGAGTTTTCCGCTGGTCTTCTTGACCCATCGTTGCCCTCACAGTCATTTTCTTGATAAGAACTTGGAAGATACATCTGTTTCAGGCCTTTCAATCATGAGCCTCTACAAGTTTCCAGCATCATATATGTTAATTCCTTACTTGGTATTTCCAACCCTGTGAGACAAAGTAGAAATATTATTTATATTCCTATGACTAAGAAAAAAATTCTCAAAATTAAAATCACTGCAGAAAAGACAAACTCTGTATCAGAGTCCCTAAGTCTTCTAGGTTTTATATGGCTTGAAATCAGTTATTTACTTTTACTCTTTGCTAATATAAAACTGATCAGCAATACATATGGGAAACTGCAAGTAAGAACTCTTTTCTCTATGAATCTGGGTAATTTTAAAACAAGAGCTCTTCATCTTTCCTTGCTTCAGTTGAGAAATCAAGACAAGACTAATAATTATTATGCCTGCTCATGAAGAAAGCAAATCAAAAGGGACAGTGAATGAGTATCTCTGGAGTCCTTTCTGCAGAAAGCTTGGAAGAAAGTAGTTAATGATCATTAGAATTCCCAGTGACCAGAGAGAAAAGTAAGGTTTCTATGACTCTAATTCGTAGTGGTGATATCAGGCAAGTTTCTTAACCACTGTATGCCTCGTTTCCTCATCTGTAAAGTGGATTAATAATAGAAACTACCTTACACGGTTCCGTGGAATATTAAATCGCTATGAATCTCCTGGTAAGCCCTGTTTTGGCTCTTACTATCACTGTTATTATGACAAAGGGGCTTAAGATTCTGCTTTGATATGATTATATAAGCACATAACTTGCTCAAAAAGAAAAATCCTGACTGATTATAGATACAAGTCTAGGCTTGGAACATAGATTTTATAACAGGCTTTTCTTTACATGGTGAAAAGTTGTAAAAAAAAGTTTTTTCCTCCTCATTCTGTGGTTTAGAGGTATGTAAACATACAGAAACACCTAAAGGATCAAGTATCTTAAAAAAAAGTTAGGTTGATACAAGAGAGTTCAGAGGGAGTAATAAGTCAATGCATTTATCAATTACCAAAAATAGACTAAAGAACAGAAATAAAAGGAAGAAAAAAAGCCATTTTTCATATCCTTCACACTTAACTCTCTTCAGTGATCTTTTCATGTTTGACCCTCCCTCATACATTCAGACCCGTCTGTCACCTAAAGAGTATAACCTGATAATTTTGCTTCCTATTTTACCAAGAAAATGGAAGCAAGCAAGCAAAACAACAACACATACACAAAAACCAAAATCCTTTCCACATGCCCCCACCACATCAACCAACCTCTTGTAAGTGTGGTCACGTACTGCATCTTTCCTTCAGCTACCAGGGATGACAAACTTCCTTGCTCAATCTAAGGATAGCCTTTCCATCTGTATACCCCCTTTGTTCACAAGGACATCACTCTAGCAATTCCACCCTCCCTTTCCTGCATTATCAATTTATTCCTTCCTATTGGACCATTCCAATATTATTTCTCTTCTCAAAAACAAAAGCACAATCAACAAGAAAAACCTCTCAACTGCCTCACACTCAGGCTGTTGTCCCATTTCTCTGTTCCTCTCTGCAGTAAAACGGTTTGAAATAAATAAACCTGCTCATTGTCTCCAATTTCTGTCTTCCAAGGTTTCTGGAACATACTCCAATTAAATAATCAACCCTCACTACTCCACCAAAACTGCTTCTGTTAGAAACCTACAAGCTCTTAAGAAATCTGACTCCTAGTTACTACTCTGATCCATTTCTCTGCTCTTCCTCTACTTACTCATTGCACTCCAGTCACCCTGAGTCTTTGCTGTTGTTCAAACAAGCCAGACTCACTCCCATTTCAGGGTCTTTATCCTTGATATCTCTTCCTGGATGAAGGGCTCTTCCTCCAGGAATCTTCAAGGCTCTCTCTCTCACCTCATTCACATCTTTGCTCAACAGGCATATTCTCAGTGAAGTCATTTCCAACCACCCTATTCTAAACTGTACCACATCTCCGTCCCAGCTGACTCACAAAAACAACACTCCTCTCCTTTCCTATTTTGTTTTTCTCCATAGAATGTAAGCCCCTAAAAGACAGGGATTTTTGGCTCACTTCATTCACTATTGTTTCCCCAGCACTTAGAAAAGTGCCTGGCACAGAGTAGGTACTCAAACCTAGAAGAGGAGTTCTTACTTGGCATCCACAGACTCCCAGGTAATTTATGAAAACTTTGACTGCAAAATGTACAGTATATGTGCACTTTTCTGGGGAGAAGGTACACGGTTTCTTAAATTATCAAAAAGGTCCAGAATCCAAGAAACTAGATATTAGATTGGAGCCTATTTGTAAAGGAAATGATATTAAAGCTCACTGAATACAGCAAATTAGTAAGTGTAATGGACCAGAACACAAAGGAACATGTGCACTCAGAGAAAACAGGAAGTCAAAAGGATCCAAAACACATGGTACTAACATGGTTACCTCTGGGTAATGAGATGATACATAACATTCTGTTTCATCAATTTGTTAACAACAGTTTTCTAATTTCCATTCAGCAATTTGTATGCTTTCCTTGCGAAAGGCACAGAGGCTGCTACTTTTACTCAATTTTATTGTAGTAAGTAAAAGTTATTTATAAATATAAAAAGATATACCAAGATTTCAAATGTCAACTCAGAACTGTTCTAAAACTTAAAGGGATAGGAGAAAGAACTGAATGAGGTGGGAGTAGTGCAATTTCTTCAGAGTCAAAACACAGATCCACAAGAAATGTAGTATTGTGACCACCACGGGACATAATGGGAGAAAAATGCACTGCAAGGCTAACAAGAATAGGGAAGTCAAAACTGAAGTAGACAAGCTAAACAAAACAGACATGTTTATGCTAAATACAGTGATTAAAATCCTACATTTCAAATATGTGGGGGAAAGAGAGATCAGACTGTTACTGTGTCTATGTAGAAAAAGGAAGACATAAGAAACTCCATTTTGATCTGTACTTAGAAAAATTCTTCTGCCTTGAGGTGCTGTTAATCTGTAACTCTAGCCCCAACCCTGTGCTCGCAGAAACATGTGCAGTATTGACTCAAGGTTTAATGGATTTAGGGCTGTGCAGGATGTGCCTTGGTAAAAATGTGTTTGCAAGCAGTATGCTTGGTAAAAGTCATTGCTATTCTCCAGTCTCAAGTACCCAGGGACACAATGCACTGTGGAAGGCCGCAGGGACCTCTACCCAAGAAAGCCTGGATATTGTCCAAGATTTCCCCTCACTGAGACAGCCTGAGATATGGCCTCGTGGGAAGGGAAAGATCTTACCGTCCCCCAGCCCGACTCCCGTAAAGGGTCTGTGCTGAGGAGGATTAGTGAAAGAAGAAGGCCTCTTTGCAGTTGAGATAAGAGGAAGGCATCTGTCTCCTGCTCCTCCCTGGGAATGGAATGTCTCGGTGTAAAACCCGATTGTACATTCTATTTACTTGGATAGGAGAAAAACGCCTTATGGCTGGAGGTGAGACATGCTGGAGGCAATACTGCTCTTCACTGCACTGAGATGTTTGTGTAAAGTCAAACATAAATCTGGCCTATGTGCACATCCAGGCACAGCACCTTTCCTTAAACTTATTTATGACACAGAGTCCTTTGCTCACATGTTTTCCTGCTGACCCTCTCCCCACCATTACCCTATAGTCCTGCCACATCCCCCTCACCAAGATAGTGAGAGAGTGATCAATAAATACTGAGGGAACTCAGATACCAGTGCTGGTGCAGGTCCTCACTTGCTGAGCGCCGGTCCCCTGGGCCCACTTTTCTTCCTCTATATTTTGTCTCTGTCTTTGTCTCTCTTTGTCTTCTTTTCTCAGTCTCTCGTCTCCACCTTGCAAGAAATACCCACAGAACCTTGCAAGAAATACCCACAGGTGTGGAGGGGTAGGCCCCCTTCAGAAATATTTGAGCATATCTCCATGATCTATGAACTGTCCTAGAATTTACTTTTTTTTTTGGTCCAAATTACATCTTTCAGGTGACTTTCACGGTATCACAGAACTCCTTAGACTACAAGACCACAGTATACTCTGTCACCGTCATAATCTCAATCCTCAAAGCCTAACGTATCACAAGCATTACTCCTATTTTCTTTTATTAAATTGAGTTTACAGAGCTAAATGGCAAGTATCTGTTTTTGCCTTATAGTCAAAGGAAGTGAGCAAAGGACTTATACTGGGGCTGGATTCCAGATCTCCTCCACCTATCACCTGCCTCATCTCAGTTTATGGCAAGTTCATCCTTTATTTCCTCAGGCTAAAACCATGAAGTCATCCTGCACTCTTCTTTCTCACACCTCACAATCAAGCCATCAGCAAATTTGTTGGCTCCATTTCAAAACACATCCAGAGTCTAACCACTTCTCACCAGCTTCTGTTGTTACATTCCATTCCAAACCACTCTTATTTCTTACTTTCACAATAGCCCAAGAGGCCCACTTGAGCTGCCCTGCTAGCCTGTCACTGCCTCTCTGACACCCTTTTATATTATTCTTCTCTTTGCATGTTCTAATCCAGCCGCAATGGCTTCCTAGCTGTTCCTCATCCAAACATACTACCCTTAGGGCCTTTGCCCTTTCTTTCTTCTGCCTATAGCTTTCTTCCTCCAGATGTGTGTATGAATTTCTCTTAATTCCTTCAAAGACTATTTTTTCAGATGTCAATTCTGAGGAAGGCCTTTCCTAACCACTCTGTTTAAAGTTGTGAATAGTCTTCATGCCCCAGCATTCACTATTCCCCTTTTCTGCTTTACTTTTCTTCATGGCACTTAAAACCTTCTAACATACTATATAATTCACTTTATTCAGTTTATTGTCTATTGCTAAAATATGACAAGGATGTCTGTTTTGTTTGATCTTTCCTTACCATATACAGTAATGCCAGGTACAAAGTTGGTGCTTAATAAGCATCTGCTGAGTACATGTATGAATTCTCATTGAAATTCTACTTCTCTCCTTGTCTGATAAAAGGACTGAATGTCACAAAGAATGGGAGGTACTCTGATGAGATGGAGTCTGGGAAAGAGAAGGGATACTTCAAAATACTGAAGTAACTGTAGCTTACCTAGAATCCAGATGGAAGAAAACATACATTCCTGATCCTGACAATTTGACTTCTCAAAGAAGATAGCATTCTGTAAAACACAAAGACAAGGATAAAAAGCCATAAATGAGAGAATTTAGCACTAGATCATTTACACTCAAAGGATTTAACAATGGGTAAACTACAGTTAAAAAGAACAGATGGGTTTTCTTATCTAATCCCTTAAATTCAATTCTGTAGAGTCTTAAATCATCCCATATGACTCTTTAGAGAAAAGGACAAATACAGAATCTATAACCCATCTGCACAATCTATAGCTTCCTTTGCAACTATAACAACATTGAAGGAAAGGGCTCCTAACACTAAATCTTGGTGGTATCTTGAAAACACGAAGGCATTATCTTCCCCACAGGAACTCAGGCTGTCCTGATCCAAAGTGTAATAGGGACTACAAAGTATTTTTGGGATTATAACAAAATTACCACCTTACCACCACTGCAACCCACGTAATCATCACAATTTTGGTTATTCAAAATTTATAACACCCTAAGCTGATTTATATTTCAACCACAAACAACCCAGGAGGTGGTCAATTAGGGGCAAAAAAAGAAGTTAGAGAGTCCACACTTAACCATTGATGTCTTTCTCTAGAAGTTTTAACCTGCCTTATCCTTAGGTTAATGGGACTTGCAGTTCCCTCAACAACCTTCCTGCTACTGAGGATCAGAAGCAAAAATGGAACTACTTGGACCCAGGCAACATATAGGGCCATACAGCTGAGGCTCTCTAAGACACTTAGCTTATAGCTGCTAGTATTAAAATGACATGTTTTATGGCTCTAGTTCCAGGTAAGATGGAGTAAATACATGTCACAGATGTCATCCCATTGAATCCAACTATGAAGTCTGGACAGAATGTATGGCCCAGTTATTTGACAACTCCAAAAAGCACATAGCATGCGAGTCAGGAAAGAGCAGAATTTTAAATGCCATTCAACCAGCAGTGATTTTATTTCTTTTTTTTCCCCCCTTTTGGTCCTCTTCAGTATGGGGCCTAAACTCAGTGTAGCCCTAAATACAGAAGTGAGGGAAGTTGTAAAACGTAATTGTCAACTGAGACTTTTCAGAAAACCTGTAAGTTTTCACACCATTTATTTATTTATCTATTTATTTATTTATTTTTATTTTAAGTTCCAGGGTACCTGTGCGGGATGTGCAGTTTTGTTACATAGGTAAACGTGTGCCTATGTAAACATGTGCTGTACCTATCAACCCATCACCTAGTTATTAAGCCCACCATGCATTAGCTATTTTTCCTGATGTTCTCCCTCCCCCCGCACCTTGCTACAGTCCCAGTGTGTGTTGTTCCCCTCCCTGTGTCTATCTGTTCACATTGTTCAGCTCCCACTTATAAGTGAGAACATGCAGTGTTTGCACGCCAATTATTTAAAATTGGCCATGGAAGTCAGTGGACAGAAAACTGACTTAAATATGAAAAAAAAAAAAAGGAAAATATCTCTAGAGGAAATATAAAGAATGTGGTAATAAAACACAGTCAGAGGGGATAACAGTGGCTACAGAAATCCAAATCTCTCAACACATCCTTTAAAAGCAGTAAAAATAAGAAGAACAAATGTACTATACAAAGCCCACACTGTCACCAAATCCCATATAGCTGTCTCTCACATTCTAGCCATAAGCTATCAAGGAGAGCAAGGACAATCTGAGAATGAGAGGTAAAGAGAAGAGAGCTAGCAGTGGGCAAGACTGACCTAAAATTCATTGCCAGAAAGAAAAACCCACTCTAAGTACAAAAAACTTTATCACAGTAAGTATGTATAGAAAAAAAAAAGCCATTTAGGGTTCAATACTATCTGCAGTTTCTGGTATACACTGGGAGTCTTGGACCATATCCCCCACAAATAAGGTGGGATTACTATATTGTATTTATGGCAGGTGAGAATTAAAGTACACTATTAAACTAAAAAACCATCTGAAGTTGAAATGGCCTTTTAGAAAAGAAAAATTTTAGAAACCCTTAAAAACCAAATAATTAAAGGTTAAATATAAAAATTTATTTTTTTAATGAACTAAAGGCATTAAAAAAGATCTAAGTATGGTCGGGTGCGGTGGCTCACGCCTGTAATCCCAGCACTTTGGGAGACCGAGGCAGGCGGATCATATGAGGTCGGGAGTTTGAGACCAGCCTGACCAACATGGAGAAACCCTGTCTCTACTAAAAATACAAAATTAGCCAGGTGTGGTGGCACATGCCTGTAATCCCAGCTACTTGGGAGGCTGAGGCAGGAGAATCACTTGAACCCAGGAGGTAGAGGTTGCGGTGAGCCAAGATCAGGCCATTGCACTCCAGCCTGGGCAACAACAGCGAAACTCCGCCTCAAAATAAATAAATAAATAAATAAATAAATAAATAAATAAATAAATAAATCTAAGTACAAAAGTAGCTAATATAACAAAAATCAAACATTCAAAACAGAAAGTCATGAAAGAGCTATGAAAACCTATCGTAGAAAAAAAAGTAACAAAATACAGTTATAACAAATAATATGACATTGTTAAAACCAAACATCAACTATATCAATAAATATAAATGAGCTTAACACACCTATTAAAAGAAAGAGATTTTCGTTTTGGCTCACAAGCAAGACCTAACTATATGCTAAATACAAGAGACACCTAAAGCAAAGTGATTCAGGCAGGCTAAAAATAAGGAGGTGGGAAAAGGAACACTAGGCAAACAGAAACAATAAAAGTAGGGCTTTTGATCCTGATATCAGGCAAAGTAGAGTTCAAGCCAAAAGCATTAAACATAATAATACTTTCTAAATTACACTAAAGTCATGGTTATCTATGTATCACATTACACAGCAGGCACATTTACAAAGGAAAAACAGAGAAACAGATACAAAGACACAGAGATAAAAATATTAATAATAGGAAAGCTTAATATACCACTCTCAATAAAAGACATACAAACTGGACCAAGAAGTAATGATGCAGAAGGCCTAAATAACCTAATTAATAAGTAAATCTTATTTATATTAAACCGTATGTCCTGATAAGTACACATTCTTTTTAAGAACACATGAATCATCCACAAAAATCTGTCATATATTATGTAATAAAGGAAGCATCATTATCGTAAAGAAACATTACAAGAAACAATCTGCAACAAAACTAGAAATTTATTAAAATATCAAGCGACCAAAGGTCCTTTCAAATGGGGGGAAAATAAACTGTTAAAAAACTATTCAGTAAAAGGGGCAATGAAAAAGTTAACAAAATTTTTAAGTATTCATAATTAAAAATATTATATATTACAATCTATGGGATAAATTTAAACCAGTTCATGCCTATATTTCTTTAATCAATAAAAACAGAAGAATTTAAATGAACAAGTTAAATTCTTAGATCAAAAGCTAAGAAAAAAATAAATTTCAATTGAGCCCAGGAGTTCAAGACCAGCCTGGGCAATATTAATGAGACCCAATTTCTATTTTAAATAAATAAGTAGGTATGGTAGCTCATACCTACAATCCCAGTGCTTTGGGAGGCCGAGGCAGTAGGATTGTTTGAACCCAGGAGTTCAAGACCAGCCTGGGCAACATAGCAAGATCCTGTCTCTATTTTGTTTTTTAATGGGAAAAAAAATCAAAATAATAACAAAAATAGATAAAAGGAGAAATCAATGAACTAGAGAACAAAAAGACAGTAAATCTAATGATAAATCAAAATCATACTTATTTTGTAAAACTTAAAGAAACAGATAAACCACTAGGTTACTTAATGGAAAAAAAGGGAGAAAGCACACATTTACAAAATAAGAAATGGCAAGGAAGAATAACCACCGAACAGAAAAACACACATACATGAAACCACTTTGCAAATCTCTATATAAATAAATATGATTAACTATAAAATAAGGGTTTCTTTATGAAACACAATTTATTAGAGTTGACTCCATTAAAGATATAAAGTCTTAAAACACCAATTTGCAGAGAATAAATAGAAAAAAGTTATAAAGGAACCATTCCATAAAAAGCACTAGGCCCAGATTATTTCACGAAATAATTCTATAAATCTACACAGACCAAATAAATACAATGCTTCATACATATTTTCCAGAGCACCGAAAATGAAGAACAATTTCCTAATTCTTTTTGTGAAATAAGGATAGCACTGGTAACTAAACCTGATGAAGAGAGCATAAAAATATTTTAATATCCAATATCGCTTTTTTTTTTTTTTTTTTAAAGAGTCGGGGTCTTGCTCTGATACCCGGGCTGGAGAGCAGTGGCACAATCATAGCCCACTGTAGCCTCAAGCTCCTAGGCTCAAGCAATTCTCCTGGCTCAGCCTCCTGAATAGCTGGGGTATAGGTACACACCACCATGCCTGGCTAACATTTTTTTATGAATGTGAGAAATACTAACAAAAATCAATACCACATTAAGAAAATAATATACCATGACCAAGTGGAATTTTTGCAAAATTGGTTCAAAATTAGACTATCTTTCAATATGAGGAAATCCACTAAATATAATACCCCATATGAACAGACCTATGGAGAAAAATAATATATTATCTCCATAGATAGTGAAAGAACCTGCAACAGAAATCAACATCTATTCTGGATAAAAACATTCAAGAAAGTGGAAATTAATAGATATTTCCTTTTAATATGATAAAACATACATTCCTTCATCCAGTACCTTAAGTTAGAAAAACTACAATAATTTTTACTAAGATCAGGAACAAGGCAAGTATGGCCAATACTTCTCGTTTCAATCACTGACCTGGAAGTATTAATCAATGCAATTAGAAAAATCAATTAGAGGTGTGAAAGAAGTAAAACTATCTCTATTTGGAGGTGATTTAATAGTAGAATTAGAAAACCCTACAAAGGACCAATGCTAAAACTAACTCAAATGATAAAGGAATTCAGTATGGTAGCAGGATATAAAATTTGCCACACAGAAACCACCAGTTTTTTACATAAATATAAAGAATAACTAATTGGAACACACAATGATAGAGAACAACCTTTGTATAACAGCAGCAATATAAAACTACTTAGAAATAAATAAAACATAGCCATGCCAAATAAAGCATAGGAAAACTTCTCCCTCCTGAGACCCAAAAATAGACTTGAATAAATGGAAGGACAGCCTTTGTTCTTGCATAGAACAATTCAACATTATGAAGATGTTCCCTCCTAAGATTTATAAACAATGCAATCTCAATAAAAGTAACAAGCTTCTTTATGAAACTAGACTAAGGGGTGGCAAACTACGGCCCACAGGCCAATTCTGGCCTGCCACCTGTTTTTTTCAAATAAAATTTTACTGCAATAGGGTCATACTTATTCATTAATGTATTGAAAGGCGGAATTGAGTAGTCACAATAGAGACCAGATAGCCACCAAAGCCTAAATACAATACTTTCTGGCCCTTTAAAGAAAAATCTCCAATGCCTAAGCTGTACAGTTGCTACTCAAGTTCACTTTGAAAAGACCAACAAGGACAGCCATGAAGCAATGAAAAGACAGACTACGAAGGGTAACTAAACCCATGAGACATTAAAATAAACTTTAAAGCTTCTAATATTAAAACAACAGAGTTCCAAAACACAATTAGATAAAGGGACAAATAGAAAAGGAAATCCAGAAATAAACACAAACACATATAGAAATTTAGTATACAATAAAGATGACATCTCAAATCACCAGGGCAAAAATGGACTTTTTAATAAATGATGGTAAAACATCAAGGTAGCCACATGAAAATAGGTACAATTTGGTCTACACTTCATACCACACACCAATATAAACTCCCAATTGGTTAGGGTTCTAAATGTATACATGGAAACGATAAGATACTACAAGAAAACTAAAGTAAATTCTACATTAATCTTAGGGTACCAAAAATTTTCTATCTGTAAGACTGATCATTTGACTAAAAATAAAAACTTTTTTTAAAAGTTTTCTTTTATATATACATACATATATGTGTGTGTGTGTATATATATATATTTTTTTTTTTTTTTTTTTTTTTTTTTTTTTTTTGAGACTGAGTTCGCTCTTGTTGCCCAGACTGGAGTGCAATGGCGTGATCTTGGCTCACCACAACCTCTGCCTCCTGAGTTCAAGTGATTCTCCTGCCTCAGCCTCCTGAGTAGCTGGGATTGCAGGCATGCACCACCATGCCTGGCTAATTCTGTATTTTTAGTAGAGAGGGGGTCTCTCCATGTTGGTCAGGTTGATCTCGAACTCCCGACCTCAGGTGATCTGCCTGCCTCAGCCTCCCAAAGTGCTGGGATTACAGGCGTGCGCCACCGTGCCGGCCAAAAACATTTTATATATATAAAAAATGAACAAAGTCAACAGTCAATGGGCAAACTAAGAGAAAATATTTGTAACAATATTTGAGATACAGGGACAATATACCTAATATATAAAGATCTCTTAAAAATTGAGGGAAAACAACAAACATCTGATAGAAAAATAAGCAAAAGACAATTCTCACACACACAAAATATAAAAATGTCCCTTAAATATATGAGAAGCTGTTCAATCTCATAATTAGAGAAATGCAAATTAAAATAAGTGATATTACTAGGAACAGAGAGAAACTTCTTCAAGTTGATAAAGAACATCTACAAGAAAATCACTGCTAACATCATACTTAATGGTGAAAACTTAGAAGCTTTCAGCTAACATCAGGAACAAGGTAAGAATGTTCTCTCTCACCACTGCTTTTCAACATAATACTGGAATAGAGAGATAATGCTACAAGACAAGAAAAGGAAATAAAAGGTATAGAGATTAGGAAGGAAGAAATAAAACTGTCTTTGTAAGTGACATGACCATATATGTAAAAATCTGAAAAAATCATCGACAAAAAACTCCTGGGACTAAGAAGTGATTACAGTTAAGGTTGTACAATACAGGGTTAACATACAAATCAATTATTTTCCTCTATACCAGCAATGAACAAGTAAAATTTGAAATTAAAAACACAATACCATTTACATTAACACTCTAAAAAATAAAACATCTTAAGTATAAATCTAACCAAATATGTTCATAATTTATGCAAAGAAAATTTGAAAACTTTAAGAAATAAAAAAGAGAACTAAATAAATGGAGGGATATTCCACATCCATGGATAAGAAGATTCAATATTGTCAAATAGTCAGTTCTTCCCAACTTGTACTACAGATTCAACACAATCCCAGCAAATTATCTTGTGAATACTGACATACTGATACAAAGTTTATATGAAGAGGTAAAAGACCTAGATTAGCGATCATAATGCTGAAGGGCAGGAACAATGTTGGAGGACTGATGCTACCTAACTTCAACACTTACTGTACTATTTGAAGTTACAAGACTAAAGCTATAGTAATCAAGAAAGTGTGGTAATGGTGAAAAAACAAATAGATAAATGGAACAGAATAGAGTCCAAAAATATACCCATATAAATAGAGTCAGCTGATCCATGATAAAGGAACAAAGGCAATAAATACAAGGCAGAAAAAGACAGTCTTTTCAACAAATGGTGCTGAAGTAACTAGACATTCACATGCAAAAAAAAAAAAAAAGAATAAAATTCTCTCATTTGCATCAACATAAATGAACTTGGAGGACATTATGTTAAGTGAAATAAGACAGACACAGAATGATGAATACCACATAACCTCACTTACATATGGAGTATAAAACAGTCTAACTGATAGAAACAGATGGTAAAATGGTGGTTACCAGAGGCTGAGACATAGCAGGGTTGGGAAGAAATTGGTCAAAGGATACAAAATTTCAGTTAAACAGGAGGAATAAGTTCTAGAGTTCTACTGTAGGTAAGTTCTAGAGTTCTACATCATGCCTAATAAAAATACATTGCATATTTGAAAATTGCTGAGAGTAGATTTTATGTTCTCACCACAAGAAATGGTATGTGAGGTAATATATGTTAAATAGCTTGATTTAGCCAGTCCACAATGTATACATATATTGAGACATCATGTTCTACATCATAAATACATACATACTTACTTCTCAATTAAAAAAAATTTACAAACCCCAAATGAATCAGATACCTAAGTATAAAACACAAAACTATAAAACTTCTAGAGGATAACATAGGAGAAAATCTAGATAAACTCGGGTATAGCAATGACTTTATATTTTTGGGATGGGTCTCGCTCTGTGTCCCAGGCTGGAGTGCAGTGGTGCAATCTCAACTTACTGCAACCTCCGCCTCCCAGGATCAAGTGGTCCTCCCACCTCAGCCTCCTGAGTAGCTGGGACCACAGGCATGTGTCACTACTCCAGGCTAATTTTTTCTATTTTTGGTAGAGACATGGGTTTTACCATGTTGCCCAGGCTGGTATTGAACTCCTGAGCTCAACTGATCTGCCTACCTTGGCCTCCCATAGTGCTAGGATTACAAGCGTGAGCCACCATGCCTGTGCTGGCAATGACTTTTTAGATACAACAACAAAGGTATGATCCATGGAGTAAAATTGATAAGCTGGACTTTAAAATTAAAATATCTGCTCTATGAAATAAACTGTCTAGAGAATGAGAAGACAAGCCACAGACTGGGAGAAAATATTTGCAGAAGACACATCTGATTAAAGACTGTTATTCCAAACATTTAAAAATCTCCAAAATATACAAAAATATACATATACTCTTAAAACTCAACAAGAAAACAAACCAGTTTTAAAAAACTGGCAAGTCAAGCCAGGCATGGTGGCTCATGCCTGCAATCCCAGCACTTTGGGAGGCTGAGGCGGGTGGATCACCTGAGGTCAGGAGTTCGAGATCAGCCTGGCCAACATAGTGAAACCCCGTCTCTACTAAAAATACAAAAAATTAGCTGAGCCTGGTGGCAGGAGCCTGTAATTCCAGCTACTAGGGAGGCTGAAGAAGGAGAATCACTTGAACCTGGGAGGCAGAGGTTGCAGTGAGCTGAGATCGCACCATTGCACTCCAGCCTGGGCAACAAGAGTGAAACTCCATCTCAAAAAAATAAAAAAAATTGTAGATACCCCATAGAATGTACAACATAAAGAGTGAACCCTAATGTAACCTATGGAGTTTGGGTGGCAATGATGTATCAACTTAAGTTCACTGATTGTAAGAAATGTATCACTCTGTTGAAGAGATTAACAGCGGGGGATGCTGTGTGTGCTATGTGTGTGGTATGTGCATGTGTCAGGGTAAAGAGAGTCGTAGGGGACATATGGGTACTCTCTGTATTTTTTGCTCAATTTTGCTATGAACCTAACAGTTCTCTAAAAAATAAAGTCTATAAAAATGAAATAATTTTTTAAATGTACATGAAATACCAGTTCTCACCAATTAAATCTGCATATATTAAAAGGTATGACAATGTATTTTGTTGTCGACACTGTAAGGAAACAGACACACTCATATGTTGCTGGAGGGAATGCAAACTGGTAACTCTATAAAAAAAGAAATAATTTTTTAAAAGTACATGAAATACCAGTATCACCAATTAAATCAGTATACATTAAAAGGCATGACAATGCATTTTGCGGTCAACACTGTAAGGAAACAAACAAACTCATACGTTGCTGGAGGGAATGCATATGGGTACAATCTCGTCCGGAGGGGAATGTGGCAATATGTAACAAAACTAGATATACATTTACTTTTGACTCAGCAATCCCGTTTCTAGAAATGGACTCTGAAGATTCACCTCCAATAACATGAAAATATAAAGCATAAAATTACTCATAGTAATGTTTGTAACGGGAAAATATTTAAAATAAATATCTGTATGTAAGAAAATGGTGAATAAACTATGGTACATACATCCACACATAATGGAGTACTATGCAACTGTAAAAGAGAATGAGGAAAATCTTTATCAACTGATGTGGAGTGATTTCCAGGATAAATTATAAATTTAAAAAAGCAAAGTGTAAAAAAGTATGTTGTATTTTATGTAAGAAAGTAAAAATAAAAAATTATATATGTAGTTCTCCACTTGCCCCAAAAAACAAGAAACTAATGAGATTGGTTATCATTACAAGGCAGATAAAAATGGAATTGATGGCACAGGAAAACAGAATTGGGTGGAGGAGAAGAGTCACATTTCTCTGAGAATATGAATACACAGCACACATATTTTTACTTTTAGAATTATGTTACATTTTACATATTCAATACATGAATGAACTAATGAACTAGTCAAGATGGAGGAGAAAAGCATAAAAACAAATGCGCCTGTGTTTCAAATAAATAACAACTACACAGAAGAGGAAAAAAAATAACTCTAACACAATATTGGGACTATGTATATTCAATCTAAAGATAAAAATAACTCGAATCAGTACAGATTTTCTCCCCTGTTGGGATAAGGGTACACTACTTAATGTGTATCCTAGGACTGAATAAATAAGTAAATATACTATGGATAATGTCACCTAGATTCCCCATTGTCAATGAAGAAGGCTACAAACAGAAGAGAGAAAGGCTAGAATGAACTCTGTAGTGTTTAACTGGAATTAGAAGTATCAGTATAAGTCAAGATTTTAAGGTTTATATAGAGAATAAAGAAATGTATATATGTGTGAAATTACGTATGTTTACTTTTTTTTCCTAGTAATGTTTGCTGAGAAGTCATGGAAACAATAAAATCCTAGTAGTAATGAGTATACCAAGCATTCAGACATGGGTTTCTAAATACCATTCTCCATTGAAAAGAATCAAGACTCTTTGGAGAAATGGCTATTTCCACGGTTTGGAAAGTATAAGATAAGCCTGGACCATCCTGATGTGTCAGAAAGTAAGGAAGTGCTCAAAAAGTGGTGCAATATGCCAGAAGGACCCACAATTCAGGATGGAAGGACTGCCACTGTACAAATCTGGAAAAAGCAGAACACTGAAATAAGTAATAACAGTAATAAATTAGTCACACAATAAGAATCCATGAATTTGTACTCATTAAAAAAAAGTGTATAGAAGGGAAAGTTTTTTTGCATTAGAAAAGCAAACAAATATAGAAGAAATGATGGAATTAAAAATTTCACGATGTTCAATCAAAAGAAGAGTACTGTGCAAAAATCTACTGGATGAAAAATTTTATGAGAATCAAGATATTTACATAATCTGAAAATATCTCCCCACTAGATATTTAATAATTATAAATACAAAAAGAGTAACTTCACAGTATAGAAACCTGGAAGACACCACCTTAACCTAATGGTATCCTCAACTAAAGTGAACATGACCAGTAATGAGATAAAACATCATGAGCCTCCTAATATGATGCAAAGAGAAAAACATAACATCACTTCTGCGGTATCTTGCCAAAAATGTCTAAACTGAATCTGATCACGAGGGAACATCAGAAAAACCCAAACTGAGGGAAACTACCAAATAAATGGCCTAAATATTCAAAAAATGTCAAAGGTATGAAAGACAAAGTCTGAAGATATGTTCACAATAGGGACAACATTATAATTAAATTAAATGACTGATGCTGAATTAGATCTTGGTCCACAGAAAACATTTTTTTCTTTTTGTCTTAAACAACATGAGTGGAGCAATTGGCTAAGTTTGAATAAGGTCTGGAGATTAGATAATAGTACTTATTGTATGAATGTTAATTTCCTGACTCCGATAATGGTAATGATAATTTCTAGAGAATATCCTTGTTTTTAGGAAATATACAACTGAATATTTAGGACAGGCTTTCTCAATTAGGGTTCTAGAAAAGAAGTCCCCAAAGAAAATGTATTCGAATGACTGTTTTCTCAGTTCTCCTAGGGATGGCATGTAGCTAGCAGTACTGTACATGCATAGGAGAGCAGGATTCCATGGCTTGATTCTCTGTTTGAGAAGAGACATGTCTACAATTTATTCTCAAATGGCTCAGGGAAAAATCTATATATATATATATGTGTATTGCTATGCTTTGAATGTGTCCTCCAAAGTTAATGCATTGGAAACTTCATCCCCAATTCAATGATGTCGGGAAACAGATCCTAATGGGAGGTATGTAGGTAACAGGGGCACCACCCTCATAGACTAATGCCATTATTTCAGGAGTCGGTTCCTCACAAAAAGATGAGTTTGGTCCCTTTCTGAGCACTCTTGCTTGCTCTCACCCTCTCTTTGCCCTTTTGCCATGAAATGACACAGCAAGAAGGCTCTCACTAGATGCCAGCCCCCGTCTTGGACTTTCGAATCTCCAGAATCATGAGCCAATAAATTTCTGTTCATTACAAATTACTCAGTCTATGGTATTCTGTTATAGCAGCCCAAAACAGACTAAAACGTTTGTTTAATAGACAGAGGCAAAATCATAAAGCAAACATGGTAAAATGTTAACATTTAGAGCATATGGGTGAAGGGTATATGGGAGTTCTTTGTACCATTTTGCAATTTTTTGTATATCTGTACTTATTCAAAATTAAAAGGTATTTTATTTTGGTTTTCAAAAAACATAGTGGCTAAAGGTTGGTTTATTTTGGTGGTTAATACTGACAGTTTAAGCTCTGGATGCAGATTTTGGTTCAAATTCCCACTCTCCTCCTTTGTAGCTGTGAGAACTTGGGTTAGTAACTTAATTTCCTTCAACTTCAATATTCTCTTTTTCCCTCACAGAGTTGCTATGAGAACAAAGACACTGCCGGTACTAAGCTCAATGCCTAGGTCTCAGTAGATGCTTAATAAATGGTAGATTCTATTATTTTCTTAATTCTACCTTCACATGCACAAAACCACTAACATGTATTAAGCCCATTTTCTATGCCTGATTCTTGTGCAAAGCCTTGTTCAAAACCCACTTGCAATAACTAATAAAAAATTTGGCCAGTTAATGATTAATATGAAGATTATGCAAAAACTAGAAAAAAATTATGGAGAAATATTAGAAGGAAAAGGAAGAATTCCAACTCAGAATCACAACTAAGTAAAGATATGCCGGGATACAGACAAATAGCTGTTATAAGATGGGGGGTTCATAAAAGGTTTTGTCTTTTAAAATTTGTATTATTGTTAAGCTCAAAAGGAGAATAGAGTGAAAATAAAGGATTCTTAGTTTTGTCACAGCCAGGCAAATCATTTACATTATTCCCTAAAGTTATCAGTCCAAGATGTCTTATTTGCCCTAAACAACCAATGAAGTGTGGGGCATTAAGAAGAAGAAAAAAAAAACTGAATAAATAAGGAAATAATTTTCCTATTCATATCCAAGCTTTTTTTAGATGTCAACACCTAAAAAATAAGTCTGGGTGTCAAACCTCAAAACAGATCATAAGGCCGGGCGCGGTGGCTCATGCCTGTAATCCGAGCACTTCGGGAAGCCGAGGCTGGCGGATCACAAGGTCAGGAGATTGAGACCATCCTGGCTAACACGGTGAAACCCCGTCTCTACTAAAAAGTACAAAAAAATTAGCCAGGTGTGGTGGCAGGCGCCTGTAGTCCCAGCTACTTGGAAGGCTGAGGCAGAAGAATGGTGTGAACCTGGGAGGCAGAGCTTGCAGTGAGCTGAGATTGTGCCACTGCACTCCAGCCTGGATGACAGAGCAAAGACTCCATCTCAAAAAAAAAAAAAAAAAAATCATGACACTTCCCTAATTTAAAATACTGTTTTCTAGCACACTCAGAATAAAATCCAAAGTTTTTACTGCTCTACATAATGTGGCACCTCTGCGTTATCTTCAGCCTCACAGGCCATCTCCGAGCTTTTGCACTTTTTCCTTCTGCCTAGAATGCTCTTCCCCATGCAGCTTACTCCTTTATTGGACTCAAGTCTCTGCCTGAAGATCACTTCCTCAAAAAGCAGCATACCCTGACTACCTTATCTAAAATAGCCTGTGTTGCTTTATCACATTTTATTTCTCTCCACAGCACTTATCACCATTCAACTTTATGGTATACATTTTATATTTATTCGTTTGTCTTTTTACTAAAATATAACTTCTATTAGGGTTAGGACTTAGTCTTTTGCTTACTGTAATATCCCTAGTACCTAGAGTACATTTGTTGAATAAATGAAAAGTGTGAACAAATACCAGAACAAAAAGGCAATCATTATCCTTGGACCCCCAGTAGCTGTATAACAGACTAGACCAGTAGCCCTGGCTGGTTCATCTAGCAAGCCCAAATACATCTTTCAAGTCTTAGCTCCAGGGTACCCTCCTTTAGGATGCTTCTCTTGCCCCATCCTAGGAAGAGACTAGTACTCTTTCCTGCCTAGGGTCGAAGTGAAAGGAATAAACTGGAACACAACAAAAGTCCAAGCAGACAGGCTAATTCATACAACTTGAGAGTTCATGGTTATCCTTAAAGGGTATATGGGACCAAGAGACAAAGTTAGTAAAGCATTATTTAAAAATTAGACGGTGTTTATAGGCCTTAGGCTTGGAAATTTCTCATTTATTTTTCATTGATTACATGGATTATCTCATTTAGTCCTCCCAAGGACCCTATAAAATAGGTATTAATACCAGTGTTTGGATCTTATAGATGGAAAACCCGATGCTTAGGGCAGTTAGATAATCACCCAACAACTTACAAATAGTAAGTAGCAGAGCCAGGATTTCAATACCTATCTTCTGACTCCAGAGCCTGCCTAAGCATTAGGCATACTACCCTCTTTGTGCTACAAATCAATCAAAAAGCAATTTTACTGCAAGCCTAATGTGAATATGCATGCATGTTGAAAAGGAGTAGAAAATAGCCTTAAGTTGGTAGGATAGGGCTCAGTTTTATCACTCTGCTATCTTAGGAGCTAAGAAAGGGGCATTCTCTTTTTCCATATATCTTCTCCCATACTTTCCTGTCTTTCACCCTGCCCCACCCCACGCCCCCATCCACATTTATACAGAAACAGAGCCTGGTATACCACTTACCGTAACAAGAAAGACTCAAGACCATCTTCCTTTTGGTTTCAAAAGGTCTCTAGTTCAGAACTATTCACAACACTCAATTCTTGCCTCTCCTAGAGGAAAAATCAATAATGTAGACGATGACCTTGTGAAATTTATAATTCATAATTTTTCTAGAGCTGGCCTAGAAAACTGGTCCCATTTCCTCTCCATTCTAGTGAGCATCCTTCAACCATAGCTTACCTCTTCCCATCTTTGCTTACACTGTTTCTCCTGCAGGAAGTACCTGCCACTGGTAGCCATCAGTTCCGACCAGCTCTAGAAAAATGTCAAGAATCTTTCTATTACTAACTGTAACTTCATAACAAAGCCCTAAGCCTCGTTTTTCGTTTGTTTTTTCTCCTTCTGCTAATTGTTTTTGTTTGTATTATCTCAACTCCTAAGATCAAAGACCCATTCGTCTACCACTACAAACCCCAAAGGGCATGTGATAAGTGTATATAATATAAAGTTATCTGTAATTCCATTTTCCAAAAAGAAATGGTTATAGGAAGATTAAACAAACCAGATTTTTCTGCAGGTAGATTCAACTGCAACATAACTAATTTCTGCACTGAAGATGAAGCGAAAAATCCATTCAAGGTCCTTTTTCTCCTCGATATATATGAAAGATTATATTGCTTTGAAAAGTGCCTTGCAGTGTTTACTATTATCTCTAGGAACTACCGTACTAAGGTTCTCTTCTTTCAACTTTTCATTGACCATCTTTCAGTCCTCCGTCCGCCGTCAGCGGAGACCAGAACATGCTCAGTGTCCAGGAACAGGGGCTGCTCCCACTCGACTGTGGCCGTGGGTCTTGGGTCCCACCGCGCACCCATCCCACCCCTGGGCCCCGCAGGCCGCGCTTACCCTGGCAGCCGCCGGCGCCGCCCCTAGGCCTGGGGACAGCACTTCCGGTTACTCTCCGGACACTCGAATCTGGGCTTCCTGGCGGCCGCAGACTCTGCGATAGTAGATCTAAGGGCCAGGCTTCGGGAAGGAAAGAAAAGCGAACCCGGCACGGACAAGACCTAGGAGCAACTCCCTTCGCGCGCCTAGACTAGAGGAGTTGGGGCCAGGCCGCCCACAGAGCGCTTTAACAGAGCGCTTCAAGGGCCCACAAGGCCGGCTACGCAAACCCTTTCAAGCTGGCTGGGAAGAGGCCGGCGCAGCCCCACCCCCGCAAGTCACATGATCACCCCTCTCCGGCCACTAGGGCGTTCCAACCCCGGCCCCTGGGCCAATAGGAGCCGAGTCTTCGGAAAGGGGCGGGGCCGGGGGCGCCTGCGCTCTGGGAGCCCTCGGCGCTTTGGTGGGAGGGGGTCTTGCTGGCGCAGTGGAAGGCCGGCTGTGGGGGGAGGCGATCGCTGCCACCCTGTCTAAGAAGAAACGGCACCAACAGCGTTGCAGTTTATGTTACAGTTTCCCCAAGGCTGTTAACCGAGGACTCAAACCAGGAGTAGAGTCACAAAGATTAGATGCCACTGACCCTGAGAGAAACACCAGGAAAGATCTGGGAGAGATAGAGGATTCTGAAGCACAGTGGCAGCGCTGTCATCCACGAAGATGTGGCCAGCGAGATGGAAGAAATGCTTTTAAAAGTGGTGGACTTGTGTGGGTGGAGAAAACAGCAGCGAGAGAAAGTACTGTGGGAGGTTCCCCAGTCTTTGCTGATTATGTTTCTGATTTGGAATCAGCTAAGAGTAAATCACCTAGTGGTGGGCTGGAACAGAACTCAGTTCTTTAGGTTGAACACTGGGTATTCTCCCAGCTCAACTGTTCAATCAAAAAAAACAAACCAACAAAAAACAGTTTTTAAATGTCCTCAGCTATCAAAGGGAAAAGATGAGTAGTAGGAATATGGAAAACTAAACCCTGGGCAGCCTGGCCAAGGACTTGGATTGTGAGCCAGTTTCTGAGGTTTAGTAATTGGGGAGCGCAGTCTCTGAGACACGTATTCAGTATTAACTAATCATGTTCCTACTAGTGGAATTCTTCCGCAGAGGGTCTGCAGCTTATTCTACTTTCATGTTTATTTTTAATGAAACTTTCAAGGTCAAAATATTCCACTCAGGGTTGTCTTAATATTTTGAATAATAACATTTTGAGTGTGTAGCATGTATCAAACACTGTTCTAATAACTTTACACTATTGTCTCATTCAGTTGTAACAAAAATCGTGTGAGATATGTATTCTTTTAGGAGGAAACTGGTGCACAGAGAGATTAAGTAGCTTGCCCAGGATCACATATTACTAAATGATGAAGCTGTAATGTGAACAGTCTGATGCCAGATTCTGTGCTTGCAGTCACTATACTTATGGCTACCTCAATAGTGGTGAGTGTATTGTGTAAAATTATTGGAATAAAAATTAAGCAAGTTGGATTCTGATCTCTGCACTGCGTATAACAAGGTCTGAATATGTGTAGAATTGAACTGTTCAACCTTTTCTTTCAGGAGACATTGGCCCAAAGTACTCTTTATTAATTGTTTTATTCAGTTAAACATTTATTGAGCACCTCCAATTAACAGGACACCATAGGCCGGGCGCGGTGGCTCACGCCTGTAATCCCAGCACTTTGGAAGGCTGAGGCGGGTGGATCACCTGAGGTCGCGAGTTTGAGACCAGCCTGACCAACATGGTGAAACCCTGTCTCTACTAAAAATACAAAATTAGCCAGGCGTGGTGGCGCATGCCTGTAATCCCAGCTACTTGGGAGGCTGAGACAGGAGAATCGCTTGAACCTGGGAGGTGAATGTTGCAGTGAGCCAAGGGCACTCCAGCCTGGGCAACAAAAGTGAAACTCCATGTCAAAAAGAAACAAAAACCAAAAAAACAGGACACTATGCTGTGTGTTAGGAATTAAAGGCCAGTGAGACTCAATACCACTCCTTTAATGGCTCACAGTCTGGTATGGAGACGGCAGGGGTTTTAAGTGGTGTGGTAGAGGTAGAAGTTGTATAAGGTAATCTGGGGGCATAGAGGTGAAGCACTTTGTAAGAACTTTGAGAAAGAGTCAGAAAAGACTCTGTAGGAGATGAGACATAAGGTGAGACTCGAAGGAATAGAAGTAAGCAGTTGGCTGAAGATGAGCCTGAAATGGAAGATGGAAAATAAGTACAGAGACGTTTGAATGTGATTTCAATTAGTGGAATTTATCTTATATGAAATGGGAAGCAATTCTTGGAATTTCAAGCTGTGGAAATAGGGCAATTATCCCCACATTTAAAATCTTTAGAAAGATTATTTTTAGTTTTAAGTATGAGGATAAAGAGTAAGAAGGAGCAGCCAGGAAATTATGAGGAAAACAAAAGTGGACTACGACAACCAAGGGAGGAGAGTTTCAGTTAAGAGGTTTTTGACCAGGCACTGTGGCACATGCCTGTAGCCCCAGCTCCTTGGTAGGCATAGGTGGGGGGATCACTTGAGCCCAGGAGTTCCAGACTAAGCTTGGGCAACATACTTCTTGTGGTTCTGAAGAGGATCTGGCTTTGAGGATAGAGATGAAGGGTATGGAAAGACTATTGTGACTAGGGTTGAGCAAGTGGGAAATTGTGAACTGCAGCCCCTGGAAAGGTGCATTTCAGTATCTTGTTTCCTAGAAGCCAGTAGGTCTGAAACTTCTTTCTGAGATTATCCACTGGAAAGTAGATTGGTCCTATGGAGAGTGTATGTATCTAGGGTTGCCAAATTTAGAAAGAAAAAAGTACAGGAAACCCAGTTACATTTGAATTTTAGATAAACAATAGATTTTTAAAAAGTTTTTAGGGAATATATTTTTCCCATGGGACATACACTAAAAAAATGATTCATTGTTTATCCGACATTTAAATGTAACTGGGCATCCTGTATTGCATCTGACAATCATATAAGTAGCCTTTGTATGGAAACATATTCTGTGGAAGCAGTTCGTTTATAAGGGGCAGCATTTGTGATAAGATGAGGCAGGGAATTGCAGTTTCCTAGGATTTCTCCTTCTGAGAGAATAAAGAGACATCACCTAAGAGGGTTAGATCATGTGAGTGACTGAACTAATGTGATAAGATCTGATTATGGGAGAGAAAGATTGAGTTATATCTTTAGTTCAGTCAAATATTTGGTAAGAATAAGGATGTGGCGATTTGGGAAATAAGAAATATAAGTTTGGACTAATGTCAAGTAGAAGGATAAGAGATTGGAGATCAGGGAAAAGGAGCAGGATCAGGGGACAACATAGGTTTAGTGTATGAATCATATTGAGGTGGAAAGGTAAATTTGAGTAGAAAGTGACGTCAAATAGGTTACTTATATGATCAATTAATGTTGGTTGGATGAACATGATTAGGCAAGCAAGTCAGAGGCATGCAGGGTATGAGTTGGGGTTGGATAAAGTATGGATAGTTGATGAGTTGTAGAGGAAAGTGATCAATGGATTTGAGACTGAGGAGACAGTTTTTTTTGGAAGGTGTAGATACATTGGAATTCCATTTGAAAACCCTTTAAATTCTTCTTAGACACCATGCAGTCTTTTTATTTTTCTAAATCATTTTCCAAAGTGATTTACACACTAAAAAGGAATACCTTAGACCATGCAATAAAGGACAGACAGATGATCTAAAGAACAGGACATAATCAAGATTTCAGTGGAAATTCCCAAGGTACTTAAGGAAACAACTGGGGTCAGAGGAAGGCTAAAGAATACTATGGCAGGTTTTGGCTATGTTAGAATTTTTCCTGCCGAAATCTAAGCTGAAAGTTTCCACGAAGGAACTCTGAAAAAGAGAAAGTCCTCTTCTGTGTCTCTACGGCAGGCATATTTGCGATTTTGGGGATCCTGATGCATGCACTGTTGATGGAGATTTACAGGAGTCAGACCCAAAATCAACGTTAGTGGCCTCAATTTGTCTTCATCTGCTGCAGCTTGTTACTGAGAGTTCTGGTGATTGTTCCGTACCTGTTACTCCAACTAGATTTTAACTTAGTACAGAAAAGGTCTTTCATCCATGTCATCTCTTCTTTTATTCTTTTTTTTTTTTTCTTTTTGAGACGGAGTCTCGCTCTGTCGCTCAGGCTGGAGTGCAGTAGCACGATTTCGGCTCACTGCAACCTCCACCTCCCTCGTTCAAGCAGTTCTCCTGCCTCAGCCTCCTAAGCAGCTGGGATTACAGGCATGCGCCACCAAGCCCAGCTAATTTTTATATTTTAGTTGAGTTGGGGTTTCATCATGTTGGCCAGGCTGTTCTGGAACTCTTGACCTCAAGAGATCCATCTGCCTTGACCTCCCAAAGTGCTGGGATTACAGGCATGAGCCACTGTGCCTGGCTTTTTTTTTTTGAGATGGACTCTTGCTGTGTCGCCCAGGCTGGGGTGCAGTGGCACAACCTCAGCTCACTGCAACCTCCACCTCCCGAGTTTGAGCGGTTCTCCTGCCTCAGCCTCCCGAGTAGCTGGGACCACAGGCATGTGCCATCACACCTGGCTAATTTTTGTATTTTTAGTAGTGACAGGGTTTCACCACGTTGACCAGGCTGGTCTCGAACACCCGACCTCAGGTGATCTGCCCGCCTCGGCCTCTCAAAGTGCTGGGATTACAGGCGTGAGCCACTGCATCCAGCCCATCTCTTCTTAATTTACCTTTTCTCTCATACATTGAATCTATCTGGCTATTCACCATTATTCCTTTTCCTGAATGATGCATGGCTGCCTTTCTGTGTTTTCCGTCCAGCTCTCCAGCTTATCTGTTTTACAGTGCTCTACTTTGTCTTTCCATCTTGACTGTTACAAGTTCATAAGACAATACCTCCCTCCCTGAGCTGAGGTAAGAATGAAATGTAGTAATTAATGCAAAGGTATCATCATAGTGACTTGGCATGTAATAGATACCCATTAAAATGTTAGTTCTAGGCCTGGCATGGTGGTTCACACCTGTAATCCCAGCACTTTGGGAAGCCAAGGTGGTGGATTGCTTGAGCTCAGGAGTTCGATATCATCTCAAGACCAGCCTAGGTAATGTGGTGAAACCCCATCTTCACCTAAAATACAAAAATTAGTCGAATGTAGTGGTGCACACTTGTGGTCCCACCAACTCAGGAGGTTGAGATGGGAGGATCCCTGGAGTCCTCTGGGGAGTTGAGGCTGCAGTGAGCTGAGATTGTGCCACTACACTTCAGCCTGGGTGACAGAGTGAGACCCTGTCTCAAAAAAAGAAAAAAATTCTTTAAAGCAGGGGTCCCCAACCCCTGGGCCACGTACAAGTTAGTTGCTTGTTCAGAACTGGGCTGTACAGTAGGAGGTGAGTGATGGGCGAGTGAGTGAAGCTTCCATCTGTATTTACAGCTGCTCCCCATCACCCGCCTTACCACTTGAGGTCCACCTCCTGTCAGATCAGCAGTGGCATTAGATTCTCATAGGACCGCGAACCTTATTGTGAATTGCAGATGAGAGACATCTAGATTGCATGCTCCTCATGGGAAGCTAATGTCTGATGATCTGTCACTGTCTCCCATTACTCCCAGATGAATATTTGAATTACATTTGTAAACCTCACTGTGCTGTATCTTTTACACTCATAGACTCTGTATCTAAGTTAATGAGACATTTTATGTAAATCCTGCCCAGTGAGTCTAGTCTAGTTGCACAAAGACAAGCTTAGAGCTCCCACTGATCCTACATTATGGTGAGTTCTATAATTATTTAATTATATACTACAATGTAATAATAATAGAAGTAAAGTGCACAATAAATGTAATATGCTTTAATTATCCTAAAACCATCCCCCTCCACCATCTGTGGAAAATTTGTCTTCCACAAAACTAGTCCCTGGTGCCAAAATGGTTGGGAACTGCTGCTCTAAGGGGAACCATGCTCTCTGTTTCTTTTTGGATCCAAAGTTGTCTGAGCCCGTAGATGCCAAACAAGTGCAAAAAAATTTGAGACTTTTTTCTTTCTGAGTCTTTTTTTTGTCTTTGTCTCTGTCTCTTGATTTTATTATATCTTTGTTTTTCATTTACATTCAGATTTCTCTTTTGCTATTTCTGTTTCCCAAGATTCCTTTCATTCAATCCATCCTCAAGCAGATATACTTGGAGGACTAGCCTCAAGGGTACTAACACAACCTGAGGAAGGTAAACTATAAGGAAGTTTAGGTGAACCTAAAGCATATTCCCTGAATAGAGTGAATCTTTCTGAGATTGCCCACAGTAGAGGTGACAGCACCTGAGTGTTTGAGTTACATCTGTAAGTCTCATTGTGCTGTACCTTTTATATTCATTGGCTCTGTATCCTAGTTAATACATTTTCTGTAAATCCTGCCTAGTGAGTCATGTAGACTCAGGTTTCAATTTAGAAAAGAAGGTAGTTTAAAAAGGATTCATTATCAGCTCAGATGAGCAAGTAAAACCTTGTATAGACCCTTGTAGTCCCTCCTCTTCTGCAGCTGAAGAACAATATCTTTCAGTTAACAGAAAGCATATTAATTGTCAGTTTATCAATCAACAACTGTTTGCTGATGTGTGTAAGATAATAGAAGCCCTCAAAACAAATGGGAGAAACTTTTGCAAGTGAAGGAAAAAAGTAGAAAATAAAAATAAAAAGCAGGTAAAACATAGTCAAGAAATAACTTCTGGTCAATGGAATTGTTTTGTAAGATACCGGTGATTCTTCTTTTTGGAGAACAATCATAAAGTACCTCAACCTCAAGCTAACCAAAAATCTAGGTAGACATTCTTGAACACAATTGGGGCAGTTTTAATTTATTCATTTGGTGAGTAGCAGACTCTCACCAAAGGGCTTTATGTGTGTGGGAAATCATGCCCCCAAATCGCTTTGGAAGAGAGAAGCAGCAATTCTCAAGACAGATATGACCCTGTATACCCTAAAATAGCAGTCCCCAATCTTTTGGGGGCCAGGGACTGGTTTCATGCAAGACAATTATTCCACAGACTGGTGGGGCAAGGTGGTGTTGGGATGAAACTGTTCCACTTCAGATCATCAGGCATTAGGTTCTCATAAGAAGCACACCACCTAGATCCCTTGCATGAGCAGTTCATAATAGGGTTCGTGTTCCTATGAAAATCTGATCTGACAGGAGGCGGAGCTCCGGTGGTAATGCTCGGTCGCCTGCCACTCATCACCTGCTATGGCAGGTCACACATTGTTGCTAGTCTGCGCCCTGGGGTTTGGGGACCCCTGCCCTAAGAGGAATGTGAATTAGTTTTTTGTTGTTGCTGTAACAAGTTACCACAACTTAGTGTATTAAACAATATATTAATAAATGTATTATCTTAAAGTTCTGTAGATCAGAAGTTTAAACTGGGTTTCACTATGTTGGCAGCGTGTGTCCCTTTCCGGAGAATCTGTTTCCTTGCTCTTTCTGGCTTCTAGGCTTCCTACATTCCTTGGCTTATGACCCTCTTCTTTCATCTTCAAAACAAGCAATGAAAGATCAGTTCCTTCTCATGTCACTTTGTTCTAATCCTCTGTCATTTAATTGCTCTCTGAAATGGCAGAGAGAGGTTGTTTACTTTTAAGGATTCATGTGATTAAATTAGGCTCACCTGGATAATCCAGGATACTCTCTCTAGCTCAAACTCCTAACTTTAATCACATTTGCAAAGTCATTGTTCCCATGCAAAGTAATAGATTCACAGGTTCTGAGGATTAAAATATGAATATCTTGGAGGGGGGCATTATTCTGCCTATGCAGAATTTTAATTATACTTTCCCCATTTTCCTTCTTTCTTGACTGATTTTTGTCACGATTTGGAAAATTATAAATTTCCCAAGAAATGCCAGGAAGGAATTTCCATATGGAAATATGGCAATACAGCCTGGAAAGCACTATGGACAGTTGCATGGACCTCACAGTAAGGAAATCTAACATAGGCTTCAGGCTGGGGAGAGCTTTATAGACAATGGATGTCATAAATAGGTTTTTGAAGAATGTGTAGTAGTTATCTTTGTGAAAGTTAAGGGAAGAGAGGATTGGAGTCATTAATTCACAGGACTATGATTAAACTGAGACACACAAATTTCATTTTTAGGGGGAAGTTAAAAATAGTTTAGTATGAGTTCAAATGTAGGAGGAGAGGGATATAAAATTTGAGAGTTAAGCATTGGACCTGTGTAAGTCTATTCTCATGCTGTTAATAAAGACATATCTGAGACTGGGTAACTTATAAAGGAAAGAGGTTTAATTGACTCACAGTTCAGGATGGCTAGGGAGGCCTCAGGAAAGTTAGAATCATGGCAGAAGGGGAAGCAACCATGCCCTTCTTCACATGGTGGCAGCAAGGAGAAATGCCAAGCAAAAGGAGAAAAAGACCCTTATAAAACCATCAGATTTAGTGAGAACTCATTATCATGAGAACAGCATGCGGGTAACTGACCCCCATGATTAAATTACCTCCCACAGGGTCCCTCCTGAGACATGTGGGGGTTGTCGGAACTATAGTTCAAGATGAGATTTGGGTGGGGACACAGCCAAACCATATCAGACCAAACATGAAAGTCTAAGAAGCTTTGACTTTTAAGACAACATTAGGAAGTGCTTGAAGGGTTATAAACAGTGGCACCACAAAAAAAAAAAAAAAAAAAAAAAAAAAGCTGTGTTTTTAAGATAACTTCAGAGGCTACAATACAGAGTATACATTTAAATACAATCAATAGATTAAAATGAAATAAACAGGGAAATGGTTTGTGAACATGCATAGTAATCACAATGAGAAACGTTACAGTGACTTCAACTAAGTAGAGCAAGAAAAACACTAATATACAGCTACTGCAAGTGCAAGTGAATGCAGTAAATTTGGAAAAGAGTGTGGCAGTATCTAGTTGAAGATACACTTTTCTTACCAGCAATTCTGTAATCACTTGACAGGTTCTTCTTGTCTGCCGCGCAGAAAAGCCAATGCAGTGAGAACAGCAGGTTTTGCAGCAAAGAAAGAGTTTAATAATTGCAGGGCCAGCCAAGTGGAAGGATGAAAGATAATGCTCAAATCCACCTCCCTGAGAATTTGGAGGCCAGAGTTTTTCAAGGATAGTTTGGTGGACAGGGGATAGGGACTGGGGAATGCTAATTTGTTGGGTAAGGAATGAAATCATAAAGGGTCAAAGCTGTCTTCTTGCACTGAGTCAGTTCCTGGATCAGGGGTTCATGAGACCAGCTGAGCAAGTTTTTTTTTTTTGTTTGCTTTTTGTTTTTTTGTTTTTTTGAGACGGAGTCTCACTCTGTCACCCAGGCAATGGTGCGATCTCGGCTCACTGCAACCTCCACCTCCTGGGTTCAAGCGATTCTCCTGCCTCAGCCTCCTGAGTAGCTGGGATTACAGACGCGCACCACCATGCCTGGCTAATTTTTATGTTTTTAGTAGAGATGGGGTTTCCCCATGTTGGTCAGGCTGGCGGCTTTTTGTTTGTTTGTTTGTTTTTTAATGGGTTACCTGTCCAGGTGACATCAGCTGGTCCATGAAAATACAGGGTCTAAAAAATACATCAAGCACCAATTTTAGGCTTTACAGTAGTGATGTTATCTATAGGAGCAACTGAGGAGGCTACAATCTTGTGACTTCCAGCTACATTATTCCTGAACCATAATTTTAACCTTATGCCTAATTTGTTAGTTTTACAAAGGTAGTTTCAGTCCCTTAGCAGGGAGGGGTTACTTTTGGGAAGCAGCTATTATCATCTTTGTTTTAAAATTAAACTATGAATTCCTCCATAGTTAGCTTGGCCTATGCCCAGGAATGAACAAGGACAGTTTGTGAAGTTAGAAGCAAGATAGTCAGCTATGTTAGATTTTTCTCACTGTCATAATTTTTGCAAAGAGGGTTTCAATTCCACTCATTTTTGCATAGAAAATGCATGCTTATGTGTACCAGGATACACATTCAGGAATGTTTAGAGTGGCATCATTTGTAATAACTGAAGGATAGATATAATGTAATAGCTATCAATGGCAATATGGTTATACAAACTGTGATGTGTTCATACATGGAAGTCTGTATTGCAATGAACAGTATCAGGCAAGTGGTCATCCAACAACATAGATGGAATTTAAAAACATAATGAAAAGTTGATATCAAAGAAGCCAGATCTAATAATATCCTAAATGAATCCATGTGTATAAATATTGAAAACATATATGTATACATGCATGCAGGTATACATACATACACTCAGAAGAGTTTGGAAAAGGAAGACTTGCTGAGTCTTCTGGCCTCCATCTTTCTCCCATGCTGGATGCTCCCTGCCCTCAAACATTGGACTCCAAGTTCTTCGGCTTTTGGACTCTTGGATTTACACCAGTGGTTTGCCAGGGGCTCTTGAGCCTTTGGCCACAGACTAAAGGCTGCACTGTCAGCTTCCCTACTTTTGAGGTTTTGGGACTCGGACTGGCTTCCCTGCTCTTCAGCTTGCAGACAGCCTATTGTGGGACTTCAACTTCCGATTGTGTGAGTCAATACTTCTTAATGAACTCCGCTTCATACACACATCTATCCTGTTAGTTCTGTCCTTCTAGAGAACCCTAATACAGATCTAGGTGTACATAAAACAGATTTTGTGTACATACATACATGTATACACACATACACGTATACAACATACATACATCCCTACACATGCCTGTGTGCACACATACATGTACACGTGCATGCAAGAATACATGTGTCCATACATACGTGTGCACATCCACACACATGCCTACACACATGCATGCGTGCACATATGTGCACATGCATGTATGCAAATACATGCATGCACACACATAAATAACACATGTGTGCATACATGAATGTACACACATGCACACACACGTGCACATACATATGTGCATACACACATAATGCATGTACAATATATACATACATGTAGGCACACATGAGCACAATGTATACATGTACACATGCATATATGTGCATACACATGCACACAAACGTACATGTGTAAACAAATGCATGCAAACATGCATGTGCACATTTATGCATACACGAATACCTACACACAAACATACAAACATTCTGTGTACACACATACATGGATACACATGCATGCATGCACACACACACACATGCATCCATGCCTGCGGGCATGCATGTGCAGACATATGTGTACACAAATGCATACCCGCAGATGCAGGTACACCTCGGTACACACACATACATATAGTTATACACATATGTAGATGCATGTGCACACAGGTGTACATACATGTATACATACACATGTGTATTCACATGTACACGCATGCATGTACGTATGCATGTGCAGATACACGTGTACAAACATACACACACGTAATGTACACATGTATAGTGCACATATGCATGCACGTGTACACACATTTAGGCATACACATGCATATGTAGATGCATGTGTACATGCATGTATACATCTACACATGCACAGACACACATACATGTACACATGCATACTGTGTACATAATACATGTATACAGATACATGTGTGCATGCACGTGTACACACATGCATGCATACATACATGCATTTGTAGATATATGTGTAGGTGTGTACATACAACATACACATATGCATCCACACATACACATATACACATGAGGTGGCACGTTCAGTTTTCAAGAGGACAATCAGGGACTTTGTCACCTTGACAACTTTAGCCTTGCCTTCTAGTCATCTTGCCGGAACACTTGTGCCCGTGTTTTTCTAGCACTGTCATAAGAATACTTTTACCTATCAAGGCAACTGGGGGTTAGGAGAGCTTTTTGCACAGAAGGCTACTTGGCTTTGTTTGACAACTGATGATACATGAGGATTGGGGTGGTGAATCACTCACATGTTTCTTCATATGAAAAATGAGGACTGTGGGATTCTCTGGCTGGATCTCAGCACCTAGAAATGGATCTGGGCAATAGGAACTGCTCAGTATTAGCTACTGCTTTGGTTGCCTTCTCCTTGCGGAAAGCTGGCCTCTCACACTGAATTTGTATCATAGGCATTCATGAGGGTCTTGACTGTATCAATATCTGATGAGAGATTTTAGTGCAGTTCTGTTATCGTGGCTGATTTGCTCATTTGGTAGCTAGTATCCAGCTTCTTGTGAACATTAAAATAAAATAAAATAGATTATGGAGGAATAGAATACAGATACGTAGTAAGGTATTATTTTCCAGACAAAATGGATTTGGATAAAAGAATCTAATTAAGAACTTGTGCATGATCTTTTAAAATTCTTTGGAATCCATTTTTTTTTTTGGCCTGTTTTCAAGTCTCCGATTTTTGTCACCCTTCTCACACCAGGTCAGAGAGAGAGCTAATGGTCAGAAGGAATCTTCCAGCAATGACCATAGCGCTTTCTCCTGCCTGCAGATGCCTCTTTTTATTCAGCCTTTATGGGAAGTAGCAGCACCATCCAGTTCTCAGAGAGCAAGCTCTGGAGTAACTGAGCTAACCCCAGTTACCCCAGTGGATTTACAGATTGAGGTTACAACCCAGCAGGGTTCTCTTCCTGGAAAGAATAGCCTTCCCTCTAAGGTTTCAAATAGACCCTGGGTGAGGAAAGAGCCCTAAACAGCTTGAAAAATTGAATGCTCTTTGGGCAAAGCAGGAAGCCGTCCTATGGAAGAGCATCATTTGAGCATAAATCAGGTTATTAGGACAAACAGAGTGTTCAGGAGGTCAAGAAGGTTAAGCAGAGACCCTGACCAGAATGTCCGTGGCGGACAGAAACAATCTTGTTGGGAAAAGGATGACAATAATTGGGACTTAGAATAAAGGCTAAAAATGATTCAAAGAGAATGCAAAAAGAATCAGGCACAAATCGTTTACTATACTCTGTTATGCAAATCTCACCTTACTATGTGTTTGTATTCTATTCCTCCACAATCTTTATTTTATTTTAATGTTCAAAGAGACTTGTAGGTGCCAATTAAATGAACAAAACAGCCAGAGACAACAGAACTGCCCTAAAAAAAGTCCTGCATCAGCTCTTGAGAGCAGGTTCCTTAAAGGTGAACAATATTCCACATACAAGGACTTTTTCAGCACCATGCATTAGAAATGGAAGTGAATGTTTATTATTTTTTGTGTAAGTTGGTTGATATGGCTTTTCAGCTTCCCTCAGTATCATTATCCAAATTTTGTAGATGACACTAAAGCTCAGAGGAGTTAAACCATTTTCCTTAAATCACATAGCTTTAAATAGGAAAACCAGATATGAAAAGCAGATTTTTTTCTAAATTAAAAAACCAAAAACAAAAACACGTGAGCTCTTGCTTTACCCTAGCACATAGTCTTGCCATCTGTTTTCTCCACACCAGGTGATTCCTGTAACATTCATTCACATAACAAATAAATGAGTGAATTCATTCATCAGATATTAATTCAGAATCCCTTTTGTGTCTACCACAAATCTGGACCATCTCACAACCCCCAGAAAGTCTCAGCTACAAGGAAGAAGTGATAATGCCATCCCACTTTTATAAACACACACACACACACGCAACACACACACAATCATTTAATCATTTTTAATTATTTAATTATTTTTTAAAAATCAGTGACACTTTAGCTGGGCAGGTCTAGATAGGTCTTCTTTGCTGGGACGTGTCTTTTTCTGTCCTGGAATACCCTAAACTTCACATTTTGGCAGCGTGAGTTTTCCCTTTGTGACTTTCTCCTTCTTCCCTTTTTTCCTCCTTCTTTGCAGAGAATGAGTAGCCACTGCGCCTTGCCCTGCACCATCAATGAGAAGATCTGCTCTTAGTAGAGCCCTGCTTTCCTGCTGAAGGCCCTGAAATCACCTGTGTTCCAGGCCACCCGCTGAGGATAAACAAAGCTTCCCTGATATGGGGAATTAGCTCAAGTGGTAGAGCACTTGCTTAGCATGCAAGAGGTAGTGGGATCGATGCCCACATCCTCCAAGCTTTATTATTTAGGTACCCAAACCTGAGTCAGTGTCTGAGAGCAAGACACTGCTCTCGGTGTCTTTAGTTCAAGACATAGGAGCAGCAACAATACAGGACTGGTGACAGCTTCCTGCTGGCATTCAGTATAGTGTAGATCTACTGTGTAATTAATTTTCTGTTTCTTCGAGGAGCTGTGAAACCAAGGGACATATAAAACTGCTCTTTTCTCCCTGTTTCTGCCTGCAGCTTGGTCCTAAATGTGAGACAATTGTGAAAAGTGGAGGACAGAGCCACCTGGTTAAATACAGCCCCGGCTTTCTGGTGAGAGGACTGAAACCAAGATGTGTCAAGTAACTAGAATGTGCCTGGACAGATACTGTAGAAAGCAAACCCATAAAGTTGTTCATGAGCTTGTGGACGCACCTGCCAGCTGTGAATAAGTGGCTCTAATCCCGAACAACTTACCTAAAAAGAGCCTGAGAGCTGAACTGAGCAATGGCCCACTTTCCAGTCCTCACTGACCACTGGGTTGCACACACTTTGGAGATCTCTGAACAGCAGTGTCAAGGCTTTCAAATAGAGTTATCTTTGAAACGACAACACATGGAAGTCTGGTTGGTACTTGGAGCTTAAATACAAGGCAATTGTGTGCCTGCAAAAACAAAAATAGCAATATTATCCTTAAGATTTCAACAAGACACAGTGTCTCATCACATAATCCAAAGAAGTCCAGGTTACAAGTCCCAAAATATTCCGCATTATGAAAAAACAGGGAGATCTTAATTCACATGGCAAAGAGAATCCTCGAATAACAATATTGAGAGGACACAGATGTCAAAATCATCTGACACATACATTAAAGCAGATATTATAACAATGCTCCTAGAATCGGGGATAACATTTGTGAAGTGAATGGAAAGTTGGAAAGTCTCACCAAATATTTCGAATATATAAACACCAATTTAAACTTAAGAATTAAAAAAATGTATTAACCAAAACTCTTAGGGGAAATAAAAAGCTTAATTGGAGGATCTCCATAATAGAATGCAGAAGACTAAGGAAAAAGTCAATGAACTTGAAAACAGAACACGAATACCTACATAATCTGAACTATAGAGAGAAAGGAGGATTTTATTGTCTCTGAACAGAGGCTCAGGCACAAACAAAAAATAACAAATCCAACATTCACATTATTGTAATCTGGAAAGAAGAGGACAAAGTGGTCTTTGTGGGATAAAACTTTGAACAATTAATAGCTGAAAATGGTTCAAATTTGTCAAAAGATATAAACCAGATTTTTAAAGTTCAGTAAATGTCAATCAGGATAAACCCAAAGAAACCCATAGCAAGGCATATCATAATCAAACTGCTGAAAACTAAGAAAATACAAAACAATTTTGAAAGCAGCCAAAGGGAAATGAAAGAGAAACTACTATATGAATGATTGTAGATTTCGCATCAGGAACCATAGGGGCCAGAAAAAATGTCATAACATTCGGTAAGTAACAAAAGAAAAAGACATATCGACCCAGAATGCTATGTGGAGCAAAAGTATCTTCCAGACATAAAGGCAAATGAATGCATTCTCAGTGGAAGGTAAGTAAATACATTCTCATTCTTAGGAAGACTGCTGGAAAAGAATTAGCAAAGATTTGAGATAAGAAAAATGATACCAGAAGGAAACTTAGAACATCATCAGTGAAGGAACAAAAGCAGAAATAGAAAATGTCTGGGTAGACATAACAGACTATTATTCTTCCCTTGAGTTCCTTAAGGTATGTTTGATGATTGAAAGCAAAAATTGTAACTTTATCAGAAGCAGTTGTCATTGTATCTAGATGTACTACATACATAAGATAAAAGGGTAAGTGTAATGGGACTAACTCTTGATGAAATTTCTTTATTCAACTTGAATGGTAAAATATTGATTCTAAGTATACTGTGAAAGGTTATATATGTATATGGTAAACCCTAGACCACCTACTAACAAGATTTAAATAAACCAAAACAAGAGAGAAAGAGGAACATAGATGAATTGAAACAAAGGGAAACAAGGTTAATACATTATTAAATAATAGACCTATCTAAAAACTTATCTATAATGACATTACATGTAAATAATCTAAATGCATTAATTAAAAACTAGAGATCATCAGAATGTGTTAAGAATAAATATGCTGACTAAAGAAAGCCACCTGCTATACACTTATATATAAGAATAAAAGTTATAGAGCAGATTGAAAGAAAAGAGTGGGAAAAGATACCTCATGCAAGCACTAATCAAAGACAGCTGTGGTGTATATATAAAAAAATCAGACAAAGTAGATTTGAAAGCAGAGAAACTTTTCAGGAATAATGAGGGCTGCTAAATAATTATGATTGTCAATTTTCCAGGGGAATATTGTCCCAAGTGTACATGAGAACACAGAGCTTCAAAACTCATAAACACAATTGGATACGCAAGGTAAAAACAGAAAAATCCAATTATAGTTGCCGACACTAACACTCCTCTCTCAGTAATTGGTAGACTTAGTAGAAAACAAATCAGCAAACATATTGGAGAATTAAACCATACCATCCAGTAATGGGCCTATTAACTTCATAATGCAAAATAAAAATTTAGGTAGAAGGCAAAGACAAAAGTTAAAAGAAAAGTAAAGATCATGTTATAACCAGGAAATTAAGAGTAGTCCAGCATATAGAAGAGTGCTATTATTGGAAGAGTTATTTAGTTATTTTGAGACATTTTTTGAAAGAGTTATTTAGCTGGAAATGACAGAAAGACTGAAAATGGTGAATCAGGAGGTGGATCTTCCCTTGTCCATATTTATTTTGTCTTTTTTTGAGGTCTAGGGTGTCTATACTTCCTCTGAATTACCTACAGTGTCTGGCACAGAGCACCTCCCCAGTGAATATGTATTAAATGAGTAGAAAGTAATTTATAGATTCAAAAGAATTGGGCAAGAATAATGTTCATTATTTGACAAATCCTTGAATGTAGTGTTTGAAGGAAGATAATAAGTCAAAGTTGACTTGAAAGGTAAGCCCAGGTCCAGACTCTTTTCTGTAATCCCAGCACTTTGAGAGGCCGAGATGGGCAGATCCCGTGACACCAGGAGTTTGAGACCAGCCTGGACAACACAGTGAAACCCTGTCTCTACAAAAAATACAAAAATTAGCCAGGTGTGGTGGTATGCATCTGTAGTTCCAGCTACTCAGGAGGCTGAGGTGGGAGGATCGCTTGAATCCGGAAGGCAGAGGTTGCAGTGAACAGAGATCGCACCGGTGCCTGGACAACAAAGTGAGACCCTGTCATAAAATAAAATAAAATAAAATAAAATAAAATAAAATAAAAAAGTTAAACCCAGGCCGGGAGGGGTAGCTCACACATGTAATCACCGCACTTTGGGAGGCTGAGGTGGGCGGATCACCTGAGGTCAGGAGTTTGAGACCAGCCTGGCCAACACGGTGAAACCCCGTCTCTACTAAAAATACAAAAATTAGCTGGGCGTGGTTGCAAGCACCTGTAGTCCCAGCTATTCAGGAGGCTGAGACAGGAGAATTACTTGAACACGGGAGACAGAGGTTGCCGTGAGCCAAGATCTCACCAGTGCAGTACAGCGTGGGTGACAGAGCGACACTCTGTCAAAAAAAAAAAAAAAAAAAGTCCAAAAAGTAAGTAAAGAGGAGGTTTGGAATTAGATATTTGGTGTATGAATGAATGGGCTAAAGTGCAAAAGAACAGGCAGAGTAACTGAGCTGGTACAGAGGAAAAAAGTCACACTTAAAATCTAAAAATATCTGCTTCTCAATTTGGGCTTTCCCACTTAGCAGCTTTGGCACCTTAGAAAGAACACTTAACTTACCTGAGCTTCTATTACTTCTAAAAAGTGCATAAAGTGCAGGCTAAGACATAGTTTTTTTTGGCAAAATTCAGTCAGACTACATCAAGTAAACTCCCTAAGTCTCCTAGTATAATTCATGGCACAAAAACTGGGGAAAAAACAGGGAGGATATGATTATAAGTTCAGTTTGTGTTTTTTGTTGAGTGAATGTCTCCAGTCATAGAGATGCAAGTGTAGATACACAGTAAGAGTAGTATGAACAGGAGACACCTTGGAAGGCTGTTTCTTCATTCAGTTGGTCATTCAATGAACTATCATGAATTGAGCACTACCTCTGTTTCTTATCAACAAAGGAGACTACAGAAAAGAAGAGTGACTAAGATCTCTGAAGAAGGGAAAAGCTAGATGACTGGGCCACAAGAGGAAAAAAAGCAGCAAGACAGTTACAATTGTTTCTGGTCCCTCAAGCCAGAAGGTCCTATCATTATGTGAATACTGGAAACGGGTGGACTCCACCTGTCCTGAGTGGGGAATTCTTCCAGTGCAGCACTGGCTGATAAGGAGTGATTTCCAAGTAGCATTGATTGTGTTCTTTAAAAGCTAGGAATTGATAAAGCAGCAGTGTGTGGGAAATGAGATTTAATAATCTGGATCTCAGCTCTTAGGAACAGTTGCTCTCTTAGAGCAGCAGGCCACCTGTCAATCTCGTATTCTGAAGGTCCTGAGTTTGAACATCAGACAAGGTACAGCTTTTGCCGCTCTTTCCGTTAAGGGAAATGAAATAGGTGTGATAAATAATGGAACACAAATGCTATGACATAATGATTTCAAGACAGTCCAAATATTAGCTTAAAATTTAAAAATGAGCTTTCCTTCCTTTCTTTCTCTTTCTTTCTTTCTTGCTTGCTTTCTTTCTTTCTTTCTTTCTTCCTTTCTTCTTTCTTTCTTTCTTTCTTTTTCTCTTTTTCCTTCTTTTGGCTTCTTAGTGGTTTGAATACAAGGTGTGGTGAAGAGATATAAATTACACAAGAAACTACAAGCTATGTCATATGTCTACCTCTCTAGCTGACAAGGGAAGCAGGGGAAATTTCTCTTCCAATTGTCTGCTCTGAAGGTCATCCAAACATAATTATCGGGTGGGGTGGGTGAACTCTTTTATTCTTTTAATCATCCAACAAATATTTCTCAAGCGCATACCTTGTTAAGAGACTGTTTTGGGTACAGTAATTCACAGTGAATAAAACACAGATATTCTCACCTTTGTGATACTACGTCATAGTTGCAAGGAGTGGGGAGAAACAGACAGGAAGCAAAGAAGAAAAATAAACAAGAAGTCATGTGATGATATCTACTGGGAGGGACTCATTAGGCAGTAAAGGACTCGGCAGTGTGGAGGTGACACATTCAGTTTTCAGTAGAAGAATCAGGGAAGTTGTCACTTTGAAGCTATCATTTAGCTTCCCTTTCTTTCAGTCTTCTTTCTTTACATGGGAAATAGGATTGTGGGATATTTTTGGGTGGATCACAGCACCTAGAGATGGATCTGATCAATAAGAACTGCTCAGTAAGCATTAGCTACTGCTTCGGTTGCCTTCCCCCTGTGGAGTGCTGGCCTCTTGGATTGAGCTTGCATCATAGGTGTTCAGTAGGAGCTTGCTTAGTGGATTTATAGGTTGAGGTCAGAACCCACTGCAATTCTCTTCCTGGAAAGAACAGGCTTCTCTTTAAGGTTTCATACAGACCCTGGGTGAGGAAAGAGCCCTAAATTGCTTGAAAAATTGAATGCTCTATGGGCAAAGCAAGAAGCCCTCCTATGGAAGGGCATCATTTGGGCATATATCAGGGTCTCAGTAAAAACACGAGTGCTCAGGAAGTCAAGATGGTTAAGCAGAGAATCTGACCAGAATGTTCATGGTGCAAAGAAATAATCTTGTTGGGGGTAGGATTACAACAACTGGGGAATTAGAATACAGGCTAAATGAGATTCAAAAATAATACAACAAGAATCAGGCACAAATCCTTCACTACTACATTCTTTTGTACAAATCCATTTTGCCTAGAAAATCGTACCTTACTATACATCCCTATTGTGTTTCTCCACCATCTATTTTACTTTTTAAACTTTATTTCATTTTTGTCATCACAGAAGCTTGTTGCTACAAAATAAATGAGCAAATCAGCCAATGGCAACAAAACTGCACTGATCTCTCTCCTTAGACCTTCAGAACATTTTCCTTAAAGGTGAACAATACTCCACGTTCAAGGACTTTTTCAGCACTATGTGCTAGAAACTATACTGACTGTTTATTAATTTTTATGTAAGTTGGTCGATATAGTTTCTCAGCTTCCCCAAGTATTATTACCACAGTATTATAGATGACACTGAAGCTCAGAGCAGTTAAACCATTTTGCTCAGATCACATAACTTTAAAGAGGGAAACCAGATATGGGAAGCAGATTTCTTTCTAAATGAAAAAATCATGAGCTCTTGCTTTCACTTAGCACATAGTCTCATCATCTGTTTTCTTCACACCAGCTCACTCACGTAACATTCATTCATTTACCAAATACAGATAAATGAGTGGATTTATTCTTGCATTCATCAGATACTAATTCAAAATCACTTCTGTGTCTGCTACACTGTGCTCAAGACTTCCCAGTGCCTTTGTCTCCTCTCCCTCAAATCTCTCCACCCAATGTCTTGACAAATACTGTAGATTCTTCCTGCATAACCTCTCCAGAATCTTTTCCTTCTGTTATCCATGCTACAGTGTTTATGGAGGATGTTTTCTTCCCCTATGAAGTGTGATGGGGGCTGAAGCTGCAGAAAGACTCATGCTGTTCACCTCAGGAGCTGACACAGTAAATGTGGATAAACCTCAGTCCTTTAATATCTTTATGACTTCTTTCCCAGTTACCCCAGCGAATTTACAGATTGAGGTTAAAACCACAACAGGATTATCTTCCTGGAAAGAATAGGCTTCCCTTTAAGGTTTCACATAGATACTGGGTGAGGAAGGAGCCCTAAATTGCTTGAAAAATTGAATGCTCTTTGGGCAAAGCAGGAAGCCTTGCTATGGAAGAGCATCATTTGAACATAAATCAGAGTCTCAGTACAAACAGAGTGCTCAGGACATCAAGATGGTTAACCAGAGAGCCTGGCCAGAATATCTGCGGTGGAGAGAAATGATCTTGTTGGGAGAAGGATGACAATAATTGGGGACTTAGAATAAAGGCTAAAAATGATTCAAAGAGAATGCAAAAAGAATCAGGCACACATCCTTTACTATACTCTGTTGTGCAAATCTCACCTTACTGTGTGTTTGTATTCTATTCCTCCACAATCTTTATTTTATTTTATTTTTATGTTCACAGAGATTTGTTGGTGCCAACTAAATGAGCCCAACAGCCAGTGACAACAGAACTGCACTAAAAAAAAGTCCCTCATCAGCTCTTGAGAGCAGGTTCCTTAAAGGTGAACAATATCTCACATACAAGGACTTTTTCAGCACCATGCATTAGAAATGGAAGTGAATGTTTATTATTTTTTGTATAAGTTGGTTGATACGGCTTTTCAGCTTCCCTCAGTATCATTATCCAAATTTTGTAGATGACACTAAAGCTCAGAGGAGTTAAACCATTTTCCTCAAATCACATAGCTTTAAATAGGAAAACCAGATATGAAAAGCAGATTTTTTTCTAAATTAAAAAAAAAAAAACTTGAGCTCTTGCTTTACCCTAGCACATAGTCTCACCATCTGTTTTCTCCACGCCAGGTCATTCATGTAACATTCATTCACATAACAAATACAAATAAATGAGTGGATTCATTCATCAGCTATTAATTCAGAATCTCTTTTGTGTCTACCACACTAGGCTCAAGACTTCCCAGTGTCTTTGTCTCCTCTCCCTCAAATCTCTCCACCCAATGTCTTGACAAATACTGTAGATCCTTCCTGCACAACATCACCAGAATGTCTTTCTTTCTTTTCATTCACCTCTGTCATCATCCATGCTATGGTGTTTATGGAGGATGTATTCTGCAGCAGGAAGTGTGATGGGCACTGACGCTGCAGAAAGACTCCTGCTGTCCACCTCGGGAGCTGACACGATAAATGCGGGTAAACCTCAATCCTTTAATATCTTTATGACTTCTTTCTCTTTCTCTTCAATTTCTATTTTCTCATGTTCAAGCTCTGACATTCAAAACTAAACACCTTTCTCTAACATGTTGCTTTAATTATTTAAGCATTCTGCCTGGGATTTTTTCAATTACTCTTGGGAGTTTTCATAAAACTCTCCCAACATATCTCCAAGTGGCCAGGCTTTTCAATCACTGCTTCCCTCCATGTGTATTTCACACACACACACACACACACACACACACAGCACTTAAATTGAACAGGTTTATTTCTTCACACAGGAATTCCTACAAACAGCCCAGTTTTCTCCACCATATGTCCACTCCTTCTCTGCATAGCTCAATTTTGATTCTTACACTCTAATATTTTACATATTCTTACACTCTGATATGATCTTGTCTCTTATTCTTTATGGCTCTGCTCTGTAATTTTGTTGTTGTTGTTCTGAGATATAGTTGGACATGTAACTTGTACATGACACACCTTAGCAAGGAGGCAACCTATATCTCAGATGCAAGTGAAAGAAGCACTCTCCAGAGGTTTCCTAAGGTAGTGGTCAGCACGCTGGCTTCATTCCTGAAAGGGCCTAGTTATGAAAACAACAGGAGCTTTTTGCCTTCCAGAAATCTGTACCATCTCAAAATCCCCAGAGAGTCTCAGCTACAAGGAACAAGTGATAATACTATCTCACTTTTATAAACACACACACACAACACACACACACACACAAAATCATTTAATCATTTTTAATTATTTAATCATTTTTTAAAAATCAGTGACACTTTAGATGGGCAGGTCTAGGCAGGGCCTCCTTTCCTGGAATGTGCCTTTTTCTGTCCCGGAATACCCTAAACTTGACATTTTGGCAGTGTGAGTTTTCCCTTTTTGACTTTGTCCTTGTTCCCTTTCCTCTTCCTTCTTTGCAGAGAATGAGTAGCCACTGCACCTTGCCCTGGGCCATCAGTGAGAAGATCTGCTCTTAGTAGAGCCCTGCTTTCCCGCTGAAGGCCCTGAAATCCCCTGTGTTCCAGGACACCCACTAAGGATCAATAAAGCTCCCCTGATGTGGGGGAATTAGCTCAAGTGGTAGAGCGCTTGCTTAGCATGCAAGAGGTAGTGGGATCGATGCCCACATTCTCCAAACTTTATTATTTAGACCCTGGGTCTCCAAACACTCAGGTCTCCAAACACAAGTCAGAGAACAGGATGCTGCTTTGGTTCAAGATGTAGGAGCAGCAACAATACAGGGCTGGTGACGGCTCCCTCCTGGCATTCAGTATAGTGTAGATCTACCGTGTAATTAATTTTCTGCTTCTTTGAGGAGCTGTGAAACCAAGGGACATAAACAATTGCTCTTTTCTCCCTGTTTCTGCCTGTAGCTTGAATGTGAGGCAACTGTGAAAAGTGCAGGGCAGAGCCACCTGGGTAAATACAGCCCTGGCTTTCTGGTGAGAGGACTGAAACCAGGATGTGTCAAGTAACTAGAATGTGCCTGGACAGATACTGTAGAAAGCAAACCCATAAAGTTGTTCATGAGCTTGTGGACGCACCTGCCAGCTGTGAATAAGTGGCTCTAATCCCAAACAACTTACCTAAAAAGAGCCTGAGGACTGAACTGAACAATGGTCCACTTTCCAGTCCTCACTGACCACTGGTTGCACACACTCCAGAGATCTCTCATCCGCAGTGTCAAGGCTTTCAAATAGAGTTATCTGTGAAACAACAACACATGGAAGTCTGGTTGGTACTTGGAGCTTAAATACAAGGCAATTGTGTGCCTGCAAAAACAAAAATAGCAATATTATCCTTAAGATTTCAACAAGACACAGTGTCTCATCACATAATCCAAAGAAGTCCAGGTTACAAGCCCCAAAATATTCAGCATTATGAAAAATCAGGGAGATCTTAATTCACATGGCAAAGAGAATCCTCGAATAACAATATTGAGAGGACACATATGTCAAAATCATCTGACACATACATTAAAGCAGTTATTATAACAATGCTCCTAGAATTACGGGATAGCATTCATGAAGTGAATGGAAAGTTGGAAAGTCTCACCAAATATTTGGAATATGTAAACACCAATTTAAACTTAAGAATTAAAAAAAGTATTAACCAAAACTATTAGGGGAAATAAAAAGCTTAATTGGATGATCTCAATAGCAGTATGCAGAAGACTAAGGAAAAAGTCAATGAACTTGAAAACGGAACAAGAATACCTACAGAATCTGACCTATAGAAAGAAAGGAGGATTTTATTGTCCCTGAACAGAGGCTCAGGGACAAATAAAAAATAACAAATCCAACATTCACATTATTGTAATCTGGAAACATTCACATTATTGTAAGAGGACAAAGAGGTCTTTGTGGGATAAAACTGAGAAGAATTAATGGCTGAAAATATATCAAATTTGTCAAAAGATATAAACCAGATTTTTAAAGTTCAGTAAATGTCAAGCAGGATAAACCAAAAGAAACCCATTGCAAGACATATCATAATCAAACTGCGGAAAATTAAGAAAACACAAAACAATTTTGAAAGCAGCCAAAGGGAAATGAAAGATAAAATACCAAATGAATGATTGTAGATTTCTCATCGGGAACCCAGGAGCCAGAAAAAAATGTCATAACATTCAGTAAATACCAAAGGAAAAATACATTATCAACGCAGAATGGTATGTGGAGCAAAAGTATCTTCCAGACATAAAGGCAAATAAATACATTCTCATTGGAAGGTAAATAAATACATTCTCAGTCCTAGCAAAACTGCTGGAAAAGAATTAGCAAAGGTTTGAGATAAGAAAAGTGATACCAGAAGGAAACTTAGAACATCATCAATGAAGGAACAAAAGCAGAAATAGAAAATGTCTGGGTAGACATAACAGACTATTATTCTTCTCTTGAGTTCCTTAAGGTATGTTTGATGGTTGAAAGCAAAAATTGTAACTTTATCTGATGCAGTTGTCATTGTATCTAGATGTACTACATACATAAGATAAAAGGGTAAATGTAATGGGACTAACTCTTGATGAAGTTTCTATATTCAACTTGAATGGTAAAATATTGATTCTAAGTATACTGTGAAAAGTTATATATGTATATGGTAATCCCTAGACCACTTACCAACCAGATTGAAATAAACCAAAACAAGATAGACAGAGGAACATAGAAGAATTAAAACAAAGGGAAAAAAGGTTAATAAATTATTAAATAATAGATCTATCTAAAAACTTATCTATAATAACATTATATGTAAATTATCTAAATGCATTAAGTAAAAACTAGAGATCATCAGAATGTGTTAAAAATAAATATGCTGACTAAAGAAAGCCACCTGCAATACACTTATAAATAAGAATAAAAGTTATAGAGCAGATTGAAAGAAAAGAGTGGGAAAAGATACCTCATGCAAGCGCTAATCAAAGACAGCTGTGGTGTATATATATAAAATCAGACAAAGTAGATTTGAAAGCAGAGAAACTTTTCAGGAATAATGAGGCCTCCTAAATAATTATGATTGTCAATTTTTCAGGAGAATATTGTCCCAAATGTATATGAGGACACAGAGCTTCAAAACTCATAAACAAAATTGGATACGCCAAGTAAAAATAGAAAAATCCAGTTATAGTTGCAGTCATTAACACTCCTCTCTCAGTAATTGGAAGATTTAGTAGAACACAAATCAACAGACATACTGGAGAATTGAACCATGCCATCCAGTAATGGACCTATCAATTTCATAATGCAAAATAAAAATTCAGGTAGAAAGCAAAGACACAAATTAAAAGAAAAGCAAGATCATGTTATAATGAGAAAATTAAGAGTAGTCCAGCATATAGAAGGGTGCTAACATTGAAAGAGTTTGAAATAGTGACTTAGTTATTTTGAAACATTTTTGAAGGCGTTATTTAGCTGGAAATGACAGAAAGACTGAAAATGGTGAATCTGGAGGTGGATCTTCCCTTGTCCATATTTATCTTGTCTTCGTTTGAGGTCTGGGGTGTCTGTACTTCCTCTGAATTACCTTATCTTACTAGAGTGTCTGGCACAGAGCATCTCCCCAGTGAATATGTACTAAATGAGTAGAAAGTAATTGATAGATTCAAAAGAGTTGTGCAAGAATAATGTTCATTATTTGACTAATCGCTGAATGTGGTGTTTCAAGGAAGACAATGAATCAAAGTTGACTTGAAAGGTAAGCCCAAGGCCAGACGTGGTGGCTCATTTCTGTAATCCCAGCACTTTGGGAGGCCGAGGTGGGCAGATCCCTTGACGCCAGGAGTTTGAGACCAGCCTAGGCAACACAGTGAAAACCTGTCTCTACAAAAAAAAACAAAAATTAGCCGGGTGTGGTGGTATGCATCTGTAGTTCCAGCTACTCAGGAGGCTGAGGTGGGAGGATCGCTTGAACTCAGGAGGTGGAGGTTGCAGTGAACAGAGAACGCACCGGTACCTGGACAACAAAGTGAGACCCTGTCATAAAATAAAATAGTTAAACCCAGGCCAGGAGGGGTGGCTCATGCCTGTAATCCCAGCACTTTGGAAGGCCAAGGTAGGCTGATCACGTGACGTCAGGAGGTTGAGACCAGCCTGGCCAACATGGTGAAACCCCGTCTCTACTAAAAATACAAAAATTAGCCAAGCGTGGTGGCAGGCACCTGTAGTCCCAGCTACTCTGGAGGCTGAGACAGGAGAATTACTAGAACCCGGGAGGCAGAGATTGCAGTGAGCCAAGATCTTACCATTGCACTGCAGCCTGGGCGACAGAGTGACACTCTGTCGGAAAAAAAAAAAAAAACGTTAAGCCCAAAAAGTAAGTAAGGAAGAGGTTTGGAATTAGATATTAGTTGTATGAATGAATGGGCCAAAGTGCAAAAGAACAGGCAGAATAACTGAGCTGGTACAGAGGGAAAAAATCACATTTAAAATCTAAAAATATCTGCTTCTTAGTTCAGGCTTTCCCACTTAGCAGCTTTGGCACCTTAGGAACACTTAACTTATCTGAGCCTCTATTACTTCTAAAAAGTGCATAAAGTGCAGACTAAGACATAGTTTTTTTGGCAAAATTCAGTCAGACTACATCAAGTAAACTCCCTAAGTCTCCTAGTATAATTCATGGCACAAAAAATTGGGGAAAAAACAGGGAGGATATGATTATAAGTTCAGTTTATGTTTTTTGTTGAGTGAATGTCTCCAGTCATAGAGATGCAAGTGTAGATACACAGTAAGAGTAGTATGAACGGGAGACACCTTGGAAGGCTATTTCTTCCTTCCTTCATTCAGTTGGTCACTCAGTGAACTATCATGAATTGAGCACCGCCTCTGTTTCTTATCAACAAAGGAGACTGCGGAAAAGAAGAGTGACTAAGATCTCTGAAGAAGGGAAAAGCTAGATGACTGGGCCACAAGAGGAAAAAAAGCAGCAAGACAGTTACAATTGTTTCTGGTCCCACTTTTATAAACACACACACACACACACACACACACACACACACACACACACAAAATCATTTAATCATTTTTAAGTATTTAATCATTTTTTAAAAATCTGTGATGCTTTACCTGGGCAGGTCTAGGCAGGTCCTCCTTTGCTGGGACGTGCCCTTTTCTGTCCCGGAATACTCTAAACTTGACATTTTGGCAGCGTGAAGTTTTCCTGTTGTGACTTTCTCCTTGTTCCCTTTTCTCCTCCTTCTTTGCAGAGAATGAGTAGCCACTGCTGTTTGCCCTGGCCCATCAATGAGAAGATCTGCTCTTAGAGCCCTGCTTTCCTGCTGAAGGCCCTGAAATCACCTGTGTTCCAGGCCACCCGCTAACAATAAATAATGCTCCCCTGACGTGGGGAATTAGCTCAAGTGGTAGAGCGCTTGCTTAGCATGTAAGAGGTAGTGGGATCGATGCCCACATTCTCCAAGCTTTATTATTTAGACATCGTGTCTCCAAACACTCAGGTCTCCAAACCCAAGTTAGTGTCTGAGAACAGGATGCTGCTTTGGTTCAAGACATAGGAACAGCAACAATACAGGGCTGGTGATGGCTCCCTCCTGGCATTCAGTATAGTGTAGATCTACCATGCAATTAATTCTCTGTTTCTTTGAGGAGCTGTGAAACCAAGGGACATATACAACTGCTCTTTTCTCCCTGTTTCTACCTGCAGCTTTGTCCTAAATGTGAGACAATTATGAAAAGTGCAGGGCAGAGCCACTTGGGTAAATACAGCCCCGGCTTTCTGCTCAGGGGACAGAGTTTGAGGCACTGCAGAGGAACCAGCCAAAGTATGAGACCCATATGTTGAGAGTGACAGAGTGTAAAGTTCAAAAAAATCAAAATATTTAAAGATTTATCATGGGTCTTGATGACATGATGGAATCTCTCTACTCTCTGGACTTATTATGTGTGGTAATAAATTTACTTTTTAAAAGCCAGTTGAGTGTTTTTAATGTTGTGGAGCTATTGCTAAGAGTTTCCTGAGGTTTTTCTAGTAATGTAGAGATCTTTGTGCTAAATATTTCATAAAGAAGTTTGGTGGGTTTTGTGTTCTAAATCCTAATCACTGGCATTAACTCAAACCAGCCATATAAAAGGTATGAAAAATGTCTGTCTGGCGTGCACTTGGTTCACTGAGCTTTTGCTTTCCTGTCAGCAAATTAGACATTCTCCTCACTTAGGAGGCCAACTTCTCAGCCACTGGCTCCAGCCTAGCCCTATGGTCTGTCAGTGGCTTTAGATTTAATTGACACATGCCCAGCCCCAACTCTCTCCTGCCTTAAGGATATAAGAGCCATTGTGAGCCGCAAAGTTATTATATCCAAGAACCCAGAAAACCACTTTTGTATATAGCAGTCCTCTGTTTTTTCATTTAAACATATGGGTTGGAATAGCATAGGATCATACACCTGTGAGCCTACCTGTTTTACAAGTTAAAACTTTTTCCTGATTCTTGCAAGCATTTTTTCTCACTCAACCCTACATGCATGTGTGCAGAATTTTAAGGTAAAATTAGTTTTTGTAGACACTGAATGTGCTGCCCTCAAGGAATATTACAATGGAGTAGGGAAGACAGTTGAGCAAACAGCTGTTGACAATTCTGATAAAAGTCACAATTGAGATGAATACTCTGTACACTAAAAGTACAGAAAGGAACACTACTCTTGAGAATGAGTAGCCTGATAGGATTTGCCAGTGTTTCTGTTATTTCATTTGTTCATACCGGTCCCTGACACCTGGTTTCCTTTTCAAGCAACAAAATCCTAAAATCTCCATCATCTGCTGCTTTCACGTTCCTCACCACTGAGGTCAAGGACCCGAGGCTGGCAGGAAATTGAACTAATGACACTTCAAGAAGACCATGAATCTTTTCATTTTTTTCAGCTGGAAAGCTGAGAGCAGACAAATGGCAGGGAGGCCAAGTGCTATCAACCACATTTAGAAATTTTATTTAATCTGCACATCTTTATTTGGTAGAAAGTTTTACAAATAAAATTTAACACAAAACAATTTTTTTGAAAAACCATGTTGACTTAAGCAGAGCCAATGATGCAAAGCATAATGCATCAGAAGATTCCTGATTCAACTGCTAGCTTGAAGTCGCCCCCTCCTTGTGTTCTGGAAAGATGGGGTGTTGTTTATCATCCACATATCAAAAAGTAAACAGAAAGCAGTATTTCCGAAACCTTTCCTTTATAAGGAGATCTTCATAAAACTTGCATTATTACTCTTGTTGGATCATAACACACCTGAGAAAGATTGGGTGGAGGAAGGTGAAGAAGGCTGGAAAAGATTTACAAGGGAATAAATCAAGAATCTGGTACAAATTGACTAATGGTATCTTCTGCATCAGCCCATTTCGAGTGAAAAGTCCCCCGTTTTAGAACTTTTGGCTCTTCGTTTTAATGCTCCCTCCTGAGAATTAACAAAAATTTTGATTACTCTGGGCACGCTACCTGATTAGCCCTGCTCCGCAAGGAGCAGTTATATATATATATAATCACACACACACACACACACACACACACACACACACACACATTTTTCAGGGAATCCTGCCTAATTTCTTCCGAAGTTCAGCTGTCTCAGTTCACACCAAACAAGTTACACGATTTCATAACGGATAGAGGACAGAAGCTTAAGGAGGGAGGGCCGAATGCACCGGGAACCCTAGTCAAGTGTAGGAAATCATCACGAGCGAGGCGAAGCAGGTCGCGGGAGACGAGACCTTCACTCAGGAACGGGGACGATGTGAATCGTGTTTCTATCGAGTGGCCGGGGGACCGGGTTGGGATCAGCCAGGAGGAGGTAGCCGCACAAGGCTTAGCTGGGTCTCCCGCGCAGACATCTCCTGGACAGCGACCCAGCGCCGCGCAGGCGCTCACGGCCCGGCTCCAGGGCTGCGGGTGGCGAGTCCCTGCCTGCCCGGCGCTCGCCCTCGGGGAAGGACCGACGCCTCGCGACGGCCGCGGACGCACCAGCGCAAGTGGTTCCTTGGAATCTCCCCATGTAATTCCACATGAGATTAAATTTTTAAAGCGCCTCATACTCGTGACCCATGGGTCAATGCCATCTAGCAACCATTCAGTGGCTGAATCCTCAGACAGGCACTCAGCATCCCCAGAGCCTAGGGGCATGCCATATGCCCCCACATAAAGATTTGTTGAATGAATGAAGGTGTCTAACTCCATTGTCTTGCCCTATTAAAGATGTATACTTTCTCTGCCTAGACCATTATGGTGATACCCTGACCTTCCTCATGATCTTTGCACTCAATTCTCAACTCTGTGCCCTATTGGAATGGTACTGAAATGCAAATTCAGTTACAGTCTCTCCTAAATTCATTTACCAGCAAACTTTGCTTACAGTGCTTAAACATTTTATCCTGACATTCAAAGCCCTTCATAAAAAGCTGGCCTCCCTCGCAGCTTTACTCCTGGAATTCAATCCTATGCACACTCTCAGAAAACAAAATCATTGTTAATTCACCTTCAAAACCTGTTGTTTTATTCTTCTGAGACTTTGCAAATACCTTTGAGCAAGGCATCTGGATAGCTCCTCATTTTTAAATGTAACTGTGGATACCACCTTGAGTGGAGATGGAAAGAAAAGGGAAGCTGAAGGATAATGGATTGTCAAAATTCATGCTTTCTCATTCTTGTCTGGTTTGATAATCAGTGCCTAGCAAGGAGTCAAAGAAGGTTTTCTTTATATATCTTCTAAATAACACAAAACCTAGCTCCGCATTAAAGCCTTAGAATTAGTTTCTGGGATTAATTAAAAAAGCAGCAGACTTCAGACTGTCATATTCAGATTCCCACAGATGTTGCAGCCACAGTGCAGAATACTAACCACTATAGGATCATGACAGGCCACTGGGAAAAGCTGATGACTTCTATTTATTACAAATTTGTCATGCCAATTGCCTTTTCATCAAACCAGTAAGAGCTCAAAAGGGCATACTTTATGATTACAAAGTAGAAATAACTTTGCAAAATCTTCATGGGTAGACAAATCTTGCTTGTTTTCACCTGTGGCTAATTATCTTGCTCATTCCAGAAAACCAGAAAGGCTCACAGCTTGCCATCTTATCTTGGTTTAAGAATTCTTTTTGAACTTACCCTGTGAAAGAAAACACACAGAAGAAAGCTTTCTCTCTGCATGTCACTGATTTCTGAACAGGAAAATATGAGAAAAGTATCATCATAACTGTAGACACTGGGTATAAACTGGGGGATCTAGATTGTCAGCTTTTCAAGAAGCTTATATTCTAGGGGAGAGATAGAAAATAAAACAATAATTTAATATGTTTTCCAATTTATTAAAAATTTTATTTAAAAGATGGAGAGAGAGACAGGACATGGATTCAGCTGGAGAGGTCAAAGAAGGGCTCTCTGAGACAGTGACATTTGAGTTGTGGCCTCAGTGTTGAAAATGAGTCCACTGTTCTGGGTCTGGAGCAAAAGTGGCGGAGTTCAGAGGCTGACAGCTGGGGTCTGGGCCTCTGCGGGCAGCCAGAAGACGAGCCAATAGAGTACCCCACTTACCAGACTGACGGCAGAGCCAAATATGAAAATGTTCTTTTTTCTCAAGCCTCGAGACTGCACACCAAAGTCCCAAGCAATCAAGGAAACTCCATTTCCAGTTCCTTGGTGTCTCTAAGGCATAGGCTCAAAGTGAAGCAGACTTTTCCTGAGGTGAAATGCAGAGACAGTCCCACTGCTCAGCTCAGTGTGGATCATGACCTTCCTGCCCTTCCCTTCTAGCTCACCCTCACCAGATTCTGAGGACTGATGAGGAAGGAATTGCTTTACAGCATTTTCTGCTGAGCATTTATTGCATGATTAGGTCAATCTCCAGCTCACTGAGCACTTACAGAAAAAAAATCTACCAGGTTTCATGTGTGACCTTGAAAATTGTCCTCATTTCTTCTGTTTGTAATTTAGTAGGTTATCCAGAGGAATTTTCCCTGGATGTTATTACATTAAACAGTAGACAGAGTACTGCAAAGGTGAGGCCCAAGGCAGATGGAAATAACCACAGTTAACTGCCTGCTGCCACATACACCCTATTCCTGATCTGCCTGTGAGACTTTTTTCTAAGGATTTAGTTTATGCCAAATGTTTCATTCCCTGACTCTGGCTTTCTCTCTGTCTGTCATCTCCAGTGTCAGATATCAGCCTTTCTTATTTTTGAGGCTAAATCTCCACATAAATCTCAGTCTCAATTAGCAAAAAGCTCTTCCCATCACCACTAAAATAACCTTATTTTGGGCCCAGAGTATGGGTAATGGATGTCTGCTCCAACCCTCTGTAATGCAGCCTGCATTCTCTTGGTTTTCTTTACCTTTTACAGTCCTTTACTTGGAGTGTTAGTGAAATAATTGCCAAGCCCAACCTGTACATGCCCAATGAAGAAAGAACCAAAAACCCGAACATCCATTACTATCTACATTTGAACCTCTGAATAAGTGGAATAGTTCTTCTATTTATCAGACATTAATTCAGAATCTCTTTTGTGTCTGCCACCCAGGTTCAAAACTCCCAATTGCCCTTGACTTCTCCTCCCTCAAATCTTTATACTTAGGGTTTTTATAGATACTGTAGAGCCTTCCTATACAACCTCTCCGGAATATTCTTTTCTCATTTGTCTGTTCCTTCATCCATTCTACAACATTTATTTAGAGTGTATTTTGAATTAGGCGCTGATGATGAAGAAAGACTCATGCTGTTGACCTCAGGACCTGACAGAATAAATGAGGATGAACCTGGATCCTTAATTTTTTTAATAATTTATTTCGCTTTCTCTCCAATTCCAACCTCTTTAAAATTCACAACTAAAATCCTCTTCCTAAAATGTTACTTCGATTACATAAGCCACCCGCCTGGAGTTAATCCTCTCCTCAATATATCTGCAAATGTCTAGGCTTTCCCAACACTATTTCCATCAATACGCATTTTACAAACATACACACACACCCCCACCAATTAAATAGGTATGTCCCACATACACACTAAAAGATTTCTATACCATCACTGTTCTTTCTGTCCTGTGTGCCATCTTCATCTTCATTTCTCAGCTATATCTATTTTTATTTCTTCTCTTCAATATGGCCTTGCCCCTTGCCACCTTTCTGTAATACATTTCTGGTTTTTTGCTATTCACTTATATGGTATGGTTATGTGACTACATATGAAATACATAAACAGGGATTGAAATTTAAGTTGTTATAAGTTTAAAATAGCCGGTTATAATTATATAATTATAAAATGTTTTAGGTAAACCTCACGATAACCACGAGACAAAAACCTATAGTAAATCCACAAAAGATAAAGAGAAACAAATAACAGCATACTACCACAGAAAATAATTCAATCACCAATCAAAACAGCAAGAGAGGAAGAAAGGAACAAAAAACCCTAAAAAACAACCAGAAAATACTTAACAAAATGTCAATACTACGTCCTTAACTGCCAATAATTGCCGTCATGTAAATGGATTAAATTCTTCAATATAAAGATATAGAATGGCTAACTGGATTTTTAAAAATATATCCCAAAAAAGACCCAACTATATGCTGCCTACAAGAAATTCACCTCACCTTTAAGGACACACAGATTGAAAGTGAAGAGATGGGAAAAGACATTCTGTGCAAATGGAAATGAAAAGAGAGCAGATATACTTATATCAGATAAAGTAGACAAAGTCAAAAATTGTGAAAAGAGAGAAAGGGGTCTTTATATTACGATAAAAAGGTCGATTCATCAACAGGATATAACAATTATCAATTTATATGCACCCAACATTGGAGCACCTAAATATAGAAAGCAAATATTCATAGATCTGAAGAAAGAGATAGACTGCAATAGAATAATATGAGGGGACTTCAGTCCCCCACTTTCAACTATGAACAGATCATCCAGAGAGAAAATCAATAGAAAATATTGGACTTGATATATACGTTAGACTAAATGGACCTAACAGACATATACAGGATATTCCACCCAACAACAGTAGAATGTCACTTCTATTTAACATGGTGCTGGAAGTCCTAGCCAGAATACACATTCTGGTCAGGTGCACATGAAACACTCTCCAGGACAGGCCATATATAAGGCCACAACATGAGTCTTAACAAATTTGAGAAGACTGAAATCATATCAAGTATCCTTTCTGGCCACAATGGCATGAAACAAGAAATCAACAACAGGAGGAATTTTTGAAAATTCACAACTATGTGGAAATTAAACAACATGCTCCTGAACAACCAATGGGTCAAAGAAGAAATCATAAGGGAAATTGAAAAATTACTTTGGGACAAATGAAAATGGAAATACAATATACCAAAATTTACAGGATACAAGAGCAGTTCTAAGAGAGTTTTCATCAAAAAAGACGAAAGATCACAAATAGACTACCTAGCATCCATTACACCTCAAGGACTGGAAAAACAATCAACTAAGCTAGTTACAAAGTTAGTAGGAAGACGGAAATGATAAAGATCAGAAGAAGTAAACAGAAGATAGAAAAAATAAAGAGATCAACCAAACTAAGAATTTTTTTTAAAGGTAAATAAAATTTACAAACCTTTAGCTAGACTGATTAAGAAAAAAAATGCAAAGACTCAAAATCAGAAATGTAATCAGAAATGAATTGAAGAGGTAACAACTGTTACCACAGAAATACAAAGGATTATTTAAAAACTACTACGAACAATTATATGCCAACAAATTGGATAACCTAAAAACAGGATAAATTCCTAGACACATGCAACTTGCAAGACAGAATCAGAAACTCTGAACAGAGCAAAAACAAGTAAGGAGATTAAATCAGTGATAAATCTACCATCAGAGAAAAGCCTAGGACCTGACAACTTCACTGCTGAATTTGATGAAACATTTAAAGAGGCAATACCAGTTCTTCTCGATCTCTTTCAAAAAACTGAAGTAGAGGAAATACTCCCAAACACATTTTACAAGGCCAGCATTACCATGAACCCATTGCCTGAGGAGAGCACTACAAAGAAAAAAAAAATTACAAACCAATATCCCTGATGAACATGTATGCAAATATACTCAACAAAATACTAGCAAATTGAATTCAACAGCACATTTAAACAATTATTTACCATGATCAAGCAGGATTTATCACAGGGATACAAAGATGGTTCAACTTATACAAATCTGTAAATGTGTGATCCACCGTATTAACGGAATGAAAGACAAAAACCATCTCATCATCTCAATAGATGCAGAGAAAGCATTTGACAAAATTTAACATTCCTTCATGATTAAAAACTCTCAAAAATTAGGTATAGAAGGAATGTACCTTAACACAATAGAGGCCTTTATAGGACAAACCCACATCTAACATCATACTCAGTGGGGAAAAAAATTGAAAGCTTTCCTTTTAAGATCAGGAATAAGACAAGGATATCCACTCTTGCCACTTCTATTTAACATAGTACTGGAAGTCCTAGCCAGAGCAATTAGGCAAGAGAAAGAAATAAAAGACATCCAAATTAGAAAGGAAGAAGTTAAATTGTCCCTGTTTGTAGATGACATAATCCTATATATAGAAAACCCTAAAAAACTCACCAAAAATCAAAACTGTTAGAAATAAAAAACAATTTCAGTACAGTTGCAGAATACAAAACAACATACAAAAATCAACATACAAAAGCTAGCATTTCTATACACTAATGGCAACCTAACCAAAATAAAAAATTGTAAAGATCCCATTTACAATAGCTACAAAAAATACTTAGAAATAAACTTAACCAAGGAGGTGAAAGGTCTGTATACTGAAAACTATTAAACACTGATGAAAGAAATTGAGGAAGACACAAATGGAAAGATATCCTGTGTTTATAGATTGGAAGAATTAATATTATTAAAATGTCCATACCCCCCCAAAGTGATCTACAGATTCAGCGCAATCTCTATCAAAATCCCAATGACATTTTTCACAGAAATAGGAAAAAAAAACCCTTAAAATTCATATGGAAGCACAAAAGGCCCCAAATAGCCAAAGCAATCTTGAGCAAAAACCAAACTGGAGGCATCATACTACCTGACTTTAAAAATATTCTACAAATGTATAGCAATCAAAACAGCATAGTACTGGTGGAAAAACAGACATATAAACCAGTGGAACAGAATAGAGAGGGCAGAAATAAATCCACACATTTATAGTCAATTAATTTTTGACAGACGTGCCTAGACACATAATGAGGAAAGGATAGTCTCTTCAATAAATGGTGTTGGGACAACTGGATATCTACATGCAGAAAAATGATAGGAGGCCCTTATCTCATACCATATACAAAAATCAACTAAAAATTGATTGAAGACAAACATAAGATGTGAGACTCTAAAACTTCTAGAAGAAAACATATGGGGAATGCTCCATAACATTGGTCTGTGCAATGATTTTTTGGATATGAACCCCCCCCAAAAGCAAAAAGACAAAAATAGATAAATAAGATTACATGAAACTAAAGAACTTCTGCACAGCTCCCCCCCCCCCAAAAAAAAATATCAACAGTGAAGAGACAACCGATAGATTGGGAGAAAATATTTGCAAACCATACTTCTGTAAGTGGTTGATATAAAAAATACATCAGGAACTCAACTCAATAGCAAGAAAACAAATAACCCAATTAAAACATGGAGAAAGGACCTTAATAGACATTTCTCAAAAGAAGACACATTGCCAACAGGCATATGAAAACTTGCTTAATGTCATTTATCATCAGGCACATGCAAATCAAAACCACACCTGTTAAAATGGCTGCTATCAAAAAGGCAAAAGATAACAGGTGTTGGCAAGAATGTGGAGAAAAGAGGATCCTTGTACGTTGTTGGTAGGAATGTAAATTAGTGCAGCTGTTTTGTACAGCAGTTCCTCAAAAAACTAAAAAGAGCACTATCATATGATCCAGCAATCCCACTTCCGGGTATATGTTCAAAAATCGGGCTATTGAAGAGATATCTGCACTCTCATGTTCATTGCAGAATTACTACTAAAGTAGCTGAATCAACCTAAGCGTCTATCAGCAGATGAATGTATAAAGAAAATATTACAACTGCACAATGAAATACTATTCAGTCTTTTAAAAAACAGAAATCCTGTCATTTTCGATGTCGATGAACCTGGAGGGCATTGTGTTAAGTGAAATAAGCCAGGCGCAGAAAGACAAATACTGCACGATCTCACTTAAATGTGAACTCTAAAAAAGTCAAACTCATCAAAGCAGAGAGTAGAATGGTAGTTACCAGGGGCTAGGGGAGGAGATGGGAGGTAGGAATGGAATTAGAGAGATGTTTGTCAAAGGACACAAAATTTCAGTTAAACAGGAGGAATAAGGTCAGATCTACTCTGCCGTATGGTGACTACAGTTAATAATAAGTGTATTCTGTACTTTATAATTGCTAAAAGAGTAGATTTAAGTGTTCCCATCACACACACACACTAAGTAATAGATACGTTAATTAGCTCGAGTTAACCATTCCACAATGTATACATATATGAAAACATCATGCTGTACATCATAAATATATACATTTTGTATTTGTCAACCAAAAAAATTGTAAAAACGAGTATTTAATGCTCATCTCAAAATATAAAAAGCCTGTGATGCAAAGGGTTTCTATGGTGTAGTCGTTACCACGCTGGCCTAACACATGGAAGGTCCTCTATTTGAAACTCAACGGAAAAAACAGGTTTCTCTGGTCTCCCAGAATCTGACCGGGAGTGGCCGCTTCTTCCCGGGAGTCCAGAGCTGCAAGGAACAAGTGATAATCCCGCCTCTTTTAAAAGAAAGATCGTCATCCTGGGATAGCTGTGCCAAATTAGCAGGCCGCTCTGGGCGGGCGCTCCCCAGCTGGGACGTGCTCGCTTCTCTCCCTGAAAATCTGGAACGTGAAATCTTACAGCACCAGACTTTTCCAGTGTCCACTTTCTCCTGGTTACGTTTTCCCCTCTCCCTCGCAGAGGAATAGCCATCATGCCCTTGCCCTTGGCCATTTTTGAGTAGACTCGCCTTAGGTCGAGTCCTGGTTCCCCATTAATAATCGAGACATTTCCTTTGTTCCGAGACGCAAGAAATGGTGGGTAGTCGCGCACATCTACTCCTGAATAAAGGAAAGGGCAGAAAGTCTTGCGGTAGGCGACGAATGAGCTCAAGTGGTAGAGTACTCGCTTAGCATGTGAGAGGTAGTGGGATCGATGTTGTCACTTGGGGCCGCATGTCCATACAGTACAACGTGGAGAACGGCTTCATTAGTCACCTGTCGAAGAAAACGAGGAAGTACCAGCCATCTTGAATGCTTCACTGGTAAAAGACCTATGGGCATAAAGAAACAGTGCTAATAATAGCCCCTAAAACGTTCAGTGGACAGTACCCATTTTCTAAGTTGTTTTCTCTTTATTCAGAGGAAAGAAGAGATCCCAAGAGGGTGGGATATACCCAATTGTTCCTTTTCTCTCCTTCCTGCAGCTTGACCCAAAATGCCAAAATGCAGCACAGCTCTGGAAAAGGCAGGGCAGAGCAGGATGAGTAAAACCCCAGCTTTCTTTCTGGTCAGGGCGCTGTAAAGTGGAGTTCCAAGTCACCGGAAAGTCCTGCTGAGAGTGTGGAAAGCAAACCCACAAGTGGTTTGTCAACTCACCGAGTGCACCCCTGAGTTGCGAATATGTAGCTGTAAGGAGCAAAACCAAATACAGAAAGCTTATTTTTTCCCAATTTAAAAAACATGTTTTGTGATTCTACTTTAGATATCTTGAATAGGCAAATTCATGTAGACAGAAAGAATAGAGGTTGTTGGGGAGAGGGAAATGTGGAGTTATTGTTTAATGGGTACAGAGTTGCTGTTTGGGATGCTGAGAAACTTCTGGAAATGGGTAGTGGTGATAGTTGCTCACATTGTAAATGTACTTAATGCCACTAAATTGAACACTTAGAATTTTAAATGTAAAATGGGTTAAGTATATTTCACCACAATAAGAAAACACAAACTCTTGTTCATTCTGTAATTTAGCACATAGTCTCATCATCTGTTTTTCTCCACACCAGCTCATCTGTTCATCCTTCTATTCATTTGACAAATACTTAGAAATGTCTAGATTTATTGTTCCATTCATCAGACATTAATTCAGGATCTCTTGTGTGCCACAGTGTCAAGACTTCTCCCTCAAATGTTTACACCAATATCTTGACAAATACCATAGATCTTTCCTGCACAGCCTCTCCAGAATGTTTTTCTTACCTTTCACTCGTGTTTCTCTTGCCCATTCTACCACGTTTATGGAGGACGTAGTCTGCACCACAAAGTATAATGGGCACTGGAGCTACGGAAAGACTCATGCTGTTCACTTCAGAAGCTGACGGAATAAATGTGAATAAACCTCAATTCTTTAATCTATTTATAACTTCTTTCCATTTCTCTTCAATTACAGTCTTCCTGTTCCCAAGCTCTTTGACATTCAACACTAAACACCTTTTTCTTAAATGTTAATTTGGTTATGTAAGCTGTCTGGAATTTTTTCAAGGGTTCTTAAGTCTCAATGTTTTCCCAATCATTATCTCCATGTGCACAGGCATTTCAATCACTACTTCCTTTCATTTTATAAACAGGCACACACACAAGCAGGCACACATGCACTTGTGCACTACACATCCCAAGTGAACAGGCATGTTTCCTCACACAGGAATTCCTACATCTATGCCTGTTCCTTCAAACTCATGTGCATTCGTCCTCATCTGCATCCTTCAAGGTTCATATTCATCCCTTTACTACAAGCTGATCTTTTAATCCCCATGGTTCTTGTCTGTAATACTTTTGTGATTTTTGCTGTTTTCTTATGTGATGTGAATATGTGAGTTCTATATGATGTAACTTAAAAAGACTTGAATGTAAGTATGTGTGTGTATATATATATAAATCTAACATAAATATATCCTATATATCTTAGAAATCTAAGATATATACATACCTTGAATATCTTAGATATATCTATCTTAGATTTAGGAAGTCTGAGGGTTTCCTCAGTGTAGTGTAGAGGTTATCTCACTCACTTGCCTAACACGAGATGAGGCCCTCAGATAGAAAGACAGATGTTATATAATTATAAAGCGTCTATTCACCGAAGGGACACAACTGTCCTAAATATGTCTGTTTCTGGCCACAGAGCTTCAAAACTTATGAACAAAATGGATAAACCAGAAAGAAAATAGAAAAATCCAATTACCGTTGCAGACATTAACACTCCTCTCTCAGTAATTGATAGATTCAGGAGAGAACAAATCAGCAAACATTTTAGAGAATAGGACAACACCATCCACCAATGGATCTAATAGACTTTATAAAGCAAAATCACAATTTATGTAGAAAGCCGAGCCAAAAAAATCAAAGAAAAGCAAGATCATATTATAAGTAGGAAATCACGAATGGTCAGAGTGCAGAAAAGTGACATTATTGAAACTGATATTTCTGAAACAATTACTTAAATAGCAGGAAGACTGATAACGGCAAATCTGTAAGTGAATCTTTCCTTGTCCATATGTATCCTGCTTTTTCTTGAGGTCTGGGCTGGCCAAATGTCTCCTGAAATTCCTGGGCCTACTACAGTGTCTGGCACAGAGCATCTCTCCAGCAAATATGTACTGAATGAGTAGAAAGGAACTGACGGATTCAGAAGAGACCTGCAAGAATAATGTTCAGTATTTGGCAAATCACTGAATGTGGTGTTTGAAGGAGGACAATGAGTCAAAGTTGACTTGGAAATCTAGGCCCAGGAGGAGGTTGAGAATTAGATATGTGGTATATGAATGAATGGACTACTGTGGAGAAAAACAGGCAGAGAAATAATGAGCAGGAGCAGAGAAAAGACTCACCTTTTGGAATCTAAAATAAATGTGCTTGTCAGTTCAGGCTTTGCCACCTAGCATCTCTGGCACCTTAGAAACAATAATTATCTGAGCCTCCATTACATCTAGAAAGTGCACATTAGGATACATCGTTTTGTTAGCGAAATTCAATTGGACTACGTAAACGCAAGAAATCTCGTAGTATACTTAATAGCACACAAGAAAAAACAAAGGGGTAAAAAACAAAGAGGGTGCCATTATAAGTATTTTGTGTATTTTTGTAGCGGCAATGTCTTCAGTCATGTAGATGCAAGTGGAGATATGAAGGAAGACAGTAGTATGATCAAGAGACAGGTTTGATGGCTATTTCTTCATTCATTTATCCAGGTGGTCAGTGAACTATCATGAACTGAGAACCTCCTGTCTCTTTTCAACAGAGGAGACCATGGAAAGTGTAAGAGTGACTAAGGTTTCTGAGGGAAGGAAAAGGGAAAACGAGCAGCAAAAGACAGGTACAATTGATCCTGGTAACGCAGAACCCAGACGGTCCTATGAAATACTGGAAAGGCGTAGACTCCTCTGGTCGTGGGTATGGAATCTTCCTAGTGCAGCGTTGATTGATACAGAGTAATTTTCAAGTAGGATTGATTGTAGTTTTTGAAAGCTGAAACCGTAAAGTAGGTGGGAAATACACTTCGACAAAATGAATGTTGCCCAAGCTCAACAGCAAGCCCTCTTAGCGCAGCTGGCAGCGCGTCAGTCTCATAATCTGAAGGTCCTGAGTTCAAGCCTCAGAGAGGGCATCACTTTTGCCAAAGAAGTTGGATACACTAAATATCGGAACGCAAATGCTATAGCAGATAAGGATTTGAAGACTGACCCAATATTTGTAGAAAATGGAAACATGATTTAAGTTTTCTTGTTTTTTCGACTTTCCAGTGGTTTGAGTAAAATGAGTGGTGAAAACAGAAGAGTAGATTACACCAGAAACTACAAGCTATGTCATATAATTGGTCTTTCTAGCTGACACAGGAAGCAGGGGAAATTTCTCTTCCAACTTCCCGCTCTCAGGGTCACCTCACACTAATTATTGGGTGGATGGGTGAAGTCATTTATTCTTTTAATCATCCAACAAATATTTCTTGAACACATATCTTGTTAAGAGACTGGGGTCAAGAGTGAATACAACGCAAACATTCCTACCTCTGTGAAACTACATCCTACTTGGGAGGAGTGGGGTGAAAGTGTATTCAGCACAAATATTCCTACTATTGCGAAACTACATCATACTTGGGAGGAGTGGGGAGAAACAGACAGGAAACAATCAAAACTATGTAAGACGTGATGTGACGATGTCTACTGTGAGGGAATCGCTAGGCAGTAAAGGGTTTGGGAATGTGGAGGTGGCACATTCAGCTTTCAGGAGGACACTCAGGGACTCTGTCACCTTGACAACTTTAGCCTTGCCTTCTTCTAGCCATCTTGCCGGAACACTTGTGCCCATGTTTTTCTAACACTGTCATAAGAGTACTTTTACCTATCAAGGCAACTGGGGGTTAGGAGAGCTTTTTGCCCAGAAGGCTAGTTGGCTTCCTTGGAAAACTGATGATACACGAGGACTGGGGTTGTCAATCCCTCACATGTTTCTTCATATGAAAAATGAGGACTGTGGGATTCTCTGGCTGGATCTCAGCACCTAGAGATGGATCTGGGCAATGGGAACTGCTCAGTATTAGCTACTGCTTTGGTTGCCTTCTCCCTGTGGAAAGCTGGCCTCTCACACTGAATTTGTATCATAGGCACTCATGAGGGTCTTGACTATATCAATATCTGATGGGAGACTTTAGTGCAGTTCTGTTGTCGTAGCTGATTTGCTCGTTTGGTAGCTAGCATCCAGCTTCTTGTGAACATTAAAATAAAATAAAATAATAAAATAAAATAAAATAGATTATGGAGGAATAGAATACAGATACATACTAAGGTATAATTTTCCAGACAAAATGGATTTGGATAAAAGAATCTAATTAAGAATTTGTGCATGGTTCTTTTAAAATTCCTTTGTTTTTGTTTTTGTTTTTGTTTTTGTTTTTTGCCTGTTTTTCAAGTCTCCAATTTTTGTCACCCGTCTCCCATCAGGTCAGAGAGATAGCCAATGGTCAGAAGCAATCTTCCAGCAACTGCCATAGCGCTTTCTCCTGCCTGCAGATGCCTCTTTTTAGTCAGCCTTTATGGGAAGTAGCAGCACCATCCGTTCCCAGAGAGCAAGCTCTGGAGTAGCTGAGCTAACCCCAGTTGCTAATCTGAGCTAATCCCAGTTACCCCAGTGGATTTACAGATTGAGGGTAGAACCCAGCAGGGTTCTCTTCTTGGAAAGAATAGGCTTCCCTCTAAGGTTTCACATAGATACTGGGTGAGGAAACAGCCCTAAATGGCTTCAGAAATTGAATGCTCTTTGGGCAAAGCAGGAAGCCCTGCTGTGGAAGAGCATCATTTGAGCATAAATCAGGTTATCAGGACAAACAGAGTGTTCAGGAGGTCTAGATGGTTAAGCAGAGAGCCTCATCAGAATATCCGTGGTGAAGAGAAACAATCTCGTTGGGAGAAGGATAACCATAATTGGGGACTTAGAATAAAGGCTAAAAATGATTCAAAGAGAATGCAAAAAGAATCAGGCACAAATCTTTACTATATTCTCTTGTGCAAATCTCACCTTACTATGTGTTTGTATTCTATTCCTCCACAATCTTTATTTTATTTTTATGTTCACAGAGACTTGCTGGTTCCAACTAAATGAGCACAACAGCCAGTGACAACAGAACTGCACTTAAATAGTCCCTCATCAGCTCTTGAGAGCAGATTCCTTAAAGGTGAACAATATTCCACATACAAGGACTTTTCAGCAGTATGCATTAGAAATGGAACTGAATGTTTATTATTCTTTATATAAGTTGGTTGATATGACTTTTCAGCTTCCCTCAGTAACATTATCTAAATTTTGTAGATGACAGTAAAGCTCAGAGGAGTTAAACCATTTTCCTCAAATCACGTAGCTTTAAACAGGAAAACCAGATATGAAAAGCAGATTTCTTTCTAAATTAAAAAACAAAAACAAAAAAACTTGAGCTCTTGCTTTACCCTAGCACATAGTCTCGCCATCTGTTTTCTCCACACCAGGTCATTCATGTAACATTCATTCACATAACAAATACAAATAAATGAGCGGATTCATTCATCAGATATTAATTCAGAATCTCTTTTGTGTCTACCACACTAGGCTCAAGACTTCCCAGTGTCTTTGTCTCCTCTCCCTCAAATCTCTCCACCCAATATCTTGACAAATAAAGTAGATCCTTCCTGTACAACGTCTCCAGAATCTTTTCTTCCTTTTCTTTCACCTCTGTCATCATTCATGCTACAGTGTTTATGGAGGATGTGTTCTGCAGCATGAAGTGTCGTGGGCACTAGCGCTGCAGAAAGACTTCTGCTGTCCACCTCAGGTGCTGACATGATAAATGTGGGTAAACCTCAATCCTTTGATATCTTTATGACTTCTTTCCCTTTCTCCCCAGTTCCTGTTTTCTCATGTTCAAGCTCTGACATTCAAAACTAAACACCTTTCTCTAACATGTTGCTTTAATTATTTAAGCATTCTGCCTGGGATATTTTCAATTAGTCATGGCATTTTTCATAAAACTCTCCCAATATATCTCCAAGTGGCCAGGCTTTTCAATCACTGCTTCCCTCCATGTGTGTTTCACACACACACACACACACACACTCTCCACTTAAATTGAACAGGTTTATTTCTTCACACAGGAATTCCTACAAACGGCCCGGTTTTCTCCACCATATGTCCACTCCTTCTCTGCATAGCTCAATTTTGATTCTTACACTATATTTTACATATTCTTACACTCTGATATGATCTTGTCTCTTATTCTTTACGGCTCTGCTCTGTAATTTTGTTGTTGTTGTTCTGAGATATAGTTGGACATGTAACTTATACATGACACACCTTAGCAAGGAGGCAACTCATATCTCAGATGTAAGTGAAAGAAGCACTCTCCAGGGGTTTCCTAGGGGAGTGGTCAGCACGCTGGCCTCATTGGTGAAACGGCCTAGTTACGAAAACAGCAGGAGCTTTTTGCCTTCCAGAAATCTGGACCATCTCACAACCCCTAGACAGTCTCAGCTACAAGGAAAAGTGATAATTCCATCCCACTTTTATAAACACACACACACAACACACACACACACACATAAAATCATTTAATCATTTTTAATCATTTAATCATTTTTTTAAAATCTCTGACACTTTAGCTGGGCAGGTCTAGACATGTCCTCCTTTGCTGGGATGTGCCTTTTTCTGTCCCGGAATACCCTAAACTTGACATTTTGGCAGCACGAGTTTTCCCTTTGTGACTTTCTCCTTGTTCCCTTTCTCCTCCTTCTTTGCAGAGAATGAGTAGCCACTGCGCCTTGCCCTGGGCCATCAGTGAGAAGATCTGCTCTTAGTAGAGCCCTGCTTTCCCGCTGAAGGCCCTGAAATCCCCTGTGTTCCAGGACACCCACTAAGGATCAATAAAGCTCCCCTGACGTGGGGAATTAGCTCAAGCGGTAGAGCGCTTGCTTAGCATGCAAGAGGTAGTGGGATCGATGCCCACATTCTCCAGGCTTTATTATTTGGACCTTGGGTCTCCAAACACTCAAGTATCCAAACCCAAGTTAGTGTCTGAGAGCAGGATGCTGCTTTGGTTCAAGACATAGGAGCAGCAACAATACAGGGCTGGTGATGGCTCCCTCCTGGCATTCAGTATAGTGTAGATCTACTGTGTAATTCATTTGCTGTTTCTTCAAGGAGCTGTGAAACCAAGGGACATATACAACTGTTCTTTTCTCCCTGTTTCTGCCTGCAGCTTGGTCCTAAACGTCAGACAATCGTGAAACGTGCAGGGCACAGCCACCTGGGTAAACACAGCCTCGGCTTTCTGCTCAGGGGACTGAAACCAGTATGTGTCAAGTAACTAGAATGTGCCTGGACAGATACTGTAGAAAGCAAACCCATAAAGTTGTTCATGAGCTTGTGGACACACCTGCCAGCTGTGAATAAGTGGCTCTAATCCCAAACAACTTACCTACAAAGAGCCTGAGAGCTGAACTGCGCAATGGCCCACTTTCCAGTCCTCACTGAAGTTGCACACACTCCGGAAATCTCTGAACAGTAGCGTAAAGGCTTTGCAAATAGAGTTATCTTTGAAACAACAACACGTGGAAGGCTGGTTGGTACTTGGAACTTGAATACAAGGCAATTTTGTGCCTGCAAAAACAAAAATAGCAATATTATTCTTAAGATTTCAACAAAACACAGTGTCTCATCACATAATCCAAAGAAGTCCAGGTTACAAGCCCCAAAATCTTCGGCATTATGAAAAAAACAGGGAGATCTTCATTCACATGGCAAAGAGACTCCTCGAATAACAATACTGAGAGGACACAGATGTCAAAATCATCTGACGCATACAGTGGAGCAGTTATGATAACAATGCTCCTAGAATTAGGGGATAACATTCGTGAAGTGAATGGAAAGTTGGAAAGTCTCAGCAAATATCTGGAATATATAAACACCAATCTTAAGCTTAAGAATTTAAAAAAATGTATTAACCAAAACTCTTAGGGGAAATAAGAAGCTTAACTGGATGATCTCAATAACAGAATGCAGATGACTAAGAAAAAGTCAACGAACTTGAAAACAGAACAAGAATACCTACATAATCTGAGCTATAGAGAGAAAGGAGTATTTCTGTAAATGAACAGAGGCTCAGGGACAAATTAAAAAATAGCAAATCTAACATTCACATTATTGTAATCTGAAAAGAAGAGGACATAGAGGTCTTTGTGGGATAAAACTTTGAAGAATTAATGGCTGAAAATGTATCAAATTTGTCAAAAGATATAAACCAGGTCTTTAAAGTTCAGCAAAGGTCAAGCAGGATAAACCCAAAGAAACCCAACCCATTTCAAGACGTATCATAATCAAACTGCTGAAAACGAGGAAAGTACAAAACAATCTTGAAAGCAGTCAAAGGAAAATGAAAAAGAAACTACCATATGAATGAGTGTAGATTTCTCATCAGGAACCATAGCGGCCAGAAAAAAATGTCATAATATTCAGTAAGTAACAAAAGAAAAAGACCTATCAACCCAGAATGCTATGTGGAGCAAAAGTATCTTTCAGATATAAAGGCAAATAAATGCATTCTCATTGGAAGGTAAGTCAATACATTCTCATTCTTAGCAAGAATGCTGGAAAAGAATTGGCAAAGATTTGAGATAAGAAAAGTGATACCAGAAGGAAACTTAGAACATCATCAATGAAGGAACGAAAGCAGAAATAGAAAATGTCTGGGTAGACATAACAGACTGTTCTTCTTCTCTTGAGTTCCTTAAGGTATGTTTGATGATTGAAAGCCAAAATTGTAACTTTATCAGAAGCAGTTGTCATTGTATCGAGATGTACTACATAGATAAGATAAAAGGGTAAGTGTAATGGGCCTAACTCTTGATGAAGTTTCTATATTCAACTTGAATGGTAAAATATTGATTCTAAGTATACTGTGAAAAGTTATATATGTATATGGTAATCCCTAGACCACTTACTAACCAGATTGAAATAAACCAAAACAAGATAGACAGAGGAACATAGAAGAATTAAAACAAAGGGAACAAAGGTTAATACATTATTAAATAGATCTATCTAAAAACTTATCTATATTAACATTACATGTAAATGATCTAAATCCTTAATTAAAAACTAGAGATCATCAGAATGTATTAAAAGTAAATATGCTGACTGTAAGAAAGCCACCTGCAATACACTTATATATCAGAATAAAAGTTATATAGCAGATTGAAGGAAAAGAGTGGGAAAGATACCTCATGCAAGCATTAATCAAAGACAGCTGTGGTGTATACATTAAAATCAGACAAAGTAGATTTGAAAGCAGAGAAACTTTTCAGGAATAATGAAGGCTGCTAAATAATTACGATTGTCCTTTCTCCAGGGAATACTGTTCCAAATGTATATGAGGACACAGATTTTCAAAACTCATAAACAAAATTAGATAAGCCAGGTAAAAATAGAAATATCCAATTTTAGTTGAAGACACTAAAACTCCTCTCTCAGTCATTGGTAGACTTAGTAGACAACAAATCAGCCAACATATTGGAGAACTGAACCACACCATCCACCAATGGATCTGATCAACTTCATAACGCAAAATAAAAATTTAGCCAGAAAGCAAAGACAAAAATTAAAAGTAAGATCATGTTATAACCAGGAAATTAAGAGTGGTCCATCATATAGAAGGGTGCTATTATTGAAAGAGTTTGAAATAGTGACTTAGTTATTTTGAAAGAGTTTTGAAGGCATTATTTAGCTGGAAATGACAGAAAGACTGAAAATGGTGAATCTGGAGGTGGATCTTCCCTCATCTATATTTATCTTGTCTTCTTTTGAGGTCTAGGGTGTCTATACTTCCTCTGAATTACCTGATCCTACTACAGTGTCTGGCACAGAGCATCTCCCCAGTGAATATGTACTAAATGAGTGGAAAGTAATTGATAGATTCAAAAGAGCTGTGCAAGAATAATGTTCATTATTTGGCAAATCATTGAATGTGGTGTTTGATGGAAGACAATGAATCAAAGTTGACTTGAAAGGTAAGCCCAAGGCCAGACGTGGTGGCTCATTTCTGTAATCCCAGCACTTTGGGAGGCCGAGGTGGGCAGATCCCTTGACGCCAGGAGTTTGAGACCAGCCTGGGCAACCCAGTGAAATCCTGTCTCTACAAAAAAAAAAACAAAAATTAGCCGGGTGTGGTGGTATGCATCTGTAGTTCCAGCTACTCAGGAGGCTGAGGTGGGAGCATCACTGGAACCCGGGAGGCGGAGGTTGCAGTGAACAGAGATCACACCAGTGCCCTGGCAGTAAAGTGACACCTTGTCTTAAAATGAAATGAAATGAAATGAAATAAAATAAAATAAAATATAAAAGTTAAGCCCAGGCCGGGCGCAGTGGCTCGCACCTGTAATCCCAGCACTTTGGGAGACCGAGGCAGGCGGATCACCTGAGGTCAGGAGTTTGAGACCAGCCTGGCCAACATGGTGGAACCCCGTCTCTACTAAAAATTCAAAAATTAGCGGGGCACCTGTAGTCCTAGCTACTCGGGAGGCTGAGGCAGAAGAATCACTTGAACCCAGGAGGCAGAGGTTGCAGTGAGCCAAGATTGTGCCACTACACTGCAGCCTGGGCAACAGAGTGAGACTCCAACTCAAAAAAAGTTTTTAAAAAAAAATTTTAAAAAAGTTAAGCCCAAAAGGTAAGTAAAGAGGAGGTCTGGAATTAGATATTTGGTGTATGAGTGAATGAGCTAAAGTGCAAAAGAATGGGCAGAATAACCGTGAGCTGGAGCAGAGGGAAAAAAATCACATGCAAAATCTAAAAATATCTGCTTCTCAATTCGGGCTTTCCCACTTAGCAGCTTTGGCACCTTAAAAAATAAAAACACTTCACCGGGCACGGTGGCTCACGCCTGTAATCCCAGCACTTTGGGAGGCCGAGGCGGGCGGATCAGGAGGTCAAGAGACAGAGACCATTCTGACTAACACGGTGAAACCCCGTCTCTACTGAAAAAATACAAAAAAATTAGCCGGGCATGGTGGCGGGTGCCTGTAGTCCCAGCTACTCGGGAGGCTGAGGCAGGAGAATGGCCTGAACCTGGGAGGCGGAGCTTGCAGTGAGCCCAGATCGGGCCACTGCACTCCAGACTGGGAGACAGAGCGAGACTCCGTCTCACAGAACAAACAAACAACAAACAACAAACAACAACAACAAAAACGCACTTAGCCTATCTGATTCTCTATTACTTCTAAAAAGTGCATACTAAGGCATAATTTTGTTGGCAAAAGTCAATCAGACTACATCAAGTAAACTCCCTAAGTCTCCTAGTATAATTCATGGCACAAAAATATGAGGAAAAACAGGGAGGATATGATTAAAAGTTTAGTTTGTATTTTTTGTTGAGTGAATGTCTCCAGTCATAGAGATGCAAGTGTAGATACACAGTAAGAGTAGTATGAATGGCAGACACCTTGGAAGGCTATTTCTTCCTGCCTTCATTCAGTTGGTCACTCAATGAACTATCATGAATTGAGCACTACCTCTGTTTCTTATCAACAAAGGAGACTACGGAAAGGAAGAGTGACTAAGATCTCTGAAGAAGGGAAAAGCTAGATGACTGGGCCACAAGAGGAAAAAAAGCAGCAAGACAGGTACAGTTGTGTCTGGTCCCTCAAGCCAGAAGGTCCTATCATTATGTGAATACTGGAAACGGGTGAACTCCACCTGTCCTGAGTGCAGCATTGACTGATAAGGAGTGATTTCCAAGTAGCATTGATTGTGTTCTTTAAAAGCTAGGAATTGATAAAGCAGCAGTGCGTGGGAAATGAGATTTAATAATCTGGATGTCACCTCTTAGGAACAGTTGCTCTCTTAGAGCAGCAGGCCACCTGTCAATCTCATATTCTGAAGGTCCTGAGTTTGAACATGAGACAAGGCACAGCTTATGCTGCTATTTCCATTAAGAGAAATGAAATAGGTGTGATAAATAATGGAACACAAATGCTATGAGATAATGATTTCAAGACAGACCAAATATTAGCTTAAAATTTAAAAGTGAGTTTTCTTTTTTTTCTTTCTTTCTTTTTCTTTCTTTCTTTCTTCCTTCCTTCCTTCCTTCCTTCCTTCCTTTTTCCTTCCTTCCTTCCTTCTTTCCTTCCTTCCTTCCTTCTTTCCTTTCCTTTCTCTGTCTGTCTTTATTTATTTTTTCCTTCTTTTGGCTTCTCAGTCGCTTGAGTACAAGGCGTGGTGAAGGCACATAAATTACACCAGAAACTGCAAGCTATGTCATATGTCTACCTCTCTAGCTGACAGGGGAGGCAGGGGAAATTTCTCTTCCAATTGCCTGCTCTGAAGGTCATCCAAACATAATTATGGGGTGGGGTGGGTAAAGTCTTTTATTCTTTTAATCGTCCAACAGATAGTTCTCAACACATATCTTGTTAAGAGACCGTTTTGGGTATAGCAATTCACAGTGAATAAAATACAGATATTCTCACCTTTGTGATACTACGTCAATGTTGGGGGGAGTGGGGAGAAAGAGACAGAAGCAAAAAAGAAAAATAAACAAGAAGTCATGTGATGTTATCTACTGGGAGGGAGTCATTAGGCAGTAAAGGACTCGGCAGTGTGGAGGTGACACATTCACTTTTCAGGAGAAGAATCAGGGAAGTTGTCACCTTGAAGATATGATTTAGCTTCCCTTTCTTCCAATAGTCTTTCTTTACATGGGAAATGAGGACTCTAGGATTCTCTGGCTGGATCTCAGCACCTAGAGATGGATCTGGGCAATAGGAACTGCGCAGTAAGCATTACCTACTGCTTTGGTTGCCTTCTCCCTGGCCTCCTGGATTGAGCTTGCATCGTACGTGTTCAGTAGGAACTTGCTTAGTGGATTTACAGGTTGAGGTTAGAACTCACCAGGATTCTCTTCCTGGAGAGAACAGGCTTCCCTCTAAGGTTTCATATAGACCCCGGGTGAGGAAAGAGCCCTAAATGGCTTGAAAAATTGAATGCTCTTTGGGCAAAGCAAGAAGCGCCACTATGGAAGGGCATCATTTGGGCATATATCAGGGTCTCAGTACAAAGATGAGTGCTCACGTGGTCAAGATGGTTAAGCAGAGAATCTCACCAGAATGTTCACGGTGCAAAGAAATAATCTTGTTGGGAGAAGGATCACAACAATTGGGGAATTAGAATACAGGCTAAATGAGATTCAAAAGTAATACAACAAGAATCAGGCACAAATCCTTTACTACTACATTCTTTTGTACAAATCCATTTTGCCTAGAAAATCATACCTTACTATGCATCCCTATTGTGTTTCTCCACCATCTATTTTACTTTTTAAACTTTATTTCATTTTTGTCATCACAGAAGCTTGTTGCTACAAAGTAAATGAGCAAATCAGCCAATGGCAACAAAACTGCACTGATCTCTCTCCTTAGACCTTCAGAACATTTTCCTTAAAGGTGAACAATACTCCACGTTCAAGAATTTTTCAGCTCTATGTGCTAGAAACTATACTGACTGTTTATTAATTTTTATGTAAGTTGGTCGATATAGTTTTTCAGCTTCCCCAAGTATTATTACCCTAGTGTTACAGATGACACTGAAGCTCAGAGCAGTTAAACCATTTTCCTTAGATCACATAACTTTAAAGAGGGAAACCAGATATGAAAAGCAGATTTCTTTCTCAATGAAAAAATCACAAGCTCTTGCTTTAGTCTAGCACATAGTCTTATCATCTGTTTTCTTCACACCAGCTCACTCATGTAACATTCATTCATTTACCAAATACAGATAAATGAGTGGATTTATTCTTGCATCGATCAGATATGAATTCAAAATCTCTTCTGTGTCTGCCACACCGGGCTCAAGACTTGCCAGTGCCTTTGTCTCCTCTCCCTCAAATCTCTCCACCCAATGTCTTGACAAATACTGTAGATCCTTCCTGCATAAACTCTGCAGAATCTTTTTCTTCTGTTTTACTCACCTCCTTCTTTATCCATGCTATGACGTTCATGGAGGATGTTTTCTTCACCATGAAGTGTGAAGGGGATTGAAGCTGCAGAAAGACTCATGCTGTTCACCTCAGGAACTGACACAGTCAACGTGGATAAATCTCAATCCTTTAATATCTTTATGACTTCTTTCTCTTTCTCCCCAGATCCAGTTTTTCCATTTCCAAGTTCTTTGACATTTAAAACTAAAAACCTTTCCCTAAAATGCTGCTTTTCTACCTGGAATTTTTTCAATGAGTCTTTAGCTTTTATAATATTCTCCCAACATATCTCCAAGCATCCAGGCTTTTCAATCACTACTTCCCTCTGTGTATATTTTACACACACACACACACACACACACACACACACGCCACTTAAATTGAACAGGCATATTTCTTTACACAGGAATTCCTACAAACATTCCACCCTATACCTACCCTAGGTTTTCTCCACCCTATGTCCACTCTTTCTCTGCATTGCTGAATGTGTTTTCTTTATTCTTTCACTCTGATATGATCTTTGTCTCTTATTCTTTATGCCTCTTATCTGCATTTTTTTGTTATTATTGTTCTGCCATGCAGTTGGATATGTAACTTTTACATGACACACCTTAGCAAGAAGACAACACATGTCTCATATGTAAGTAAGAAAAACACTCTCCAGGGATTTCCTGGTGTAGTGCTCAGCACCCTGGCCTCATTCCTGAAAGTCCCTCGGTGTGGAAAAAGCAGGAGCTCTTTGCCTTCCAGAAATCTGCATCATCCCACAGCCTCAGCTACAAGAAACAAGTGACAATGCCATCTCTTTTCTTTTAAAAAAATCATTTAAGCATCCTGAGATATCTGTGACACATTAGCTGGGCAGGGTCCTTCTGTGGGACATGTCATTTTCCGTCTCGGAATATGTGAAACTTGACATTTTGGCAACACCAGAGTTTTCCCTTTGTGACTTTCTCCTTGTTCCCTTTTCTCCTCCCTCCTCACAGAGAATAAGTACCCACTGCACTCTTGCCCTGGGCCATCAATGAGAAGATCTGCTCTTAGTGGAGCCCTGCTTTCGCGGTGAAGGCCTTGAAGTCGCGTGTGTTCTAGACTGCCCACTAAGGATGAAAAAAGATGCTGTGAGATGAAGAAGTAGCTCAAGTGGTGGAGTGCTCGCTTAGCATGTGAGAGGTAGTGGGATTGATGCCCACATTCTCCAGGTTTCACTAGTCGGACCTCAGGTCTCCAGGTTACAGTGGAAAAAAATATGTGTTAGACACTGATCTCAGAAAACAGTAGGTTAGACACTGATCTCAGTAGCAGCCTGGACACTTCTTTGGCTCATTATGTAAGGGCAGCAACAATACGGGCTTGACTAAGATTCTACTGGTATGTGGTATAGTATAGATCTATCGATGTGTAATTAGTTTTCTGTTTCTTTGAGGAGCTGTGATACAAAGGGACATATCCAGTTGCACTTATTCTCCCTGTTTCCTCCTGCAGCTTGGTCCTAAATGCAGCATAATTATGGAAAGCGCAGGGCAGAGCCACTCAGGTAAATACAGCCCCAGCTTTCTGATCGGGAGACCGAAACTAGGAGTTGCCAAGTAACCAGGAAAGACACTGTGGAGAGCAAACCTGTCAAGTTGTATGTGAACTCCTGGATGCGCCTGTGAGCTGTGAATAAGTGGCTCTGATCAAAGACAACTTATCTAAAAAGAGCCTGAGAATCGAACTAAGTGATAGCCTACTTTCCAGTCCTCACTGGCCACTGGGTTGCACATACTCCAGAGTCTCTGAATAGCAGTGTTAAGGCTTTGAAAATAGAATGGACTTTGAAACTACAACACACAAGGCTGGCTGGTTATTGGAACTTGAACACAAGGCAATCACGAGCCTGCAAAAACAAAAATAGCAATATTATCCTTAAGATTTCAACAAGACACAGTGTCTCATCACATAATGCAAAGTACAACCCCAAAATATTCAGCATATGAAGAACCAGGACAATCTTAATTCACTTGGCAAAGAGAATCCTCGAATAACAATACTGAGAAGACACAGATGTTACAATCATCTGACACATACTTTTACACAGTTATTACAACAATGCTCCATGAATGAAAGGATAACACTCTTGAAGTGAATGGAAAGTTGGGAAGTCTTAGCAAGTATCAGGAAGCTCTAAACACTGATTTTAAACTTAAAAATTAAAAAATGTATTCATCAAAACTATTAGGAGAAAAAAAGCTTCAATGGGTTATTTCAATAACAAAATTGAGACACTCAGAATAAAGTCAATGAACTTGAAAACAGAACAAAAATACCAACCTAACCTGAACAACAGAGAAAAAGGAGTGCTTTTGCAAATGAACAACAGCCTCCGGGACAAACAGAAAAATAAGAAAAATCTAACACATCATTGTAATCCTGCAGGAAGAAGAGAAAGAGGTCCTCCAGAAAGAAAACTCCGAAGAATTAATGGCTGAAAACATATCAGATTTGTCAAAACACTTTAGAAGTTCAATAAATGTCAAGTAGGTTAAACCCAAAGAAATCCATACCCAGACACATCATAATCAAACTGCTGAAAACTAAGGAAAACCATAAAAATCTTGAAGGCAGCCAAATGAAAATAAAAGGGAAACTGCCACTTGAATGACTGTGGACTTCTCATCAGAAACCATAGGGGCCCAAGGAAACATTTACTAAATACCAAAAGAAAAGACCTGTCAACCCAGAATGCTATGTAGAGCAAAAATATCTTTCAGACTAAAGGTAAATAAATACATTCTCACAGGAAGGTAAACTGAGAGAATTCATTGCTGGTAGAACTGCTGGACAAGAATTAGCAAAGATTTAAGATGAGAAAAATGATACCAGAAGGAGACAGGACACCATCAGTGAAGGAACGAAAGCCGAAATAGAAAATGTCTGGGTAGACATTACAGACTATTATTCTTCTCTTGAGTTCCTTAAGGTATGTTTCATGATTGAAAGCAAAAATTGTAACTTTATCTGATGCAGTTGTCATTGTATCTAGATGTGCTACATACATAACATAAAAGGGTAAAGGTAAAGGGCCTAACTGCTGATGAAGTTTCTATATTCAACTTGAATGGTAAAATATTGATTCTACGTATACTGTGAAAGGTTATATATGTATATGGTGATCCCTAGACCGCTTAGGAACCAGATTTAAATAAACCAAAATAAACTAGGAAGAAGAACATAGAAGAATTAAGACAAGGGGAACAAATGATTAATAAATTATTAAAAAGTAGATCTATCGGCTGGGCACGGCGTCTCACGCCTGTAATCCCAGCACTTTGGGAGGCCGAGGTGGCTGGATCACCTGATGTCAGGAGTTTGAGACCAGCCTGGTCAGCATGGTGAAACCCTGTCTCTACTAAAAATACAAAAAATTAGCCAGGCATGAAGCCGGGTGCCTGTAATCCCGGCTACTTGGGAGGCTGAGACAGGAGAATCACTTGAACCTGGGAGGCAGAGGTTGCAGTGAGGGGAGATTGCACCATGGCACTCCAGCCTGGGTGACAAGAGCAAGACTCCATCTCAGAAAGAAAAACAATAGATCTACCTAAAAACTTATCTATAAAAACATTAAATGTAAATGATCTAAAACAATGAATTGAAAACCAGAAATTGTCAGAATGTATTATAAATAAATATGCTGACTACAGGAAAGTCACTAGTAATATACTTATATGTGAGATTAAAAGTTATATAGCATATTGAAAGTAAAGAATGGGAAAAGATATGTCATTTAGGCATTACTCAAAGAAAGCTGTGGTGGATATATTCAAATCAGACAAACCAGATTTTAAATTGTAGAAAACTTCCAGGGATAAAGGGGGCTGTTACATAATTAGAGGTGTCAACACACCAGAGAAATAATGTCCCAAATGCATATAAGGACACAGGGCTTCAAAACTCGTAAGCAAAATTGGATAATCCAGATAAAAATAAAAAAATCCAATTACATTTGCAGATGTTAACAGTCCCCTCTCAGTAACTGATAGATCCAGTAGACAATAAATCAGTAAACACATTTGAGACCTGAACAACATCCATACAGCAATGGATCTAATCAATCAACTTTCTACAGCAAAATCACAATTTGGGTAGAAAGAAGAGAAAAAAAATAAAAGAAAAACAAGATCATGCTATAACTAGGAAATCAGGAATGTTCAGAGTGCAAAAGAGTGATATATTGAAACTGACATTTTTGAAAGGGTTATTTAGCTGTAAATGACATGTCACGGAGACTGAAATCGTAAAACTGGACGTGGATCTTCCCTTCTCCATATTTGTCCTGCCTTCTCTTGAGGTCTGGGCTGCTCGAATCTTTAGAATCTCCTGAATTTACTACAGTGTCTGGCACAGAGCATCTTCCCTGTGAATGTGTACTGAATCAATGGAAAGGAATTGACAGGTTCAAAAATGTTGTGCAGGAATAATGTTTACTATTTGACAAATCACTGGATGTGGTGTTTGAAGGAGAAAAATGTGTCAAAAGTTGACTTGGAAACAAAGCCCAAAAGGTAAGTGAAGGGGATTTGGGGAATGAGATATTTGGTGTGTGAATGAATGGGGTGCTGTGGAGAGGAGTAGGGAGTAAGATTTTGAACTGGAGCAGAGAAAGAATCACGTTTTAAAATCTAAAACATCTTCTCAGTTCAAGCTTTGACACTTAGCAGCTCTGGCACCTTGGAAACAAAACTTATCTGAGGTTCCATTACTTCTAGAAAGTCCAGATTAGGACACATAGTTTTGTTGGTGAAACTCTATTGGACTACGTGAAGTAAATTCAATAAATCTCTTAGTATAATTAATGGCATACAAGATTTGCTTTACACTTTTTGTAGCAGGATTGTCTCCAGTCGTGTAGATGCAAGTGGAGATAGAGAGTAAGACACAGTAGTATGGACAGGAGACACGTTTAAAGACTATTTTTTCATTCCTTCATTCGTTCAGTTGGTCAGTCAGTGAACTATTATGGACTGAACATGTCCTGTGTGTCTTTTCAAAAAAGGACACCATAGGAGGTGTAAGAGTGATTAAGATCTCTGAAGGAGGGAGAAGTCAGATCACTGGGCCACAAGAGGGAAAAAGTCAGCAAAACAGGTACAATCGTTCTTGGCCTCTTGCCTCAAGATGGTCGTCTTGTTAGATGAATACTAGAAATGGGTAGATTCCACCTGTCCTGAGGATAAAATTCTTTGGGTGCAGGATTGGCTGATAAAGAGTGATTTCCAAGCACCATTGATTGTGTTCTTTGAAAGTTAGGAACTGATAAAGCAGCAGTGCTTGGGAAAATAGCATGTGGGATGTCAACTCTTGGGTGAGAACTGCCCTCTTTCTGCAGCAGGCCACACATCAATCTCATAATCTAAAGGTTTTGAGTTTGAACATCAGAGAGGATACAGTTTTTGCTGCTATTTCAGTTGAGGGAAACAAAATGGGTGCACTAAATAATGAAATGCAAAGGCTATGAGATAACAGTTTGAAGACTGACTCAACATTAGCTTAGAATGGAAAAGTGATTTAGGTTTTTTGGTTTTTGTTGTTGTTGTTGTTGTTTGTTTGTTTGTTTTTTGGCTTGTCAGTGGTTTGAGTAAAATGAGTGGTAAAGGGATATAGATTACAGAAGAAACTGCAAGCTATATCATATAATTGGTCTTTCTCACTAGCTGATGGAAGAAACGGGAAATTTTTTGTCGAGCTTTCTGCTCTCAAGGTTACCCAATTGTAATTATGAGGTGAGTGGGTGAAGTCATTCATTCTTTTATCCTACATGTATTTCTCGAGCACGTATCTTGTTAAGAGACTGTTCGGGGTACAGCCATTCAACAGTGAAAAAACGCATATATTCTTCACCTTTGCGAAGCTACTTTCTAGTTGATAGGGGTGAGGAGAAACAGATCAGAAGCAAACAAGAAAAATACATAAGATGTTATGTGACAACGTCTACTGGGAAGGAATACCATAGGCAGTAAGGGACTTGGGAGTGTGGAGATGGCCCATTCAGAAGCTTTTAGGAGCGGAATCTGAGAAGTTGTCACCTTGAAGACATCCTTTACCCACCCTCCACCTGCTCCCCACTCCCCACTCCTGCTCCTTCCTTCAATCATCTTTCTTCACGTGGGAAATGAGGACTGTGGGATTCTCTGGCTGGATCCCAGCACCTAGAGAGGGATCTGATCAATAAGAACTGCTCAGTAAGCATTACCTATTGCTTTGGTTGCCTTCCCCTTGCGGAATGCTGGCCTCTTGGATTGAGCTTGCATCATAGGTGTTCAGTAGGAGCTTGCTTAGTGGATTTACAGGTTGAGGTTAGAACTCACCGGGATTCTCTTCCTGGAAAGAACAGGCTTCCCTCTAAGGTTTCACATAGACCCCGAGTGAGGAAAGAGCCCTAAATTGCTTGAAAAATTGATTGCTCTTTGGGCAAAACAAGAAACCCTCCTATGGAAGTGCATCATTTGGGCATATATCGGGGTCTCAGTACAAAGATGAGTGCTCAAGAGGTCAAGATGCTTAAGCAGAGAATCTGACCAGAATGTTCGTGGTACAGAGAAACAGTCTTGTTGGGAGAAGGATGACAATTGAGGCCTTGGAATATAAGCTAAATAAGCTTCGAAGGGAATACAAAAAAGAATCAGGCACAAATCCTTTACTACATTATTTTGTACAACTCAGTTTTTGCCTAGAAAATCACACCTTACTTTGCATCCCTATTGTGTTCCTCCACCATCTATTTTATTTTTTAAGCGTTATTTCATTTTTATGTTCACAGAAGCTTGTTGCTACAACTAAATGAGCAAAACAGCCAGTAGCAACAGAAATGCGTTACTATCTCTCCTCAGACCTTGAAAGCATTTTCCTTAAAGGTGAACGATATTCCACATACAAGGAGGTTTTCAGCACTATGTGCTAGAAATTATACTGAATGTTTCTTAATTTTTACGTAAGTCGGTCAATATAGTTTTTCAGCTTCCCCAAGTATTATTACCCCAGTGTTATAAATGACACTGAAGTAAAGGGCATATCACTCTCTTTATTTGGTGTAGGTGTGTCTGCTTACAGCTAAGGATTTCCTAAATTATAGTTTTGTAAACATTAGTTCTAAATCATTGTGATCACTTGAATTTTGAAAATGTCAAAACCAATCACATTAATGTAATAGAAAATAGAGGTTTGAGGTGCATTGGCTCACTGTTTTATTTACTATGGATCAGTGGAGTAGAAATTCCCATCGCGGAAGAGGGTTCATTCCTGTCTCTCAGCCTCAGCAAAGTTAAACATTTCAGACCTTGCCTGACTTTGGATCTATTGCGCATGCTCTGTCGTTTACCACTATCCAGTCCTGGGGGCATATAGAGCCACTCAGAGCCTTAGAGGTACGTTCAGTGAAATGGAGCCAATCACCATATAGTGTAGCCTATTGTTCGTCTGACCAAAATGCGCTATGTTGCGATAGCGTGGATTCTACAGACCCGTGAAGCCCATTTGGACCACAAGACACTCTTTCCACCATGCCTGCACACCTATCCTTCACTCTTCATTGGCTCATGCAGACTTTTGAAAGTATTTAGCAATAAGCATCCTACCCCCAAGAAGCTTATGATCTCATGGAGAAGATGGCCAAGCAACAGACAATCCCAACATGGTGAATGCCGCTAAAACAAATGCGTACCTGGATCTCCGTGAGTGCTAGGAGGAAAGCAACCCAAACTCAGAAAAGTAGGAGAGGTGTCAGGGAAGACATTTTCCAGAAGATGGTATCGTGTCTAACAAAGCCGTGAGACGAGCAAAGAGGAGGTGAAAGGCTCAGCGTTCTATGGGGACATTTCCTTAAGTCCAGTATCTCTAGAGTTGAGTGAGGGAAGCTAAAAGAGAGGAAATAGAAATGAAAAATGGGAGTTCTTGAGAGGCTTTACTTACCCTGCACAAGCCAAGGACAGGTCTGCGGGAAGTAAGCAGATGCACAGTTAGGAAAGCCCATATCAGGAGTTAGTCACGACAGAGAAAGATTTGTACACTTTGGAAATCGTAAAAGAATGAAAAGCCCAGGTTCTTATTTCCGTGTTTTCGCCTCTGTTTTTCACGTTCCTCCCGGGTTTCAATTTCTTTCTGGAATCTTAGCTCTCTTCGTCATCTGCTCTTGTAGGAACACTAAACTGCAAACGCAACCCTACGATTCAGCGAACTACTACGTCCTATCAAGATTACTGGGTACAAATACATTTACGTTCGTGTTCTCTTGTGACTTTCTGTATCACTGCCCACAGTTGCTACTGTGAAACAAGCATTAGAAGTCTGTGTAGATTGCTGGGTTCACACACATTTACATTCTTTTTCTCTTGTGAGCTTTGACGTGGCTACACATAATTGTTACTGTGAAATAAACGTTAGAAAAGCCCGTGGCCCGTACGGGGATCGAACCCGCGACCTTGGCGTTATTAGCACCACGCTCTAACCAACTGAGCTAACCGGCCCCGCTGGGGAGAACGGACCCTACCTCTCTTGAGAAGTTTAAAGGCGAACGTTATTCAAATCACCAAAGAAACTTTTCTGAAGTTCTTGGAGTTGGAAAGAACCTACGATCTTTGCTAACTTGGTTACGATCCTCGGCAAATTTCTTCTAACCTGGAAATTTCAGTTAAAATACAATTCTGCGGAAGGAAAGTTCAAATGTCACCTGCTTCAGTGTTTCACGACAAAGGGTTTCAGTGACCACCCTTTTAAACGCAACGCCATCACCGTCCGCCGGTACTGTGGCCTGTCCCTATCACTCCTTTCTACTTTGCTTCCGTAGCTTCTGAGCGACCCGTGAAGAAATTGACGGAAAACGGAAGGAATTGCCGCCAGTTCCTTTCCACGGGCCGTCAAGGCCAATATAAGTCCCCACCCAGGCTCCTCTGCTCGTAACTTCTAGCACGATTCCCACTGTATTCGCCCATGTTTCCCAAAAGTGAGTATTTGATCCCTACCCCACCCCATTTTTAGAAAACTCAGGAAAACGCTCTCGTATTTCTATCTGAAAAGGACACTTTAGAGAAATACGTTCCATTACAGTCTTTGTGTTCGCACTGTATTCCTTCTCGATGAAACAGGTATAAGTCCATTGGTATTTTACGCACGACAAGACAACTTTGAAGCCCGACTCATGACCTTTAGATTAAGAAACACTCTCCGGGAGCTCTGCTGATCGCTGGGTCTTACGAGGTTGATGCCTTCTGTCCCCAAGAGAACTATTTCCCTGCGTGTTTCCGCCTGGCTGCCCACTTCTCCAGTAGAGAAACAGCTGTTCCTCGGGATTCATTTTTGGAAGTTCTTTGGGTCCTGGGTAATGGGGCCGCATCCTGCAGCGTCGACAAGGTGGTTGAATACGCAGGAACACCCACAGTACCCAGGGACTAATAAATAGCTCAATAGATACATTTCGAATAACGGAATAAAGGAAATCTCAACCAACCCCCTTGCCGTATTACAGGTGGTCCAGCTCTCTGCCTAGACTATTGTGCTAATGTCCTGTTCCTTCTCCCGGCTTTTGAACTAGATTCTCACCTCTCTCCAATCCATCTTTCGCAGGGCTCGCCTGTCTTTCCGCGTCACTTCTGAAATTCTATCCATTGCCGCCTCTGTGCAAACCGACTCTGGTTAATACTTCAGTCGGTATGGCTCCCCTCTTCCGCACTTTGCACTGCGAGAAATGCCCTTCCTTGAGGCAGCTGGAGGCCTCCTCCTCCTGAGAGCTTAATTGTGGACACAGCCTTGAGTAGAGGCGAAAAGGAAAGAAGGCTGGGAGATAATGGGGGAAAAGCACACCTTTGGTCTGGTTTGAAAGCTGGCGCCCGAAAAGGGGAGCGAAAGGACAAGAAAAAAAAACACGCTCCGAAAGTGTCTGAGATTGCTGCGGCCATAAAGCAGAGCACTAACCGCGGTACTGATAAGGGAGGGGAGCAGGGCTCCGCCGCCGGGCCTGTGCCCATGGACCTAGGTGAGGACGGGCACTCCTTCCTCCGCGGCCAAATGTTGCATTTCCCAAGACCACCCTGGCCCGCCACGCCCCCATCCTGTGCCTATAAAAACTCCCGAGACCCTAGCGGGCACGGACACAAGCGGCTGGACGTGAAGAGGAACACACCGGCGGGAGAACACAGAACACCCACCCTCTCTTTAGTCACCCTGGAGGCCTCGGAGAAGGCGGTTTCAGTGATCCGTGAAGAGACCCCGAGTCTTTTACATCCCGGAGAATGACAAGAGAGCGAGTACCTGGGCGACGTTTACGTTCTGGGATTTCGGGCGATGCGGTTTTCTGCACGCCAGGGGCCAAGCCTGAGACGTAGATGGACGGCAGGGATAGGAGCTCTCTCCGCGCCACAAACGCCCCTGCTCATACCTGGGTTCCTTGATTTTCCTGCCTATGTAACCGAGCCTCCCATGGCCGGGCTCTGAGCTCTCATTCTGCGGACTGGGACAAAGGGGTTAACTGTGATGCGCTTTGTGTAACCCCAGGATTCTGCACTTGCCCAAGGGCGAGGCGCAAATCAGAAACTACGCACAACTGAACACCGAGATCAGGTGAGTCCTGAGTGTCTCACGACATAAAATCCTTACGATTTTAACAAGAGTTGTATTTGTGCTAGCACTGTTAACTGACAAACGCATGCCAGATCCCATCTGTCTTTAGCTCAATGTGTGACGTTAGACACGTCGTTTTGCTCTTCAACTTTCTTATTTGGAAAAAAAAAAAAAAAAAAAACAAGTGTTCTAGATTTGCAGAGGACCTTTTCGGAGCTAAGTTCCAGTAGCTATACTGTAAGTTGATTTCTTGGGCAGTTCTGTTGGTGAGGAAAGAGGGCAAATTGAGAAATGAACAAACACAGAAGTTGCAAAAGCCCTGTGACTTACAGCACAGGACGAGTCTACAAACCCTGCCATGCCACACTAAGCTCAAATTGTTTTAACACCAGCTTACTCAGACCCGATGATCCAAGATAAGACCAAAGCCAAACGGATCCAGCAACTCTGCGCAGATCTTCATGTTCCAGCAGCTAAGTTCCACTGAATAAACCTATGATTCGCCTAGTTTAGAAATTCTGGCCGTGCGCGGTGGCTCACGTCTGTAATCCCAGCACTTTCGGAGGCCGAGGCGGGCGGATCACAAGGTCAGGAGACCGAGACCATCCTGGCTAACACGGTGAAACTCCGTCTCTACTAAAGATACAAAAAAAATTAGCCGGGCGTGGTGGCGGGCGCCTGTAGTCCCAGCTACTCGGGAGGCTGAGGCAGGAGAATGGCGTGAACCCGGGAGGCGGAGCTTGCAGTGAGCCGAGATCGCGCCACTGCACTCCAGCCTGGGCGACAGAGCAAGACTCCGTCTCAAAAAAAAAAAAAAAAAAAAAAAAAGAAAAGAAAAGAAAAGAAAAAAGAAAAAGAAATTCTGTCCAGTCCCTCCTGAGAAGGACCTTACTAACCTTCCCCCTGAAAGTGTTCTATGAATAGCTCCAGTCCCCAAACCCTTTAAATTCTGGTCTCTGACTCACCCTTGTTTTAGGCAGTACTGGGACTCCATAGAGGTACGGCTCTTTGCTCAGCAAGTTTAATAAATCCAAGGTAGTAGAATCAATTTGTTTTCTTGGTCGTCTTGTTTTGAGGGAGTGGGTCTTCTAAATGTTGGTTCTGATCCCTGCCTATGGATATTTATGAATAAATAGATATTTGCACTCCATCATTATGTGGAGCTACAAGTGTTAAATTTAACTATCTAATTACCTCTAAAATAACCACTCAATTCAACAATCTGAAACGTATCTAATTAGTTCCACATCCTGGAATGAAGGGATTTAATAGGTAATAACAGGTCTCAGTCTCTAATGGAGACATAATCACACAGACACCAGATGAAAGATGAGTAAAGTGGAAAGCAGTAGGTAGAACAATAATTTGCTTTATGCTATGATTTTTGGAGTGAAGCAAGAAAATTAATCAAGGAAACAAAGAAGAAATCCAAGACGTAGTAGTGTTGGATTTGCATTTTTGTCATATGACACTACTTCTATTTTACAGGATTCACTTGGTCTCCATCTGACCTCCTCAGAGTAGACTGCTCTTTCCCAATCACTCCTGCAATTACCCTAGGAGATGTGTGATCCTAAAGTAAGGGGGAGTTTTAAATTTACTTCTAAGTACACCTGCATGATGCCATTAGTCAGGGCAGGGTAGCTGAACAAACTCAGCTCTGAATCCTTTAAGCAGAGGTAATAATTACTGACACTATTTAATCGGATTCTGAACATGATGTGCCACTTTTCCTTTTGCGTCTGAAGTGACACCAGCCATTTTCACAGTTTCTTCCACCAGGAGGTCCTGGGAGAAAAGTGATAAAGGTAGATTCAAGAATGGTTAGTTTGATAAGAGAAACATAAAGGCAAGTATCTTTTTCACTCAGTTCACCTTGGTTCTAAGAGTGGGTCTATATAAAGAAATGGAACATGCTTCTGCTAATTAATGTTCAGGCAGAAAAAGTCATGAATTCCACTACAAACCCATGTCCCTTCTTCCGAAGACATGATAAATTGATGAGGGTATGCTTTCTTCTGTCGGTAAAACGAAGTCTGGGATATAGATTGCAATATTAGCAGTGCCATGGTGCAGAATTTCTCATAATTAACACTTTTCACTTGAATACATAAGAAAATAGAATTGGAATGTAAAGTTAATAAATTAATCATGTTATAAACAATATGAACATAAAAGCAAAAATTGCATGGTCTTTGGCATGCAGTCTTTGATTTGGGGAATGGATTTTTTCTATTGTTATCAGGAAGAAAGAACAGAAACAGTTCATAGTCACATGGACTAGACAAAAGTATGCATTTATGTTCTTACTCCAGAGGTATATCAAGTCCCCCAATTTTTCCTAATCTAGTCCAAAGAGAATTGAACTGTCTACACCAACAGCAAAACATTTGTACACTGTATTGATAGTATCAGTTAAATCTTCGATGAGCAAGAAGTGTCAAGTAAGTTGCAGATTTTGTTAAGCCCTGCATGCTCCAGAGGGTGGGAGAGAAACACAGAAACCATTCATCGACCTGGTTCGTGAATGAAAGTTTTTAGGATCTGTGAAATTCTGAGACATTTCCTCCAAAGTAAAGTCTCATTGTTGTATCTCGAAGCTCCCGTCACTTAGGAGGGAGCACTGTGCTCACCATGTTTCTCTGAGCTGTGAAAGCGGCGCGTTCCACACTTGGAGACCCTTCTCTGACACATTTACCAACAGATACTGAATTAAAATATTAACAAATTGAATCCAGCATTATCTGTAAAGCATAATGCACCATGAGTTAGGGGAGATTGCCTCGGGAATAAAAAATTAGTTAAGCATTGAAAAGTCAATTAAATGTAATATACCACATTAACAAAACAAAAAATACATGTAATCATCTCACTAGATGCAGAAGAAATATTGGACCAAATTTGCCATTCATTCGTGGTGTTTAAAAAATATCCCAGTAAACTAAGAATAGAAGGAAAATTGCTCAGATGAATAATGGGCGTTTAAGAAAGTCCTACAACTAGCAATAGAGTTAATAGTGGAAGAATAAATATGTACCCTTTAATATTGGAGAAAAGTGCAAAATATCTGTTCTTACTACTTCTACATTTTACTGAAAGTCCTAGCTAGTGTCAGAAAGTAAGGAACGCATGAATGAAGAATAAACGGCATACTCACTTTAGAATAAGAAAAATATATTCATTTGCAAGCAACGTGATCAAATACACAAAAAATCCTAGTGCATCTACAAAAATAAGCATTATAAGTAAATGCAGCTATGTCACAGATTACAATATACAAAAATTAATTGTATTTCTATGTACTAGCATCAAAAAAATGGAAAATTAAATTACCACTTTCAATAGGTTTAAAACAAATGAAATATTTAGAGATAAACTTGTCAATGTGCACAGGACTTGTACCTAGAAATCTACAAAAGATGGCTGAGAAAAACTCAGGAAAGCTTGAATAATTGGTGTTGTTTGACATATTTACAGATTGAAAAAGGTAATATTATTAAGATATCATTTTTTTCCCTCTGAGTTGATCTATAGATTTACTACAATCCCAACAAATATCCCAGCAGGAGATTTTTGTTTTGTTTGTTTTGTTTTCTTTTCTTTTTGTTTGTTTGTTTGTTTTTACAGAAATTGACAAGCTTATTCTGTAGGACCTAGAGTAACCTAAATAATTAGGAAAAGAAAAACAAAGTTAGAGGACTTACACCAGGTGATGTTAAGACTTATTATAAAGCTAAGGTAATCAAAATAATGTGGTATTGTCTCAAGGATACTTACCCAGATTGATGGAATAGAATAGATAGTCCAGAAACAGACCAACGTATGTGGTCAACTGATTTATGACAGAGGTAAAATGTTATTTAATGAGTTTTTTAAACAAATGGTCCCAGGCAACTGAGTATGGAAAAAATGATTCCCTACCCTTACCTCACATCCTATACAACAATTAAATCAAAATGGTTTATATACGTAAAGCTTAACGTTAAAGTTATCAAACTTGTAGAAGAAAAGAAGTCTGCACATATTTGATGTAGGCAAAGCTTTTTCAGAAGGAACCAGAAAAGCATGAGCCCTTACAAAAAAAGATACACTGGATTTCATAAAATATTAAAATGCTTTTTCTTTGAAAGACAATATTAAGAAAATGAAAAGGCAAGACATAGACTTGAAAAGAAATGTAATATATGTTACATGCACACATAGTTGTTATACAACATATGTGTTATGGATACACATATAACAAAGGACTTTTATGGAGAATATAAAACACATTTTAGAACTCAGTGATACAAACACTCAGTAAGGATAAGGGCAAAAAACTTGAGCAGGCATTTCACAAAATAAGATGCTTATATGGCCAATAAGGCACACTAAAAGATGTTCAACAACATTAATCAGTACAAAAATGCAAATTAAATCTATCAAGGATTAATAGGTAACAACAGATCTCAACTCCCCTGAATGGAGAAACAATTAGTAACACAGATATTAGATAAGTTACTTGAAGGATCAATCGATAAAAAGATACTTGGGCTTATTTCCAGGTTTGTGTTCTTAAAAAGTGATGCATTCAACAGAGCATTTGAGGTAACTGCTAATTAGGGACGGTACTTCCTTCTCTTTCATCTAATGGGAGAGTGAAATCAGATTAGAACTAGGGCTTTCCTAATGAGATCTTTTCTCTCTTTCTCAGGATCTCGACTCAGATTGAAAAAGCAGAGGATGGTCACTGCCTTCCAGGTCTGAGGCTGCCTCCCAGAAACTTCATTCCTCGCTTCGCCTTGGTAGGGAAGTTCCCGGAGGTGTTTGAAAAGCTGGAAACTTAAGTGGGACATGGAACGATATTTGTGTCCCGGTTATAAAAATAGGCAGAAAAGACAAATGTGGTGTGGGGGAATGAGCTCAAGCGGTAGAGCGCTTGCTTAGCATGCAAGAGGTAGCAGGATCGACGCCTGCACTCTCCAGCTTCTTTTAATCCCTAGGCTACCAATGGTATCTGGTAAATACTTTCAGCGGATTTATCGCTCTTTATTTAACTCAGTTTCATCTTGTTATGTACATCTTTTTTTTTTTTAAGGAAATTATACATAGTATTCCATGCAAAAGCGAAAAAGGAAGCGATTAGTCACAAGTGAGTTTTGCCAATACAGGTTTGGGGGCTTCAGCTCGAAGTTAATACAATGTATTTTTGTGGGGAAATCAAACTTTAGCCTTTTGGGTACAAAATATGAGGAACAGCCTGGAAATAGTGTCAGGAGGCAAAAGCAGGAGACTTGAATGTGCCAACCTTTTGCTTTTATTCACATTGACAACACATGGTCAGGTAGAGGATGAAAACGTGTCTTCTATCAGATTATGTGAGAGTTGGCCAGGCTCCCACCTTCACTTATACTCCTTCCTTACCTCTCTCCTGTGTAGGCGAGAGAGGTAAGGAGAGAGGTAAGGAAGGAGTATAAGTGAAGGTGGGAGCTAGCATATTAACTCTAGTGGTCGGATACACTCTCACTAAGAAAAGTGACATTTATTCCTTCTACTCATCTCTCTGAAAGCTCGTTCTGACAAAAATGTGCTCAAAATAAATGGGGACCTAGGTCTTCCTCTAATTTCCAAGATGAACCAAAATGTAAAAAAAATGTATTTTTGAAATTGCAACACTATCCCCTATTTAAAGAAACTACATGAGGCGCTGTATTAACAACACATATGTTGACTAGCTCAACTGGCCCAAGCAGAGCTCAGAATGCTGGAGAGAGTGGTCTTTGGATAGATGACTCCAGGAAGCTCTTGTAGGTCCCTGGGACGTGCCCCTCTTTCCATCCTTCTTTCTTTCCCATCACTCAAATCTCTCTCTGACACCATTTGACTTCTCAGCATTGCCCTTTGTTAATCGTAATAGAAAGACAATGTTATTGATTACATGTTTTCCTATTTTATCTTCTTATTCAAAAATGATCTCAAAAATGAATGTCATAAATAATAAACATGTTGTTGAATTTTTGTCCCATAGGAGCAGCCTCTTTCATTCTCAGGATGTGCACTCCTGATAAACTGGGACCGTGAAGGAGGGACCTGAAGCTGCCCCAAACCACCTGCAGTTCCATGAAGGCCATGCCTCCACCCACTAATCACTCTGAAAGTAGTGCCCCTCCACTCTTCCCCAACCACATTTCCTTTTCAGGCAAAAACATTTCTATGGGTTTGTTAGACCCTAGCTTCTAATCCTTTCTTCAGTCTTTACTGATCTGAAGCCACTCTCTCCTTTGAGGCTTCTAAATTATCTGTATAGCCTTTCTCCATTCGGCAAATTTTCATCAGGCAAAAATCCTACTTGACGCTAGTTATACTCAGAGTAAAATAACTATGTTCCTGTCTTAAATGAGAATTCTTCACAGGTGGAAAGCAGATTTGGAATCCACTACAACTCCAAGGCAGTGGAGCTAATGTAGCCTCCCCTGGGCTACAGGGGAAGCCTTCTTCTGTGGGCCCGGGAATTGAAGAACTAGACAGGCATAAGAAGGACAAGTGTGGTGCCCAATGGAGCAAGAGAAGGGGGGAGGAAGGTGACAGGGAAGGGAAATGGCAGGAGAAGCACCTACACAGCAGACACGGTGTAGCCTGCATCTGTTTTTCCTTTTGGCTGAGAGATCCCTGAGCTCTGTGGTGACAATTTTCCATAATTTTTCATATAAAAAAATGAAGATTATAAACTATTTCTAGGCATTTTACCTGCATTACTATTAATATGTGTACGGCATCTAAAATAGGGCCTAGACGGCAATTGCACAGTACTATTACTTGCTATTGTTGTGGCACTTTCTATGTGGATCACTGGCCTCATCCACTGTGCCTGGTGCTGAAGAAGTGCTTCAGGAATGAATCCACAGATTGAGATGAAAATTCTCAAGCTTTCTCTTTCTCAACTCCTCCAAGGTTCCCCATCACTTTCTGAGTCCTGCAGGAGGAAAGTGCTATTGAAGATGCGGCGCGTATGGCGTGAAGTTCTGGGGCTGGGAGAAGCTGCCCCACTACTTCCGGGCGGCCTTGCCTGCAGGGAGCAGGTGAGGATCACAGCACTAGAGCGGGCTGGAATAGCTGTGCCCGCAAGCCAGGCAGTTCCGGGTGGTGCTTCTCCAACTGGAACGTGCTCTCTACTTCCGAGAGATGAAGAAGGCGAAATTGGGAAGTGAGGAGAGAGGTCTCCCTCATGACCTATTTTGGAAATCCGTATTCTTCACACTCTCAGGCTCGTAGAACTTTGCCCAAGGCAGTATCTGAGAAGCTCCGCCCTCAATCTTGTCCTGCCAGGGATTTGGCGGCCCAAAGTACCGGCAGGCTCCTGATAACCAGGAAAATGGGTGGGGTGTGGTGTATCCTCAGTGGGGAATTAGCTCAGGCGGTAGAGCGCTCGCTTAGCATGCGAGAGGTAGCGGGATCGACGCCCGCATTCTCCAGTTCCTTGTCCGGTTTATGTCTCTTGGTTTGTATACCCGCTTCTTTCTCCTGTTGACAACGGCGGTGCTTCTCACCTGGGAGAAGATCAGAGGAACCTGCCCCCTCCCCCGATCACGTGTTTTACTGCTCCCCATGTAAGAGTCTTGTTGCCCCTGCTTCCATCCTCCCATGTTTTCCACTCCTGCCACAGGTTTGGCACTTCTAGCTACTCAGGTCTCAATGCAAATTTCCCGTCTTTAGACAAGTACAGCTAAAAGTGATGCCCACACGATCTCTCAATTCCTACTACATCTTCACAAATATCGTCTCCTCCAGAAAGTATGTCTTTAAGTTACTGGTTTGTTTTTCTCTCCCCTAGAGTGGGAGCTTCCTGAGTACCGAAACGCTGTCTATGTACACTGTGTTCAACTCGCTTCATCCCCATGTGTAGAGTTAAGGTTCTGTAAAATACGGTTACTGCCTTGAACAGGTAAGGAAACAGGGAGATCAAAGACAGGGCAATATTTAAAAACATTATCCTGCCACATTTCTCAAATCTTAATAATAGCATTCACTAATGTTTTTGGTTTTTCTTTGTGCTTTCTCCATATCCCCTTATTATTATTTTTTTTTTACATTTGGCTGACCATTTTACACTTCTTTTTCAAATGACCAATCAGATTTTGCAATTTTCTAGTTAATTCCTGTGTTTCCTTCACCATTCTATTTTCTTTTTTTTTTTTTCTTTTTCTTTTTTTGTTTCGGGCTGCTGCTGCCGCTGCTGCTGCTGCTGCTGCCGCTGCTGCTGCTGCTGCTGCCGCTGCTGCTGCTGCTGCTGCTGCTGCTGCTGCTGCTGCTTCTTCTTCTTCTTCTTCTTCTTACTTCTTATATATAATGCACTGATTTCTTCTCATGTTTTGTAACTTGGGTATTAAAAGGTGTAATTTAAAATGAGAAAGCAGTTTCTACAGAATCCTTAGAAATATGTCATTATAAGTCCCCATTTTCATTATATTCTAAGGAGCTTGAAGATATACTTTTGATTCTTTTCTAAACTGTGCATTCGAGAATTAATCTCTTCTTGTTTACTTTTATGTTCATTCTTTCAATGTTATTTTCTAATTTTTGTGTATCATTTTGTTTATCAACACATAAATATATACATTCACATAAGTATACGAGTTATATATACATGTATTCATGAATGGCAGCTGAAACACACATTAGTGCTAATATTGGTGACTAAAAGTTGGAGAACCAGACATTATGTACCTCATAAAGCGAAGCAATGGAAAGTGCACAAGCCCACCTATCAAATTGTCTTGTTGAAAGATTTGAGGCTGAATCTAAGTGAGCCTCTACTTGTAACTACCAGTTTACAAGAAATAGAGTAGATGAAGAAACATGTCAAGGGGCAGGAAATAGATACAATGAAATAAATACAACATAGAGGTGTTTCTAAGGATAAAAGGCCCAGTTCCTTCAACAATTAACTGGCATTAACTCTTTATGATACTATAAGGGTAAATATATGGCATTATACATTTGTTAAAAAAAAAAACCCAGGATGTATAACACAAAGAGCAAACTGTAATGTAAACTGTGGACTTCAGTTAACAATAATGTATTAGTACAACTGGTTTACCAGTTGTAACAAGTGTACCATACTGATGCAAGATGTTAATAATAGGGAAAATTGTAAGAGAGGGAGAGTGATGGAGTTTATGGAAATTCTATCTATTCTGATCAATTTTTCTTTAAACCCAGAACTTCTCTAAAAAATAATGTCTATCAATTAAAAAAAATAATATCCATAAAAGAAAGACCAGGGACCTTTTATGGATGAAAAGAGTCTTAAAAAACATAAAAATCTGTAGCTTTTACTTTATTATTTATAATCAGCCATTAAGAGAATTTTTTTTTGTATGGGTGACAATCAGAAAAAAAAGTTAATATTAGATCATATTTATGATCTATTACCAATTTGTTAACAACAAGTACATACACACATGCAAACACGGCCCTAAAATTTCCTAGTTCTCTCAAGCTATTGATTTCATCCTTATCTCTGCTGCTGAGTTCAAGAAAGTGAAATGTGTAGTGGGTATCTCTCCTTTCCAACCTTCCTTCCAGTTCACGACCTAGTGCTGTCCACTTGCATGGGATGTTTCTTTTCCATCACAATGCTCTGAGATAACTAAGTCAAGGGAAGTTTGTGCAGCCCTCCAGCCCCTCCAGATTTCAAAGGAAAGCCCACCGCTGCTGGTCTGGGGGAGCTGATGGCCTATTCATGGATGAGATGGACTAAGGACAGTGGGAAGCACAATGGACCAACAGCATTGTTGGAGGGGACTGCGTGAGGAAGCAGGAGCCTAAACAACACTCTCCAGATACTGCGTGAACACTGTCTCCAGAGGGGTCTTGTAGCATCAAAAATTAAAGCTAAATGTTGATTTCTTTCTGGTAATTATTTTGTTCAGCAACCTGGAAAAACGAACAAAAATTATCTCATTCCCTTTCCTATCTAAAGTCTGAAATATTTAATTAAAATGATAAAATTTTAAAAAGTGCTTATTAGGCCAGGCTCGGTGGGAGGCCGAGGTGGGGGGCTGGGGCGGGGCGGGGGGCGGGGGAAAATCACTGGAGGCCAGGAGTTTGAGACCAGCCTGGCCAACATGGCGAAACCCCGTCTCTACTAAAAATACAAAATTAGCTGGGCGTGGTAGCGCACGCCTGTAATCCCAGCTACTCCGGAGGCTGAGGCAGGAGAATCGCTTGAACCTGGAAGGTGGAGGTTACAGTGGATCGACATCGTACCACTGCACTCTCAAAAAAAAAAAAAAAGTCTTTATTGAAAGTTTCAAACTTAAAAGTGCTCTCACATATAAATAAAATCATTTTCTCTATATACATGGTTTTTGCAAGTGTACATGTCTAGACACCCTAGGAATGGTGGTGCCGTGGTGTGAACGTGGAGCCTGGAATGGCCAGCCCCAAAACCTCCTCCTCATCAACTGTTGACTCGTCAACAGTCAGTCAGTAATCAAAACTTCCTTAAAATACAAGAGCCGCAGAACATTCCGGGATATCTGTGCTACTTAATCTGGCAGTTCCTACTGTGTCTTGCCCCCGGTGTGACGTGCTCTCTTCCATGAAATTAATAACTGCGAACTGTAATGGGAACAAGGCAATTGATTGTCTCCGCACTCTTGCCCAAAGCGTTCTCTGAGATGTTTGGTAGTTATTTGGGTCCTTACTTGACCTTCGTGGCCTTAAAACAAAGGGAACATGGCATTTGTGAATCTGAAAGACTTGTGATAATTTTCTCATTTCCTCCTGGCTGTGTGCATCACCCTGAGTTTGCGGAGGGATCAGCCCTTTTTCAGAGCCCCCTCACGTCCTGAGTATCATCCTCAGAATGTGGGGCTTGGGCTCAATTTGAAGAGGGTGTGAGGGAGAGCCAAAATGCAGGGATTGTCCCACAGTGCAGTCCTGCTTTGTAAATCCCTTCCTCTGACTAGCTTGATTTTAGTCTCTGAGGATGGATGGGGTGGGATGGCTTTTCAGTACTTTCTGCTGAGACATTTTTGTATATTCATTTCTCTCTCAAGGAGCCTCTGTAACAAAAGAGAAAAAACTGTCTCGGGTTCTGTGTGTGGCACATGAGTTTGAAGGATTTCTGAGACTATTGTTCAGGACTGGCGTTACAGATGAAATATAGATTCAGGACCAGTGACGATGGGATCCTTGGCAGACGGACATAATGCCTCGTTAAGGACAGACTGCCCACCACTCTCTTTCTTTCTCTCTTTCCGAAATCATTTTCTATAAATTCCACTGGGTATCAGAACCTTCCTTAGGCTGACTGGCGCTTCGCAGTCTCCTCTCCAAGCCCGGATCTATTCCCCAAAATTCTCTCGTTCATGCTTCTAGCTTCTCTTCTTAGCTTCTCTAGGTTCGCGTCATCGGCTTTCCTTGTTTCCCAGGTTGAATCCTCAGTTCCGAGCGGCTCCTGTAACAGGGAGTGGGAGCCCACCCTCCCACTCGCCGTGCAGCACTCTGCATCTCTGAGAAGAAAGTGACCACCCCAGCCCAGCACAGATTTTCTTCGTCTTTGAGCACCTGCTCGGAGTTCCCGCCCCTCGTCGCTCCTTGGTTTTCCCTCATTGCCTACATAGAGTCTGTTGGATGTCGGTCAAGGTATCCCCAGCCCCTGCCATGGGAACCGTTTGGGGAAAAACAGACCTGATTTATTTATACTTCAAAGATGCCCAATGATTCCCTGTCGTCTGTGTACCATAAAAATAAAAACAGATAAAAATAAGAAGATCAATGTATTCGACATCTACGCCCAGGCGTACAGCTCTCAGATGATCAACTGGGAAGCGACTGTTGCCCACCCAGAGGGAAGAAAGGAGCAAAGCCGGAGGATGAGGACGCGGACCCTGCAGGCTGCTGCCTCCCAAGTGAGCGGGTTACAAATTCCGCTAACCCCAGCCCGCCACCACGCTATTGGCTATTTGAGGCATGTGGGGGATTCTTCCGGACTAGAAGTCTTGTGTTCCACCTGGTTTTTCGGGACCACTCAACATTCCTGAGCTCCATCCCTGCCAAGGTGGAGCCAGCACAGGACTGCAGGCGGAGTCTCCAGACTCATCCAGAAACAGCCACTGCGCGGAGCCGGGAGCGCGTGTCAAACGAGCACCCACAGACAGTCACTGTGGGAAAGCTCTGGGCCCGACAAGATTTCACTTGCTTGATATTTCAGAAAAGAAGGAATTATACCCCGGCAGTAAAGGGAATGTGGGTTACAGCCATAACAAGTACCAGGAAAATAAGCTTTCCTTGCAAAAGCTGCCCTCTCTGAGGCTCGAACTCAGGACCTTCAGATTATGAGACTGACGCGCTGCCCACTGCGCTAAGAGGACGACGCAGTACAACACCACGCCAGATTCCACAGGAATTTCCTAATTTCTTTCCCCAGGCGGGTTATTTTGGGACTTCAGTTTTCTTCGCCCAAGGTCGCTAGTTCTCCCAGATTATCTCCAATAGGCACGCGTAGGATCCTTTTTAGCCCATCGGAAGAACCGCACACTTGGAAGCCATAGTGTACTGAACAATTATGCCTGACCTCATTCTCTATTGATCTGGATCTTCGTCCCCTCAGATATATTAGGCAATATTAACTGTCCAGTTTCCTTAGTTGGAATAGCGGGCTTTCACTAAATGCTAGTTGAATGAATGACAAGCTCCCAAACATGCCTGCAGTTTACACTTACCTCTCTTAATTTAAATTTGCATTTCCACTTATGTCACCTGAGATAGTCCCCTCAAAATATCACCAACTGATTTTATGATGAGTCTTCATGTTTTCTTCACCTCTATGTTGCAAATACTCTATTAAAGATTTTATTTCCGTAATTTCATTTAGTCCAATTTATTTATTTATTTATTTGCCATAAATCTATACATCATTATCCCCATCTTACTGATGAAACTGAGGCTCAGCAGAACTAAATCCACAGCTGATAAGGGGCAAAACCAGATCTTGAAAGCAGATTTTGTTTTCCAAAAAGTGTGCTGCCCCCTTTCTCCCTCTAGATCATGTAATCTCCCCTTTTCCTCTCCACACCACCACACTCATTTGTTAAGCAAATAGCTATAGAATTTTAGATTCGTTGGTCCATTCAACAAACTTTAATTCACCACCTGCCATGTACCCGGCATTTATGTTCTAGATTTCCAAGGCATCCTTGGCCCTTTATCCCTCACATCCCTACAAACACCTTAAATCATCAGTTCTCAAAGTGCGGTGCCCAGACCCACCACATAATTCTTGAGGACACATTCCATTTCAGGTACTGTGCTACCTGAAGGCTTTGAGGATTCAGAAGAAATTGAGCCATCCCTGACCTCAGGAGCTGACAGGACAAACTGTCCTATCTGGTCCAGTTCCTATACTCTCAAACTTCCGGATTCTTATAAATGCATCTTTCTAAATATTTTATTTTGATACTGTAACTCCCATTCTGCACTAGTTTGCTAGGGCTGCCATAATAAATATCACAGACTGAGTGGCTTAACCAACAGAAAATTTTCTCAGTTCTGGAGGCTAGAAGGGTTGTTAGCTTTGGTTTCTCCTGAGGCCTCTCTCCTTGGCTCGCAGATGGTCACTTACCTTCTTGCTATATTCTCCCACGGTCTCTCTCTCTACACATATTTCCATCTTTTCTTACAAGAACACCTATTGGGAGTTAGGGTTTCGACATGAATTTGATGACAGGTGTGGCGGGACAAAATTCCACCATAACAGGCTGAAAGTTGTTTACATTTTCACCTTCATATTTGTAGTAGACTTTGTTACTGGAAAGCACTACTTGCTTTTTTTTTTTTTTTAACAAGTATTTTAAAGCCCCTTAATTAAACAGACCATATACCTTTCCTTATCTAGGAATTCCCATTCCAGTGCCTGGTCCACACATCCATTATTTCTCCTCATCTCCATTCCTCAAGGCCCATTCTTGATTCTTTCATTCTTATTTGAAAGAATGTAGCATGGAGGAATGTAGCATACTAGTTTTTCCCTCGGAATTGCATGACTTATTGTCAGTAACTATCTTATGGTTTTTGCTGTTATGACATTTAGTATGGATGTGTGCTATCTTTCATTAATATCCTCCATCTAGTAGTCAGTGTTTCCATAAGGAAGCGCAGCCAGTGTGAACTACAGTCCAAAACCTCACATATGCATAGACTGGTTATGTAGTCTAAAGAAATTCCTGGCTCTGAGTCCTAATTCTGAAGGTAGTGGTAAACTTCAGTCCTTTGGTGTCTTATTCACTTAGGTTCATGCCAAGCTTATGGGGCCCAATGCAGGTCCCAGGAAAAGGAGGGAGGGATGTAATGCTAAACCTGTTCCTATTTCTACCCTCCAGGTTTGTTGTTTTGTTGTTTGTTTTTCAGGTGGAAGCTCAACAGCATCCATGCCGTGGGTGATTGATGCTATGTTTCTCTAATGTTAGCAGTATCTTTTTCTAATGAACTCTCTCCTTGATGATCTCTTGTCATCTGTCTTGGCCAATGTCAGTAAGGGGTTTGCATGTAAAAATGCTCATAGGTACTTGAGATGTTCATCTTTTCCTCCTTGTTTGGGTGAATTGTTTCTTTCTTAATTTAGGGAAGTCCCTTCTCTCCATTTTCATATTCCAAGCCAATATGCTTCTCTTAAAAAACCTCTCCTTCATGCTACAGCGTCTCCAGGCTCTTTTCAGGTCTTGGCTTAGATCTTTGAGGGGAAATTTTTGCAACAACTACTTTCTGCTTTGCTGCACACCTCCATTTAAGCTCAAATACAGACCCAAAATGATAAAATATATATATATATATACATTTGCATCTCCAGATATATACCTCAGTGCAAATAGAAAACTGTGGACAATAGAGCAGTGATTATCTGCTTTCTGCTCTGGTTTTGTACAGTCTTTATGTAGTAATTTGTTGAAAGCAGATAAGTGGGAGCTATAGGCCAGAACAGGACATTATTCTATGAGAATAATTGGGGCACATGAAATTTATGATTTATTCATAGAATACATACTTTGTATTTTATTTGCCATTTCTAAATAGAAGTTACATCTCATTTGCACTCATACTCAGAAATCGGAAATGTTGGGAGGAAAGCTGAGGCAGGGCTTGCATGTCTGACATAATGTAAAAGAGTCTTGGAACATGTCCTGATTCCAGGGTCTAAAACCCCTCGTGGCCTTTGGAACACCAAACTCTGTGCTAAAGGGTGGAAGGCTGTCCTGCCACACCACAATCTAAGCCCAGGGCATACAACCCCTCATGGCCTGGATGGAATCCAGGGCTCAGGGTATAAAACCCCTCGTGGCCTCTGGAATGTGTCTAGACTTGCTGGCTCCTTGCTTCTAGCACTCCCAGGATCATAAAACAATTGTATCTTAAACTAGAAGAACATGTTCCCCATTATCTCAAGTAGCAGAACGTGTTCCATATGCTCAAAGGAAATGCTAAACCATCACAGCTATAGCTCATGCGCTTGATGCACTGCTTCCTTTCAACCCCCACATCCTCACCACCTGCTTCTTTTTTGATCACCAATAAATAGTGTGGGCTTCCAGAGCTTGGGGCCTTTGCAGCCTCCACACTAGCTTGGGCCCCTTGGACCCACTTTATGCACTCTTAAACTTGTCTTGTCTCATTCCTTTGACTCTGCCGGACTTCGTAGCCCCCACGGCCTGGGGTTGGGTCTGGCCATCCCAACAGGAAATGCCAAGTGGCTTCTTTATATTACGCACTACTATGGTTTGAATACCCCCTTCAAACCTCATGTTGACATTTGATCCCTAATGTTAGAGGTGGGACCTAGTAGAAGGCATTTGGGTCATGAATAGATGAATGCCCTCCTTCTGGGGTGAGCGTGTTCTCACTCTATTAGCTGTTAGAGCTGGTTGTTAAAAAGAGCTTGGCACCTCTCCCCCAACTTGCCTCCTCTCTTGCCATGTGACCTCTGCACAAACTAGCTCCCCTTCAACTTCTGCCATGAATGGAAGTAGTCTCCAGGCCCTCACCAGGTGTAGATGCTGGTGCCAAGCTTCATGTACGGTCTGCAGAACTGTGAGCCAAATAAGCCATTTTTTCTTTATAAATTACCCAGTCTCAGGTGTTCCTTTTAGCAACACAAAGTAGACTAAGGTGTGTACATTTGTCTACATTTTTGTACTTGTCAAATGTGGTTAGAATACCAAATGAGGTACTGCCTCACAGATCCCTGAGATGTCATTACTTGGCATAACAAAATCATAATATAGATATCATAATAATGCATAAGCAGACAGGAAAAAATCATAATAATAACAAAACTCATTAAGGGATAGCCACGTAAGTTTATCAGTTAGTTCTCTCTAAACTCTGTAATATGAATGTGGCCAATCTCTGGGATTTAATAATACAAAAAATATGTTTTGGTCTCCCAGTGTCATTTTAATCTTATTCAGTAGGATATATTCTTTCCCTACCTCCATATGAAGACATACACAATTTTATGCCTCATCCCAGGCAATACAGTCTCAGTCTCAAAGTTAAGATGCTGAGCTCCATGTAACACTCTAAAATTTAAACTTGACAGAAAGACCAGATCTCTTCCTTTACCTACTGGGGCTGTTGAGTCAGCTAGAACTATTTGGATAGTTTTCTAAGGAAAATGTTTCATCTCTCTTTTCTTACCCTAACATTCTACCATTTGTTAACCACTGTTCTGAGACTTCTGTGTTTCAGTTGTGGTGGAAGATGAGTTAAAGCCAGGGAGGGGTGGTGGGGAGAATAATAAAGTTCTTACTTTTAAATGGTGTTGTCATTAGCCAGTGTCATGCTTTCCATTCAGCTGTTTGAATACGAATAATTTTTTTAATACGATCCATGATTGTGGATTCTCATGTGCATTTCCCTTGATGATGATGTACTCTCCTGTACCCCCTTCTTTATGACTGCTTTTCCAGCCACTGCAAAACTCAAAGCTTCCTTTTGCTTCTTTTTCCTTAGCTACGTTCATCCTTCCACACAGCCCACTGGGACTGGCTCAAAGTTGACCTCATGCTAGTGCTCCCTCTCTCCTGATTCCCACACCTGTCTTGTGGGAAAGGCCTACATCTGGTTGTCCCTGAAAAGCCCTGGGACTACAGGCCAATCCCAATATAGAAGGAACTTCAGGCAGTCAATCTGCCCATTTCTCCCCTTTACATTTCTCATGCATCTAACTACCGTATCTCCCATATTTTGGTGCCAGTGATTGAACTTGTTGGCACCTGTATTAGTCCATTGTCACACTGCTATAAAGAACTACTGGAGACTGGGTAATTTATGAAGAAAAGAGGTTTCATTGACCCACAGTGCCACAGGCTGTATAGGAAGCATGGCTGGGAGGCCTCAAGAAACTTACAATTCATGGCGGAAGGCGAAGGAGAAGCAAGCATGCCTTACCATGGCAGAGTCGGAGAGAAAGAGCGAAGGGGAAAGTGTTACACACTTTTCAACAACCAGATCTCAGGAGAACTCACTCATTGTCATGAGAACAGCATGAGGGAAATCTGTCTGGAACAGGTTTGTGAACCCATTGAGGTGTTCATCCAGTGCTGTTTCAGAGAAATCTCTATTTCAATCTATTCCTATACATTAGTTACTGAAAAACAACAGACAATCACAAAAACAAGTTGACCTTTTTGTGATCCTTGAGCCCAGTTGCGAAGGGCCCTCGTGACCGGGCCTCATGCCAAACAACTCGTTACAAAAAGAACTAGGGTTCCAGACTGGGCTGAAGCTTCATGAGACTTCTCCTCGTCTGTGCGCAGACAGGTGGCCAACTCTGGAGCCCAGGCTGTTGCTTCCCGGTCTGTTGGTGAATCCTCCATAGTCTGGTGAGTGTACATATATATGTGTATATATATATATATATATATATATATATATATATATGTCTTTTTCCTTCCCATTGCAATTTGCTTATTATATCAGTCTGCTTATTATTTCAATTTGCTTACTATATCATTTGCTTATTATATCTGCATTGCCATTTACGTGGGATAAAGGTTCTTTACCCTTAAAGGTATTGTGTGTGTGTCTTTTCTTCTCCCCTTACACGTCTTCCACACAGAACATGTACACATGTATCTACAGGTGCATGTGTGTATGTAGACGTGATTGCACCTGTGTTTATGTATACATGTCTGTGTACACCACATGCATGTGTAAATGTATGTGTACACGTGTATGCATGTGTGTATGCATACAGGCATGTACACATATGCACAAAGGTATCTACACATACATGTGTATACATGCATGCATGCATGTTTATGTATACATGCATGTACACCGTATGTATGTGTGTATGCGTGTGTGTATTTGCGGACGCATATGCATATGCATACATGCATGTACTTGCATGTGCACACGTAGCTGCACATTCACCTGAGTGTGTATACATGTATATACACGTGTGTGCATGTGTGAGTGTGTACAGATATGTACACATGCATGTGCAAATGCATGTGGGTGTGTGTGCATGAATGTATGTGTATCCATGTATTGTGTACACAGTATGCATGCATGTACGTGTGTAGATATATGTGCAGATACACATGTGCTTACATGTCTGCATGCATGTGTGTGCATGTGTATGTGTTTACCTACTTACGTGTGTATGCACGTGTGTACTCATGCATGCGCACACATATGCGTACATGTATGCATTGTGCACATGTGTGCACATATGTTTGTATGAATAATGTATATATACATACACGTATACACCATGTATACCAGCCTACAAATGCATCTGTGCACACACGTGAAAGCATGTCTATGCCTGAATACAAGTGTCCATATTTATGTGTGCACATCCACACATACATGTCTACACACACACGTGTGCACACATGCATGTGCACACACAAAAATTTGTGTGCAAATACATGCATGCACACACATACATGCATGACATATATGTGTACATGGATATGTGGGTATACCTGCATGTGCATACACACGTGCACTTGCATACACACATGCACCCATAATACATGTATATATACACACATGTTTACACACAAAAGCACGATGCATACATGTACTCAAACATATATGTGCATACGCACGTACTTGTGCATACAAATGCACATGTCTACCCACACATGCATTCAGACGTCTGTGCACATGTATACATACACTTATACGTACAAACATACAAACACATATACACTCATACATGTGTGCACACTCGCATACGTACACACATGCATGTGTACAAATACATGTGTGCGTCTGCATGCATTTGGGCATATTCATTGATTGTGTACAGAGTATGTATGTGTGCATGTATGTGTGTATACGCATATGTGTAGATGCATATGTGCACGTTAACATGCATGTACACTCATGTAAACATGCATCAACACATTTGTACACGTATTTATTCGTGTATCAGGTTTGTATACACGTACCTAAACATGCATGCGAGCATTCGTGCATGTATGTACACGGGAATGCATATGTGTATGCATACGTGTATGTACACATATAAGCACAGGCATCTACACGTGTGCATGCACACCTATGTGCACACTTATGTATACATGTATGTGCACGTGCATAAATGCATTAAGAAAGAAACAATTCACCCAAACAAGGAGGAAAAGATGAACATCTCAAGTACCTATGAGCATTTTTACATGCAGACCCCTTACTGACATTGGCCAAGACAGATGACAAGAGATCATCAAGGAGAGAGTTCATTAGAAAAAGATACTGCTAACATTAGAGAAACATAGCATCAATCACCCACGGCATGGATGCTGTTGAGCTTCCACCTGAAAAACAAACAACAACAACAACAAACCTGGAGGGTAGAAATAGGAACAGGTTTAGCATTACATCCCTCCCTCCTTTTCCTGGGACCTGCATTGGGCCCCATAAGCTTGGCGTGAACCTAAGTGAATAAGACACCAAAGGACTGAAGTTTACCACTACCTTCAGAATTAGGACTCAGAGCCAGGAATTTCTTTAGACTACATAACCAGTCTATGCATATGTGAGGTTTTGGACTGTAGTTCACACTGGCTGCGCTTCCTTATGGAAACACTGACTACTAGATGGAGGATATTAATGAAAGATAGCGCACATCCATACTAAATGTCATAACAGCGAAAACCATAAGATAGTTACTGACAATGAGTCATGCAATTCCGAGGGAAAAACTAGTATGCTACATTCCTCCATGCTACATTCTTTCAAATAAGAATGAAAGAATCAAGAATGGGCCTTGAAGAATGAAGATGAGGAGAAATAATGGGTGTGTGGACCGCGCATTGGAGTGGGAATTCCTAGATAAGGAAAGGCATATGGTCTGTTTAATTAAGGGACTCTGAAATACTTGTTAAAAAACCAAAAAAAAAAAAAAAAAACAGCAAGTAGTGCTTTCCAGTAACAAAGTCTACTGCAAATTTCTTTCTGTATATGGGAAATAAGGACTGTGGGACACTTTGGGTGGATCCCAGCACCTAGAGTTGGATCTGATCAAAAAGAAGTGCTCAGTAAACATTACCTACTGCTGTGGTTGCCTTCCCCCTGTGGAGTGCTGGCCTCCTGGATTGAGCTTGCATCATAGGTGTTCAGTAGGAACTTGCTTAGTGGATTTACAGGTTGAGGTTAGAACCCATCAGGATTCTTTTCCTGGAAAGAACAGGCATGTGTTCTTCCCTTCCCTCTAAGTTTTCACATAGACACTGGGTGAGGAAAGAGCCCTAAATTGCTTGAAAAATTGATTGCTCTTTGAGCAAAGCAAGAAACCCTCCTATGGAAGGGCATCATTTGGGCGTATATCGGAGTCTCAATACAAAGATGAGTGCTCAAGAGGTCAAGATGCTTAAGCAGAGAATCTGACCAGAATGTTCGTGGTACAGAGAAACAATCTTTCTGGGAGAAAGAAGACAATTGAGGCTTTCGAATATAAGCTAAATAAGCTTCAAAGGGTATACAAAAAAGAATCAGATACAAATCCTTTACTACATTCTTTTGTACAAATCAATTTTTGTCTAGAAAATCATACCTTACTATGCATCCCTATTATGTTCCTCCACCATCTATTTTGTTTTTTTAAGCGTTATTTCATTTTCATGTCCGGAGAAGCTTGTTGCTACAACTACATGAGCAAAACAGCCGGTAGCAACAGAAATGCAGTAATATCTCTCCTCAGACCTTGAAAGCATTTTCCTTAAAGGTGAACAATATTCCGCATACAAGGACTTTTTCAGGACTATGTGCCAGAAATTATACTGAATGTTTCTTAATTTTTACGTAAATCGGTCAATATAGTTTTTCAGCTTCCCCAAGTATTATTACCCCAGTGTTATAAATGACACTGAAGTAAAGGGCATATCACTCTCTTTATTCTGTGTAGGTGTGTCTGCTTACAGCTAAGGATTTCCTAAATTATAGTTTTGTAAACATTAGTTCTAAATCATTGTGATCACTTGAATTTTGAAAATGTCAAAACCAATCACATTTATGTAGTAGAAAATACAGGTTTGAGGTGCATTGGCTCACTGTTTTATTTACTATGGATCAGTGGAGTAGAAATTCCCATCGCAGGAGAGGGTTCATTCCTGTCTCTCAGCCTCAGCAAAGTTAAACATTTCAGACCTTGCCTGACTTTGGATCTATTGCGCATGCTCTATCCTTTACCACTATCCAGTCCTGGGGGCATATAGAGCCACTCAGAGCCTTAGAGGTACCTTCAGCGAAATGGAACCAATCACCATATAGTGTAGCCTATTGTTCATCTGACCAAAATGCACTATGTTGAGATAGCATGGATTCTACAGACCTGTGAAGCCCATTTGGACCACAAGACACTCTTTCCATCATGCCTGCACACATATCCCTCACTCTTCATTGATTCATGCAGACTTTTAAAAGTATTTAGCAATAAGCATCCTACCCCCAAGAAGCTTATGATCTCATGGAGAAGATGGCCAAGCAACAGACAATCCCAACATGGTGAATGCCGCTAAAACAAATGCGTACCTGGATCTCCGTGAGTGCTAGGAGGAAAGCAACCCAAACTCAGAAAAGTAGGAGAGGTGTCAGGGAAGACATTTTCCAGAAGATGGTTTCGTGTCTAACAAAGCCGTGAGACGAGCAAAGAGGAGGTGAAAGGCTCAGCGTTCTATGGGACATTTCCTTAAGTCCAGTATCTCTCGAGTTGAGTGTGGGAAGCTAAAAGAGAGGAAATAGAAATGAAAAATGGGAGTTCTTGAGAGGCTTTACTTACCCTGCACAAGCCAAGGACAGGTCTGCGGGAAGTAAGCAGATGCACAGTTAGGAAAGCCCATATCAGGAGTTAGTCACGACAGAGAAAGATTTGTACACTTTGGAAATCGTAAAAGGATGAAAAGCCCAGGTCCTTATTTCCGTGTTTTCGCCTGTTTTTCACGTTCCTCCCGTATTTCAATTTCTTTCTGGAATCTCAGCTCTCTTCATCATCTGCTCTTGCAGGAACACTAAACTGGAAACGCAACCCTACGACTCAGCGAACTATGTCCCATCAAGATTACTGGGTACAAATACATTTACTTTCGTGTTCTGTTGTGACTGTCTGTATCACTGCACACAGTTGTTACTGTGAAACAAGCATTAAAAGTCTGTGTAGATTACTGAGTACATATACATGTCTTTTCTTGTTCTCCCGTGACTTTTGATATCACTGCACACAACTGTTACTGTAAGATGAACATTAAAAAAAAAAAAAAAATCACGTTTGGCCGGTACGGGGATCGAACCCGCGACCTTGGCGTTATTAGCACCACGCTCTAACCAGCTGAGCTAACCGGCCCCGCTTACTAAAAGTCACCCTAAATCTCTTGAGAAGTTTAAAGGCGAACGTTATTCCAATCACCAAAGAAACTTTTCTGAACTTCTCGGAACTGGAAAGAACCTGCGATCTTTGCTAACTTGTTTACGATCCTCGGCAAATTTCTCCGAACCCTGACATTTCAGTTAAAATACAATTCTGCGGAAGGAAAGTTCAAACGTCACCTGCTTCAGTGTTTCACGACAAAGGGTTTCAGTGACCACCCTTTTAAACGCAACGCCATCACCGTCCGCCGGTACTGTGGCCTGCCCTTATCACTCCTTTCTACTTTGCTTCCGTAGCTTCTGAGCGACCCGTGAAGAAATTGACGGAAAACGGAAGGAATTACCGCCAGTTTCTTTCCACGGGCCGTCAAGGCCAATATAAGTCCCCACCCAGGCTCCTCTGCTCGTAACTTCTAGCACGATTCCCACTGAATTCGCCCATGTTTCCCAAAAGTGAGTATTTGATCCCTACCCCACCCCATTTTTAGAAAACTCAGGAAAACGCTCTCGTATTTCTATCTGAAAAGGACACTTTAGAGAAATACGTTCCATTACAGTCTTTGTGTTCGCACTGTATTCCTTCTCGATGAAACAGGCATAAATCCATTGGTATTTTACGCACGACAAGACAACTTTGAAGCCCGACTCATGACCTTTAGATTAAGAAACACTCTCCGGGAGCTCTGCTGATCGCTGGGTCTTACGAGGTTGATGCCTTCTGTCCCCAAGAGAACTATTTCCCTGCGTGTTTCCGCCTGGCTGCCCACTTCTCCAGTAGAGAAACAGCTGTTCCTCGGGATTCATTTTTGGAAGTTCTTTGGGTCCTGGGTAATGGGGCCGCATCCTGCAGCGTCGACAAGGTGGTTGAATACGCAGGAACACCCACAGTACCCAGGGACTAATAAATAGCTCAATAGATACGTTTGGAATAATTAAATAAAAGAAGTCTCAACCAACCCCCTTGCCGTATTACAGATGGTCCAGCACTCTGCCTAGACTATTGTGCTAATGTCCTGTTCCTTCTCCCGGCTTTTGAACTAGATTCTCACCTCTCTCCAAACCATCTTTCGCAGGGCTGGCCTGTCTTTCCGCGTCACTTCTGAAATTCTATCCATTGCCGCCTCTGTGCAAACCGACTCTGGTTAATACTTCAGTCGGTATGGCTCCCCTCTTCCGCACTTTGCACTGCGAGAAATGCCCTTCCTTGAGGCAGCTGGAGGCCTCCTCCTCCTGAGAGCTTAATTGTGGACACAGCCTTGAGTAGAGGCGAAAAGGAAAGAAGGCTGGGAGACAATCGGGGAAAAACACACACCTTTGGTCCGGTTTGAAAGCTGGCGCCAGAAAAGGAAAAAGAAAAAAAACACGCTCCGGAAGTGTCTGAGATTGCTGCGGCCATAAAGCAGAGCACTAACCGTGGTACTGATACGGGAGGGGCGCAAGACTCCACCCCCGGGCCTGTGCCCAGGAACCTAGGTGAGGACGGGCACTTCATCCTCCGCGCCCAAATGTTGCATTTCCCAAGACCACCCTGGCCCGCCACGCCCCCATCCTGTGCCTATAAAAGCCCCCGAGACCCTAGCGGGCACAGACACAAGCGGTTGGACATGAAGAGGAACACACCGGCGGGAGAACACAGAACACCCACCCTCTCTTTTAGTCACCCTGGAGGCCTCGGAGAAGGCGGTTTCAGTGATCCGTGAAGAGACCCTGAGTCTTTTACATCCCGGAGAATGACAAGAGAGTCCCTGGGCGACGTAACTTTCTGGGTTTTCCGGAGATGCGGTTTTCTACACGCCAGGGGCCAAGCCTGAGAAATAGGTGGACGGCAAGGACAGGAGATCTCTCCGCGCCACAAACGCCCCTGCTCATACCTGGGTTCCTTGATTTTCCTGCCTATATAACCGAGCCACCCATGGCCGGGCTCCGAGCTCTCATTCTGCGGACTGGGACAAAGGGGTTAACTGTGATGTGCTTTGTATAACCCCAGGATTCTGCACTTGCCCAAGGGCGAGGTGCAAATCCAAAATCACGCACAACTGAACGCCGAGATCAGCTGAGTCCTGAGTGCCTCACGACACAAAATCCGTATGATTTTAAAAAGCGCTGTATTTGTGCTGACAATGCATGTCAGATCCCATCTGTCTTTAGCTCAATGTGTGACGTTAGACACGTCGTTTTGCTCCTCAACTTTCTTATTTGGAAAAAAAAAAAAAACGAGTGTTATAGATTTGCAGAGGGCCTTTTCAGAGCTAAGTTCCAGTAGCTATACTGTAAGTTGAACTCGGGCAGTCCTGTTGGTGAGGAAAAAGGACAAATTGAGAAATGAACAAACAGAGAAGTTGCAAAAGCCCTGTGACTTACAGCACAGGACAAGTCTACAAACCCTGCCATGCCACACTAAGCTCAAATTGTTTTAACACCAGCTTACTCAGACCCGATGATCCAAGGTAAGACCAAAGCCAAACGGATCCAGCAACTCTGCGCAGATCTTCATGTTCCAGCAGCTAAGTTCCACTGAATAAACCTATGATTCGCCTAGTTTAGAAATTGTCTAGTCCCTCCTGAGAAGGACCTTACTAACCTTCCCCCTAAAAGTGTTCTATGAATAGCTCCAGTCCCCAAACCCTTTAAATTCTGGTCTCTGACTCACCCTTGTTTTAGGCAGTACTGGGACTCCATAGAGGTACGGCTCTTTGCTCAGCAAGTTTAATAAATCCAAGGTAGTAGAATCAATTTGTTTTCTTGGTCGTCTTGTTTTGAGGGAGTGGGTCTTCTAAATGTTGGTTCTGATCCCTGCCTATGGATATTTATGAATAAATAGATATTTGCACTCCATCATTATGTGGAGCTACAAGTGTTAAATTTAACTATCTAATTACCTCTAAAATAACCACTCAATTCAACAATCTGAAACGTATCTAATTAGTTCCACATCCTGGAATGAAGGGATTTAATAGGTAATAACAGGTCTCAGTCTCTAATGGAGACATAATCACACAGACACCAGATGAAAGATGAGTAAAGTGGAAAGCAGTAGGTAGAACAATAATTTGCTTTATGCTATGATTTTTGGAGTGAAGCAAGAAAATTAATCAAGGAAACAAAGAAGAAATCCAAGACGTAGTAGTGTTGGATTTGCATTTTTGTCATATGACACTACTTCTATTTTACAGGATTCACTTGGTCTCCATCTGACCTCCTCAGAGTAGACTGCTCTTTCCCAATCACTCCTGCAATTACCCTAGGAGATGTGTGATCCTAAAGTAAGGGGGAGTTTTAAATTTACTTCTAAGTACACCTGCATGATGCCATTAGTCAGGGCAGGGTAGCTGAACAAACTCAGCTCTGAATCCTTTAAGCAGAGGTAATAATTACTGACACTATTTAATCGGATTCCGAACATGATGTGCCACTTTTCCTTTTGCGTCTGAAGTGACACCAGCCATTTTCACAGTTTCTTCCACCAGGAGGTCCTGGGAGAAAAGTGATAAAGGTAGATTCAAGAATGGTTAGTTTGATAAGAGAAATATAAAGGCAAGTATCTTTTTCACTCAGTTCACCTTGGTTCTAAGAGTGGGTCTATATAAAGAAATGGAACATGCTTCTGCTAATTAATATTTAGGCAGAAAAAGTCATGAATTCCACTACAAACCCATGTCCCTTCTTCCGAAGACATGAGAAACTGATGAGGGTATTCTTTCTTCTGTCGGTAAAACAAAGTCTGGATATAGATTGCAATATTAGCAGTGCCATGGTGCAGAATTTCTCAAAATTAACACTTTTTATTTAAACACCTAAGAAAATAGAATTGGAATGTAAAGTTAATAAATTAATCATGTTATAAACAATATGAACATAAAAGCAAAAATTGCATGGTCTTTGGCATGCAGTCTTTGATTTGGGGAATGGATTTTTCTATTGCTATCAGGAAGGAGGAACAGAAATAGTTCATATTCACATGGAATAGACAAAAGTATGCATTTATGTTCCTACTCCAGAGGTATATCAAGTCCCCCAATTTTTCTTAATCTAGTCCAAAGAGAATTGAACTGTCTGGACCAACAGCAAAACATTTGTACACTGTATTGATAGTATCATTTAAATCTTCAATGAGCAAGAAATGTCAAGTAAGTTATAGATTTTGTTAAGCCCTGCATGCTCCAGAGGGTGGGAGAGAAACACAGAAACCATTCATCGACCTGGTTAGTGAATGAAAGTTTTTAGGATCTGTGAAATTCTGAGATATTTCCTCCAAAAGACTCACTGTTGCACCTCAAAGCTCCCATCACTTAGAAGGGAACACTATGCTCACCATGTTTCTTTGGGCTGCGAAAGCAGCGCGTTCCACACTTGGAGATCCTTCTCTGACACATTTACCAACAGATATTGAATTAAAATATTAACAAATTGAATCCAGCATTATCTGTAAAGCATAATTCACCAAGAGTTAGGGGAGATTGCCTTGGGAATAAAAAACTAGTTAAGCATTGAAAAGTCAATTAAATGTAATATACCACATTAACAAAACAAAAAATACATGTAATCATCTCACTAGATGCAGAAGAAATATTGGACCAAATTTGCCATTCATTCGTGGTGTTTAAAAATATCTCAGTAAACTAAGAATAGAAGAAAAATTCCTTAGATGAATAATGGACATTTAAGAAACTCCTACAACTAGCAACATAGTTAATAGTGGAAGAATAAATATGTACCCTTTAATATTGGAGAAAAGTGCAAAATATCTGTTCTTACTACTTCTACATTTTACTGAAAGTCCTAGCTAGTGTCAGAAAGTAAGGAACGCATGAATGAAGAATAAATGGCATACTCACTTTAGAAAAGAAAAATATATTCATTTGCAAACAACATGATCAGATACACAAAAATTCCTAATGCATCTACAAAAATAAGCATTATAAGTAAATGTAGCTATGTCACAGATTACAATATAAAAAAATTAACTGTATTTCTATGTACTAGCATCAACAAAAATGGAAAATTAAATTACCATTTTCAATAGGTTTAAAAGAAATGTCAATGTGCACAAGACTTGTACCTAGAAATCTACAAAAGATTGCTGAGAAAAACTCAGGAAAACCTGACTAATTGGTGTTGTTTGCCATATTTACAGATTGAAAAATTTAATATTATTTAGATAACTTTTTTTTTCACTGAGTTGATCTATAGATTTACTACAATCACAACAAATATCCCATCAGGAGTTTTTGTTTTGTTTTGTTTTTTTGGTTTTACAGAAATTGACAAGCTTATTCTGAAGGACCTAGAGTAACCTAAATAATTATGAAAAGAAAAACAAAGTTAGAGGACTTACACCAAGTAATTTCAAGACTTATTATAAAGCTAAGGTAATCAAAATAATGTGGTATTTTCTCAAGGATACTTACCCAGATTGATGGAATAGAATAGATAGTCCAGAAATAGACCAATGTATGTGGTCAACTGATTTATGACAGAGGTAAAATGTTTTTTTTAACAAATGGTCCCAGGCAACTGAGTATGGAAAAAATGATTCCCTACCCTTACCTCACATCCTGTACAACAATTAAATCAAAATAGTTTATATACAAAAAGCTTAACGTTAAAGATATCAAACTTGTAGAAGAAAAGAAGAAAAGAAGTCTACACATACTTGATGTAGGCAAAGCTTTTTCAGAAGGGACCAGAAAAGCATGAGCCCTTACAAAAAAAGATACACTGGATTTTATAAAATATTAAAATGTTTTTCTATGAAAGACAATATTAAGAAAATGAAAAGGCAAGACATAGACTTGAAAAGAAATGTAATATATGTTATATGCACACATAGTTGTTATACAACATATGTGTTATGGATACACATATAACAAAGGACTTTTATGGAGAATATAAAACACATTTTAGAACTCAGTGATACCAACACTCAGTAAGGATAAGGGCAAAAAACTTGAGCAGGCATTTCACAAAATAAGATGCTTATATGGCCAATAGGCACACTAAAAGATGTTCAACAACATTAATCAGTACAAAAATGCAAATTAAATATATCAAGGGTTAATAGGTAACAACAGATCTCAACTCCCCTGAATGGAGAAACAATTAGTAACACAGATATTAGATAAAGATAAGTTACTTGAAAGATCAATCGGTGAAAAGATACTTGGGTTTATTTCCAGGTTTGTGTTCTTAAAAAGTGATGCATTCAACAGAGCATTTGAGGTAACTGCTAATTAGGGACGGTACTTCCTTCTCTTTCATCTAATGGGAGAGTGAAATCAGATTAGAACTAGAGCTTTCCTAATGAGATCTTTTCTCTCTTTCTCAGGATCCCGACTCAGATTGAAAAAGCAGAGGATGGTCACTGCCTTCCAGGTCTGAGGCTGCCTCCCAGAAACTTCACTCCTGGCTTCGCCTTGGTAGGGAAGTTTCCGGAGGTGTTCGAAAACCTGGAAACTTAAGTGGGACATAGGACGATATTTGTGTCCCGGTTATAAAAATTGGCAGAAAAGACAAGCATAGTGTGTGGGATTAGCTCAAGCGGTAGAGCGCTTGCTTAGCATGCAAGAGGTAGCAGGATCGACGCCTGCATTCTCCAGCTTCTTTTAATCCCTAGGCTACCAGTGGTATCTGGCCTAGATGACAGTCGCACAGTACTCGTTATTGTTGTGGCAGTATCTATGTGGATTATTGGCCTCATCCACTGTGCCTGGTGCTGAAGAAGTGCTTCAGGAATGTATCCACAGATTGAGATGAAAATTCTCAAGCTTTCTCTTTCTCAACTCCTCCAAGGTTCTCAATCACTTTCTGAGTCCTACAGCAGGAAAGTGCTATTGAAGATGCGGCTATGCCGTGAAGCTCTGGGGCTGGGAGAAGCTGCCCCACCACTTCCGGGCGGCGGTGGCGGCAAGGAGCAGGTGACGATCACAACTCTAGAGCGTGCTGGAATAGCTGTGCCCCCAAGCCAGGCAGTTCTGGGTGGTGCTTCTCCTTCCAGAATGTGCTCTCTAATTCCGAGAGATGAAGAAGGCGAAATTGGGAAGTGAGGAGAGAGGTCTCCCTCATGACCTTCTTTGGAAATCCCTATTCTTCGCACTGTCAGGCTCATAGAACTTTGCTGAAGGCAGTATCTGAGAAGCTCGGCCCTCAATCTTGTCCTGCCAGGGGTTTGGCGACACAAAGCACCGGCATGCTCCTAATAACCAGGAAAATGGGTGGGGTGAAATGTCTCTCCTTTGGGGAATTAGCTCAGGCGGTAGAGCGCTCGCTCAGCATGCGAGAGGTAGCGGGATCGACGCCCGCATTCTCCAATTTCTTGTCTGGTTTATGTCTCTTAGTTTGTATTCCCCGTTGTTTCTCCTGTTGACGACATGGGTGCCTCTTACCTGGGAGAAGATCAGAGGAAACTGCCGCCTCCCTAGAGCCCGTGTTTTATTGATCCCCGTGTAAGAGTCTTGTTGCCCCAGCTTCCATCCTTCCTTCTTTTTCACTCCTGCCACAGGTTTGGCACTTCTAGATACTCAGGTGTCAGTGCAAATTTCCCGTCTTTAGACAAGTACAGCTAAAAGTGATGCCCACACGATCTCTCAGTTCCTATTACATCTTCACAAATATCGTCTCCTCCGGAAAGCATATCTTTGAATTATTGGTTTGTTTTTCTCTCCCCTAGAATGGGAGCTTCCTGAGTACCGAAACACTGTCTATGTAGACTGTGTTTAACTCACTTCATCACCATGTGTAGAGTTAAGGTCCTATAAAATACGGTTACTGCCTTGAACAGATGAGGTGAGTAGTATAAGGAAACGGAGATCAAACACAAAGCAATACTTAAAAAAATTATCCTGCCACATTTCTAAAATCTTAATAATAGCATTCACTAATGTTTTTTGGTTTTCCTTTGTGCTTTCTCCATAGCCCCTTATTATTATTATTATTATTATTATTGACATTTGACTGACAATTTTCCATTTGTTTTCAAATGACCAAGCAGATTTTCCAATTTTCTAGTTAATTCCTGTGTTTCCTTCACCATTCTATTTTCTGGTTTTCTTTTGGGCTACCGTCTTCTTCTTCTTCTTCTCCTTCTTCTTCTTTTCTTCTTCTTCTTCTTCTTCTTCTTCTTCTTCTTCTTCTTCTTCTTCTTCTTCTTCTTCTTCCTCTTCTTCTTCTTCTCCTTCTCCTTCTGCTTCTGCTTCTTCTTTTTCTTACTTCTTATATTTGATGCACTGATTTCTTCTAATGTTTTGTAACTTGGGTATTTAAAGGTATAATTTAAAATGAGAAAGCAGTTTCTACAGAATCCTTAGAAATATGTCGTTATAAGCCCCCATTTTCATTATATTCTAAGGAGCTCGAAGATATACTTTTGATTCTTTTCTAAACTGTGCATTCAAGAGTTAATCTCTTCTTGTTTACTTTTATGTTCAGTCTTTCAATGTTATTTTCTAATTTTTGTGTATCATTTTATTTATCAACACATAAATATATATATTCACATAAATATATGAGTTATATATACATGTATTTATGAATGGCAGCTGAAACACATATTAGTGCTAATACTGGTGACTAAAAGTTGGAGAACCAGACGGTATGTACCTCATAAAGCGAAGCAATGGAAAGTGCACAAGCCCACCTATCAAATTGTCTTGTTAAAAGATTTGAAGCTGAATCTAAGTGAGCCTCTACTTGTAACTACCAGTTTACAAGAAATAGAGTAGATGAAGAAACATGTCAAGGGGCAGGAAATAGATAAAATGAAATAAATACAACATAGAGGTGTTTCTAAGGATAAAAGGCCCAGTTCCTTCAACAATTAACTGGCATTAACTCTTTATGATACTATAAGGGTAAATATATGTCATTATACATTTGTTTAAAAAAAAACCCAGGATGTATAACACAAAGAGCAAACTGTAATGTAAACTGTGGACTTCAGTTAACAATAATGTATTGATAATTACTGGTTTACCAATTGTAACAAATGCACCACACTGATGCAAGATGTTAATAATAGGGAAAATTGTAAGAGAGGGAGAGTGATGGAGTTTATGGAAATTCTATCTATTCTGATCAATTTTTCTTTAAACCCAGAACTTCTCTAAAAAATAATGTCTATCAATTTTAAAAAATAATATCAATGGAAGAAAGACCAGGGACCTTTTATGGATGAAAAGAGTCTTAAAAAACATAAAAATCTGTAGCTTTTACTTTATTATTTATAATCAGCCATTAAGAGAATTTTTTTTTGTATGGGTGACAATCAGAAAAAAAGTTAATATTAGATCATATTTATGATCTATTACCAATTTGTTAACAACAAGTACATACACACATGCAAACACGGCCCTAAAATTTCCTAGTTCTCTCAAGCTATTGATTTCATCCTTATCTCTGCTGCTGAGTTCAAGAAAGTGAAATGTGTAGTGGGTATCTCTCCTTTCCAACCTTCCTTCCAGTTCACAACCTAGTGCTGTCCACTTGCATGGGATGTTTCTTTTCCATCACAATGCTCTGAGATAACTAAGTCAAGGGAAGTTTGTGCAGCCCTCCAGCCCCTCCAGATTTCAAAGGAAAGCCCACTGCTGCTGGTCTGGGGGAGCTGATGGCCTATTCATGGATGAGATGGACTAAGGACAGTGGGAAGCACAGTGGACCAACAGCATTGTTGGAGGGGACTGCGTGAGGAAGCAGGAGCCTAAACAACACTCTCCAGATACTGCGTGAACACTGTCTCCAGATGGGTCTTGTAGCATCAAAAATTAAAGCTAAATGTTGATTTCTTTCTGGTAATTATTTTGTTCAGCAACCTGGAAAAACGAACAAAAATTATCTCATTCCCTTTCCTATTTAAAGCCTGAAATATTTAATTAAAATGATAAAACTTAAAAAAAGTGCTTATTAGGCGAGGCTCGGTGAGAGGCCGAGGCGGGGGCGGGGGAATCACTGGAGGCCAGGAGTTTGAGACCAGCCTGGCCAACACGGCGAGACCCCGTCTCTACTAAAAATACAAAATTAGCTGGACGTAGTAGTACACGCCTGTAATCCCAGCTACCCAGGAGGCTGAGGCAGGAGAATCGCTTGAACCTGGAAGGTGGAGGTTACAGTGAAGCAAGATCACACCACTGCAGTCTCAAAAAAAAAAAAAGTGTTTATTGAAATTTTTAAACTTACAAGTGCTGTGTCATATAAATAAATCATTTTCTCTACATACACGGTTTTTGCACTTATACATGTCTAGACACCCTAGGAATGGTGGTGCCGTGGTGTGAACGTGGAGCCTGGAATGGCCAGCCCCAAAACCTCCTCCTCATCAACTGTTGACTCATCAACAGTCAGTCAGTAATCAAAACTTCCTTAAAATACAAGAGCCGCAGAACATTCCGGGATATCTGTGCTACTTAATCTGGCAGTTCCTACTGTGTCTTGCCCCCGGTGTGACTTGCTCTCTTTCATGAAATTAATAACTGCAAACTGTAATGGGAACAAGGCAATTGTCTCCGCACTCTTACCCAAAGCGTTCTGAGATGTCTGGTAGTTATTTGGGTCCTTACTTGACCTTCGTGGCCTTAAAACAAAGGGAACATGGCATTTGTGAATCTGAAAGACTTGTGATAATTTTCTCATTTCCTCCAGGCTGTGTGCCTCACTCTGAGTTTGCGGAGGGATCAGCCCTTTTTCAGGGCGCCCTCATGTCCTGAGTATCATCCTCAGAATGTGAGGCTTGGGCCCAATCTGAAGAGGGTGTGAGGGAGAGCCAAAATGCAGGGATTGTCCCACAATGCAGTCCCGCTCTGTAAATCCCTTCCTCTGACTAGCTTGATTTTAGGCTCTGAGAATGGATGGGGTGGGATCGTGAAAGGGTGGCCTGTCCCTCCACACCTGTGGGCGTTTCTCGTCGGGTGGGACGAGAGACTGAGAGAAGAGACACAGAGACAAAGTATAGAGAAAGAAAAGTGGGCCCAGGGGACCGGTGTTCAGCTTACGGAGGACCCGCGCCGCCCGGGTCTCTGAGTTCCCTCAGTATTTATTGATCATTATCCCTACCATCTCGGAGAGGGGGATGTGGCAGGACAACAAGGTAGTGGTGCGGAAAGGGTCAGCAGGAAAACATGTGAACAAATGTCTCTGTATCATATACAAGGTTAAGAAAAAAGTGCTGTGCTTTGATGTGCACGTACATAAACATCTCAGTGCATTAAAGAGCAGTTCTGCAGCCAGCATGTCTCACCTCCAGCCGTAAGGCGGTTTTCTCCTATCTCAGTAGATAGAATATACAATCGGGTTTTACACCAAGACATTCCATTGCCCAGGGACGAGCAGGAGACAGATGCCTTCCTCTTATCTCAACTGCAAAGAGGACTTCCTCTTTTACTAATCCTCCTCAGCACAGACCCTTTAGGGCTGTCGGGCTGGGGGACGGTCAGGTCTTTCCCTTCCCACCAGGCCATATTTCAGAATATCACATGGGGAGAAATCTTGGACAATACCTGGCTTTCCTAGGCAGAGGTCCCTGCGGCCTTCCACAGTGTTTTGTGTCCCTGGGTACTTGAGATTAGGGAGTGGTGATGAGTTTTAACAAGCATGCTGCCTTCAAGCATTTGTTTAACAAACACATCCTGCATAGCCCTAAATCCATTAAACCTTGAGTCGACACAGCACATGTTTCTGCGAGCACAGGGTTGGGGGTAGGGTTACAGATTAACAGCATCTCAAGGCAAAAGAATTTTTCTTAGTACAGAGCAAAATGGACTCTCTTTGTCTACTTCTTCCGACATAGACACAGTAACAGTCTGATCTCTCTTTCTTTTCCCCACAGATTGCTTTTCAGTACTTTCTGCTGAGACATTTTTGTATATTCATTTCTCTCTCAAGGAGCCTCTATAACAATAGAGAAAAAAGTATCTCGGTTTCTGTGTGTGGCACATGAGTTTGAAAGATTTCTCAGACTGTCGTTCAGGACTGGCGTTACAGATTAAACGCCAATTAGATTCAGGACCAGCGACGATGGGATCCCTGACAGGCGGATATAACACCTCGTTAAGGACAGACTGCCCACCACTCTCCTTCTTTCTCTGTTTCTGAATTTATTTTCTATAAATTCCGCTGGGTATCAGAACCTTCCTTCGGCTGACTGACGCTTTGCAATTTCCTCTCCAAGCCCGGATCTGTTCCCCAAAAGTCTCTCGTTCCTGCTTCTAGCTTCTCTTTTTAGCTTCTCTAGGTTCGCGTCATCGGCTTTCCTTTTTTCCGAGGTTGAATCCCCAGTTACGAGAAGCGGAGAGGTCTTCTTGTCATAAAATTAACTTCCCTCGGCTCCTGTAACAGGGAGTGGGAGCCCACCCTCCCACTCGCCCTGTAGCACTCTGCATCTCTGAGAAGAAAGTGACCACCCCAGCCCAGCGCAGCACAGATTTTCTTTGAGCACCTGCTCGGAGTTCCTGCCCCTCGTCGCTCCTTGATTTTCCCTCATCGACTACATACAGTCTGTTGGATGTCGGTCAAGGTATCGCCAGCCCCTGCCATGGGAACCATTTGGGGAAAAACAGTTCCGATTTATTATACTTCAAAGATGCCCAATGATTCCCTGTCGTCTGTGTACCATAAAAATAAAAACAGATAAAAATAAGAAGATCAATGTATTCGACATCTGCACCCAGGCGTACAGCTTTGAGGTGATCAACTGGGAAGCGAAGGTAGCCCACCCAGAGGGAAGAAAGGAACAAAGCTGGAGAATGCAGACGTGGATCCTGCAGGCCGCTGCCTCCCAAGTGAGCGGGTTACAAATTCCGCTAACCCCAGCCCCCCACCACGCTATTGGCTATTTGAGGCATGTGGGGGTTTTTTTCCCGGACTAGAAGTCTTGTGTTCCACCTGGATTTTCGGGACCACTCAACATTCCTGAGCTCCATCCCTGCCAAGGTGGAGCCAGCACAGGACTGCAGGCGGAGTCTCCAGACTCATCCAGAAACAGCCACTGCGCGGAGCCGGGAGCGCGTGTCGAAAGCGCACCCCTAGACAGCTACTGTGGGAAAGCTCTGGGCCGGACACAATTCCACATGCTTGATATTTTAGAAAAGAAGGAATTATACCCCCGCTGTAAAGGGAGTGTGGATTACAGCTATAACACGTACCAGGAAGGTAAGCGTTCCTTGCAAAAGCTGCCCTCTCTGAGGCTCGAACTCAGGACCTTCAGATTATGAGACTGACGCGCTGCCCACTGCGCTAAGAGGGCGACGAAGTGCAACACCACGCCAGATTCCACAGGAATTTCCTAATTTCTTTCCCCAGGCGGGTTATTTTGGGACTTCAGTTTTCTTCGCCCAAGGTCGCTAGTTCTCCCAGATTATTTCCAATAGGCACGCGTAGCCTCCTTTTTAGCCCATCGGAAGAACCTCACAATCGGAAGCCATAGTGTACTGAACAATTATGCCTGACCTCATTCTCTATTGATCTGGATCTTCGTCCCCTCAGATATATTACACAATAATTACTGTCCACAGTCTCCTTAGTTGGAATAGCGGGCTTTCACTAAATGCTAGTTGAATGAATGACAAGCTCCCAAACATGCCTGCAGTTTACACTTACCTCTCTTAATTTAAATTTGCATTTCCACTTATGTCACCTGAGATAGTCCCCTCAAAATATCACCAACTGATTTTATGATGAGTCTTCATGTTTTCTTCACCTCTATGTTGCAAATACTCTATTAAAGATTTTATTCCCATAATTTCATTTAGTCCAATTTATTTATTTATTTATTTGCCATAAATCTATACATCATTATCCCCATCTTACTGATGAAACTGAGGCTCAGCAGAACTAAATCCACAGCTGATAAGGGGCAAAACCAGATCTTGAAAGCAGATTTTGTTTTCCAAAAAGTGTGCTGCCCCCTTTCTCCCTCTAGATCATGTAATCTCCCCTTTTCCTCTCCACACCACCACACTCATTTGTTAAGCAAATAGCTATAGAATTTTAGATTCGTTGGTCCATTCAACAAACTTTAATTCACCACCTGCCATGTACCCGGCATTTATGTTCTAGATTTCCAAGGCATCCTTGGCCCTTTATCCCTCACATCCCTACAAACACCTTAAATCATTAGTTCTCGAAGTGCGGTGCCCAGACCCACCACATAATTCTTGAGGACACATTCCATTTCAGGTACTGTGCTACCTGAAGGCTTTGAGGATTCAGAAGAAATTGAGCCATCCCTGACCTCAGGAGCTGACAGGACAAACTGTCCTATCTGGTCCAGTTCCTATACTCTCAAACTTCCGATTCTTATAAATGCATCTTCCTAAATATTTTATTTTGATACTTTGACTCCCACTCTGTACTAGTTTGCTAGGGCTGCCATAATAAATATCACAGACTGAGTGGCTTAACCAACAGAAAATTTTCTCAGTTCTGGAGGCTAGAAGAGTTGTTAGCTTTGGTTTCTCCTGAGGCCTCTCTCCTTGGCTCGCAGATGGTCACTTACCTTCTTGCTGTATTCTTGCATGGTCTCTCTCTCTACACATATTTCCATCTTTTCTTATAAGAACGCCTATTGGGATTTAGGGTTTCGACATGAATTTGGTAACGGGTGGGGCAGGACAAAATTCCACCATAACAGGCTCAAAGTTGTTTAAATTTCCACCTTCATATTTGCAGTAGACTTTGTTACCGGAAAGCACTACTTGCTTTTTTTTTTTTTTAACAAGTATTTTAGAGTCCCTTAATTAAACAGACCATATGCCTTTCCTTATCTAGGAATTCCCACTCCAATGCGCGGTCCACACACCCATTATTTCTCCTCATCTTCATTCTTCAAGGCCCATTCTTGATTCTTTCATTCTTATTTGAAAGAATGTAGCATGGAGGAATGTAGCATACTAGTTTTTCCCTCGGAATTGCATGACTCATTGTCAGTAACTATCTTATGGTTTTTGCTGTTATGACATTTAGTATGGATGTGCGCTATCTTTCATTAATATCCTCCATCTAGTAGTCAGTGTTTCCATAAGGAAGCGCAGCCAGTGTGAACTACAGTCCAAAACCTCACATATGCATAGACTGGTTATGTAGTCTAAAGAAATTCCTGGCTCTGAGTCCTAATTCTGAAGGTAGTGGTAAACTTCAGTCCTTTGGTGTCTTATTCACTTAGGTTCACGCCAAGCTTATGGGGCCCAATGCAGGTCCCAGGAAAAGGAGGGAGGGATGTAATGCTAAACCTGTTCCTATTTCTACCCTCCAGGTTTGTTGTTGTTGTTGTTTGTTTTTCAGGTGGAAGCTCAACAGCATCCATGCCGTGGGTGATTGATGCTATGTTTCTCTAATGTTAGCAGTATCTTTTTCTAATGAACTCTCTCCTTGATGATCTCTTGTCATCTGTCTTGGCCAATGTCAGTAAGGGGTCTGCATGTAAAAATGCTCATAGGTACTTGAGATGTTCATCTTTTCCTCCTTGTTTGGGTGAATTGTTTCTTTCTTAATGCATTTATGCACGTGCACATACATGTATACATAAGTGTGCACATAGGTGTGCATGCACACGTGTAGATGCCTGTGCTTATATGTGTACATACACGTATGCATACACATATGCATTCCCGTGTACATACATGCACGAATGCTCGCATGCATGTTTAGGTACGTGTATACAAACCTGATACACGAATAAATACGTGTACAAATGTGTTGATGCATGTTTACATGAGTGTACATGCATGTTAACGTGCACATATGCATCTACACATATGCGTATACACACATACATGCACACATACATACTCTGTACACAATCAATGAATATGCCCAAATGCATGCAGACGCACACATGTATTTGTACACATGCATGTGTGTACGTATGCGAGTGTGCACACATGTATGAGTGTATATGTGTTTGTATGTTTGTACGTATAAGTGTATGTATACATGTGCACAGACGTCTGAATGCATGTGTGGGTAGACATGTGCATTTGTATGCACAAGTACGTGCGTATGCACATATATGTTTGAGTACATGTATGCATCGTGCTTTTGTGTGTAAACATGTGTGTATATATACATGTATTATGGGTGCATGTGTGTATGCAAGTGCACGTGTGTATGCACATGCAGGTATACCCACATATCCATGTACACATATATGTCATGCATGTATGTGTGTGCATGCATGTATTTGCACACAAATTTTTGTGTGTGCACATGCATGTGTGCACACGTGTGTGTGTAGACATGTATGTGTGGATGTGCACACATAAATATGGACACTTGTATTCAGGCATAGACATGCTTTCACGTGTGTGCACAGATGCATTTGTAGGCTGGTATACATGGTGTATACGTGTATGTATATATACATTATTCATACAAACATATGTGCACACATGTGCACAATGCATACATGTACGCATATGTGTGCGCATGCATGAGTACACACGTGCATACACACGTAAGTAGGTAAACACATACACATGCACACACATGCATGCAGACATGTAAGCACATGTGTATCTGCACATATATCTACACACGTACATGCATGCATACTGTGTACACAATACATGGATACACATACATTCATGCACACACACCCACATGCATTTGCACATGCATGTGTACATATCTGTACACACTCACACATGCACACACGTGTATATACATGTATACACACTCAGGTGAATGTGCAGCTACGTGTGCACATGCAAGTACATGCATGTATGCATATGCATATGCGTCCGCAAATACACACACGCATACACACATACATACGGTGTACATGCATGTATACATAAACATGCATGCATGCATGTATACACATGTATGTGTAGATACCTTTGTGCATATGTGTACATGCCTGTATGCATACACACATGCATACACGTGTACACATACATTTACACATGCATGTGGTGTACACAGACATGTATACATAAACACAGGTGCAATCACGTCTACATACACACATGCACCTGTAGATACATGTGTACATGTTCTGTGTGGAAGACGTGTAAGGGGAGAAGAAAAGACACACACACAATACCTTTAAGGGTAAAGAACCTTTATCCCACGTAAATGGCAATGCAGATATAATAAGCAAATGATATAGTAAGCAAATTGAAATAATAAGCAGACTGATATAATAAGCAAATTGCAATGGGAAGGAAAAAGACATATATATATATATATATATATATATATATATATATATATACACATATATATGTACACTCACCAGACTATGGAGGATTCACCAACAGACCGGGAAGCAACAGCCTGGGCTCCAGAGTTGGCCACCTGTCTGCGCACAGACGAGGAGAAGTCTCATGAAGCTTCAGCCCAGTCTGGAACCCTAGTTCTTTTTGTAACGAGTTGTTTGGCATGAGGCCCGGTCACGAGGGCCCTTCGCAACTGGGCTCAAGGATCACAAAAAGGTCAACTTGTTTTTGTGATTGTCTGTTGTTTTTCAGTAACTAATGTATAGGAATAGATTGAAATAGAGATTTCTCTGAAACAGCACTGGATGAACACCTCAATGGGTTCACAAACCTGTTCCAGACAGATTTCCCTCATGCTGTTCTCATGACAATGAGTGAGTTCTCCTGAGATCTGGTTGTTGAAAAGTGTGTAACACTTTCCCCTTCGCTCTTTCTCTCCGACTCTGCCATGGTAAGGCATGCTTGCTTCTCCTTCGCCTTCCGCCATGAATTGTAAGTTTCTTGAGGCCTCCCAGCCATGCTTCCTATACAGCCTGTGGCACTGTGGGTCAATGAAACCTCTTTTCTTCATAAATTACCCAGTCTCCAGTAGTTCTTTATAGCAGTGTGACAATGGACTAATACAGGTGCCAACAAGTTCAATCACTGGCACCAAAATATGGGAGATACGGTAGTTAGATGCATGAGAAATGTAAAGGGGAGAAATGGGCAGATTGACTGCCTGAAGTTCCTTCTATATTGGGATTGGCCTGTAGTCCCAGGGCTTTTCAGGGACAACCAGATGTAGGCCTTTCCCACAAGACAGGTGTGGGAATCAGGAGAGAGGGAGCACTAGCATGAGGTCAACTTTGAGCCAGTCCCAGTGGGCTGTGTGGAAGGATGAACGTAGCTAAGGAAAAAGAAGCAAAAGGAAGCTTTGAGTTTTGCAGTGGCTGGAAAAGCAGTCATAAAGAAGGGGGTACAGGAGAGTACATCATCATCAAGGGAAATGCACATGAGAATCCACAATCATGGATCGTATTAAAAAAATTATTCGTATTCAAACAGCTGAATGGAAAGCATGACACTGGCTAATGACAACACCATTTAAAAGTAAGAACTTTATTATTCTCCCCACCACCCCTCCCTGGCTTTAACTCATCTTCCACCACAACTGAAACACAGAAGTCTCAGAACAGTGGTTAACAAATGGTAGAATGTTAGGGTAAGAAAAGAGAGATGAAACATTTTCCTTAGAAAACTATCCAAATAGTTCTAGCTGACTCAACAGCCCCAGTAGGTAAAGGAAGAGATCTGGTCTTTCTGTCAAGTTTAAATTTTAGAGTGTTACATGGAGCTCAGCATCTTAACTTTGAGACTGAGACTGTATTGCCTGGGATGAGGCATAAAATTGTGTTTGTCTTCATATGGAGGTAGGGAAAGAATATATCCTACTGAATAAGATTAAAATGACACTGGGAGACCAAAACATATTTTTTGTATTATTAAATCCCAGAGATTGGCCACATTCATATTACAGAGTTTAGAGAGAACTAACTGATAAACTTACGTGGCTATCCCTTAATGAGTTTTGTTATTATTATGATTTTTTCCTGTCTGCTTATGCATTATTATGATATCTATATTATGATTTTGTTATGCCAAGTAATGACATCTCAGGGATCTGTGAGGCAGTACCTCATTTGGTATTCTAACCACATTTGACAAGTACAAAAATGTAGACAAATGTACACACCTTAGTCTACTTTGTGTTGCTAAAAGGAACACCTGAGACTGGGTAATTTATAAAGAAAAAATGGCTTATTTGGCTCACAGTTCTGCAGACCGTACATGAAGCTTGGCACCAGCATCTACACCTGGTGAGGGCCTGGAGACTACTTCCATTCATGGCAGAAGTTGAAGGGGAGCTAGTTTGTGCAGAGGTCACATGGCAAGAGAGGAGGCAAGTTGGGGGAGAGGTGCCAAGCTCTTTTTAACAACCAGCTCTAACAGCTAATAGAGTGAGAACACGCTCACCCCAGAAGGAGGGCATTCATCTATTCATGACCCAAATGCCTTCTACTAGGTCCCACCTCTAACATTAGGGATCAAATGTCAACATGAGGTTTGAAGGGGGTATTCAAACCATAGTAGTGCGTAATATAAAGAAGCCACTTGGCATTTCCTGTTGGGATGGCCAGACCCAACCCCAGGCCGTGGGGGCTACGAAGTCCGGCAGAGTCAAAGGAATGAGACAAGACAAGTTTAAGAGTGCATAAAGTGGGTCCAAGGGGCCCAAGCTAGTGTGGAGGCTGCAAAGGCCCCAAGCTCTGGAAGCCCACACTATTTATTGGTGATCAAAAAAGAAGCAGGTGGTGAGGATGTGGGGGTTGAAAGGAAGCAGTGCATCAAGCGCATGAGCTATAGCTGTGATGGTTTAGCATTTCCTTTGAGCATATGGAACACGTTCTGCTACTTGAGATAATGGGGAACATGTTCTTCTAGTTTAAGATACAATTGTTTTATGATCCTGGGAGTGCTAGAAGCAAGGAGCCAGCAAGTCTAGACACATTCCAGAGGCCACGAGGGGTTTTATACCCTGAGCCCTGGATTCCATCCAGGCCATGAGGGGTTGTATGCCCTGGGCTTAGATTGTGGTGTGGCAGGACAGCCTTCCACCCTTTAGCACAGAGTTTGGTGTTCCAAAGGCCACGAGGGGTTTTAGACCCTGGAATCAGGACATGTTCCAAGACTCTTTTACATTATGTCAGACATGCAAGCCCTGCCTCAGCTTTCCTCCCAACATTTCCGATTTCTGAGTATGAGTGCAAATGAGATGTAACTTCTATTTAGAAATGGCAAATAAAATACAAAGTATGTATTCTATGAATAAATCATAAATTTCATGTGCCCCAATTATTCTCATAGAATAATGTCCTGTTCTGGCCTATAGCTCCCACTTATCTGCTTTCAACAAATTACTACATAAAGACTGTACAAAACCAGAGCAGAAAGCAGATAATCACTGCTCTATTGTCCACAGTTTTCTATTTGCACTGAGGTATATATCTGGAGATGCAAATGTATATATATATATATATTTTATCATTTTGGGTCTGTATTTGAGCTTAAATGGAGGTGTGCAGCAAAGCAGAAAGTAGTTGTTGCAAAAATTTCCCCTCAAAGATCTAAGCCAAGACCTGAAAAGAGCCTGGAGACGCTGTAGCATGAAGGAGAGGTTTTTTAAGAGAAGCATATTGGCTTGGAATATGAAAATGGAGAGAAGGGACTTCCCTAAATTAAGAAAGAAACAATTCACCCAAACAAGGAGGAAAAGATGAACATCTCAAGTACCTATGAGCATTTTTACATGCAAACCCCTTACTGACATTGGCCAAGACAGATGACAAGAGATCATCAAGGAGAGAGTTCATTAGAAAAAGATACTGCTAACATTAGAGAAACATAGCATCAATCACCCACGGCATGGATGCTGTTGAGCTTCCACCTGAAAAACAAACAACAAAACAACAAACCTGGAGGGTAGAAATAGGAACAGGTTTAGCATTACATCCCTCCCTCCTTTTCCTGGGACCTGCATTGGGCCCCATAAGCTTGGCATGAACCTAAGTGAATAAGACACCAAAGGACTGAAGTTTACCACTACCTTCAGAATTAGGACTCAGAGCCAGGAATTTCTTTAGACTACATAACCAGTCTATGCATATGTGAGGTTTTGGACTGTAGTTCACACTGGCTGCGCTTCCTTATGGAAACACTGACTACTAGATGGAGGATATTAATGAAAGATAGCACACATCCATACTAAATGTCATAACAGCAAAAACCATAAGATAGTTACTGACAATAAGTCATGCAATTCCGAGGGAAAAACTAGTATGCTACATTCCTCCATGCTACATTCTTTCAAATAAGAATGAAAGAATCAAGAATGGGCCTTGAGGAATGGAGATGAGGAGAAATAATGGATGTGTGGACCAGGCACTGGAATGGGAATTCCTAGATAAGGAAAGGTATATGGTCTGTTTAATTAAGGGGCTTTAAAATACTTGTTAAAAAAAAAAAAAAAGCAAGTAGTGCTTTCCAGTAACAAAGTCTACTACAAATATGAAGGTGAAAATGTAAACAACTTTCAGCCTGTTATGGTGGAATTTTGTCCCGCCACACCTGTCATCAAATTCATGTCGAAACCCTAACTCCCAATAGGTGTTCTTGTAAGAAAAGATGGAAATATGTGTAGAGAGAGAGACCGTGGGAGAATATAGCAAGAAGGTAAGTGACCATCTGCGAGCCAAGGAGAGAGGCCTCAGGAGAAACCAAAGCTAACAACCCTTCTAGCCTCCAGAACTGAGAAAATTTTCTGTTGGTTAAGCCACTCAGTCTGTGATATTTATTATGGCAGCCCTAGCAAACTAGTGCAGAATGGGAGTTACAGTATCAAAATAAAATATTTAGAAAGATGCATTTATAAGAATCCGGAAGTTTGAGAGTATAGGAACTGGACCAGATAGGACAGTTTGTCCTGTCAGCTCCTGAGGTCAGGGATGGCTCAATTTCTTCTGAATCCTCAAAGCCTTCAGGTAGCACAGTACCTGAAATGGAATGTGTCCTCAAGAATTATGTGGTGGGTCTGGGCACCGCACTTTGAGAACTGATGATTTAAGGTGTTTGTAGGGATGTGAGGGATAAAGGGCCAAGGATGCCTTGGAAATCTAGAACATAAATGCCGGGTACATGGCAGGTGGTGAATTAAAGTTTGTTGAATGGACCAACGAATCTAAAATTCTATAGCTATTTGCTTAACAAATGAGTGTGGTGGTGTGGAGAGGAAAAGGGGAGATTACATGATCTAGAGGGAGAAAGGGGGCAGCACACTTTTTGGAAAACAAAATCTGCTTTCAAGATCTGGTTTTGCCCCTTATCAGCTGTGGATTTAGTTCTGCTGAGCCTCAGTTTCATCAGTAAGATGGGGATAATGATGTATAGATTTATGGCAAATAAATAAATAAATAAATTGGACTAAATGAAATTACGGAAATAAAATCTTTAATAGAGTATTTGCAACATAGAGGTGAAGAAAACATGAAGACTCATCATAAAATCAGTTGGTGATATTTTGAGGGGACTATCTCAGGTGACATAAGTGGAAATGCAAATTTAAATTAAGAGAGGTAAGTGTAAACTGCAGGCATATTTGGGAGCTTGTCATTCATTCAACTAGCATTTAGTGAAAGCCCGCTATTCCAACTAAGGAAACTGGACAGTTAATATTGCCTAATATATCTGAGGGGACGAAGATCCAGATCAATAGAGAATGAGGTCAGGCATAATTGTTCAGTACACTATGGCTTCCAAGTGTGCGGTTCTTCCGATGGGCTAAAAAGGATCCTACGCGTGCCTATTGGAGATAATCTGGGAGAACTAGCGACCTTGGGCGAAGAAAACTGAAGTCCCAAAATAACCCGCCTGGGGAAAGAAATTAGGAAATTCCTGTGGAATCTGGCGTGGTGTTGTACTGCGTCGTCCTCTTAGCGCAGTGGGCAGCGCGTCAGTCTCATAATCTGAAGGTCCTGAGTTCGAGCCTCAGAGAGGGCAGCTTTTGCAAGGAAAGCTTATTTTCCTGGTACTTGTTATGGCTGTAACCCACATTCCCTTTACTGCCGGGGTATAATTCCTTCTTTTCTGAAATATCAAGCAAGTGAAATCTTGTCGGGCCCAGAGCTTTCCCACAGTGACTGTCTGTGGGTGCTCGTTTGACACGCGCTCCCGGCTCCGCGCAGTGGCTGTTTCTGGATGAGTCTGGAGACTCCGCCTGCAGTCCTGTGCTGGCTCCACCTTGGCAGGGATGGAGCTCAGGAATGTTGAGTGGTCCCGAAAAACCAGGTGGAACACAAGACTTCTAGTCCGGAAGAATCCCCCACATGCCTCAAATAGCCAATAGCGTGGTGGCGGGCTGGGGTTAGCGGAATTTGTAACCCGCTCACTTGGGAGGCAGCAGCCTGCAGGGTCCGCGTCCTCATCCTCCGGCTTTGCTCCTTTCTTCCCTCTGGGTGGGCAACAGTCGCTTCCCAGTTGATCATCTGAGAGCTGTACGCCTGGGCGTAGATGTCGAATACATTGATCTTCTTATTTTTATCTGTTTTTATTTTTATGGTACACAGACGACAGGGAATCATTGGGCATCTTTGAAGTATAAATAAATCAGGTCTGTTTTTCCCCAAACGGTTCCCATGGCAGGGGCTGGGGATACCTTGACCGACATCCAACAGACTCTATGTAGGCAATGAGGGAAAACCAAGGAGCGACGAGGGGCGGGAACTCCGAGCAGGTGCTCAAAGACGAAGAAAATCTGTGCTGGGCTGGGGTGGTCACTTTCTTCTCAGAGATGCAGAGTGCTGCACGGCGAGTGGGAGGGTGGGCTCCCACTCCCTGTTACAGGAGCCGCTCGGAACTGAGGATTCAACCTGGGAAACAAGGAAAGCCGATGACGCGAACCTAGAGAAGCTAAGAAGAGAAGCTAGAAGCATGAACGAGAGAATTTTGGGGAATAGATCCGGGCTTGGAGAGGAGACTGCGAAGCGCCAGTCAGCCTAAGGAAGGTTCTGATACCCAGTGGAATTTATAGAAAATGATTTCGGAAAGAGAGAAAGAAAGAGAGTGGTGGGCAGTCTGTCCTTAACGAGGCATTATGTCCGTCTGCCAAGGATCCCATCGTCACTGGTCCTGAATCTATATTTCATCTGTAACGCCAGTCCTGAACAATAGTCTCAGAAATCCTTCAAACTCATGTGCCACACACAGAACCCGAGACAGTTTTTTCTCTTTTGTTACAGAGGCTCCTTGAGAGAGAAATGAATATACAAAAATGTCTCAGCAGAAAGTACTGAAAAGCCATCCCACCCCATCCATCCTCAGAGACTAAAATCAAGCTAGTCAGAGGAAGGGATTTACAAAGCAGGACTGCACTGTGGGACAATCCCTGCATTTTGGCTCTCCCTCACACCCTCTTCAAATTGAGCCCAAGCCCCACATTCTGAGGATGATACTCAGGACGTGAGGGGGCTCTGAAAAAGGGCTGATCCCTCCGCAAACTCAGGGTGATGCACACAGCCAGGAGGAAATGAGAAAATTATCACAAGTCTTTCAGATTCACAAATGCCATGTTCCCTTTGTTTTAAGGCCACGAAGGTCAAGTAAGGACCCAAATAACTACCAAACATCTCAGAGAACGCTTTGGGCAAGAGTGCGGAGACAATCAATTGCCTTGTTCCCATTACAGTTCGCAGTTATTAATTTCATGGAAGAGAGCACGTCACACCGGGGGCAAGACACAGTAGGAACTGCCAGATTAAGTAGCACAGATATCCCGGAATGTTCTGCGGCTCTTGTATTTTAAGGAAGTTTTGATTACTGACTGACTGTTGACGAGTCAACAGTTGATGAGGAGGAGGTTTTGGGGCTGGCCATTCCAGGCTCCACGTTCACACCACGGCACCACCATTCCTAGGGTGTCTAGACATGTACACTTGCAAAAACCATGTATATAGAGAAAATGATTTTATTTATATGTGAGAGCACTTTTAAGTTTGAAACTTTCAATAAAGACTTTTTTTTTTTTTTTGAGAGTGCAGTGGTACGATGTCGATCCACTGTAACCTCCACCTTCCAGGTTCAAGCGATTCTCCTGCCTCAGCCTCCGGAGTAGCTGGGATTACAGGCGTGCGCTACCACGCCCAGCTAATTTTGTATTTTTAGTAGAGACGGGGTTTCGCCATGTTGGCCAGGCTGGTCTCAAACTCCTGGCCTCCAGTGATTTTCCCCCGCCCCCCGCCCCGCCCCAGCCCCCCACCTCGGCCTCCCACCGAGCCTGGCCTAATAAGCACTTTTTAAAATTTTATCATTTTAATTAAATATTTCAGACTTTAGATAGGAAAGGGAATGAGATAATTTTTGTTCGTTTTTCCAGGTTGCTGAACAAAATAATTACCAGAAAGAAATCAACATTTAGCTTTAATTTTTGATGCTACAAGACCCCTCTGGAGACAGTGTTCACGCAGTATCTGGAGAGTGTTGTTTAGGCTCCTGCTTCCTCACGCAGTCCCCTCCAACAATGCTGTTGGTCCATTGTGCTTCCCACTGTCCTTAGTCCATCTCATCCATGAATAGGCCATCAGCTCCCCCAGACCAGCAGCGGTGGGCTTTCCTTTGAAATCTGGAGGGGCTGGAGGGCTGCACAAACTTCCCTTGACTTAGTTATCTCAGAGCATTGTGATGGAAAAGAAACATCCCATGCAAGTGGACAGCACTAGGTCGTGAACTGGAAGGAAGGTTGGAAAGGAGAGATACCCACTACACATTTCACTTTCTTGAACTCAGCAGCAGAGATAAGGATGAAATCAATAGCTTGAGAGAACTAGGAAATTTTAGGGCCGTGTTTGCATGTGTGTATGTACTTGTTGTTAACAAATTGGTAATAGATCATAAATATGATCTAATATTAACTTTTTTTTCTGATTGTCACCCATACAAAAAAAAATTCTCTTAATGGCTGATTATAAATAATAAAGTAAAAGCTACAGATTTTTATGTTTTTTAAGACTCTTTTCATCCATAAAAGGTCCCTGGTCTTTCTTTTATGGATATTATTTTTTTTAATTGATAGACATTATTTTTTAGAGAAGTTCTGGGTTTAAAGAAAAATTGATCAGAATAGATAGAATTTCCATAAACTCCATCACTCTCCCTCTCTTACAATTTTCCCTATTATTAACATCTTGCATCAGTATGGTACACTTGTTACAACTGGTAAACCAGTTGTACTAATACATTATTGTTAACTGAAGTCCACAGTTTACATTACAGTTTGCTCTTTGTGTTATACATCCTGGGTTTTTTTTTTTAACAAATGTATAATGCCATATATTTACCCTTATAGTATCATAAAGAGTTAATGCCAGTTAATTGTTGAAGGAACTGGGCCTTTTATCCTTAGAAACACCTCTATGTTGTATTTATTTCATTGTATCTATTTCCTGCCCCTTGACATGTTTCTTCATCTACTCTATTTCTTGTAAACTGGTAGTTACAAGTAGAGGCTCACTTAGATTCAGCCTCAAATCTTTCAACAAGACAATTTGATAGGTGGGCTTGTGCACTTTCCATTGCTTCGCTTTATGAGGTACATAATGTCTGGTTCTCCAACTTTTAGTCACCAATATTAGCACTAATGTGTGTTTCAGCTGCCATTCATGAATACATGTATATATAACTCGTATACTTATGTGAATGTATATATTTATGTGTTGATAAACAAAATGATACACAAAAATTAGAAAATAACATTGAAAGAATGAACATAAAAGTAAACAAGAAGAGATTAATTCTCGAATGCACAGTTTAGAAAAGAATCAAAAGTATATCTTCAAGCTCCTTAGAATATAATGAAAATGGGGACTTATAATGACATATTTCTAAGGATTCTGTAGAAACTGCTTTCTCATTTTAAATTACACCTTTTAATACCCAAGTTACAAAACATGAGAAGAAATCAGTGCATTATATATAAGAAGTAAGAAGAAGAAGAAGAAGAAGAAGCAGCAGCAGCAGCAGCAGCAGCAGCAGCAGCAGCAGCGGCAGCAGCAGCAGCAGCAGCGGCAGCAGCAGCAGCAGCAGCGGCAGCAGCAGCCCGAAACAAAAAAAGAAAAAGAAAAAAAAAAAAAGAAAATAGAATGGTGAAGGAAACACAGGAATTAACTAGAAAATTGCAAAATCTGATTGGTCATTTGAAAAAGAAGTGTAAAATGGTCAGCCAAATGTAAAAAAAAAATAATAATAAGGGGATATGGAGAAAGCACAAAGAAAAACCAAAAACATTAGTGAATGCTATTATTAAGATTTGAGAAATGTGGCAGGATAATGTTTTTAAATATTGCCCTGTCTTTGATCTCCCTGTTTCCTTACCTGTTCAAGGCAGTAACCGTATTTTACAGAACCTTAACTCTACACATGGGGATGAAGCGAGTTGAACACAGTGTACATAGACAGCGTTTCGGTACTCAGGAAGCTCCCACTCTAGGGGAGAGAAAAACAAACCAGTAACTTAAAGACATACTTTCTGGAGGAGACGATATTTGTGAAGATGTAGTAGGAATTGAGAGATCGTGTGGGCATCACTTTTAGCTGTACTTGTCTAAAGACGGGAAATTTGCATTGAGACCTGAGTAGCTAGAAGTGCCAAACCTGTGGCAGGAGTGGAAAACATGGGAGGATGGAAGCAGGGGCAACAAGACTCTTACATGGGGAGCAGTAAAACACGTGATCGGGGGAGGGGGCAGGTTCCTCTGATCTTCTCCCAGGTGAGAAGCACCGCCGTTGTCAACAGGAGAAAGAAGCGGGTATACAAACCAAGAGACATAAACCGGACAAGGAACTGGAGAATGCGGGCGTCGATCCCGCTACCTCTCGCATGCTAAGCGAGCGCTCTACCGCCTGAGCTAATTCCCCACTGAGGATACACCACACCCCACCCATTTTCCTGGTTATCAGGAGCCTGCCGGTACTTTGGGCCGCCAAATCCCTGGCAGGACAAGATTGAGGGCGGAGCTTCTCAGATACTGCCTTGGGCAAAGTTCTACGAGCCTGAGAGTGTGAAGAATACGGATTTCCAAAATAGGTCATGAGGGAGACCTCTCTCCTCACTTCCCAATTTCGCCTTCTTCATCTCTCGGAAGTAGAGAGCACGTTCCAGTTGGAGAAGCACCACCCGGAACTGCCTGGCTTGCGGGCACAGCTATTCCAGCCCGCTCTAGTGCTGTGATCCTCACCTGCTCCCTGCAGGCAAGGCCGCCCGGAAGTAGTGGGGCAGCTTCTCCCAGCCCCAGAACTTCACGCCATACGCGCCGCATCTTCAATAGCACTTTCCTCCTGCAGGACTCAGAAAGTGATGGGGAACCTTGGAGGAGTTGAGAAAGAGAAAGCTTGAGAATTTTCATCTCAATCTGTGGATTCATTCCTGAAGCACTTCTTCAGCACCAGGCACAGTGGATGAGGCCAGTGATCCACATAGAAAGTGCCACAACAATAGCAAGTAATAGTACTGTGCAATTGCCGTCTAGGCCCTATTTTAGATGCCGTACACATATTAATAGTAATGCAGGTAAAATGCCTAGAAATAGTTTATAATCTTCATTTTTTTATATGAAAAATTATGGAAAATTGTCACCACAGAGCTCAGGGATCTCTCAGCCAAAAGGAAAAACAGATGCAGGCTACACCGTGTCTGCTGTGTAGGTGCTTCTCCTGCCATTTCCCTTCCCTGTCACCTTCCTCCCCCCTTCTCTTGCTCCATTGGGCACCACACTTGTCCTTCTTATGCCTGTCTAGTTCTTCAATTCCCGGGCCCACAGAAGAAGGCTTCCCCTGTAGCCCAGGGGAGGCTACATTAGCTCCACTGCCTTGGAGTTGTAGTGGATTCCAAATCTGCTTTCCACCTGTGAAGAATTCTCATTTAAGACAGGAACATAGTTATTTTACTCTGAGTATAACTAGCGTCAAGTAGGATTTTTGCCTGATGAAAATTTGCCGAATGGAGAAAGGCTATACAGATAATTTAGAAGCCTCAAAGGAGAGAGTGGCTTCAGATCAGTAAAGACTGAAGAAAGGATTAGAAGCTAGGGTCTAACAAACCCATAGAAATGTTTTTGCCTGAAAAGGAAATGTGGTTGGGGAAGAGTGGAGGGGCACTACTTTCAGAGTGATTAGTGGGTGGAGGCATGGCCTTCATGGAACTGCAGGTGGTTTGGGGCAGCTTCAGGTCCCTCCTTCACGGTCCCAGTTTATCAGGAGTGCACATCCTGAGAATGAAAGAGGCTGCTCCTATGGGACAAAAATTCAACAACATGTTTATTATTTATGACATTCATTTTTGAGATCATTTTTGAATAAGAAGATAAAATAGGAAAACATGTAATCAATAACATTGTCTTTCTATTACGATTAACAAAGGGCAATGCTGAGAAGTCAAATGGTGTCAGAGAGAGATTTGAGTGATGGGAAAGAAAGAAGGATGGAAAGAGGGGCACGTCCCAGGGACCTACAAGAGCTTCCTGGAGTCATCTATCCAAAGACCACTCTCTCCAGCATTCTGAGCTCTGCTTGGGCCAGTTGAGCTAGTCAACATATGTGTTGTTAATACAGCGCCTCATGTAGTTTCTTTAAATAGGGGATAGTGTTGCAATTTCAAAAATACATTTTTTTTACATTTTGGTTCATCTTGGAAATTAGAGGAAGACCTAGGTCCCCATTTATTTTGAGCACATTTTTGTCAGAACGAGCTTTCAGAGAGATGAGTAGAAGGAATAAATGTCACTTTTCTTAGTGAGAGTGTATCCGACCACTGGAGTTAATATGCTAGCTCCCACCTTCACTTATACTCCTTCCTTACCTCTCTCCTTACCTCTCTCGCCTACACAGGAGAGAGGTAAGGAAGGAGTATAAGTGAAGGTGGGAGCCTGGCCAACTCTCACATAATCTGATAGAAGACACGTTTTCATCCTCTACCTGACCATGTGTTGTCAATGTGAATAAAAGCAAAAGGTTGGCACATTCAAGTCTCCTGCTTTTGCCTCCTGACACTATTTCCAGGCTGTTCCTCATATTTTGTACCCAAAAGGCTAAAGTTTGATTTCCCCACAAAAATACATTGTATTAACTTCGAGCTGAAGCCCCCAAACCTGTATTGGCAAAACTCACTTGTGACTAATCGCTTCCTTTTTCGCTTTTGCATGGAATACTATGTATAATTTCCTTAAAAAAAAAAAAAGATGTACATAACAAGATGAAACTGAGTTAAATAAAGAGCGATAAATCCGCTGAAAGTATTTACCAGATACCATTGGTAGCCTAGGGATTAAAAGAAGCTGGAGAGTGCAGGCGTCGATCCTGCTACCTCTTGCATGCTAAGCAAGCGCTCTACCGCTTGAGCTCATTCCCCCACACCACATTTGTCTTTTCTGCCTATTTTTATAACCGGGACACAAATATCGTTCCATGTCCCACTTAAGTTTCCAGCTTTTCAAACACCTCCGGGAACTTCCCTACCAAGGCGAAGCGAGGAATGAAGTTTCTGGGAGGCAGCCTCAGACCTGGAAGGCAGTGACCATCCTCTGCTTTTTCAATCTGAGTCGAGATCCTGAGAAAGAGAGAAAAGATCTCATTAGGAAAGCCCTAGTTCTAATCTGATTTCACTCTCCCATTAGATGAAAGAGAAGGAAGTACCGTCCCTAATTAGCAGTTACCTCAAATGCTCTGTTGAATGCATCACTTTTTAAGAACACAAACCTGGAAATAAGCCCAAGTATCTTTTTATCGATTGATCCTTCAAGTAACTTATCTAATATCTGTGTTACTAATTGTTTCTCCATTCAGGGGAGTTGAGATCTGTTGTTACCTATTAATCCTTGATAGATTTAATTTGCATTTTTGTACTGATTAATGTTGTTGAACATCTTTTAGTGTGCCTTATTGGCCATATAAGCATCTTATTTTGTGAAATGCCTGCTCAAGTTTTTTGCCCTTATCCTTACTGAGTGTTTGTATCACTGAGTTCTAAAATGTGTTTTATATTCTCCATAAAAGTCCTTTGTTATATGTGTATCCATAACACATATGTTGTATAACAACTATGTGTGCATGTAACATATATTACATTTCTTTTCAAGTCTATGTCTTGCCTTTTCATTTTCTTAATATTGTCTTTCAAAGAAAAAGCATTTTAATATTTTATGAAATCCAGTGTATCTTTTTTTGTAAGGGCTCATGCTTTTCTGGTTCCTTCTGAAAAAGCTTTGCCTACATCAAATATGTGCAGACTTCTTTTCTTCTACAAGTTTGATAACTTTAACGTTAAGCTTTACGTATATAAACCATTTTGATTTAATTGTTGTATAGGATGTGAGGTAAGGGTAGGGAATCATTTTTTCCATACTCAGTTGCCTGGGACCATTTGTTTAAAAAACTCATTAAATAACATTTTACCTCTGTCATAAATCAGTTGACCACATACGTTGGTCTGTTTCTGGACTATCTATTCTATTCCATCAATCTGGGTAAGTATCCTTGAGACAATACCACATTATTTTGATTACCTTAGCTTTATAATAAGTCTTAACATCACCTGGTGTAAGTCCTCTAACTTTGTTTTTCTTTTCCTAATTATTTAGGTTACTCTAGGTCCTACAGAATAAGCTTGTCAATTTCTGTAAAAACAAACAAACAAACAAAAAGAAAAGAAAACAAAACAAACAAAACAAAAATCTCCTGCTGGGATATTTGTTGGGATTGTAGTAAATCTATAGATCAACTCAGAGGGAAAAAAATGATATCTTAATAATATTACCTTTTTCAATCTGTAAATATGTCAAACAACACCAATTATTCAAGCTTTCCTGAGTTTTTCTCAGCCATCTTTTGTAGATTTCTAGGTACAAGTCCTGTGCACATTGACAAGTTTATCTCTAAATATTTCATTTGTTTTAAACCTATTGAAAGTGGTAATTTAATTTTCCATTTTTTTGATGCTAGTACATAGAAATACAATTAATTTTTGTATATTGTAATCTGTGACATAGCTGCATTTACTTATAATGCTTATTTTTGTAGATGCACTAGGATTTTTTGTGTATTTGATCACGTTGCTTGCAAATGAATATATTTTTCTTATTCTAAAGTGAGTATGCCGTTTATTCTTCATTCATGCGTTCCTTACTTTCTGACACTAGCTAGGACTTTCAGTAAAATGTAGAAGTAGTAAGAACAGATATTTTGCACTTTTCTCCAATATTAAAGGGTACATATTTATTCTTCCACTATTAACTCTATTGCTAGTTGTAGGACTTTCTTAAACGCCCATTATTCATCTGAGCAATTTTCCTTCTATTCTTAGTTTACTGGGATATTTTTTAAACACCACGAATGAATGGCAAATTTGGTCCAATATTTCTTCTGCATCTAGTGAGATGATTACATGTATTTTTTGTTTTGTTAATGTGGTATATTACATTTAATTGACTTTTCAATGCTTAACTAATTTTTTATTCCCGAGGCAATCTCCCCTAACTCATGGTGCATTATGCTTTACAGATAATGCTGGATTCAATTTGTTAATATTTTAATTCAGTATCTGTTGGTAAATGTGTCAGAGAAGGGTCTCCAAGTGTGGAACGCGCCGCTTTCACAGCTCAGAGAAACATGGTGAGCACAGTGCTCCCTCCTAAGTGACGGGAGCTTCGAGATACAACAATGAGACTTTACTTTGGAGGAAATGTCTCAGAATTTCACAGATCCTAAAAACTTTCATTCACGAACCAGGTCGATGAATGGTTTCTGTGTTTCTCTCCCACCCTCTGGAGCATGCAGGGCTTAACAAAATCTGCAACTTACTTGACACTTCTTGCTCATCGAAGATTTAACTGATACTATCAATACAGTGTACAAATGTTTTGCTGTTGGCGTAGACAGTTCAATTCTCTTTGGACTAGATTAGGAAAAATTGGGGGACTTGATATACCTCTGGAGTAAGAACATAAATGCATACTTTTGTCTAGTCCATGTGACTATGAACTGTTTCTGTTCTTTCTTCCTGATAACAATAGAAAAAATCCATTCCCCAAATCAAAGACTGCATGCCAAAGACCATGCAATTTTTGCTTTTATGTTCATATTGTTTATAACATGATTAATTTATTAACTTTACATTCCAATTCTATTTTCTTATGTATTCAAGTGAAAAGTGTTAATTATGAGAAATTCTGCACCATGGCACTGCTAATATTGCAATCTATATCCCAGACTTCGTTTTACCGACAGAAGAAAGCATACCCTCATCAATTTATCATGTCTTCGGAAGAAGGGACATGGGTTTGTAGTGGAATTCATGACTTTTTCTGCCTGAACATTAATTAGCAGAAGCATGTTCCATTTCTTTATATAGACCCACTCTTAGAACCAAGGTGAACTGAGTGAAAAAGATACTTGCCTTTATGTTTCTCTTATCAAACTAACCATTCTTGAATCTACCTTTATCACTTTTCTCCCAGGACCTCCTGGTGGAAGAAACTGTGAAAATGGCTGGTGTCACTTCAGACGCAAAAGGAAAAGTGGCACATCATGTTCAGAATCCGATTAAATAGTGTCAGTAATTATTACCTCTGCTTAAAGGATTCAGAGCTGAGTTTGTTCAGCTACCCTGCCCTGACTAATGGCATCATGCAGGTGTACTTAGAAGTAAATTTAAAACTCCCCCTTACTTTAGGATCACACATCTCCTAGGGTAATTGCAGGAGTGATTGGGAAAGAGCAGTCTACTCTGAGGAGGTCAGATGGAGACCAAGTGAATCCTGTAAAATAGAAGTAGTGTCATATGACAAAAATGCAAATCCAACACTACTACGTCTTGGATTTCTTCTTTGTTTCCTTGATTAATTTTCTTGCTTCACTCCAAAAATCATAGCATAAAGCAAATTATTGTTCTACCTACTGCTTTCCACTTTACTCATCTTTCATCTGGTGTCTGTGTGATTATGTCTCCATTAGAGACTGAGACCTGTTATTACCTATTAAATCCCTTCATTCCAGGATGTGGAACTAATTAGATACGTTTCAGATTGTTGAATTGAGTGGTTATTTTAGAGGTAATTAGATAGTTAAATTTAACACTTGTAGCTCCACATAATGATGGAGTGCAAATATCTATTTATTCATAAATATCCATAGGCAGGGATCAGAACCAACATTTAGAAGACCCACTCCCTCAAAACAAGACGACCAAGAAAACAAATTGATTCTACTACCTTGGATTTATTAAACTTGCTGAGCAAAGAGCCGTACCTCTATGGAGTCCCAGTACTGCCTAAAACAAGGGTGAGTCAGAGACCAGAATTTAAAGGGTTTGGGGACTGGAGCTATTCATAGAACACTTTCAGGGGGAAGGTTAGTAAGGTCCTTCTCAGGAGGGACTGGACAGAATTTCTTTTTCTTTTTTCTTTTCTTTTCTTTTCTTTTTTTTTTTTTTTTTTTTTTTTTTTGAGACGGAGTCTTGCTCTGTCGCCCAGGCTGGAGTGCAGTGGCGCGATCTCGGCTCACTGCAAGCTCCGCCTCCCGGGTTCACGCCATTCTCCTGCCTCAGCCTCCCGAGTAGCTGGGACTACAGGCGCCCGCCACCACGCCCGGCTAATTTTTTTTGTATCTTTAGTAGAGACGGAGTTTCACCGTGTTAGCCAGGATGGTCTCGGTCTCCTGACCTTGTGATCCGCCCGCCTCGGCCTCCGAAAGTGCTGGGATTACAGACGTGAGCCACCGCGCACGGCCAGAATTTCTAAACTAGGCGAATCATAGGTTTATTCAGTGGAACTTAGCTGCTGGAACATGAAGATCTGCGCAGAGTTGCTGGATCCGTTTGGCTTTGGTCTTATCTTGGATCATCGGGTCTGAGTAAGCTGGTGTTAAAACAATTTGAGCTTAGTGTGGCATGGCAGGGTTTGTAGACTCGTCCTGTGCTGTAAGTCACAGGGCTTTTGCAACTTCTGTGTTTGTTCATTTCTCAATTTGCCCTCTTTCCTCACCAACAGAACTGCCCAAGAAATCAACTTACAGTATAGCTACTGGAACTTAGCTCCGAAAAGGTCCTCTGCAAATCTAGAACACTTGTTTTTTTTTTTTTTTTTTTTCCAAATAAGAAAGTTGAAGAGCAAAACGACGTGTCTAACGTCACACATTGAGCTAAAGACAGATGGGATCTGGCATGCGTTTGTCAGTTAACAGTGCTAGCACAAATACAACTCTTGTTAAAATCGTAAGGATTTTATGTCGTGAGACACTCAGGACTCACCTGATCTCGGTGTTCAGTTGTGCGTAGTTTTTGATTTGCGCCTCGCCCTTGGGCAAGTGCAGAATCCTGGGGTTACACAAAGCGCATCACAGTTAACCCCTTTGTCCCAGTCCGCAGAATGAGAGCTCAGAGCCCGGCCATGGGAGGCTCGGTTATATAGGCAGGAAAATCAAGGAACCCAGGTATGAGCAGGGGCGTTTGTGGCGCGGAGAGAGCTCCTATCCCTGCCGTCCATCTACGTCTCAGGCTTGGCCCCTGGCGTGCAGAAAACCGCATCGCCCGAAATCCCAGAACGTAAACGTCGCCCAGGTACTCGCTCTCTTGTCATTCTCCGGGATGTAAAAGACTCGGGGTCTCTTCACGGATCACTGAAACCGCCTTCTCCGAGGCCTCCAGGGTGACTAAAGAGAGGGTGGGTGTTCTGTGTTCTCCCGCCGGTGTGTTCCTCTTCACGTCCAGCCGCTTGTGTCCGTGCCCGCTAGGGTCTCGGGAGTTTTTATAGGCACAGGATGGGGGCGTGGCGGGCCAGGGTGGTCTTGGGAAATGCAACATTTGGCCGCGGAGGAAGGAGTGCCCGTCCTCACCTAGGTCCATGGGCACAGGCCCGGCGGCGGAGCCCTGCTCCCCTCCCTTATCAGTACCGCGGTTAGTGCTCTGCTTTATGGCCGCAGCAATCTCAGACACTTTCGGAGCGTGTTTTTTTTTCTTGTCCTTTCGCTCCCCTTTTCGGGCGCCAGCTTTCAAACCAGACCAAAGGTGTGCTTTTCCCCCATTATCTCCCAGCCTTCTTTCCTTTTCGCCTCTACTCAAGGCTGTGTCCACAATTAAGCTCTCAGGAGGAGGAGGCCTCCAGCTGCCTCAAGGAAGGGCATTTCTCGCAGTGCAAAGTGCGGAAGAGGGGAGCCATACCGACTGAAGTATTAACCAGAGTCGGTTTGCACAGAGGCGGCAATGGATAGAATTTCAGAAGTGACGCGGAAAGACAGGCGAGCCCTGCGAAAGATGGATTGGAGAGAGGTGAGAATCTAGTTCAAAAGCCGGGAGAAGGAACAGGACATTAGCACAATAGTCTAGGCAGAGAGCTGGACCACCTGTAATACGGCAAGGGGGTTGGTTGAGATTTCCTTTATTCCGTTATTCGAAATGTATCTATTGAGCTATTTATTAGTCCCTGGGTACTGTGGGTGTTCCTGCGTATTCAACCACCTTGTCGACGCTGCAGGATGCGGCCCCATTACCCAGGACCCAAAGAACTTCCAAAAATGAATCCCGAGGAACAGCTGTTTCTCTACTGGAGAAGTGGGCAGCCAGGCGGAAACACGCAGGGAAATAGTTCTCTTGGGGACAGAAGGCATCAACCTCGTAAGACCCAGCGATCAGCAGAGCTCCCGGAGAGTGTTTCTTAATCTAAAGGTCATGAGTCGGGCTTCAAAGTTGTCTTGTCGTGCGTAAAATACCAATGGACTTATACCTGTTTCATCGAGAAGGAATACAGTGCGAACACAAAGACTGTAATGGAACGTATTTCTCTAAAGTGTCCTTTTCAGATAGAAATACGAGAGCGTTTTCCTGAGTTTTCTAAAAATGGGGTGGGGTAGGGATCAAATACTCACTTTTGGGAAACATGGGCGAATACAGTGGGAATCGTGCTAGAAGTTACGAGCAGAGGAGCCTGGGTGGGGACTTATATTGGCCTTGACGGCCCGTGGAAAGGAACTGGCGGCAATTCCTTCCGTTTTCCGTCAATTTCTTCACGGGTCGCTCAGAAGCTACGGAAGCAAAGTAGAAAGGAGTGATAGGGACAGGCCACAGTACCGGCGGACGGTGATGGCGTTGCGTTTAAAAGGGTGGTCACTGAAACCCTTTGTCGTGAAACACTGAAGCAGGTGACATTTGAACTTTCCTTCCGCAGAATTGTATTTTAACTGAAATTTCCAGGTTAGAAGAAATTTGCCGAGGATCGTAACCAAGTTAGCAAAGATCGTAGGTTCTTTCCAACTCCAAGAACTTCAGAAAAGTTTCTTTGGTGATTTGAATAACGTTCGCCTTTAAACTTCTCAAGAGAGGTAGGGTCCGTTCTCCCCAGCGGGGCCGGTTAGCTCAGTTGGTTAGAGCGTGGTGCTAATAACGCCAAGGTCGCGGGTTCGATCCCCGTACGGGCCACGGGCTTTTCTAACGTTTATTTCACAGTAACAATTATGTGTAGCCACGTCAAAGCTCACAAGAGAAAAAGAATGTAAATGTGTGTGAACCCAGCAATCTACACAGACTTCTAATGCTTGTTTCACAGTAGCAACTGTGGGCAGTGATACAGAAAGTCACAAGAGAACACGAACGTAAATGTATTTGTACCCAGTAATCTTGATAGGACGTAGTAGTTCGCTGAATCGTAGGGTTGCGTTTGCAGTTTAGTGTTCCTACAAGAGCAGATGACGAAGAGAGCTAAGATTCCAGAAAGAAATTGAAACCCGGGAGGAACGTGAAAAACAGAGGCGAAAACACGGAAATAAGAACCTGGGCTTTTCATTCTTTTACGATTTCCAAAGTGTACAAATCTTTCTCTGTCGTGACTAACTCCTGATATGGGCTTTCCTAACTGTGCATCTGCTTACTTCCCGCAGACCTGTCCTTGGCTTGTGCAGGGTAAGTAAAGCCTCTCAAGAACTCCCATTTTTCATTTCTATTTCCTCTCTTTTAGCTTCCCTCACTCAACTCTAGAGATACTGGACTTAAGGAAATGTCCCCATAGAACGCTGAGCCTTTCACCTCCTCTTTGCTCGTCTCACGGCTTTGTTAGACACGATACCATCTTCTGGAAAATGTCTTCCCTGACACCTCTCCTACTTTTCTGAGTTTGGGTTGCTTTCCTCCTAGCACTCACGGAGATCCAGGTACGCATTTGTTTTAGCGGCATTCACCATGTTGGGATTGTCTGTTGCTTGGCCATCTTCTCCATGAGATCATAAGCTTCTTGGGGGTAGGATGCTTATTGCTAAATACTTTCAAAAGTCTGCATGAGCCAATGAAGAGTGAAGGATAGGTGTGCAGGCATGGTGGAAAGAGTGTCTTGTGGTCCAAATGGGCTTCACGGGTCTGTAGAATCCACGCTATCGCAACATAGCGCATTTTGGTCAGACGAACAATAGGCTACACTATATGGTGATTGGCTCCATTTCACTGAACGTACCTCTAAGGCTCTGAGTGGCTCTATATGCCCCCAGGACTGGATAGTGGTAAACGACAGAGCATGCGCAATAGATCCAAAGTCAGGCAAGGTCTGAAATGTTTAACTTTGCTGAGGCTGAGAGACAGGAATGAACCCTCTTCCGCGATGGGAATTTCTACTCCACTGATCCATAGTAAATAAAACAGTGAGCCAATGCACCTCAAACCTCTATTTTCTATTACATTAATGTGATTGGTTTTGACATTTTCAAAATTCAAGTGATCACAATGATTTAGAACTAATGTTTACAAAACTATAATTTAGGAAATCCTTAGCTGTAAGCAGACACACCTACACCAAATAAAGAGAGTGATATGCCCTTTACTTCAGTGTCATTTATAACACTGGGGTAATAATACTTGGGGAAGCTGAAAAACTATATTGACCGACTTACGTAAAAATTAAGAAACATTCAGTATAATTTCTAGCACATAGTGCTGAAAACCTCCTTGTATGTGGAATATCGTTCACCTTTAAGGAAAATGCTTTCAAGGTCTGAGGAGAGATAGTAACGCATTTCTGTTGCTACTGGCTGTTTTGCTCATTTAGTTGTAGCAACAAGCTTCTGTGAACATAAAAATGAAATAACGCTTAAAAAATAAAATAGATGGTGGAGGAACACAATAGGGATGCAAAGTAAGGTGTGATTTTCTAGGCAAAAACTGAGTTGTACAAAATAATGTAGTAAAGGATTTGTGCCTGATTCTTTTTTGTATTCCCTTCGAAGCTTATTTAGCTTATATTCCAAGGCCTCAATTGTCATCCTTCTCCCAACAAGACTGTTTCTCTGTACCACGAACATTCTGGTCAGATTCTCTGCTTAAGCATCTTGACCTCTTGAGCACTCATCTTTGTACTGAGACCCCGATATATGCCCAAATGATGCACTTCCATAGGAGGGTTTCTTGTTTTGCCCAAAGAGCAATCAATTTTTCAAGCAATTTAGGGCTCTTTCCTCACTCGGGGTCTATGTGAAACCTTAGAGGGAAGCCTGTTCTTTCCAGGAAGAGAATCCCGGTGAGTTCTAACCTCAACCTGTAAATCCACTAAGCAAGCTCCTACTGAACACCTATGATGCAAGCTCAATCCAAGAGGCCAGCATTCCGCAAGGGGAAGGCAACCAAAGCAATAGGTAATGCTTACTGAGCAGTTCTTATTGATCAGATCCCTCTCTAGGTGCTGGGATCCAGCCAGAGAATCCCACAGTCCTCATTTCCCACGTGAAGAAAGATGATTGAAGGAAGGAGCAGGAGTGGGGAGTGGGGAGCAGGTGGAGGGTGGGTAAAGGATGTCTTCAAGGTGACAACTTCTCAGATTCCGCTCCTAAAAGCTTCTGAATGGGCCATCTCCACACTCCCAAGTCCCTTACTGCCTATGGTATTCCTTCCCAGTAGACGTTGTCACATAACATCTTATGTATTTTTCTTGTTTGCTTCTGATCTGTTTCTCCTCACCCCTATCAACTAGAAAGTAGCTTCGCAAAGGTGAAGAATATATGCGTTTTTTCACTGTTGAATGGCTGTACCCCGAACAGTCTCTTAACAAGATACGTGCTCGAGAAATACATGTAGGATAAAAGAATGAATGACTTCACCCACTCACCTCATAATTACAATTGGGTAACCTTGAGAGCAGAAAGCTCGACAAAAAATTTCCCGTTTCTTCCATCAGCTAGTGAGAAAGACCAATTATATGATATAGCTTGCAGTTTCTTCTGTAATCTATATCCCTTTACCACTCATTTTACTCAAACCACTGACAAGCCAAAAAACAAACAAACAAACAACAACAACAACAACAAAAACCAAAAAACCTAAATCACTTTTCCATTCTAAGCTAATGTTGAGTCAGTCTTCAAACTGTTATCTCATAGCCTTTGCATTTCATTATTTAGTGCACCCATTTTGTTTCCCTCAACTGAAATAGCAGCAAAAACTGTATCCTCTCTGATGTTCAAACTCAAAACCTTTAGATTATGAGATTGATGTGTGGCCTGCTGCAGAAAGAGGGCAGTTCTCACCCAAGAGTTGACATCCCACATGCTATTTTCCCAAGCACTGCTGCTTTATCAGTTCCTAACTTTCAAAGAACACAATCAATGGTGCTTGGAAATCACTCTTTATCAGCCAATCCTGCACCCAAAGAATTTTATCCTCAGGACAGGTGGAATCTACCCATTTCTAGTATTCATCTAACAAGACGACCATCTTGAGGCAAGAGGCCAAGAACGATTGTACCTGTTTTGCTGACTTTTTCCCTCTTGTGGCCCAGTGATCTGACTTCTCCCTCCTTCAGAGATCTTAATCACTCTTACACCTCCTATGGTGTCCTTTTTTGAAAAGACACACAGGACATGTTCAGTCCATAATAGTTCACTGACTGACCAACTGAACGAATGAAGGAATGAAAAAATAGTCTTTAAACGTGTCTCCTGTCCATACTACTGTGTCTTACTCTCTATCTCCACTTGCATCTACACGACTGGAGACAATCCTGCTACAAAAAGTGTAAAGCAAATCTTGTATGCCATTAATTATACTAAGAGATTTATTGAATTTACTTCACGTAGTCCAATAGAGTTTCACCAACAAAACTATGTGTCCTAATCTGGACTTTCTAGAAGTAATGGAACCTCAGATAAGTTTTGTTTCCAAGGTGCCAGAGCTGCTAAGTGTCAAAGCTTGAACTGAGAAGATGTTTTAGATTTTAAAACGTGATTCTTTCTCTGCTCCAGTTCAAAATCTTACTCCCTACTCCTCTCCACAGCACCCCATTCATTCACACACCAAATATCTCATTCCCCAAATCCCCTTCACTTACCTTTTGGGCTTTGTTTCCAAGTCAACTTTTGACACATTTTTCTCCTTCAAACACCACATCCAGTGATTTGTCAAATAGTAAACATTATTCCTGCACAACATTTTTGAACCTGTCAATTCCTTTCCATTGATTCAGTACACATTCACAGGGAAGATGCTCTGTGCCAGACACTGTAGTAAATTCAGGAGATTCTAAAGATTCGAGCAGCCCAGACCTCAAGAGAAGGCAGGACAAATATGGAGAAGGGAAGATCCACGTCCAGTTTTACGATTTCAGTCTCCGTGACATGTCATTTACAGCTAAATAACCCTTTCAAAAATGTCAGTTTCAATATATCACTCTTTTGCACTCTGAACATTCCTGATTTCCTAGTTATAGCATGATCTTGTTTTTCTTTTATTTTTTTTCTCTTCTTTCTACCCAAATTGTGATTTTGCTGTAGAAAGTTGATTGATTAGATCCATTGCTGTATGGATGTTGTTCAGGTCTCAAATGTGTTTACTGATTTATTGTCTACTGGATCTATCAGTTACTGAGAGGGGACTGTTAACATCTGCAAATGTAATTGGATTTTTTTATTTTTATCTGGATTATCCAATTTTGCTTACGAGTTTTGAAGCCCTGTGTCCTTATATGCATTTGGGACATTATTTCTCTGGTGTGTTGACACCTCTAATTATGTAACAGCCCCCTTTATCCCTGGAAGTTTTCTACAATTTAAAATCTGGTTTGTCTGATTTGAATATATCCACCACAGCTTTCTTTGAGTAATGCCTAAATGACATATCTTTTCCCATTCTTTACTTTCAATATGCTATATAACTTTTAATCTCACATATAAGTATATTACTAGTGACTTTCCTGTAGTCAGCATATTTATTTATAATACATTCTGACAATTTCTGGTTTTCAATTCATTGTTTTAGATCATTTACATTTAATGTTTTTATAGATAAGTTTTTAGGTAGATCTATTGTTTTTCTTTCTGAGATGGAGTCTTGCTCTTGTCACCCAGGCTGGAGTGCCATGGTGCAATCTCCCCTCACTGCAACCTCTGCCTCCCAGGTTCAAGTGATTCTCCTGTCTCAGCCTCCCAAGTAGCCGGGATTACAGGCACCCGGCTTCATGCCTGGCTAATTTTTTGTATTTTTAGTAGAGACAGGGTTTCACCATGCTGACCAGGCTGGTCTCAAACTCCTGACATCAGGTGATCCAGCCACCTCGGCCTCCCAAAGTGCTGGGATTACAGGCGTGAGACGCCGTGCCCAGCCGATAGATCTACTTTTTAATAATTTATTAATCATTTGTTCCCCTTGTCTTAATTCTTCTATGTTCTTCTTCCTAGTTTATTTTGGTTTATTTAAATCTGGTTCCTAAGCGGTCTAGGGATCACCATATACATATATAACCTTTCACAGTATACGTAGAATCAATATTTTACCATTCAAGTTGAATATAGAAACTTCATCAGCAGTTAGGCCCTTTACCTTTACCCTTTTATGTTATGTATGTAGCACATCTAGATACAATGACAACTGCATCAGATAAAGTTACAATTTTTGCTTTCAATCATGAAACATACCTTAAGGAACTCAAGAGAAGAATAATAGTCTGTAATGTCTACCCAGACATTTTCTATTTCGGCTTTCGTTCCTTCACTGATGGTGTCCTGTCTCCTTCTGGTATCATTTTTCTCATCTTAAATCTTTGCTAATTCTTGTCCAGCAGTTCTACCAGCAATGAATTCTCTCAGTTTACCTTCCTGTGAGAATGTATTTATTTACCTTTAGTCTGAAAGATATTTTTGCTCTACATAGCATTCTGGGTTGACAGGTCTTTTCTTTTGGTATTTAGTAAATGTTTCCTTGGGCCCCTATGGTTTCTGATGAGAAGTCCACAGTCATTCAAGTGGCAGTTTCCCTTTTATTTTCATTTGGCTGCCTTCAAGATTTTTATGGTTTTCCTTAGTTTTCAGCAGTTTGATTATGATGTGTCTGGGTATGGATTTCTTTGGGTTTAACCTACTTGACATTTATTGAACTTCTAAAGTGTTTTGACAAATCTGATATGTTTTCAGCCATTAATTCTTCGGAGTTTTCTTTCTGGAGGACCTCTTTCTCTTCTTCCTGCAGGATTACAATGATGTGTTAGATTTTTCTTATTTTTCTGTTTGTCCCGGAGGCTGTTGTTCATTTGCAAAAGCACTCCTTTTTCTCTGTTGTTCAGGTTAGGTTGGTATTTTTGTTCTGTTTTCAAGTTCATTGACTTTATTCTGAGTGTCTCAATTTTGTTATTGAAATAACCCATTGAAGCTTTTTTTCTCCTAATAGTTTTGATGAATACATTTTTTAATTTTTAAGTTTAAAATCAGTGTTTAGAGCTTCCTGATACTTGCTAAGACTTCCCAACTTTCCATTCACTTCAAGAGTGTTATCCTTTCATTCATGGAGCATTGTTGTAATAACTGTGTAAAAGTATGTGTCAGATGATTGTAACATCTGTGTCTTCTCAGTATTGTTATTCGAGGATTCTCTTTGCCAAGTGAATTAAGATTGTCCTGGTTCTTCATATGCTGAATATTTTGGGGTTGTACTTTGCATTATGTGATGAGACACTGTGTCTTGTTGAAATCTTAAGGATAATATTGCTATTTTTGTTTTTGCAGGCTCGTGATTGCCTTGTGTTCAAGTTCCAATAACCAGCCAGCCTTGTGTGTTGTAGTTTCAAAGTCCATTCTATTTTCAAAGCCTTAACACTGCTATTCAGAGACTCTGGAGTATGTGCAACCCAGTGGCCAGTGAGGACTGGAAAGTAGGCTATCACTTAGTTCGATTCTCAGGCTCTTTTTAGATAAGTTGTCTTTGATCAGAGCCACTTATTCACAGCTCACAGGCGCATCCAGGAGTTCACATACAACTTGACAGGTTTGCTCTCCACAGTGTCTTTCCTGGTTACTTGGCAACTCCTAGTTTCGGTCTCCCGATCAGAAAGCTGGGGCTGTATTTACCTGAGTGGCTCTGCCCTGCGCTTTCCATAATTATGCTGCATTTAGGACCAAGCTGCAGGAGGAAACAGGGAGAATAAGTGCAACTGGATATGTCCCTTTGTATCACAGCTCCTCAAAGAAACAGAAAACTAATTACACATCGATAGATCTATACTATACCACATACCAGTAGAATCTTAGTCAAGCCCGTATTGTTGCTGCCCTTACATAATGAGCCAAAGAAGTGTCCAGGCTGCTACTGAGATCAGTGTCTAACCTACTGTTTTCTGAGATCAGTGTCTAACACATATTTTTTTCCACTGTAACCTGGAGACCTGAGGTCCGACTAGTGAAACCTGGAGAATGTGGGCATCAATCCCACTACCTCTCACATGCTAAGCGAGCACTCCACCACTTGAGCTACTTCTTCATCTCACAGCATCTTTTTTCATCCTTAGTGGGCAGTCTAGAACACACGCGACTTCAAGGCCTTCACCGCGAAAGCAGGGCTCCACTAAGAGCAGATCTTCTCATTGATGGCCCAGGGCAAGAGTGCAGTGGGTACTTATTCTCTGTGAGGAGGGAGGAGAAAAGGGAACAAGGAGAAAGTCACAAAGGGAAAACTCTGGTGTTGCCAAAATGTCAAGTTTCACATATTCCGAGACGGAAAATGACATGTCCCACAGAAGGACCCTGCCCAGCTAATGTGTCACAGATATCTCAGGATGCTTAAATGATTTTTTTAAAAGAAAAGAGATGGCATTGTCACTTGTTTCTTGTAGCTGAGGCTGTGGGATGATGCAGATTTCTGGAAGGCAAAGAGCTCCTGCTTTTTCCACACCGAGGGACTTTCAGGAATGAGGCCAGGGTGCTGAGCACTACACCAGGAAATCCCTGGAGAGTGTTTTTCTTACTTACATATGAGACATGTGTTGTCTTCTTGCTAAGGTGTGTCATGTAAAAGTTACATATCCAACTGCATGGCAGAACAATAATAACAAAAAAATGCAGATAAGAGGCATAAAGAATAAGAGACAAAGATCATATCAGAGTGAAAGAATAAAGAAAACACATTCAGCAATGCAGAGAAAGAGTGGACATAGGGTGGAGAAAACCTAGGGTAGGTATAGGGTGGAATGTTTGTAGGAATTCCTGTGTAAAGAAATATGCCTGTTCAATTTAAGTGGCGTGTGTGTGTGTGTGTGTGTGTGTGTGTGTGTAAAATATACACAGAGGGAAGTAGTGATTGAAAAGCCTGGATGCTTGGAGATATGTTGGGAGAATATTATAAAAGCTAAAGACTCATTGAAAAAATTCCAGGTAGAAAAGCAGCATTTTAGGGAAAGGTTTTTAGTTTTAAATGTCAAAGAACTTGGAAATGGAAAAACTGGATCTGGGGAGAAAGAGAAAGAAGTCATAAAGATATTAAAGGATTGAGATTTATCCACGTTGACTGTGTCAGTTCCTGAGGTGAACAGCATGAGTCTTTCTGCAGCTTCAATCCCCTTCACACTTCATGGTGAAGAAAACATCCTCCATGAACGTCATAGCATGGATAAAGAAGGAGGTGAGTAAAACAGAAGAAAAAGATTCTGCAGAGTTTATGCAGGAAGGATCTACAGTATTTGTCAAGACATTGGGTGGAGAGATTTGAGGGAGAGGAGACAAAGGCACTGGCAAGTCTTGAGCCCGGTGTGGCAGACACAGAAGAGATTTTGAATTCATATCTGATCGATGCAAGAATAAATCCACTCATTTATCTGTATTTGGTAAATGAATGAATGTTACATGAGTGAGCTGGTGTGAAGAAAACAGATGATAAGACTATGTGCTAGACTAAAGCAAGAGCTTGTGATTTTTTCATTGAGAAAGAAATCTGCTTTTCATATCTGGTTTCCCTCTTTAAAGTTATGTGATCTAAGGAAAATGGTTTAACTGCTCTGAGCTTCAGTGTCATCTGTAACACTAGGGTAATAATACTTGGGGAAGCTGAAAAACTATATCGACCAACTTACATAAAAATTAATAAACAGTCAGTATAGTTTCTAGCACATAGAGCTGAAAAATTCTTGAACGTGGAGTATTGTTCACCTTTAAGGAAAATGTTCTGAAGGTCTAAGGAGAGAGATCAGTGCAGTTTTGTTGCCATTGGCTGATTTGCTCATTTATTTTGTAGCAACAAGCTTCTGTGATGACAAAAATGAAATAAAGTTTAAAAAGTAAAATAGATGGTGGAGAAACACAATAGGGATGCATAGTAAGGTATGATTTTCTAGGCAAAATGGATTTGTACAAAAGAATGTAGTAGTAAAGGATTTGTGCCTGATTCTTGTTGTATTACTTTTGAATCTCATTTAGCCTGTATTCTAATTCCCCAATTGTTGTGATCCTTCTCCCAACAAGATTATTTCTTTGCACCGTGAACATTCTGGTGAGATTCTCTGCTTAACCATCTTGACCACGTGAGCACTCATCTTTGTACTGAGACCCTGATATATGCCCAAATGATGCCCTTCCATAGTGGCGCTTCTTGCTTTGCCCAAAGAGCATTCAATTTTTCAAGCCATTTAGGGCTCTTTCCTCACCCGGGGTCTATATGAAACCTTAGAGGGAAGCCTGTTCTCTCCAGGAAGAGAATCCTGGTGAGTTCTAACCTCAACCTGTAAATCCACTAAGCAAGTTCCTACTGAACACGTACGATGCAAGCTCAATCCAGGAGGCCAGGGAGAAGGCAACCAAAGCAGTAGGTAATGCTTACTGCGCAGTTCCTATTGCCCAGATCCATCTCTAGGTGCTGAGATCCAGCCAGAGAATCCTAGAGTCCTCATTTCCCATGTAAAGAAAGACTATTGGAAGAAAGGGAAGCTAAATCATATCTTCAAGGTGACAACTTCCCTGATTCTTCTCCTGAAAAGTGAATGTGTCACCTCCACACTGCCGAGTCCTTTACTGCCTAATGACTCCCTCCCAGTAGATAACATCACATGACTTCTTGTTTATTTTTCTTTTTTGCTTCTGTCTCTTTCTCCCCACTCCCCCCAACATTGACGTAGTATCACAAAGGTGAGAATATCTGTATTTTATTCACTGTGAATTGCTATACCCAAAACGGTCTCTTAACAAGATATGTGTTGAGAACTATCTGTTGGACGATTAAAAGAATAAAAGACTTTACCCACCCCACCCCATAATTATGTTTGGATGACCTTCAGAGCAGGCAATTGGAAGAGAAATTTCCCCTGCCTCCCCTGTCAGCTAGAGAGGTAGACATATGACATAGCTTGCAGTTTCTGGTGTAATTTATGTGCCTTCACCACGCCTTGTACTCAAGCGACTGAGAAGCCAAAAGAAGGAAAAAATAAATAAAGACAGACAGAGAAAGGAAAGGAAAGAAGGAAGGAAGGAAGGAAAGAAGGAAGGAAGGAAGGAAAAAGGAAGGAAGGAAGGAAGGAAGGAAGGAAGAAAGAAAGAAAGAAAAAGAAAGAAAGAAAAAAAAGAAAACTCACTTTTAAATTTTAAGCTAATATTTGGTCTGTCTTGAAATCATTATCTCATAGCATTTGTGTTCCATTATTTATCACACCTATTTCATTTCTCTTAATGGAAATAGCGGCACAAGCTGTGCCTTGTCTCATGTTCAAACTCAGGACCTTCAGAATATGAGATTGACAGGTGGCCTGCTGCTCTAAGAGAGCAACTGTTCCTAAGAGGTGACATCCAGATTATTAAATCTCATTTCCCACGCACTGCTGCTTTATCAATTCCTAGCTTTTAAAGAACACAATCAATGCTACTTGGAAATCACTCCTTATCAGTCAATGCTGCACTGGAAGAATTCCCCACTCAGGACAGGTGGAGTTCACCCGTTTCCAGTATTCACATAATGATAGGACCTTCTGGCTTGAGGGACCAGACACAACTGTACCTGTCTTGCTGCTTTTTTTCCTCTTGTGGCCCAGTCATCTAGCTTTTCCCTTCTTCAGAGATCTTAGTCACTCTTCCTTTCCGTAGTCTCCTTTGTTGATAAGAAACAGAGGTAGTGCTCAATTCATGATAGTTCATTGAGTGACCAACTGAATGAAGGCAGGAAGAAATAGCCTTCCAAGGTGTCTGCCATTCATACTACTCCTACTGTGTATCTACACTTGCATCTCTATGACTGGAGACATTCACTCAACAAAAAATACAAACTAAACTTTTAATCATATCCTCCCTGTTTTTCCTCATATTTTTGTGCCATGAATTATACTAGGAGACTTAGGGAGTTTACTTGATGTAGTCTGATTGACTTTTGCCAACAAAATTATGCCTTAGTATGCACTTTTTAGAAGTAATAGAGAATCAGATAGGCTAAGTGCGTTTTTGTTGTTGTTGTTTGTTGTTTGTTGTTTGTTTGTTCTGTGAGACGGAGTCTCGCTCTGTCTCCCAGTCTGGAGTGCAGTGGCCCGATCTGGGCTCACTGCAAGCTCCGCCTCCCAGGTTCAGGCCATTCTCCTGCCTCAGCCTCCCGAGTAGCTGGGACTACAGGCACCCGCCACCATGCCCGGCTAATTTTTTTGTATTTTTTCAGTAGAGACGGGGTTTCACCGTGTTAGTCAGAATGGTCTCTGTCTCTTGACCTCCTGATCCGCCCGCCTCGGCCTCCCAAAGTGCTGGGATTACAGGCGTGAGCCACCGTGCCCGGTGAAGTGTTTTTATTTTTTAAGGTGCCAAAGCTGCTAAGTGGGAAAGCCCGAATTGAGAAGCAGATATTTTTAGATTTTGCATGTGATTTTTTTCCCTCTGCTCCAGCTCACGGTTATTCTGCCCATTCTTTTGCACTTTAGCTCATTCACTCATACACCAAATATCTAATTCCAGACCTCCTCTTTACTTACCTTTTGGGCTTAACTTTTTTAAAATTTTTTTTTAAAAACTTTTTTTGAGTTGGAGTCTCACTCTGTTGCCCAGGCTGCAGTGTAGTGGCACAATCTTGGCTCACTGCAACCTCTGCCTCCTGGGTTCAAGTGATTCTTCTGCCTCAGCCTCCCGAGTAGCTAGGACTACAGGTGCCCCGCTAATTTTTGAATTTTTAGTAGAGACGGGGTTCCACCATGTTGGCCAGGCTGGTCTCAAACTCCTGACCTCAGGTGATCCGCCTGCCTCGGTCTCCCAAAGTGCTGGGATTACAGGTGCGAGCCACTGCGCCCGGCCTGGGCTTAACTTTTATATTTTATTTTATTTTATTTCATTTCATTTCATTTCATTTTAAGACAAGGTGTCACTTTACTGCCAGGGCACTGGTGTGATCTCTGTTCACTGCAACCTCCGCCTCCCGGGTTCCAGTGATGCTCCCACCTCAGCCTCCTGAGTAGCTGGAACTACAGATGCATACCACCACACCCGGCTAATTTTTGTTTTTTTTTTGTAGAGACAGGATTTCACTGGGTTGCCCAGGCTGGTCTCAAACTCCTGGCGTCAAGGGATCTGCCCACCTCGGCCTCCCAAAGTGCTGGGATTACAGAAATGAGCCACCACGTCTGGCCTTGGGCTTACCTTTCAAGTCAACTTTGATTCATTGTCTTCCATCAAACACCACATTCAATGATTTGCCAAATAATGAACATTATTCTTGCACAGCTCTTTTGAATCTATCAATTACTTTCCACTCATTTAGTACATATTCACTGGGGAGATGCTCTGTGCCAGACACTGTAGTAGGATCAGGTAATTCAGAGGAAGTATAGACACCCTAGACCTCAAAAGAAGACAAGATAAATATAGATGAGGGAAGATCCACCTCCAGATTCACCATTTTCAGTCTTTCTGTCATTTCCAGCTAAATAATGCCTTCAAAACTCTTTCAAAATAACTAAGTCACTATTTCAAACTCTTTCAATAATAGCACCCTTCTATATGATGGACCACTCTTAATTTCCTGGTTATAACATGATCTTACTTTTCTTTTAATTTTTGTCTTTGCTTTCTGGCTAAATTTTTATTTTGCGTTATGAAGTTGATCAGATCCATTGGTGGATGGTGTGGTTCAGTTCTCCAATATGTTGGCTGATTTGTTGTCTACTAAGTCTACCAATGACTGAGAGAGGAGTTTTAGTGTCTTCAACTAAAATTGGATATTTCTATTTTTACCTGGCTTATCTAATTTTGTTTATGAGTTTTGAAAATCTGTGTCCTCATATACATTTGGAACAGTATTCCCTGGAGAAAGGACAATCGTAATTATTTAGCAGCCTTCATTATTCCTGAAAAGTTTCTCTGCTTTCAAATCTACTTTGTCTGATTTTAATGTATACACCACAGCTGTCTTTGATTAATGCTTGCATGAGGTATCTTTCCCACTCTTTTCCTTCAATCTGCTATATAACTTTTATTCTGATATATAAGTGTATTGCAGGTGGCTTTCTTACAGTCAGCATATTTACTTTTAATACATTCTGATGATCTCTAGTTTTTAATTAAGGATTTAGATCATTTACATGTAATGTTAATATAGATAAGTTTTTAGATAGATCTATTTAATAATGTATTAACCTTTGTTCCCTTTGTTTTAATTCTTCTATGTTCCTCTGTCTATCTTGTTTTGGTTTATTTCAATCTGGTTAGTAAGTGGTCTAGGGATTACCATATACATATATAACTTTTCACAGTATACTTAGAATCAATATTTTACCATTCAAGTTGAATATAGAAACTTCATCAAGAGTTAGGCCCATTACACTTACCCTTTTATCTTATCTAGGTAGTACATCTCGATACAATGACAACTGCTTCTGATAAAGTTACAATTTTGGCTTTCAATCATCAAACATACCTTAAGGAACTCAAGAGAAGAAGAACAGTCTGTTATGTCTACCCAGACATTTTCTATTTCTGCTTTCGTTCCTTCATTGATGATGTTCTAAGTTTCCTTCTGGTATCACTTTTCTTATCTCAAATCTTTGCCAATTCTTTTCCAGCATTCTTGCTAAGAATGAGAATGTATTGACTTACCTTCCAATGAGAATGCATTTATTTGCCTTTATATCTGAAAGATACTTTTGCTCCACATAGCATTCTGGGTTGATAGGTCTTTTTCTTTTGTTACTTACTGAATATTATGACATTTTTTTCTGGCCGCTATGGTTCCTGATGAGAAATCTACACTCATTCATATGGTAGTTTCTTTTTCATTTTCCTTTGACTGCTTTCAAGATTGTTTTGTACTTTCCTCGTTTTCAGCAGTTTGATTATGATACGTCTTGAAATGGGTTGGGTTTCTTTGGGTTTATCCTGCTTGACCTTTGCTGAACTTTAAAGACCTGGTTTATATCTTTTGACAAATTTGATACATTTTCAGCCATTAATTCTTCAAAGTTTTATCCCACAAAGACCTCTATGTCCTCTTCTTTTCAGATTACAATAATGTGAATGTTAGATTTGCTATTTTTTAATTTGTCCCTGAGCCTCTGTTCATTTACAGAAATACTCCTTTCTCTCTATAGCTCAGATTATGTAGGTATTCTTGTTCTGTTTTCAAGTTCGTTGACTTTTTCTTAGTCATCTGCATTCTGTTATTGAGATCATCCAGTTAAGCTTCTTATTTCCCCTAAGAGTTTTGGTTAATACATTTTTTTTAAATTCTTAAGCTTAAGATTGGTGTTTATATATTCCAGATATTTGCTGAGACTTTCCAACTTTCCATTCACTTCACGAATGTTATCCCCTAATTCTAGGAGCATTGTTATCATAACTGCTCCACTGTATGCGTCAGATGATTTTGACATCTGTGTCCTCTCAGTATTGTTATTCGAGGAGTCTCTTTGCCATGTGAATGAAGATCTCCCTGTTTTTTTCATAATGCCGAAGATTTTGGGGCTTGTAACCTGGACTTCTTTGGATTATGTGATGAGACACTGTGTTTTGTTGAAATCTTAAGAATAATATTGCTATTTTTGTTTTTGCAGGCACAAAATTGCCTTGTATTCAAGTTCCAAGTACCAACCAGCCTTCCACGTGTTGTTGTTTCAAAGATAACTCTATTTGCAAAGCCTTTACGCTACTGTTCAGAGATTTCCGGAGTGTGTGCAACTTCAGTGAGGACTGGAAAGTGGGCCATTGCGCAGTTCAGCTCTCAGGCTCTTTGTAGATAAGTTGTTTGGGATTAGAGCCACTTATTCACAGCTGGCAGGTGTGTCCACAAGCTCATGAACAACTTTATGGGTTTGCTTTCTACAGTATCTGTCCAGGCACATTCTAGTTACTTGACACATACTGGTTTCAGTCCCCTGAGCAGAAAGCCGAGGCTGTGTTTACCCAGGTGGCTGTGCCCTGCACGTTTCACGATTGTCTGACGTTTAGGACCAAGCTGCAGGCAGAAACAGGGAGAAAAGAACAGTTGTATATGTCCCTTGGTTTCACAGCTCCTTGAAGAAACAGCAAATGAATTACACAGTAGATCTACACTATACTGAATGCCAGGAGGGAGCCATCACCAGCCCTGTATTGTTGCTGCTCCTATGTCTTGAACCAAAGCAGCATCCTGCTCTCAGACACTAACTTGGGTTTGGATACTTGAGTGTTTGGAGACCCAAGGTCCAAATAATAAAGCCTGGAGAATGTGGGCATCGATCCCACTACCTCTTGCATGCTAAGCAAGCGCTCTACCGCTTGAGCTAATTCCCCACGTCAGGGGAGCTTTATTGATCCTTAGTGGGTGTCCTGGAACACAGGGGATTTCAGGGCCTTCAGCGGGAAAGCAGGGCTCTACTAAGAGCAGATCTTCTCACTGATGGCCCAGGGCAAGGCGCAGTGGCTACTCATTCTCTGCAAAGAAGGAGGAGAAAGGGAACAAGGAGAAAGTCACAAAGGGAAAACTCGTGCTGCCAAAATGTCAAGTTTAGGGTATTCCGGGACAGAAAAAGGCACATCCCAGCAAAGGAGGACATGTCTAGACCTGCCCAGCTAAAGTGTCAGAGATTTTAAAAAAATGATTAAATGATTAAAAATGATTAAATGATTTTATGTGTGTGTGTGTGTGTTGTGTGTGTGTGTTTATAAAAGTGGGATGGAATTATCACTTTTCCTTGTAGCTGAGACTGTCTAGGGGTTGTGAGATGGTCCAGATTTCTGGAAGGCAAAAAGCTCCTGCTGTTTTCGTAACTAGGCCGTTTCACCAATGAGGCCAGCGTGCTGACCACTCCCCTAGGAAACCCCTGGAGAGTGCTTCTTTCACTTACATCTGAGATATGAGTTGCCTCCTTGCTAAGGTGTGTCATGTATAAGTTACATGTCCAACTATATCTCAGAACAACAACAACAAAATTACAGAGCAGAGCCGTAAAGAATAAGAGACAAGATCATATCAGAGTGTAAGAATATGTAAAATATAGTGTAAGAATCAAAATTGAGCTATGCAGAGAAGGAGTGGACATATGGTGGAGAAAACCGGGCCGTTTGTAGGAATTCCTGTGTGAAGAAATAAACCTGTTCAATTTAAGTGGAGAGTGTGTGTGTGTGTGTGTGTGTGTGAAACACACATGGAGGGAAGCAGTGATTGAAAAGCCTGGCCACTTGGAGATATATTGGGAGAGTTTTATGAAAAATGCCATGACTAATTGAAAATATCCCAGGCAGAATGCTTAAATAATTAAAGCAACATGTTAGAGAAAGGTGTTTAGTTTTGAATGTCAGAGCTTGAACATGAGAAAACAGGAACTGGGGAGAAAGGGAAAGAAGTCATAAAGATATCAAAGGATTGAGGTTTACCCACATTTATCATGTCAGCACCTGAGGTGGACAGCAGAAGTCTTTCTGCAGCGCTAGTGCCCACGACACTTCATGCTGCAGAACACATCCTCCATAAACACTGTAGCATGAATGATGACAGAGGTGAAAGAAAAGGAAGAAAAGATTCTGGAGACGTTGTACAGGAAGGATCTACTTTATTTGTCAAGATATTGGGTGGAGAGATTTGAGGGAGAGGAGACAAAGACACTGGGAAGTCTTGAGCCTAGTGTGGTAGACACAAAAGAGATTCTGAATTAATATCTGATGAATGAATCCGCTCATTTATTTGTATTTGTTATGTGAATGAATGTTACATGAATGACCTGGTGTGGAGAAAACAGATGGCGAGACTATGTGCTAGGGTAAAGCAAGAGCTCAAGTTTTTTTGTTTTTGTTTTTTAATTTAGAAAGAAATCTGCTTTTCATATCTGGTTTTCCTGTTTAAAGCTACGTGATTTGAGGAAAATGGTTTAACTCCTCTGAGCTTTACTGTCATCTACAAAATTTAGATAATGTTACTGAGGGAAGCTGAAAAGTCATATCAACCAACTTATATAAAGAATAATAAACATTCAGTTCCATTTCTAATGCATACTGCTGAAAAGTCCTTGTATGTGGAATATTGTTCACCTTTAAGGAATCTGCTCTCAAGAGCTGATGAGGGACTATTTAAGTGCAGTTCTGTTGTCACTGGCTGTTGTGCTCATTTAGTTGGAACCAGCAAGTCTCTGTGAACATAAAAATAAAATAAAGATTGTGGAGGAATAGAATACAAACACATAGTAAGGTGAGATTTGCACAAGAGAATATAGTAAAGATTTGTGCCTGATTCTTTTTGCATTCTCTTTGAATCATTTTTAGCCTTTATTCTAAGTCCCCAATTATGGTTATCCTTCTCCCAACGAGATTGTTTCTCTTCACCACGGATATTCTGATGAGGCTCTCTGCTTAACCATCTAGACCTCCTGAACACTCTGTTTGTCCTGATAACCTGATTTATGCTCAAATGATGCTCTTCCACAGCAGGGCTTCCTGCTTTGCCCAAAGAGCATTCAATTTCTGAAGCCATTTAGGGCTGTTTCCTCACCCAGTATCTATGTGAAACCTTAGAGGGAAGCCTATTCTTTCCAAGAAGAGAACCCTGCTGGGTTCTACCCTCAATCTGTAAATCCACTGGGGTAACTGGGATTAGCTCAGATTAGCAACTGGGGTTAGCTCAGCTACTCCAGAGCTTGCTCTCTGGGAACGGATGGTGCTGCTACTTCCCATAAAGGCTGACTAAAAAGAGGCATCTGCAGGCAGGAGAAAGCGCTATGGCAGTTGCTGGAAGATTGCTTCTGACCATTGGCTATCTCTCTGACCTGATGGGAGACGGGTGACAAAAATTGGAGACTTGAAAAACAGGCAAAAAAACAAAAACAAAAACAAAAACAAAAACAAAGGAATTTTAAAAGAACCATGCACAAATTCTTAATTAGATTCTTTTATCCAAATCCATTTTGTCTGGAAAATTATACCTTAGTATGTATCTGTATTCTATTCCTCCATAATCTATTTTATTTTATTTTATTATTTTATTTTATTTTAATGTTCACAAGAAGCTGGATGCTAGCTACCAAACGAGCAAATCAGCTACGACAACAGAACTGCACTAAAGTCTCCCATCAGATATTGATATAGTCAAGACCCTCATGAGTGCCTATGATACAAATTCAGTGTGAGAGGCCACCTTTCCACAGGGAGAAGGCAACCAAAGCAGTAGCTAATACTGAGCAGTTCCCATTGCCCAGATCCATCTCTAGGTGCTGAGATCCAGCCAGAGAATCCCACAGTCCTCATTTTTCATATGAAGAAACATGTGAGGGATTGACAACCCCAGTCCTCGTGTATCATCAGTTTTCCAAGGAAGCCAACTAGCCTTCTGGGCAAAAAGCTCTCCTAACCCCCAGTTGCCTTGATAGGTAAAAGTACTCTTATGACAGTGTTAGAAAAACATGGGCACAAGTGTTCCGGCAAGATGGCTAGAAGAAGGCAAGGCTAAAGTTGTCAAGGTGACAGAGTCCCTGATTGTCCTCCTGAAAGCTGAATGTGCCACCTCCACATTCCCAAACCCTTTACTGCCTAGCGATTCCCTCACAGTAGACATCGTCACATCACGTCTTACATAGTTTTGATTGTTTCCTGTCTGTTTCTCCCCACTCCTCCCAAGTATGATGTAGTTTCGCAATAGTAGGAATATTTGTGCTGAATACACTTTCACCCCACTCCTCCCAAGTAGGATGTAGTTTCACAGAGGTAGGAATGTTTGCGTTGTATTCACTCTTGACCCCAGTCTCTTAACAAGATATGTGTTCAAGAAATATTTGTTGGATGATTAAAAGAATAAATGACTTCACCCATCCACCCAATAATTAGTGTGAGGTGACCCTGAGAGCGGGAAGTTGGAAGAGAAATTTCCCCTGCTTCCTGTGTCAGCTAGAAAGACCAATTATATGACATAGCTTGTAGTTTCTGGTGTAATCTACTCTTCTGTTTTCACCACTCATTTTACTCAAACCACTGGAAAGTCGAAAAAACAAGAAAACTTAAATCATGTTTCCATTTTCTACAAATATTGGGTCAGTCTTCAAATCCTTATCTGCTATAGCATTTGCGTTCCGATATTTAGTGTATCCAACTTCTTTGGCAAAAGTGATGCCCTCTCTGAGGCTTGAACTCAGGACCTTCAGATTATGAGACTGACGCGCTGCCAGCTGCACTAAGAGGGCTTGCTGTTGAGCTTGGGCAACATTCATTTTGTCGAAGTGTATTTCCCACCTACTTTACGGTTTCAGCTTTCAAAAACTACAATCAATCCTACTTGAAAATTACTCTGTATCAATCAACGCTGCACTAGGAAGATTCCATACCCACGACCAGAGGAGTCTACGCCTTTCCAGTATTTCATAGGACCGTCTGGGTTCTGCGTTACCAGGATCAATTGTACCTGTCTTTTGCTGCTCGTTTTCCCTTTTCCTTCCCTCAGAAACCTTAGTCACTCTTACACTTTCCATGGTCTCCTCTGTTGAAAAGAGACAGGAGGTTCTCAGTTCATGATAGTTCACTGACCACCTGGATAAATGAATGAAGAAATAGCCATCAAACCTGTCTCTTGATCATACTACTGTCTTCCTTCATATCTCCACTTGCATCTACATGACTGAAGACATTGCCGCTACAAAAATACACAAAATACTTATAATGGCACCCTCTTTGTTTTTTACCCCTTTGTTTTTTCTTGTGTGCTATTAAGTATACTACGAGATTTCTTGCGTTTACGTAGTCCAATTGAATTTCGCTAACAAAACGATGTATCCTAATGTGCACTTTCTAGATGTAATGGAGGCTCAGATAATTATTGTTTCTAAGGTGCCAGAGATGCTAGGTGGCAAAGCCTGAACTGACAAGCACATTTATTTTAGATTCCAAAGGTGAGTCTTTTCTCTGCTCCTGCTCATTATTTCTCTGCCTGTTTTTCTCCACAGTAGTCCATTCATTCATATACCACATATCTAATTCTCAACCTCCTCCTGGGCCTAGATTTCCAAGTCAACTTTGACTCATTGTCCTCCTTCAAACACCACATTCAGTGATTTGCCAAATACTGAACATTATTCTTGCAGGTCTCTTCTGAATCCGTCAGTTCCTTTCTACTCATTCAGTACATATTTGCTGGAGAGATGCTCTGTGCCAGACACTGTAGTAGGCCCAGGAATTTCAGGAGACATTTGGCCAGCCCAGACCTCAAGAAAAAGCAGGATACATATGGACAAGGAAAGATTCACTTACAGATTTGCCGTTATCAGTCTTCCTGCTATTTAAGTAATTGTTTCAGAAATATCAGTTTCAATAATGTCACTTTTCTGCACTCTGACCATTCGTGATTTCCTACTTATAATATGATCTTGCTTTTCTTTGATTTTTTTGGCTCGGCTTTCTACATAAATTGTGATTTTGCTTTATAAAGTCTATTAGATCCATTGGTGGATGGTGTTGTCCTATTCTCTAAAATGTTTGCTGATTTGTTCTCTCCTGAATCTATCAATTACTGAGAGAGGAGTGTTAATGTCTGCAACGGTAATTGGATTTTTCTATTTTCTTTCTGGTTTATCCATTTTGTTCATAAGTTTTGAAGCTCTGTGGCCAGAAACAGACATATTTAGGACAGTTGTGTCCCTTCGGTGAATAGACGCTTTATAATTATATAACATCTGTCTTTCTATCTGAGGGCCTCATCTCGTGTTAGGCAAGTGAGTGAGATAACCTCTACACTACACTGAGGAAACCCTCAGACTTCCTAAATCTAAGATAGATATATCTAAGATATTCAAGGTATGTATATATCTTAGATTTCTAAGATATATAGGATATATTTATGTTAGATTTATATATATACACACACATACTTATATTCAAGTCTTTTTAAGTTACATCATATAGAACTCACATATTCACATCACATAAGAAAACAGCAAAAATCACAAAAGTATTACAGACAAGAACCATGGGGATTAAAAGATCAGCTTGTAGTAAAGGGATGAATATGAACCTTGAAGGATGCAGATGAGGACGAATGCACATGAGTTTGAAGGAACAGGCATAGATGTAGGAATTCCTGTGTGAGGAAACATGCCTGTTCACTTGGGATGTGTAGTGCACAAGTGCATGTGTGCCTGCTTGTGTGTGTGCCTGTTTATAAAATGAAAGGAAGTAGTGATTGAAATGCCTGTGCACATGGAGATAATGATTGGGAAAACATTGAGACTTAAGAACCCTTGAAAAAATTCCAGACAGCTTACATAACCAAATTAACATTTAAGAAAAAGGTGTTTAGTGTTGAATGTCAAAGAGCTTGGGAACAGGAAGACTGTAATTGAAGAGAAATGGAAAGAAGTTATAAATAGATTAAAGAATTGAGGTTTATTCACATTTATTCCGTCAGCTTCTGAAGTGAACAGCATGAGTCTTTCCGTAGCTCCAGTGCCCATTATACTTTGTGGTGCAGACTACGTCCTCCATAAACGTGGTAGAATGGGCAAGAGAAACACGAGTGAAAGGTAAGAAAAACATTCTGGAGAGGCTGTGCAGGAAAGATCTATGGTATTTGTCAAGATATTGGTGTAAACATTTGAGGGAGAAGTCTTGACACTGTGGCACACAAGAGATCCTGAATTAATGTCTGATGAATGGAACAATAAATCTAGACATTTCTAAGTATTTGTCAAATGAATAGAAGGATGAACAGATGAGCTGGTGTGGAGAAAAACAGATGATGAGACTATGTGCTAAATTACAGAATGAACAAGAGTTTGTGTTTTCTTATTGTGGTGAAATATACTTAACCCATTTTACATTTAAAATTCTAAGTGTTCAATTTAGTGGCATTAAGTACATTTACAATGTGAGCAACTATCACCACTACCCATTTCCAGAAGTTTCTCAGCATCCCAAACAGCAACTCTGTACCCATTAAACAATAACTCCACATTTCCCTCTCCCCAACAACCTCTATTCTTTCTGTCTACATGAATTTGCCTATTCAAGATATCTAAAGTAGAATCACAAAACATGTTTTTTAAATTGGGAAAAAATAAGCTTTCTGTATTTGGTTTTGCTCCTTACAGCTACATATTCGCAACTCAGGGGTGCACTCGGTGAGTTGACAAACCACTTGTGGGTTTGCTTTCCACACTCTCAGCAGGACTTTCCGGTGACTTGGAACTCCACTTTACAGCGCCCTGACCAGAAAGAAAGCTGGGGTTTTACTCATCCTGCTCTGCCCTGCCTTTTCCAGAGCTGTGCTGCATTTTGGCATTTTGGGTCAAGCTGCAGGAAGGAGAGAAAAGGAACAATTGGGTATATCCCACCCTCTTGGGATCTCTTCTTTCCTCTGAATAAAGAGAAAACAACTTAGAAAATGGGTACTGTCCACTGAACGTTTTAGGGGCTATTATTAGCACTGTTTCTTTATGCCCATAGGTCTTTTACCAGTGAAGCATTCAAGATGGCTGGTACTTCCTCGTTTTCTTCGACAGGTGACTAATGAAGCCGTTCTCCACGTTGTACTGTATGGACATGCGGCCCCAAGTGACAACATCGATCCCACTACCTCTCACATGCTAAGCGAGTACTCTACCACTTGAGCTCATTCGTCGCCTACCGCAAGACTTTCTGCCCTTTCCTTTATTCAGGAGTAGATGTGCGCGACTACCCACCATTTCTTGCGTCTCGGAACAAAGGAAATGTCTCGATTATTAATGGGGAACCAGGACTCGACCTAAGGCGAGTCTACTCAAAAATGGCCAAGGGCAAGGGCATGATGGCTATTCCTCTGCGAGGGAGAGGGGAAAACGTAACCAGGAGAAAGTGGACACTGGAAAAGTCTGGTGCTGTAAGATTTCACGTTCCAGATTTTCAGGGAGAGAAGCGAGCACGTCCCAGCTGGGGAGCGCCCGCCCAGAGCGGCCTGCTAATTTGGCACAGCTATCCCAGGATGACGATCTTTCTTTTAAAAGAGGCGGGATTATCACTTGTTCCTTGCAGCTCTGGACTCCCGGGAAGAAGCGGCCACTCCCGGTCAGATTCTGGGAGACCAGAGAAACCTGTTTTTTCCGTTGAGTTTCAAATAGAGGACCTTCCATGTGTTAGGCCAGCGTGGTAACGACTACACCATAGAAACCCTTTGCATCACAGGCTTTTTATATTTTGAGATGAGCATTAAATACTCGTTTTTACAATTTTTTTGGTTGACAAATACAAAATGTATATATTTATGATGTACAGCATGATGTTTTCATATATGTATACATTGTGGAATGGTTAACTCGAGCTAATTAACGTATCTATTACTTAGTGTGTGTGTGTGATGGGAACACTTAAATCTACTCTTTTAGCAATTATAAAGTACAGAATACACTTATTATTAACTGTAGTCACCATACGGCAGAGTAGATCTGACCTTATTCCTCCTGTTTAACTGAAATTTTGTGTCCTTTGACAAACATCTCTCTAATTCCATTCCTACCTCCCATCTCCTCCCCTAGCCCCTGGTAACTACCATTCTACTCTCTGCTTTGATGAGTTTGACTTTTTTAGAGTTCACATTTAAGTGAGATCGTGCAGTATTTGTCTTTCTGCGCCTGGCTTATTTCACTTAACACAATGCCCTCCAGGTTCATCGACATCGAAAATGACAGGATTTCTGTTTTTTAAAAGACTGAATAGTATTTCATTGTGCAGTTGTAATATTTTCTTTATACATTCATCTGCTGATAGACGCTTAGGTTGATTCAGCTACTTTAGTAGTAATTCTGCAATGAACATGAGAGTGCAGATATCTCTTCAATAGCCCGATTTTTGAACATATACCCGGAAGTGGGATTGCTGGATCATATGATAGTGCTCTTTTTAGTTTTTTGAGGAACTGCTGTACAAAACAGCTGCACTAATTTACATTCCTACCAACAACGTACAAGGATCCTCTTTTCTCCACATTCTTGCCAACACCTGTTATCTTTTGCCTTTTTGATAGCAGCCATTTTAACAGGTGTGGTTTTGATTTGCATGTGCCTGATGATAAATGACATTAAGCAAGTTTTCATATGCCTGTTGGCAATGTGTCTTCTTTTGAGAAATGTCTATTAAGGTCCTTTCTCCATGTTTTAATTGGGTTATTTGTTTTCTTGCTATTGAGTTGAGTTCCTGATGTATTTTTTATATCAACCACTTACAGAAGTATGGTTTGCAAATATTTTCTCCCAATCTATCGGTTGTCTCTTCACTGTTGATATTTTTTTTTTGGGGGGGGGGAGCTGTGCAGAAGTTCTTTAGTTTCATGTAATCTTATTTATCTATTTTTGTCTTTTTGCTTTTGGGGGGGGTTCATATCCAAAAAATCATTGCACAGACCAATGTTATGGAGCATTCCCCATATGTTTTCTTCTAGAAGTTTTAGAGTCTCACATCTTATGTTTGTCTTCAATCAATTTTTAGTTGATTTTTGTATATGGTATGAGATAAGGGCCTCCTATCATTTTTCTGCATGTAGATATCCAGTTGTCCCAACACCATTTATTGAAGAGACTATCCTTTCCTCATTATGTGTCTAGGCACGTCTGTCAAAAATTAATTGACTATAAATGTGTGGATTTATTTCTGCCCTCTCTATTCTGTTCCACTGGTTTATATGTCTGTTTTTCCACCAGTACTATGCTGTTTTGATTGCTATACATTTGTAGAATATTTTTAAAGTCAGGTAGTATGATGCCTCCAGTTTGGTTTTTGCTCAAGATTGCTTTGGCTATTTGGGGCCTTTTGTGCTTCCATATGAATTTTAAGGGTTTTTTTTTCCTATTTCTGTGAAAAATGTCATTGGGATTTTGATAGAGATTGCGCTGAATCTGTAGATCACTTTGGGGGGGTATGGACATTTTAATAATATTAATTCTTCCAATCTATAAACACAGGATATCTTTCCATTTGTGTCTTCCTCAATTTCTTTCATCAGTGTTTAATAGTTTTCAGTATACAGACCTTTCACCTCCTTGGTTAAGTTTATTTCTAAGTATTTTTTGTAGCTATTGTAAATGGGATCTTTACAATTTTTTATTTTGGTTAGGTTGCCATTAGTGTATAGAAATGCTAGCTTTTGTATGTTGATTTTTGTATGTTGTTTTGTATTCTGCAACTGTACTGAAATTGTTTTTTATTTCTAACAGTTTTGATTTTTGGTGAGTTTTTTAGGGTTTTCTATATATAGGATTATGTCATCTACAAACAGGGACAATTTAACTTCTTCCTTTCTAATTTGGATGTCTTTTATTTCTTTCTCTTGCCTAATTGCTCTGGCTAGGACTTCCAGTACTATGTTAAATAGAAGTGGCAAGAGTGGATATCCTTGTCTTATTCCTGATCTTAAAAGGAAAGCTTTCAATTTTTTTCCCCACTGAGTATGATGTTAGATGTGGGTTTGTCCTATAAAGGCCTCTATTGTGTTAAGGTACATTCCTTCTATACCTAATTTTTGAGAGTTTTTAATCATGAAGGAATGTTAAATTTTGTCAAATGCTTTCTCTGCATCTATTGAGATGATGAGATGGTTTTTGTCTTTCATTCCGTTAATACGGTGGATCACACATTTACAGATTTGTATAAGTTGAACCATCTTTGTATCCCTGTGATAAATCCTGCTTGATCATGGTAAATAATTGTTTAAATGTGCTGTTGAATTCAATTTGCTAGTATTTTGTTGAGTATATTTGCATACATGTTCATCAGGGATATTGGTTTGTAATTTTTTTTTTCTTTGTAGTGCTCTCCTCAGGCAATGGGTTCATGGTAATGCTGGCCTTGTAAAATGTGTTTGGGAGTATTTCCTCTACTTCAGTTTTTTGAAAGAGATCGAGAAGAACTGGTATTGCCTCTTTAAATGTTTCATCAAATTCAGCAGTGAAGTTGTCAGGTCCTAGGCTTTTCTCTGATGGTAGATTTATCACTGATTTAATCTCCTTACTTGTTTTTGCTCTGTTCAGAGTTTCTGATTCTGTCTTGCAAGTTGCATGTGTCTAGGAATTTATCCTGTTTTTAGGTTATCCAATTTGTTGGCATATAATTGTTCGTAGTAGTTTTTAAATAATCCTTTGTATTTCTGTGGTAACAGTTGTTACCTCTTCAATTCATTTCTGATTACATTTCTGATTTTGAGTCTTTGCATTTTTTTTCTTAATCAGTCTAGCTAAAGGTTTGTAAATTTTATTTACCTTTAAAAAAAATTCTTAGTTTGGTTGATCTCTTTATTTTTTCTATCTTCTGTTTACTTCTTCTGATCTTTATCATTTCCGTCTTCCTACTAACTTTGTAACTAGCTTAGTTGATTGTTTTTCCAGTCCTTGAGGTGTAATGGATGCTAGGTAGTCTATTTGTGATCTTTCGTCTTTTTTGATGAAAACTCTCTTAGAACTGCTCTTGTATCCTGTAAATTTTGGTATATTGTATTTCCATTTTCATTTGTCCCAAAGTAATTTTTCAATTTCCCTTATGATTTCTTCTTTGACCCATTGGTTGTTCAGGAGCATGTTGTTTAATTTCCACATAGTTGTGAATTTTCAAAAATTCCTCCTGTTGTTGATTTCTTGTTTCATGCCATTGTGGCCAGAAAGGATACTTGATATGATTTCAGTCTTCTCAAATTTGTTAAGACTCATGTTGTGGCCTTATATATGGCCTGTCCTGGAGAGTGTTTCATGTGCACCTGACCAGAATGTGTATTCTGGCTAGGACTTCCAGCACCATGTTAAATAGAAGTGACATTCTACTGTTGTTGGGTGGAATATCCTGTATATGTCTGTTAGGTCCATTTAGTCTAACGTATATATCAAGTCCAATATTTTCTATTGATTTTCTCTCTGGATGATCTGTTCATAGTTGAAAGTGGGGGACTGAAGTCCCCTCATATTATTCTATTGCAGTCTATCTCTTTCTTCAGATCTATGAATATTTGCTTTCTATATTTAGGTGCTCCAATGTTGGGTGCATATAAATTGATAATTGTTATATCCTGTTGATGAATCGACCTTTTTATCGTAATATAAAGACCCCTTTCTCTCTTTTCACAATTTTTGACTTTGTCTACTTTATCTGATATAAGTATATCTGCTCTCTTTTCATTTCCATTTGCACAGAATGTCTTTTCCCATCTCTTCACTTTCAATCTGTGTGTCCTTAAAGGTGAGGTGAATTTCTTGTAGGCAGCATATAGTTGGGTCTTTTTTGGGATATATTTTTAAAAATCCAGTTAGCCATTCTATATCTTTATATTGAAGAATTTAATCCATTTACATGACGGCAATTATTGGCAGTTAAGGACGTAGTATTGACATTTTGTTAAGTATTTTCTGGTTGTTTTTTAGGGTTTTTTGTTCCTTTCTTCCTCTCTTGCTGTTTTGATTGGTGATTGAATTATTTTCTGTGGTAGTATGCTGTTATTTGTTTCTCTTTATCTTTTGTGGATTTACTATAGGTTTTTGTCTCGTGGTTATCGTGAGGTTTACCTAAAACATTTTATAATTATATAATTATAACCGGCTATTTTAAACTTATAACAACTTAAATTTCAATCCCTGTTTATGTATTTCATATGTAGTCACATAACCATACCATATAAGTGAATAGCAAAAAACCAGAAATGTATTACAGAAAGGTGGCAAGGGGCAAGGCCATATTGAAGAGAAGAAATAAAAATAGATATAGCTGAGAAATGAAGATGAAGATGGCACACAGGACAGAAAGAACAGTGATGGTATAGAAATCTTTTAGTGTGTATGTGGGACATACCTATTTAATTGGTGGGGGTGTGTGTGTATGTTTGTAAAATGCGTATTGATGGAAATAGTGTTGGGAAAGCCTAGACATTTGCAGATATATTGAGGAGAGGATTAACTCCAGGCGGGTGGCTTATGTAATCGAAGTAACATTTTAGGAAGAGGATTTTAGTTGTGAATTTTAAAGAGGTTGGAATTGGAGAGAAAGCGAAATAAATTATTAAAAAAATTAAGGATCCAGGTTCATCCTCATTTATTCTGTCAGGTCCTGAGGTCAACAGCATGAGTCTTTCTTCATCATCAGCGCCTAATTCAAAATACACTCTAAATAAATGTTGTAGAATGGATGAAGGAACAGACAAATGAGAAAAGAATATTCCGGAGAGGTTGTATAGGAAGGCTCTACAGTATCTATAAAAACCCTAAGTATAAAGATTTGAGGGAGGAGAAGTCAAGGGCAATTGGGAGTTTTGAACCTGGGTGGCAGACACAAAAGAGATTCTGAATTAATGTCTGATAAATAGAAGAACTATTCCACTTATTCAGAGGTTCAAATGTAGATAGTAATGGATGTTCGGGTTTTTGGTTCTTTCTTCATTGGGCATGTACAGGTTGGGCTTGGCAATTATTTCACTAACACTCCAAGTAAAGGACTGTAAAAGGTAAAGAAAACCAAGAGAATGCAGGCTGCATTACAGAGGGTTGGAGCAGACATCCATTACCCATACTCTGGGCCCAAAATAAGGTTATTTTAGTGGTGATGGGAAGAGCTTTTTGCTAATTGAGACTGAGATTTATGTGGAGATTTAGCCTCAAAAATAAGAAAGGCTGATATCTGACACTGGAGATGACAGACAGAGAGAAAGCCAGAGTCAGGGAATGAAACATTTGGCATAAACTAAATCCTTAGAAAAAAGTCTCACAGGCAGATCAGGAATAGGGTGTATGTGGCAGCAGGCAGTTAACTGTGGTTATTTCCATCTGCCTTGGGCCTCACCTTTGCAGTACTCTGTCTACTGTTTAATGTAATAACATCCAGGGAAAATTCCTCTGGATAACCTACTAAATTACAAACAGAAGAAATGAGGACAATTTTCAAGGTCACACATGAAACCTGGTAGATTTTTTTTCTGTAAGTGCTCAGTGAGCTGGAGATTGACCTAATCATGCAATAAATGCTCAGCAGAAAATGCTGTAAAGCAATTCCTTCCTCATCAGTCCTCAGAATCTGGTGAGGGTGAGCTAGAAGGGAAGGGCAGGAAGGTCATGATCCACACTGAGCTGAGCAGTGGGACTGTCTCTGCATTTCACCTCAGGAAAAGTCTGCTTCACTTTGAGCCTATGCCTTAGAGACACCAAGGAACTGGAAATGGAGTTTCCTTGATTGCTTGGGACTTTGGTGTGCAGTCTCGAGGCTTGAGAAAAAAGAACATTTTCATATTTGGCTCTGCCGTCAGTCTGGTAAGTGGGGTACTCTATTGGCTCGTCTTCTGGCTGCCCGCAGAGGCCCAGACCCCAGCTGTCAGCCTCTGAACTCCGCCACTTTTGCTCCAGACCCAGAACAGTGGACTCATTTTCAACACTGAGGCCACAACTCAAATGTCACTGTCTCAGAGAGCCCTTCTTTGACCTCTCCAGCTGAATCCATGTCCTGTCTCTCTCTCCATCTTTTAAATAAAATTTTTAATAAATTGGAAAACATATTAAATTATTGTTTTATTTTCTATCTCTCCCCTAGAATATAAGCTTCTTGAAAAGCTGACAATCTAGATCCCCCAGTTTATACCCAGTGTCTACAGTTATGATGATACTTTTCTCATATTTTCCTGTTCAGAAATCAGTGACATGCAGAGAGAAAGCTTTCTTCTGTGTGTTTTCTTTCACAGGGTAAGTTCAAAAAGAATTCTTAAACCAAGATAAGATGGCAAGCTGTGAGCCTTTCTGGTTTTCTGGAATGAGCAAGATAATTAGCCACAGGTGAAAACAAGCAAGATTCGTCTACCCATGAAGATTTTGCAAAGTTATTTCTACTTTGTAATCATAAAGTATGCCTTTTTGAGCTCTTACTGGTTTGATGAAAAGGCAATTGGCATGACAAATTTGTAATAAATAGAAGTCATCAGCTTTTCCCAGTGGCCTGTCATGATCCTATAGTGGTTAGTATTCTGCACTGTGGCTGCAACATCTGTGGGAATCTGAATATGACAGTCTGAAGTCTGCTGCTTTTTTAATTAATCCCAGAAACTAATTCTAAGGCTTTAATGCGGAGCTAGGTTTTGTGTTATTTAGAAGATATATAAAGAAAACCTTCTTTGACTCCTTGCTAGGCACTGATTATCAAACCAGACAAGAATGAGAAAGCATGAATTTTGACAATCCATTATCCTTCAGCTTCCCTTTTCTTTCCATCTCCACTCAAGGTGGTATCCACAGTTACATTTAAAAATGAGGAGCTATCCAGATGCCTTGCTCAAAGGTATTTGCAAAGTCTCAGAAGAATAAAACAACAGGTTTTGAAGGTGAATTAACAATGATTTTGTTTTCTGAGAGTGTGCATAGGATTGAATTCCAGGAGTAAAGCTGCGAGGGAGGCCAGCTTTTTATGAAGGGCTTTGAATGTCAGGATAAAATGTTTAAGCACTGTAAGCAAAGTTTGCTGGTAAATGAATTTAGGAGAGACTGTAACTGAATTTGCATTTCAGTACCATTCCAATAGGGCACAGAGTTGAGAATTGAGTGCAAAGATCATGAGGAAGGTCAGGGTATCACCATAATGGTCTAGGCAGAGAAAGTATACATCTTTAATAGGGCAAGACAATGGAGTTAGACACCTTCATTCATTCAACAAATCTTTATGTGGGGGCATATGGCATGCCCCTAGGCTCTGGGGATGCTGAGTGCCTGTCTGAGGATTCAGCCACTGAATGGTTGCTAGATGGCATTGACCCATGGGTCACGAGTATGAGGCGCTTTAAAAATTTAATCTCATGTGGAATTACATGGGGAGATTCCAAGGAACCACTTGCGCTGGTGCGTCCGCGGCCGTCGCGAGGCGTCGGTCCTTCCCCGAGGGCGAGCGCCGGGCAGGCAGGGACTCGCCACCCGCAGCCCTGGAGCCGGGCCGTGAGCGCCTGCGCGGCGCTGGGTCGCTGTCCAGGAGATGTCTGCGCGGGAGACCCAGCTAAGCCTTGTGCGGCTACCTCCTCCTGGCTGATCCCAACCCGGTCCCCCGGCCACTCGATAGAAACACGATTCACATCGTCCCCGTTCCTGAGTGAAGGTCTCGTCTCCCGCGACCTGCTTCGCCTCGCTCGTGATGATTTCCTACACTTGACTAGGGTTCCCGGTGCATTCGGCCCTCCCTCCTTAAGCTTCTGTCCTCTATCCGTTATGAAATCGTGTAACTTGTTTGGTGTGAACTGAGACAGCTGAACTTCGGAAGAAATTAGGCAGGATTCCCTGAAAAATGTGTGTGTGTGTGTGTGTGTGTGTGTGTGTGTGTGTGATTATATATATATATAACTGCTCCTTGCGGAGCAGGGCTAATCAGGTAGCGTGCCCAGAGTAATCAAAATTTTTGTTAATTCTCAGGAGGGAGCATTAAAACGAAGAGCCAAAAGTTCTAAAACGGGGGACTTTTCACTCGAAATGGGCTGATGCAGAAGATACCATTAGTCAATTTGTACCAGATTCTTGATTTATTCCCTTGTAAATCTTTTCCAGCCTTCTTCACCTTCCTCCACCCAATCTTTCTCAGGTGTGTTATGATCCAACAAGAGTAATAATGCAAGTTTTATGAAGATCTCCTTATAAAGGAAAGGTTTCGGAAATACTGCTTTCTGTTTACTTTTTGATATGTGGATGATAAACAACACCCCATCTTTCCAGAACACAAGGAGGGGGCGACTTCAAGCTAGCAGTTGAATCAGGAATCTTCTGATGCATTATGCTTTGCATCATTGGCTCTGCTTAAGTCAACATGGTTTTTCAAAAAAATTGTTTTGTGTTAAATTTTATTTGTAAAACTTTCTACCAAATAAAGATGTGCAGATTAAATAAAATTTCTAAATGTGGTTGATAGCACTTGGCCTCCCTGCCATTTGTCTGCTCTCAGCTTTCCAGCTGAAAAAAATGAAAAGATTCATGGTCTTCTTGAAGTGTCATTAGTTCAATTTCCTGCCAGCCTCGGGTCCTTGACCTCAGTGGTGAGGAACGTGAAAGCAGCAGATGATGGAGATTTTAGGATTTTGTTGCTTGAAAAGGAAACCAGGTGTCAGGGACCGGTATGAACAAATGAAATAACAGAAACACTGGCAAATCCTATCAGGCTACTCATTCTCAAGAGTAGTGTTCCTTTCTGTACTTTTAGTGTACAGAGTATTCATCTCAATTGTGACTTTTATCAGAATTGTCAACAGCTGTTTGCTCAACTGTCTTCCCTACTCCATTGTAATATTCCTTGAGGGCAGCACATTCAGTGTCTACAAAAACTAATTTTACCTTAAAATTCTGCACACATGCATGTAGGGTTGAGTGAGAAAAAATGCTTGCAAGAATCAGGAAAAAGTTTTAACTTGTAAAACAGGTAGGCTCACAGGTGTATGATCCTATGCTATTCCAACCCATATGTTTAAATGAAAAAACAGAGGACTGCTATATACAAAAGTGGTTTTCTGGGTTCTTGGATATAATAACTTTGCGGCTCACAATGGCTCTTATATCCTTAAGGCAGGAGAGAGTTGGGGCTGGGCATGTGTCAATTAAATCTAAAGCCACTGACAGACCATAGGGCTAGGCTGGAGCCAGTGGCTGAGAAGTTGGCCTCCTAAGTGAGGAGAATGTCTAATTTGCTGACAGGAAAGCAAAAGCTCAGTGAACCAAGTGCACGCCAGACAGACATTTTTCATACCTTTTATATGGCTGGTTTGAGTTAATGCCAGTGATTAGGATTTAGAACACAAAACCCACCAAACTTCTTTATGAAATATTTAGCACAAAGATCTCTACATTACTAGAAAAACCTCAGGAAACTCTTAGCAATAGCTCCACAACATTAAAAACACTCAACTGGCTTTTAAAAAGTAAATTTATTACCACACATAATAAGTCCAGAGAGTAGAGAGATTCCATCATGTCATCAAGACCCATGATAAATCTTTAAATATTTTGATTTTTTTGAACTTTACACTCTGTCACTCTCAACATATGGGTCTCATACTTTGGCTGGTTCCTCTGCAGTGCCTCAAACTCTGTCCCCTGAGCAGAAAGCCGGGGCTGTATTTACCCAAGTGGCTCTGCCCTGCACTTTTCATAATTGTCTCACATTTAGGACAAAGCTGCAGGTAGAAACAGGGAGAAAAGAGCAGTTGTATATGTCCCTTGGTTTCACAGCTCCTCAAAGAAACAGAGAATTAATTGCATGGTAGATCTACACTATACTGAATGCCAGGAGGGAGCCATCACCAGCCCTGTATTGTTGCTGTTCCTATGTCTTGAACCAAAGCAGCATCCTGTTCTCAGACACTAACTTGGGTTTGGAGACCTGAGTGTTTGGAGACACGATGTCTAAATAATAAAGCTTGGAGAATGTGGGCATCGATCCCACTACCTCTTACATGCTAAGCAAGCGCTCTACCACTTGAGCTAATTCCCCACGTCAGGGGAGCATTATTTATTGTTAGCGGGTGGCCTGGAACACAGGTGATTTCAGGGCCTTCAGCAGGAAAGCAGGGCTCTAAGAGCAGATCTTCTCATTGATGGGCCAGGGCAAACAGCAGTGGCTACTCATTCTCTGCAAAGAAGGAGGAGAAAAGGGAACAAGGAGAAAGTCACAACAGGAAAACTTCATGCTGCCAAAATGTCAAGTTTAGAGTATTCCGGGACAGAAAAGGGCACGTCCCAGCAAAGGAGGACCTGCCTAGACCTGCCCAGGTAAAGCATCACAGATTTTTAAAAAATGATTAAATACTTAAAAATGATTAAATGATTTTGTGTGTGTGTGTGTGTGTGTGTGTGTGTGTGTGTGTGTGTGTGTTTATAAAAGTGGGACCAGAAACAATTGTAACTGTCTTGCTGCTTTTTTTCCTCTTGTGGCCCAGTCATCTAGCTTTTCCCTTCTTCAGAGATCTTAGTCACTCTTCTTTTCCGCAGTCTCCTTTGTTGATAAGAAACAGAGGCGGTGCTCAATTCATGATAGTTCACTGAGTGACCAACTGAATGAAGGAAGGAAGAAATAGCCTTCCAAGGTGTCTCCCGTTCATACTACTCTTACTGTGTATCTACACTTGCATCTCTATGACTGGAGACATTCACTCAACAAAAAACATAAACTGAACTTATAATCATATCCTCCCTGTTTTTTCCCCAATTTTTTGTGCCATGAATTATACTAGGAGACTTAGGGAGTTTACTTGATGTAGTCTGACTGAATTTTGCCAAAAAAACTATGTCTTAGTCTGCACTTTATGCACTTTTTAGAAGTAATAGAGGCTCAGATAAGTTAAGTGTTCCTAAGGTGCCAAAGCTGCTAAGTGGGAAAGCCTGAACTAAGAAGCAGATATTTTTAGATTTTAAATGTGATTTTTTCCCTCTGTACCAGCTCAGTTATTCTGCCTGTTCTTTTGCACTTTGGCCCATTCATTCATACAACTAATATCTAATTCCAAACCTCTTCCTTACTTACTTTTTGGGCTTAACGTTTTTTTTTTTTTTTCCGACAGAGTGTCACTCTGTCGCCCAGGCTGCAGTGCAATGGTAAGATCTTGGCTCACTGCAACCTCTGCCTCCCGGGTTCTAGTAATTCTCCTGTCTCAGCCTCCAGAGTAGCTGGGACTACAGGTGCCTGCCACCACGCTTGGCTAATTTTTGTATTTTTAGTAGAGACGGGGTTTCACCATGTTGGCCAGGCTGGTCTCAACCTCCTGACGTCACGTGATCAGCCTACCTTGGCCTTCCAAAGTGCTGGGATTACAGGCATGAGCCACCCCTCCTGGCCTGGGTTTAACTATTTTATTTTATGACAGGGTCTCACTTTGTTGTCCAGGTACCGGTGCGTTCTCTGTTCACTGCAACCTCCACCTCCTGAGTTCAAGCGATCCTCCCACCTCAGCCTCCTGAGTAGCTGGAACTACAGATGCATACCACCACACCCGGCTAATTTTTGTTTTTTTTTGTAGAGACAGGTTTTCACTGTGTTGCCTAGGCTGGTCTCAAACTCCTGGCGTCAAGGGATCTGCCCACCTCGGCCTCCCAAAGTGCTGGGATTACAGAAATGAGCCACCACGTCTGGCCTTGGGCTTACCTTTCAAGTCAACTTTGATTCATTGTCTTCCTTGAAACACCACATTCAGCGATTAGTCAAATAATGAACATTATTCTTGCACAACTCTTTTGAATCTATCAATTACTTTCTACTCATTTAGTACATATTCACTGGGGAGATGCTCTGTGCCAGACACTCTAGTAAGATAAGGTAATTCAGAGGAAGTACAGACACCCCAGACCTCAAACGAAGACAAGATAAATATGGACAAGGGAAGATCCACCTCCAGATTCACCATTTTCAGTCTTTCTGTCATTTCCAGCTAAATAACGCCTTCAAAAATGTTTCAAAATAACTAAGTCACTATTTCAAACTCTTTCAATGTTAGCACCCTTCTATATGCTGGACTACTCTTAATTTTCTCATTATAACATGATCTTGCTTTTCTTTTAATTTGTGTCTTTGCTTTCTACCTGAATTTTTATTTTGCATTATGAAATTGATAGGTCCATTACTGGATGGCATGGTTCAATTCTCCAGTATGTCTGTTGATTTGTGTTCTACTAAATCTTCCAATTACTGAGAGAGGAGTGTTAATGACTGCAACTATAACTGGATTTTTCTATTTTTACTTGGCGTATCCAATTTTGTTTATGAGTTTTGAAGCTCTGTGTCCTCATATACATTTGGGACAATATTCTCCTGAAAAATTGACAATCATAATTATTTAGGAGGCCTCATTATTCCTGAAAAGTTTCTCTGCTTTCAAATCTACTTTGTCTGATTTTATATATATACACCACAGCTGTCTTTGATTAGCGCTTGCATGAGGTATCTTTTCCCACTCTTTTCTTTCAATCTGCTCTATAACTTTTATTCTTATTTATAAGTGTATTGCAGGTGGCTTTCTTTAGTCAGCATATTTATTTTTAACACATTCTGATGATCTCTAGTTTTTACTTAATGCATTTAGATAATTTACATATAATGTTATTATAGATAAGTTTTTAGATAGATCTATTATTTAATAATTTATTAACCTTTTTTCCCTTTGTTTTAATTCTTCTATGTTCCTCTGTCTATCTTGTTTTGGTTTATTTCAATCTGGTTGGTAAGTGGTCTAGGGATTACCATATACATATATAACTTTTCACAGTATACTTAGAATCAATATTTTACCATTCAAGTTGAATATAGAAACTTCATCAAGAGTTAGTCCCATTACATTTACCCTTTTATCTTATGTATGTAGTACATCTAGATACAATGACAACTGCATCAGATAAAGTTACAATTTTTGCTTTCAACCATCAAACATACCTTAAGGAACTCAAGAGAAGAATAATAGTCTGTTATGTCTACCCAGACATTTTCTATTTCTGCTTTTGTTCCTTCATTGATGATGTTCTAAGTTTCCTTCTGGTATCACTTTTCTTATCTCAAACCTTTGCTAATTCTTTTCCAGCAGTTTTGCTAGGACTGAGAATGTATTTATTTACCTTCCAATGAGAATGTATTTATTTGCCTTTATGTCTGGAAGATACTTTTGCTCCACATACCATTCTGCGTTGATAATGTATTTTTCCTTTGGTATTTACTGAATGTTATGACATTTTTTTCTGGCTCCTGGGTTCCCGATGAGAAATCTACAATCATTCATTTGGTATTTTATCTTTCATTTCCCTTTGGCTGCTTTCAAAATTGTTTTGTGTTTTCTTAATTTTCCGCAGTTTGATTATGATATGTCTTGCAATGGGTTTCTTTTGGTTTATCCTGCTTGACATTTACTGAACTTTAAAAATCTGGTTTATATCTTTTGACAAATTTGATATATTTTCAGCCATTAATTCTTCTCAGTTTTATCCCACAAAGACCTCTTTGTCCTCTTACAATAATGTGAATGTTTCCAGATTACAATAATGTGAATGTTGGATTTGTTATTTTTTATTTGTCCCTGAGCCTCTGTTCAGGGACAATAAAATCCTCCTTTCTTTCTATAGGTCAGATTCTGTAGGTATTCTTGTTCCGTTTTCAAGTTCATTGACTTTTTCCTTAGTCTTCTGCATACTGCTATTGAGATCATCCAATTAAGCTTTTTATTTCCCCTAATAGTTTTGGTTAATACTTTTTTTAATTCTTAAGTTTAAATTGGTGTTTACATATTCCAAATATTTGGTGAGACTTTCCAACTTTCCATTCACTTCATGAATGCTATCCCGTAATTCTAGGAGCATTGTTATAACAACTGCTTTAATGTATGTGTCAGATGATTTTGACATATGTGTCCTCTCAATATTGTTATTCGAGGATTCTCTTTGCCATGTGAATTAAGATCTCCCTGATTTTTCATAATGCTGAATATTTTGGGGCTTGTAACCTGGACTTCTTTGGATTATGTGATGAGACACTGTGTCTTGTTGAAATCTTAAGGATAATATTGCTATTTTTGTTTTTGCAGGCACACAATTGCCTTGTATTTAAGCTCCAAGTACCAACCAGACTTCCATGTGTTGTTGTTTCACAGATAACTCTATTTGAAAGCCTTGACACTGCGGATGAGAGATCTCTGGAGTGTGTGCAACCAGTGGTCAGTGAGGACTGGAAAGTGGACCATTGTTCAGTTCAGTCCTCAGGCTCTTTTTAGGTAAGTTGTTTGGGATTAGAGCCACTTATTCACAGCTGGCAGGTGCGTCCACAAGCTCATGAACAACTTTATGGGTTTGCTTTCTACAGTATCTGTCCAGGCACATTCTAGTTACTTGACACATCCTGGTTTCAGTCCTCTCACCAGAAAGCCAGGGCTGTATTTACCCAGGTGGCTCTGCCCTGCACTTTTCACAGTTGCCTCACATTCAAGCTACAGGCAGAAACAGGGAGAAAAGAGCAATTGTTTATGTCCCTTGGTTTCACAGCTCCTCAAAGAAGCAGAAAATTAATTACACGGTAGATCTACACTATACTGAATGCCAGGAGGGAGCCGTCACCAGCCCTGTATTGTTGCTGCTCCTACATCTTGAACCAAAGCAGCATCCTGTTCTCTGACTTGTGTTTGGAGACCTGAGTGTTTGGAGACCCAGGGTCTAAATAATAAAGTTTGGAGAATGTGGGCATCGATCCCACTACCTCTTGCATGCTAAGCAAGCGCTCTACCACTTGAGCTAATTCCCCCACATCAGGGGAGCTTTATTGATCCTTAGTGGGTGTCCTGGAACACAGGGGATTTCAGGGCCTTCAGCGGGAAAGCAGGGCTCTACTAAGAGCAGATCTTCTCACTGATGGCCCAGGGCAAGGTGCAGTGGCTACTCATTCTCTGCAAAGAAGGAAGAGGAAAGGGAACAAGGACAAAGTCAAAAAGGGAAAACTCACACTGCCAAAATGTCAAGTTTAGGGTATTCCGGGACAGAAAAAGGCACATTCCAGGAAAGGAGGCCCTGCCTAGACCTGCCCATCTAAAGTGTCACTGATTTTTAAAAAATGATTAAATAATTAAAAATGATTAAATGATTTTGTGTGTGTGTGTGTGTTGTGTGTGTGTGTTTATAAAAGTGAGATAGTATTATCACTTGTTCCTTGTAGCTGAGACTCTCTGGGGATTTTGAGATGGTACAGATTTCTGGAAGGCAAAAAGCTCCTGTTGTTTTCATAACTAGGCCCTTTCAGGAATGAAGCCAGCGTGCTGACCACTACCTTAGGAAACCCCTGGAGAGTGCTTCTTTCACTTGCATCTGAGATATAGGTTGCCTCCTTGCTAAGGTGTGTCATGTACAAGTTACATGTCCAACTATATCTCAGAACAACAACAACAAAATTACAGAGCAGAGCCATAAAGAATAAGAGACAAGATCATATCAGAGTGTAAGAATATGTAAAATATTAGAGTGTAAGAATCAAAATTGAGCTATGCAGAGAAGGAGTGGACATATGGTGGAGAAAACTGGGCTGTTTGTAGGAATTCCTGTGTGAAGAAATAAACCTGTTCAATTTGAGTGCTGTGTGTGTGTGTGTGTGTGTGTGTGAAATACACATGGAGGGAAGCAGTGATTGAAAAGCCTGGCCACTTGGAGATATGTTGGGAGAGTTTTATGAAAACTCCCAAGAGTAATTGAAAAAATCCCAGGCAGAATGCTTAAATAATTAAAGCAACATGTTAGAGAAAGGTGTTTAGTTTTGAATGTCAGAGCTTGAACATGAGAAAATAGAAATTGAAGAGAAAGAGAAAGAAGTCATAAAGATATTAAAGGATTGAGATTTACCCGCATTTATCGTGTCAGCTCCCGAGGTGGACAGCAGGAGTCTTTCTGCAGCGTCAGTGCCCATCACACTTCCTGCTGCAGAATACATCCTCCATAAACACCATAGCATGGATGATGACAGAGGTGAATGAAAAGAAAGAAAAACATTCTGGTGATGTTGTGCAGGAAGGATCTACAGTATTTGTCAAGACATTGGGTGGAGAGATTTGAGGGAGAGGAGACAAAGACACTGGGAAGTCTTGAGCCTAGTGTGGTAGACACAAAAGAGATTCTGAATTAATAGCTGATGAATGAATCCACTCATTTATTTGTATTTGTTATGTGAATGAATGTTACATGAATGACCTGGCGTGGAGAAAACAGATGGTGAGACTATGTGCTAGGGTAAAGCAAGAGCTCAAGTTTTTTTTTTTTTAATTTAGAAAAAAATCTGCTTTTCATATCTGGTTTTCCTATTTAAAGCTATGTGATTTGAGGAAAATGGTTTAACTCCTCTGAGCTTTAGTGTCATCTACAAAATTTGGATAATGATACTGAGGGAAGCTGAAAAGCCGTATCAACCAACTTATACAAAAAATAATAAACATTCACTTCCATTTCTAATGCATGGTGCTGAAAAAGTCCTTGTATGTGGAATATTGTTCACCTTTAAGGAACCTGCTCTCAAGAGCTGATGAGGGACTTTTTTTAGTGCAGTTCTGTTGTCACTGGCTGTTGGGCTCATTTAGTTGGCACCAACAAATCTCTGTGAACATAAAAATAAAATAAAATAAAGATTGTGGAGGAATAGAATACAAACACACAGTAAGGTGAGATTTGCACAACAGAGTATAGTAAAGGATGTGTGCCTGATTCTTTTTGCATTCTCTTTGAATCATTTTTAGCCTTTATTCTAAGTCCCCAATTATTGTCATCCTTCTCCCAACAAGATCATTTCTCTCCACCGCAGATATTCTGGCCAGGCTCTCTGGTTAACCATCTTGATGTCCTGAGCACTCTGTTTGTACTGAGACTCTGATTTATGTTCAAATGATGCTCTTCCATAGCAAGGCTTCCTGCTTTGCCCAAAGAGCATTCAATTTTTCAAGCAATTTAGGGCTCCTTCCTCACCCAGTATCTATGTGAAACCTTAAAGGGAAGCCTATTCTTTCCAGGAAGATAATCCTGTTGTGGTTTTAACCTCAATCTGTAAATTCGCTGGGGTAACTGGGAAAGAAGTCATAAAGATATTAAAGGACTGAGGTTTATCCACATTTACTGTGTCAGCTCCTGAGGTGAACAGCATGAGTCTTTCTGCAGCTTCAGCCCCCATCACACTTCATAGGGGAAGAAAACATCCTCCATAAACACTGTAGCATGGATAACAGAAGGAAAAGATTCTGGAGAGGTTATGCAGGAAGAATCTACAGTATTTGTCAAGACATTGGGTGGAGAGATTTGAGGGAGAGGAGACAAAGGCACTGGGAAGTCTTGAGCACAGTGTAGCAGACACAGAAGTGATTTTGAATTAGTATCTGATGAATGCAAGAATAAATCCACTCATTTATCTGTATTTGGTAAATGAATGAATGTTACGTGAGTGAGCTGGTGTGAAGAAAACAGATGATGAGACTATGTGCTAAGTGAAAGCAAGAGCTCATGATTTTTTCATTTAGAAAGAAATCTGCTTCCCATATCTGGTTTCCCTCTTTAAAGTTATGTGATCTGAGCAAAATGGTTTAACTGCTCTGAGCTTCAGTGTCATCTATAATACTGTGGTAATAATACTTGGGGAAGCTGAGAAACTATATCGACCAACTTACATAAAAATTAATAAACAGTCAGTATAGTTTCTAGCACATAGTGCTGAAAAAGTCCTTGAACGTGGAGTATTGTTCACCTTTAAGGAAAATGTTCTGAAGGTCTAAGGAGAGAGATCAGTGCAGTTTTGTTGCCATTGGCTGATTTGCTCATTTATTTTGTAGCAACAAGCTTCTGTGATGACAAAAATGAAATAAAGTTTAAAAAGTAAAATAGATGGTGGAGAAACACAATAGGGATGTATAGTAAGGTACGATTTTCTAGGCAAAATGGATTTGTACAAAAGAATGTAGTAGTGAAGGATTTGTGCCTGATTCTTGTATTATTTTTGAATCTCATTTAGCCTGTATTCTAATTCCCCAGTTGTTGTAATCCTACCCCCAACAAGATTATTTCTTTGCACCATGAACATTCTGGTCAGATTCTCTGCTTAACCATCTTGACTTCCTGAGCACTCGTGTTTTTACTGAGACCCTGATATATGCCCAAATGATGCCCTTCCATAGGAGGGCTTCTTGCTTTGCCCATAGAGCATTCAATTTTTCAAGCAATTTAGGGCTCTTTCCTCACCCAGGGTCTGTATGAAACCTTAAAGAGAAGCCTGTTCTTTCCAGGAAGAGAATTGCAGTGGGTTCTGACCTCAACCTATAAATCCACTAAGCAAGCTCCTACTGAACACCTATGATGCAAGCTCAATCCAAGAGGCCAGCACTCCACAGGGGGAAGGCAACCGAAGCAGTAGCTAATGCTTACTGAGCAGTTCTTATTGATCAGATCCATCTCTAGGTGCTGTGATCCACCCAAAAATATCCCACAATCCTATTTCCCATGTAAAGAAAGAAGACTGAAAGAAAGGGAAGCTAAATGATAGCTTCAAAGTGACAACTTCCCTGATTCTTCTACTGAAAACTGAATGTGTCACCTCCACACTGCCGAGTCCTTTACTGCCTAATGAGTCCCTCCCAGTAGATATCATCACATGACTTCTTGTTTATTTTTCTTCTTTGCTTCCTGTCTGTTTCTCCCCACTCCTTGCAACTATGACGTAGTATCACAAAGGTGAGAATATCTGTGTTTTATTCACTGTGAATTACTGTACCCAAAACAGTCTCTTAACAAGGTATGCGCTTGAGAAATATTTGTTGGATGATTAAAAGAATAAAAGAGTTCACCCACCCCACCCGATAATTATGTTTGGATGACCTTCAGAGCAGACAATTGGAAGAGAAATTTCCCCTGCTTCCCTTGTCAGCTAGAGAGGTAGACATATGACATAGCTTGTAGTTTCTTGTGTAATTTATATCTCTTCACCACACCTTGTATTCAAACCACTAAGAAGCCAAAAGAAGGAAAAAGAGAAAAAGAAAGAAAGAAAGAAAGAAGAAAGGAAGAAAGAAAGAAAGAAAGAAAGCAAGCAAGAAAGAAAGAAAGAGAAAGAAAGGAAGGAAAGCTCATTTTTAAATTTTAAGCTAATATTTGGACTGTCTTGAAATCATTATGTCATAGCATTTGTGTTCCATTATTTATCACACCTATTTCATTTCCCTTAACGGAAAGAGCGGCAAAAGCTGTACCTTGTCTGATGTTCAAACTCAGGACCTTCAGAATACGAGATTGACAGGAGGCCTGCTGCTCTAAGAGAGCAACTGTTCCTAAGAGCTGAGATCCAGATTATTAAATCTCATTTCCCACACACTGCTGCTTTATCAATTCCTAGCTTTTAAAGAACACAATCAATGCTACTTGGAAATCACTCCTTATCAGCCAGTGCTGCACTGGAAGAATTCCCACTCAGGACAGGTGGAGTCCACCTGTTTCCAGTATTCACATAATGATAGGACCTTCTGGCTTGAGGGACCAGAAACAATTGTAACTGTCTTGCTGCTTTTTTTCCTCTTGTGGCCCAGTCATCTAGCTTTTCCCTTCTTCAGAGATCTTAGTCACTCTTCTTTTCTGTAGTCTCCTTTGTTGATAAGAAACAGAGGTAGTGCTCAATTCATGATAGTTCATTGAATGACCAACTGAATGAAGAAACAGCCTTCCAAGGTGTCTCCTGTTCATACTACTCTTACTGTGTATCTACACTTGCATCTCTATGACTGGAGACATTCACTCAACAAAAAACACAAACTGAACTTATAATCATATCCTCCCTGTTTTTTCCCCAGTTTTTGTGCCATGAATTATACTAGGAGACTTAGGGAGTTTACTTGATGTAGTCTGACTGAATTTTGCCAAAAAAAACTATGTCTTAGCCTGCACTTTATGCACTTTTTAGAAGTAATAGAAGCTCAGGTAAGTTAAGTGTTCTTTCTAAGGTGCCAAAGCTGCTAAGTGGGAAAGCCCAAATTGAGAAGCAGATATTTTTAGATTTTAAGTGTGACTTTTTTCCTCTGTACCAGCTCAGTTACTCTGCCTGTTCTTTTGCACTTTAGCCCATTCATTCATACACCAAATATCTAATTCCAAACCTCCTCTTTACTTACTTTTTGGACTTTTTTTTTTTTTTTTGACAGAGTGTCGCTCTGTCACCCACGCTGTACTGCACTGGTGAGATCTTGGCTCACGGCAACCTCTGTCTCCCGTGTTCAAGTAATTCTCCTGTCTCAGCCTCCTGAGTAGCTGGGACTACAGGTGCTTGCAACCACGCCCAGCTAATTTTTGTATTTTTAGTAGAGACGGGGTTTCACCGTGTTGGCCAGGCTGGTCTCAAACTCCTGACCTCAGGTGATCCGCCCACCTCAGCCTCCCAAAGTGCGGTGATTACATGTGTGAGCTACCCCTCCCGGCCTGGGTTTAACTTTTTTATTTTATTTTATTTTATTTTATTTTATGACAGGGTCTCACTTTGTTGTCCAGGCACCGGTGCGATCTCTGTTCACTGCAACCTCTGCCTTCCGGATTCAAGCGATCCTCCCACCTCAGCCTCCTGAGTAGCTGGAACTACAGATGCATACCACCACACCTGGCTAATTTTTGTATTTTTTGTAGAGACAGGGTTTCACTGTGTTGTCCAGGCTGGTCTCAAACTCCTGGTGTCATGGGATCTGCCCATCTCGGCCTCTCAAAGTGCTGGGATTACAGAAAAGAGTCTGGACCTGGGCTTACCTTTCAAGTCAACTTTGACTTATTATCTTCCTTCCAACACTACATTCAAGGATTTGTCAAATAATAAACATTATTCTTGCCCAATTCTTTTGAATCTATAAATTACTTTCTACTCATTTAATACATATTCACTGGGGAGGTGCTCTGTGCCAGACACTGTAGGTAATTCAGAGGAAGTATAGACACCCTAGACCTCAAAAAAAGACAAAATAAATATGGACAAGGGAAGATCCACCTCCTGATTCACCATTTTCAGTCTTTCTGTCATTTCCAGCTAAATAACTCTTTCAAAAAATGTCTCAAAATAACTAAATAACTCTTCCAATAATAGCACTCTTCTATATGCTGGACTACTCTTAATTTCCTGGTTATAACATGATCTTTACTTTTCTTTTAACTTTTGTCTTTGCCTTCTACCTAAATTTTTATTTTGCATTATGAAGTTAATAGGTCCATTACTGGATGGTATGGTTTAATTCTCCAATATGTTTGCTGATTTGTTTTCTACTAAGTCTACCAATTACTGAGAGAGGAGTGTTAGTGTTGGCAACTATAATTGGATTTTTCTGTTTTTACCTTGCGTATCCAATTGTGTTTATGAGTTTTGAAGCTCTGTGTTCTCATGTACACTTGGGACAATATTCCCCTGGAAAATTGACAATCATAATTATTTAGCAGCCCTCATTATTCCTGAAAAGTTTCTCTGCTTTCAAATCTACTTTGTCTGATTTTTTTATATATACACCACAGCTGTCTTTGATTAGTGCTTGCATGAGGTATCTTTTCCCACTCTTTTCTTTCAATCTGCTCTATAACTTTTATTCTTATATATAAGTGTATAGCAGGTGGCTTTCTCTAGTCAGCATATTTATTTTTAACACATTCTGATGATCTCTAGTTTTTAATTAATGCGTTTAGATTATTTACATGTAATGTCATTATAGATAAGTTTTTAGATAGGTCTATTATTTAATAATGTATTAACCTTGTTTCCCTTTGTTTTAATTCATCTATGTTCCTCTTTCTCTCTTGTTTTGGTTTATTTAAATCTTGTTAGTAGGTGGTCTAGGGTTTACCATATACATATATAACCTTTCACAGTATACTTAGAATCAATATTTTACCATTCAAGTTGAATAAAGAAACTTCATCAAGAGTTAGTCCCATTACACTTACCCTTTTATCTTATGTATGTAGTACATCTAGATACAATGACAACTGCTTCTGATAAAGTTACAATTTTTTTTTTTTTTTTTTTTTTTGAGACGGAGTGTCGCTCAGTCGCCCAGGCTGGAGTGCAGTGGCGCGATCTCGGCTCACTGCAAGCTCCGCCTCCCGGGTTCACGCCATTCTCCTGCCTCAGCCTCCCGAGTAGCTGGGACTACAGGCGCCCGCTACCACGCCCGGCTAATTTTTTGTATTTTTAGTAGAGACGGGGTTTCACCGTGTTAGCCAGGATGGTCTCGATCTCCTGACCTTGTGATCCGCCCGCCTCGGCCTCCCAAAGTGCTGGGATTACAGGCGTGAGCCACCGCGCCCGGCCTAAAGTTACAATTTTTGCTTTCAATCATCAAACATACCTTAAGGAACTCAAGGGAAGAATAATAGTCTGTTATGTCTACCCAGACATTTTCTATTTCTGCTTTTGTTCCTTCATTGATGATGTTCTAAGTTTCCTTCTGGTATCACTTTTCTTATCTCAAATCTTTGCTAATTCTTTTCCAGCAGTCTTCCTAAGAATGAGAATGTATTTACTTACCTTCCACTGAGAATGCATTCATTTGCCTTTATGTCTGGAAGATACTTTTGCTCCACATAGCATTCTGGGTCGATATGTCTTTTTCTTTTGTTACTTACCGAATGTTATGACATTTTTTCTGGCCCCTATGGTTCCTGATGCGAAATCTACAATCATTCATATGGTAGTTTCTCTTTCATTTCCCTTTGGCTGCTTTCAAAATTGTTTTGTATTTTCTTAGTTTTCAGCAGTTTGATTATGATATGCCTTGCTATGGGTTTCTTTGGGTTTATCCTGATTGACATTTACTGAACTTTAAAAATCTGGTTTATATCTTTTGACAAATTTGAACCATTTTCAGCTATTAATTGTTCAAAGTTTTATCCCACAAAGACCACTTTGTCCTCTTCTTTCCAGATTACAATAATGTGAATGTTGGATTTGTTATTTTTTGTTTGTGCCTGAGCCTCTGTTCAGAGACAATAAAATCCTCCTTTCTCTCTATAGTTCAGATTATGTAGGTATTCGTGTTCTGTTTTCAAGTTCATTGACTTTTTCCTTAGTCTTCTGCATTCTATTATGGAGATCCTCCAATTAAGCTTTTTATTTCCCCTAAGAGTTTTGGTTAATACATTTTTTTAATTCTTAAGTTTAAATTGGTGTTTATATATTCGAAATATTTGGTGAGACTTTCCAACTTTCCATTCACTTCACGAATGTTATCCCCGATTCTAGGAGCATTGTTATAATATCTGCTTTAATGTATGTGTCAGATGATTTTGACATCTGTGTCCTCTCAATATTGTTATTCGAGGATTCTCTTTGCCATGTGAATTAAGATCTCCCTGTTTTTTCATAATGCGGAATATTTTGGGACTTGTAACCTGGACTTCTTTGGATTATGTGATGAGACACTGTGTCTTGTTGAAATCTTAAGGATAATATTGCTATTTTTGTTTTTGCAGGCACACAATTGCCTTGTTTTTAAGCTCCAAGTACCAACCAGACTTCCATGTGTTGTCGTTTCAAAGATAACTCTATTTGAAAGCCTTGACACTGCTGTTCAGAGATCTCCAAAGTGTGTGCAACCCAGTGGTCAGTGAGGACTGGAAAGTGGGCCATTGCTCAGTTCAGCTCTCAGGCTCTTTTTAGGTAAGTTGTTCGGGATTAGAGCCACTTATTCACAGCTGGCAGGTGCGTCCACAAGCTCATGAACAACTTTATGGGTTTGCTTTCTACAGTATCTGTCCAGGCACATTCTAGTTACTTGACACATCTTGGTTTCAGTCCTCTCACCAGAAAGCCGGGGCTGTATTTAACCAGGTGGCTCTGTCCTCCACTTTTCACAATTGTCTCACATTTAGGACCAAGCTGCAGGCAGAAACAGGGAGAAAAGAGCAGTTTTATATGTCCCTTGGTTTCACAGCTCCTCGAAGAAACAGAAAATTAATTACACAGTAGATCTACACTATACTGAATGCCAGCAGGAAGCTGTCACCAGTCCTGTATTGTTGCTGCTCCTATGTCTTGAACTAAAGACACCGAGAGCAGTGTCTTGCTCTCAGACACTGACTCAGGTTTGGGTACCTAAATAATAAAGCTTGGAGAATGTGGGCATCGATCCCACTACCTCTTGCATGCTAAGCAAGCGCTCTACCACTTGAGCTAATTCCCCATATCAGGGAAGCTTTGTTTATCCTCAGTGGGTGGCCTGGAACACAGGTGATTTCAGGGCCTTCAGCAGGAAAGCAGGGCTCTACTAAGAGCAGATCTTCTCATTGATGGTGCAGGGCAAGGCACAGTGGCTACTCATTCTCTGCAAAGAAGGAGGAAAAAAGGGAAGAAGGAGAAAGTCACAAAGGGAAAACTCACGCTGCCAAAATGTGAAGTTTAGGGTATTCCAGGACAGAAAAAGACACGTCCCAGCAAAGAAGACCTATCTAGACCTGCCCAGCTAAAGTGTCACTGATTTTTTAAAAATACTTAAATAATTAAAAATGATTAAACGATTGTGTGTGTGTTGCATGTGTGTGTGTGTGTGTTTATAAAAGTGGGATGGCATTATCACTTCTTCCTTGTAGCTGAGACTCTCTGGGGGTTGTGAGATGGTCCAGATTTGTGGTAGACACAAAAGGGATTCTGAATTAATATCTGATGAATGAATCCACTCATTTATTTGTATTTGTTATGTGAATGAATGTTACAGGAATCACCTGGTGTGGAGAAAACAGATGGCAAGACTATGTGCTAGGGTAAAGCAAGAGCTCACGTGTTTTTGTTTTTGGTTTTTTAATTTAGAAAAAAAATCTGCTTTTCATATCTGGTTTTCCTATTTAAAGCTATGTGATTTAAGGAAAATGGTTTAACTCCTCTGAGCTTTAGTGTCATCTACAAAATTTGGATAATGATACTGAGGGAAGCTGAAAAGCCATATCAACCAACTTATACAAAAAATAATAAACATTCACTTCCATTTCTAATGCATGGTGCTGAAAAAGTCCTTGTATGTGGAATATTGTTCACCTTTAAGGAACCTGCTCTCAAGAGCTGATGCGGGACTTTTTTTAGGGCAGTTCTGTTGTCTCTGGCTGTTTTGTTCATTTAATTGGCACCCACAAGTCTCTTTGAACATTAAAATAAAATAAAGATTGTGGAGGAATAGAATACAAACACATAGTAAGGTGAGATTTGCATAACAGAGTATAGTAAACGATTTGTGCCTGATTCTTTTTGCATTCTCTTTGAATCATTTTTAGCCTTTATTCTAAGTCCCAATTATTGTCATCCTTTTCCCAACAAGATTGTTTCTCTCTGCCACGGACATTCTGGTCAGGGTCTCTGCTTAACCATCTTGACCTCCTGAACACTCTGTTTGTCCTGATAACCTGATTTATGCTCAAATGATGCTCTTCCATAGGATGGCTTCCTGCTTTGCCCAAAGAGCATTCAATTTTTCAAGCTGTTTAGGGCTCTTTCCTCACCCAGGGTCTATTTGAAACCTTAGAGGGAAGGCTATGCTTTCCAGGAAGAGAACCCTGCTGGGTTGTAACCTCAATCTGTAAATCCACTGGGGTAACTGGGGTTAGCTCAGTTACTCCAGAGCTTGCTCTCTGAGAACTGGATGGTGCTGCTACTTCCCATAAAGGCTGAATAAAAAGAGGCATCTGCAGGCAGGAGAAAGCGCTATGGTCATTGCTGGAAGATTCCTTCTGACCATTAGCTATCTCTCTGACCTGGTGTGAGAAGGGTGACAAAAATCGGAGACTTGAAAACAGGCCAAAAAAAAAAAATGGATTCCAAAGAATTTTAAAAGAATCATGCACAAGTTCTTAATTAGATTCTTTTATCCAAATCCATTTTGTCTGGAAAATAATACCTTACTACGTATCTGTATTCTATTCCTCCATAATCTATTTTATTTTATTTTAATGTTCACAAGAAGCTGGATGCTAGCTACCAAATGAGCAAATCAGCCACGATAACAGAACTGCACTAAAATCTCTCATCAGATATTGATACAGTCAAGACCCTCATGAGTGCCTATGATACAAATTCAGTGTGAGAGGCCAGCTTTCCGCAAGGAGAAGGCAACCAAAGCAGTAGCTAATACTGAGCAGTTCCTATTGCCCAGATCCATTTCTAGGTGCTGAGATCCAGCCAGAGAATCCCACAGTCCTCATTTTTCATATGAAGAAACATGTGAGTGATTCACCACCCCAATCCTCATGTATCATCAGTTTTCAAACAAAGCCGAGTAGCCGTCTGTGCAAAAAGCTCTCCTAACCCCCAGTTGCCTTGATAGGTAAAAGTATTCTTATGACAGTGCTAGAAAAACACAGGCACAAGTGTTCCGGCAAGATGACTAGAAGGCAAGGCTAAAGTTGTCAAGGTGACAAAGTCCCTGATTGTCCTCTTGAAAGCTGAACGTGCCACCTCATGTGTATATGTGTATGTGTGGATGCATATGTGTATGTTGTGTGTACACACCTACACATATATCTACAAATGCATGTATGTATGCATGCATGTGTGTACACGTGCATGCACACATGTATCTGTATACATGTATTATGTACACAGTATGCATGTGTACATGTATGTCTGTGCATGTGTAGATGTATACATGCAGGTACACATGCATCTACATATGCATGTGTATGCCTAAATGTGTGTACACGTGCGTGCATATGTGCAATATACATGTGTACGTGTGTGTTTGTACACGTGTATCTGCACATGCATACGTACATACATGCATGCACATGTGAATACACACGTGTATGTATACATGTATGTACACCTGTGTGCACATGCATCTACATATGTGTATAACTATATGTATGTGTGTGTACCGAGGTGTACCTGCATCTGCGGGTATGCATTTGTGTACACGTCTGCACATGCATACCTGCAGGCATGGATGCATGTGTGTGTGTGTGCATGCATGCATGTGTATCCATGTATGTGTGTACACAGAATGTTTGTATGTGTGTAGGTATTCGTGTATGCATAAATGTGCACATGCATGTTTGCATGCATTTGTTTACACGTGTACATGTGTGTATGCACGTGTATACACGTGTTTACACGTGTACATGTGTGTATGCATGTGTGTATACACATGTGTATACACATGTACGTTTGTGTGCATGTGTATGCACATGTATGCATGTGTACATGTATACATTGTGCTCATGTATGCCTACATGTATGTATATATTGTACATGCATTGTTTGTATGCACATATGTATGTGCACGTGTGTGCATGTATGTACATGCATGTATGCACACATTATGTGTGTGCATGCATTTGCATACGTGTGTGCACATGTGTGCACGCATGCGTGTAGGCATGTGTGTGGATGTGCACACGTATGTATGGACACGTGTATTCTTGCATGCACGTGTACATGTATGTGTGCACACAGGCATGTGTAGGGATGTATGTATGTTGTATACGTTTATGTGTGTATATATGTATGTATGTACACAAAATCTGTTTGTATGTACACCTAGATCTGTATTAGTCAGGGTTCTCTAGAAGGACAGAACTAACAGGATAGATGTGTATATGAAGCAGAGCTCATTAAGAAGTATTGACTCACACAGTCGGAAGTTGAAGTCCCACAATAGGCTGTCTGCAAGCTGAAGAGCAGGGAAGCCAGTCCGAGTCCCAAAACCTCAAAAGTAGGGAAGCTGACAGTGCAGCCTTTAGTCTGTGGCCAAAGGCTCAAGAGCCCCTGGCAAACCACTGGTGTCAAGAGTCCAAAAGCCAAAGAACCTGGAGTCCAATGTTTGAGGGCAGGGAGCATCCAGCATGGGAGAAAGATGGAGGCCAGAAGACTCAGCAAGTCTTCCTTTTCCAAACTCTTCTGAGTGTATGTATGTATACATGCATGCATGTATACATGTATGTTTTCAATATTTATACACATGGAATCATTCAGGATATTATTAGATCTGGCTTCTTTGATATCAACTTTTCATTATGTTTTTAAATTCCATCTATGTTGTTGGATGACCACTTGCCTGATACTGTTCATTGCAATACAGACTTCCATGTATGAACACATCACAGTTTGTATAACCATATTGCCATTGATAGCTATTACATTATATCTATCCTTCAGTTATTACAAATGATGCCACTCTAAACATTCCTGAATGTGTATCCTGGTACACATAAGCATGCATTTTCTATGCAAAAATGAGTGGAATTGAAACCATCTTTGCAAAAATTATGACAGTGAGAAAAATCTAACATAGCTGACTATCTTGCTTCTAACTTCACAAACTGTCCTTGTTCATTCCTGGGCATAGGCCAAGCTAACTATGGAGGAATTCATAGTTTAATTTTAAAACAAAGATGATAATAGCTGCTTCCCAAAAGTAACCCCTCCCTGCTAAGGGACTGAAACTACCTTTGTAAAACTAACAAATTAGGCATAAGGTTAAAATTATGGTTCAGGAATAATGTAGCTGGAAGTCACAAGATTGTAGCCTCCTCAGTTGCTCCTATAGATAACATCACTACTGTAAAGCCTAAAATTGGTGCTTGATGTATTTTTTAGACCCTGTATTTTCATGGACCAGCTGATGTCACCTGGACAGGTAACCCATTAAAAAACAAACAAACAAACAAACAAACAAAAAGCCGCCAGCCTGACCAACATGGGGAAACCCCATCTCTACTAAAAACATAAAAATTAGCCAGGCATGGTGGTGCACGTCTGTAATCCCAGCTACTCAGGAGGCTGAGGCAGGAGAATCGCTTGAACCCAGGAGGTGGAGGTTGCAGTGAGCCGAGATCGCACCATTGCCTGGGTGACAGAGTGAGACTCCGTCTCAAAAAAACAAAAAAACAAAAAGCAAACAACAAAAAAAAAACTGGCTCAGCTGGTCTCATGAACCCCTGATCCAGGAACTGACTCAGTGCAAGAAGACAGCTTTGACCCTTTATGATTTCATCCCTTACCCAACAAATTAGCATTCCCCAGTCCCTACCCCCTGTCCACCAAACTATCCTTGAAAAACTCTGGCCTCCAAATTCTCAGGGAGGTGGATTTGAGCATTATCTTTCATCCTTCCACTTGGCTGGCCCTGCAATTATTAAACTCTTTCTTTGCTGCAAAACCTGCTGTTCTCACTGCATTGGCTTTTCTGCGCGGCAGACAAGAAGAACCTGTCAAGTGATTACAGAATTGCTGGTAAGAAAAGTGTATCTTCAACTAGATACTGTCACACTCTTTTCCAAATTTACTGCATTCACTTGCACTTGCAGTAGCTGTATATTAGTGTTTTTCTTGCTCTACTTAGTTGAAGTCACTGTAATGTTTCTCATTGTGATTACTATGCATGTTCTTGAACCATTTCCGTTTATTTCATTTTAATCTATTGATTGTATTTAAATGTATACTCTGTATTGTAGCCTCTGAAGTTATCTTAAAAACACAGCTTTTTTTTTTTTTTTTTTTTTTTTTTGTGGTGCCACTGTTTACAACCCTTCAAGCACTTCCTAATGCTGTCTTAAAAGTCAAAGCTTCTTAGACTTTCATGTTTGGTCTGATATGGTTTGGCTGTGTCCCCACCCAAATCTCATCTTGAACTGTAGTTCCGACAACCCCCATGTCTCAGGAGGGACCCTGTGGGAGGTAATTTAATCATGGGGGTCAGTTACCCGCATGCTGTTCTCATGATAATGAGTTCTCACTAAATCTGATGGTTTTATAAGGGTCTTTTTCTCCTTTTGCTTGGCACTTCTCCTTGCTGCCACCATGTGAAGAAGGGCATGGTTGCTTCCCCTTCTGCCATGATTCTAACTTTCCTGAGGCCTCCCTAGCCATCCTGAACTGTGAGTCAATTAAACCTCTTTCCTTTATAAGTTACCCAGTCTCAGATATGTCTTTATTAACAGCATGAGAATAGACTTACACAGGTCCAATGCTTAACTCTCAAATTTTATATCCCTCTCCTCCTACATTTGAACTCATACTAAACTATTTTTAACTTCCCCCTAAAAATGAAATTTGTATGTCTCAGTTTAATCACAGTCCTGTGAATTAATGACTCCAATCCTCTCTTCCCTTAACTTTCACAAAGATAACTACTACACATTCTTCAAAAACCTATTTATGACATCCATTGTCTATAAAGCTTTCCCCAGCCTGAAGCCTATGTTAGATTTCCTTACTGTGAGGTCTATGCAACTGTCCATAGTGCTTTCCAGGCTGTATTGCCATGTTTCCATATGGAAATTCCTTCCTGGCATTTCTTGGGAAATTTATAATTTTCCAAATCGTGACAAAAATCAGTCAAGAAAGAAGGAAAATGGGGAAAGTATAATTAAAATTCTGCATAGGCAGAATAATGCCCCCCTCCAAGATATTCATATTTTAATCCTCAGAACCTGTGAATCTATTACTTTGCATGAGAACAATGACTTTGCAAATGTGATTAAAGTTAGGAGTTTGAGCTAGAGAGATTATCCTGGATTATCCAGGTGAGCCTAATTTAATCACATGAATCCTTAAAAGTAAACAACCTCTCTGCCGTTTCAGAGAGCAATTAAATGACAGAGGATTAGAACGAAGTGACATGAGAAGGAACTGATTATTTGAATGTGTGTGGCACTTCCCGTTTTGTGCTCTCTCCTGTCACTACGTACCTTGCTTTCTCTTTGCCTTCAGCCATGATTGTAACCTTCCTGAGTCCTCTCCAGCCATGAACTATGAGTCAATTAAAACTTCTTTTTTTTTATAAGTTACCCACTCTCAGGTAGTTCTTCATAGCAATGTGAAAATGGACTAATACAGAAAACTGGTACCAGGAAAGTGTGGCACTGCTACAAAGATACCTGAAAATGTGGAAGTGACTTTGGAACTGGGTAACAGGCAGAGGTTGGGAGAGTTTGGAGGGCTCAGAAGAAGACGGGAAGATATGGGAAAGTTTAGAACTTCCTAGAGACTTGTTGAAGAGTTTTGATCAATATGTTGATAGTGATATGGACAATAAAGTCCCGGCTGAGGTAGTCTCAGATAGAGATGAGGAACTTATTGTGAACTGTAGTAAAGGTCACTCTTTCTATGCTTTAGCAAAGAGACTGGTGACATTTTGTCCCTTTCCTAGAGATCTGTTAAACTTTGAACTTGAGAGAGATAAGTTAGGGCATCTGGCAGGAGAAATTTGTAAGCAGAAAGGCATTCAAGATTTGACCGGGTGGTTTCTTTTTCTTTTCCTTTTTTTTTTTTGAGATGGAGTCTCACTGTGTCACCCAGACTGGAGTGCAGTGGTGTGATTTTGGCTCACTGCAACCTCTACCTCCCAGGTTCAAGCGATTCTCCTGCCTCAGCCTCTCAAGTAGCTGGGATTACAGGCATGCACCACCACGCCCTGACCTGGCAGTTTCTAAAAGTGTACAGTCACATGCATTCACAAAGAGATGGTTTGAAATTGGAATTTATGTTTAAAAGGAAAGAAGACATTAAAAGTTTGGAAAATTTGCAACTTGACCATGTGGTTAAAAAAATAAAAACCCATTTTCTGGGGAGAAATTCAGGCTGGCTGCATAAATTTGCATAAATCAAGAGGATCCTGATGTTAATCTCCAAGAAAGTGAGGAAAAAGTCCCCAGGGCATTTCAGAGATCTTCACGGCAGCACCTCCCATCACAGTCCTAAAGGCCTAGAAGGGAAAAATTGTTTCTTGGGTTGGGCCCAGGTCGGTCCTCTGTGCAGCCTTGGGACGTGAAGACCTGTGTCCCAGCAGCTCCAGCTCCAGCCATGGCTCAGGCCACTGCTTCAGAGGGTGCAAGCCCCAAGCCTTGGCAGCTTCCACATACTGCTGGGCCTGCAGGTGTGCAGAAGAATTGAGGTTTACGAACCTCCACCTAGATTTCAGATAATATAGGGAAGTGCCTGGATATCCAGGCAGAAGTGTGCTGCAGGAATGGAGCTGTCATGGAAACCTCTATGAGGGCAGTGCACAGGAGAAATGTGGGGCTGGAGCCCTCACACAGAGTTCCTACTGGGGCACTGCCTAGTGGAGCTGTGAGAAGAGGGCCACAGTCCTATAGAACCCAGAAAGATAAATTCACCGATAGCTCGCCCTGGCTGCCTGGAAAAGCTGTCGGCACTCAATGCCAATCCACGAAAGCAATCAAAGGGGCTGTATCTTGCAGACACACAAGAGTAGAATTGACTAAGGTCTTGAGAGCCCACTTGTTGCATCAGCATTCCCTGGATGTGAGACATGGAGTCAAAGGAGATTATTTCAGAGCTTCGAGACTTAATGACTGTCCTGCTGGGTTTTGGATTTGGATGGGGCCCATAGCCCCTTTGTTTTGACCAATTTCTCCCTTTTGGAACAGGAGTATTTACCCAATGCCTGTAACCCCATTGTAACTAATCTGTTTTTGATTTTACAGGCTCATAGGTGGAAGGGACTTGTTTGTCTCAGAAAGACTTTGGACTGGACTTTTGGTTTAATGCTGGAATGAGTTAAGACTTTGGGGAACTCTTGGGAAGGCATGATTGGCTTTGAAAAGTGAAAAGAACATGATATTTTAAAGGGGCCAGGGGCAGAACAATATGGTTTGGCTCTGCGTCCCTGCCCAAATCTTATCTCAAATTGTAATTCTAACATGTTGGGGGAGGGGCCTGGTGGGAGGTAATTGAATCATGGGGGCACACTTCCCCTTTTCTGTTCTTGTGATAGTGAGTGAGTTCTCATAAGATCTGGTGGCACTTCCCCCTTCACACTCTTTCTCTCCTGCCACCATGTAAGATGTGTCTTGCTTCCCCTTTGTCTTTTGCCATGATTGTACATTTCCTGAGGCCTCTCCAGCCTCAGGAACTGTGTGTCAATTAGACCTCTTTTCTTCACAAATTACCCAGTCTCAGGTAGTTCTTTACAGCAGTGTGTAAAAGGACTAATACAAAGACATTATGCTAAGTGAAATAAGCCAGGCACAGAAAGACAAATACCATATGTTCTCACTTTTATGTGGACTCTATAATAGTTGAATTCTAGAAGTAGAGAACAGAATAGTTACCAGAGATTTAGGAGTGAGAGGAATGAAGAGATATTGTTGAAAGAGTGCAAAGTTTCTGTGAGACAGGAGAAATAAATGGTAATTATTAGAGGCGATGGGTATGAACTTGATTTAGTCATTCAAAATTGGATGCATATATTAAAGCATAACTATATACACCATGTGATTATAATCTGTCAATATTCAATATAATATATATACACATATATGTAATTATATACAGATACCTATAATATATAGAAAATGCATCTACTGAGACTGAATGAACCTTTATTTAAACTGGAAGCTGTAAAATTGATCAATATAAATATATATAATGATATATAAATGTTATAGTGGGCCTATTGGGTCTTCTAATAACAACCTCTATATTTCTCCCCACTAAATAATGAGTATTAATCAGAGTGCCTAATGGAATAATTTTAGTCCAATCAATTATTTTCTTCAGCAGCTAATTTTCTCATATTCCATAATGTCTTGTTTTCATGCATAACATTTTTTTCCTTCATGACCATTATACTAAATTTTAGTTATTTTATGTGCACTTGTTCCAAGCACATTTTCTTAAATATCTGTTCCTTATCTATTGATTTCTATGGAAATTTTTATTTTCCTCCAAAATGGCATCTGGGAGTTCATATGATTGGACTATTTTTATCCTCATTGCTGTTTGTCTTCATTTGTCTTTTTCTCTGATCACTATTATATATACACACACACACACACATACATATATAAATATATATGTGCATATATATTTCCCGGCATTTAATACATTTAATATCCCTTAGTGGATAGGGATGACAACTTACAAATTTAAATACTTTTTTTTTATAAAAGAGTCATCTTTTTCTATTGAATTTAAGCTAAAATGTGATCCCTCAGTTCTGTAGGCCATTGCACTTTCAATATAGCATTATTAAATCCAAATCATTACATAGCAATAAGCAAATAACTACACCCATAAGAAGAATGCCCATATAATTGAGCAAAAGAACACTTTTCCCTGGAGCCTGTGCTTTCAAGGGTTCCACTATGGTCCTCTCTCTGGCCACATTCCTCCCCAAAGTACAAGGAGTTTACCTGGTCCAAGGGGATGAGGTTAGTTGGAGGTGATGCTGCTCACCCCCACCTACCACCTTTTAGATCATGCTGTAGAACATAAAGACTTAGAATTCTGTCTTCAAAGGGTTTTGAGACTGCTTCCAGCGTCCATGTTCCTCTCCACCAGTTCTGTCTTTCATGGTGAACCACGTATACAGAGTGCACAACTAGAGGCCCTGTGGGCCAATGGGAAGCTTTTTGCTAGAGCTACAGTGGTAGACTGAGTTTCAACATATCAACAGAGGTACCCAAAACGTATACACAGAAGGCCTCTCATGGTGTGAGACCAGGTCAGGGCACCGGCTCTCTCTATGTCGTCATATTCTGTGCTGGATGTTGACGGCCCAAGAATTCTAGTTCCAAACCTGAATTTCATTGAGAAGGTATATGTGTCAAAGTGAGAGAACACAGCATACTTTATTTAACAGTTTGTTAACTTGATTTATAACTTTTAAATATGCAAACATACACTATATAGGTTTTGATTATTATTCTTGCCCTAGGCCTTAAGAATGTTAAGTTTAAGACAACTGAATATTTTATTAGATATAAGAATGCAACCACATATACTCAAAAACATAAATGTCAAACTAGTAGTCCCTACTTCTAAAATATAATGAAATATTCCATTTAACATTATATTTAGAGTGGATCCCTTATGGAATCATGACATCTTTGCTGATTTAGTTACAGTTGAACTAAGTATTTTGCCTGAAATCAACACTTTATTTTTCAAAACTCCCAAGATATAGTGTGTGACAGATATGTCTTCCACTTATTTTTTTAACCTAGGCTTTATTAATAAGACAAATTATTAGTCACAAATAAAACCTTAAAAATACAGTTCAGCCTTATTTACAACTATTTAGTTGTTTACCTAAAATATCCTACACTATACACACACAGGCGCACACACACATATTTCTAATAGAAACTATAAGAAGCAGCCTCGACAAATCAAGAGGACATTATGTTACGTAAAATAAGCTAAGAACAGAAAGTTAAACACTGCATGTTCTCACTCATATGTGGAAACTAAAAAAAAGTTGATCTCAGAGGAGGAAAAAGTAGAATGGAATATACTAGAGACAGGGAAGGGTGGGATGAGAGAAGGATAAAGAGAGATTTGTCAAGGGATACAAAATTACAGCTAGAGACAAATAAGTTCTAGTGTTCTATAGCATTGTGGGATGACCGTAGTTGACAATAATATATAGTTTCAAATTGCTAGAAGGGGTAAACTGAATGTTCCCATCAAAAAGAAATAATAAATTTTGACATGATGGATATGTGAATTACACGAATCTGTTAACTATTCATTGTATGTATCGAAATATCACTACATACCCCATAAATATGTACAATTATCACGTCAATTTAAAAAATATAATAATTAAGAAAAAATACAAAACATTAAATAACGGTGATAGTAGATTTGCCCTCTCAAATATTAAAACATTCGATAAATTTACATAGTTAAAATAGAGGGTAAATATAGAAAAATAATAAAAATTGTGATGAAATCTTGGTGATAACTTGACAGTGCTACTTTGAATATTAAGAATAGTGTAGCTGGCTGGGTGCAGTGGCTCATGCCTGTAATCCCAGCACTTTGGGAGGCTGAGGTGGGTGGATCACCTGAGGTCGGGAGTTTAAGACCAGCCTGACCAACATGGAGAAACCCGTCTCTACTAAAAATACAAAATTAGTTGGGCGTGTTGACAGATGCCTGTAACCCAAGCTACTTGAGAGGCTGAGGCAGGATAATCACTTGAACCCAGGAGGCGGAGGTTACGGTGAGCTGAGATTGTGCCACTGCACTCCAGCCTGGGCAACAGAGGGAGACTCCATTTCAACAACAACAACAACAACAACAACAACAACTATATATATATATATATATATATATATACACACACATATATAGTGTAGCAGAACCAAAATTTAACAGGTGCAAACATTTAAATAAGTGTATCCTCTCTAAATGATTTGAACTTGCTTATGGATAATCAAGGTCATAATGTTTGGGACATAAATGCCTGCACACTTATACCAAAATATATCAGCAGTTACAATTAAAATGATCTTACATATTATTTGTCATATCAGGACTATTACTATTACTATAATTACTATTTTTATTATGCTGAAGGTATATGATAAATTTTGAGATGTTATTGATGGATGCTTAGGTTTGAAGAAGCAAAATTAGAGAAAGAGCTTAAAGGTGTCTCTGATATCTTCCTTTCTCCCTGGATATGGGCTCTGTAACTACTACATTCAAATATAATCTGGAATATCTAAGGTGCTTTCTTCACAATCTTCCACAAGGGACTGAGAATCATAATGAGACACATTAATGAAGCCTAGTTATCATCTGATAATACTGTCATTAACATTTATTATCACATAATTAGATTGTGCATTAGCCATTTCTCAGAGCCACTTTAAAAGGAAAAAAAAATACGAGGACATATATGAGAACAAACACTGTAAGAAGTGCCTGTATAGTGATAATGTTTCAGAGTGAATGAGACATTTTATCACCTGGCATATTAACAGTGTGAAAGGACAGGGATCATATCAACCTCTCCCCTTCTTCTCTCTATCCTTTACATATTAGTTACTTGTTAAATCTTCTACCTTCTCAAACTGGAGCAATTACCTTAGCAATGACAGTTTTAGTGATGGGAGCAAATCATAATAGCTGTGGGTAATTGTTAGAAAGAAATGACTATAAATCATGCTGCTATAAAGACACATGCACACGTATGTTTATTGCGGCACTATTCACAATAGCAAAGACTTGGAACCAACCCAAATGTCCAACAATGATAGACTGGATTCAGAAAATGTGGCACATATACACCATGGAATACTATGCAGCCATAAAAAATGATGAGCTCATGTCCTTTGTAGGGACATGGATGAAATTGGAAATCATCATTCTCAGTAAACTATCGCAAGAACAAAAAACCAAACACCGCATATTCTCACTCATAGATGGGAACTGAACAATGAGATCACATGGACACAGGAAGGGGAATATCACACTCTGGGGACTGTGGTGGGGTGGGGGGAGGGGGGAGGGATAGCATTGGGAGATATACCTAATGCTAGATGACGAGTTAGTGGGTGCAGCGCACCAGCATGGCACATGTATACATATGTAACTAACCTGCACAATGTGCACATGTACCCTAAAACTTAAAGTATAATTTAAAAAAAACACAGCTCTGAACTTTATAGGTCATGATATCTCTGTAGCTTGTGGGTTTAGCTGCATTTTGAAAAAGATAACTGTGTCTCCCTTAGCATCTTCCTTTTTCCTATTTTTTCTTGTAAGTTTACAAAGGTCAGATGCCAGTATGATCTAGAATAAGAGGTTTTGTGACTGACTTTGAAATGTTACTTTAGAGAAAAATCTCATGAAGCAGCAGTACTCCAAAGTGCTTCGGGGAATGTGGATAAAATCTTGTTACATCCTAATGGAGCTTCTAACACATTAGACATATAGAGCATCAGATTCCAGAATGTGTCTGAGGGATTTAGTCTCTAGTTACTAAAAGGAAACGAAGAGGCATCTCAAGGTTAGAGTTACACTGACGAGGTTATGTTCATGGGACATCAAAGCAATGTGGAAATCAATTCTACCATCATAGCAAAGCCTGAAGTGCCTGTTTAATGATTAATTAGAATAATAATTGAAATGCAACATAATTATGATAAAGAAGGAAATGCCAGAGGCTTCTTTTCTCTATGGACTACAATACCATAGTGAATTGGGCCTTTCAAAATCCAGAAACTTTTTATTGGCTGTTTGTTTCACGAAAGCAGAAATACTCCAGGATGTGTTTTCAGTAATTAAGGTAATCTTTATAATACATATTTTTCTTTAGCCCAGCTGACTATCCAAATGAGTGAGTGTTTGGTGACTAATGTAAATATCTGTATGAACCAATTCCAGATATTTTAGCTGTGAATGACTTGATAATTATAATAGAAGCAAAATGAGTGTTCCTCATTTTAATGTGACCTAATAACACCATATCATTTAAGACAATATTTATTTTTTAGTATAATATGAACTGGTCCTAATTCTGAGGTATGCTCATACCTTAGAGTATCAACACTAGAGAGTTATTACAATTAATGACTGGCTTTCTATTGTGTTACAGCCAGTTACATTTTTTTTTTCAAAATTCTCTTCTGCAAGTCATTTCTGAGGTCTTCTTGCAAACCATTTGCACAGTCATAACATCTATACAAGTATTTGCTTATTGCCTTGGCCAGAAAAATCTCTTTTCAAGGCTGCTTCACAGGGTTTCTTGAGTATGCATGAGTCAACACACATGTTCATAGAGGAGAAGATTGTGCTGATTTGCTCTACACCAACGTTCTGTTAAAGGTGGAACCAAGTCACTTCTGTCACTGATCAGAGCACCGCTTATAACCAAATAAAATAAAAATAAAAAATTTAAAATACTTAGCCTAGACCTGACTGCAATATCTAACAAAACTTTCCTGGAGGCTTAAGTATTAAGCGAAGTACAATACAGAAAGTGACTTCCTTGAAGAGATCCTTCACATCCCTTGTAAGTTGGATTCCTAGGTATTTTACTCTCTTCGTAGCAATTGTGAATGGGAGTTCACTCATGATTTGGCTCTCTGTTTGTCTGTTATTGGTGTATAGGAATGCTTGTGATATTTGCATATTGATTTTGTATCCTGAGACTTTGCTGAAGTTGCTTATCAACTTAAGGAGATTTTGGGCTGAGACGATGAGGTTTTCTAAATATACAACCATGTCATCTGCAAACAGGGACAATTTGCTTCCTCTTTTCCTAATTGAATACCCTTTATTTCTTTCTCTTGCCTGATTGCCCTGGCCAGAACTTCCAACACTATGTTAAATAGGAGTGGTGAGAGAGGGCATCCTTGTCTTGTGCCGGTTTTCAAAGGGAATGCTTCCAGTTTTTGCCCATTCAGTGTGATATTGGCTGTGGGTTTGTCACAAATAGCTCTTACTATTTTGAGTTACGTTCTATCAATAACCTAGTTTATTGAAAGTTTTTAGCATGAAGGGCTATTGAATTTTATTGAAGGCCTTTTCCGCATCTATTGAGATAATCGTGGTTTTTGTCATTGGTTCTGTTTATGTGATGGATTATGTTTATTGATTTGTGTATGTTGAACCAGCCTTGCATCCCAGGGATGAAGTCGATCTTATTGTGGTGGATAAGCTTTTTGATGTGCTGCTGGATTCAGTTTGCCAGTATTTTATTGAGGATTTTTGCATTGATGTTCATCAGGGATATTGGTCTAAAATTCTCTTTTTTTTTGTTGCGTCTCTACCAGGCTTTGGTATCAGGATGAGGTTGGCCTCATAAAATGAGCTAGGGAGGAGTCCCTCTTTTTCTATTGATTGGAATAGTTTCAGAAGGAATGGTAACAGCTCCTCTTTGTACCTCTGGTAGAATTCAGCTGTGAATCTGTCTGGTCCTGGACTTTTTTTGGTTGGTAGGCTCAAAATACCAATGACTTTCTTCACAGGATTTGAAAAAACTACTTTAAAGTTCATATGAAACCAAAAAGGAGCCTGCATTGCCAAGACAATCCTAAGCAAAAGCAAAACAAAACAAACAACAAAAAACAAAGCTGGAGGCATCATGCTACCCAACTTTAAACTATACTACAAGGCTGCGGTAAACAAAACAGCATGGTACTGGTTCCAAAACAGAGATATAGATCAATGGAACAGAACAGAGCCCTCAGAAATCATACTACACATCTACAACCATCTGATCTTTGACAAACCTGACAAAAACAAGAAATAGGGAAAGGATTCCCTATTTAATAAATGGTGCTGGGAAAACTAGCAACCCATGTGTAGAAAGCTGAAACTGGATCCCTTCCTTACACCTTATACAAAAATTAATTCAAGATGGATTAAAGACTTAAATCTTAGACCTAAAACCATAAAAACCCTAGAAGAAAACCTAGGCAATACCATTCAGGACATAGGCATGGGCAAGGACTTCATGACTAAAACACCAAAAGCAATGGCAACAAAAGCCAAAATTGACAAATGGGATCTAATTAAACTAAAGAGCTTCTGCATGGCAAAAGAAACTACCATCAGAGTGAACAGGTAACCTACAGAATGGGAGAACATTTTTGCAATCTACCCATCTGAAAAAGGGCTAATATACAGAATCTACAATGAACACAAACCAATTTACAAGAAAAAAAACAAACAACCCCATCCAAAAGTGGGCAAAGGAAACGAACAGACACTTCTCAAAAGAAGACATTTATGCAGCCAACAGACACATGAAAAAATGCTCATCATCACTAGTCATCAGAGAAATGCAAATCAAAACCACAGTGAGATACCATCTCACACCAGTTAGAATGGCAATCATTAATAAGTCAGGAAACAACAGATGCTGGAAAGGATGTGGAGAAATAGGAACAATTTTACACTGTTGGTGGGAGTGTAAATTAGTTCAACCATGTGGAAGAGAGTGTGGCAATGCCTCAAGAATCTAGAACTAGAAATACCATTTGACTCAGCAATCACATTACTGGGTATATACTCAAAAGATTATAAATCATGCTACTATAAAGACACATGCACACATACGTTTATTGCAACACTATTCATAATAGCAAAGACTTGGAACCAACCCAGATGTCCATCAATGATAGACTGGATTAAGAAAATGTGGCACATAGACACCATGGAATACTATGCAGCCACAAAAAAGGATGAGTTCATGTCCTTTGCAGGGACATGGATGAAGCTGGAAGCCATGATTCTCAGCAAAGTATCACAAGGACAGAAAACCAAACACTGCATGTTCTCTCATAGGTGGGAATTGAACAAGGAGATCACTTGGACACAGGGTGGGGAACATCATAAACCAGGTCCTGTTGGGGGTGGGGGCCTGGGGGAGGGATAGCATTAGGAGAAATACCCAATGTAAATGACGAGTTGATGGGTGCAGCAAACCAACACGGCACAGGTATACCTATTTATCAAACTTCCACGTTGTGCACATGTACCCTAGAACTTAAAGTATAATTAAAAAAAAAAAAAGTGACTTCCCCTAGTAACAAAGGTGATTACTTTCAGGGCCCAAAGGTCCAAGACAAATATCAGGATCCCTGAAAGTTTTCATATGTTCAAGGTCTACTTAATCACAATCTATCAAAATTTTCTGGTTTTATTTTAACTTTAATGCCTTAGTTCACCAGATTCTTCGTTTCTACGTCCTGATTCCAAAAGCTTCAACAGTCATGAAAATGTCGTCTTCCTTCAAATTCAAGGATTGTTACCACTCAAAAGTTAGACACAGCACACATATCCATTTATTTATGTGTGAAGTCCTCTCTCCTATCTGCTGTGGATCATTCAATCTCCAGGTCTCCCAGAGAATATCACAGTATTTTTTCAAAGTCTGAAATAATTCATCACAAAATACAAAACACTGTATGTGGGCAACCAGCAGTCTAGTCTAACTCCATTTGAAAACTTCAAATGATTTTCTAAGTCTCTGAAAGACAATCCTCTTAAAAGTATACTAAAATTCATGTGTTCAGATATACAGTGACTTTATGACTTTTGTTTTCACATGCACACACATATGAGTGCTCTCATACAGGAATAAGTAAATTAATTTACATTTGTATAAACATAGTACTGTTCTGCTGGTTTTCTATTAAGTAAAGGAAGACTCCTAATAGAATGGATGCTTTCTTTGCTAGAAAAAGAATTCATGTGATATTGGCTGATTTGTGTTCCCCCCAATTCATATATTGAATCCCTAAATCTGAGTACCACAGAATGCAACCCATTTGGAGACAAGATATTTAAAGAAGCAATAAGTAAAAATTAGGTCAATAAGATGAGTTCTAATCCAATATATCTGGTGTCCTTTTAAAAAGAGATTAAGACAGACAGAGACACCAGACAAATGCACACACTAAGAGACAATCACGTGAACACACAGCAAGAAGGCAGCCATCTGCAAGCCAAGGAGAGGCCTCAGCAAAAACCAAACCCGCTGACACCTTGATGTCAGATTTCCCAACTCCAGAACTGTGGGAAAATACATTGCTGTTGTTTAAGCCATCCAGTCTCTTGTATTTTGTTGTGGCAGCCCTGGTAAAATAATATGTGGTGCTTAATAGATTTTGAATTAAAATTATCTTAACAAGCATAGTAATACTAACGTGAACATTATTTTTTTTCCACCTGGTACCTATTACCTTAAGTACAGATAATAATATATACAACATATAAAATAATTACTCCATAAATTACAGAAAAATATCACTATCATTGACTCATGTACTTTAACATATGAGTGACTATATTGTAACTTTTTCTTATAGCTTAGATAGAAACTTGAAACCTAGAAAGGTTTGAGTATTTGTTTTTTTTAAATTTAAATTTAATTGACTTTCTGAAGTTCAAAGTGATGCTTCATATATGACATAATTAATCTCTCATTTGAATTCTATGATGTTGGCAGGGACAATTTTACTTTTCCCATCATGAATTTTTTTGGTGTGAATTTAAAATAAATAAAATCACCAAAAGAAAAACTGAGAAAAAATTACCTACACAGCTGAATCTTTGAGGTACACTAATCAATTTGATTTTATTTTATAGAGTGCCTTTTGTATTGAATAGTCACATTACATAATTTTTGAAAAAAATACTTTTTTTGAGCACTTCCTCTGTATAAAGTCTTATGCTAGTTACAACACAAGCATCATTGTTTTAAGCATCACAACACATGCATCATACCTGTGTCTTCCTAATTTACAGACAAAAGGTTCAGAAAATTAAATAATTTGCCTAAGATTGCAAAACTAGTAATCAACAAAACCAATGTTAGGGATTATTTAAATTCTAAACCAAGGCTTCTAAGTGTCACGCAATATTTTTAAGAAGGGTTAGCCTGAAGAAGGATTCCCAAATGATGAAGCTTAGACATATTGTATGTATCTAAGTATGTTTGTATATACATATTGTACACATTTCTATATATGAAGGTATTAATATATAAGCATATGTATACATATATTTGAATGTAAATATGTGTGTATATATACACATATGCATACATATATGTGTGCTTATATATACTTACACATACACACACGGACTTATTTTTCTATGTAATCATGATACATTTTGGAGAAGTGTGGTAAGTTAAAAGTAAAATATTATAGATATTAAAAAATAATTAAAAGTAAATTTAAGTATTTTACCCAATTTCTTTAAGCACATTAAAGTATACTTCATAAAAAACATAGCAAAATTTCATCACCCTATCCTCTCCTCTCAAAATTAGTAGAATCCCTAAATTACTCTTGAGATCTTCATAGATAGAGTAGGAAATAATGAACTTAACCACTGCAACCAATTAAAAGGAAAAATACAATCAATTCAACTATCATAGAAAATATCCTTTGATAAAGTTCTATAAAGATCTTGGTATAAAATGTTTGGATTACTAGAAACAATATATATATTTTTTTACTTGACAAACTGCATCAACTAAAACTTAACATCGCTTCAGAAATAAAATGATAGAACTAATCTCATTAAGTTAAAGAGTACAATAAACTGACCTAGAATCACTATTTCTCTCTGCATCATCTAGGAGATCCTAGGCACCCAAAATTAAAAGAAATTAGCAAGATCTGATTATCCAGTGATGTATTAGAGTCTGTTGAAATGGGTTAACATTAATAAATGAAAAGAATATGTTTATCTGAAGTACCGTCTTATTTCTGGTCAGAAAATGAGCAAATCACGTAGGTGCTTACACTTGCTAAATTGGACACCACAGACCAAAGCTGGGACATAAATCTAGTAGAACAAAATGTCAATATTCATTATTGGTTATAGCTTAATATAGAAGTACAGACACCCACTGATTTTACTCTCTGCACCAGCACATCCTCAGCAAAGAATTCAGGGCACACTGTCACATTGGAGGATATAGCCATTGAAGTTGTGAGCAATACCTATGACTCAGCGGAGAGTTGAAGATTTGAGGAGCTTTCTTTTGGGAGAACCAGAGCTATATGAAATGAAAGGAGAAATAAAAATGTCACTGCAGAAGGAAGAATTAGAATCTTTATTCTAGGATTGGCAGACTGTATCAGTAATTCATGAATATTGTTTGGGAGATGCGTGTGCTTCCAGTCTGAGCCAGCTGGGAAATCATCTGGGTTTTTCTAAAGAATACTGTCCCATTGTCCTCAGAGTGAATCATGAGGACTCTGAGTTCTTAGAGAGGAAAGGAGATTAAACAGCATTAGGATGACATAAATTTTGTTTGAGAATATAGAAATATTATTAATTCCAAAGTTATTAACACTGTCCAATACATTAAGAATAAAACTTGTTCAATATGATAAATTATTGATAAATATTCGTATGGGAAATAAGTCAGACAACTAGAGATAATATATGTAGGTTGTTGTTTGTTGGTCAAAATTGTGAACACTTGTTAGGATGGATAACTTTATTTGGTGTTCTCAGGACATCCCTATGGGGATTAGAAAGTCTGCATTTTGAAGAGGTGGTAAAATTAAAAAAATTCTTCTTTCATGATAGATTTCTCACCTGCAGGGTATTAGCGAACGTGCTTTAGATTGGAAAGATGATACACACATGCACACACACACATGCTTTCAACTTCACAGACTCAAATGATTTCACAAACTGAAAATTTGTAGTACGCTAATAATGTTTTAGGAAAACTGCATTCTAAAGAAAACAAAACAAATAAATCAATATGTTGCTTGGGTCATAATTAAAATGCTTGTCAATTATAAATTCCTGACCTCCATAAATGTCCATTTTTGGTTAATGGACACAGACTCATAAAGGAATTATGTCACTTGTGTGCTGACTTGCTAGGATTGGCATGACAAAGTATCACAAAGTGAGTGGATTTAATAACAGAAATTTATTGTCTTTTAGTTCTAGAGGATAGAAGTCTAAGATGAATGTGTTGGCAGGGTTGGCTCCTTCTTCTGCTTTTTTTTTTTTTTTTTTAATTGAGTCTCACTCTGTCACCCAGGCTGGAGTGCAGTGGCGCGATCTTGGCTCACTGCAACCTTTGCCTCCCAGGTTTAAGCGATTCTCCTGCCTCAGCCTCACGAGTAGCTGGGACTTCAGGTGCCTGCCACCAGGCCCGGCTAATTTTTTGTGTTTCTAATAAAGATGGGGTTTCACCGTGTTAGCCTGGATAGTCTCGATCTCCTGACCTCGTGATCTGTCTGCCTCAGCCTCCCAAAGTGCCAGGATTACAGGAGTGAGCCACCGCCCTGGGCCTGGGGTTGGCTCCTTCTAAGGGCTGTGAGGAAGAATCTGTTTCATGCTTTTCCCATTGTTTCTAGTGGTTTTCTGGCAATCTTTGCTGTTTCTCCACATCTTTGCCAACACTTGTGTTATCTCTTATCTTTTTTGATAGTAGCCATCATCTCAGGTATGAAGTGTTATCTCATTGTGGTTTTGATTTGCATTACCCTGATGATGAGTCAGACAAAAAAAAGACTAATATTGCAGAATCTCATTTATATGTGGAATCTTAAAAAGTTAAACTTATAGAAGTAGACAGCGGAATGGTGGTTACTAGGGGCATGGACATATAAAAAAGAGGGTGGTGTCAGTCAAATGGTATAAATTGCAGTTATAACACCAAAAGCTCAGACTGTCTGGGTGCTTTATTGCATCTGAGTACTTTCCTGGTGGACTGAGAGCATTTCAGATCTCCTAGTGCACCCAGAAGCCAACCCAAGGATCTGGAGAATGGAACCACAAGCCAGTCTTGTTGTCCCAGGAATTCAGCATGCAGCTTGGGAGTGCCGAGCCAAGATCTGTGGCCATTACTCAAGCAGGGGAGGAGCCTACACTCAGAATAGGTGGGGATTGATGGGGTGGCACAGGAAATAGTTATGTCCCCCTTGACCGGGCCAGTTCAAAAAGTGTGTGGCTTATCCCCATAATACAGCATCTGCCCAAAGGAGCCCCACGGTCCAGAACATCTAATAAAAGAAACAGAGGCAGCTGGGCGCACTGGCTCATGCCTGTAATCCCAGCACTTTGGGAGGCCGAGGTGGGCAGATCACCTGAGGTCAGGAGTTCGATACCAGCCTAGCCAACATGTGAAACCCTGTCTCTACTAAAACCACAAAAAATTAGCTGAGCGTAGTGGTGCGTGCCTGTAGTTCCAGCTACTTGGGAGGCTGAGGCAGGAGAATCGCTTGAACCCGGGAGGCAGGGGTTGCAGTGAGCCGAGATTGTGCCACTGCACTCCAGCCTGGGTGACAGAGTGAGACTTCATCTCAAAAAAAAAAAAGGAAAGAAAAGACACAGAGGCACAGTGCCAATGATGAGAGGAGCTCCCCCAAGGACCAGAAGTTGACCTGCTGAGGGGGTCACTTCTCTCCCTCTCACACTGCGGAGCATGGCTACAAATGCAAGAAAAGACAAAGGAGCTGTGTGACTGAGTAAAGAGCCTATCTACTGTCAATACTCTTATGTCTCTTATGTGTCATTTAGTGGATCACAGCCCAAACTAAAACATCAAATATCTTTTGCTAATATACTTCCCCGTGAAACCAAGAGCAAGAACTCAGTCACAAATAAAGACCTTGTACGGAGGTCTGGCCCTCTGAAAACACCCAAAAAGAAAAGCCAACTGACCATACTCAACTTAGTCACCTTTAAAAGAACACCAGCCCTCTCAGAGGAGAAAGAATCAGCACAAGTACTCTGGCAATTTAAAAAGCCAGAGTGTGTACTTACTTCCAAAGGAGTCCACTAGCTCCCCGGTAATGGTTCTTAACCAGTCTGAAATGACTGAGATGATGGACGTAGAATTCAGAATTTGTATAGCAAGACTTAGGATAAAATTAAAACCCAATCCAAAGAATGCAAGGAATATAGTAAAATGATGGAAGGACTGAAAGATTAGTAACTTTTAAAAGAAAGAACCACACTGAAATTCTAGAGCTCAAAAATTCACTACAAGATATATAATCGGAAGTATTAACAGCAAAATGGACCAAGGTGAGGAAAGAATCTCAGAGCTCAGTAACTGGTCCTTTAAACCAGGCTTAATTAGACAAAAAATAAATACAAAGTAAGTTTAAAATGAACAAAACCTTAGAGAAATATGGGATTCTATAAGGAGATCAAATATATGACTCATTGCAATTCCTGGGAGAAAAGGAGAAAGAACGAAAGACTTGTAAAATACACTTGAGGACATAGGCCATGAAAATTTTCTTAATCTTGCTAGTGAAATTGACTTGCAAATTCAAGAAATAGAGAGCATTCTGGCCAGATGCTGTAAAAGTCAACCATCCCCAAGGCTCAAAATTGGATTCACCAAGGTCAACACAAAAGGAAAAATCTTAAAGGCTGCCAGAAAGAAGAGTCAGGTCATATATATTATATACAGACAGAACCCCATCAGGCTGGCAATGGACCTCTCAGTAGAAGTTTTACAAACCAGAAGAGATTGGGCTTAGTTTCAGCAACTTAAAAAAAGGAAATGCCAATGAAGACTTTCATATCCCACCAAACTAAACTTCATCAATGAAGAAATAAAATTCTTCTCAGAAAAGCAAATACTGAGGAAATTTGTTTCCATTTGACCAGCCTTACAAGAGGGCCTTAAGGAAATGCTGAACGTGAAATTGAAAAATGACACCTGCTACTGCAAAAACACACTTAAGCACATAGCCCGCAGACACTGTAAAGCAACTACATGTTCAAGTCTACATCACACTCAGCTAACATGATGAAAGGATCAAAATCTCACATATCAATACTAACCTTGAGTTTAAATGGATTAAACACCCCACTTAAAAGACACAGAGTGGCAGGCGGGATAAAAAGACAAGAATTAACTGCCTTTTGTCTTCAAGAGACCTATAATGAAATCCACAAGCTCAAAGCAAAATGATAGAGAATGATCTACCAAGCAAAAGGACAACAACAAAAAAGAGCAAGAATCACTGTTCTTGTATCAGATAAAACAGACTTAAAACCAATAATAATTAAGAAAGGCGTTACGTAATGATAAAGGATATAATCCAACAAGAAGACATAACTAACTGTCTTAAATATATATGCACCCAACATTGGAGCACCCAGATTGATAAAACAAGTTCCTCTTTATCTACCAAAAGACTTATTTAGCCACACATTCATAGTGGAAGACATCAACACCCACCCCAGTGACAGCATTAGACAGATTATCAAAGCAGAACTCTAACAAAGAAACTTAACTTTGACACTTGACTTAAACTTGACACTAGACCAAATGTATCTAATAGGCATCCAAAGAACACTCCACCCAGCAACCACAGAATATACATTCTTCTGACCTTCACACAGAACATGCTCTAATATTGACCACATGGTCAGTCATAAAGCAAGTCTCAATAAATTCAAAGAATTAGATATCATACCAAGCACACTTTCAGAACAGAATGCAATAAAAAAATAGAAGTGAATATCAATAAAATCTCTCAAAATTACACAAATACATTAAAATTAAACAATTTACTCCTGAATAACTAACTCTTCAGGGAACATCAAAATTAAGGCAGAAATAAAAAATTCATCGGAATTAATGAAAATAAGGACAAAACTTATCAAAATCTCTGGGATGTAGCTAAAGCAGTGGTAAGAGAAAAGCTTACAGCCCTAAACACCTTCATCAAGAAGTTAGAAAGATCTCAAATTATCAGTAAAAATAACTAGGCTCATGCCTGTAACCCCAGCACTTTGGGAGGCTGAGGCAGGTGGATCACGAGGTCAGGAGTTTGAAACCAGCCTGGCCAACATGGTGTAACCCTGTCTCTACTAAAAACACAAAAAATTAGCCAGGCGTGGTGATGCGTGCCTGTAATCCCAGCTACACAGGAGGCTGAGGCAGGAAAATTGCTTGAACCCGGGAGGCAGAAGTTGCAGTGAGCCAAGATTGTGCCACTGCACTCCAGTCTGGGCGACAGGGTGAAACTCCATCTCAAAAAATAAAATAAAATAAAATAAAAATAAACTAGAGAAGAACTATATGTAATTGAGGTTCAAAAAATCCATACAAAAGATACATGAAACCAAGAGTTGGTTATTCAAACAAATAAGATTGATAGAGCACTATCTGAATTAACAACAACAGTACAAGAAGAAAATCCCATCAGAAATTAGAAAGAAAATATTACAAATGATTTTTCAGAAATACAAAACATCTCAGACTACTATGAACAACTCTATGCACAAAAATTACAAAATCTGGAGACAATATATATATATTTCTGGAAACAGATAATACCTCAGAATTGAACTAGGAAAAAAATAAAATCCTCAATAGACCAATATCAAGTTCTGAAATTGTATCAGTAACAAAAAACCTACCAACCAAAAAAAGCCCTGGACCAGATGGATTTACAGTCAAATTCTCTCATATGTATAAAAAAGAACTGACATCAATCCTACTGAAACTATTCCAAAAAATTGAGGGAGACTCCTTCCTAACTAATTTTATGAAACCAGCATCAACCTGATACCACAATCTGGCAGAGACACAGTGAAAAAAAAAGTCAAAAACAAAACTTCCCGCCAGTATCCCTGATGAACATAGCCATAAAAATACTCAACAAAATACTAGCATACTGTATCCAGCAGCACATCAAAAAATTAATTCACCATGATCAAGAAGGTTTTATTCCTGTGATGCAAAGTTGTTTCAACCCATACAAATCTATAAATATGATTCACCACATAAACAGAATTAGACAGTAAAACCATATGATTATTTCAACAGATATAAAAAAAAGACTTTGATAAAATCCAACAGCCCTCCATGATAAAAAACTCTCAACAGAGTTGGCATCACAAAACGTAGGTCAAAATAATAAAAGCCATCTATGGTAAACTCACAGCTAACATCATACCAAATAGGCCAAAGCTGGAACCATTCCCCTTAAGAACTGCAAGACAAAGGTGCCCACTCTCACCACTCCTATTCAACATATACTAGAAGTTCTAGTCAGAGTAATAAAGTGAAAGAAAAAAATGAAAGGCATCCATATAGAAAAAGAAGATGACACTAATAAATGGAAAAGCATTACATGCTCATGGATAGGAAGAATCAATATCATAAAAATAGCCATAATGCCCAAAGCAATTTAAAGATTCGACACTATTCCTAGCAAACTACCAATGTCATATGGAACCTAAAAAGATCCTAAATAACCAGTGCAATTCTAAGTAAATAGAACAAATCCAGAGACATTGTACTACCAAAGTTCAAACTATACTGTAAGGCCACAGTCACAAAAATAGCATGATACTTGTACAAAAACACACATGTAGATCAATGGTACAGAACAAAAAACCTGGAAATAAAGACTCACACTCACAATCACCTGATCTTCAACAAGGTGGACAATAATAAGCAATTGGGATAGGACTACCTATTTAATAAGTAGTGCTGGGATAGTTGGCTAGTCACATACAGAAGAATGAATCTGGACCCCTAACTTTCACCGTATACAAAGCTAACTCAAGATCGATTAAAGCTTTTAAAATAAGTCCTCAAACTAAAATCCTAGAAGAAAACCTAGAAAATACCCTTCTTGATGTTGGCCATGGCCAATAATTTTTGGCTAAGTCCCCAAAAGCAATTTCAACAAAAACAGAAATTGACAGGTGTGATGTAAACTAAATTGCTTCTGCACAGAAAAATAAACTATTTACAAAGTAGACAACCTACAGAGTGGGAGAAAATATTCGCAAATATATACCAATCACCTTGTATCTGACAAAAGTCTGATATCCAGAATCTATAATGAACTTAAACAAATCAAGAAACAAAAAAAATCTCATTAATAAATAGGCAATAGACGTTAACAGACACTTCTGAATAGAAGACATACAAGTGGCTGAAAAGTTCAACATCACTAATCATCAAAGAAATGCAAATCTATACCACAATGAGATACTATCTCATGCCACTCACAATGGCTATTACTAAAAAGTGAAAACAAAAAATAATAACAGATGCCAGCAAAGCTGTGGAGAATAGGGAATGCGTATACACTGTTGCTGGGTATATGAATTAGTTCAGCCACTGTGGAAAGTAGTTTGGAGATTTCTCAAAGAACTTATCATAGAGCTACAATTTGTCCCAGCAACCCTATCATTGCATATATGCCCAAAGGAAACATAGATCATTCTACCACATGGACACATGTACCTAAATGTTCATCATCATGCTGTTCACAACAGCAAAGACATGGAATCAACTGAGGTGCTCATTAGTGGTGGTGGATCGGGTAAAGAAAATGTGGTATAAATACATTATGGAGTACTACAGAGCCATAGAAAAAAGAACGAAATCAGGTCCTTTGCAGAAACATGGTTGCAGTTGGTGGTCATAATAATAAGCAAATTAGTGCAGGAACACAAAACCAAATATGGCATGTCCTCACTTATAAGTGGGAAATAAATACTGAGCACACATGGACATAAACATGGGAAAAACAGACACTGTGGACTACTAGATGGGGTAGAAAAAACGGGTGATGTGAACTGAAAAACTACCTATCATGTACTATGCGTACTACTTGGGTGATGTGATGCATACCCCAAACCTCAGCATCACACAACAGACTCGTGTAACAAACTTCCATATGTACCCTCATATCTAAACTAAAAGTTGAAATTTAAAACAAAAACAAAAGCAAAACAAAGCAAACTAACTAGGTGAGATTATAGATGTGTTAACTGACTTGATCGTTGTTATCATTTCACATAATATACACATACCAAATAATCAGATAGTATACATTAATCACACAATTTTTGAATTATACTTTATTAAACCTTCAAAATAAAAAAAAAGAAAATGTCATTTGGTATAAATAATGCAAGGTCTATCTATCTAATACCAATGAGAGTTGTTTCCTGTTAAGTACAGAGTTTTTGTGAATTATTATGGAATTTTTCCTGCATTTATTGTGAAGTAGTAGTAATCATCGGAAATTAAAATTTGTTAATATTTTTACTTTTGAATATATTTTGGAAATGGAAAGTATAACGAGTTTTTTTCTTTTTATAATTCATCACAATGTACTGAATCTGGGATGTACAAAATCAAATGTGTATTTATTTATTCAATCACTCAAATATGTTTGTAAAGCTTTCAAAATAGGCATTACTCCTTTTTTAATGACGATCACAATCTAGTGGGTAATACCCATTTATTTCCTGCTGTTAATTAGATTGATTAAATGTTACCCTGTGTCCTTGTCTCAAAATGCAAACTCTGTCTACGTCTTTAGTGGAAAATCTGTTAAAATGCTGAGAACTAGTTTTCAGTCAAGTCAGTCAGCCAATGGCTTACATCTTTAGAGGAAAATCTGTTAAAATGCTGAGAACTAGTTTTCAGTCAAGTCAGTCAGCCAATGGCTTACATCTTTAGAGGAAAATCTGTTAAAATGCTGAGAGCTAGTTTTCAGTCAAATCAATTGAATAAATAAATACACATTTGAAATGACTTTGTGGGCATTAATAATTCACTTAATCTTTCTGCTTGGTACATTCTCACCTAGATCAGCATTTCTCAGCCTTGGCTGCAAATTTGTATCATCTGGAAGTAGGACATGATAAAGAGAGAGAGAGCTAGAGATACAGATAGATAGATACAGATAGAGATACAGATAGAGAGATACAGATAGATATACAGATAGTGAACTATCTCTGGGCATGAACAATCTCTGGGCATCAGGTAGAGATAGAGACAGATAGAAAATGAGAACCATCTCTGGGCATGAACCTGAGTATCTAAACTATTAACAATCTTGCCAGCTTACTCTGATGGACAGTTGAGAACCACTGGTCTATGCATGAAGCAATGCTAATCAATTTAAATAAAAATCCCGTAAATATGTGTCTCCTAACACATTGCTATGGTCACATACTTCTTAGTTATCATTTATGGCTGTTAGTGACTATTTTCACCTACCTACCACAGATATCATGAGAATAATTAAAATAGCTTGTGGAAGTACATTTAGGGGATTTCTTTAAAATTACAAAATAGAACTTGGCTATAATCATCAAGATTATGACTAAAAAGGAGAAAAGAAATGCAAATTATGTTTTGGTCCTATAATTGGCTGTGTAATAACAATGGATTGACTCTGCATGTACACAGCATAAAGGGACAGAAAATGAGAATCTTAAGCCTGTGTTATTTGACCGAGGCAGTTTCTAAGGAATAATGCACTTTATACACAGACATTACAATACTTCTCAAGGATAAATAACCTACAAGTAATCCCGATTCCAAACCATGTTGCCAAGTACCTTTTGACCTTCATATCAGCTCTGAAGTGACTAGTAAATTGGATTACCCCACTGGGCATATTTATAGCAGTATTTAATTTTAACTACGCAGAATGCACCTGTTTACTTAGACCTGATTTTAATATCAGAGTATCTGTGGAAGACTTAATACAAATCCTTTTAAGAACTCTATTGACAGAATTTTCCAGCAGAAAAGTTAGTTTTAAAAAGTCAGAAGAGCAGGAACTACATCACTTTGCCTTGATTGGAAGAGACAAAGAGATTTTGAATTATTCTTAGGAAGATTTTTAAAAATCTAAAAATATTTGCTAAATATACGGAAGTGGTAGGTTTTCATTTAATCAACAAATTATTCAAGAAACTACAAATCTTGACTGTTGTTTTACATGAATATGGTACAGTAGGCTAATATATTAAACCATTATTATTAACAAATATGGCTCCTAAGTGACATTAAGAAGAGATAAAAGAAGGGATGAGCAAACCTGTGTACTAAAATACTTTTAAATATATGATAATAAAGTCAAACTAATTTAGCTTATTTTGCTTTTTGATATTGCAATAGACTTTTAATTTCTCTGACATTTGAATTCACGCAAAAAGTCATCATGTCTCTCCATCCCCATGCTGTGATGTCTCGACTATACCATGAGGAGTTTGATTTCTCCAAAATTTTTTAAATTATTTATTTATTTAATTTTTGCAACAGAATCTCGCTCTGCCACCCAGCCTGGAGTGCAGTGGCATGATCTCGGCTCACTGTGGCGTCTGCTTCCCAGGTTCAAGAGATTCTCCTGCCTCTGCCTCCCAAGTGGCTGGGATTACAGGCGCCCACCACCAAGCCCAGGTATTTTGTGTATTTTTAGTAGAGATGGGCTTTCGCCATGTTAGCCAGGCTGGTCTCAAGCTCCTGACCTCAGGTGATCCCCCGCCTCCCAAAGTGCTCCCAAAGTGCTAGGATTACAGGCCTCCCAAAGTGCTGGGATTACAGGCATGAGCCACTATGCCCGGCTTCCAAATCTTATATAACAGTCTTTCATAAAAAGTCTGAAGAATAAATCGTAGTATTTATACTGTGATTATTCTAATTGCTCTGTAATTTCAAATGCAGAAAAACTGGTCAGTTAATGCAATAGCATGTCTAATACTATGTGGTTAACTAATTGCTCTCCCAACTAATATGTAATTATATTATGAGAAATAAATCTATATATTTATGGGAGTGACAGAAACCTAAATGGACATTTCACTACTTTATTTGCACAGTTAGAATTTGTGGAATTCTAAGTACTAATATAGATTTAAGACATATGTCTTCACACATAGATGTTACTAGATATTATATGTTGTGGGGGAAAATTATTGACAATTAACCCAAACAAAAGCAAAACACTTAATAAAACTCATTGTGGAAGAAATTGAAGATGAGAAAAAATATGGAATATATACATGGTCTTAGTCACTTTTTATATCACTTTTTTCTAATTGTTTGAATGAGATAGTCATATCTGGCCTAGGAAACTCATTTTGTGAGTAAACTCCGAAATAGTGTTGCTAAATTACTTGTTCCTAGTCACAATTTCAGAAAGTGGTAATAGTGAAATTATGTTCCAGTTGTTGATTTTCTCTCCAAACCTCTTTTTGCTACAATTGGTTAGCATTATTCAAATCAAAACTTTAGAGTTTAGCCATATAATTTTTATGACTATTGGAGTAATTCTGATTTATAACAGATAATTACTTAATCGCTGGGAATAGGACTTTTGGCAAATTTCATACGAACGTCTTCTGTTTTCAATTACTGAAACATATTTGTAGAATTTACTCAGATTACTCACGGCCAAGACATGCACGCTCCCAATGACTGCTGCTGAGCTTCCTATTTCACAGTAGCCACAACTGTATAAAATATGGCTACTGTGTTACATACCAAACTTTCCTAATCATGATTAAATAATCAAGTCTTATGACTCTCCTCTTTTAGAAGATGCAGTATGAACAAAATCATTATTGAGAAAGACCCTACTATGAATCTGTAGCTCTATTACTGACATCACACATTGTAGTAAGCTGAATGATGGCCCCCAAAGATGTTTGCATTGTTGTCCCCAAAATATGTGAATATGCTACCTGCCATATTGAATGAGATTTTGTAGATGTGATTAAGTACCTTGAGATGAAGAAATTATCCTGGTTATTCTGTTTGGCATGTAGTCGCATGGGTTCTTAAAAGCAGAGAATCATTCCTGGCTGTGGTCAGAAAGAGAGATGTGACTATGGAAGAATGATGAGAGAGATAAAACTTTGTTGGCTTTGATGCAGGATGGGGACCAAGAGTTAAGGAATGTCGATAGCCTCTAGAAGCTGAAAAAGTCAAGGAAATAAATTATTTCTTCTAGCCTCTAAAGAGGAACACTGTAGCCCTTTCAACATTGGGATTTTAGTTCAGTGAGACCCATGTTGGACTCCTAACTTATAGATCTATAAGATGATGAACTTTTGTCGTTGTAAGCTGCCAAGTTTGTGGTAATTCAATACTTCAGCAATACAAAAATAATACACAGCTCAAAAGCCTCAGCTATTCAAAAATCTACATTTCAATGTATTATTACCTTTCAGGATCCAGATTGTCAATGGACCTTACCACCAATATCCTCTCCATCTACTCATATATTGTTCAGATAAAACAAAGTATGGGAACTAATCAATCTAAGAGCATACTAAATCTGGGCAAAGGCTGCTTTTCTTTTTTTTTTTTTTTTTTTTTGAGACGGAGTCTCCTCTGTCACACAGGCTGGAGTACAGTGGTGTGATCTCAGCTTATTGCACCCTCCCCCTCCCGGGTTCAAGCAATTCTCCCGCCTCAGCCTCCCGAGTAGCTGGGATTACAGGTGCATGCCACCATGCCCGGCTAATTTTTGTATTTTTAGTAGAGTCAGGGTTTCACCATGTTGGCCGGGCTGGTCTTCAGCTCCTGACCTCAAGTGATCCACCCGCCTCGGCCTCCCAAAGTGCTGGGATTACAGGTCTGAGCCATTGTGCCCGGCCAAGCCTGCTCTTTTTCAGGTGGCCAAGGCAATTTTCAAATGTCATGTGATTTCTCTTATTTTTTACAAACATACAAACCTTGCCTATATGGAATTAGTGTCTATATTTCAGAAAAATTAAGTTTCTGATTTCATATGTGGAAATTCATAGAATGCAGAAATTCCAAACTGAATTTCCTAAATATTTTTCATAAGACCTTCTACATAAATAATTCTGACCTATTTAGGGAATAATCTAATTTATTTGAATTTTTTTTCTGTTAATCTAGTATAAAACAAAGAAATAATATGTGGATTAATTACAATCAGAGATTTTGGTTACAACGATGGATATATTATGAACGTTCACCTCTCAACACTAGATTATAGAAGAAATAAGACTGAAGTGAGGGATTTAGGAGAAATATACTTACATACACAAACAATCATATACATATATTTATAAACATACATATGTGTGTAACATACATAGTGTATAAATAATAATTTTATCAATCACATTTTCACATTTGTTCTTTTTTTTTTTTCCTTTTGAAATAGTTTTTTTTTTTTATACTTTAAGTTTTAGGGTACATGTGCACATTGTGCAGGTTAGTTACATATGTATACATGTGCCGTGCTGGTGCGCTGCACCAACTAACTCATTATCTAGCATTAGGTATATCTCCCAATGCTATCCCTCCCCCCTCCCCCCACCCCACAGCAGTCCCCAGAGTGTGATATTCCCCTTCCTGTGTCCATGTGATCTCATTGTTCAGTTCCCACCTATGAGTGAGAATATGCGGTGTTTGGTTTTTTGTTCTTGCAATAGTTTACTGAGAATGATGATTTCCAATTTCATCCATGTCCCTACAAAAGACGTGAACTCATCATTTTTTATGGCTGCATAGTATTCCATGGTGTATATGTGCCACATTTTCTTAATCCAGTCTATCATTGTTGGACATTTGGGTTGGTTCCAAGTCTTTGCTATTGTGAATAGTGCCGCAATAAACATACGTGTGCATGTGTCTTTATAGCAGCATGATTTATAGTCATTTGGGTATATACCCAGTAATGGGATGGCTGGGTCAAATGGTATTTCTAGTTCTAGATCCCTGAGGAATCGCCACACTGACTTCCACAATGGTTGAACTAGTTTACAGTCCCACCAACAGTGTAAAAGTGTTCCTGTTTCTCCACATCCTCTCCAGCACCCGTTGTTTCCTGACTTTTTAATGATTGCCATTCTAACTGGTGTGAGATGGTATCTCATAGTGGTTTTGATTTGCATTTCTTTGATGGCCAGTGATGATGAGCATTTTTTCATGTGTTTTTTGGCTGCATAAATGTCTTGTTTTGAGAAGTGTCTGTTCATGTCCTTCGCCCACTTTTGTTCTTAAAAACACCAAATAAGTCAGTGCCTTCTGTATCTCTTTACAATTTTTGTAGGTTTGATTTTAAATTAAATAACTATATATTTCAGTTTAAAGTTATCAAATCAATGTCTACTATCTGATCATATTTATTTCAGGAAAAAACTCTGTGTATTTGAAATTAATAAACAACCTATAATGTTGTTTACTATGTATTAATCACGATTTTAAAAACGTACAACAATAGCAAACAAACTTGAACAAAGACATGCAACTCATTCCAGAGGAATGAGAGATGTTTTTTCCAAGAAACTGATTTTCATCTCCTCATTATTTATTGTAATGTCTCATTTTTACCAAATTATACAAATAATATGCAAATAAGTGATTAAAATAATGTGACAAAATCATAATGACCTCTAAAAATTATGATGAGCTGCAAAAAGAATCCTCATTAACAAGGTTGTGCAATTAATTTCATAAAAATGTTCCAAATGCAATTTGGCAGAAGAAAGATGCACAGGTTCCAGAAACAATTTATAGTGTTTATTGAAACATGCATATTTCCCAATTAAAATCCACTGATGAAATTTTTAAAATTTAACTTTTGAATGTCTTTATTCTATTTTATTAGATAGTTCTTTATCTTCAAATATAATACTGATAAATCTGAGGACTTGCCAAGTAATATGCTGTGGTAAGTAAGAATATTGGAATTTGTCCCTGTACTATTCCAGGTAAACATTGATGAGAATAAAAGATATATACAAAATTAAATAATTCAGATATTAAAAATTTAGATAATTAAAGAATTAAAAAAAACCCAGAAGTATAAACATAGAAACATCCCAAAGTTCTGTAAGAAAGATTCCAAGTAACACATTTGAGAATACATTAAGGAGCAATATTATGAGTACATAAATAATTCTAAACAAAAGATCATTAATGCAAGTGAAAATAAATATTAGGAAGTTTAAGTTCCTACCTTTAGACCAAAGAAGCTAACATAAATTAAGAAAAAATATACAAATGCAGATATAGGGTATAGAGTTCATTAGGTAGCCCCTACCATCAGACTTGTGTTTATTATTCAGTACTGAGGGCATTAGAATCCACAATGGATTAGAGAAAAACATAAACAAAGGACCAGAGCAGTGTAGTCCTAAAGAAAACCTACTATAGGTTTGCAAAGTTGCATTAAGTTAGTAGGTAGGGGAAAGGACAGAATACCTGTCTAACAGAACTCCTACCATCCCGTTTTTCTTTTGCTTTCTGTTTGAAATCATTAGTTTATTTCCACAATGCCTCACAAGGATATTGCCCCAAATGAACATACCTGGATGAATTTCATTAAATTATATAGACGTGTAAAGCATATTCATATACATTCTCCCTACATATATAATTATAATTTGCCCAATTCTCTGTGCCTGAATATTTGAAAAGGATATTTGATCAGCATCTAATTGGACTATGAGGGAGCTGGTGATAGGTCCTACCGTTCACCAACACTGGGCTCCCTAAATTATAAGGGGACGCAGTGCGGCATAGCAGTTAAGAGTTCCGTTACTCTAGAGTCAGACAGACCAGATTGCAATCTCAACTGCACCACTTACTAAATGTGTGACCTTGGCCAATATTTATATTATCCAATTTACAGCTACTCCAACTGTTGTCAAAACAAAACTAGTTATGATAATGCTCCCTATCTGCTAAAACCACTGTGAAGGTTAAATCAAATAATCCCTGACCGATGACAGACTGATAATAATCCCTGACCGCTGACAGACAGACTAAGAGAGAGGGAGCGAAAGAGAGAGAGAAAGAATGCTATGTGAAACAAAATCTGCAATACTAGCAAAAGAAGAAAAAACCTTTTATATTGGGAAAAAAAGAAAGAATAAGAATTTCAGAAAAATACTGCTTATTTTTCTTAATAAGAGTCTCATAGTTTGGATTTTCTAGAAGTAGAATTTAAGACAGTGATTCATATGCATACATTTTATTGGGCATACTTCTGTCAGACAAGGCCGATTCTTTGGAGTGAGCTGACATCACCTGGCAGCTGGAGATCGCTCACTGACCCAGTAAAGAATATCTAGGTAGGGCACTGTCCAACCCTTGCAAGCCTCAGATGAATATGGCTCTCACATTAAGTTCGCCATATCCATGGTTACAAAACGCTGCCCACTCATAGCTCAATGTGGGCAACTGTGCAATTGGCATTATGCTTCAGAGTCAAACTTTATGAAATACATTTTATGTAGCCAAACCTTCCACTAGGAGCTTTAAAAAAACATAAAAATAAAAAGGTTTAAGAGGAAATTTTAATACACTAACAGGCCACTTAGAGAATATTTCAGTGTTCAAATGCAAATTCTTAGCATGGTATGGTTTTTCAATTGTTAAAAAAAATTGAATTCAAAAACTGTATATATAAAATGTTACATTTTTCTCTAAATTAAGAGTCTCAAACTCCAGTGAAATTAATTTTAAAATTCTTAATATCAAATATGTATATTAGCAGTTTTTTAAGATTAAACATAGTCTATTTATGAAGCTGTTTGGACATTTTACTATTTTTCAGGTGAACTATCTGGATTCTGCTTACCTAGACAATGTACATTGGACTTTTGACAGGAATTATTACACTCTTTATCTTTCATGGTGAAATAGTTCTTATTACATTAGACTACTGGTTTAAATTTTAAAAATATTGTAAATGTATGAAACAACAACATATATGGAGAGTTCTATAAATTATATACAATGACAAAGCTTGGGAGATAATTATTGACAATGTTACTGATGCTATACATTAGTTGAATTGCTAATTAAAAATAAATGTCATGGTCAGTGAGGTTTCCCACTTAAACCATGCATTGTGTCTCCTTTGGGTACAACCATTTCATTTTTTAAACGATTTTTTTTTCTAATCCATGCATCCATTTTCGTTAATTTGATTTCTTCCTTTTATCCTTCATTACATAAAGTTAGTTTTACCCTGGACTGATTCTCTCTACACTGGATAGTGAAAGGTAGTCTGAGAGATTAATCTGGTATTCATTTTTTCATATTGCACATTAGGGACTTAGTTCATTTTATACTCATAACAGACTCTCACAGACTTGTTAATTTATAATGAACCATGGTTCATGGTTCTGGAGACTGGAAATTCAAATGCATAGCAACGGCATCTGGTGAGTGCCTACATTCTCTGCCATCCCATGGCAGAAAGCAGAAGGTCAAGAGTAGGCAAAAGCAAGCGAGCAAGAATGGGCCAAACTTGTCTTTATAACAAACCCATTCTCATAATTAACTAACCCACTCCAAGGAAAATGATATTAGTCCATTCATGAGGGCAGAACTCTCATAATTTAATCACCTCTTATTAGGCCCTAACTCCCAACACCATTACATTGAGAATTAGGTTTCCAACACATAAACTTTGGGGGACACATTCAAACCATAGCAGGTATATAATTAAATTAATGGTTTTGTCTAGCTCTGAATTACTAGATATGGCAGAAAATCATTTCTACAGTTGAGATTTTAAATGTAGAGCATCTTGAATTCCTCTATTGTTTTTATATGCAAGTTCTCTTTATGTATCAGTGAAGAGGGGCTAAAATATTACAGAAAATTGCTTCAGATTGATGATTAGTAAATTGCAAAGCTTGTAATGGTTTATCTGAGCAGGGTAAGCTATTCTAAGCTCACTACCTCTTATTAAATAATGTGGAGAGTTCAACAAAACAGAATTTTAATCAAATTATAAATACTTATGGGTAGTTGGCTCTCTTTCTCCCCTTAGTATTCATTTGGATTTTAAAATTGTTTTAATTGAGAAAAACTGACATTGCCCTGACTTGCCTACTCTTTTCTTTGCAGCTGAAATTTCAATGCTACAGAGAAGAGAGAACAAGATAAACATGTTTCTTCATCTTAATGTACCTCTGTATAAGTTCTTGCATTCAATTACACATAATCAATGTATAGAATGTTCCTCATACAATGGGCATTCCACCTTGTATGTGCACACATGGATTAAAAATATAACTTCTGTACAAATTATATTGACAGCTTCTGTGTCTTACCTTTAAAGACATGCACATGTTTGCATTTCCATTTTTGGAGGATGGATATTTAATTACAATTTTAGATTTATGGTCCACCATAAGGGAAATAACATAGCTAAAAATGAAAGAAAAAGATTCCGAGCTTAATTTCTGGGTGATGTAATGTTATGTACAACAACCCCCCCAATGATATGTGTTTATCTATATAACAAACCTTCGCATGTACCCGTAAACCTAAAATATAAACTTTTTAAAAAGATTGATTCCAACATTAGGAAGTCAATGTTTCTTCTTTAAATTGCAATCTGGAGAAAGATGCTACTATAGTTTTGCTTTATTATTATATTTGTATTTTAATATTTTACTATAAAATGTATTTTATTATGATTATGATAATTTTTTTAATTAAACATCTCAATAACAAAGTCCTCATAATTTCATATATGTCCGTGATATACTAAAGTTTCTGCAAGTATTGAAAAGTGCTTAAAATGAGAAGCAACATATATGTTGTTGATTATCATCCAAAGGCTATGGGTAAAAAAGCAAGGAGTGCTCTAGAAGGGCAAAAAAACAGACTGGACATAGAAAGACTCTCACCACACTGACAAAAGGTCCCTATTATATTTTTAAATTAAAAATAACAATAATTATTATATGCATTCATTCTTAAATACTACCTAGTAAACACACATTTTTAATCAGTGATTGGATTCCATCATTCTCAACCCTTCTGTAACCTTTAAAAACTTAAGACATGTTTATCTTGCCTATCCAAACAACAATGAGATGGTATCAATGGAGCATACAGAATACTTTGGTTTGTGTTGATATGTTAAAAACAAGAAAACAAACAAAAAACCAATTGATTTTTATTTTAGGACAGACAGTGGAACAAAGATATAAAATAATATATGCCATAAACCTTTGCACAGCAGTGCTGACGTGATCTTAACATCTGCCTATATTATAAAAGGGAAGTTAAGCTTGAATATGAAATGTGAGAAAAATAGCCTATTCAATTAAAAAGACTGATTTGGGAGATGAACATTAAACACTAAGCAAATGCCCTTAGTGAGTTGGCAGGTGGTTAAAGAAATTACAGCAAAATGGTGGACTCCAGAGTCCTGAAGGGGTAATCAGCACAATGCCTGAGATGAAATGGTTAGGAAGCAGACTGTGATGTCTATTGCCAGAAAGATGATCAATGGTACAAGATATTTTGCACTCGAATTAGACAATAATGTGGCTCTTCCTACTAAAGCAGTAGAATAAAACATCATCTTTCACTTCAGCTCCTGGAGAAGATGATAATGTTTTTAGCAGAGTTCAAAAGGAATAGTGACTCAGGTTTTAGAGAGAGCTGCCAGGTGAAGCAAACAAGCAAAACAATTGCATGTTTAAAAAATTAAACAAGTAGCCAACATTTGGAAAATTATATTATGGAAAAGAAAAACCTTTCCAAATTTGCAGGATAAAGTCTCTGAAAGTGTCGAAAGGGACTTAAAATGAGAAGCTACAAATATGTTCATTATCGAACAATGGCCATGGGTAAAAAAGCAAGGAGTGCTCAAGAAGGGAAGAAAAACAAAATGGAAGAGACAGACTAACACCACATGGATAAAGAGACTTTATTATATTTTAAAATTATATACAGTAATTATTATTATACATTCATTCATAAATTCTATATAAGTAAACATACATTCTAATCACAGTGTTTGAATTCCATTTTTCTCAAAACACACACACACACACACACACACACACACACACACACACACACACGAAAAGCCTGTAACCTTTGAAAGCCTAAAATGTAGGAGTTCCTCCAGGTACTCACTTCCTAGTTCAGATGGATCTTACCAGATTATTAGCAACAAGAATTCAGTGCCTATATCACAGTTAAAATTATAGTTAAAATATTTAATAGAGGGACACCCACCCTCAATGCGGGTGGGCACCATCCAATTGGTCAGGGGTATGGATAAAACAAAAATGCGTAGGAAAGCTCACTCTCTCCTGGACCTAAGACACCCTCCTTCTGGTGCTTTTGGACATCCAAACTCCAGGCTCTCTGGCCTTGGGATTCCAGGAGTTGCAAAGTGGCTGTCTGAGTTCTCAGGCCATTGGCCTCTGACTGAGAGTTATATCATCAGTTTCCCTAGTTCTGAAGCTTCAGGACTTGGAGAAAGCTACTCTACTCTCTTCCCTGGTTCTCCAGCTTGCAGACAACCTATCCTGGAACTTCTCAGCCCCCATAATCGCATGATCCAATTCCTCTAATAAATGTAGATCTCTCTCTCTCTCTCTTTCTCTCTCTCTGTATGTGTATGTATATGCATGTGTACATATATATATGTATACGTGTAGGTTCTGTCTGAGAGAACCCAGCCTAATACATCATGCAGCATATTATCAGAATAAAATTTGATAATGTATGTACAATGCTGAACACAGCATCTTGTATTTAAAAACATATTCAGCATCGAGTTACTGTAACTGCTGTCATTGATGCCTCTTCTTCTAAAATGAGATGCCATCACTTGTAAAATTATTTTTAAAAGATATATTTTTAAATGAAGAAGTCTTTTTATATGTCAAATAATTTACTTTAGATGTTTAAAATAGTATAGCTCACAAAAAATGTTGGCTCATAACAACTTCTACTGAGTATGTAAGAAAATGGTTTTGAAGTTCAATCTTTTTTTAAAAAAAAGATGTATGAATGTATTCAAAATTTACATGAACACTCAGCTATGTATACTATAAATATTTTCCAAACTCCATGAGCTGATTAATTAAAACAGATCATCTAGCCAGGAAGACAAGCATATGAATACAACAGTCTTTCTTTTATCAATTCTCCTGAAATATCTAGTGTAGCACATAATAATTTTTATATATGAGTGAAGGTGGTTTCTATGTCCAATTAGCAATAACTGTGCCTCAGGTCATCTTCATTGACTATGATACTGCCACTCTGAAAAGCTGTCTACATCCAAATATTAATTTAATTTGGCAAAAAAACAGGCAGGCTTAGAAAGTGTTTTAGAACAGGACAATTAAATAATATATTATTTTCTATAATAGTTCATTTTCTTATTTCTTCTCAAGATCCCATGACAATGGATATAGTTGCTTTTTTATCTCAAGAAGTATAAATTTTACAAACATAAAAGGTATGTCTCCCTTCAATATTTCCTCTTAATGCTGAGTGCAAAATTGGTTCAGAAAGAAAATTGCTGACATTAAGCTAGGATGTGACTTGGCAACTGATTGCAACATATTTCTATAGGATGCTGCGGGATGTACTGAAAAAAGGATGTTTTAGACCCAGAGAGACTGTTGCTCTGTTCCCAGGGAAATGGAAAAAAACCAAAAAACAAAAAACTTAATCTTGAGCTCTAGTTCTTGACTTATATAGAACATGGAATAAAGAAAAAGTTTTCTGTTCATCTCTATACTTCAGTAAGTGGAGCAATATTATTGGCTTTGCATCATTTCATCAATTAAGGAAGGTCTTATAATAGCATACTTCAACTCTTTTAAATATTAGACAATGGGTTTATTCACAAAGTATTTTTTATAAACATATGTTTTAGGCATAAAGTTTATTCATCCAAAATAAAGATTCCCATATTTCCATCTACTACGATTTTTCAATCATACTTAGTATTAACCAATAATAATTTATACTCCACTACTGATACTTGCTAATTGAATTACACTTCTGATGATCATTTTTTTTTCAAATGACATAGTGAGAGTTATGATCGGTTATTTGGGTTGTAAGGATTGAAAACATACCTAGATCACATAAATTTGTGAAGGTTTTGCCATCACAAGCATTATAGGGAATAATGAACATCAACTATCCTATAGCTAAACCTAATGAAGACCAAATTGCCTCCAAGGTCAAAACAATAATTCTTTGTGCTCAAAAGTGGTTCATATAATTGATGCTGCATTGACGCTGTCTATAGAGATTCTAGTTTTCTCCACATTTTCTCTATTTTTCAATTTCCTTTCTTTTCACTGGGTCTATTGTTCTTTAACAGAAGTAATGGCCTTTTGTAAATATATAATTTTCACGTTGTAAGCATTCTTTCCAAGCTAGCTGCCCATCATCACGTTTTGGCTAGTCCCAGTCTCTGCTCATAGAACACTTGTCCACACTCTAAATTCTCTCTGTTCTCCATAGCCCCCACTCATCTAATTCCTATAGTCTTTTAACTCAAAGCCTTCAACTTATGTACAGCTTTCTCTGCCTCATGTTTCAAGCTTAATGCATCATCTTAATTCATCTTTCGACATCTATTTCTACTACATGCTGCTCTCTTTCTCTATCTTATATCTCTCAGAATATGTTTTATTTCAACAAATCGCTAATCTGTGCCAGGCATTGTTATTAGCAAAATGATACGCCCTGCATGTAGCAAAGTTCCTGCCTTCACTGCATATGCATTAATAGCTCTGATTAGTCCACTTAAAAACCATTGTTCCTGTCATGCAGAACTCCATTGCCAAGCCACACAACACCCAGCCAGTAGGTTAGCAGCTCCGTGGAGCAAGGTAAACATGTTGATTCAATTGACTTTGGGCAGAAGGGTAAGATTTTGTCTTCAGCTTTTCTCATGAGGAACATATACAACCCAAATGGAAAAACCCTGTATCCTCCTGCCCAAGCAAATAATTCGATAATAAATAATAGCTTCCACTAAAATATAATGAAGTGGTTACTTTGATAGGTAATAAAGTATGTGTTGTTTTCCTTTAGTTTTCTTTTAAAAATGTATGTTAACCTTGCTTCAGTTTGGTTTTCCAGAGTATCCTGCATAAATGGACACAAACCACATTCACTTTGCTATGTGGATGGGGGAGATGCAAAAGGTGACTTCAGTGCATGCCCAGATATTCCCACATGTTCAACCTTCCACTTAGCTCCCAATAAAACATGTTTCTTTTTTCACAACTAGGAGAGCTCTCCTTTTCATACCTCTGCAGTGACATGATGGCATACTAAATAGAGAAGTAAAAGGTTCATATGAAACTGTAATGTAAATATTATTCACATATTGAAATTCTGTAAACAGTATTAATATTTTTCCTGTGATGCTTTTAAATTTTAATATTCTGTAAAGTATATTTTAAGCATTCACAATTTGGATTTATTCGTGATAAGAGTATATTTTACCTATAATAGTTTGGGAAATATATACATATGTGTGTGTGTGTGCATGCATGTGTGTGTGTGTGTATTAATATATTTTCCTTGAGACTAGTAGTGAAGGCAAAGTTCTGAAACTGAATTTGCCAAAATGGGATTAGATGTGTGAGGGATTTATTTGGATAAACACTTTTGCAAGGTGAGGTGGAGGAAGCAGGAATAGACACAGCCTTCAGCCACAATACTTGTAAACCTTATGAAGGAGGAAAGAAAATAAAAAAGGTTAGGTAAAATGAGTTTTAGATAGTAGTAGCACAATACTTAACATATTTTGGCAGGCCAATGGAGAGTTATCAAGCCAAAGTTTTCCTCCATATTGAGCAGGAACAGCACCTCACTATGCTTTGTCATTGGCTGACAACAGCTGTGAGGTGGGGATTTTGGACTATAGGTAGTGATGGATACAAAGATGAACCCCAGGAGCTGTCAGTCAACTGTGATAGTCACTAGGGGAGATATACATGAAGCAGTCTCATGACAGTTACAAGCCTTGACCTTTTATTTTATACTAAAGTAAAATATAACTTTATTATGAAGACCATCGGGCCACCTAGTTACTATATACCAGTTGCTATGGTTTGAATGTGTCCCTCAAAATTCATGTGTTGGAAAATTAATCCCCAGTGCAACAGTGGGAGGAGGTGAAATCCTTTGGGAAATGATTATGTCATGATGGTGGCATCCTCATAAATGAATTAATGTCACTACAAAAAGGCTTGAAAGAGGGAGTTTGGTCCCTATTCCCACCTTCAGTTCCTTCCTTCATGAGAAGATACAGTATTTCTTCCCTCTGGCGGGTGCAGCAACAAAGTGCTCTCTTAGACGCAGACACTGAACTACAGGTGACTTCATCTTGGATTTCCAGCCTGCAGAACTGTGAAAAATCAATTTCTGTTCTTTATAAATGACCAGGTAGTAAATATTTTGTAATAGTAGCACAAACGAATAAACACAATTGTGAGGAAATTATTTCTGTAACATTTTACATAACAAAATTCAGCATTTTATAGGTTAGTCTGTGAAGTAGAGTTATTTATTTATTTACTTGAAAGTTCTACTAATCTGCATGTCCCTGATAATTAAAGATGTTGAGCATATTTTTTAATGTACCTGTTGGCCATTTGCATATCTTCTTTGAAGAAATGTCTGTTCAAATCCTTTGCCCATTTTTAAATCAGATTATGCATGTTTTGCTATTAAATTGTAGGAATTTCTTATATATTTTAAAAATTAATCCATTATCAGATATATGGATTGCAAATATTTTCTCTCATTTTATAGATTGCCTTTTCATTCTGTTGCTTGTATCCTTAGCTGTGTAGAAGTTTGCTTGGTTTTTGTTTTTCTTGTTTGTTTTTAGTTTGATATAGTCCAACTTGCCTATTTTTTGCTTCTGTTTCCTGTGCTTTTGATGTCATATTCAAAAAGTCATTGCAAATAGTAATATCAAAATGATATTACCTCACTCTTGTTAGGATGTTGATTTTCAAAAAACCAAAAGATAAATGGTGAGGATGTAGGGAATTTGGAACCCCTGCACACTGTACATTGAGAATGTACAATGATACAGCAACTATGAAAACAGTATGGAGGTTCCTCCAAAAGCTAAAAATAATAGAATTACCAGGCGATCCAGCACTCTTATTTCTAGATACATATCCAAAACAATTAAAATCAGGATCTTGTAGAGATATCTGCACTCCCACATTTATAGCATCATTTTTCACAATAGCCAAGATATGGAAATGACCCATGTCTATGCCCATTGGCAGATGAATGGATAAAGAAATTGAGGTATATACATACAATGGAATATTTTTCAGTCTTAAGAAGAAAATCCTGACATTGGTGACAATATTGATGAAACTAAGGGATCTTATGCTAAGTGAAATAAGCCAGTCACAAGAGGACAAATACTGCAGAATTCCACTTATATAAGGTATCTGTAATAGTCAAACTCACAGAGGCAGAGAAGACCACAGTAGTTTCCAAAGGCTCTGTTGTGGGGTAATGGGAAGTTTTTCAAGGAATATGAACTTTGTTGTGCAAGATAAATACATTTTAGAGAGCGGCTCTTCAATATAGTGCCAATAGTTTATACTATAATATTGTGCATGTCAAAATTTGTTGAGGCTGGGTCTCAAATTCAGTCTTCTCACCACATACATACACACATAAGGGGTTTAAAATAAATTTCAGGGGGTCTTGGATATGTTTATGTGAATCATATCCAAGTGAGTGTGGTGACAGTATCGGGGGTGTTTGCAGATGTTTAAACTCATTAAAGTATACAAGTTAAATATGTGCAGTTCTCTGTATATAAATTACCCTTCAAATAGCTGTTAATAAAGTGCTCTTTAATATCATTGAAAGTGCATTAACTGAAAATTCAAACTTCAGAAAATATATTAATGGTATGCAGTCATTAGCTGGTATAATATCCTACGGTGATAACATCTCTCTCCTTAAATTCAGTACATAAGAATTGATACCAACTGCAGTTAAACAGTGTCCACCTTATTTTGTTATATTTTACATATCAATGTGCTCAAAAACCCAGAATTAAAATTTAAAGAATCTTAGAATATTTTCTCACTTATTGACAGAATTACAGATTCAATTTTTCTGATAGTTTATATTCAGCCATTGCTCCAACTATCCCAGAGATCGAGGGAGGTCTCAATAACTTATGAAGCATCATTATGTATTAGACATATGATGGTTAAAATGCCAGCTCTTCAATTTTTCCTTTATTTAAAACGGGTTCCAGGCACACACTGCTGTGACAGCCCTTCCTTTGTAAAGAATAGAATCTGCGAACCTTATTCTCAAATTTTAAACCTAGAGCTGTATCCAAAAGCTACCTATAAAGTCATTTATTATGGGTTTTGCTTGACTCATTCTGAATACCACAGGGTAGTTTTAGAGTTTAGGGTTTCCACCAAGATATTTTCATTAAGCATATACTAAAATAGAGTTTTCTTACTGAATTTTTTTCAGCAAGTTTATAAATCTCAAGTGCAGAGCTTTCTGTAAGTTATTAATCAAAAATTAACTTTGTGAATATATCTACAGTATAATATATATACATAAATATATTATATACTATAAATTCTGAATTCCTGAAATTAAATACTAGTTTTATTATTAAGTCAATTGTCTAATTTCCCCTGGTAGGGACATCTGTATATTTCTAAACCAAACATTCCATTTTGTTATGTGTATCAGTTAAGATGACCTATACTATACTGCAGTAATAAATAACTTTCACATCTAAAACCAATTCAGTCTCTATAATAAGTTTACAAGGAGACTTAGTCATTTAGGAAGACAGCTGATAAAAACTCTGTCACAACTCATGCTAATACAGCTCATAAGGGACCATGGAAAGGCCTTGTAAAAATTCCTTCTATTCAAATGACATTGGTCAAAACAAGTAAAGTGGTTTCATTTACCTTCAAGCAGGATGAAATACTGCCATCTTATTATTTGTATAGTATGAGAAAAACTAAAGTATTTGTGAGCAGCCTAATAGTTACATGATTGATAACATTTGTATTCACAATAGTGCCAGTAATAGAACCCAGAAGTATATTATTTTTCCTTTCAAACTACCCATAAACGTACCCATTGATTAATCATTGTGGGTATATTTATTCAACGAAGAATATAGCACATAATACTTCCATCTGGTTTGATATTTTCTATGTGTGCATCAGAATTTCATGAGATGTTGTCAAATGTTATAATAAAATTAATAAGCTCAAAGCCCATGCATGACATTTAATCTATTCCAAAAGAATGCCATTATGAAACTTAGGAAATATAGTAATCAATCTTATCCATAGAGGATACCTTCCAAGACCCCCAGTGGTTGCCTGAAACTGTAGGTAGTTCAAATCCTATATATACTGTACTATGTATTTTTTTTCTATACATACATAGCTATGGTAAAGTTTAATTTATAAATTAGGCATAGTAAGTAACAACAATAAAAATGATAAAATAGAACATTTATAATGTACTGTAATAAAAGTAGATGAATGTGGTCTCTTACTCTCTCTCAAAATATCTTGTTGTTATACACTCACCTATTTTTAGACCTCAGTTGAATGCTGGTTAACTGAAACCAGGGAAAACAGCCATGTACCCGGGGTTGGGAGGGGGGGCGGGGGGAACTAAACATGCTTTCTTTATTCTGAAGTTCTGAAAATCCTAATAATTGAGTAACTTTATTCTTTCCCTGTGTAACTCCAGGCAATTTATTGAACCTCTATGCACCTAAGATTCAGGGATGCAATGAGAATGATAAAACTGCTCTATCAGCTGATTTATGTGAGAATTAAATCAGCCAATGCATGTAAATTCCTTAACTTGGTCCCACACAGAAAATTCTTTAACGTGTTAACCAATACTCTGTATGAAGTGAATGATATCATGTATATTATTTTGCAAACTCCTATTTTGCATATAGGTGCAGACATAGCTTCAGGTAAATACATGCAAACTAACTTATCTTTTAATATCTTAAAATTTTTCCATTATAAGGATACAAAAACTATTCTACCAATTACCTGTTGAAGAAACTCATGTTTAATTCCGGTTTATTTTGCCATCATAAACAATACTGTGAAAGCATTCTTGTATATCGAGGATCACATATATGCCTTTACTTCTGTAGGATAGATTCTTTTTAAAAATATTTTAACTTTTATTTTAGGTTCAAGGGTGGACTTTTAATCTAGGTGCTGAGACTAGCACATATGTATACTTTTGCACTATGAAAATATCAATAATTTTTTTCTCCAAGTGTAGTAACTTACAGTTTCACTAAAGTATATAAGATTTTCCAGGTTCATTGAAATTCCCTAAGAAATACTATACACTCTTATGGTAAAAAATATATGTATAAAATTTATATTAGATTTCCGCATGTATGAATTTAATAAAGCAAATTTATAATTTTGCCAGAAGCCCAGCACAGTGCCTAGAATGTATAATTTCACGTATATTTTAGTTAAAATATTATAATTATGCCAATTGAGGGATGTATAATATTAGTAATAAACACTGAAATTACAAATATACTACTTCTGATATTATCAGGCCTAACAAAAACAAACTTGGTTGAATGTTATAAAATCAGTTAGACATAAAAACATTATTATTAGCTATTACCCACTACATATTTTTCAAAATTCTGTTGTTGATTTAACTCATTTGCTAGATTAATATAATCATCTCATTCAAGACCATAAAATCAATTTCCCATTTGTTTTATTTTATCTATATCTATGACAAACACTTTAAACCAAAATTTGAAGTGAATGTATTATAAAATAATTAGTATAAAATAAAAGCTATTCAAAAGACATATACTTCTATTGTATGGATATGTAAAATGAGTAAGAATGAGTAAAATGAGTAAGAAAAACTTTTTGTGTTAGCCACTGGGATTTTCGGTTTGTGTATTACTTTAGCATATTATCTCATTTTGAATGCTATAGTTTAGGACACTAGTTTAAACTACTGAAGTTAAAATGTTCTCCTTATTTCAGAGGATAGAAGGATCTTACAGTGACAGACATCCATTAGTAAGAATTAATTTCTAGAGATAAAGTGAATACAGTAACCAAAGTGTCAGTAGAGTCAGCATGGTCAAAATAGTCTACATGGGAAATGTTTGGTGGCTCTTAGTTGATCATGGAGTCTCTAGAACCAAAAGTTAGGAATGCCAATTAAGTTTCGATTTGGCTTATATGATCTCAAATCTTCAGGTTTACAAAACATATCTTGAGCCACCACCCAGCTCTGTCACCGAGGCTGGAGTGCAGTGGCACCATCTCAGCTCACTGCAGCCTCCGCCTCCAAGGTTTAAGCGATTCTCATGCCTCAGCCTCCTGAGTAACTGGGACAACAGGTACTCACCACCATGCAGGGATTTTTTTTCTATTTTTTTGTAGAGACACGGTTTCACCATGTTGGCCAGGCTACTCTCGAACTCCTGACCTCATGATCCGCCCATCTCGGCCTCCCAAAGTGCTGGGATTACAGGCGTGAGCCACTGCGCCCGGCCCATTTTTTCTTTTCACCCACCTCGGCCTCCCAAAGTGCTGGGATTACAGGCGTGAGCCACTGCACTGAGCCTACAGCTCATTTCTTACCACATAAAGCTTTGCACCTCTCCACAAAACTGCCATCAGGGATGTCCCCAGAAACCATTCATCCCAGGTGCCACGCAGAGAAGAGTTTCTTGTTCTCCTTTTCCCTTTACCTCTTCCCTCTCACCTCATCATGTTCATTCATTCATCCCTTTTCCATTCTCACTTTTAAGCTTTAACCTTTCAAAAGCCTATCTTCCCCTATAAGTAATGTATTGTAACTCCCGCCATCACCATATCGTTCTCCAACCAACCAAACTGCCATCCTGAGTTTATGGAAAGTCCATAAACTAAGAAGAAATGGGAAACATTCATTGCTAACTTGGCAGCCCCTCATCCACCGTACGTGAGAGCACAGATCTTATTGTCTTTGAAGACCCTTTCTTTTTTTTTTTTTTTTTTTTTTTTGAGAAGCAGTCTCACTGTCGCCCAGGCTGGAGTGCAGTGGCACAATCTCGGCTCACTGCAAGCTCCAACTCCTGGGTTCACGCCATTCTCCTGCCTCAGCCTCCCGAGCAGCTGGGACTACAGGCGCCCGCCACCACACCTGGCTGATTTTTTTTGTATTTTCAGTAGAGACAGGGTTTCACTGTTAGCCGGGATGGTCTCGATCTCCTGACCTCATGATCTGCCTGCCTCGGCCTCCCAAAGTGCTGGGATTACAGGCATGAGCCACCGTGCCCAGCTCCTTTTTTTTTTTTTTTAAAGACAGGTCTCACTCTGTTGCCCAGGCTCAAGTGCAGTGGTGTAATCACAGCTTACTGCAGCCTCCAACTCCTGTGCTCAGGCTATCCGCCTGCCTCAGCCTCCCAAGCAGCTAGGACTACAGGCACACACCACCACACCTAGCTAATCTGTTTAGTTTTTGTAGAGATGGGGGTCCTGCTATGCTGAACAGGCTGGTCTCGAACTCCTGGCCTCAAGCAATCCTCCCACTTTGGCCTCCCAAAGTGCTGGGATGACAGGCATGAGCCACCATGCCTGGTCTGAAGACTTTTAAATGCTGCCATATTCAAGACACGTTGAAACTCACCTGTATTCGATGAGCCTGCTTTTCGCAAATGAGTAACATAAAACAGACTGAAATACCTTAAGCTTCTCAGCCTTTTACCCTCCTCTGGAATAATGAGTGTATCCCAAAAGTAAATCCATAATGAGGTCCAGTTTTTCCTTCCTCCTTGGCTATGAAATAGACAAGAAAAAGGCAAGCTAGCCATTTCCATCTCACTATAGCAGACTCTCATGTTTGCTTTTTGACCGTATGTGGGAAGCGGGGGCCTGACTGCTTTCCTACTGCCTAAGCACAACTTACTTTTCCTAGGAAATTCTCAACGCAACCTACATGGATTAAACCAGCTTTCCCCCTTTGTTTCCAATATTCTTACAGCCAAAATGTCCAGAATGGGCAAGGCAACCTGAAAAAATGAGGACGGGTACATTATCCCATGCGCTAAACTGCCACTTACACTGGTTAGTCATGAAATCGGCAAAATTCCAGATGAGCTCTCCAACCACGTATTTTCTGCGTTTTTGATCCAGACCCAGATGGTACTGCTCTAGCAGACTTCTCTGGTACTCTTCACTGAACATCAGAGGTGGATCCTGGGATTCAAGGCAAAGAGAATTAAGAGTAAGAACTGGCAGAATTGTAAATGTTAGATAAAAATAAAGATCCACTTGATGGTGACCAAAATATCTGTCCTCACTGGGGGCTGTAGTGACTGCAGGACTCACTGATGCTAGGGTAAAGACAGCCAGGGAGAAACTGGAAATCATCATTCTCAGTAAACTATCGCAAGAACAAAAAACCAAACACCGCATATTCTCACTCATAGGTGGGAATTGAACAATGAGATCACATGGACACAGGAAGGGGAATATCACACTCTGGGGACTGTTGTGGGGTGGGGGGAGGGGGGAGGGATAGCATTGGGAGATATACCTAATGCTAGATGACGAGTTAGTGGGTGCAGCACACCAGCATGTCACATGTATACGTATGTAAGTAACCTGCACAATGTGCACATGTACCCTAAAACTTAAAGTATAATAATAAAAAAATACAAAAAAAAAGACAGCCAGGGAATGATGTAACCCAGAATTAAAAAGGAGGTTTAAAAAAAAACATCAATTAGTAACTGCTTTATTTATAAATATAATCTGATACTCAATTTTTCTTACTTTTCCATCTCTATCTGCTGATACAGTCTTAAGGCTGAACTACACTAGAAGGAAAAATATGTCTTTAGGTCAGGCGCGCTGGCTCATGTCTGTCATCCAAGCACTTTGGGAGACCGAGGTGGGAGGACTGCTTGAGCCTAGGAGTTCAAGACTAGCCTACAAAAAGTACAAAAGTTAGCCAAGCATGGAGGCACACACCTGTGGTCCCAGCTACTTGGGAGGCTGAGGTGGGAGGACTGCTTCAGTCCCGGAGGTCAAAGCTGTGGTGAGCTGTGTTTGCACCACTACACTCCAGCCTGGGTGACAGAACAAGACCCTATCTCATGAATGAATGAATGAATGAATGAATGTAAAATGAAATTAAACTAAACCAGGCTGGGCATGGTAGCTCAGGTCTGTAATCCCAGCACTTTGGGAGGTCGAGGCAGGAGGACCACTTGAGCTCAGGAGTTCAAGATCAGCCTAGGCAACACAGTGAAACCCAGTCTCTATAAAAAGGCTAAATATTTGCTAGGTGTAGTGGCGCATGCCTGTGGCTCCAGCTACTTGGGGGGCCGAAGAGGAAGGATCACTTGAGCCCAGGAGGTTGAGCAGTGAGCTGTGATTACGCCACTGCACTCCAGCCTGGGCAACAGAGTGAGGCTGTCTCAAAAAAAAATTTTTTTTAATTAAACCAAATAAATTCAGTTATCCTAGTCATACATCAAGACCTCAATAGCCACATGTAGCTAGTGGCTACCATTTCAGACAGTGCAGACATGGGGCATTTCCATCATTGCAAAGGTTCTTTTTTGAAACAAGGTCTCACTCTGTCACCCAGGTGGGAGTACAGTGGTGCAATTATGGCAGACTGCAGCCTTGACCTACTGGGCTCAAACAGTCCTCCTACCTCAGCCTCCCAAGTAGCTGGGACTGGAGGCAAGCACGACCATACCCAACTATTTTTTTTTTTTTTTTTTTTTTTGAGACGGAGTCTTGCTCTGTCACCCAGGCTGGAGTGCAGTGGCACAATCTCGGCTCACTGCAACCTCCACCTCCCCAGTTCAAGCGATTCTCCTGCTTTAGCCTCCTGAGTAGCTGGGATTACAGGTGCATGCCACCACACCCAGCTAATTTCTGTGTTTTCTTAGTAGAGACGGGGTTTCACCATGTTGCTCAGGCTGGACTTGAACTCTTGGCCTCGTGATCCACCCACCTCAGCCTCCCAAAGTGCTGGGATTACAGGCGTCAGCCACTGCACCCAGCCACAACTCACCTTAAATATTTTGTAGAGATGGGGTCCATGTTGTGCAGACTGGTCTCAAACTCCTGGGCTCAAGAGATCTTCTGACCTCGGTCTCCCAAAGGGCTAGCATTCCAGGTGTGAGCCACCACACCCAGCACTGCAGAGGTTCTATCAATGCTCACCTAGACCCTCTCGAGTTTCTTAAGAATTCAGAACTGGGGCTGGGCATGGTGGCTCATGCCTGTAATTCCAGCACTTTGGGAGGCCAAGGCAGGTGGATCGCTTGAGGTCAAAAGTTCAAGACCAGCCTGACCAACATGGTGAAACCTCATCTCTACTAAAAAAAAAAAAAAAAAAAAAAATTAGGTGAGCATGGTGGTGCATGCCTGTAATCCAAGCTACTTGGGAGGCTGATGCAGGAGAATTGCTTGAACCTGGGAGGCGGAGGTAGCAGTGAGTCAAGATTGCACCACTACACTCCAGCCTGGGCGACAAGTGAAACTCCTCCTCAAAGGAGAAAGAATTCAGAGCTGGTTACCTTTTCAAAGAGAATGAACAAGGGTGCATATCCACAAACCATTTCCTCCTACTTGACTAGTTTGCAGAAGTGTCATTCTGTAAGCACGATAAATTTAAGGGTGCAAACAGAACAGTGCAGTCCACTGTGGGTGGCTGTTCCCTGTGTGTCAACGGGAGTCCCAGGAGCTATGACAAAAGACTGTGAGCTGGCTGGGGAGGGGACAAGGGGCTGGATGGGGTTCAGGAATCCACATGAAAAAAAAACCCACAAGACAAAGCAACATAACTTTGGTGAGAAGGACAAAAAATGAGATGGATAAACAAATGAGGCCAGGCCAGGCATGGTGGCTCAGGCCTGTAATCCCAGGATTTTGGGACGCCGAAGCAGGCAAATCACTTGACGTCAGGAGCTCGAGACCAACCTGGCCAACATGGCAAAACCCCACCTCTACAAAAATACAAAAATTAGCTGGGCATGGTGGCGGGTGCCTGTAATCCCAGCTACTTGGGAGGTTGAGGCAGGACAATCGCTTGAGCCCAGGACGTGGAGGTTGCAGTGAGCTGAGATCACACCATTGCACTTCAGCCTGGGTGACAGAGTGAGACTCCAACTCAAAAAAAAAAAAAAAAAGAAAAAAAAAAAGACAAAGTGAGTGATTAAACATGGCTCTAAGATCTCACCCATGCCCTCAATAGGTATTATTTAGCATGTGCTGTGTCAGCTATTGCAGAGTACCTGGGAAACAACAATAAATAGGACTCCTGTCTCCTGAGCCCACAGTCCGATCAAAGAGAGAGCCAAAGAAATAACAACGGTGCCTAGCGAGAATGTTGGGAGAGCCAGGTTCCAGCTGCAACAGGGCAGAACATGGGGAAGGTTCCCTCTGCCTGGGGCAGGCGGGGTAAACCTCCCCACAGAGGGGACAGCTATGAGGAGACTCAGACGTCAAATAGGAATCTTTTCAGCCACGTGTCGTGACTCATGCCTGTATTCCCAGTACTTTGGGAGTCCAAGACAGGAGGTGAAGACCAGCCTCATAGCGAGACTGCATCTCTACAAAATATTTTAAAACTAGGCTGCACATGGTGGTGCACGCCTGTAGTCCCAGCTACTCAGGAGGCTGAGGCAGGGGAATCGCTTCAGCCCAGGAGTTCGAGGCTGCAGTGAGCTATGATGACACCACCACACTCCAGCCTGGGCAACAGAACAAGACCCTGTCAGGAAAAAAATTAAAAATAAAAAAAAGGCTAGCACAGTGGATCGCACCTGTTAATCCCAGCACTTTGGGAGGCCAAGGCAAAAAGGTCAATTGAGTCCAGGAGTTTGAGACCAGCCTGGGCAACATAGCAAGACCCTATCTCTAAAAAAAATAAAAAGAAAAGGATCTTTTAGTTGGTGATTATGGTGCCAACATGGGCATTCCAGGCAGAAAGAATAGCTCAAGCAAGAGCAGGAGAGCAAATGAGGGCAGTGGAAACAGATCAGTGGCCAGGAGTGAGAAGAGAAGAGGATGAAAACCCAGGAGAGAGAGCAGAGGACACTGAGTGTCCTGACTAGGGGTTAGGACTTTGTCCTATGGGCCTGGGGGAGCCAATGATAGGACTCAAAAATTTTGATTTGTGGCCAGGCACAGTGGCTCACACCTGTAATCCCAGCGCTTTGTGAGCCTGAGGCAGGAGGATCACTTGATCCCAGGAATTCAAGACCAGCCCAGGGAACACAACAAGGCCCCATCTCTACAAAAGTAAAAAAAAATTAGCCAGGCATGTTGGCCTGTGCCTATGGTCCCACCTACTCAGGAGGCTGAGGTGGGAAGATCGCTTGGGCCCAGGAGGTTAAGGCTGTAGTGAGCAGTGATCGCACTACCGCACTCCAGCTTGGGTGACAGAGAGAGAGGCAGTCTCAAAAACACACAAAAAATTGGATTTGTTAGAAAGACCACTTGGGCACGGGTGATAGGAGGCTGTCTGGAAACAAGGCCAGTAAGGAGTCCACCTTTGAGGACCAAGCGAGTGGGTCAGAGGCCTGGCTGCTGGTGAGAAGGGAACGTGGACAGGGTAGCGGGAGGTGAGCCCAAAGCTGAAGCAAGGGGAGCACTGCAGTGGGCGCAGGGCAGGGTGGGGGAGGCAAGTGGCATCTCTGCCCAGAGAGAATACACAAGCAGAAAGTTCAACACCGCTTACCTGGTGAAACCCTACAAGCGTTTCCACTCCATATGTGCTCTGAATAATGGGATTGTGATGTCTTACACCAATTCTCAAACTGGGTGGCCAGCTGCAGCTGAATCAACTCCAGGTGCCCGTAGTTGCGATACCAAGAGTAGTAGCTGTTCACACGGATCACATCCACATACAGAGCCTAGGACCAGAGCAGCAGAGCCCGTTCAGCAACCACAAGACCGCATGACTCAGTACTCACATGCTGTGGGGGCTCCTCTGACAGAGAAGGTAAGAAGGGGATGTAATCCCAGCATTCCGGGAGGCTGAGGCAGGAGGGTGGCTTGTGGCCAGGAGTTCGAGACCAGCCTGGGCAACACAGCAAGACCCCAGCTCTACAAAAAATAGTATCAAGAAAATTAGCACGGCACAGTGGCTCATGCCTGTAATCCCAGCACATTGGGAGGCCAAGGTGGGAGGATCACTTGAGCCCAGGAGTTTGAGACCAGCCTGGGCAACATCGTAGGACTCCATTTCTACAAAACAAAACAAAAAGCCTAGAACGGGAAGAGCTGCCTCTCGGGGCTGAGAACATCCAACTGCACCAATTTAGATCCTGAAATTACCCTGCCCCACCAGCATAAAACATGGTCACAAAGTGGCCCAAAGGAGGCAGGCCTGTGATTGCACACTGACGCTCATGACGTGTGCAGCTGGGAAGGGCTGTGAGAGGCAGAGCAGCTGCCAACACGCAGTCCTCAGCCAAAACCCAGGGCCCCCGCCACTGGAACTGATTCCTCTCCAGGCAGCACTCCCAGCACTGGGCATCCCCTCACCTTGCCCTGGAGAAGCGCTCCCACCCAAGGGGCCAATGCACTCATTCTCGCAGATAATCTTTTTTCGCTTTGTTTGGAAGACAGAGTCTCGCTCTGTTGCCCAGGCTAGAATGGAGTGGCACAATAGTGCAACCTCTGCCTTCCACGATCAAGCGCAGGCGTGGTGGCATGTGCCTGTTATCCCGGCTACCTGGGAGGCTGAGGCAGGAGAATTGCTTGAACCTGGGAGGCGGAGGTTGCAGTGAGCTGAGACTGTGCCACTGCACTCCAGCCTGGGCAACAGAGCAAGACTCTATCTTTAAAAAAAAAAAAGAATGCTAGTATCAGCCAGGCACGGTGGCTCATGCCTGTAATCCCAGCACTTTAGGAGGCTAAGGCAGGAGGATCACTTGAGCTCAAGAGTTTGAGACTGGCCTGGGCAACATAGTGAGATCCCATCTCTACAAAAACATTTAAAATTAGCCGGGCACAGTGGTGTATACCCGGAGTCCCAGCTACTTGGAAGGCTGAGGCAAGAGGGTTGCTTAGGCCCAGGAATTCAAGGCTGCAGTGAGCTGTGATCACACCACTGCACTCCAGCCAGAGCAACAGAGTAAGACCTTGCCTTCACAAAAAAAAAAAAAAAAAAAAAAAAAAAAAACTCAGGTTCCAACCCTGGAGTTACTAAATCGGGATCTCAGAATGCAGAGATCTGGCATTTCAATAAAACTTCCCCTGGAGATTCTGATCAGCCAGGTTTGGGCCAGATGAACTCTAGGCTCACTTAAACCTTTGACATTTTATGAGTCTATTAAATCGAGTACAAAAAATGCTGAGTCCAAACTGAGCAAATAAATCCCATCTTCCTATGCCCAGCCTCCTTGGATTCAGAAAGCCACACTGCCTGGAGAGTAAGCAGAGAGAGAATTGTCATTAACCCAAAGACCATCTTTGAAAACAGACTGGCTGTGGCTGAGTGCGGTGGCACACGCCTGTAACCCCAGCCCTTTGGAAGGCCGAGGCAGGAGGATCACTTGAGCCCAGGAGTTCGAGACCAGCCTGGGCAACATGGCAAGACCCTGTCTCTATCTTTCTAAGTAAAACAAAATAAAAAGCTCAGACTGGCAGCACATGGTTCTTTCCAGCTGTTCCCATGAGCAGGCTACAGGACAAGCCCAGGCAAAGGCAGGGAGAAATGGGGTGGGGACCCCCAGGCTCACCCCCTTGTCTGCTGCGTAGGTGGAGTTGGTCACAAAGGTCACAGGCTGGGAGGGGTCCAAGGCTTTGGTGTGAGCAATCACCATCCTGTCCACAAAAGAGAGAAGACACAGGTTCCGTCAGTCCGGGAAAGGCTCAGACACCCTCCCATCCTCTCTGTCCCATCTTCCCCTGACAGAACACAACTGGGGGCCAGGCATGATGGCTCACATCTGTAATCCCAGCACTTCAGGAGGCTGAGGCAGGCAGATCACTGAGGTCAGGAGTTCAAGAACAGCCTGGCCAACATGGCAAAACCCCATTTCTACTAAATATACAAAAATTAGCCAGGCATAGTGGCACGCATCTGTAACTCCAGCTACTCGGGAGGCTGAGGCACAAGAATTGCTTGAACCCGGGAGGTGGAGGTTGCAGTGAGCCGAAATCACGCTACTGCACTCCAGCCTGGGCCACAGAGCAAGACCCTGCCCCAAAACAAACAAACAAACAAACAAAAAGAAAGAAAAGAAAAAAAAAACAACAAAGCACAGAGCCGCTGCTTTCTTCCCTAACTTGAGATGTGTTTTACATAAGGGCACGTTCCTCTAGTCCTAGACCAAGCTCTCTAACATCACTCTTTCTCCCCCACCCCTGAATCCAATTCCCCCAGAGGCGTAGCCACCCTGCCAGGTACACAGAGCTGAGGTCACTGGACTGAACACTGCCAAAAATGAGGTTCGCTTCCTGAAATAACTCTTGAACACAGGAGTGAATGGGCTGTGGATTCAGGTGGAATATTTATTAATGCATCAAGCAAACAGGTAGTGCGAGGTGGGAGGTAGGCACGGGGCTGGGTGCTAGGTGCTCAGTAATGACTCAAATCTAAGTCCACAGGTCCTGGGCAGTGGGAGTGGAGATGCATGCACAGAAAAATGGTGCAAGTGCCAGGCGAGGTGGCTCACGCCTAGAACCCCAGCACTTTGGGAGGCTTACTTGAGACCAGGTGCTTGAGACCAGCCTGGGCAACATAGCAAGACCTTGTTTCTACAACAAATTTAAAAATTAGGGCCGGGCATGGTGGCTCAAGCCTGTGAGCACTTTGGGAGGCCAAGGCAGGTGGATCACGAGGTCAAGAGTTCGAGACCAGCCTGGCCAACATGGTGAAACCCCATCTCAACAAAAAATAAAGAAGAAAACTAGCTGGGCATGGTGGCGTGAGCCTGTAATCCCAGCTACTCGGGAGGGTGAGGCAGGAGAACTGTTTGAACCCAGGAGGTAGAGGATGCAGTGAGCCAAGATCGCCAACACTGCTCTCCAGCCTGGGCGACAGAGCAAGACTCTGACTCGTGGGGAAAAAAAATATTAAAATGTAGCCTGGCAAGGCAGCGCACGTCTGTGGTCCCAGCTATTTGGGAGGCTGAGTGGGGAGGATCGCTTAAGACCAGGAGGTCGAGATGGCAACGAGCTATGACTGCACCACTGCACTCCAGCCTGGGCAACAGAGTGAGACCCTGACTCTGAAAAACAAACAATGAAAGAAATGTTGCGAATGGAAATGACAAGTGGTGGCAGGAATTGGGCACTCTATGAGACAACAGACACATCCCGGATTGGAGAGTCAGGGACAGGCTCTTAGAAGAAATGGCCTTCATGCTGAGTCAAGTTAACCAGGAGGGATGAAGGGAAGAGGCTCCCAACAGAGGGACCAGTCCGTGCTCAGAGCTCCCAGCATCTGCCCAAGGCCTCCACAGAACAGACTGTTGTGTTTTTGTTTTGTTTTGTTTTTTTGAGATACAGAGTCTCATTCTGTAGCCCAGGCTGGAATGCAGTGGCATTATCTCAGCTCACTGCAATCTCTGCCTCCTGGTTCACCTGAGGCGATTCTCCTGCCTCAGCCTACCTAGTAGCTGGGATTACAGACGTCCACCACCATGCCCAGCTAATTTTTGTATTTTTAGTAGAGACAGGATTCACTACCTGTTGACCAGGCTGGTCTCGAACTCCTGACCTCAGGTGATCCACCCACCTCAGCCTCCCAAACTGCTGGGATTACAGGCGTGACCCACTGCATCCAGCCTAGACTGTTGTTGAAGCTGGTTTTCTTCTTCTTTCCTCAGTTCTTTTCTTCTACATCTTCCCCCCATCATTGCTCTGCCCATCCGAAGGCTGTGGCTGGCACAGGACAGAACAGAACCTCCTAGCCTCAAGTTCCAAACCCACACTCTCCAATAGCCAGGCTCTCAGATGGGAAGCTTCAAAGCCTTGTGACAGCCTGGCTGAACCTCTCCAGCCTGGGCGCTCCCTCCATTTCCTGCCCCAGAAACAGGCATCTCCTCTGGCCACCTCCCAAAGCCTGTCTGGAAGCCTCAGGCACCCGCTCCTGGAAGCCTGTACGATTCACAACAAAGGGCCTGTCCACCCAGTCGTGCTGAGCACACCCCTATTCCCCCGAGCTCTGAATTGTCCTTTGCCCAGGCTAGGACAACATCTCAGAGCCTTCTGCCTGCTGCAGACTCGGCTCAGCCCAAATCACTCCATGAAACTGGGGTGTGGCATCTGCCTCAAGGAGCATTTCTACAACCTCTGCTGCCTCTACCACAAATGAAACTGGCTCTCACCCACTGGCTCTCGGTGACGGGCACAGTGCGGAGCCCCATAGGGAGTGTGTAGAAGTCAAAGGCCCCAGTGACTTCTGTGCAGTCAGCCGCACCTATGACAGCCAAAGCGCCAGGTGTGAGCGCCCCGACAGCCTGAGCCCCATCTGGCCTGCCCTACAGCAGGAAGACCCCTTGTGCATGCACCCCAGCAGTCGCCTCTGGGCCTGCAGAGAAGCAGCAATCAGAGGCTCTGCCCTTCACTGGCTGACCCTGGGACCTGCCCTTCAAAATCAGGCCTTCTCCTTGACCAGACGAGGTGGCTCATGCCTGGAATCCCCACACTTTGGGAGGCTAAGGCAGGAGGATCACCTGAGTCCAGGAGTTCAAGACCAGCCTGGGCAACAGAGTAAGACCCCAACTCTACAAAAAGGATTTTTTTTTTGAGACAGTCTCACTCTGTCACCCAGGATAGAGTGCAGTGGCATGATCTCAATTCACCGCAGCCCCTGCCTCCTGGGTTCAAGCAATTCCCCTGCCTCAGCCTCCCGAGTAGCTGGGATAACAGACGTGCACCATCATGCCCTGCAAATTTTCATATTTTAGTAGAGACGGGGTTTCACCATGTTGGCCAGGCTGGTCTCCAACTCCTGGCCTAAAGTGATCCGCCCGCGTCAGCCTCCCGAAGTGCTGGGATTACAGGCGTGAGCCACCATGCCCGGCCTACAAAAAAAATTTTTTTAATTAGCCAGGCATGGTGGCATGTGCCTGTAGTCCCAGCTACTCAGGAGGCCAAGGTAGGAGGATTGCAGCTCAAAGCTGCAGTGAGCTGTGATCAGGCCATTGCATTCCAGCCTGGGTGACAGAGTGAGACCATCACAAATAAATAAATAAATAAATAAATAAATAAATAAATAAAAAATCTGGGCCTCCCACCAAGGGTGGGAAACATCAGAAAGCTCAGAGGACCACACCTGCCCGTTCACCTGCCCTGGGCTCCTGCTGAAGCCAGGGCTACCAGATGGGGGCAAAAGACCTCCCTTAAGCAAGTCCCAAACCACCATTACCTCCCACGAGTACAGGTAGGTGGGGTGTTCGTGCATCAGGTACGGCCACCAGAGGTTGGCACCCAGCACCTTCAGCTGGCCCTGGGTCCCAGCCTGGTTGTCCACGACTTTGTTTTCTGCATTCAAAAGACACACTTCCAACTTGAACTGGTTACTGCACTTGACGGAGATCTGGTAATTCACCAGCCCTGCAGGAGGCAAGAGAGACCAGGGCTTAGGGAGGGACATGACCTGGGTCACACAAACGGGAATACCCCACAATGACCACTCCCAGGCACTCTCATTTGCTTCTGTTGCTTTTTTTTTTTTTTTTTTTTAAGATAGAATCTCGCTCTGTCGCCCAGGCTGGAGTGCAGTGGCATGATCTGGACTCACTGAAACCTCTGCCTCCCATGTTCAAGTGATTCTCCTGCCTCAGCCTCTGGAATAGCTGGGATTACAGGCACCTGCCACCACATCCAGCTAATTTTTGTATTGTTAGTAGAGACGGGGTTTCACCACATTAGCCAGGATGGTCTTGATCTCCTGACCTCGTGATCCACCTGCCTCGGCCTCCCAAAGTGCTGGGATTACAGGCTTGAGCCACCGTGCCCGGCCCTGAACCAATGCGCCCGGCCCGCTTTTTTTAAATTTAATTTTTTAATTTTTTTTTTGAGATGGAGTCTCACTCTGTCACCCAGGCTGGAGTGTAGTGCTGCGATCCTGACTCACTGCAACCTCCACCTCTGGAGTTCAGGTGATTCTCCTGCCTCAGCCTTCCGAGTACCTGGGAATACAGGAATGCACCACCATGCCCGGCGAATTTTTGTATTTTTAGTAGAGATGGAGTTTTGCCATGTTGGCCAGGCTGGTCTCGAACTCCTGAACTCAGGTGATCCACCCGCCTCAGTCTCCCAATAGATTAGATAAATTATTAATGAATTGCTTCCTTTAACACCCTATTCATTGAATTTCCCAGTAAACCACAATTACTAATTACTCCTGAAATCAGAAAAGAGGTTAAAAAGATTTTATAACAGTATCCTAGGAAATCTACTACTTTCAAGTAATAGTAGTTGAATTACCAAAACCCGTCACTCAAGCCAATGACTACAATTAAGATATCAGTAACATTTCCTAGATAAATAAAGTCAATTAATTATATTTGCATCTGGGAAATACAGAAAGTACATATAAGCCATGATTTTGAAGTCAAAAGAGAGAGAATATTTGGCAAGGAGGGGTAAGTTATAGTATGTAATTATAACATATAGTAGTTTTTTGTATGCTGGTAACTAATTTTAATTTCCTACATTTTTATGTAGATTTCTGCTATTCTTGTCCTATTTTCCTAATCATCTTTCTATATGGATGACTACATAAGTCTGAGAATATCAAAAGAGACAGACACAGAACCAATCGGATTCCTTTCTTCTTGAAGCTTCTGCACAGCAAAAGAAACTATCAACAGAGTGAACAGACAACCTACAGAATGAGAGAAAATTTTTGCAACAATGCATGTGACAAAGATCTAATGTCCAACACTGATAAGGAACTTAAACAAATTTACAAGAAAAAAAAACTCATTAGAAAGTGGGCAAAGGACATAAACAGACACTTCAAAAGAAGACACACATGCGGCCAACAAGCATATGAAAAAAAGCTCAATATCACTGATCATTAGAGAAATGCAAATCAAAACCACAATGGCATACCATCTCACACCAGTCAGAATGGTTATTATGAAAAAGTCAACGCCAGGCATGGTGGCTCATGCCTATAATCCCAGCACTTCAGGAGGCCAAGGCAGGCAGATCGCCTGAGGTCAGGAGTTCCAGACCAGCCTGGACAACCTGGCGAAACCCCGTCTCTACTAAAAATACAAAAATTAGCCCAGCGTGGTGGCGGGCGCCTGTAATCCCAGCTACTCAGGATGCTGAGGCAGGAGAATCGCTTGAACCCGGGAGGCAGAGGTTGTAGTGAGCCGAGATCATGCCACTGCATTCTCCAGCTTAGGTGACAGAGCGAGACTCTGTCTCAAAAAAAAAAAAAAAAATTTGAATTTTGTTTAAATCGCTAACACATACTGGGCATTTAATAACAAAAAAAAGGACATGAGATTGTGATCCTTATGAGGGTTTGAGAGGCATTTCACTAGGGTTCAACATAGAGCAGTCTGAAACATACTGTAATAATTTAATCCAATGGCTCATCTACAGCACCTAAAAAGGTTACAGCAGATTCTCATTATTCAGTGTAGTTACGGTCTAGAAAGTTCCATGAACAAATAAAAAGTTAGGTTTCAGCAAGCTACTGGTCACATTTTTGTAAGCTTACCAACACCTACTTTTGTTGTATGTGTGCTTATTTAATATATATTGTTGGCCAGGCACAGTGGTTAATGCCTGTAATCCCAGCACTTTGGGAAGCCAAGGCGGGCAGATCATTTGAGGTCTGGAGTTCGAGACCAGCCTGGCCAACGTGGTGAAACCCCGTCTCTACTAAAACTACAAAAAAAAAAAAAAAATTAGCCAGGCATGGTGGTGCATGCCTGTAGTCTTAGCTACTTGGGAGGCTAAGGCAGGGGAATCGCTTGAACCCAGGAGGCAGAGGTTGCAGTGAGCCAAGACTGCACCACTGCACTCCAGCCTGAGCAACAGAGTGAGACTCTATCTCAAAAAATAATAATAATAATTAATTAAATGAATGAAAAAATAAATAATATACATTGTTCATTCATTAACATTGAACAGCCAATGGCACTACAGCACTCATGCCTGAATGGAGTTTATTTAATGCATGTATTTTCTCTGTAAGGCACATCACAGACTTCTTGGACTTGTGAATGCTAAGCAGCACTTCAGCACTATGCTTGGGGGTTAATTTAAATGGCAAAACAACCAACAAACAGTACAAAAATAGGAAAAGCATGGCATTAAATAGACCACAAAAAGGATACCTGACTATTGTATGAGAGCTGAAAAAGAAGGCAGAATATCATCCTGTTCAAACTCAAATTCTTTGACACTCTATGCAAACACATGACTATGAAAGTGCTGTGAGTACTGATTTGGGGGTTACAAAAAATAGTAGGTGAGTTCACAAATACAAAAGCTGAAAACAAGGAGGATCGACTGTATTTTCGTAGACAATCTAATCTCATAGAAGATTTCAATTCAGACAAAAATCATGAGAATTACTGTATTACAAAAGGGCACTAGATAGGGGGAAAAGAGTAAAAATCAGAATTAAAACAAAGGTTCAAAATTCTGCATCAACCATATCCAGTTACACTTTAATATGTTTGTGGCAGACTACATTATTGTTCCCAACTCATCACCCCTCCCTATATCTACAACCTTTCCCCAAGACAATGCAGTTCCTCCTGCTAGAGATCAGGTATATTTATCTATACTATCAATGTTAGCCATGGACAAGGTATGTGCTTTGGCTGACTGAATGTTAGTGGACATGATAGAAGCAAAGGCTTAAAATGTACTTCCAGAACTGGAGTTTCCTTGTGATTCTATCACTGTGACAAAAACACATTCTCAGGTAGTCCACTGATCCAAGGGGGAACAAACACACAGAAAACATACCTAGACTCTACCTGCAGCTTGCAGCCTCACCAAGCCAAGAACAGTCAACTCACAGATATGTTCGCAAAAATAAATGTTTTTCGTACCTTAAGTTTTATATAATTATTGACCTATAGTTAACTGATATACAATATACATTAATCTTAAAATATCATCATCCCATTAAAAATATTTACATTAAAAACTGAGACCACTTTCTGTCCTCCTTTTTTTTTTTTTTTTAAATTAAGAGACAGGGTGTCTCAATGTTGTCCAAGCTGGAGTTCAGTGGCTAGTGGCTATTCACAAGAATGATCATCGCACACTACCTCAAACTCCTGGGATCAAGCAATCCTCCTGCCTCAGCTTTCCAAGTAGCTGGGACTATAAGTGTGTACCACAGCATGTCAGCTCTCTCTCTCCTTCTTGACCTAAAGCCTAGCATAAAATTAGCTAAGTAGAATGTTTCCAAAGATGCCTGCATCAGTATCTCCCATCCCACATAATTTCTGTTTGATTTTGCCATTCACCCATAAAATGGTGGGATCTACCTCCCCTCCTTGCAAATTTGAGCTGGCCCTCTGATCCTGTCTAAGATCTGAAGCCAGATATTAAGGTACTTCATTAATTTCCATGTTTGTCCTCTATGCAACCTAGCAATCAAGCAAGAAGTCAAAACCTACTGATATAGTTTGGATGTGTCCCCACCCAAATCTCACCTTGCATTGTAATAATTCCCACGTGTCAAGGGTGGGGCCGGGTGCAGATAACTGAATCATGGGGATGGTTCCCCCCATACTGTTCTCGTGGTAGTGAATAAGTCTCATGAGATCTGATGGTTTTATAAATGGGAGTTCCCCTGCACATGCTCTCTCCTGCCTGCCACTATGTGAGACATGCTTTTGCACCTCCTTGCCTTCCACCATGATTGTGAGGCCTCCCCAGCCACGCAGAACTGTGAGTCAATTCAACCTCTTTCCTTTATAAATTACCCAGTCTCAGGTATGTCTTTATTTGCAGTGTGAGAACAGACTAATACAATAAGTTGATACCAGTAGAGTGGGGTGCTGCTGTAAAGATACCCGAAAATGTGGAAGCAACTTTGGAAATGGGTAACAGGGAGAGGCTGGAACAGTTTGGAAGGCTCAGAAGAGGATAGGAAAATGTGGGAAAGTTTGGAACTTCCTAGAGCCTTGTTGAACGGCTTTGACCAAAATGTTAATAGTGATATGGACAATAAGGTCCAGGCGGAGGTGGTCTCAGAGGGAGATGAGGAATTTGTGGGGAAATGGAGTAAAGTCACTCTTACTATGCAAAGACACTGCAGGCATTGTGCACCTGTATTAGAAACAGGCATAAGATAGGCGGGAAAGAGTGAAAATAAGAATTTTTTTCTAGAGTTCCCTAGAGATCTGTGGAACTTTGAACTTGAGAGAGATGATTTAAGGTATCTGACAGAAGAAATTTCTAAGCAGCAAAGCATTCGAGAAGAAGCAGAGCATAAAAGTTCAGAAAATTTGTAGCCTGATGATGCAACAGAAAACAAAAGTCTATTTTCTGAGGAGACTGGGTTGTAGAAATTTGCATAAGTAATGAGGAGCCAAATGTTAATCACTAAGACAATGGGGCAAACGTCTCCAGGGCATGTTAGAGACCCTCACAGCAGACCCTCCCATCACAGGCCAGGAGGCTTAGAAGGAAAAATGGTTTTGTGGGTCCAGAACCCCCTGCTGTGTGCAGCCTAGGAACTTGGTGCCCTGCATCCCAGCTGCTCCTGCCATAGGTAAAAGGGGCCAAGGTACACCTCAGGCCATGGCTTCAGAGGGTGCAAGTTCCAAGCCTTTCAGGTTCTAGGCGGTGTTAAGCCTGCAGATGCACCGAAGTCAAGAATTAATGTTCATGAACCTCCGCCTAGATTTCAGAAGATGTATGAAAATGCCTGGAAATCCAGGCAAAAGTTTGCTGCGGGGGGGAAGGGGGGGGGGCCCTCATGGATAACCTCTGGTAGGGCAGTGTCAAAGGGAAATATGGGGTTGGAGCCCCCACACAGAGTCCCCACTGGGGTACTGCCAAGCAGAGCTGTGAGAAAAGGGCCACCATCCTCCAGACCCCAGAATGGTAGATCCACTGACAGCTTGCACTGTGTGCCTGGAAAAGCTGCAGACACTCAATGCAGCCAGAAGGGGGGGCTGTACCCTGCAAAGCCACAGGGGCGGGGCTGCCCAAGACCCTGGGAACCCACTTCTTGCATCACCTAGATGTGACACATGGAGTCAAAGGAGGTCATTTTGGAGCTTTAAGATTTGCCTGCTGGGTTTTGGACTTGCATGGGGCCTGTAGCTCTTTCGCTTTGGCCAATTTCTCCCATTTGAAACGAGTGTATTTACCCAATGCCTGTATCCCTGTGTATCTAGAAAATAACTCACTTGCTTTTGATTTTACAGGCTCATAGGTGGAAGGGACTTGCCTTGTCTCAGATGAGACTTTGGACTATGGAATTTTGAGTTAATGCTGAAATAAGAGTTTGGGGGACTTTGGGGGAGGCATGATTGCTTTTGAAATGTGAGGACATGAGATTTGGGAGGGGCCAGGGAAGAATTATATGGTTTGGCTCTGTCCCCACCCAAATCTCATCTTGAATTGTAACAATTCCCATGTGTCGAGGGTGGGGCCAGGTGGAGATAATTGAATCATGGAGGCAGTTTCCCCCATGCTGTTCTCATGGTAGTGAATAAGTCTCATGAGATCTGATGGTTTTATAAATGGGAGCTCCCCTGCACGTGCTCTCTCCTGCCCACCATGTCTGACTAAATTTTGTATTTTTACTAGAGACGGGGTTTCACTATGTTGGCCAGGCTGGACTCCAACTCCTGATCTCGTGATCCGTCCACCCCGACCTCCCAAAGTGCTAGGATTATAGGCATAAGCCACCACACCCGGCCTCTTTTTTTTCTTTTTCTTTTTTTTATCTGGAGACTCAGTTTTGCACTCGTTGCCCAGGCTGGAGTGCAATGGTGCGATCTCAGCTCACTGCAGTCTCCACCTCAGCAGGAGAGCAGGAATCTTCAGTGATCCACGGGCAGATCTGCAGCCATCGTGGGCACCTGTTCCTCCCGTGACCTTTGTGCCCGCGTCTCTCCCTCCAGTACCTATTGCATGACCCCCCACGTCCGCCTCCTGCCATTGCCAGCAAGTGCCTTGCGCGGGTACCTGGCTGCGCTTATTAATCCATTATGGTCGCTCTGTCACTGGTGCCATTATGTGCTCACGTGCCCACTCCCTCAGGTTTAGAAGGCGCGTTGCCCGGCAACAGAAGAATCTGCTGGCTTAGCCTTTGGCCGAGTTGGCAGCTGGACGAGGACGCTCAGAGCCCAGCTCTTGAGAGTTCAAGCATCCGACGGTTCCCCACTGCTCCCAGGAGCGGTTACCCGGGCACTCTGTGCCCCTCATTCCTGTTTGGGCCAAGGCCGAGGACCTGCGAGTAGGGCTCAGTTGCCTGGAGCCCCTTCAGCCCATCCCCCAGTTCACTTTGCTTGTGGGATCTCCCCGTTGCTCCTGCCCCTGGACTGAGTGGCAGGCCATCCTACAAGCACCCGGACACTCGACATCAGTGGTGTCAAGACAACTCTAAGAAGGTTTTCCGTCATCCTGCAAGACCTGTGTTCCATCCTGGTGATTCTGCCTTCAATTTCACTGCAAAGGTACCACAGTAAGCCAGTGCTGTGTGCTCCGAGTTCCAGGGCATCCCCCAGCTCAGCCACTACACTGAGCACAAGGACTCTGTGGGGCCCAGGAGCAGGTAGTCACCCCTTTGGGGTCCACAACACCCGGCTGTCCCCAGACTTGTTTCCAGGGAAGATAGTGTTGAGGGCCCTCAAGGAGAGCGGGGCAGGGATGCCTGAGCAGGACAAGGACCCTAGAGTCCAAGAGAATCCTGATGGTCCGAGAAGAGTCCCCGAGGTCACCGGGGATGCACGGTCTGCATTTTGGCCCCTGCGGGACACTGGAGTCCTCTTTCCCTTTGTGCCCAGTCCCGGGCCTCTGCAGACATACCTCCACGCCCAGAGGTCAGAAATCAGATACAACCAGACATCCCAGACCACCTGGACGAGCTCGTGCACCAACCAAAATGCCATCTCCAGCTCCTACAGCTCCGCGGGAGGCTTGCTGGGGCTAAAGTGGAGGAGGGGGCCAGCAGAGCAAAAGAGCGGGGCAGGGATGCCTGAGCAGGACAAGGACCCCAGAGTCCAAGAAAATCCTGATGATCAGAGAACGGTCCCCGAGGTCACCGGGGATGCACGGTCTACAGTTCGGCCCCTGCGGGACAATGGAGGCCTCTCTCCCTTTGTGCCCAGGCCCAGGCCTCTGCAGACAGACCTCCATGCCCAGAGCTCAGAAATCAGATATAACCAGACATCCCAGACCTCCTGGACGAGCTCGAGCACCAAACGAAATGCCATCTCCAGCTCCTACAGCTCCACGGGAGGCTTGCCGGGGCTAAAGCAGAGGAGGGGGCCAGCCTCATCCCGCTGCCAGCTGACCCTCAGTTACTCAAAGACAGTGAGTGAGGACAGGCCTCAGGCTGTCTCTTCAGGTCACACACGGTGTGAAAAGGCGGCAGATACAGCACCAGGGCAGACACTCGCCCCAAGGGGTGGCTCCCCCAGATCCCAGGCCTCTAGGCCCCGTAGACGCAAGATTGCCCTGCTGCCACGCAGGCGAGGGGAGCCTTTAATGCTGCCACCTCCCTTAGAGCTGGGGTACCGGGTCATGGCTGAACACCTGCACCTGGAAAAAGAGGCGGCATTCCAGCGGATCAACAGCACGCTGCAGGTTGAGGACAAGGCCATCTCAGACTGCAGACCCTCACGGCCTTCCCACACTCTGTCCTCACTTGCAACAGGGGCTTCTGGTGGGCCTCCCGTTTCTAAAGCACCCACTATGGATGCACAGCAGGACAGACCCAAGTCCCAAGACTGCCTGGGCCTAGTGGCCCCCCTTGCATCTGCTGCAGAGGTCCCCTCTATAGCTCCCGTGTCTGGGAAGAAGCACAGACCACCAGGACCCCTGTTCTCCTCCTCAGATCCCCTTCCTGCCACCTCTTCCCACTCCCGGGACTCAGCCCAGGTCACCTCGCTGATTCCTGCCCCCTTCCCAGCTGCAAGCAGGGATGCCGGCATGAGAAGAATGTTTTGTGTTCGAAATTGTTTGAGGGGTTTGGGTTTATTTTTGTTGGTTTTTCTTTTTTTTTTTTTTTTTTTTTTTGCTTACATGGGCATCCTTCAGCTTCTAATAATCTGAAAAATTCTATTTACCCATTGTCAATGTGTATAAATTAATCTGAGTCAATTTTATACAATAAAAGGTGAACTTTTATGCATGAAACAATAATTTAACAAAAAATGTACTGGAAGAAGAATGTTCATTACAAATATAGGAAACATAAATATTACCAAATATTGGCAAGCACTAAAATGTTCAGAAATATAAGTCTATTACAGTTATAGCTCTCTCAAGCAAAAAAAATAGTAGAGAAAAACTTAGTTTACCTTAGGGGCTATTTATTTACTTAGAGATTTGTTAAAAGGTCAAATGGGGTCACACAGAATACTAAGAAGAGCTGTTCACCCAGGCCTCACTAAGAACTCTTCTTCATTCAGTAGCTATATGGTAATATGACAACTGCTCCTACGACCCAAAGAGGAACTACAGCAACTACTCTTTAGCATCTGTTGCTCCCAACTCTGCTTTGCAATTATATGACTCAAGCATTCTGGCTCCGTTAACTATTACTGCTGTTACTCCCAATTAAATTCCCTCTAAAAAATAAAAATTTTTAAAGCTGCAATTTAAGCTTTCTGCTGCCTCATGACTTCAATTCCATCAGAGTTATGCATTGTTTCCTCTGTACATCTTTGCTCTGCTTCCATTGCTAATTCCCTAGTAAAGTGTTGTATATTCAAAGTTCCAAAGAAACAGAATATCCAAGACATCACCAATCATCCAAAACACAGTGTAGGAGGCCACAGTTAAGAGAAGCAAGACCATTAGCTCTTTTTATAGGCTCGAGAACAACAGGATGCTTTGGTCCTGTATCAGCAGGATGCTTTTCGGGTAGATCCTACTGCCACCCTACTATCGGGTAGATCCTACTGCCACCCTAGCTATGGGCACGTGTCAGAATCCCATGTCATAAAGTAGACAAAAGGAAACCACCACGAGTATAAACTAAGAAAAGCACTCCAAGGTTTCTGAGAATGGAGCTGTATAACTCACTTTGCCCCATTTGTTACTTCTCCACGGTACTTACCACCACCTATTACATATATTTTGTTTATAGTCAGTCTTCCCTCATTAGAATGAAAGTTCCGTGAGGATAGGACTATACAGTCAGCCCTCAGTATCCATGGGGGACTAGTTTCAGGATCTCCTGAGGATAACAAAGGATACTCAAGTCCCTGATATAAAATGACATAGTATTTGCACATCACCTTTGCACATCCTCCCATATACTTCATATCAACTCTAGATCACTCATAATATCCGATGTAAATGTCATGCAAATAGTTATTGTACTATATTGTGTAAGGAATAAGGAGAAGAAAAAAGTCTGTACATGTTCAGTACAGACGCAATTTCTTTTTCCAATATTTCCAATCCTTGGTTGGCTTAATAAACAGATGTAGAACCCAGGAATAAGTTCTGGTGTCCTATTGCATAGTAGGATGAGTATAGTTAACAATAACGTATCATATATTTGAAAATAGCCAGAAGAGTAGATTTTGAATTTTCTCCCTACAGAAAAATCATTATGCAAATTACCCTGATTTGATCATTACACATTGAGTACGTGTATTAAAACATCACATTGTACCCCGTATATATGTACAATTATTATGTGCCAATAAAAATTTAATGTCAATATGTGAAATAAAATGAAAAAATAAAAATTTTTAAAGCTGTAATTATCTCCATCTGGTAGGAATATATATAATCTGAAATAAAAAATATATTTGTAATTGTTAGGACAAAATAGATTATAGATTATTTTAAGTTTGCAAATTATAAATTATAAAATTCTCACAGAACCTGAAAAATTATTGGTATTGTTAAATATTTAAAAAGCTGTCCTTGGAGAGAAAGAAACCTATCAGATTTACATCAACAAGTGTAATATATCAGCCTATTACCATCTGCTACAGACTGCATGTTTGTGTTCCCTCAAAATTCATATGATAGGCCGGGCGCGGTGGCTCATGCCTGTAATCCCAGCACTTTGGGAGGCCGAGGCGGGTGGATCACGAGGTCAGGAGATCGAGATCATCCTGGCTAACATGGTAAAACCCCATCTCTACTAAAAATACAAAAAATTAGCCGGGCGCAGTGGCGGGCGCTTTAGTCCCAGCTACTCAGGAGGCTGACGCAGGACAATGGCGTGAACCCAGGAGGCGGAGCTTGTAGAGAGCCGAGATTGTGCCACTGCACTCCAGCCTGGGTGACAGACAGAGCGAGACTCTGTCTCAAAAAAAAAAAAAAAAAAAAAAAAAAAAATCATATGATAAAGCCCTAACCCCCAAGGTGAGGATATTGGGAGGCGTGGCCTTTAGGAGAGAATTAGGTTTAGATGAGGTCATTAGAATAGAGCCCCTATGGTGGCATTACTTCCTTTATAAGAAGAGACACTAGAGCTGCTTTTCTCCCTACCATGTGAGGATACTGAGAGAAGATGGCCATTTCCAATCTAGGAAGCAGGCCCTCTTTAAGAAACGTAATTTGCCAACACTTTGATCTTGCACTTCCAGCCTCCAGAACTGTGAGATATATCTCGTTTTTTTTTTTTTTTTTTTTTTTTTTTGAGACAGAGTCTCATTCTGTCATCCAGGCTGGAGTACAGTGGTGCAATCATGGCTCACTGCAACCTCCACCTCCCAGGTTCAAGCAATTCTCCCACCTCAGCCTCCCAAGTAGCTCAGACTACAGGCGTGCACCACCATGCCCAGCTAATTTCTGTAGAGACAAGGTTTTGCCATGCTGCCCAGGCTAGTCTGAAACTCTTGAGCTCAAGTTATCCACCTGCCTCGGCCTCCCAAAGTGTTAGGAATACAGGCATAAGCCACCACGCCTGGTCAAAATATCTACTGTTTAAGCTACCTAATTTATGGTATTCTGTTTTAGCAGCTGAAGCAGACTAAGATACCATCCTATAAGCTACAGACCAGCACTATCCAATAGAACTTTATATGACGAGGAAATGTTTTATATCTGTGCTATCCATTATGTTAGCCACTAGCCACATGTATCCATCAAGTATTTGAAATATGGCTAGTGCAACTAAAGAACTTAATAATTTTCTTTTTTTTTTTTTTTGAGATGGAGTCTCGCTCTGTCCCCCAGGCTGGAGTGCAGTGGCGCCATCTTGGCTCACTGCAAACTCTGCCTCCCAGGTTCACGCCATTCTCCTGCCTCAGCCTCCTGAGTAGCTGGGACTGCAGGCGCCCGCCACCACACCCGGCTAATTTTTTGTATTTTTAATAGAGATGGGGTTTCACCGTCTTAGTAAGGATGGTCTCGATCTCCTGACCTCATGATCTGCCCGCCTCGGCCTCCCAAAGTGCTGGGATTACAGGCGTGAGCCACCACGCCCGGCCAATTTTTATTTTATCTTATTTAAATAACCACATGTGGCTAGTGGCTAATGTATTGAACACCACAGCCGTAGACAATATGAAATAAATATAAAGCAGTCTCAACTTTGGAAAAACAGAAGACTCTTACTGCCTCATAATATAGATGAAAAATGAAATACTAAGTTGAGTAAAATGTTCTTTAAAGAACAAAAACAAAAGAAAACCTAATGAAAGCTATAAAAGTCCATTGGATAATAATGCTACCAGTACTAAGGAAGTACAGCCCCTAAAAGTGACTTGCAGTCACAAATATAAAAATGACTATTCAAGTGAACTCCTAATGTAAAAATTTGTTATTCACCATGCTCCAAAATGGTCTGTAATATTCTTCAGAGATGGCATGGTAAAGTACGATACAAGGGTAATATTAACAGTATGCTGTCACAGGTGCCATTCTCTTAAAAAAGAAATCCCAAAATAAATATAAACGGAAAGCAAATAATTAATGGAGTTTTTACGGCCAATCAATGGTAAATATTATTGCCATTAGATTTTTCTATTAATTATAGTTTTACCTATGATCATGTATTTTTCCATTTAAAAATTACCCTAAAACTTAATGGCTTAAAATAACAAATATGTATGACACAATTTATAGAAGTCAGGGAAATGATGGATTTGGGTAGGTGGTTCTGACTCGAAGTCTCTCATGAGTAAAGGTTGCTGTCATGTTGTTGACCCAGGCAGCATCCCCTGAAGCCTTTAACTTGTGTTGGAAGGTCCATGTCTTAGTTTGTTTGCACTGTCGCTACAGAATACCATAGACAGGGTAGCTTATAAACAACAGAAATGTTGCTAATGGTACCGGAGGCTGGATGGTGCAAAATCAAGGTGCTTGCAGATTTGGTGTCTGGTCAGAGCCCATTTTTTAGTTCATAGATTACTGTCCTCTAGCTCACATGGCAGAAGGGGCAAGGACGCTTTTTGGGGTCTCTTTTATAAGGGCACTAATCCCCGGCTGGGCACGGTGGCTCACGTCTGTAATCCCAGTACTTTGGGAGGCTGAGGCAGGCAGATCACGAGGTCAGGAGGTCCAGACCAGCCTGGCCAGTATGGTGAAACCCCGTATCTACTAAAAATACAAAAATTAGCCAGGTGTGGTGGTGCGTACCTGTAGTCTCAGCTACTCAGCTACTCAGGAGGCTGAGGGAGAAGAAACACTTGAACCCAGGAGGCAGACGTTGCAGTGAGCTGACATGGCGCCACTGCACTCCAGCCTGGGTAACAGAGCAAGACTCTGTCTCAAAAATAAATAAATAAATAAAAATAAAAATAAAAAATAATAATCAAGGCACTAATCCCCAACATGAAGACAGACTATCATCTACCAAAAGCTCCACCTCCTACTATCATTACATTGGGGGTTAGGATTTCACAAATTCAGTGCATCATAGTCTGCTTCTAGAATGTTTAATCATCTGGCTGGATATCAGATAGGATGCCTCGGTTCTTCATGTGAGCTTTCTAGAAAAGATAGTTTGGAATTATTTGCATGGTGGCTGGGCTCGTAAAGAGTTGAAGGAGAGAAAGAGAGAGAAACACCAGTAAGGAGCAAATTAGTTCACTCAAAATTAAAACCCTAGCCTTTGTGACCTTGTCTCAGAAGGTAACATTCCAATCCTGCGGTGTTTTATTTCTTAGATGGGAGTCACTCAGCTTAGCCTGCCTTCAAGGGGAGGAGTATGAAGCTCCACTTCTTAAACTGAGGAGAAACAACAAATATGTAGATACATATATTTTTAATAGTATTACAGCTCATGAACCCATTTAAACCCATTTTAGAACTTTAAAGAAATATTTTAAAATGGAATTTTCAATTAAGCAGAAGAAATTGCCAGCTGTGGAACAGTGAACTTTATCGCTGAAATCACACACATATATACACACACACAGTGCAAACTCATACATGATCAAATCTATAACCTTATTACACAAAGTTTTGTGAGAGGAAAAATGCTTGACTTTTCAAAAGGGCTAATTTATTAAAAATAAAATTACCATTGTGTTCATTTCAGCTGCAACCTTTAAGCAATCAATGACTATATACTTGCTGTAATCATCCTTTAAAATTAGAATTATTGAAAAGCTTTATCACTGATGAATGAAAGAAAGTAATATTGATTTGTGGCCAAAAGAGATAATCTTAGGCAATAAACAGGTGCAGTCTTTGAAGGAATCGTTTTATTTTATTAACTTTCTGACATTATTGAAGCCAATTTTAAATAAATTCATCATGTTTTTAAATTTAATCACATATTATTTTATCATACATTAGGTAAAGTTTCAATCTAAGTAACTCCTGGATAAAAAATGAAGTATATCAATTTACAATTACAAATACCCAAATTGTAGAGGCATGCATTTTTCAATGACATTTATAAATTGTGTTTTGTTGTTTGTGCCTTGTGTTTGTTTTATTAATCAAATTAATTTATATAGATATATGTATGGAAATGAGACAGATATAACCAGTTCTCTATAAGTAAGCATTATTTAATGGAGTCTTTCCTTTCACTAATGATCATCAGGACAGCTAGGGAAGTGAATTGAAATTTTCAGGCCATTAGGTTAATAGTTCCAGTAATTCTAGTAATGTTTCGACAGTCATAATGTAAATGATACTATGTGGCTTGAATTAATGCATTTTCTTATGTAACAAATAAGAAGACAATTTTTAAAAGTGGTAATTACTATTTTTAAATATGACAATTAAAAATAACGAAAGAAAAGAGGTTGTACATTGAGTAGCCATAACATTATCTTTAAACATATTTATTCTTCATTTCCTAACTTTTCCCACCTTTTGGCTAAATCGTATGTTCTTTCTCTAACCTCACTTCTGTTTTATTACTCTCTGGGAAAGATTTTTATATAAAACGTCTAAGCAATCAAACCTAACGCAGGATGAATTTCTACACATTACTATACCCTCTGGTCACTATTTTTTTCTCCTCTTTATTGCCCATTTCCCTGTTCTTGAAACATTCCAATTATTTGCCTTCCATGACATTCTACTCTTACTTTTACTTTTCTGTCTCTGATTACTCATTTCCAGTTCCCTTTGTCATCTCCTTGTCTTCCTACACCTGCCAATTAAATGTGAATTTCCTCTGCATTTCATCTTATGTCTCCTTTACTTCTGCCAAATTCTCTCCTTAGACAAATACAGTCATTCCCATGGTTTTATATCCCACTTATCTTCAGGGGCTCTAGAATGTGTAGCGCCAGGCCAAATCTATCTTAAGAACTTACTTTACTTAACCAATTACATCTGCATCTGCTCAGGATCATGTAACCCAGATCAGCATTTGGCTCTTTTGTAGACCCATTTTTTATTTTCCTGGAAGTCTATTTTGACACCTACTTTCTGTCACTACCCACATTTTAGCATTTAGCCTTGTCAATTTACTCTCATCCATATGTAACTCTATCCATTTTCTTCTCTCTATTACGAACAGCAGTTTGAGCCATCATGACCAATTCTGCAGTATCTTCTTAAATTAGCCTCCTGTTTCGCATTGGACATTTTCACCCCCCAGCAATTCCACCAATTTCATTCTCGGAAAAATATAAATGAAGAGTTACATTTTTCAATAGCCATAATCATTAAATTTCCATGCATAAGAAAATGTTCAGAACAGTATCAGTGCATTTATAATAAAATTAAAAAACTTGACCCACAAACCTCTACTTGTCCTTCTAGTTTTATTTCATTTGTCTCTTGTCAATCTCTACATTCTGATCACCACAATCTTTTAATTCATCTGACAGCTAAGCTCTCTCTTAATTTAGATTCTCTATACTTGCAATTTTGTCTACCTAGAAGTGTTTTCTTCCATCTTAGGATTGTTATTGCAAATCCATTGAATAGTTCTCATCTGAATTGTTTCTTCCTTGGGATGACTTATAAACACTTCATCCTACAGCCAAATCAGAAGACCAATATCAAAATCTTTCATCACATCCTAAATTTGCTTATCTGTAATTATATGGCAAGAATCTCTTTGTCTTTATAATCATTATTCACTTATCTATGTTTTTTAAAAACTCTTCTATGTGGTGATGCTAAGCTCCGTAATGTTGGGCTTGTTACCTGTCTCAATTATCTTCCACACCTACCACAGTACCTGCTACATAGATGTATTCAATATATATTTTTAGAATTAGTAAATGATGAGCAAGCGTGTACTTTTGTTCTCTTTCATTACAGTGTTAGAAATGCTATTACAGCATTAGAAAAGATAATCAGAAAGAAAATTTAATAGATCATCAGAAAAAAATCCCAAGATTTTTAGGCAAATGAGCCTATAAACACAGGTGGAATGGACTTGCAATTTACCAAGAAATAGGCTTGTCATACTTAGAAACCAACTGTATAAACATGTTTTTATCTATTAATAACTTCATTTTCCAAAACGCTCTACTTTATATGAGACAATTCTTGATGGAAATACCATTTGCTTCTAGGCTCGTTGCTTAAACATAGAGTTAAAAATCTTTGTATGACACATAAAATTGTGGTGACTGCTTAACTTTGCAACTATAGTGCTCCTGAAATGCTCATCTAACCACTCTGTGTTCCAGACCTACAAAACTTAGATGGTGCTAGAATTGTGTAAAAATTGTGTATTTCTTCTACAACTGACTTCTGATAAAAAGGGGGCAGAGAAGGTTAACTCTCTCCCCCTTTAGCTTTATTTGCTTAGTGAATTTCTACAAAACATAATTTAAGTGCTATATTTTTCCAAGGTTTTAATAAGGAAATAAAAACCGCAATAGGTATCTTAAGCAGAAAGTGCATTTCATACATATACAATAGGAAGAGCTAAAATAACTAAAGTAGCTGTGGCATGGAGGAAGGTTTTGAGTTATTGAATTCAAAGGCACGCAATCATTTCTGCAATCCTGGGTCAAAAAGATGCTCCTACTATTAAAACTTTAAGCTTCTTATGCCCATGAAACTGGGGATTAGGCACAAGGATATTGAATCCTACCACTTCCACTACTTCTGAACTATTGTCTCCATGATTTCACTTGCCAGAATCAACAATAGCAAGACAGGCTTTGATCTCTTCCATTTTTCTAAGTCTGATTCATATGCAAACAATGGGTAAGTGGTCTAAGCTGCATTCATAAAGCTGGCTCAAGGGAAGCTGCATTGCTTGTTTTGTTTTGTTTTAATTTTCTAACCTCTTCAAAGAGTGGAACGAAGGTTGAGGAAACCTGTCCACACAGTCTACCACACACCTTCCAGGAAAGGTTCCCCAACACCTCCAACAAAATAACGTAAACACATGCTGGAACCTGTATTACTCTCGCACCATAACACTTCCCACACTTCCCACAATACTTTTTCTCTTCATGGGAATATCCTTCCAAAACATGCTGATATCTCCTAAGCATTATTCATCTGTCGAATTTTCCCACCTATTGTAAGGTCTTCCAATTGTTAGGTTCTTAATAAATACATTTTAGATTATTAAAATTCTGAACTAATGGGTAATCAGCTGTACAACCCGAATTGCTGATTTGCATACAGCTGAAGTCCCTCCTCAAAACTTCTGTAATACATGAAACTTAGGCAAATGGTTGGGGCATTACCATATATTACTTTGTATTTTTATTTATCAGTATATGTGATTACAGTTATGCTTATGTTAATTGATATGTATATGTTAACTTTTATACATATGTACATTGTATTATTTTGTTACATAGCACAGCGTTTTGTACTCAAAAAGTGACCAATAATAATAAGCTGCATACTTTGGGAAGCATTGCAGGCTAGTCATACAGTTTTATTTTTTTTTTCCCTGCAGCCTGACAACCTCTTTAGTCATTCACTAAACCTCTCTCAGCTTCAGTTTCTTCATCTGCAACATATAGCAAATAATAAAACTTAACTCAGATGGTTCTAGTGTGAAATAATACAGAGTAAATGTGCCACCAAATACAAACCAATGGCTTGATTGACATAACTCATTGCTAATTTTCTTGAAGTGATTCAAAGTATTTTCCAGACAAGCACACACTGAGGGAATTCGTCACCACTAAACGAGTCCTATGAGAAATACTCAAAGGTGTCCCAAACACAAAAATGAAAGGTCAACATTCATCATCGTCAAAACACATGAAAGTAGCAAACTCATAGGTCTTGTAAAACAGTCACACAAAGTAGGAAGAGAAATCAAATAGCAACACAACAGATTTCCACCAAACCACAAAGACAAAGAGACAGACAGAAAGAAAAACAAAAAACAACAACAAAATAACCCCAAAGAACTTATAAAACAAGTAGAAAACAAATAGCAATATGGCAGAAAGAAAACCTCATGTATTAATATTAACCTTGAATGTAAATGAATTAAACATTCCACTTAAAATATATAGATTGATGTTGGGCCAGGTGCAGTTGCTCACACCTGTAATCCCAGCACTCTGGGAGGCTGAGGTGGGTGGATCACGAGGTCAGGAGTTCGAGGCCAGCCTGGCCAACATAGTGAAACCCTATCTCCATTAAAAATACAAAAATTAGCCAGGCGTGGTGGCCGGCACCTGTAATCCCATCTACTTGGGAGGCTGAAGCAGGAGAATCGCTTGAACCTGCAAGACGGAGTTTGCAGTGAGCCAAGATTGCGCCACTGCACTCCAATCTGGATGACAGAGTGAAACTCCATCTAAAAATAAAAAAAAAAAGAAAGGTAGATTGATGGAACGAACTAAAAAAGATCCAAAAATATTATGCTTACAAGAAACATATAGACACATACAGACTGAAAAGTAAAGACACATACAGATTTAAAGTAAATGGGTGAAAAAAGATACTCCATGTAATGGAGACTAAAAGCAAGCAGGAATAGCTATACTTATATCAAGTAAAACAGAACTTAAATCTAAAACAGTATAACAATGACAAAGGAGGTCATTACGTAATGATAAAGGGATCAATTCAGCAAGAGGATATAACAATTCTAAACACATATGCATCCAACACTAGACCACCAAGATTCATAAAATAAATATTACTAGACATAAAAAAGGAATAGACAGCAATACGATAATACTGGGGGACTTTACCATCTCACTCACAGCATTAAATGTTATCATCAAGACAGAAAACAAATAAACATAAGACTTAAATTCAACCTTAGATGAAATAGACCTAACTGACATTTACAGAAAATTCTACCCAGCAATTACAGAATATACATTCTTAATAAAACCGCAGTTTCACCCAACAATCCCACTACTGGAGATCTACCCAAAGGAGAACAGATAATTATATGAAAAAGGTATCTGCACCCATATGTTTATCACAGCACTATTCACAATAGCAATGTGTCCCTCAGTGGATGATTAGATTAATAAATCTGGCATATATGCGCTATAGAATACTATTCAGCTATACAAAAGAGTAAAATCATGTCTTTTGTAACAACATGGATGTAACTGGTCTTTATTTTAAGTGAAACAAATCAGACACAGAAAGACAAATACTGCATGTTCTCACTTATAACTGGAAGCTAAATAATGTATACACATGGACATAGAATGTGGAATGATAGACAACAGAGACTTGGAAATGTCAGGAGGGTGGGAGGAGGGGATGATGAGAAATTATGTGATGACTACAATGTGCATTTTTCAGGTGATGTATATTCTAAAACCCTTACTTCAACACTGTGTACTTTATGGAGGTAACAAAATTATATTTGTATCCCATAAATTTACATAAATAAAAAATTGCCTTCTGTACTTACTTTAGCCCAGTTATTGTTAGGTTCAACATTCAGCACTTTACTTAAATTTTCTATAGCTTTCTGGACCTTTTTTTGATATTTATATATAGTAGTGTGGCACAGAAGTGCTAATATTTAACAAAATAAAAGTTATATTTTTAATAAAAAATTAATTAAAAGGTTGTAGAATCTCAGGATGGAATGCAGACTGTTACAAATTTATCTAGTTCTATTATGAACCATACAAAATAACTTCAGTGAGGGACTTAAGGGAAAGGGTGCTAGTCAAAGTGATATTGAAAATGAGTGCAGTCTCTTAAGATGAAAGGCAAAAGAAACTTGTACGAAGGCATTTAATTTAGTTGATAAAGATGTTCTTCTACTAAGGGCAGGTTAGCAAGTCTGGTACAGCTATATACATATACTGGAAGTGAACAATTAACTAAATAGATGTCACAAAGTAAGAGTCAGGATTTTTATTGTTGGAGTGGGGGTTTAGAGATACAGGAAGGCATTGATGCTTGCGGGACTAGGTTAGAGGTAGTGACATCAGTAAGAACCCATGTTTAGCTTAATATAGACATAGATGGTGATATGGTTTACATTTTGTCCCCTCTCAAACCTCTTGTCCAATTGTAATCGCCAGTGTTGAAGGAGGGGTCTAGTGGGAGGGGATTGGATTATGGGGGCAGATTTCCTCCCTGCTGTTCTTGTGATAATGAGTTAGTGCTCGCACAATCTGGCTGTTTAAAAGTGTGTAGCATCTCCCCCTTAGTTCTCTTCCTCCTTCTCCAGCCATGTAAGATGTGCCTGCTTCCTCTTTGCCTTCTGCTATGACTGTACGTTTTCTGAGGCTTCCCCATCCTTGCTTCCTGTACAGCCTGTGGAACTGTGAGGCAATTAAAGCTCTTTTCTTCAAAAATTACCTAGTATCAAGTAGTTCTTTATAACAATGGGATAATGGACTAATATAGATGTTTACATATAGAAATATTTAAAGATATGTGTCTATATATGTGTAAGAATATACACATTGTTTCTTTGCTCTCTCATCTTAGAGAGCTATGAAAAAACTGATACTCCCTTAGCTACAAGCACAGCTAGCACTTAAATATTGATTTCATACATAGAAAGCAGGGCGTCTTTGAAAGTGGCTGATTCTAAGAATGGGGAAGAAAATACACAAGATGAGCCTGGGACATCCTCTAGTGCCAGAAATTATGAAAATACTAACAAAAATCTATTTGGGAGATATGTCACACAAGCACAGGGGCCAAGTGAAAGGTCTTTCAATTTCTAGAATAATTTTAGCAACACAATAAATTAATTGGTATTATATTTGGATTATACCCAAAAATGTAATTTTCCTTAGTCCATACTGATATCAATAAATGATCGAATAAACAAATGAATGAGATAAAAGAGGTAAATCTCCTCTGCAAATAATTTACATATGTATTCCAACTAAAGGAAGTCAGCTCTTAAAGACATCTTAAGCAATGCTGCAACTGAATTAGCTTTCCAAAGATACTGTCACAATTCATCTATTCCAAGACCCATACATTTCATATTTTAATATCTCCTGAAAATATAATGCATTTTACAATTCAGTGGTATGTCTTAGTTTAATTAGCCACAATGCGAATTACTTGCTTAACGGGACATAAAATAGTGCATTATACAATCTATGGGCTCTTGGACTCAAGAAAATACGATAGAAAGGAGTTTATGTTAGAGTCTGCACACTGACTAAAGATCAGAGCAGAAAGCAGATTCTAGGAACAGTCACATTTGTGGCAGTCACTGGTCTCGGCATGCAACAAAATTCAAAGTAAATAGTGGTAAGGTGGGAAATGGACAAAGCTATGTAGCTAGAATCAGAAGTCTTTGAAATCAAAACATCAAGATTCAAACTATTTAGGGGCAGTGGGGCTGACGTGGTGACCGTGGGCCTGATCAGATAAAACCTTTACAAAGAAACAGTAGCTCTCAGACTCACCTCCTGAGACAGAGTTGTTCTGAGGGGAAAATGGGTAAGTTTCTACAGTAACATACAGTACTTAAACATACAGTAAGATACAGTACTTAAAGCCCTGACCTGTCCAGTTCCCAACACATCTTCCTTGATGGGCATCTAAATGTCACCTTTCGGTTTTATTTTTGTGTTTTTCTCATCTAAGCTCTAAGAGCAAAGCCTGACAGGGTGAGCCCCCAAAGTATGTTCATGTCTTAGACTGTCCAGAAGCCACATAGGGAGTGTGCGAGTTTTTCATTTTCATGCCAGGGACAATGTCTCTCTTTATTGAGCTAATGGCAAGGTATGGGCCTCAGAATATGTACAGTTTGAACATATTTGCATCTTCCCTTTAATTAACTGTGAAATCTGTGAGGCTAATGAGAAGAAAATTGATGGGCAGTCGGTGGAAGAATTTTTTTTCCATTGTCATATCTTCAACTTTCCTGGGGTATAATAAGAGATGCACAGTCAATTCAGTATACTTGAAATGTGTGATGTGGTCAAATTTGAGATATATATATATATGTATATACTTTTGGAAATATCACTACACTCACAACCATCATTATGAAAAGTTTTCTTGTACACCTCAGTAATCAGTCTCTGCCTCCATGCTGTCTCCAGGCAGCCATTTGATTTTCCATCAGGTAACATGAGTGAGAAGAAGAAAATGTTTGTTGCAAGCTATTGAAATTTTGTGGTTGTTCACTTTTTAGAAACTCTTTGGAATTTTCTTTCTCATATCTTTATTAACATATAAAGTGTCTGTTTGGCATACTTTCAGATAATGTAAATAATATACTCAGCAATTGTTTTGTGCTGGGCTTCCATTTAATCTTTCAAGGTCATATGGATTTTTATAGCTTTATATGTTGTGTTTGGCATCTTAAGCTCACTATCTACCTACTGACTCTTAAATCCCAAACTCTAAAGAGGTTCTGAAGATTCCAAACAATGGCTTGATAGCTTAAAGTAAAAAAAAAGCTCAGGATAACTCAAATTTTGTGACTTAGCATGCTTGAGAAAGTTTTTTTTTTTTTGAGACAGAGTCTCACTCAGGCACCCAGGCTGGAGTGCAGTGGCGGGATCTCGGCTTACTGCAAACTCCGCCTCCCGGGTTCACGCCATTCTCCTGCCTCAGCCTCCCGAGTAGATGGGACTACAGGCGCCCGCCACCGTGCCCGGCTAAATTTTTTTGTATTTTTTAGTAGAGACGGGGTTTCACCGTGTTACCCACGATGGTCTCGATCACCTGACCTCGTGATCTGCCCACCTTGGCCTCCCAAAGTGCTGGGATTACAGGCGTGAGCCACCTCGCCCGGACTTGAGAAAGTGCTTTTAAGCTCCTTCCTAAATGAATGATTATGTAGTCTTGCAGTGTCCATAATTTCTTTAGGTTACTTACGGAAGTCTCAAACTTGTCTGTAACACCTGATAATAACTTCCAGTACTATTCTAAAATGTAGATTTACTTTATCACATTTTCTTCTAACTTCTACTTGCCCCTGTTATAACAATCTTCATTCTTCTTTTGTACTTATATTTTCTCCTTTTAAAACTCAATATCTAGGTCCTCTCTTATAATTGTGCTTAAAATTCATCCTGCAGTAGTGTCAGAGCAGGGTTTCTCAAAGTCATTGTGGGGAACTATCGTGTACATTGTAAGATGATTAGCAACATCCCTAGCCTCGACCACCAGATGCCAGTAGCACACCCTCTCTTTCACAGTTTTTTTTTTTTTAATCAGAAATATCTGTACACATTGACAAATGTCCATCGGATGGTAAGAAGAATGTGGGGTGTAAAATTCCCATTTTTGAGACCCACTTGCTTAGAATGTATTAAAGACCTATAATTGAAAATACCTTGGCAAAATCTCCCAAAATTGTCTCTCAAAATAACAGTATATACAGTGTAACATACACAACATCCTAAGTTATACTAATGAAAAAAATCTAAGAAAAACTCTATATGATGATATTTAGATATTACAGTCACTATATTAACTATTAGGATAATGTGCCACTAATTCCCAATCGTCACTGCTTTCATGTAGTGCTTGCTCCATATTGTCTTAATGTTAATCCTTAACATACACAGCCTAACATATTTATTGATGTGAAAGTTTTTGTTTTATTTTCAACAACACGGTCTCAACCAGGGGTGATTTTCACTACCAGGGACAATTTGTCAATGTTTAGAGACAATTTTAGTTTTTACTGCTGTAGGTAGTGGAGTGTGCTATTCACATCCGGTAAGTTTAGGGCAGGAAAACCGGTAAACCTCCTATAATACGAGGCTAGAGCCCACAACAAAATTATCAGGTCCAAAAATGTCAACAGTATTGAAGGTGAGACAATTTCTAGGGAGATAGTACACCTTGATATTCTCATTTAATATGCTGGTAATGTAATCCAGCATTTTTCCGAAAATGAGAATAGCCTGGTGGCCTTAAATGTCATTGTTTTACTCTTATTTACATTGGACTAAAGAATGAGATCAAATGCAGCTGAATAATTTGGATATTTAAAGCAATAACATTTTTCACTAATGCACATAGGCTTAATGCCTGGGTGACAAAATAACCTGTATACCTATTTACCTATAGGTTTAACCTATATAACAAACCTGCACATATACCCCTGAACTGAAAATAAAAGTTAATAAATAATTACATTTGTTTAGAAATAAAATAAATTTAGAAATGGAAAATATTGTTGAAAATATTCTAAGAATTTTAAATTTATACATTAAAATAAAAATAATCTGAATATTATTACTAATAGAAAATCTTTGTCTTGATCTCAAATTCCAAGTAGAATATCTTTAGACTATCTCTAGCAATAGCTAACAGAATAAGATTTACAAACCTTGATAGATCATTTTTCATGCCTGTGTCATTTTAAAATAAACTGATGGCTGTTAAAACTTAATTTAGTTTAACTTAATTTAGTATCTTCCGGATCATACATATAGTTTTATAGACAGCCATGTTCAATGAAATTATAATATGTAATACAAGAAATATGCCAGATGTAAAGTAAGAATCTCTTTTAAATGCTCTGATATTCAAAAATCTTTATCAGATTTGCTAAACTAACGATTTTAAACAAAACCTTTTAGTTAAGAAAGCATTGGTCTCAATAGTAAATCTGCCAATATGAATTGCTGCATTTTATTTTTGAATTTTCTAAAGGACATCTGCCAGAGTAATTAGATATAAAGTCCTGCATGCAATCTAATAGTAGATGAAAAGTTTAAACTACCAATGATACAATATTGATGCACAGAGGAATGAATTGATTTTTTATGTTATTCTCAAATTGAAAGTCAATCTTTTTATAAAATAAATTAAATTTATAAATAAATCCAAATAGTGATATTTTAGCTCACTTTTGACAGTAGGTTTTCAGTTTCTGATGTTAACAATGGCACAATTATGATTTGTTGAATGACTTTAAAGTGATCAGATAAGGAAATAATTAGGGTTTGCAGTAGCTGGAGAAAGAAAAAGAAGAAATATTTTGATATTGCATACTCAATATGGCACATTCTACGTCATAGGCTTTAATATCAGTTGACTACTCTCTTTAGAAGGAGTACGGTTTGACCTAGACCAGTTTATTTATTTATTCATTTTTGTAATAATTTTTCCTCATTCTCTTTGACACATTGGTTAACCTAAAATTACTGCGCTGCTTAGGACATTGACTAAAAATCGTAGTCTTTCAGTTTGTGGCTGCTCACAGGATTTTTTTTTTTTTTGCTTTGGTTTACTAAATAATCTTTTATTGGAGTTAAAACAACAAAGCTAGTAAAGATATATAAATCAATGCCAAAAAAAAGGAGACAGGCCTACTTATATGCCATTATCTTCTGTTATTGCCATTGGATAGAAGACAGACATTATCATTTTTAATCAATTGTATACTTCATAAATATGATACAACAGATATTTTTACTTCCAAGATTATACATAGAGTTTTTATGATTCCTTTGTGAGTGTGAACTATATAGCTGTCCCTAAAATATAATTCAGAACAGAAAGGTTTTATTTTTAATTATATAATTTTCTTGCCCAAGTTATATGGATTCATAGGTTATAGAATGTATAACTTAATATACATTTTTTGCATTTTTAAAAATTTACTATATAATTTATTTGTGAAACCAAATTTGATATACAACTATGTAAACCATTAAATATGATTTGGATTAAAATAATCTTAACAGACAAATCCAAAAACACTGCATTTTATTATTTCTATTTCTAATGTTACCTCCAGGTTTAAACTCCCCTAAGTAATTGACTCTACCTATTATGTTTGTGTTTTGAAACATCACTCTATATTGTAACAAAACGAAAAATGACACAATTAGTTTCATATATGTACACAAAAATTTTCAGTTTTAAATAAGGAAATATAGTTTTGAAATTTAAAAAAGTAAATGTTATAATATTTTCTCAAATAATTTACTACTCATATTCCCATTGCTTAGTTTCATTAATTTTTACAATCACATTTTACATATCCAAGATATATTTCCAGCTTTATTTTCTGAATGAACTGCTAGGATCTTAGAGGAGTTTATTATTTTGCACGAGGTGCCACTGCTTGATACCTGATTGTGTGTATACCCCCTTTTTTTTTTATACTTTAAGTTTTAGGGTACATGTGCACAATGTGCAGGTTAGTTACATATGTATACATGTGCCATGCTGGTGTGCTGCACCCATTAACTCCTCATTTAGCATTAGGTATATCTCCTAATGCTATCCCTTCCCCCTCCCCTGACCCCATAACAGTCCCCAGAGTGTGATGTTCCCCTTCCTGTGTCCATGTGTTCTCATTGTTCAATTCCCACCTATGAGTGAGAACATCCGGTGTTTGGTTTTTTGTCCTTGTGATAGTTTACTGAGAATGATGATTTCCAATTTCATCCATGTCCCTACAAAGGACATGAACTCATCATTTTTTATGGCTGCATAGTATTCCATGGTGTATATGTGCCACATTTTCTTAATCCAGTCTATCACTGTTGGACATTTGGATTGGTTCCAAGTCTTTGCTGCCCAAGGTAATTTATAGATTCAATGCCATCCCCATCAAGCTACCAATGACTTTCTTCACAGAATTGGAAATAACTACTTTAAAGTTCGTATGGAACCAAAAAAGAGCCCGCATCGCCAAGTCAATCCTAAGCCAAAAGAACAGAGCTGGAGGCATCATGCTACCTGACTTCAAACTATACTACAAGGCTACAGTAACCAAAACAGCACGGTACTGGTACCAAAACAGAGATATAGATCAATGGAACAGAACAGAGCCCTCAGAAATAATGCCGCATATCTACAACTATCTCATCTTTGACAAACCTGAGAAAAATAAGCAACGGGGAAAGGATTCCCTATTTAATAAATGGTGCTGAGAAAACTGGCTAGCCATATGGAGAAAGCTGAAACTGGATCCCTTCCTTACACCTTATACAAAAATTAATCCAAGATGGATTAAAGACTTAAACGTTAGACCTAAAACCATAAAAACCCTAGAAGAAAACCGAGGCATTACCATTCAGGACATAGGCGTGGGCAAGGACTTCATGTCTAAAACACCAAAAGCAATGGCAACAAAAGCCAAAATTGACAAATGGGATCTAATTAAACTAAAGAGCTTCTGCACAGCAAAAGAAACTACCATCAGAGTGAACAGGCAACCTACAGAATGGGAGAAAATTTTTGCAACCTACTCATCTGACAAAGGGCTAATATCCAGAATCTACAATGAACTCAAACAAATTTACAAGAAAAAAACAACCCCATCAAAAAGTGGGCGAAGGACATGAACAGACACTTCTCAAAAGAAGACATTTATGCAGCCAAAAAACACATGAAAAAATGCTCACCATCACTGGCCATCAGAGAAATGCAAATCAAAACCACAATGAGATACCATCTCACACCAATTACAATGGCAATCATTAAAAAGTCAGGAAACAACAGGTGCTGGAGAGGATGTGGAGAAATAGGAACACTTTTACACTGTTGGTGGGACTGTAAACTAGTTCAACCATTGTGGAAGTCAGTGTGGCGATTCCTCAGGGATCTAGAACTAGAAATACCATTTGACCCAGCCATCCCATTACTGGGTATATACCCAAAGGATTATAAATCATGCTGCTATAAAGACACATGCACACGTATGTTTATTGCGGCACTATTCACAATACCCCATTCTTTAGACTTTTAAAATCAATACCCACTCTTCCCCATGAAAAAGAGAAAGTAAAAACAACTAAGAGTGGATTTCTATATCACGATCACTCATTTTCAATAGAACACTACCATAGGTCAAATGGATGAATGCATAAATAATGAATGGATTAATATCTTCTATATAATCATGTGCCACATAACAACGTTTACATCAATAAGAGACAGCATGTAAAACAATGGCTCATTAAGATTATAATAGGGTTGAAAAATTTCTATCACCATTATAGATTGATCACTCTATGAAGTTTGCACAGTAAGAAAATCACCTAACCACACACTTCTCAGAACATATCCTCATTGCTAAGTGACACAAGGCTATATTTTATTTAATGATCGTGTAAATATTTGTTGAGAAAAATCTGCACTCTAAGTACCAGGATAAAAGAGATTAATAATAAATTAATGATTAAATGCACCATGATCAATCTTATCATTGAGGTCTATATGCTACATTTGGATTACATCATAAAGGCAGAGGTTAATCATCGCAACTTACACGACAGGATACAGAGTGGATCAGCAGATAATTACATAATAGAATACAGTCTGTAACCTGCAAGATGCATTAGAATTAATTAGAATCAAACCATATGTGTGACTTTGGTTTAAATGTGCAAAACCTATTAATATAGATATAGCCAGGACATTTCTATTGTGTGTGTGTATATATATATGTGTGTGTGTGTATATATATATACACACACACATATATATAGTGTGTGTGTATATATATACACACACATATACATACATATATATATACACATATATATATGTGTATATTTTTTGTGTGTGTGATGGAGTTTCGCTCTTGCTGCCCAGGCTGGAGTGCAATGGCATGGTTTCAGCTCACTGCAACCTCCGCTTCCAAGGTTCAAGCAATTCTCCTGCCTCAGCCTCCCAAGTGGCTGGAATTACAGGGGCCAACCACCACACCAGGCATATCTTTGTATTTTTAGTAGAAACTGCTTTCACCATGTTGGCCAGGCTGGTCTCGAACTCCTGACCTCAAGTGATCTCCCCCCTCGGCCTCCCAAAGTGCTGGGATTACAGGTGTGAGTCACTGTACCCAGTTTGTCTTTATAAATCTTATAGAAATATTTAACTTTTAAAATCAACCACATACAATTAAGACTTTGATAAAAGTAAGAAGTAAAGCAATGGAAAAAGCAATTTTTAAAAACATATATGAATGATTGAAAGCCAGGAGTAAAATTAAGAATTGTATTAAAATATCAGTATTAAAATTAGCTATATAAATATTTAATTAATGCAGCTAAATTGTTAACAAACAAAATTTACAGAAGAAAAGTATGTTAACATTACTGAATCATCTTAAAATCTTATTAAAATTTAAAGTTCTTCTAAACTGAAATTATATCACAGAAAAAAATAATGTCACCTTAAAAAGTTTAGGATTAGAAATACATAGTTTTAAATATAGTCTTTATATATTAATTATATTTCATTAATGTCTTATTTCTTGAATAAACTTTTTTCATGATACTATTTAAGTGCCACATTCTACAATAATATGGAAAACAATTCTACAAAATGTGGCATACAGTAATTTATAGGTAGTATAGCACACCTTTTATCTCTTTATAGCAAAAACATAATGTGTAAATTAATATAACACTAAGGCCCATATTGTCATTTTTTGTCAAAGAGCTATCTCCTTGAAAACCATCATCCTCAGATGCATCTCTAACTTAAAAAGACCTTAGAAACTGTAACAATTGTAAATGCATTATAACTTAAAGAGATATTATCTTCACATTAGAGGCTAACAGGCTTATACCTACTGATAGCTGACAAGTATAATAAGAATCCTGGCAGGCAAATTGTTGCATAAAAATTATGTAATTTACTAACTGTAAAATAACCTTTAGAGTTTAGAATCAGTCAAATAAGTAGAACAGACAATTGTTATCAAAGCCATATAAATGTCTATTCAAATTATTTTTTGCTACCCTCATTTTATCTCCGAAGAGACATCTTGTTAAAAAATGAATAATAGACACATATAAATACCTAATTACAAGCAGAGTTAAGATTAAAATTCAGCCTCATTAGGGGTGGGATAGAAATCAGTACAGTAAAGAATATTTTGGTGCAGGTAGTTTGTTTCAAATGATTCAACCTTCAACATTACTTCACTTAAATTTTAGCAAACTTTCTGCTATAATTTAAGCATACAGACCTATGACACTAGACATATGTCCTGTGTAAGCCTGGGCTAGAGGAGCTCTATTAAATACTTACATAAACCCCAAAGATGTCCTAAGAAATAAAATTTGGAAAAACTTTGATGTGCTACAGCACGGATTTTCTCATACAGCAACAGAGCAGACACTTGAATGTAGTTATACTCCTGCTCTCCACCTCCCTGTCAAAACAATAAAAAACGCCACAGGCCTGTGGTTCTGGCCTCCAGGGAACTGGTGGCTTCTTTAACCCACACTGCTGCTGCTGAATCCCATTTAGGTTTAGGGTTTATTTTGTATATGCCTTTGTACAGGCTAAATGCTGGTCTAGTTGAAAATCAACATAAAACAACCTTAATAGCATCTCATTTTATTGTGACTTGACTTTTTGTGTTGTTTTGTGTTTTACTTTTGGAGACAGAGTCTTACTCTGTCACCAAGGCTGGAGTGCAGTGGCATGATTATGGCTCAACCTCCAGGCTCAAGTGACCCTCCCACTTCAGCCACCTGAGTAGCTGATACCACAGGAACATGCCACCACATAAGGCTAACTTAAAGAACATTTTTTTAGATGGGCTCTCACTATGTTGCCCAGGCTGATCTTGAGCTCTTTGCCCCAAGCAATCCTCCCACCTTGGCCTCCCAAAGTGCAGGGATTATAGGTGTGAGCCACTATGCCAGGCCTCTCTCATGACTTTAAACTTGAACATGCTTTTGTGCTGTGGCCGAGTTTAGGATCCCAACCAGCCTGTGATTACTGTGGTCACCACACAGATTCCCTCTTGTTCCATCTTTTAGATTCCATCTTCTCACTCTCATAACTGTGTGGATAGTAAAACAATTATCCATACAGGTATGATATTGGCAGAGAAAATCACAAAATGTTTTAAGGAGCAAACACTTTGGGGATGGTAATAATCTTTCTACCACTTTCATTGTCTTGTTTAAGTATCTCTACATTCTTCTTTAAAAATTAGGAATATATCTTTCTTGCTCTTTCGTTGTTGTTGAACACCAGAAGGGGATATTCCTTAATTCTCCATAGCTAAGGACAGTACAGCACAATATTCCATTCAGCAGGTGAAGTCAGTATGAATGAATGCATTTCAAACAGCAAATTGCTGGTTGTGTTGCAACTCCTAGTTATGATGTTTTGTGTACTTTGAAGGGCTCCCATTAATTAAGGTATTTCTTATAAGCATTTAGAAAGATTTTTTTTTCTTGGCATGCGACTTGAAAATTTGTCCTGATATTTTCCCTGTGACAATGTTTTGTGAATTGTAACTCAGCCACTTAAGTGGCTTCTCATAATAAAGCCACATGGTATCCATGTACACGTATTTAACAAATCAAAGAAGTGGTTCTCAACCTAATCTCTAGAGGAGGTCCTTCTTGTTCACTTTCAATAACTATGTTGAAGAATAGATTCTAAAAAGCTATCACTAAATTTTCGAATATGTTTTGAAATTTGTGTCCACAAAATCTATAAATCAATAAATGTATAGAATAGAGCATAATAATCCAATTAACGAATTTAAGATGCCATCTAAGCAGGAATGAATGCAATAAATAGGCCTTCTTACTTCAAAATCAACTGCAGAGGTAATGCATTGCCACTAGAATTGTGTGCTGTGTTGGTAATAAATTAACAAAAACTTTGGGGATAAGAAAAATCTGCAAATAAAATGGTGTGTCATTTGTGAAATATAATCACAAAAATGTTCAGATTTTTATAGTTAACAGAAAAATTATTGTTTTTATTATCTCCAGTGTTTAACAGACACTATTCATGTATACATACAACATTCTTATAATAACTCTTGTGTCCATGTAAATAGCAGTCTTGCCAAAAAGAATTGATTATCATGTAGTAGTTTGTAAGTGTTTTCATGCATAGGCTGCAACCTTTTAGAGTGCTATTCTAATAAATTATTAATATTAACTTGATGAATACAATTCTAAGACATTTCATTTGAGGATATGTTTATTAACTATTAGGTTGGTACAAAACGCATTGCGTTTTTTGCCATTACTTTCAATAAAAAATAGAACCAGCATTTAGAAATCTACTTTCAGAAACTTAATTAAAATGAGAATTTGTCCTCTTTTACATATAGGAAGCCTGCATAATAAGCATTCTGTTGCTAGTACATAAGCTTCCCATTTTCATCAGGAACCTATACACTTACATTTCTCTTTTACTAACTTCAATGCATGACTTCTATCTTCAAGGTGATTTCATGCTTCTAGCCACCATGTCTGTACTCCAGGACAGCAGCAGAAAGTGTAGAAAAATAAAAAAGACATACCTCCCTAATGAGTCACTAAGGAGCCATCTCAGAAGTTTCACACGGCTTATTTTAATACAGCTACATCCAGATGCAAGGAATGCTGGGAAATGTGGTATTGTGCACAGCTAAAGTTGGGATTATGTTAGTGAAAATGAGACCATGAACACTGGAAGGTTAAAAGCAATCTCTCATGACATATACAATACAGAAATTAAATTAAATCTTTAAGCAATGTGATAAACCTATGGAATGTTAACAGGCAAAAATAGCAACATTAAAAATTACAGTGAGGGAATAAGGTATGATTCGTTTGTAGATGGTTTGTGTGTCATTAATCTAGGCAAAAAGTGATAAACTCCTCTAACAGTGACCAAATGTATAAAAGAAATAATAATACACACTATGGCTAACAACATTCCATTTTGGCCTGTTTACTGTTGTTAAGTCTCTATGGTTAGCATCAGAAATGTACAGTTTTGACAGCCTATGACCTCAACATGTTCAGTTTGATAGTAGAAAGGACAACATAAAGACAAACCAATCAACAAATAAGAATAAAAACTGTTAAAAAAGGACAATATTATCATAAGAACATAAGGATGTGATAATGTATTTGATATATCGTTTATTTATTGTTTTATAGTTTGATAATACATATAAATTTACTGCTCCTTCAATGTTAGAATCAATAGAATCATAGCAGAAGTAATTAAGCAGATAAAGATCAAAACGTCACCTTTATTACTTACTGTTTGAAAAATAGTCTAAGGCTGGTTTTACAGGGTTGCTCCTATCCATCACCTGATGTGAACTTTCTTAGGAAGCTTCAGGACTACACCAAAGAACCAGAACCTGCTCTTTCACTCTGTTGCATTGTGTGGAGTGCAGGCCATCATGACTGCTCTCTACAAGAAAAAGAAAGGAAATAATTAAGAAACGCACAAAAGTTTGTGAATTGAGAATCGCAAAATAGGTATGAAATTGGTTAGCTTTCTAAATTCACCAATCTCATAACTAACACCTGTCCCCATGCAGTGCATGAGGAAAGCATGGACAGAGTCCATAATGATTATTCTAGGGAAAGCCTTCTGAGTAGAAAGAGGAGAGTTTTGCAAACAGTTTTGTATAGTTTACTCTTATTTATGCACTGATAATAAATAAGAGTTCCTAAAATTCTCTCCAGAACTCTAGGTAAATGAGATATTTCACTGCTCATGCTGTGTGACCTTCACGTCCCATCTGCCTAGACTGTAAATATGCTTTCTGAATTTTAAAAGAATTAGTATACTATGCTTTCATTAAGCAAAACAGTACCCTTATTATGCAGGATCAAGTAACACTCTAAAGATTCATGTTTATGAAAAAACACTGATGATTCTATTTTATTATGTGTCTTCTAAAGAGAAAAATACTTGTGCTCTGCAGCATAATTTTACAATGTGCTATTCTAAATACTTTCATTTAAACAAGATCATTATGAAAATGTTTTGCACACAGAAATATATTTTGAATACTTTTTTAAAAAGATCACAAAGTATATGGTCTCTGTATGTGTTCAATTATTTTAATGCTTTCACTATAACAGGAATTCTTAAAGAGGATATGTATTTGCATAATGCTGATAATCCTTTCTCATTTCTGTTTGTGCTTTGGCTGTTGTTATAACCACTGAAAGTAGTAATTATATGAGTGTATTATCCATGATTATCTTTAGATATATGTGCATTTTCTTTAATTAAACTATAAACTCTAAATGAAAAATAAAAAAGAAGTCACCTCTTGTCTCTTTATACAATATTAAAATTTTTTTCTTATATCCAGAGTTTCCCAAATGCCTGTTGCAAAATTTTACTTAGGGAGCAGAAAGTGGAGAATCAATATGGTAAAAAAAACTGTGTTACAGGGAAGGAGACACAGGGTAAGCATTTTCCTTATCTTCTCTCCTGTATCTACATGCTGCACAAGCATAAATGATAGCAGTCACATGAACGAGTACTTTTCAAGAACGTAGAATATTGTGATGGAAAAAAAACCGCTTTGAAACATCGAATAATATAAAAGCCAGTACTACTACAACTATTTTTTTACATCCATAGAAGGTAAACTATTTTTAGAGATAAAATTCCTTCTAACAGTGGTCCTGATCATTTAACCAATATTTTGATAAAAGAAGGGAAAAATGGACATTCAGTCCAAAGATGGGCACGTATTCCCATGCCCAGTCAGGCAAAACTTGTGGGTGTTCTTTAAAATAACAATTCATTCAACAAATAATTTTTAAATGGCTACTGAATACCTGGAAAGGTTCTAGACACAGGGGCTATACTAATAAACAAGAAGGAACTAATTGACAAGAATGTGCTCACTGACAATGAAACATCTCCTCATGGAGCTTGAGTTCTATTTGAAAAGACAGAGAACAAAAAAATATTATTGCACAGAGTGTTAGTTATGTGTGAATTAAAAGACTGGTCAGTACTTGAAGGAGAAGGAGTGACAACAAATCTCACTTCCAGTTCTATTTACCTGAACAGATTAATTCTATTTTGTTTCAATGCAACAGTAGTCCTACGGTTAACAAGATCCACTACACAAAGCAAACAACTTATAAAATGCATTTTTTCCTTATACTGCAAATCAATTTTAAGTGGATCTACAAATATACAATAAATAATATAAATTAGGGATCGTTTGTTTCTAAGGTAATAAGTAGATTTGTTAATTTCACATAAATAATTTCAGAAGGAGAGCAAATGTAACTATGTGTTTTAGACAGTGGAGATGCCATTTTATTGTAAGACTATTTATAATCAAAGGTCAAAGTAATGAGCTTTCTATGTCAATGATCGTCCTTCTCTATTTCACCCAGTTCCAGACAAACCCAAGTCTTCCAAGTCTCTTCATATATCTGATCCAATAAAATCTACAATGAGTTCAGTTAGCATACACACACACACACACACCACACACACACACAAGCACACAAACACACACACATGACTGCATTGAAATACTTGCTCTAGGGAAGGAACATAGTGTATATGCAACTTGTGTACTTTCTAAGTATGGGAAGACTAATCCTTTAACAACTGCATTTACTTTCTTTCACTTCTATCGTTGCTATCTACTCCTCAGAAATCTACTTAAACAACCAATAAATATATATGATGTTGTTATGAGAGTTTTGGAAATAATTCCTAAAAATTTGCATGGCTGCCTCTTTATATTTGGCAGCTTCTATCACCCATGGGAACAACCCCTACAGAATGATCAGAATATAAAGCATGTGAGCCCTGGGTTTCTCAGGCACTGGAAGGACCTGTCAGAATCCTCTCAGGTGGGTCAAAATGGCCGGGCTTTATACCTCATCTCCATTCATGTTTGCATGTCCAGTGCTCCAGGATGACCTAACATTGAGCCAGACAATGGTTACAGCTGAGGCAAACTTTGAAGGAGCTGAGAGCTGAAGGCTGCTTTGCAATATTGCTCCTAGCAGCCAAGGGGGAAAGAAATCTTTTCTTGAAGAGCGATCTGTGTCCATCGCAAAATGTTTTTTTCTTAGCTCTTGTAAAATCGAAATTGTTTGCTTTTGAATTTTTTAAAATGATTCCTTTAAGATTCTTAATACCAAGATATCACAAGGTCAAGGAATTTTATAAAGAAGTATTTCTATTTATGTAATTTCCTAAATTTATCTATACATAAATCAGCACTAAAACATGCCTTTGATACTAACAACTTGATTGGTTTGTGAACCAAATCTGTCATGCAAATACATACGGCTGTTTTTAGATAAATTCTAAAGGTATTACCAAATCATTTAATTTTATTGTGTATCTCAATATTCTGGTTGATGTATAAGTTTAAATAGAACAAACTATTTGACATTGAAATGTTCTTTATCAAAGGAGAAGGAATACAATTTTAAAGCCACAACGAGTGACACATAGTTCTGAATGATTTATTGGCTGTCTGCCATTCTGAAATGGCTGCCAGTCAATGTTACATGTGACATCTTTCAGATAGTGTGAACTCTTTTATGCAAGTACCTTTCACTATAAAATTACAGCTGAAGATCATGACGAGAAAAGTGTGGTGTTTATCTTAATGGGCTGAAAGACCTATTTCAACAGTTACAATAATTCAGAAAAATAGTCTCAAGTCTAGTATTTCAATAATGTTATTTTCATAGATTTTAGTCTCTAAAGACAATGCTTCAGTTTTGTAGAAAATGACTTTTCTAATCATCCTGGATTTCAAAATTCTTTCCATTACTTAATATTTAAATCACTGGCAGAACTTGGCATGAGGACTAGAGAGCTGTCACCAAGCAGCCAGTCATTTTTCTTGGCTTCCCATATGCCATGCCCAGCAATAGAGCATTTCTTAGGTGCTGAGGAACAGCAGCAGTGCTAAACACAGAGATGACATTAACAGGAATGAGAGGGTCCAAGCTGTTTTCCTAGACTAATTCTCATTCAGCCTGAATCAAAGCATTTTCCTATCATTATTATAGATATTTCGCTTGTGGTATTATCTATCTTTTGGCAATGTTGATTTTTTTCTGATTATCCAAATAAGTAATGTTAATGGAAAAAATCAGATATTAGGGGAAAAAAAACTCTAGAAATAAATGTTAGCCCAAGACAGTAACAATTCAATTAATTTATATGATACCTTAGGGATTGTGTCAATTATTTTTTAAATGAAATTCTAAAAATTCAACACCTGTGTTTTCTCCTATGATTACATATTCAACTAGGGCACAATTGCAAATGGTTGTATTTGGTTGAATTTTTAGATTGTTTATAAGTTTTACTCTTGCAGACAATAATAATGGAGTTTCTTTGAAAATAAATTTAGTTCTTCTATAACCAAGGCACAAATATTCAATTCAATAAAATTAGCAAAAATATTAAATGAAAAGTATATTATATATAAAATGCATAAATAAAATAAAATATCCTGCACTGATCATTTTATGTCTATGGTTACCCTATTGATTCTGTGCACATTTGCATATGGGTATATATGCAATTTTATAAAATGAAGTATTCATAGTGTACATAAATTTAGTAATTATTTTACCCCTTAAAAGTATATGCAATGAGTGTCATTTACATATAAATTCTGTTAACGTGGAAGAAGAATGTTAGTCAAAAAAACTACGAATTTAACAATTTTCTGGTAAATTCAAAGGGCTTTCCAAAAATGTCTTTTAAAATTTAATTTCATTTATTTTCTCATAGCAGAATATGAGAATGAATCTTTTTTGCTGCAAATTGGCTAGCAATAAATTTTTATTTTTATTATTTTAATTCTGTGCATTTGGGGAATGGAGTCTCATTCAGTATAAATATTACAATACTAATGAGATTGACTCCCTCCTTCTTATTAACAGTGTGCATTTTTACCCTCATTGATTCAGTGCATGGTGTAGTGCTATAATTAAAAATGAACATTTCTTTTTTTTTTAATTTAATTTTATTATTATTATACTTCAAGTTTTAGGGTACATGTGCACAATGTGCAGGTTAGTTACATATGTATACATGTGCCATGCTGGTGTGCTGCACCCATTAACTCCTCATTTAGCATTAGATATATCTCCTAATGCTATCCCTCCCCCCTCCCCCCACCCCACAACAGTCCCCAGTGTGTGGTGTTCCACTTCCTGTGTCCATGTGTTCTCATTGTTCAATTCCCACCTATGAGTGAGAACATGCGGTCGTAGGTTTTTTGTCCTTGCAATAGTTTACTGAGAATGATGATTTCCAATTTCATCCATGTCCCTACAAAGGACATGAACTCATCATTTTTTATGGCTGCATAGTATTCCATGGTGTATATGTGCCACATTTTCTGAATCCAGTCTATCATTGTTGGACATATGGGTTGGTTCCAAGTCTTTGCTATTGTGAATAGTGCCGCAATAAACATAAGTGTGCATGTGTCTTTATAGCATCACAATTTATAGTCCTTTGGGTATATACCCAGTAATGGGATGGCTGGGTCAAATGGTATTTCTAGTTCTAGATCCCTGAGGAATCGCCACACTGACTTCCACAATGGTCGAACTAGTTTACAGTCCCACCAACAGTGTAAAAGTGTTCCTATTTCTCCACATCCTCTCCAGCACCTGTTGTTTCCTGACTTTTTAATGATTGCCATTCTAACTGGTGTGAGATGGTATCTCATTGTGGTTTTTGATTTGTCCTCTCTCACCACTCCTATTCAACATAGTGTTGGAAGTTCTGGCCAGGGCAATTAGGCAGGAGAAGGAAAGAAAGGGTATTCAATCAGGAAAAGAGGAAGTCAAATTGTCCCTGTTTGCAGACGACATGATTGTATATCTAGAAAACCCCACTGTCTCAGCCCAAAATCTCCTTAAACTGATAAGCAACTTCAGCAAAGTCTCAGGATACAAAATCAATGTACAAAAATCACAAGCATTCTTATACACCAATAACAGACAAACAGAAAGCCAAATCATGAGTGAACTCACATTCACGATTGCTTCAAAGAGAATAAAATACCTAGGAATCCAACTTAAAAGGGATGGGAAGGACCTCTTCAAGAAGAACTACAAACCACTGCTCAATGAAATAAAAGAGGATACAAAGAAATAGAAGAACATTCCATGCTCATGGGTAGGAAGAATCAATATCGTGAAAATGGCCATACTGCCCAAGGTAATTTATAGATTCAATGCCATCCCCATCAAGCTACCAATGACTTTCTTCACAGAATTGGAAATAACTACTTTAAAGTTCATATGGAACCAAAAAAGAGCCCGCATCGCCAAGTCAATCCTAAGCCAAAAGAACAGAGCTGGAGGCATCATGCTACCTGACTTCAAACTATACTACAAGGCTACAGTAACCAAGACAGCATGGTACTGGTACCAAAACAGAGATATAGATCAATGGAACAGAACAGAGCCCTCAGAAATAACGCCACATATCTACAACTATCTCATCTTTGACAAACCTGAGAAAAATAAGCAACGGGGAAAGGATTCCCTATTTAATAAATGGTGCTGGGAAAACTGGCTAGCCATATGGAGAAAGCTGAAACTGGATCCCTTCCTTACACCTTATACAAAAATTAATCCAAGATGGATTAAAGACTTAAACGTTAGACCTAAAACCATAAAAACCCTAGAAGAAAACCGAGGCATTACCATTCAGGACATAGGCGTGGGCAAGGACTTCATGTCTAAAACACCAAAAGCAATGGCAACAAAAGCCAAAATTGACAAATGGGATCTAATTAAACTAAAGAGCTTCTGCACAGCAAAAGAAACTACCATCAGAGTGAACAGGCAGCCTACAAAATGGGAGAAAATTTTCGCAATCTACTCATCTGACAAAGGGCTAATATCCAGAATCTACAATGAACTCAAACAAATTTACAAGAAAAAAACAAACAACCCCATCAAAAAGTGGGCAAAGGACATGAACAGACACTTCTCAAAAGAAGATATTTATGCAGCCAAAAAACACATGAAGAAATGCTCACCATCACTGGCCATCAGAGAAAAATGAACATTTCAAAGACAGATTATGTGCTTCCAAATGCCAAATCATCACTAAATAGCTCTGTGGCATAGAGGAAATTTCACAACCTTTTAGTGCCCCAATTTTGTGGAAGAATGGTTAGGAAGCTATTGCAATAACAAAAGAAAATTTGAATAGCTGTATCCAACATGAAAAGATTGCTAGTAGAATTAAATGAGTTACTATAGGTAAAACAATCAGGGAAGTAATTAAAGAGAATCTGCACTAACATTGTTTTATTAATTTAAAATATCTGTACACAATCCTTTGATTCATTTGGAATTAGTTTTAGTGTATTTCAGAAAATAAGGTTTATTTTTAATTTTCTCCCAAAACAATTCTTCAAGACAACTTTTCGAACAGTAAATTCCTTCTTTGTTTATAACATGTATTTTAATAAAGTGACTTATCTTCATGATTTCTAGGACATCTGTTCTATCTAATTTATTGTTTAGCATTCGTCTGAGTATTTTCTGGGCAGCAATTAACCCCTCTGTACCTCTGAGTGCCCACATTTCCTTGATCCATTTCACCTTGCTGATCAATCCTTCTTTACTCATAGTCTAAATTTTTTTTTAGAAATTCTGAGAGTGCCCCAAACCTTGGTCTTGGGTCTTCCTTCAATCTTATTTGTCTTTCCACCTGATCTTAATTATTTACATCACATTATACCCTATCTTTATGGTGACAAATCTCAAAATTCTCTCTCTGACCTAAACTTATCATTAAAGATTTGGTTGCAACTTATTAAGAAGTCAGGTTCAATGTAATACATGCATTGTTGATTTAATATGCTCATCAAAATATTTAAAATTTTATTTGAATGCAAAAAAATAAAGCTTTTAATTTTATCTCCTATTTAATAATTTTGACAAAAACATTATACCAATCATCACTAATTATTGCTGGCTTTTAAAACATTATCTGATTAAATATTTTTGACTTTGAAAAATGGTAACAAATGCTTCTCTCTTTCTTGTCCCCTTGAACCATACTTGATATTGCTTTTTCCAAATCCGGGCCACAAGTTCAGAATATAACCTGTTAAAATATCTTCTATGTATAAACTATCTTTAAATTTTCTTGAGAGAATACTGAGTAACCAAAAGCATTGCTCCTTCACCCTACAAAAGAGAGAAAAATTTAAAAATCCCATTAATTTGTTATTTTAAATGGTAATTAAAGCTATTGTGAGGGCTCTTTTATCGGCCAAACTTGTGAACAAAAAACAGCTCAAATTTATGTGTAAATAAAATATATTGAGATGAAGCCTTTCATTCAATGTGTGATTTTCAGTTCATAAAAACACACTGATGTTCAAGAACAAAGACTGGTACAATAACTATCTACAAAATGCTTTTGTTACTAGATTTTAATTCCTTCATCAAACAGACACAGTCAAAGTTGATAGTGTCACTAGATCTAGAGGTCTATCAATATCCTTCCCACCATTTAATATGTTCTTAATCTCAGGGAAATTCTAAATCATATTCTTCTAAATTGTACAGTTGACTCCTGAACAACACAAGGTTTAGGGGCATCAAACCTCCCTAACCCCTCCCCACCACCCCAGCACAGTCAAAAATTCACATATAACTTTGGACTCCCCAAAACTAAACTAAGAGCCTACTGTTGACTGGACAATCCTTAACACATATTTCGTATGCTGTATCTATGTTACACTGTAGTTTTACAATGAAGCTAGTTACAGAAAAGAAAGTGTTATTAAGAAAATTATAGGGAAGAAAAAATACGTTTACAGTACTACAGTATATTTATTTCTCTCATAAGTTTACAATCCTGTGTTTACAAGATGGATCCTTCTTCTGAAATGGCGGCACACACAGCTGCAGACCTCAACCTAGGGTACCTATCAAGCAATTCATTTTTTTCCTGTAATGTCAGGACCCTTCTCTGTTTCCTGGAAGAACTTTCAGCATCACTAGCAGCACTTTCTATAGGTCTGAAGGTGTTATTCAAGGTTTATGGTATTGCACTAGACATCATGAATAATACAGGAGAAACATGAGAGATCACTTTTTACTGTGTTAATTTACTGGAGAGACAAGCTACTCACAAGAAGATGATTAGCATTATGTGGCATTTTAAGTGAATACTCACAACACTTGAGTTCACTGCAAGAACAACAGGTGGAGGCTAGGAAATTATCCCAGTAGTACAGTATGTACTACAGTTAATTTTGTGCAGTTATGATTTACTTTTGTATATTTTTGTTTTACTTTTCTCTAAACTTCAATTGGCTGCATGTATGCTCTGTGTGTGCCTACATCTTGATAAATTTTAACTTTTTATAATAGATGCATATATATTTCATTGTATTAAATGATCACTAGTATCTACATATAATTTATGCATTCATGACTTATCATTTCCTTAGTTTTTTAATATTTCTCATGTAGATGGGTCACCTGTTATCTTTTTCAATTTTTCATAAATCTCCAAAAATTTTCTAATATATTTATAGGAAAAAATCTACATATGAGCAGACCTGCACAGTTCAAACCTGTGTTGTTGAGGAGTCAACTATATATTATAATTTAAGAGAGGATTCAACTCTTTCATTCTACTGGCAATGGGTTAACATAAACTTTAGTCAGAACTGCTGAGCTTTTCTGGCACAATGAGGACAAATTGACCAATGTATTTAACCGATAGCTGGGGGAAAATTTTGCTAAAATTGGTAAGTATATCTTTATATAACTATATCCTTACAACTTGTCTCAACCTTCGTCACATTAATCCTAGCAAAACTGTAAAACGTCTCAGTAAAAATCTAAATGAATTTTTCATAACAAGTGCTGGCAATAGATTTTAAATATGTTCTGATCACTATTTGTCTCTTGTTGGCATGGAGAAAATCCTTTTTTTTTTTTTTTCAGCCTGGGGAATCCCAAACTATATCTCTAGTAACAAGGAAACCATTTTACTGGAATTTTCATTAACTAACATGGAAAAGTTTTGTCAATTAATCAGACTTCACTGTCCATATCACTTTCAACCTTTTGGGAAGGTAGAAAGATGGAATTCTGAAACTAAAGTTGGTAAAGTTCACAGAGATCGTCCAACTTGCATGGTCTAAGGTATTTCTTCTTTCTGTGGTTCATGAGTTAGTAACAGCTAAACCAAGTGTCTAGGAATATTAGCTCTGATTCTAGAAATCTACACTTATTTAACTAAATGCTGTAAGGACTCAGGAAATCCATTCTTTCAACAAAAGTTACTGAAGACTTTCCCCATTAGTATCCTAAACAATGTCTGCAAAATTGGTTTTCATACCTGGATACCTTGTCTTCTAAGAGACACGGCAGAGAAAGATCATAGGAAAAAAGTCAATATCAGGCACAGCTAACAACTAGCAAACCCACAGTCTTTAAAAGACTGATCCTTTGATTCCTATCTCTCAAGTAAAGAGGTTTAGGTCATCTTCATATTACAGGAAAGTATCCCTACCAAAAACTTCTAACTAATGACTCTTAGGATTCTTCCAAAAGCAAATAGTCTTTGGGAGAAGACAGCTTCCATCAAATGCCTTTGGATCAAGTGAATCACTATATGAGATATCGGTATCTGCAAACCAAGACCCACATAAAAAGATCCATTGTTTGTCATATTTAATCTGTATATCTTGAGTTTTCATTTTCCTAGTTAACTTTTTTTATCTTTTTATGCTTAAGGTTACATTTAATTACTTTACCTATAAAGCTACTATTCCTAATTCCTCTATGCCGTCCTTAGTCACTCTCTAGAAGAGTCCGGAAGGTGGCCGTAATTTGTTCACAATTTGGCTAAACATGCAGTTGAATCAGTGCTAAGCTGCACACATTTTCCTTAGGATGCCAATTAGAGTTGTTTTTTTTTTAACATCGATTCCTAAATATGAAACATCTGGGTTTATCAATAATTGGACTCACTATTTATTGTTATTTTATCTGACAAACAGCAGAATATTAGATAAATAGAAATCTTAAATCCTAACATGCTGCACCCAGGAAAGAAAGCTTATGCCTACAGCAGAACAGCACTTAGGGATCTTTAATAGAATGCAACTTCTGTCACTAAACCTTTAGAAAGAAATGTCTTAAAAAGAAGAGAACAAATGGCACATACTTAACTCATTTCTCACATTTACATATCATAAAAAATTCTTATTACATATTCAAGCTCCCATCACATCTACCTCTTCCTCTATGTGATAAGGTCTTCATTTTATATCCCCAAAAGTGATTAACAGCAGAATGGAGCTGAAAGCAATCAATAAACTCAATCAACCTTAATGACTGCTACTGGATTTGTGGTACCAGAACCTATTGATTATTACAGCAATCTTGACATAAACTAACATATTGATGTGGTAGTCAGAATAATGGCTCTTCAGAGATGATGGGGTCCTAATCCAGATAATTTATAAATTTGTTAGCTTACCTGGCAGGACAGAGTTTGCAAATGCAATTAGAGTTAAGGATTTTGAAATGGAGAGACTATCATAGATTTTTAGATGGCCAAATGCAATCATAAGATTCTTTACATGTAGAAGAGGGAGATATAAAAGGAGAATGTGAAGACTTGCTCCTTCATTTGTAGCTTTGAAGGTGAAGGAACGGAACTGTTATGAACTGAATATTTGTGTCTCCCTAAAATTAATCTATTGAAGATGATTGGCATTGTTCAAATATTAATAGATTATTTTCAATAATCTATTAATTGGCAGTGTGATAGTATCTGGAGATGGAGCTTTTGGGAGGAACCTAGGTTGAGATAATGTCGTAAGTGTGGTGTTCTCATGATAATGTTAGTGTTCTTATAAGAAAAGGTGGAGATACTAGACCACCTCCCACCCAACCACCCTTCTCTTTCTCTCTCCATAAACATGTATCCAGGAAAGACCATGTGAACACAGAGAGAAGGAGGCCATCTACTAACCAGAGAGGGAGTGGGCCCTCACCATGAACCAAATATACCAGCACCTTAATCTTGGACTTCCCAACTTTCAGAACTCTGAGAAATAAATGTCTGTTGTTTAAGTCACCCGGTCTATGGTATTTTCTTACAGTATTCCAAGCTGCCCAAGACAGGGAACATGCATCAAAGAATGCAGCTGGATTCTAAAGCCTGGGAAAGGCCGGGTCATGGATTATTCCACAGAGCCTATAGAAGGAATGCAGTCTTCCAGTGCTTTGATTTTAAATCAGTAAGACCTGTGCTGAACTTCTAACCTGGAATACTACTAGACAATAAATTTATGTTGTTTTAAACTACTAAGTGTATTGTAATTTTTATAACAGCCACAGGAAAATAATATATTTGGCAAATCAGTGCATGTTTCATGATGGTCAATGATATGCCCCAGGGTCCATCTTAGCCATGATTTCTATCCCTTCAAAAACCAAAACAAAATAAAAAAGTAAAACAAAAAGACCAATTTTACTATATAACTTGATTTTTAAAAATATTTTATATTTACTTAATCCAGTATATCCAAAATATTGTCATCTCAGCATAAAACAATATTAAAATTATTCAGTTTTACATTTTTTAAACTAAATCTAGTTTGTATTTTACATATAGCATAAATCAATTCAAATTCACCATATTTCAAGTGTTCAATATCTACATGTCACGAGTAATGACTGTAGTGCACAGAATTGATCCAGATTTCCAAGTGTATTGGTATAAAACTAACCATATTTTTATCTTATTAAAACAAAACAAAACTCCTCCATAACTATGTCTATGTTCCTTCTGCTTTTATTAACATTGAACATATTCTTGTTTTTAATCTAATTTTGTCTGTCTTTAGGTCTATTTTTTGGTGGTGTTATCTCTTGTATGCTTGGCATCAACTTTTTTTTCAATTTCTTAGACTATCTAAACTATTATGCTCTAAGTTTAGCTCAATTTCAATCAGCTACTCACTTGAAAGACTCATTTAACTCTCTCAAGCCATTCTCCACAAACATGAAAAATCTTCCTCTCACTGTTCCCTGCTGAAACACTGCAAAAGTATGTCAAAATGGTGTACTTTCTTAGCACAGGGTTTCGATAAACTTAGTTTTGCTTTAATAACAAATTATCTGAATATATTTCAGGGAGGTCCACTGGCAAAAGCATAAAATACTGTTAGTTCAGGTCATCTTTTGTAAAGTTATGATTGTGCCATAGTATCGATTCTTGTCAAAATTTATGACTTCAAAATCAACTTAATATGCATCAACATAGATATTTTTTAGTAATTCTAGACTCCAGGTGCTCATTTAAATAATATGGGTACATAAGACTGAACAAAACCAGTTGCTATTGAATGTACATTTTAGAGAACTACTTCATACACAGCTGTGTTTTGTTAAATAAGGAACTTCATGACACAATCAATATCATGGCAGCATACAACTGTTTGGTTAGTATGTCTCTTTAAACAAGCACATATGCTCATTCATGGAGTGTATATTTGTATCTGTGTATGGTCTGTGTGGTGAAGCAGCAAGCAATAATTGGATGTCTTAATTATCTAACAGGAAAAAACACCTAAATAATCAAAAGAAATTTTGATTTATTTATTAGTTCGACTGAGTTTTTCTCTTGAATGTAACACAGATGGTCCCAGATTTACAATGGTACAACTTTACAGCTTTATCATGGTACAAAAGTGATAAACATTCAGTAGAAACAATACTTTTATTACCCATATACCCATTCCATTTTTCACATTCAGTGTTTAATAATGTACATGTGATATTCAACACTTCATTTAAAAATAGGCTTTATGTTAGATATTTTTTTTTTGGACTGGCTAATGTAAGTGTTCTGAGCACATTTCTTAAGTGTATTTTTTTTTAACACTTTAAGTTCTAGGGCACATGTGCACAACTTGCAGGTTTGTTACATATGTATACATGTGCCATGTTGGTTTGCTGCAACCATTAACTCATTATCTACATTAGGTATTTCTCCTAATGCTATCCCTACCCCATCCCCCCACCCCACAATAGGCCCCAGCATGTGATGTTACCCACTCTGTGTCCAAGTGTTCTCATTGTTCAGTTCCCACCTATGAGTGAGAACACACGGTGTTTGGGTCTCTGTCCTTGCGAAGGTTTGCTCAGAATGATGGTTTCCAGCTTCATCCATGTCACTACAAAGGACATGAACTCATCATTTTTTATGCCAGCATAGTATTCCATGGTGTATATATGCCACATTTTCTTAATCCAGTCTATCATTGATGGACATTTGGGTTGGTTCCAAGTCTTTGCTATTGTGAATAGTGCCACAATAAACATACATGTGCATGTGTCTTTATAGCAGCATGATTTATAATGCTTTGGGTATATACCCAGTAATGGGATCACTGGGTCTAATGGTATTTCTAGTTCTAGATACTTGAGAAATTGCCACACTGACTCCCACAATGGTTGAACTAGTTTACACTCCCACAAACAGTGTAAAAGCATTCCTATTTCTCCACATCCTCTCCAGCACCTGTTGTTTCCCGACTTTTTAATGATCGCCATTCTAACTGGTGTGAGATGCTATCTCATTGTGGTTTTGATTTGCATTTCTCTGATGACCAGTGATGATGAACATTTTTTCATGTGTCTGTTGGCTGCATAAATGTCTTCTTTTGAAAAGTGTCTGTTCATATCCTTTGTCCACTTTTTGATGGGTTTGTTTGATTTTTTCTTGTAAATTTGTTTAAGTTCTTTGTAGACTCTGGATATTAGCTCTTTGTCAAATGGGTAGATCGCAAAAATTTTCTCCCATTCTGTAGGTTGCCTGTTCACTCTGATGGTAGTTTCTTTTGCTGTGCAGAAGCTCTTTAGTTTAATTAGACCCCATTTGTCTATTTTGGCTTTTGTTGCCATTGCTTTTGATGTTTTAGTCATGAAGTCCTTGCCCATGCCTATGTCCTGGATGGTATTGCCTAGGTTTTCTTCTAGGGTTTTTATGGTTTTAGGTCTAACATTTAAGTCTTTAATCCATCTTGAATTAATTTTTCTATAAGGTGAAGGAAGGGATCCAGTTTCAGCTTTCTACATATGGCTAGCCAGTACCATTTATTAAATAGGGAATCCTTTTCCCATTTCTTGTTTTTGTCAGGTTTGTCAAACATCAGATGGTTGTAGATGTTTAGTGTTATTTCTGAGGCCTCTGTTCCATTCCATTGGTCTATATCTCTGTTCTGGTACCAGTAAAATGCTGTTTTTGTTACTGTAGCCTTGTAGTATAGTTTGAAGTCAGGTTGCATGATGCCTCCAGCTTTGTTCTTTTTGCTTAGGATTGTCTTGGCAATATGGGCTCTTTTTTTGATTCCATATGAACTTTAAAGTAGTTTTTTCCAATTCTGTGAAGAAAGTCATTGGTAGCTTGATGGGGATGGCATTGAATCTATAAATTACCTTGGGCAGTATGGCCATTTTCACGATATTGATTCTTCCTACCCATGAGCATGGAATGTTCTTCCATTTGTTTGTGTCCTCTTTTATTTCGTTGAGCAGTGGTTTGTAGTTTTCCTTAAAGAGGTCCTTCACATCCCTTGTAAGTTGGATTCCTAGGTATTTTATTCTCTTTGTAGCAATTGTGAATGGGAGTTCACTCATGATTTGGCTCTCTGATTGTCTGTTATTGGTGTATACAAATGCGTGTGATTTTTGCACATTGATTTTGTAGCCTGAGACTTTGCTGAAGTTGCTCATCAGCTTAAGGAGATTTTGGGCTGAGATGATGGGGTTTTCTAAATATACAATCATATCATCTACAAACAGGGACAATTTGACTTCCTCTTTTCCTACTAGAATACCCTTTATTTCTTTCTCTTGCCTGACTGCCCTGGCCAGAACTTCCAACACTATGTTGAATACGAGTGGTGAGAGAGGGCATCGCTGTCTTGTGCTAGTTTTCAAAGGGAAAGCTTCCAGTTTTTGCCCATTCAGTATGATACTGGCTGTGGGTTTGTCATATATAGCTCTTATTATTTTGAGATATGTTCCATCAATACCTAGTTTATTGAGAGTTTTTAGCATGAAGGGCTATTGAATTTTGTCAAAGACCTTTTCTGCATCTATTGAGATAATCATGTGGTTTTTGGCTTTGGTTCTCTTTATGTGATGGATTACATTTATTGACTTGCGTATGTCGAACCAGTCTTGCATCCCATGGATGAAGCCAACTTGATCTTGGTGGATAAGCTTTTTGATATGCTGCTGGACTCGGTTTGCCACTATTTTTGTTAAATGTACTAAATGCATTTTTTACCTAAAATATTTTCAACTTATGAGTATATCCAGATCCATCATAACACATCTTGGCCTGTGGTTATCAGGATGTAACTCATTATAAGTCGAGGTAGATTTGTATTATATCCCATGTACACACACACACGCACGCACACACACACGCACGCACACACACACACACACACAGACTTAATCTGTTTACAGAAATAAAAGGAATAAAATACCGTTTCTATTATACACCAAAACTAGCCATCTTGACAGATACTTCACTCTGAAAAATAACATTTTATAGCTACTTTACAGATTAGTATAAGAATTTGGTGTTTCTGTTTCAGAGATTCGATTTCACATTTCAATAAGTAGGCCACTCCCTCTGCTAAGCCTGGGAATGTAATTCTTTTGAAAAATTATCTGTGCTGTAAAATTACATGTCATATTGGGCAAAGGACAATCGCAAACAGTAGTCACACATAAAATCAAGCAACACAGACATCCTTTTCACATACAGTGAAGACCCTTGTCAATTTTGAGATTACACAGGAAAATAGAATGGGGGACAAGTGTCTCTGACACACAGAAAATCCCTTGAAGAACTCAGCTGACACAATCAAAACATACACAAAACTGAAAGAAACAAGGTGAGTGCTTTTTATATTAGTTCAGCTGTCAAGAAAGTGTAAAATAAACCTAACATTTTTTTACTAAGTGAGGATTTTCTTTCTTGAAACACCATTATTTATATTTATCCAGTTTGCAACTTCATCAGCTGAATCTCAGGATGTGTTCCATGACACTGAAGGACAATTAAATCATATCCATGACAATATATGAGAAGCTGACAGGAGAACATGGTGGCATTTGAATTAATGTCTATCATTAGATAGAATTTCTGATCACATAATTTAAGTTGTAGTTTTCCATACAATTTAATCAAGATAAGCACTTACTAGGTTAGTGATATAGTTTGGCTCTGTGTCCCCACACAAATCTCATGTTGAATCGTAATCCCCACGTGTCAGGGGAGGGGTCTGGTAGGAGGTGATTTGATCATGGGGGTGGATTTCCCATACTGTTCTCGTGACAGTCAGTGAGTTCTCACAAGATCTGATGGTTTAAAAGTGTGTGGAACTTCCCCCTGGCTCTTCTCTCTACTGACACCATGTGAAGAAGGCGCCTGCTCCCCCTTTACCTTCTGCCATGATTGTTAGTTTCCTGAGGCCTCCCAGTCATGCTTCCTGTTAAGCTTGCAGAACTGTGAGTCAATTAAACCTCTTTTCCTCATAAATTACCCAGTAGTTCTTTATAGCAGTTTGAGAAGAGATAAATACAGAAAATTGGTACCAGAGAAGTGGGGCATTGCTATAAAAATACCTGAAAATATGGAAGTAACTTTGGAACTGGGTAACAGGCAGAGGTAGGAAACAGTTTGGAGGACTCAGAAGAAGACAGGGAGATGTGGGAAAGTTTAAATCTTCCTAGAGACCTGTTGAATGGTTGTGAACAAAATGCTGATAATGATTTGGATAACGAAGTCCAGGCTGAGGGGGTCTCAGATGGAGATGAGGAACTCACTGAGAACTGAAGAAAAAGTTACTCTTGCTATGCTTTAGCAAAGAGACTGATAGCATTTTGACCCGGCCCTAGAGATCTGTGTAATGTTGAACTTGAGAGAGATGATTTAGGGTATCTGGTGAAATAAATTTCTAAGCAACAGACCTTCCAACATGTGGCCTGGCTGCTTCTAAAAGTTTATGCTCATGTCCATGAAGAAAGAGATGGCTTGAAACTAAAACATATATTTAAAAGGAAAGCAGAGCATAAAAGTTTGGAAAATTTGCAGCCTAACCATATAGTAAAAAAGAAAAACCCACGCTCTTGGGAGAAATTCAAGCAAAAATTTGCAGAAGTAAAGAGGAGCCAAATGTTAATAGCAAAGACAATGTGGAATATGTCTCCAGTACATTTCAGAGACCTTTGAGGCAGCCCCTCCCATTATAAGCCTGGAGGCCTAGGAGGGAGAAATTGTTCAGTGGGCTGGGCCCAGGGCCCTGCTGCTCTGGGCAGCCTTGGGATATGGTGCCCAGTGTTTCAGCTGCTCAGCTCCAACTGTGGCTAAAAGGGACCAAGGCACTATTCAGGCCATTGCTTCAGAGAATACAAGCCTCAAGCTTTGGTGGCTTCCACATGAGGCTGGGCCTGTGGTTGTGCAGAAGGGAAGAGTTGAGGTTTGGGAACCTCCATCTAGATTTCAGAGGATGTATGGAAATGCCTGGATGTCTAGGCAAAAGTCTGCTGCAGAAGTGGAGCCCTTATGGAGAACCTCTACTAGGGCAGTGCAGAGGGAAAATGTGGGGTTGGAGCCCCCACACAGATTCCCCACTGGGGCACTCCCTACTGGAGCTTTGAGAAGAGGGTCATAGTGCTTCAGACCCCAGAATGGTAGATCCACTGACAGCCTGCACAGTGTGCCTGGAAAAGTCACAGGCACTCAATCCTAGCCTGTGAAAGCAGCTGTGGGGGCTGTGCCTTGCAGAGCCACAGAGGCAGAGCTGTCAAAGCTCATGGGAGCCCAGATATTGCATCAGTATGCTCTGGACGTGAGAGAGGAGGTCAAAGAAGATTGTTTCAGAGCCTTAAGATTTAATGACTGCCTTGTCGGGTTTTGGACTTGCATGGAGCCTGCAGACCCTTTGTTTTGGCTAATTTCTCCTTATGGAATTGGAGTGTTTACCTGACCCCTGTACCCCCACTATATCTTGAAATTAACTAACTTGTTTTTGATTTTACAGGCTTATAGGCAGAAGGGATTTGCCTTGTCTCAGATGAAACTTTGGACATGGACTTTTGAGTTAATGCTGGAATAAGTTAAGACTTTCAGTCTGTTGGGAAGGCATGATTGGTTTTGAAATGTGAGAAGGACATGATACTTGGGAGGGGCCAGAGGAGAAATAATATGGCTTGGCCCTCTGTCCCCACCCAAATCTCATCTCAAATTGTAATCCCCTCATGTCAAGAGAGGGGCCTGGGTGGAGGTGACTGGATCATGGGAGCAGATTTCCGCATGCTATTCTCATGATAGTGAGTGAGTTCCAAGAGATCTGATGGTTTAAAAGTGTGTGGCACTTCCCTCCTTGTGCTCTCTCTCTCCTGGTGCCATGTCAAGAAGAACCTTGTTTCCCCTTTGCCTTCCACCATGATTTTCTGAGTTTCCTGAGTCCTCCCATTCATGCTTCCTGTAAAGCCTGAAGAACCATGAATCAATTAAATCTCTTTTCTTCATAAATTACTCAGTCTCAAGTCATTCTTTATATCATTGTGAAAATTGACTACTACGGTTAGCAATCTTAAAGAACGCTTGTGATTTTGAGAATCAGGCACATTTTTTTTAATAATCGGACTGCTTATAATTGTTTAACTCTTTGCAACTTATAGTTAATGCCTAAAACTTTGATGACTTTCATTACATTTCAATGGCTCTGTTCCCTTATAGCAAACTACCTTTTTTACTGTACTTACTGTAACTACAGTGCATTTATTTTCAGCCCAAATAGTATTCAGTAATAAGCATTTCTTCCCACATAAGAATAAGTTATATTCCTATTCACTATATTCTAGAATTTCTATTTTCCTTCCACAGTGCCAGCTAAAATTAAAGTGGAATAATCTATTGGGGCCCTGTGTATTTAATGTTTGTTTTCTTAGTATATTATAAACACTGTGAAGGAAGGAAATCCTTGCCTCTTGTTTATACTTTTATCTCCATTATAGAAACACTCTGCATTATTTTCTTACTGCTGCTGTAGCAAATTACTACAAAGTTAGTGGTTTAAAATAGCACAAATATAGTGTCAAACAATTGTGTTTGTCAGATGTCTGACATGCATCTTATGAGGCTAAAATCAAAGAGTGAGAACTGTTGTGTTCCTTTCTGAAGGTTTTAGGGAAAATCAGTTTCCTTGACTTTTCCAGCCTCTAGAGGCTGTCCTGATTTGTTAGCTTGTGGTCTTTCATTTGTTCAAACCAGAAATGCTGTATCTCTCTGACCATTCTTTTGAAATCATATCACCTTATGTTTCTGGCCAAGAATGTTTCCCTATTTTAAACCCATTTGATTACACTGAACTCAAAAGGACAGTTTTTCATCTTACCATCCTTAACATTATAATACTTGCAAAGCCCCTTTTACCAGATAAAGTTAACATATTCACAGGTTCCAGAAATCAGGACATGTGGTTTTTTGTTGTTGTTGTTCGTTTGTTTGTTTTGTAAACCATTATTTTGCTTACTATACTGTCTTAACTGGAGGAAGCAACTTCTTCGAATAGGTGAGTTAATTTCAAATTGATAATGTGGTGATTCTGAATGAACATTAAAGAAATCAACTATTACACCAAACATTACTTTATTGAGCTAAACAAATATTAACTGACTATATAAAATTCATTACACATTTGGAGATAGAATTTTGTACTTTTTAATAAGACTTTTTACATTTTTTGCAATCCTTTTTCTTATTTAAAAAATCAGTACTGTATTAGTACCCACAATATAAGTTTGTTCTAAGAATCAAATGAGATAAACATTTCAAACACCTATCATAGTATCAAGTTCATATCGTAAGCCTAAAATATCAGATGACTTTTATTATTTTCAGAATGTAGTCAAAATCAACATAAAATTACATTAACACTTGGTTTACTGTATTATAATGCTAGCTTTGTGTCATATCTATCTAGAGAGTACACTGAATGGCTTAAACCAAGTAGAAGGTTATTTCTTGCTTACATATCAGTTTACCATAAGTAATTTTGGCTAAAGACACATCTTTCCTGCAAAAAATAATTCAAGTTAATGAAGGATCTACTATTATCAAATTGTATCTTCCCAGATTACTTTGTATATATCACCATTCCAGAAGACAAAAGACTACTCATGAAATACAATTTGCACACTTCTTTATATATGAAAAATTCACTTCTCTTCACTCTGTAAACAACTTAAAGTTTTGCCCAGTTACTGCCTACAACTTAGAGTTCAGGATGTTTCATGACGTGCAGTTCTCTCCCTTAGGCCACTATATGACTTAACGAGGACTAGTGTCCTATCAAGTCAAAAGACAAATTATCTGTAAAATCTAAGTTACCATGGTGAAGCTCCTATCAGAAGACAAAGAAGTCTGCATAGCACTGACAAAAATATTTCTGAGCAGTACAAATATTTATTTGATGAAACCATAAACATGTCCTGTGGAAATAACTTTAAGGTCCATTGTCCCTGTGGCTCACAGATTTACTTTCTGAGGTAATTTACATTTTCTCTTATTCTCCATGCCTCCATCTTAAATTAGAACAATGAGTGTTTTCTCAGCATGACTAATCAATTGCACTGATTAGTGCAATTTGGGATGCTTGAGGATATTTTAAGCCTTAATTTTTTTTCTCACAATAGGCTTATTATACCTTTACCAAGTAGTTACGTGGAAAACATTTATTTATTTATTGGATCTAGTTGATAACCAAACATACAGTTCTTTCCTAGGTATAATTCTAAAGTCTGCCTCATTTCCTTGTTTTTTCTCCTCCCCAACACACATATGCTTCTCTGACTGTAAAGATGACCACTTTAAGGTCATTTGAAATCATGGATGTGAAAGAGAAAACAACTTCCCTGATTAGTTCTTTGCTTCAGGGCTGGGTTCCTTGTTTTTTATGAACACAGTAGGATTTAATTTCTGAGCAGCTTTTTCAACCTAATCAGAAAAACCTGAGCTTTTCTGTCACTGTATAATTCCACCATTACTAGACCTTTTGTTTACAAGTGGTTTCCAACAAGGAATGATTTTGTTTCCATAGAACACTTGTCAGTGTCTGGAGACATTTTGAATTATAATGAATAGGTGGTGATGCTACTGGTATGTGGTGGTATAGCCTAGAGATACTATTAATATCCTACAATGCAAAGAATAACCTCCCACAGAATGCAGGAATATCAGGCATAAAATGTCAGTAATGCTAAGGTTTAGCAACTCAACTCTATCCACTTTCTTTCCACTCTAAAGACAGGATATTTCCTTTTTTTTTTTTTTTTTTTTTTTTTTTTGCCTGTGTTTATCTATTTCTTGGATTATGGAACAGAACAAACATGAACACATTACCTTTTGCCTTTCCTCATTTCCCACACTCTTTCCTAGAGGTAATATTAAGCTTCCAATTAATTTTAGATGGTAGTTTCAATAATTTTTTTTCACTGGGTATTACAAGTCTTCATTTCAACCCTCTGAGTTTGGTTTACTTGTCCATTTAATACTAATTTAGTGGATATGTTTTAAGTGCTATTATAGCAGACACAACTCAAGCTGGTGATTTCTATATTACTTGGAATAGTGCTAGTTGCTTTGACAACTACACTCAACAACATATAATATCTTAAACAGAACAGAAGTTTCATTCATATAAACTGTTTTTTTAAGATAGGAAAAGCATTGCTCCTTTATGTCCGCATTCAAGAACATAGGCTACTAAGGTATTTAATCTGCAGTATGTTGCTTCCAAGACTACTGTAGAATTGGCCATTCCAGTCAAGCATACTGAAAAACGTATACAGAAGAGTGCATGTTGGGATTTTGGAGACTAAATTGGATATAAAATATGTTATTTCTACTAATTTTCCACTATTTTGACTTTAATCCCATGCCCTAATATAAAGTATATAAGAATGAGAAATATAGTTTATGTATCTATCAAAATAGAACATAAATGTTTGTGAACATTTGAATCTGTCAGCTTCTCTTGCTCACGTGCCTGTAGTGCCTGTACTCGGGATGCTGAGGCAGGAGAATCGCTTGAACCCAGGAGGTGGAGGTTGCAGTGAGCTGAGGTCACACCACTGCACTCCAGCCTGGGCAACAGAGCGAGACTCCATCTCAAAAAAAAAAAAAAAATAGAAGAAGAAAAAGAAGTGACTCAACTGATTGATGTGTAAAACCTCATTGTAAAATAATGTTCTATAAATGAGACATTAATACAGTTAAATTTTTGGATTAAAAAAGTCTGCCACTTTGTGAATATGTTTTATTTAGGCTTGATTTAGTTAATTTTCTTTTTTCTTTTTCTTTTTCTTTTTTTTTTTTTTTTTTTGAGGAGTTTCACTGTTGCTGCCCAGGCTGTAGCGCAGTGGTGGGATCTCGGTTCACTGCATCCTCCACCCCGCCAGGTTCAAGTGATTCTCCTGCCTTAGCCTCCTGAGTAGCTGGGATTACAGGCACCCACCACCATACCCGGCCAATTTTTTGTGTTTTTAGTACACACGGGGTTTCACCATGTTGGCCAGGATGGTCTCGAACTTCAGACCTCAGGTGATGCGCCCACCTTGGCCTCCCAAAGTGCTGGGATTACAGGCATGAGCCACCGCACCCAGCCAGTTAATTTTTCTATTAACTAAGACCTAATTAAGATTGAGGCAGAAGAAATGGGTCCTTGGGATTTGAAAATTAGTATTCAATTTGGAAGTTTAATTTGCAACATAGATTGTTTGTTATTAAATTACTAGATATAATATCACAAAGGCGGAAAGAAAGGTTGCTTAGTTAAAGATCTAAGTTACTAGTCATGGTGTCAGATATAGAGAATGATTGAAGGTTATTAGAGTCACACACCAGATGAGTAAATTGTTGTTTTCAAGGAAGAGGTTACATAAAGGTAAGCGGAGTAATATTTTAGCATTTTTGTTAATTAAAAATTTGTGAAGTTATTTACATTTCAAGGAAATTACTCTCAGTAATTTTACGGGTAAAATGACAAATTCCAAGTTTAATTTTCACATGTAACACCCTCCTTGAGCACTTATTTTTATAAAGCTATTAGTCTATTTTGGTCTCAATTTACCTTTCTTTAAAGAGATTTTAAAATTTTCTGAAAGAAGTTGAGATCTGGAAGTGTAGCTGTTATATTTTTCAATTTTTAATTACATATTTAATTATCCTTTAATTACTTAAGGTTATTCTCAAAAGTGAAGAGATAGCTGGGATCACACTGCGTAAGATTTTACTCCTGAATGTAATATTCAAAAATGTTACAAAGTCTATCAAAGAGGTTTTCATTCTGCGACAATAGATGGTCAATTTGACATGGTCAGGAAGCACCACCCCCACTGAGAGATACCAAATTATGGAGTAAACCACCGTAATTTAGGCAGATCTTGAGAGAGAAAATGCTGAGTGGATGGAGAGGCAGCAATGAAGCTGAGTTGAAGAGGGAGGAAGCCTGTGCAGGGAACCCAAACACTACAGCTAGTTCCCCAGAATGGCTCCTAGGAAAGGGCCTCTGCCTGAGAGAGACCTGTGGCCTAGAACACCTAACACAAGAAACACAGTGATTGCAGGAGACTCCCCCAGGGCCCAGGAGCAGATCTGGTGATGGAGGCATCTCTCCCACCCCTACTATAGAGCACACCTGCAAACAAAAGGAAGTATAAAACAGCCATGCCACTGGGTATTAGGCTAGCCACTGGCCATCACTCTTAAGCACCATGCATTGGATCACATCCCAAACTACAACATCAAAATTTATCCTGCTACATATACACCTGTGAAACCAAACACAAGAATTACTCATACATAAAAATCCTGGACAGAGAAAGCCCTGGCCCTTTCAAAGCATCCAGAAACAAAACCAATTGCCTATACTCAACATACACTACAGTTAAAGGAACACTAACCCTACCAGAAGAGAAAAAATCAGTGCAAGAACTCTGGCAATTCAAAAAGCTAGAGTGTCCTCTTACCTCAAAATTAGCCCACTAGCTACCAAGCAATGGTTCTTAATCAGTCTAAAATAATTGCAACAGACATAGAATACAGAACCTCGATGGCAGGGAAGCTCATGAACATTAAGGAGAAAGTTGAAATCCAATCCAAGTAATCCAGTAAAGCAATCTAAGTAAGTGCTGAAAGATGAAATTGCCATTTTAAAAAATAGTCACACTGAATTTCTAGAGCAGAAAAAATTCAGTATAAGAATTTTATAATACAATAAGAAATATTAACAGAAGGTAGGCCAAGCTAAGGAAAGAATCTCAGAGCTCAAAGACTGGTTCGTTGAATCAACTGAGTCAAAAGAAAATTTTAAAAAAGAATTAAAAAAAGAAAATGAACCAAAGCTTTAAGAAATATGGAATTATATAAAGAGACCAAATCTACGACTCATTGTCATTCCTAGAAGAGAAAGAAAGAGAAAAGGCAACTTGGAAAGTAGATTTGAGAATAGAGTCTATGAAAATTTTCCTAACCTCGCTAGAGAGAGTGACATGTAAATCCAAAAAATACAGCAAACCCAGCTAGGTACTATAAAAGGTGACTATCCCTAAGGCACATAGTCATCATATTCACCAAAGTAAATACAAAAGAAAAAAAAAATCTTAAAGGCAGCTAGAGAGAAAGGTCAGGTTTTCATACAGCAAGAACTCCACTAGGCTAGTAGTAAATATCTCAGCAAAAACCTTACAAGCCAGAAGAGATTAAGGGCCTATGTCCAACATCATTAATGAAAATAAATTCCAGGCAATAATTTTATATTTCACTAAACTAAACTTCCTAAGTGAAGAAGAAACAAATTTCTTCTCAGATAAGCAAATACTGAGGGAATCAATTTCAACTTGACCAGCCTTATGAAAGGTCCTTAAGGGAGTGCTATACATTGAGTAAAAAGAATGACACCTGCTACCACAAAAACCCACTTAAGTACATAGCTCACAGGCACTATAAAGTATCTACACAATCAAGTCTACCTAAAAACCAGCTACAAACATGATGATAGGATCAAAATCTCATGTATCAACATTAACCATAAATGTAAATAGGCTAAACACCCCACTTAAATGACGTACAATGGCAAACTGGATAAAAATGCAAGGCTCACCATCTGTAGTCTTCAAGAGACTCATCTCATATGTAATGACAGCCACTGGCCCAAAATAAGGGGATGGAGAAAATCTGCCATGCAAATGATAACAAAAAAGCAGGAGTAACTATTCTTATATCAGATAAAACAGACTTTAATCAAAATTAAAAAGAACAATTGAAGAATGAAGAGCATTACGTCATGAGAAAGTACATGATCAAACAAGAATACTTAAGTACCCTAAATATAAATGCACCCAACATGGAGCACCCAGATTCATAAAACAAGTTCTTTTTGGACTACAAAAAGACAGACGACCACCCAATAATTGTAGGAGACTTCAACACCCCCGCTGGCAGCATTGGATCATCAAAGCAGATAACTAAGAAAGAAACTGTGTACTTAAACCTCACACTTGACCATTTGGACCTAATAAGACATCTACAGAACACTCCACTCAATAACCACAGAATATACATTCTTCTCATCTGCACAGGGAACATATTCTAACATTGACCACATGCTTGGTCATAAAGCAAGTCTGGATAAATTTTAAAAAATGAACTCATTATCAAGCACACTCTTAGATCTCAATGTAATCAAAATATAAATAAATATCAACATCTCTCAACACTACACAAATAGATGAAAATTAAACAACTTTCTCCTGAATAACTTGTGTGAAAATCAAAATTAAGGGAGAAATTTTAAGGAAGTGAAATTAATGAAAATGGGAACACAAATTACCAAAATCTCTGGGATGCAGCTAAATCAGTGTTAAGAGGAACGTTTAAATGCCTTTATCATAAAGTTAGAAATATTTCAAATTAACAATCTAACACTACACCTAAAGGAACTAGGGAAAAAAAAAAAAGAACAACCCTACATCAACGCCAGGAATGAAAAGAAACAACTAAAATAGAGAAGATCTGAATGAAATTGAGATGCAAAAATCCATACAAAAGATTAATGAAACCAAGAGTTGATTTAAAAAAAGAGATTGATAGACCTTTAGCTAGATAAAGAAAAAAAGAGAAGATCTAAATATATAAATCAGAATGACAAAAACGACATTAAAAATGGTCCCACAGACATACAAAATAATCCTCAGAGAATACTAGGAATAACTCTAGACACAAAAATTAGAAAATCTAGAGGAAATGGATAAATTTCTGAAAACCGGCAATCTTCCAAGATTGAATCAGGAAGATACTTAAATACTGAAGAGACCAATATGAAGCTCTGAAATTGAATAAGTAATAAAAAATCTACCAAGCCAAAAAGCCCTGGACTATATGGATTCACAGCAAAATTCTACCAGAAGTATAAAGAAGAACTAGTACAATTCTACTGAAACTATTCCAGAAAAGTTGAAGAGAACGTACTCCTTCCTAACTCATTCTGTGAAGCCAGAATCAGCTTAATACCAAAACCTGGCAGAGACGCAAAAAAAAAGAACATTCAGGTGACCACTGTTGATGAACATAGACTCAAAAATTCTCAACAAAGTACTAGCAAACTGAATCCATCAGCAGCATATCAAAAAATTAATCTACTATGACAATACAGTCTTTATTCCTGGGATGCATGGCTGGTTCAACATATGCAAATCAATAAACGTGATTCACCAGATAAACAGAATTAAATCAAAAACCATATGATCATCTCAATGGATGCCGGAAAAGCTTTCAATTAAATCCAGTGTCCCTTCCTGAAAAAACAAAACAAAACAAAAAACCCTCAACAGTTGAGGCTTCAAATAAGCATACTTCAAAATAAAAAAGAGCTATCTACAACAAACCCACAGCCAATATAATACTGAATGGGCAAAAGCTGAAAGCATTCTCCTTTAGAAATGAAACAAGCCAAGGACATCCACTCTTACCACTCCTATTCAACATAGTACCAGAAATCCTAGTCAGAGCAATCTCGCAACAGAAAAAGAGAAAAGCACCCAAACAGGAAGTAAAGATTAAGGCAAACTATCTGTCTTCACCCAACAATATCATTCTATACCTAAAAAACCTTAAAGACTGCAACAAAAGTCTACTAGAAATGATAAAGGATTTTAGCAAGGTTTCAGGATACAAAATCAATGTACAACAATTAGTAGCATTTCTATACAACAACATCCAGGTTGAGAGTTAAATTAAGAACACAATCATATTTACAACACCTAGGATGAAAATAAAATCCCTGCAAATACAACTAACCTAAGATGTGAAAGATCTCCACAAGGAGAATTACAAAACACAGCTGAAATCTGAAGCTGGATGCAGTGGTTCATGCCTTTGGGAGGCCGAGGCAGGTATATCGCTTGGACCCAGGAGTTTGAGACCAACCTGGGCAACATAGTGGAACCTCATCTATACAAATTTTTTTTTTTTTTTTAAATAGCGAGGCATGGTGGCACATGCCTGTAGTCCTAACTACCCTGACGGCTTGAGGCCAGGAGTTCAAGCCTGCAGTGAGCTATAATAACTCCACTGCATTCCAGCCTGGGTGAAAGGGTGAGACCCTGTCTCAAAAAAGGAAGGAAATAAGAAAAGGAAGGAAGGATGGAAGGAAGGGAGGGAGGAAAGGAGGGAGGGAAGGAAGGAAAGATGGAAGGAAGGAAGGAAGGAAGGAAGGAAGGAAGGAAGGAAGGAAGGAAAGAAGGAAGGAAGGAAATTTTGATAACACAAATAAATGGAATAACATTCCATGTTTACAGATTAAAAGAATCAATATTGTTAAAATGGCCATACTGCCCAAAGCAATTTGTAGATTCAAGGCTATCTCCATGAAACTACCAACATCATTCTTCACAGAATTAGAAAAAACTATTCTAAATTTATATGGAACACCCCCAAAAGCCAGAATGGCCAAAGCAATTCTGAGCAAAAATAATAAAGCCAGAGAGGCATCATACTACCCAATTTCCAGCTATACTATAAGTGTACACTAACCATGATACTGTTACAAAAGCAGACACTTAAGCCAATGGAACAGAATAGAACACTCAAAAATAAAGCTGCACACTTACCACCATCTGATCTTGGACAAGGCCAACAAAAACAAACAATGGGGAAAAGGCAACCTATTCAATAAATGGTGCTGGGATAATTCGCTAGCCATAAGCAGAAGAGTGAAACTGGATGCTTACCTTCCACCATACACACAAATTAATTCAAGATGGATTAACGGTTAAAATGTAAGACTTCAAATTATGAGAACTCTAAAACAAAACCTAGGAAATATTTTTCTCGACATTGGCCTTGGCAAATAATTTTTGGCTAAGTTTCTAAAAACAATTGCAACAAAAACGAAATTGACAAGTGAAAGTCAATCAAACTAAAAAGCTTCTGCACAGCAATAGAAACTATCCACAGAGTAAACAGCCAACTTACAGAATGGGAGAAAATATTTGCAAACTATGCATCTGATAAAGATCTAATATAACAAATCCATAAGGAAGAAAAAATGACAAGCATAAAACAACCCCAGTTAAAAAGGGCAAAGCTAATACAGGAGCAGAAAATCAAACTCCGCATCTTCTCACTTATAAGTGGGAGCTGAACAATGGGAACACATGGACACAGGGAGGGGAACAACGCACAGTGGGGAACAACACACAACACACACTATAATTTTCTGTAGGGGGTTGAGGAGAGGGAGAGCATCAGGAAAAATAGCTAATGCATGCTGGGCTTAATACCTAGGTGATGGGTTGATAGGTGCAGCAAACCACCACCACACACGTTTATCTATGTAACAAAACTGCGCTTCCTGCACATGTACCCCAGAACTTAAAATTTAAATCAAGAAAAGGCAAAGGACATGAACAGGTATTTTCTCAAAAGAAGACACTCAAGTATATGAAAAAACACTCATCCTCACTAATCATCAAATAAATAAATGCAAGCAAAAACCACAGTAAGATGCCAACTCACATCAGTCACAATAGCTATAATTAAAAAGTCAAAAAATTAGATGTTGGCCAGGCTGCAGAGTAAAGGGAATGCTTATACAACTACTGTTGGTGGAAATGTAAACTGGTTCAGGCACTGTGGAAAGTATTTTGGAGATTTCTCTAAGAACTTAAAACAGAGATACCCTTCGACCCAGCATTCCCATTACTGGGTATATATTCAAAGGAAAATAAATTATTCTACCAGAAAAATATATATGCACTCGTATGTTCATCAGCATGTTATTCACAATAGCACAGACATGGAATGAACCTAGGTGCCCATCAACGGTGGATTGGATAAAGAAAATGTGGTACATATACACTATGGAATACTATGCCTCCACAAAAAACAATGAAATTATGTCCTTTGCAGCAACATGGATGGAGCTAAGGACATAATCCTAAGCAAATTAGTGCTGGAAAAGAAAACCAGATACCACACATTCTCACTTATAAGTGGAACCTAAACATTGAGCACACAGGAACATTAACATGGGAACAAGACATGCTGCAGGCTATGGGGGTGGGGGAGAGAGGGGAGCATGGGCTGAATAACTACCTACTGGGTACTATGCTCACTACCAGGGTGCACTGTACAAAAGTAACAAATCTGCATATGCACTATCTGTGTCTGAAAAAAATTGAAATTATAAAAACCAAGAGAATATGTTTCTAATGAATGTAGACTTTATTTGATGGACTGGATTAGAATATAATATTTTTTTAAGGGGAAAGGCATTGGGGGATGCACAATGTCTACAGGTTTCTAAATCTCTCTGGTTTCTCACCTAATTCATAGTCTCTTATGTCATTCTCATAGTTTTCATATTCTGCCTTTCCACCTCTTCTTTCTAACAAGTAAAATTCCTCATAGCATACAAAAAACCAATTTTATAAAAAACCCATATTATAGATCAGGGACCTGTGGATTATATGCTATTAGAACTATACAAAATGTCTCTATATAGTTTTCCGTATCTTTGGAATATCTTTGGGTGAAGCTGCAGACCTTCTTGGTGAGTGTTACAGCTCTGTGCAGAGCCAAACAGTGAGCAGCAGCAAGACTGCAAAGAGCAAAAGAACAAAGCCTCCACACTGTGGAAAGGGACCCCAGCACGTTGCTGTTGCTGGCTCTGGCAGCCGCTTTTATTCCCTTATCTCACCCCACCCACATCCTGATGACTGGTCCATTTCATAGAGAGCTGATGGGTTCATTTTACAGAGAGCTGATTGGTCTGTTTACAATCCTTTAGCTAGACACAAAAGTTCTCCAAAGTCCCCACTAGATTAGCTAGACACAGAGCACTGATGGGTGCGTTCACATACCTTGAGCTAGACACAGCATGCTGACTGGTGCATTTACAATCCTCCAGCTAGACGTAATAAGTTCTCCAAGTACCCACCGGACTCAGGAGCCCAGCTGGCTTTGCCTAGTGCATCCCGGCCGCGGGCGGAGCTGCCCGCCAGTCTCTGGCGCGCTCCCGCACTCCTCAGCCGTTGGGCGGTTGACGGGACCGGGTGCCGCGTAGCAGGAGGTGGCGCCCGTCCCCTCGGGGTGGCGCGCGGGAGCCCGCGGTTGGGGGGCGGGGGGCAGGGGACGGGGGCGGGGAGCAGGGTGAGGGCTCCAGCATGGCAGGCTGCAGGTCCCGAGCCCTGCCCCCTTGCCCCGCGGGGAGGTGGCTGAGGCCCAGCGAAAATTCGAGCGCGGCGCCGGCGGGCCATCACTGTTGGGGGACCCGGTGCACCCTCCGCAGCTGCTGACCCGGGTGCTAAGCCTCTCTCACTGCCCAGGGCCGGCGGCGCCAGCCGACCGCTCAGAGTGCGGGGCGCGCCGAGCCCGCGCCCACCCGGAAGTCGCGCTGGACCTGCGAGCACCGCAGGCAGCCCAGGTTCCGGCCCGCGCCTCTCCCTCCACACCTCCCCGCGGGCAGAGGGAGCCCGCTCAGGCCTCAGCCAGCACAGAGAGGGGCTCCCACGGTGCAGCTGCGGGCTGAAGGGCTCCTCAAGCGCGGCCAGAGTGGGCTGAGGCCGAGGAGGCGCCGAGAGCCAGCGAGGGATGCCAGCAAGCTGTCACCTCTCAGAAATCCAGGAAGAACATCAATAATGTTCGAAGTTATAAAGTAGGTTTCTATCAAGAATAAAACATAAACGATCAAAGAATTCCTTATAAAAACATTTTTTATTTCTAGGAAGCAAAACGTAAATATAAAATTTGAGAGTCCACCAAAAAAAATTAGATGCCAGATTTCACTATAATTATCAGGGAAGCGCCCAAACGGTTTGTTTACGGCGCCTCGGGGAAACTTTCTGTTTCGTGTTAAGGGTCTTGAACCATGATGTTTAGAAAACCGTGGGCTGATGCTTTCAGAACCTCTGTGATTGTTGGCTCTGACACTGCATCCAATAGACTAGCATGTTGATTAGGGAAAGCTAAATTCAATAAAATACGACTGTAAGTGGGGTCACCACCTTGAGGGGTTATGTTAGAAGAGTAGATGATAAGGTGGTATTGATAGGGTATTGAAGTCTGGGCTCAAACGGTTGCCCGGGGCCTTTCAAGACCAATGACTGATAAGAAGAGGTAATGTTCAGGACATAGAGTTTAGGATTGGGGGACACTGTGAGTTAAGGGCCATGACAGAAGTCTTCATAAGTAAACTGTTATTGACACAAGCTGCTACCTGCCCAGGTGAGCAATCTGTTGGCCCAGAGGAGAGTTGCTTACTGACATAAATTGATTTGCAGAAATTTCCTGAAGCAAACAATAAGTTATTTATTGGTTTGCAGCCTTACTTTCCTGAAAAATAATTTTCTGGAATGAATTGTGAAATCATGTTGACACAGATGGCCTCAGGTTTCAGTTCGGATAATTAAGCTGTGCAAATATAGAAAGTCTAAGGTTTCTGTGTGCTGTTGATTCACAGTATGCAACAGTGATCATATTACTTTTATTTACTATGAGCTTCAGCTGAAAAGTCCAAAAGAAACTTTAATTTCAGATATTTAATGAAATCATTATAGCTGTGGTAATTTCCTTTAGCTGGGTGTGAGTGTGTGATGTGAGCGTGTGATTGTGTGTGTGTGTGTGTGTGTGTACTCTGGCAGCATATTCCAAATAATTTCTGTAAAATTTCAGTTTGAAATTAATAGAAGACATATTAAATTGTTTAAACTCTTTGTTATTTAAATTCTATATTACTTTAGTTGATTACTCTGTATTATTACGGCAAAGCTTTGATATGTTGCCCTGAATTTAAATGAAAAGGCTGTTCGGCATAAAAACAGGAATATTTTATTACCAAAAAGAATTAACTACCATATGTCATTTACAGAAAAGAGTAAATTCTTCAGGGCATAGAAAATACACATTTCCTTCTGTTTGTGTGGAAATAAGCAAAATACCTGTTATAATAGATTCCTCACAGAATTTTGTGAAGCTTCAGGTAAACTTGAAAGAGAAAAATTAAAATGCTAGAGTTTCATAATTACAAATTGGGATATAAAAATAGAATAATTATTTGAATTTTGTATTCCTCTCCAGGGGATCAAAAGTAATATATGAACTTTTAATAAATATTGACATAGCTTCACGTTGACTCCACATGTGAGCAATTTGCTTTCTGTTAAATTCACAATTGCATAATTTTTTTCAGGCTGGAATGCACTTGGATGCCAGAGATTTTGATTTCTTAATGTGAAATAAGGTGATAATACATTCCAAAGTATATATTTTTTCAACTTTAAATATATCTGGTGTATTTGGAGTAATATCAGAGTAAATACACTTATATGAAAGAGAATCAAAGGAACAAGATATTATTTTATATCCAAGGAAATTAAAACACTTAGAACATAAATACATATTGCATTACTTCATATTAAAGAAATGTTTTACAAAAGAAAATAAAGGAGCTTATTTTATAGCCCCATTTCCACAAATAATAGCAAAGGTACATACACATATCTAATGTTTTACACACTCATTGTTTCTCTTAAAATTTGTTGCTTATACTATTTTAAAAAGCAAGCCTATAGATTGTTGTGTGTATATACATATACACACAACATATATATGTGTGTGTGTGTGTGTGTATATATATATATATATATATATATATGGCAGCAAGCAAGAGAATGGGCCTCTTCCTACTGAGGTTTAACATTTGCATGTATATGTATATTTTGATTCACATAGACTTATTGTTCTTTAATTACATGAACAGTGATTCCTGGTTACATTATTGGAAAATGGAAGCAATGCTCAAAGAGCATCACCTAAATTTCCATCATATTTTGCTCTCAATATATTTTGTACATCCAAATATATTGTGATTAATCTGCATACATTTTTGCTGTTCTAGGTGACGCTGATATGAGGCTAGGTAATACACGACCTTAGTCTGCATGTTGTACTTGTGTAACACACATAATTTTACAGTGCTAACAGGTGCTATAATAACTAACTATAGTTAATGATGAATGAAAGAAGGAAGATGTTAAGATGTTAGGGAAGGACTCAAAAGATGCAGTGCTTGAGTTAGAATTTTAAGGGAGATTATGCAAAAGCAGTCACTTAAGGTGGGTTGGGATAATCTAGAATGTGGGAATGATGTATGCAAAGTCACACAGGAGAGATACAGCATGCATGTTTAGAAAATTGTTGATTACATATGGAAAGTTTGCAGGACTTGCATCCCAGAATGTCAGGATTTTAAGCTAAGTAGGGTTCAAATTAAATTTTTCACATACTTCGCTGCATTATAATAACTAGTTTATGTTTAACTCATCCACTAAGTTATTTGAAAAGAGATGCCAGTGTTCACTCAATCTAGTTGTCTGTCATTAATAATTTAAAAATAATTGAGATTTTAATTTTGGTCTGCTAAGCCTGTTTAATTAAAATTTGACATTAAATAAGATTTTACAGGCCTCATTTTTTTTTCAGTCATCACAGTTTGAATATTAAACATTACTACTTTTATCTCCCTCAGTCAGCATAAAACATACTACTTACGGTTTTAATAACGAAATTCAATGAGCACCAACAAAATCTGATGTAACTATTAATTTTGAAATTTTATTGAAATAGAACTATGCCTTGGGTATCATTCAAAGCATTTAATTGTTGCAATAAAAAACTTTGAGATAAATTGAAATGATGGACAATATGGGTCGAAAGCAACATTGGCTTGAGGGAATAGGCTAATGTTTGAGAACAGAATTGTTAAGGACAAGATTGGATGTTTATATTATTTTAGGAAAGATACACTCTAATGGAGTTTAATTCTAAAATGTTTACTATTATGAAAATATTATATATTATATGATCATTATAGAAAATTAAAAATATAAGAACATCAGAAGCAAAATAGTCAAAGTCTACCTAAACCCAATTAGAAGTGAATACTATTAATCTTGATTTGCATGTTTCTAATCTTATTATTATCAAATTAATAAACAGCTTTCAGATATTCTGCTTCTCCCTGTTACTAGATCAGGATAATGTCATTTATGTACAGGCATCTCCTGCTTACTCAGTTCAGCATTGATCAATAAATATTTTAGACTTCCATTCAAAACACTTCCATTTTTCTTTTGCCCATATTCTTTTTATTCAGCGCTGCCTGTTTCCAAATACACAACACTTTGTCAAACAAATTCCAACATTAGATCGGATATAGTTGGTATCAAAGTAGTAATACACATTGCCATTCCTAATCCTCAATGCATTGATCCTGAAAATTATTTGTAAGAATAGAAAAATACTGGATATTTCAAATTAAGTCTCATTTTGTTGCTTACACATGAAAGACTGGAATTAACCAACATAACCATTACAAGGTGATTGAGCAAATGAATAGATGGAAAATATTATAGAAACTTTACTGCAGTTCATCAACCATTGTGGTCATTAGGCCATAGGAAAATACAGTGTGATAGTACCCCTGTCTTCTTTTCCATTTGTTAAGTCTCATATCCAAGTAACAGTGGATAGACCTTATGAGAATACAGAGTGAGATAAAAATAATTTTTGGCTTTTCAATGTATCTTATTTGATCTAAGAGGTATTTCCCCGACTTTGATGCAATAATTATTGTCACAAAATTTGACTTTATTAAAGACCATTTTAAGGATCTTTGCAGCTGACAGCAGTGACTTTTTTACCTCCTACAAAGTTTCAACTGACAGTCTTATTGTCTCTGACTTTCCCAAATTAATGACATAATTAGTCACCAGGGCTTTGGCTGCTCAACAGGGATTTAGTAAGCAATGAGTCATATGTTGGGGAACACTTCAACAAACAAAATGTTGGCAGAGAAAGATGTATGAATCAGCTAGGAAGAAACACTATTCTATCATTGAGGATCTTTCTCCTATTAGATATCACAGAAAAATTTTCATATAGATTACCATATGAGTGAGCCAAAATCTCTAGGAACAAAAAAGCTTAGTATAATTATAACTCCTTGCCATGATTTAACTCAAAATTTCTTTACTTATTTAGCAATTCTATAAACAAGAATCATTTCTGTTAAGGATACTAAGGAGAGTGTTCCTATTGAATCAGAACATTTAAAAGAAATAATTGAGGAACTCACACATGTAAAACGTCATTAACCAAACTAAAATAAAATGTGAGGGCATAAACTTAACCAGAAATGTTTAAAACCTATATATAAAAAAAACTAGAAAACACTTCTGAATGGCACAAATTTGGACTTGAGCACGGGGAAAGAAATTCCATGCTCTTGAAAAAGCCTTAAAATCATAAATGTGCCAGTTCTTTAAATAAACTTATATCTTCTATGTCATAACAAAACGATATTTTCTAGAATTTCTTTTTCCAGATTTAGAAAAATAGACAAATTTACTTGGAGGAATAAAGAAGCAAGAATAGCTAGAAATATCCTATAAAATCAATGGAATTTGGAGTCAATACAAAATATTAAGCAATTCTTAAAGCTTCTATGATTAAAATGAGTTATAAATACAGATAGATGAAGATCATGTAGAAAATCAAGACACTGACAGATATGGAAAGGTGGTATATAATGAAAACATTTCAGATCAATGAGGGGGAAATGTTAACTGGAAAAGAATATTAAAAAGGCAATGAACTCAATAAGACAACAAGAAGCAAACCACAGAAAAATAACTGGACTGGATTAAAAAGAAAATATTTTAGACACTTCAAAAATAAAATATTCAAATAACCAATGAACTTATTAAAAGGTTTTTATTTATATTGGTTATCTGAAAAAATAATTCAAACCACAATGAGATGTAAATACTTGTCATTCAGAATCCTGAATTTGAAAGGAATATTTTAGAATTCTAAGTTGAAGAGAAAATGCAAAGTATTGATGAGAATGTTGACTAATTAGAACACTCAAATTGATGTTATTGGCATAACTTAGTTCAAATAATTTGGATAAAGATATGTAGTAGGCCCCAAAATTCTACTTGTAAAGATGGTTTCTCCAGAAATGCATGCATATATATAGCTAAAACAAAATGTGTACTCATGAAAACACTTTTCAGAATAACACCAAAATAACCCCAAACTGTGGGCCAAAAGTGGACTAAAATACTTATAAAGAGTACAGTAAACAAATAAGTTGTAATATGATCACCTAATAAAATATTAGAGAAATAAATGTAAATAGTTTCATTTGCAGGTCATATAATCAATTAGTCTCATAAATGTAATATTAAGCAAAAAAATGCGGTTCAAAACACTACACACACTATTTGATTCCTTACTGATAAAAGTTAGAATAGTGTTATGTTAGGAGGGATGGGTGGAAATCAGGTGTGTGACTATTACATTTTCTTATTCTGGATGATCATAGTATTTTAAAACTCACTAAGCTTTAAACTTATGTGCATTTACCCATGTGTATACAATACTTTAATAGAAGCTTCAAATCAATAAGAAAACATAAAACTGTCTGATGGAAAAATAGCTTGAGGAAATGAACAGGTATAGCAGAAAAGAAGGGCTGCATATAGTTTAAAAACTTGAAGAGATGTTTAATCTCTTTGCAAATAGAAAAACATACACATTTAAATTGAAATACCATTTTCATGTTCCAAAATTAAAATTATTAGAAATATGATGGTATACAGTGATGGTAATATGGGAGAAAGGAAACATCCTAGGCAATTTGGCTAAGCTTTTCTGAGGAAGATTTAGGCAATATGCCATTAAGATTTAATGTGAACAAATGGGAAATTTGCCCACATAAATCAATGGAAAGATACTCTATTTTTCAAAATTTAATCTGAAAATACCTAAGCCCCTGATATTTTTCTAAAAACTGGAATGTCCCTGTGGTCATTGGGTTTTAGAGACATAATTTTCACTGTGATGGTCATAATTTTAAAAGGTTGCATCATCCATTTTTAGTTAACATATATTGTACTAACATCACATATCTATGTAATAGAAAAATAGAGTCAATTCATGTAGGGACAGACATGAAAATGACAAATACATATAGAGATAGAAAGGTATCTTGTGCATTATGCTGAGAAAGACAATAGAAATAAACAATTTACATGGGTTGATTTATTTTAATTAAGATATATAAGTGGTTAGATAAATGTTAAATAGGTCAGTATGTAATTACAGAAAATGACAAATTGTTATGTATGGTACGTTTGCAGGCATAACACAGACATTACATTTTGGAAAATTGTGTTCTATGCAACAGTGCCAAGTCTAATGAAAGTAAGAGGAAGAGGAATTCAGCCAAAGTACCAACCCCTGTTATCCATTCCTTAAGAAAGGAACTTCTTTATACACTCAAAAGAGGGGATTCTTTTTAAATTTGTTTCCAGGGGGACATCTGCATACACATACACATACACACACACACACATTTACATTATATTTAAATGTGTGTGCATGATATATACATGTATTTATTTATTTTATACGTATGTGTTATCCAGGTCCTATATAGGAACACACACACACACACACATTTTGAATCAAACACTCTTTCGTATAATTTTGGTGACAAATGTATGCAGTAAATGAGAATACTTTAACTTTCCAAAAAGCTATTCAAAAGTATAATTTTCAAATAAAATATATGTTTGTATGACAACAGATGATTTTTTATAAATAATATATTCTGCATTATCAATCTGCCACTGGTTTTTATTAAATAAAAAACCCATAAGTTTGTATGCTCTTAAAATACATATAACATTTGTAAGAATAGTTTTTATGTAAAAATAATTATAGTTCACTATAACTATGTTAAAAATAGACATAGCCAGGCAAGTCGCTCATGCCTGTAACCCAGCACTTTGGTAGGCTGAGGCGGGCAGATCACTTGAGGCCAGGAGTTCAAGACCAGTCTGGCCAACATAGCGAAACCCCATCTCTAATAAAAATACAAAAATTAGCCGGGCATGGTAGCACATACCTTGTAATCCCAGCTACTCAGGAAGCTGTGGCAGGAAGACTGCTGGAACCCGGGAGGCAGAGTCTGCAGTGAGACAAGATCATGCCACTGCACTCCAACCTGGGTAACAGAGTGAGACTCTGTCTCAAAAAAAAAAAAAAAAGAAAAGAAAAAAATAGACACAGATGAAAGGTGTCTTTGATTATGCAAATAGATTACCCATCTTGTACTCACTGTGTTTATTTCAATAAATGATCCACAGAATATGCTACTTTTGATTTATAGTTTTCTTCTCCTTCACCGCTGTGGACTGGGAAAATATTTCTTATTATTTCTGCTGCAGAGTAGCAAAAAATTATGAGCCAGAAGGAAGACCACTACAACAAGCAAAATCTCTGAGTAATCATAAAATGAAGAACTATTTCCTGTTGGGATTCATTGTGAAGAATTTGATTTTTTTTTTTTTTTGAGAATCAATACAAAATATTTATTTTTTTTCAAACCACAGAATTCTTAACCCCAGAGCCACACGATAAAGTTCTCAGAATTGTAAGCCATTAACATTTTTCTAAACAATGCAGTCCAGAGATGAAGATAATTTCCAACCAGCAGGGATGCAATATATAGTAGGTTCCCCTATGAATGAAGCTCAATGATTTTAAATTCTTGGTGTTGGCATTTTATTTTTAAAGTTTAGCCTTCTTGCCTATTCTGAAATTGTCAAAAATTCAGAAAAACAATCATGATCATTTGCTTGCTGATCAATGGAGACCTAATGATTTTTAGGCTGTGAGACTACAGTAATAAATAAATAAATAATAAATAAAGTTGATACTTCCTTCTATCGAGGGAAATTGAGCATTTTTCTTATAGTCCTAAATCACCAGAGCAAGGGATATATGTAATACTTGAGTGTTGACATTTTATTAATTTTTATATTTAACTAGAGCTGTAAAGTTGAAACAAATGGGTCAATGCAATATCCCATAAAATATTTTAAAAACACAAAAAAGAAATATCACTAAAATTTAAACATACAAAAAATACAAAAGAACCCTGAGCTATCAGAAGGGAAGTATCCTCTAAATGCCCAAGTTGAGGGTAGTCCTCTTAGAAAGGCACAGTAAGAAGCAGTGTTTGATGGGAACGTGATTTTTCAAGTATTTTGAATTTTCAAACTCCCCACATTAACTGAGTAAAATGAAAAAAATATATAAACTGCCTCTGAGGCAGAAAAAACATTTGGCATTTTCAAGATAGAATTATAATAAAAATATCTCACCCCAGTAGAATACAAAGAAGCATCCTTAAGCAAATAGAAGGCATCTACGGAAATATCACACTGAAGTTTGAACTAATAAATTATTCATTTAAGATCCAGAAGAAGACAAAGTGTCCTCTTTCACTATTGTTCTCTCTACTGTATGGGAGGAATTAACCAGTGAGACAAATCAAATAAATAAGTAAAACATACACAGTTAAGAAATGAAAAATACAATTCTAAATTTTTAAACAACTCCATTACCTATACATAAACCTCTAGTGACTGTAAAAATCAGCTGCTAGAATAAACTAGTAATTTTAGCCACATCATAGAAAAAATAAGTCAACCCATTAACTTATTTCTATATATTTCCAATGAGCAATTAATGATAAAAATCAAATCCATGTAAAATACTAATAAAAATAAAATATGTATATATGATTTTAACAAATTACATGCAAGATCTCTCTAAATAGGAAACTAGCAAAAGTGTTGGGAGATGTAGGAAAGTTCTAAATAAATGGAGTCACATACAATAATTGATGGTTTTGATGTGTATCCCTGCCCAAATCTGATATGATGTAATCTCCAACGTTAGAGGTGAGGCCTGGTGGGAGGTGATTGGATCATGGGGTGGATTTCTCATGAGTGGTTCAGCATCATCCCTCTTGATATTGTTCTGATAATAGTGAGTGAGTGAGTTCTCATGAGATCTGGTCATTTAAAAGTGTGTAGCACCTTCCCCTTTCACTCTCTTGCTGTTCTGGCCATGTGACGTGCCTGTCCCCCTTTGCTTTCTGCCATGATTGTACGTTTCCTGAGTCTTCCCAGAAGCTAAGTAGATGCCAGCATCATCCTTCCTGTATAGCCTGCAGAACAGTGGGGCAATTAAACCTCATTTCTTCATAAATTGTTGAGTCTTCTGTATTTCTCTATAGCAATGCCAGAACAAACTAATACAATAATCATGGCTTGAAAGTTCAGTGAATTTTAGTGTGTAAAAGGTTTTGGTTTTTCCAGATTAATCATTCTAGAAATCCTCACCATAATCACAAAAGATATTTTTATATAAATTGACACACTGATTTAAAAATGTACATTACATCAAGAGAGCAAAAACAAATGATAAAAAGCTGAAAAAAAGTTGGAATACTCACACTTCCTAACACCATGCAATAACTTAAAGCTATAGTCATCAAGAGAATGTGTTATTAGTATATGGATAAACAATTAGAGTAATGGAATGGAATAGAGTTCACAAATAGATCCATGCTTATGTGAATAATATAATATCAAAGATACTGCAGTTATTCAAAGGGGAAAGATAATTTTATTTAACAAAGTGTGCAGAACTACGAGATAAATGTGAAGAAAACAAACCCAAGTCCTTCCTCACAACAAAAGCATGAATGAGTTCAAAATTAAATGAGTCCAAAATATATTATGGAACAATATGTAAAAGTGAAAGCATAGGCTTCAAATATAAAGCACAGAAAATGTCTTAGTAAACTACATGAAAGCATTTCTTTTTATCCAAACTGTGGAGAAATTTCTTTTTATTCAGAAAGCAATAATTATATAATGATAAACTATAGAAATGTATAAATATATTTACACTTTAATGTTTATTTTTAATTACACAATTATATATACTATTTATTATGAATAAGAGCAAGAATATATAAATATAATGTACAACATAGAAACAAGAGAACAATAAAAACCAACAGATGCTACACAAAAATGATATAATAGCAAATAAGCAAATGAAAAATTTCTTAATATCGTTAGTAATAAAAAATAAAATGAGATAATTATACACATCTACTAGAAAAGCTACTATTTTAAAAATTGTGTTACCAATATTTGGCATAGATGTCAAGAAACCAGAATCTAGAGTTTGCATACATTGACGGTGGGAGTGTAACACAGTACAGCTACTTTGGATAACTAAATCTACCTTACATGTACCAATTCCACCCCTAGGCATTTATCCTAGGGGGGAGAAAAGCATAAGTCTATAAAAAGGCTTGCACAAGTACCTGTATTCATTATTGTCAAAAACAGACACCACGCAACTGTCCACCAAGAGCGGCGTTCTCAAGTTCAGCACTATTAGCTGTTGAAGTGGCTTAATTCTTTGTTGTGGGGAGCTATCCTTTGTGCAACCCTGGCCTGTGCACACTCTATCCCCTCCTCCACAAAACTCTGATAACCAAAAGTGTCCCCAAACATTGGAAATGTCCCCTGGCAGGTAAAATGTCCCTCATTTGAGAACCTCTGGTCAAGAGTTTAGTAAATAAATTATAGTGGTATGTCTATGAAATGAAATAATATGTAACAATAAAAAAAGTGCTACTTAAACATGCAAGAAATTGTTGAATCTCAAAAATATTATGCTTAAGGAAAAAAGACAAAAAGAGTTCATACTCTATAATTCTACTGATATATAATTGTAGAAAATAAAAGCTGATATATGGTAATAAAACCAGATTAGTACTGGATTGAGATCCCTTTATAGTGTGATAGTTTTACAAATATATACGTATGTTAATGTTTAAAAATTTCACACCTCAAAAATGTGCAGTATACCAGATGTTAATTATATCTCATAAAGCTATTAAAATTTTATCTCAAAATTATAGCTTTATTGCATTTTAGGGCATTATCCAATTTTGAATCTAATCCAGTTATCGTAGCTTAATGCAGTATTATGAAAATAATGCCTATAAAGATCCAGTTCCTCAAACACCCTTGGAACCAATTTTGTCATCTATATTAGTTACCTTGGGCTACTATAATAAAGTAGCACAAGCTGTGTGTCTTTAAGCAACAGAAATTTCTTCTCTCACAGTTGCGGAGGCCAGAAGTCAGAAAACAAGGTGTCTGCAGGACCAACCTCTCCTCTGGATGCTCTAGGTGAGAATCTTTTCCATGCCTTTCTCTTAGCTTCTGATGTTGCCATCAGAACTTCAGATGGTGTTCCTTGGCTTCTGTTAATATTAATACATAAATCCTTTTCAGTCTCAGCTTCTGTCTTCACATGGTCCTCTCCACATCCTATCTGTTTCTGTTCCCTCTTCTTATAAAGATAACCCATGTTATTTTAAGTCCCACCTAAAGACATAATTTTAGCTTGATTACATCTGCAAAAACTTTGTGTCCAAGTAAGGTTTCATTTACCTTATGTGTATAACTAGGGTTTAAGGCTTGAACATACGGGTTTGGGGAGGGGAACACAATTCAGACCATGACACTCATTATTTCACTCATTAATGAGTTAAGGGTGCTTTGATATTATTACATTTGAATGAGAGTGGTTTTTAAAATTACATTTTGTCGTGTAGTTTGTTCCACCCTGATGCTTAAAGGGAGTCACCTGCCTCAGCCAATTAAACTATGTTGTCTCTGCAGTGCGTTTTATCACAAGAACATGACCTTTAAGCACAAGAACACCTTGTATTCCACCACTAAAAACAGAAATGACATCTACCTTCACTGCTTCCCTATTTCTCTCCATCTTTACTGACTTGGTATTTTGTTGTTGCTGTCATTTCTGGTTGTTGGTCAATTTTCATTTCTATTCTTATTTTGCTGATAATTCTTATAAATCAGTGCTGAATTTTGTCAAATTATTTTTCTGCATCTCTACAGATGATCATTTTATGTTTTTGTCCCTGTGATAATTTGGTGAATGTCATTGATCAGTTTTTAAATACTGAATATCTTTGCATTTAAGATAATATTTTTTCACTATTAATGTTATCTCTGAAATGAAAGCTAAACCTAGTCAATAGATATTAGAGGTGCATGATTTTTAAAATTGTATAAAATTAGATTAAAAATACAAAGAAATAGATATAATTTTAAAACTATGTAAAAATGTAAATGCCAAATGATAGAGCACTAAATGAAGCTTGTAATATTAAATACAATCTTTAGAAACTCTTTTGCAGTGCAGGAAAAAAATAGAACTGAAAACAAAGCAGAAGAAATCACAGATATAAAATTAAAGAGGATAGAATTAAGCACCTGAGTTCCCATATCTAAAGTGAAAATCTAAGAATTTCAATATCATTCAAATACAGACTAAAATACAATATAAAATAAAATTTCCTGAACTAATTTTTAAAATACTGTTTAATTTGTAGATAAAAATGCAGACTAATTTTCTGACTATATTACTACAAAAATCTTCTACAAATATTTTTAACTAAAATTTTAAGAAAAACATCCGTCATAAACACAAAAGATTAATATTTTCGTTTCTGAAGTATAAAATGTCTGGATAGACTTGAGATTGTTGCTTTAGTTTTATATGTGAAGACTGGAAAAATTATGTTTTGTTTTGAAAAATATTTTGAGCTAAAAATGTTGTATTCCACATTTGTTAGGAATGGAAGTCTTTAAAATATGAAATATTTCCAATTGAAGAAAAATAGTGAAAATGAACTTTATCTGAATAAGATTAATGAAAATTATATGTTGAAAAAGTAAAATAGTTATGTGTACTAACAGTGACTACTAACCCAACAATATAAAATTAAGTGAAAATATTATTACCATGTTAAATACAAATTAAAATTAATTATAAAAAAGTTAAGATCTATGATTAAAGTATTAAAATAAAATGAGACTGTATTCACAAATTTAAAAGCAAATTGGTGAATGACATATTTTTTGAAATAATAAATTCTTTGATTGGCATGTTTTATATTTTTTATTATAAATGAAAATTATTTATTTGAAATATTTAGAGGAACAAAATATTTGCAGCTCTATTTTATTGAGAAAGTAATTACAAAACAAAAACAAGGAGTTTTTGTAATTACAAAAGAATATATTAATATTATTTAGAAGCACAAAACCAGAAAAGCTTTATATTATTTCTAACAATAAGTGTAAACCATCTAATTTTCTGAAAAGGGGGGGAAATAAATATTTAACAAAGAAGATGTTATTCTTAAATTGTAATACGTACATTGCCTAAAAATAAAAAGGTAGTTGAAGATACATTGTGAACAACAAAAAATGAAGAGCTGATAATATTAATGTGCGAAGGAAACTCATAACATATTGTACTAATTATAAATCAGTGTATTGACAAAACCTGAGTCCTCAATTATTATTGACTGTTATTGACATATTAATGATAGAATATTAAATATAGAATATAATAAAGCAATTTAGAATAAAAAAGAGAAAGCGATAGACATGAATAGAAACAAAATGCAACTGTTCTATATTAAAAGCATGTCTAAATTGCTTGCGTTTTTCTAGTGACCTGTGTCGCTATGCAGTGTAGGCTCAGGTGTCTAGATTTTAGTTGCAGATAAACACAGGTAGTATTTTCCAGATCTCAGAATGACCAGTTACATAAAAATAGGCCATAAACCATATATTTCATTCTTACGGTTGACAAACCTCTAATTCACCTGAAAATATTAAAAAGAAAGAAGACAGACGTGACAGTGGTTGGAAGTTGAGGATAAGAAGAAGTTGGCAGAAATAAGCTTTCTTCTTTTGGACAGCAATGCATCATAAAAAAAATTAAACTAAATTCAGTTCATTTCCACTAACTGGGACTTATTTAGAAACTTTAAGAAAGTCTTTGAAGAATTTCAATTGAGTAGTAAATAAGGGCCAATTTATTTCATAGTGTGGACTCTCAAGACAATATACAGCAGTGCTTCTCAAAGTTAAACAGTATATGAGTGACCTGGAAATGAAGATGCAGATTTAATAGGGCTGGAGAGAAGTCTGAGATTCTCAATTTCTAATGAATTAAATTACAAAGAGGAGAAAATAAGGTTATTGCTTACTTTATATACATTCACAAACACAGGCTAATCAAATAATTGTTTGAAGTATTGCTCTGAGAAGAATTAAATTACATATTTCATAGGAAACATTTTCTTTACATTCGGATTTTATCTATTATTAGAATAATAATAGAATCTTGACTTTATGTAACTCTATATTCCAAACAACTAGAAACTTTTCGATAGCAATTGTTCACCATTTAATAACATTTTTCCAAGATATCTAATGCACTCAAGGACAAAATAGCTGCCTTCCAGTGATTTCCAATTTATTCAATTTTCAGGCAATTTGTCTGCCCACACAATGACAGATTATAGTTACATTCTTGCCACGCTCCGAACAGCTAAGCCAATTGTTTTCAATCTTTTTTCTTCAGCAACTCCATCTCTTAAAGTACTTCAGAGTAGTTCCTGAAAGGATTCCTCTTTAGTTATATGGCTATACAGCTCTCCCATCATCCAAAATAATCAGTGGAGAGATAGCAATATTTTTCATTACATAAGGCCAAGTTGCATTGCTTCCTTCATCTTGTAATCTGATCAGAAACACCACTATAGAGCCAATAATTGAGTTTAGAGTTTCAGAGAATTTGGGGTCACAGAACACCTATGTCTATTTTGTAAAGATTATTGCATATTACTGAAATAGCTAGTCAAACACTGCAGTCTGCTTAAAGTATCAAAATAGAAATGTTGAATGCTGTGTCTGCACAGAGTTCATTTAAGCAAAGAATCTACTAGGCTCTTAAGTCTGTTAATGCAAATTCCTGAATACAGTTGACCCTCCATACCCCCATTGTGGGTGGATTTAACTAACCATGAATCAAACATATTTGTTAAAAGAAATACCAAAAATAATTTTTAAAAAGAAATACGACAATAAAACAATGCAAATAAAAAACAATCCTTGTAACAATTATGTGCATAGCATTTATATTGTATTCAGTACTATTAATGTAAGTAATCTGGAAATGATATAAAGTATACAAGAGGGTGTGTGTAAGTTATATGCAAATACTAGCCCATTTTATATAAGAAACTTGAGCATCTCTGGCTTTTGCTATGAAGGGATGATGGTGGTAGGATTGGTAGTGGTCCTGGAACAAATTCCCAGCAGGTACCAAGGGGGACTGTAGACCCCAAAGCTGTTTAGGAATGAGTCACAGCAGCAGGATTGAGGTAGGAATGCTCCCCACAGAAAACATCAACCACCTGTTGATTTTTGAATCTGCTCCTCTCAGGCATGCCTTCAAATGCTATAACCTGGAGATTCAACTCATTTTCATGCTGTAGGTAGGAATAGGTGATTCAATTCCTCAAGAAAGTGACAGAGATCCCTGAAATATAGATTTAAAGTTACATAGTGTCAAATGCTAGTCATTTTCTTTTTGCTCGATGGTATCCTCTCAGAAAAACCTTTTATAATATTTCTAATTCATTTACCAGATTTATAGAGTCATCAAATTATCTATCTATCTATCTGTTTATCTATAGATAAACACATCTATCAATGTGTTTTTCAACTATTTTGTGAAGTGGCTAGGGTAACAACCTATTGTTCGAACATATTTTGTGAAGTGGCTAGGGTAACAACATAATGTTCGAACGTATGTTCGTATTTAAATACAAATGTATTTTGGTTGAGTGATTACTCAAGGTCACTGAGGAATCCACAAGGTTAACCTCCTGACTCTAGAACCATTGTTATATAGAGATATATAAATAGCTTGTTTAATATTATAGGCTTAGCAAAATATTTAATAAATAAGGTCTTAGTAAAACAACACACATGTATTTATCCACTTATTTAATTTTGTTTTTCCATTTCTTCTGAACATAAGTTCCTGAGGACACGGGCCTTTTTTCACAGTTCATTTTTGGATTCCAACATCTAGCCAGTACTTTGCAAAGAGCACTGAATTTGAAATAAATTTCTCAGTTAATGATTTGAATCATATAAAATATTTAGTAAATTTGAAAACTAGTAACTGTGTCAAGTGATTAAAACAAACATACTAGAGGGTAATAATCCCCCGCCCCTTGCCTTCTTCCTTTACATCCACTTCATTCTTATTCTTGTCTACTTCCCCTGCCCCACCCAGGGAACGTGGTTAGCCCATCAACTGCAAAGATTGTTCTCATATAATATTGTTCTGATGGATAATGAGACTCTGAAAGTGGAACATAAACAGATAAAACAAAAACAAACAGAAAAGAACCCAAAAACCTAAACTCAACCTCAGTTAAAGCAGAAAATATCTGTCCAGCCTAAACGAGGCATACTCAACTTCCTCTTCTTCTGTTAGAAGCCTGATCCTACTTCAGTCTGGAACCACCTAGTCTTCAGGTTTGCCTGGTGCTCACCAGCTGAAGAAATCCTTTAACGACCTTTATTCAGTCAAGTAAATTGTTTTCTTTTGGCAACTTGCATGTTATTTTTTAGGTTTTCATTTATTTATTTTTTTATATTTAAAGTCATATTTTCTTCCTTTTATTCACTTTGCTGGTCTTTCTCACTTTGATTTTTTTTTGCCTTGTTTTGCATTTGTTTACTTTAACATTTTTTGTAACTTATCTCTTTTATTTTGGAAATTATTCACATTATCAGTTTTCTTTTGCTAGGCAATTTTGATATTCTAATAAACATTATTAACATAAAATATAAAGTTTATTAACACCAAGCCCAAACAATACAAAGTCTTAGGGCTCTTTAATTGCAATTATTTAAAAATATTTGCTACAAATTGTTCATTATTTTATATTTACGTTGTTTTTCTTATTCCCACAAATCACATATTGTTGGTGTGTTTGTTAAATAAAAATCTTTAATTGCAATTGTTTAAAAATATTTGCTACAAATTGTTCGTTATTTTATATTTACGTTGTTTTTCTTATTCCCACAAATCACATATTGTTGGTGTGCTTGTTAAATAAAATTGTGATTGCTTATATATATTTTTTCACATCCTTTCTTCTTGTAATATTTTGGAATTTACATCCAGTTAATTATCCTTTATTCTATAGTATATACTGTAAAAGTTACTAGTCTTGCTAGTAAACCCTCAGTTTTTGGATTGTCTGAAGATGTCTCTATTTTGATCTGCTCTTGAATTCTAAATCTACTTGACATAAAATTCTAGATTTGCCATTATCATTTATTAGCCTTTCAAAGATATTCCACAATTTTCTGACTTTCAATATTTTTGTTGGTAAAAATGGGAATTGTTAATCGGCTTGCATATTCTGTTTTGGATATTCCATTGTTTCCTTATAATTTGTTTATTTATAAGGAAACTTATAAACAAATTATAAGGAAACAATAGAATATCCAAAATAAAGAGAATAGTTATGGGTTCATATAGATAATTCTTCAGAATCTACTAATTTGTGTCTTTCTTCTTTACTTCTGTAAACTTTTCAGCTACTATATATTAGAATATTTCTTAATTTTTTAATATTCATTCTGAAATTTCTTGCTGAAATTTGTTCAAAAGGTGAGTTAACGGAGCTATACATTTTTAGTGTCATGTGCTCTAAATTGCAAAATACATGTATTTTTATTTCAGACAAGTTGAGTAACATTTGTGCAAATGTTTTATATACATGGACTTAATTTGGTAAATTTAGGCATGGTGGTAGACAAATTTAAAAATGTATAAAAATCATGGGCAAGCATATGAACATTCTATTTTTGCTACTATAAAAAAATAGCAGACTATCCAACTATTTTATGATACTCAACGATACATCTTACTAAATGGTCATGACTCTTGCCTCTCAGGGTCAGAGTTTGCAATAGTGAAAGAAAGAGAAAGCCATGGAAAAAAAACGGGGAGAGGGAAAATATTAAGCGCTAGAATATGTACATTGTTTTGCTTGTATAAATTTAGAACATTCAACACATGTTTACAATGAATACATATAAAATACCAACGACATGAGGAGAATTAGAATAGAAATAAATACAAGGATTCTTTCATGATAACTAAAAAATATCAGTGAAGGTTTGTACATAAAATTTAGGGATTTTATATTATTACCTAATACAATTCTGGCTATAACATCACTAAAGGACTGTAAACGTCTGCTGGGAAACCTGTGGGAAAAAATGCAAGTGGAACTGGTGTCATACAAACACATTTTCTAATGGGAAGCTTAACTGGTGAAATGTAAGTTGGAAGCATTACTAAATTTAGGTCTATGAAAATGTTTTCCCAAATACAATCTTTTCTTGTTGGATAGGAGGTTTTACTGTGATGTATTATTTCTGACAGCCTCTTTTTTTTTTTAAAGCAAATGAGTAGAATTAAGTGAATTAATTAGCGTATCTAACCTGTAAGTACAAATTACTTTCCCTTGGAATTACATAATTGATAATTGTACATCCTTAGATGTGTTTGAATCTGAGATTTACTCTAAACTCAGAGGAAAAAAAGTGAAATTTTGTTTCCATTGTGACACCTTTGTTTCCTTTTTAAGTTTTCAAAATTTCTTAAAAAATATTTTTCCCTTTCATAATTTATTCAACAAGTATCTATTGTTAGGTGTTGAGAACACAAGACCTAAAACTCCTGACAAATATATTCTATTTACAAGGTCAATTTGTACATTAACAAATGCATATATAATACCAGACAAGATTGTAATGCTAACCAGTTTGACTTTGAGGCACAGTATTCAGAATGTAAATGCCCCTGGAAAAAACATTGAGTATAAATGCCCCTGGAAAAAGAATGTAGTTGGAAAAAACATTCTGAGGTAAAATTATGCAATATTGGTATGAATAATTATAGTGACCAGAGGTTCACACATTTTTGTGACATGCCATTGGTAGAAAAAGAGCCATAGCTGAAAAAATATGGCAGTCATAAGATGTCAGTGGAAATGAAGACAAGGATACCTTTTGGTCAATTTTCTTGAAAATATTGGCTTTTTCAACAGTGTAGTTTATTTAAAATTTAGTCCCAGTTCTTAGCAATTATTTATATACTGATGGACTTATATCCAGGGTCTTCTTGAATTAAAAAAAAGTCAAAAAGTAATTTTTTAAATTTAAAATATTTTAAAATTATGATATATACAATTCTTGCTCTCTCTGTCATATTTTTCCAATTTTTTGTCTGTCTTATTTTTTCTTGCCTTTTCTTCCTTGTCCTTTCCCTTTCTTTTCTTTTCTTTTTGTTTTCTTTGTCTGGCCTTGCTTTGAGTTTCTTTTCCAAACGAATTTACTTGAGGTGATATTTTTATGCATAATATACACAGCAAATTTCTAGGGCCTCTCATTTTTTACAAATCTTTGTAAGAAAAGCCTGTTTATTAACCCAATGACATTGTCATAACCTTTTCTAAATTTCAATGATATTCAGTTTCTCACAGCTATTACATTACAAAGTATACCTCAGTAAAAATCTAGTAAGTCACAGGGCTGACGTTGCTGATTGCTCACTTGCCCAAGCCAGAAGCTTAGAATACATGCTTGATTCTTCACTTTCCTGTGGGTTTATGCCAAATCAATTTCAAATCTATAGATCTTATCCTCTAAATAACATACAGCATGCCTACTTTTTTCTCTCTCTCTACTACTGTCACATTAATTCAAAATAAAAAGACTGATGATTCCTAACTTCCTGGCTTCAGTAATTGGCAACGATGACATCACTACTGGAATGAGAAAACTTGGGGATAGTAACTGATATCTGAGGAAAATCAGTCTCCAAAAATATTCTCCCTGCTTCCACTTCCCGCATCCCTTATTCACTTTTATTTTTTCCCAGCAGATTCTACTGTAGTGGAAATTTGGCCATATTTCTTCTCCTTTTAAAATTATTCAATGGATCTCCATGTCACACAGAATACAATCAAAGTCTTTATCTCAACCTATAAGGCCATGTATAATTTCTCTATTTTTATCTCTTAATTTTCTCAAATCACTAGCTCATTATGGCAAGCAAAACTGCTCTTAATTCCTCAAAATGTTGCTGGCTTACACTGTTTCGGGAATGGTGCATATGCTTTCAAAGTCTTTTCTCCATCTTCTCTTTAGTAACCTCTTCTTATAATTCAAGGTTCTGTTTAAATGGCACTCCCTCACAGAAGTCTTCCCTATTCTACGTGGATCTTCACTACTTATTTTCTGAGGCCCTTTTTCTTGTTGCTTTCCTGTGAAACACTTTTCACAATTGGAAATAATTTTATTGATGTGTGTGTTTATTTTCTCATCTATGTTCAATACAGTGGGGCCATTTCTCCCTCCTCATAATTGTATGTCTGATGCCAACACAGTGACTAGTAGGGAGAAGAAATTCAATAAATATTTTCTAATGAATGGATAAAATTTTTCGATGAATTAGTGGCTATATTTTTGACAGCATACCTCAGTTACAATCTACTCCAGATGGTATCCTTCTGAAACTATTATTTTAAATACAGTTTGAAGTACTTCTGTTTTTATTATTTTTCTATTATCTTCATAAATTACTGAACATATAATTGTATAAAGATGACTTCCAGTTTTGTCTTAGAAAATTATGCAGAAAAATCTATCTTACACATAAAAATAAATTTTAACTTACAATGTGAATTTTTTATGATAATTTAAGAAACTTTTTAATGAGCTTCAACACAAGGAACAATAATTAACTAGCTCTGTTTTGAAAAAAAGATTTTTTTATCTCTTTTGGATTTTAATGTTTTCTGCAAATAACACTTTCTCCAGATGTCCAATATCCTATCTATTCTGTAAAGTTTTCTTTTTGTATTATTTTGTTCAAACTCATCTGTACACAAACGTACATTTTAACTACATTTCAGGGAGATGGCCCTTTGTGTGGACAATATCATATTGTTGGACCACAGCTATGAATATGCTTCTGAGGATATTGCCAATTTCTTTTGCTAAGCATTACCTTGGTCTTAGTAATTGTTCTACTTATGCAGGATAAAAAGTGAAAATACCAAGTCAACTGTACGATTAAATGTGCTCAAGAGACAGACATTCAGATATCTAAATGTTAACTTTATTAGAAATAGATTTTAGTAGTAATAATTAGTGATCACACTCCATATGCATGATAAAATTGATGAAAAAAAGTTAGGTAAACGTGAAATCTGCATATCTACGAAATTGTTTAAAATTTATACAAGACAATTAACTTCTATTCATCCTTCTGATAATAGCTCAAATAAAGCTTTCCCTGAGAAGCCTAGCCTGAATCCCTTTACTGAATTTAGTGACCCAGTTATTAGCTCTGCCTTTTCTCGTTGTAATCCTTGTAACAAGTTTTTAAAATGGATAATCTTGATAGATTATAAATCAAATATATTGACATCCTTCTCCAACCATTGCCTTCAACAACTCAAAGGTTTTCTTTATTTTAAGCTTTTTGATATTAAATTCTAATCTGACCTAAAATCATTTGTTGGTGAAAACTTATTTGATAACCTTTGAACTACTGAGAGTTTTATTCTCCAAATACACTGAGGATATATAATGGAAATATGTATTTTATCATGAGTTCTATCCCAAACTCTATGAGTGTTTCTGAGCATATGATCTGTTATAAATTCCAATCTCAGGAGTTTCAGGTAACAAATGTTGGGCTTGAACAGCACATATATGTGAAAACATTATGCTCTTTATTTTTAAATTTGTTTAAAAAATACATATCATCTGATTTTGTTACTAAAAGTATGATACCTCATCTAAAAAAGCCAGGTTTCTTTACATTCCATCAATTAAATTGGAAATAACTTCCATCAAGTGGTAAGCTTGGCAGAGGCCAGGGACAATTTTTTATTCTTCATTGTCTCTATGAACATTGTCCAGTATTTGGCACAAAGTAACTGTCTGCAGTATGACTAAATTAACAAAAAGAAGGAAGGAAAGAAGGAAGCAAAGAGGGAAGGAAGGAAGCAAGGAGGAAAGAAGGAAGGGGAGAAGGAAGGAAGGAAGAAAGGAAAGAAGGAAGGAAGGAAAAAAGAGAGGGAGGGAAGGAGGGAGAGAGGGAGGAATGGTAAACAGATTTGACTCAATTTAATACCTGAACTTTAGAATATGACTATATAATATATATATTAATATTACATATGAATATTACATTCATATATATTCACATTGTACAAAAATTTAGACATTGTATATTATATATATAATATGTGTGTATGTACACTGCAGCATTATTGTATCTAGAAAAGAGAATTTGAAATATGTGAGGTTGCTAAGATCTCATATAAATATGTAATCTATTAAATACCAAAATATTTTCTTTTGAAGAATTTTAAAATAATGTCCTGTACTAAGATCACAGAACAACTTAGCAGGAGTCTTTATTGATTTTCCTTATTTTTATTGTGAAGATTTTTCAGACATAATGAAAATTTAAAAGAATATTTCACACAAGATTAATATAATATCCACCTATATTTAGTAATTGCTAACATATTACCATATATTACTCATTTCACTAAATATCTCTTTAGATAGGTAGAATCATGGATATCTGAATATTTTCGCCCAAAACATTTCAGCATGAAATTCCAATAAATTAGGGCATTCTCCCACAGTGCCAATGGGTAAGATTTATTTTTTACTGCTGGACTGAGACAGCTCTATAATTATCTCCCAGAACATCTGATGATGTTTTGGCCAGGTACTGATTCCTGGCCAAAATGAGGGCGAGATTAAATACAGTCTGTTTAAAGTTTGAAACTCCTGTGGCTAGTTTATGTATTGATGGCTTACACCTGGTATAACCAGGCATGCAGCCTGACAAAAGGTTCACCTGGAAATTTGGGAGACCTTGCTTCTAAGTCAAAATTCCTCACAAAATCTTGATGGATTGTATTTCAGAGATGAAGTATGTCCTATGCAAACACACATACACAACACACAACACACACAATACAACACACACACACACCACACCACACACACACACACACACACACACACCCTTACAACCGTGGATAGAAGCACCTGAAATGTTTGCCAGAGTCTATGGTGCTTGCCTGCCCTTGCTTTCTTCTACTCCATCATCCTCTGCTGCTGTAGTAAAAGCCTCGTGTGCATATGCTCTACAGAGTCTTATGAGTCTTTTCAGTATCCCAAACTGTGAAAACACTGACAATAATCATTTTAACAACTATGAAAATTTTATACTAATTCCATAATATCTAATGTGTTCTCTACATCCACCTTTTCCTAGTTCTTCACAATTCTCCCTTATATACTTCTAAAAAATAGTACCTCATCAATTTCATATTTTACATTTGTTTGGTAAGTCATCATATCATTTTGTCTTTTTATCTATAACAATCTCACCACTTTTTAAACTAAGATGGACTTTTTGAAGTTCAGGTCAGTTATTATTGCGTAGAATGTTCTACATCCTGTATTTGTTTGATAATTTCCTGCTGCTGTGGAGTAACTTGCCATGTGTTCCTGCATTTCTTGCACACTGGATATTAGGTTTAGAGGTATAACCACCCTTAGGTTAAACATTTTTATGGAATACTTTTCAAGTGGTGTGTTATTTATCACACATCAGAAGGTACATGCCAAGTTGTCCTATTATTTCTGAAACTAAATTACATTTGTGATTCAAGTTTTTGCACTTCTAAATTTCTTTTGTAACTTATAAGTAACTATAGGATGATGCTTTTTTGGTCATGTTATAATCTGGTGCTGATTCTCTACATTTTTGAAGTCACTAGGTCTGCTACCTAATTATGCCAACTAAATTAAAATTTAAATGAAATTAACTGGTTTGATAGAGTAGCATTTTTAGTCAGAGCTCTTTCAATTGCCAACACTTCTAACTAAAAGACCTTAAGGCTAAATGAGTAGTAACTGGAAGATACTGGAGACATCAAGATTCAAAGGATGCTCTCTAGGAAGCAGAACAGCTCAAGGGTCCTGGCAAGTGGAACCAGGGACAGGACTCCATAGTGACTAAGGCTTCACTTCTCACCTCTGCTTCCATATGAGTGTAATGTTATTTTCTCCTATGACAGATAAGTTTATTTTTCACCATTAAAAGGTAAGAAACTCACTCATAACCAAAGTTGGAGGAGACAGTTATTTTTTTTCCCCAGCTTGCCTGTTAAAACCATAAGGAATGATTAATCTGCCATGGTGCTTGATGTGGCCCAGGGATGTGCTCAGACTGAGTCATGTAGGGGCAGGTGGTATTAACATTAGTTCAAACATGGAACCATGGCATGTGTTAGAAATAACAAAAAACCAAACACCGCATATTCTCACTCATAGGTGGGAATTGAACAATGAGATCACATGGACACAGGAAGGGGAATAGCATACTCTGGGGACTGTGGTGGGGAGGGGGGAGGGGGGAGGGATAGCATTGGGAGATATACCTAATGCTAGATGACGAGTTAGTGGGTGCAGTGCACCAGCATGACACATGTATACATATGTAACTAACCTGCACAATGTGCACATGTACCCTAAAACTTAAAGTATAATAAAAAAAAAATTAAAAAAAAAAAAAGAAATAATGGCTTATATTAGAAACTGGACATAAAATTGTTGTGAGCAAGAAAGTTACCTCAATTTGAGTCTACTAGAAGTTTCAGAGTGCCATTTCACATATCCACAAAGTTCAAAAGTTCCAAAAGAAGCAAAAGTTTGACCAAGAAATCAGTGATTTTTTAAAAAAGAGAAATTGAGCTCAATCATGTTTTTTATATCTTCTACTGTACTAAAAGTTTTTTTCTCAATAATTGACTAAAAGTTCATTAACTACTGCACAGACTTCAATATTTAGAAATGTAATACGGGCTTCCTAACTAAAAGTGAAGTTATTTTATTGTTGGAACTAGCTATTGTTAGAAAGACTCATTTGCTTTTTATAATAAAATTTTACATATGATTTATAGATTTACAGATTATAACAATTTATAGATGATTACCTCATTAATTTATTGAATAACCTGACTAAATTACTTAGTCACTGAATTAAATACAACCCAGCCTTAATACTTTGGGTCAAGGAACATTGACCAAATATGTATTTATGCCACAGATTCCTTGAAATTTCTTACCAAAGTAAATTGTTTCATGAAAAACACAGAAATAAATTGGTAACTAAATAAAACATATTCTATATTTCAACTTGAAAAATTAAAGAAATTCATAATTCTTAAAAACAAAGCAATGATCATTTGTTTCCTAATTATTATTATTGTGAATGTACTTAAAATTTTTGCTATGCTTTTAAGAAAGATGTACTTCTATTAAAAATTATTAAAATAAACAGCAGAGAGACTGACTTTTCAAAATAGTTTATCTGGGAAGAGCAGTGAACTGCAATTTGGGATATGCGTACCGTAGTGAACCATAGGCACATTTGAAAAAGCTGGGGGAGCCAAAGCTTTTTAAAGGGTAAAAGGTGAAGTTCCCCATCAAACTACCATTGGCATTCTTCACAGAATTAGAAAAACCAATTTTAAATTTCATATGGAATCAAAGAAGACCCCATATAGCCAAGACAATCCTAAGCATAAAGAACAAAACTGGAGGCATCACACTACCTGACTTCATTACTACAGGGCCTCAGTAACCAAAACAGCATGGAACTGGTACCAAAACAGACATATAGACCAATGAAGGTGAACATAGACCTCAGAAATACACCACACGTCTACAACCACCTGATCTTTGACAAAAACAAGCAATGGGAAAGGATCTCATATTCAGTAATAATGTGGGAAATCTGGCTAGCCATATACAGGAAACTGAAACTTGACCCCTTCTTTACACCTTATACAAAAATTAACTCAAGATGGATTAAAGACTTAAATGTAAAACCCCAAACCATAAAAACCCTAGAAGAAAACCTAGGCAACAACATTCAGGACATAGGCATGGTGGGCAAAGACTTCATGACAAAAATGCCAAAAGCAATTGCAACAAAAGCCAAAATTGACAATGGGATCTAATTAAACTAAAGAGCTTCTGCACAGCAAAAAAAAAAAAAAAAAAAAACTATCATCAAAGTGAACAAGCAACCTACAGACTGGGAGAAAATTTTTGCAATCTACCCATCTGACAATGATCTAATATCCAGAATTTACAAGGGACTTAAACATGTTTACAAGAGAAAGACAACGCCATCAAAAAGTGGGCAAAGGATATGAACAGACACGTCTCAAAAAAAGACATTTACGTGGCCAAAAAACATATGAAAGAGGCTCAACATTACTGATCACCAGAGAAATGCAAATCAAAACCACAATGAGATGCCATTTCACGCCAATTAGAATGGAGATTATTAACAAGTCAGGAAACAATAAATACTGGAGAGGATGTGGAGAAATGGGAACGCTCTTACACTGTTGGTGGGAAAGTTAATTAATTCAACCATCGTGGAAGACAGTATGGGCATTCCTCAAGGATCTAGAACTAGAAATACCATTTGACCCAGCAATCCCATTACTAGGTATATACCCAAAGAATATAAATCATTCTACTATAAGGGAACATACATATATATATTTATTGCAGCACTATTTACAATAGCAAAGACATGGACCCAACCCAAATGCCCATCACTGATAGACTGGATAAAGAAAATGTGGTACATATACACCATGGAATACTATGCAGGTATAAAAAGGAATGAGAGCATGTCCTTTACAGAAACATGGATGAAACTGGAAGCCATCATCCTCAGCAAACTAACACAGGATCAGAAAACCAAATACCGCATGTTCTTACTCATAAGTGGGATTCAAATATTGAGAACAAATGGACACAGAGAAGGAAACAACACACACTGGGGCCTGTTGGAGGTCGGGGGGGTGAGGGGAGGGAACTTAGATGATAGGTTGAAAAGTGTAGCAAACCACCATGGCATACGTATACCTGCAGTTCTGCACATATATCCCTTTTGTTTGTTTTTTTTGAAGAAGAAATAAAGAAATAAAAGGTGAAGTTCATGTAAGTTATTTTAAAATAAACTGCACATACAAACCTGCATGTTCTGCAAATATATCCCTTTTGTTTGTTTTTTGAAGAAGAAGAAGAAATAAAGAAAAGAAATGGTGAAGTTCATGTAAGTTATTTTAAAATAAACCTCTTTGGCCCCAGAAGCTTATTGCTGGTGTGGACAAATACTCACTGGTGATACTGGCTATTGCTGGGAAGATGTCTTCATAGAAACGTCGTATCTAAAATTTTTGTAGTTTTCAGAGAGTCCTTGCAATAATTCTTTTAGAGACATCCATGCATGAACGGTCTTCTTTTATACTCTCCCAGCTCCATTTTGTTGTGGTTTGACTTAAGTGAGTCAACTTCTTTGCTGGTAACTTTAACATTTCCCCCTTTTGACCAAGACTTTTTTCTGAAAGCATTGCTGATTAATCAGCCTATAGTTAGGTTTTGATTGTTTCTTGGTGCTGGAGTGGACCTTTCCTAGTTAGTCTGATCCTGCATCAGAGACGAATGGCCAGCAACTAAGAGCGGATGTCAAAACCCTTTTAGTCACATTTAAGAAACAAAGAGGTTCAGAAGGAGTGGCTCTCAGGATAAATCTGCCTGGAGTTCATTGCTAAGTTCAATTTTGTCAGTTCCATAGGCATTGACTACCATTTGGAAGTTCTGGACCAGTGTTATTCTGTTAGATGCATCATTTCTGCAGAGGTTGGACAGGAAACAGATAAAAAGTTTAAAAAGAATGATGTGGTACAAAATTAATAGTAACATGATAATATTGTCTATGAACATGGACCCAAAGGCAGCCAACTAATGAATCAAAAGTCTATGTGAGACTGAGTGAGATCTGTTGTAGCCATAAAGCCTGTCTTGCTATTTTATGCAATTAGGTCTTGACTTCCCCAGAGAAATATATTCAGGCACAGCATGTAGTTATTAGCAATGGCACAGACATTCTTGTTCAACCAGTAGATAATTGAGAGTTATCTCATCCTGTTCTGTTGTGTTATCTACGGCTACTCAGCAAGATACTTTAATGAGCACTGCTGGGCGGCAATAGCCTTTGCAGTGAAGCCTGCAATGAAACCCAAGGTGGCAAATAAGTCATTAGGGATGTTGCCACAGTTACCCCCTGGGTGGACTAAAGGATCCCTTAGGTCATGTAAAGATGTGGGTTTGACACGACAGATCCAAAACTTCATTCAGTTACGGAAGCTACTGAATGTGAAATTATAACCACAGCGTTATTCTGCCAAGTGAAAAATGTAGCATAAGCAAGAAAAAAAAAAATAAGAAGGACAAGAGTCCAGTTTTGTTACAATGTCTTGGGAAAAGCTTTCCACACTGTGATGTCATCAACTTCTTACTCTGGTTTGTAGTTTGAATGTTCCTGGGTATAGCATGGGGCATTTTAGTCAATTCTCTTTGTAGCCCACACAATAGCCATGAGATTTCTCTCTTGACATTTACATGGAGTTTTCTGGCTCCAACTTATAGGACTTTAGGAACAAGGCAGTTTATGTTCTTAGTTGGAGAATCGTAGCCAGATGTTGGAGGAAATTAGAATAATTAAGTGCCCTGTCTAATTTAGAGATAGATGACAAAAACTTGAAAACAACAAAGAAAACTACAATCTAATAACAGGTGTACTGCAGTTTTTCTTCAGAAACATAATTTTTCTCTGTACAATCATCCCTATTTCTACTAAGGATAATCAGAGTAAGACTAATTTGTCTGCTGAATAAGTTTAGTCTCATTAAACTTGGCATGATTATTGACAACAGTGTAGCAAGAAAAGGGATGAAACATGGGCTGTTTTTAAGTTTATTTTGATGGAACTTTTGATAAGAAATCTCAGATTAGAGTTTTAAAAGCCTTTCAAGGGTCAGAGGTCAAAGGAGGGTGAACATCAGACTTTGGCTGCAGTATCTAAAAATTTGCATGAATTTCTCTCTTCTTGAGGTCTCCAATATATCTTGATGTTCCTGGCCTGTCAAGAGGTAAAAATGTTTATTCACTCACTGTGAGCTTGGGAATCCTTGAAGCTAGGCATCCTATGCATAGTCTCAAATATCACATTCAAGTCAAGCCATTTATAATATAACCAATGTTTCTAATTCTATCCTGTTACAAAGAGAATAGATTTTTATTGAATTTATGCAAATAACTATGTTGCCATAAAATAAAAATATCAATAAGAGCTCTCTGAAGACTGCAGGCTCAGGTAGGAAGAAAAAATAAATATTTCCATTTTTATTTATAAAAGTATACTTTACCAAATTGCTGTATGCTATAGATAGCTTTTTAAAAGTTTTCTCAAATCTGGAAAACAAAAAATTTTAAAAAACAGCAAAATATTAAACAAAAAGTCACTCGAAAATATTGCCATCAGTTTGTTTAGTCCCATTCATTAAACTTATTCTACTTGATCTGGGTTAGATGTTTTAAGAAGCCATCGTTTCTTCATTAGAGTTCTGGAAATTCTTTCCCAGTCCAGTGGTATAATCTTAAACTCATAAGAAATCTAAATTCCAGCATACTTGTTAGAGTCCTTTTCATGAACCTCCTTGAAGAGGAAGTATTTTTCTTTATTCATTTTAATTTATTTTCTACAATACTTCATTAGGGAGTTCAATGATTTGCACTCAGAAGTTAAATAGCCAAGAGGCAAGCAAGTATAATAAACTTCAGAATTGGACTGAGGTTGTTGCACTGAAGGCCATGTAGTCTTTTGCTTCAGGGAATAACAACAAAAATAACTAAAATGAACACATAGCTCCCTAGGCTTCTGAATCTCAATAGAAAATAACATCAACATTTAATGAAATTGTAGATATTAACACATCATGGGAAAAAAGATATGGTGCAAAATATTATAATTAACACTGGGCACTTCTTTTGTCTAGATTTTTATTATAAACAATAAAATATATGTAATATCTTAACTGCAAACCTTTCATGTTGAAAGGGCATCTAACATAACTTGTTTTAACATTATGAAGGGAAAAAGTTTAGAAATTTCAAAGTGGAAACAATCCAACACTAACAAACTATAGTGATCAAAAGTATTAACTTTTAAAGAAAAACAAGGACAATTCATAAAAGTAGAACTACCATTTGATCCAGCAATCTTACTGGTTATCTACCCAGAGGAAAAGAAGTCATTACACAAAAAAGATACTTGCACATGCACGTTTATAACAGCACAATTAGCAATTGCAAAAATGTGGAACCAGCCTAAATGCCCGTGAATCAATGAGTGAATAAACTGTGGTATATATTTATGTGTGTGTGTGTGTATGCGATGCATATGTATATATATATGCATAAATACATATATGTGATGGAATACTACTCAGCCATAAAAAGGAATGAATTAATGGCATTCATAATAACCTGGATGGGACTGGAGACTATTATTCTAAGTGAAGTATCTCAGGAATGGAAAACCAAACATTGTATGTTCTCACTCTTAAGTGGGAGCTAAGCTATGAAGATGCAAAGGCATAAGAATGATACAGTGGACTTTGGGGACTCAAGGGAAAGAGTGGGAAAGGCATGAGGGGTAAAAGACTACAAATTGAGTTCAGTGTATACTGCTCGGGTGATGTGTGCACCAAAATCTCACAAATCACCACTAAAGAACTTACTCATGTAACCAAATACCTCATGTTCTCCAAAAACCTATGGAAGTAAAAAATTTAAAAAATTACAGAAAGGGAATGTATTATGAGACAAGCCAAGTTTATAGACCAAAACATGCTCATAGCTAGGGATGAAACAAACCACAAACCAAGCCAGCAAAGTTGGGTTGATTCCTTGAAAAGAATGGTTACCTATTGTCCAGATTGAGTAGCCCAAAGACAAAGGAAACACTGAGCGTAAAACATTCCCTTTTTTTTAAACCTACCACTCACACCACATGCACTGATCACTCTCATCACTGCTTTGGTAAAGCATGTAGGATGCAGTTCAGTTTCAATTTGGAGCTGTTACCTCCCCAGGCAAAGCTGCCACACAGATGATCCAGACTTGGTGTTTTTCCTGAGAGCCACCTGCCACACGTTTTCATGAGGTGACCATGACTATACACATCCAGGCTACTTCCTGACTAGGCCCTGTTCAGGAAGCATCCTGAGGTGTCCATTCCTCGTGGAGCCAAATAGTTCCCTTGGTTGACTTCTGAGTCCCCTTGGCAAGCCAAGCAGAATTCAAGCATTTCTACTGCTAGCCTTGTGTGGGAGCATGAGTGAATGTAAAGGGAGCAAGGCTCTTCACTCCATAAACCACAGCCTACTTCGGGGTGGTGCTGGACCAGCCCGATTCTTGGGTACTGAATTTCTTTTTCTCATTTGTTGGGATTTTAAATTTTCTATTTATTTTCTTAAATGGCAGGTATCCTACTGCATCTTCAATAAAATAAAATATATACATATATATGTTATACACTGGAGAAAACAAATAGGGGAGCAGTTTGATAGTTTAGCACCATTTTTTGCTTTTATTTAACCTTTAGAAGTAAAACACAATTATTAAAATAGAATGCTTCAGCAGTAATAAGTGTAGCCCTATGTATCAATATTATTGTACAAATTGGATGTGGGTGGCTTAATCCAGAGCTGACCACCCTGATAATAATCCAGAAAAAAACTATTGTTACATCTGTTTGTACCAAGACATTTATTATTCTCAGCACCAGGACATCATAAAATGACTCCTTGATCTTCATTTACTTCACCAAGGGAAACATGGCAGGCTACAGAAACTCAGCACAGCAGTTAGTGGGGCTCTGCCCTGGGTGCCCTGATGTCACCCACATTTCCCTTGCATGTCTCAGGTCCTAATGAGCAGTGCAGGACAATGTTGAGCCAACCTACTCACCCGTGCCCATTCCTTCCCAGAAACTTAAAGGTGATCCCTATAATAGCACATATGTCCTTTCCCAAATTGTGTCTTTGCTCCCCTAACCCCATTCTTGGCAGAAGAAAAAACAAAACATCTCTTGACTTGAATATTTGCTTATTTTAGAAACCTACACAATCACCATAAACTTAAAAAAAAAAAATCAAAATGTTGTTTTCACTGGGTTGACACCTATCTGCTTCAAGAATTCTCTAAGCATGTTGTTGAAAACCAGTGTAACATCTTTAGGATCTTTCTCCCAACTGACCAGTCTTCCTGTGAATCATTTCAGCAGTTCCTTTGTGGCGATGTTTACAAAGCATCTTCTAAGTCCCCTAATTCTATGAGCTTTGCTATCAAAATAGTGAAGAATAGGCAAGGGGGAGAAAAAAACTAGCTGACAGCTATTTGGAAATCAGCAACAATGTGAAAGAGAAATGTATCACATGAAAGTTTGAAAGACATGGAATAAATGAGCTCCTTGGAAATTTGCCCTGGCGGAGTGAAGAATCCCACTTTATCTTCTTAGGCAAGATAAAGATTCACCTTATGTAATTACACAGCTTTGTTTAAGCATCCTGTGAAAGACTGAAAAATCAACTGTCTTCCTAACTCTACAGGCAAACTAGAAAAAGGATCTCCCTGCTTACTGGTCCCTCAGGATGTTTTCCTGAAAAGAAAACCAGCTTAGAGATACTGGATTTTCTTCTATGACAAAGTGTCCTCTTAAAGTCCAACCCAAACTTGTTTGCACACTTACACTTCTGAAAGCCTAGGTCCAACTATAGGGCTGATACCGGGAGAGAAGTGAAGTAGCTGGGTGGTGAGGAAGTGGTCTCTCCTTTCACATCTCTGTGCAGTAATGATATCAAGACCCCTTGTGGACATCTCTATTCCATTCCTCAGTCAGTGACACCACAGAGCTCTGTTTGATACCAGGAGACTTAATGCAGGAAAAGTGACAGAAAGTCCAACTGATAGGATGAAAATTATAATCTTCAAGGATTATTGAGCCATGAGATCTGCAATGCTCTCATAGGGTTTCTGATCCTGATGTGGGTCTCTGTCCAGGATCCTTGAAGAAATTATGGCACCCACATCCAACCCTAACATAGCTTCCACTTATGAAACAAGGAGGTTGTAATGAACTCTTGGTATGTAATAAACTGGAAGTTCAAAAATGTAATTTAAAACAATCTAAAAGAATTTAATGTTGGTCTCCATTGCACAGACTGCTAGGGGAATATATCAACTCGATTTGGGGAGGCTGTAGAGGTATATAGAGGAGTATATGGGTTAAACCTTAATGGATCATCAGTTTCAGAGAAGAAGCAATTTTTTATTGTAGCTGATTGCAAATGCTTTTAGAAAAGAATGAAAGCAATCAGTCCCTGTGGATGACAGACTTAGAGTGGCCATGGTTAAAAATCTCATGAAGTTTATTATAATAATAATGTAATTGACAAAGAAATTTGTTTATTTCTGTGGCATACAAAACTTGAAGATAATAACCAAGATTATGACCGATAACATATCAGATTTTGAAGAATTTAATATAATTTTGTAACACATATCAATAACATTCTGAAATACAACTTAAAGAAGGTTTAGCACCACTTAGTATTTGACAATACTCCCTATATAATTTAATATATCAAGTAAGTCTTATTAGTTTAATATATCTCTTTACAATGTGAGATACACATTCTTTGATCTTTCCAGGGGTCCAAATGAGAAATATCAAAATTAACTTGAGGGCAAAAAGAGTTAATTTAAAATATTATTTTGGGAAGTTTGTCAAAAACATCAAACAGTTTAAAACACTTTGTCAGAGTACAATAACAGGTAACCAAAATGAAAATTAAAAGATTTCAAAAAATAAATGTAGAAATTTACATAATTGTCAACAAAAACATAGGTTTTTAATACTGAGAACACTTACTTTTCTCTTTTTTTTAACTTTTATTTCTGGTTCAGGGGTACACACGTGAGTTACTTACGCATTTATATAGGTAAATTTTGTGTCACGGGGTTTGGTGTATAGATTATTTCATAACCCAGATAATAAGCATAGTACCCAGTAGGTAATTTTTAAATTTTCATCCTCCTTCCTCCCTCCACTCTAAAGTAGGCCCTAGTGTCTGTTGTTCCATTTGTGTCCATATGTACTCAATGTTTAGCTCCCCTTATAAGTGAGAACATATGGTATTGGGTTTTCTAGGATAATGGCCTCCAGCTCCACCCATGTTGCTGGAAAAGAGATGATCTCATTCTTTTTACGGCTGCATAGTATTCCATGTTGTATATCTACCACATTTTCTTCATCCAGTCTACCACTGATGGGCATTTAGGTTGATTCCATGTCTTTGCTATTGTGAAAAGTGCTGCAGTGAACATACACGTGCATGTGTCTTTATGGTAGAATGATTTGTATTTCTTTTGGTATATACTCAATAGTAGGATTGATGAATTGAATGGCACTTCTGCTTTGAGTTCTTTGAGAAATTGCCACACTGCTTTCCACAATGGCTGAACTACTTTACATTCCCACCATCACTGTATAATCATTCCCTTTTCTCCACAACCTCACTAGCATCTCTTATTTTTTGAGTTTTTAATAATAGCCATTCTCATTGGTGTGAGATGGTATCTCATTATGGTTTTGATTTGCATTTCTCTAATGATTAGTGATGTTGAGCATTTTGTCATATGCTTTCTGGCCACATGTATGCCCTCCTTTGAAAGTGTCCATTCATGTACTTTGTGTATGTTTAAATGGGATTGTTTGTTTTTCACTTGTTGATTTTTTTAAGTTCACCAGATGCACTGTGCTGGGGTTCTGTGATAGTCCCTAATTGCTGTGCACCCTCCCAAGCCTGAGAGCAGCAGGAGGGAGGGTTGCGAGACAGCAAAAAGGTGGACTGCCTCTCTCTCTGGGAGCTTCATGCCGGAGAAGTGTAGAGCTGCTCCCAGCTGGAGAACTCAGGAGGACTAGGGTGGCCTCACTAGCATCCCAGGCTAGTGGGCCTTATCCTACAAGGTTCAGTGGTGGTGAGGTCTGCAGTCTATCACTGCTCAGCCCCATGGACTTGGCCCCTTTTCTGGGGAGCATGCAAGAAAACTTGGCCTTCCCAATTGCTGGAGCTGCAGCCCCTGGTTTTGGGGTACCCAGGGAACAAATGCTACTGGGACTCCACACCTACCTAAGAAGCAGCTCTACCCAGACTCCACATGGCTCTCTGTTTTGGTCTGGAGACCCCAGTTGGGTTATCTCCTGAGCCTAGGGATTCAAAGGTTCGTGGCAGAAATATGCATCCCACGGGACTCTCACTAACTCACCATTTTCTTGTAGGGGGATTCCCCTGGGTCTGTGCCACTCCTGGGTGAATGGTTGATCTGTCTCACTCTTCTCCGTGATCCGAAGGTCACACTATGTCACTGATGGATCCTTATGTGTCCACCTGGATGTTCCGGTTGAAGAGCTAGTGTCTACTCACCTCACCACTCTTTCTGCTATTTGTGAGAGTGGCACACACTAGCTGCTTCTAGTCAACCATCTTGGCCCCACCTCACTCACTTTTCTCAAGTAATCAAAGACCTAATAAAAGAGAGCATAAAGCATAAGAAATTACCTTGATAAACAAAAAATCTTGGTTTATTAGGCCAGTTATCTAAAAGGTAGAGAAAACATTTCACTATTTTCTATTAAGAGCAGGTCAATACTCAAAGAAAACCTTGTTGTTTTAGCACAGGGGACAAATTTCAAGTTTTCCATTCCTGTACTTTTGATAATAATGCTCAAGTTTTCAGAAATATTTATAAATAATTTCCTTTTAACTTTAGCCAACTTGGTCGCACATAAAATTCTTTTCACAAGATTAATCTTCCACAAACTTTCTATAAATTTGTCATCCAGTTATCTTATTCAGTTTTTGTCTATATTTTTTCTCTTTTTCCTTTTGGAACAATAAGACATTCTACTTTTAGACAAAAAATACTCTCTTTTTCCCTTAACAAAAACAAAACCTCTTACTTATAACTTTCTTTATGTGTTTTCCTTCCCTCACATATAGATTTGTTTCCCTTCATTATTTCTAGTTTAAATTACTCTAATATTAATTAACTCTTAGTAACCTTAATTTCTAGTGAAAATTAGTAAGCATTTTGAAGTGCATCATGTTAGTATTTTGCAGATGAACACCATCTCATAAAATAATTTTTATGCCTTTAATTAACAGACCCAAATATGTTTAGCTTTTCCATAACATGTGAAACCAAGATGCCAAATTACATATATTTTAAACTTCTGTTAAGCAATTGATATTTCAGTATTTTCCTTAGAAATGACTCAAATATTAAATCAGTAAAGTGTTACTTAATTTAATATAACATGATTTTAAGATTTCAAGTCACACTAAATTATTTTTGAAATTCTGACTTTATTATAAACCTTTTGTCAATTTATATTCACCTAATTCACTTGTTCTTAACAATTGTGCTTCAGTTCCTCCTTAAACACAACTATGAGTGGATTTATAGCTTTAAGACATTCATTATACATCTCAGTAATAGCAAGCTTGTTTCACTAGTAACTTTAGGTATAAAAACTGTATCTGTACATTGTAATTAATGCTGACAATTCTGAAAATATTTGTTTTTATTTTGCCAACAAATTTTAAAACTAGCTTTATCTGCCAAAGATTATTTCATCACATAAGCCAAAAGGCAATTGAGTTTCTGTTTTTCTAAGAGAATTCTTACTTTAAACACTTATGTTTTCTCTGTAAGCCAATTAAGTAGAGCGGTTTATGAATTTTGGTAGAAAAAAATTATACATACACACACACACACACGTAGAAAAATACAGACAGAGGAAGAACTTACAACTTGCATTAAGAATTGTTATTTGCCTGGCTTGCAAATAGTTTTACTCCCTCTTTCAGACTATCTGTCTTTTAATGATCTGTTCAATTGGCCCATAAACAAGTGTTAGTTAGGCCACCCAAAATTTGTACTTCCAAAAAGATGATTTTTAGGTGAAGGAATGTAGAACATTTAAATCTCAAAGGTACAGAACTTAAACACCACTATTTGTTGAGATGAAAAAAAGCATATATAGGAAGCATTCAAAATGAAATGGTCAAGGGTGAGTTTACACAGATAGATAGATTTAGGTCTCTCCTTTTGCTTTGTGAAAGCATCTAGTGTTTTAGGTGTCAGAGAGGGAGATATCCTTACAAAGCAGAGATTATCATTACAGGTTTACATTTCTTACAAAGAGTTTCAAAATAAACAGGTAAATGCCAAAAACATATATTTTGGAGACTGATTTAGTTCACTAGTTGGTCTTTTCAACTTAACTTGTTTCCTAATGAGATTAAATTCATGCATAAATAACCAAACCAAAAATTAAACCAAAAGAATACTCACCAGAAAGGATGTCCTTTACAAGAGCAGATCCCCCAAACTGTAAGAGTTCACTGAAAAGGTGGGAGCTCAAACCAAGAGAGGACTTATCTCGCAGCATAAAGACAACTTGTACAAGTGAAGATCACAATGGCCTCAGGTGAGTATCATACACAATTTCAAGTATCGCCAGTCCAAAGAAGGCTTGGAGCCTTTGCATCTTGCTTCTGACATTAGATTATGTTAACTTAAACAACAGAGATACTGACCCTCTAAAATAAAGAGTGTAGTCAGGAAATAGCAATAAATTGCAATTTGAAATACACATGCTATGGTGGACCTTAGGCACCAAAGAAGCTGAGGGACTGTATTAGTTTGTTCTAGCACAAAGAACTACCTGAGACTTGGTAATTTATAAAGAAAAGAGGTTTAATTGACTCATGATTTCATAGGCTGTACAGGAAACATGATTGGAGGAGGCCCCAGGAAACTTACAATGATGGCAGAAGGCAAAAAGGAAGGAGGCATGTCTTACATGGCCGGAGCAGGGGGAAGAGGGCAAAGGGGAGATACCACACACTTTTCAACAACCAGGTCTCATGAGAACTCACTATCACAAGAACAGCAAGGAGGAAATCCACCCCCATGATCCAATCGCCTCTCACCAAGCCCCTCCTCCAACATTGGGGATTACAATTCGACATGAGATTTGGGTGGGGACACAAATCTAAACCACATCAGGAAGGCAAAAATCTTAAAAGAGAAATTTTATGTAAGTTTTGTAATAAACCTCATGGGCCAGAGAAGCTTATTACAAGAGTTGGCAAATACTCATTGATAATATTGGCTGTTGCTGGAGAGATGTCTTCACAGAATTATCATATCTAACATTTTTGTGGTTTTTGAGAGAACCATTGCAGCAGTTCTTATTATAGACATATGTACATGAAGGCCCCTCTTTCATGGCCTCCCAGCTTCATTTTTTTATGGTTTGATGTAAGTGACTCCATTTTGGTGCTCACAACTTCCACATTTCTCCCTTTTGGTTGAAATATTTTTCTGAAAGCATTTCACACTTAAAAGATATAGATTGGCCGGGCACGCTGGTTCACACCCGTAATCCCAGCACGTTAGGAGGCGGAGGTGGGTGGATCACCTGAGTTTGGGAGTTCGAGACCAGCCTGACAAACATGGAGAAACCCCATTTCTACCAAAAATACAAAATTAGCTGGGCGTGGTGGCACGTGCCTGTAATCCCAGCTACTCAGGAGGCTGAGGCAGGAGAATCACTTGAATCCAAGAGGCAGAGGTTGCAGTGAGCTGAGATCACGCCATTGCACTCCAGCTTGGGCAACAAGAGCGAAACTCCATCTCAAAAAACAAAAACAAAAACAAACAAACAAAAAATGAAATAATTGTAAAAACAAACTATAGTTCTCAGTAATGATAGTTTCATTACTATCAGCTATTAGTAGAGTTAATTAACTCCTATCAACCTCACATTTTCCATTTAAAAAATACAGGAGAAAAAGTTTGATGTGGGTTTAATGAGAAAATTTATATAAAATAGATCTAACTACTATATTTATCACAAAATAGATGCACAAACTGTTTTTTTCTCTCACTTGTTCTTATTTTATATATCATTTTAATTGAGGAAATCATTGAGCATAATGTAACAAATATTTTCATAAGTTATTATAAAGAGGGTTTGAAGGACTTGTTAGAAAGTGTCTGGCAGTGGAAAAAACATCTGAATAGAAAATGAAAATAGCATGTGAATGCTGAAATAGCATAATAAATAGCTGCAACTCTAATATAATTTATATTTGGATTTTAGTATAGACAGAATAATTAAATTTATTTCTACAGTCTTTTCAGTTGTTAAACATTTTATTGAACTCTTCATGTGCCTTTCAGATGTATTGTGCTTCAAGTGTGCTTGTACCAGCTTTTTCTGTTTAGAAATGCTTGAGTGTCTCCATTGTCAAAACGATCAGAAGGCAGTAATTGTATTTCCAATGTGAGGACAAACAATACTAGATATCCTGCAATCCTACATTGTAAAAAATATTCCCATCAAATGCCCCAATGGATAGACACGTAAGTGATCATCTGTAATTATTTAGTCAAGAAATGAATATTTTACATGTAAATACTTTGAATGGCTTAATACAAACTAAATTTTTCAGAATGCAACCACTATGGAAATTGAAGAGAAAAAGTCTTTTTATTGTAGAAACTTCCAAGAGTCTTTCAATATTTACAAAAATTATGTTGCTAATGGCAATACCTTAGTTATTTGAATCACCAGTAGAACACACTATAAAAACATGCAGTGTCACATCTGTACCCTGTCACATCCAGGATAACGATAATATTGAGATCTATAACTATTTAGCCCTTATTTTAAAACATCAGGTAACAAGCATCAATCAATTTCTGTCAAATGTTTCAACTTGGGTATTATAGCATAAGCAGAAATATACTGTTACCAATATCCCAGCCAATTTCTTTTCCTAATGAAACAATAAAACTGAGAATGTAGAGACCATTTAGTAAAGTTGATATATATATATGTGTGCATATGTGTGTGTGTGTGTGTGTATATATATATACACATAAATGTAATAAATACAATAGATGAGGTCAAAGAAGCAAGTGATACACAACTTTTAATTTGGATGGGATGTCCTTGAAGATTCCTGTATTAGTCCTTTCTCACATTCCTATATGAAAATACCTGAGACTGAGTAATTTATAAAAGAAAGAGGTTTAATTGACTCACAGTTCCCTATGACTGGGGAGGCCTCAGGAAACTTACAATCGTAGTGGAAGGTGAAAGGGAGGCAGGCACTTTCTTCACAAAATGGCAGGAAAAAGAAGGATGGAAGGAGGAACTTGCCAAACAGTTGTAAATCCATTAGATCTCGAGAGAACTCACTCACTATCATGAGAACAGCTTGGGAGAAACCACCTCCATGACTCAATTACCTCCACCTGGTCTCTCCCTTGACATGTGGGGATTATGGGGTTTACAATTCACCATGAAATTTTGAGTGGGGACACAGCCAAACCATATCAACTCCTAAATCTTAATACACTTTATTACTAGCTGATATGATTTGGATCTGTGTCCCTTACCAAATCTCATGCTGAATTGTAATCCCCAATGTTGGAGGTGGGGTCTTGTGGGAGGTGACTGGATCATGGGGGCAGATTTCCCCCTTTGATGCTGTATCATGATAGCATCCTCATGAGATATGGTTGGTGAAAGTGTGTGGCACCTTTTCTCTTCCTCTCAGTCCTGCTTCTGCCTTGCAAGATTCGTGCTTCCACTTTGCTTTCTGCCATGAGTAAAATCTCCCTTTAGCCTCCCCAGAAGCAGATGCTGCTATGCTTCCTGTTCAGCCTGCAGAACTGTGAGCCAATTAAACTTCTTTGCTTTATAAATTACCCCATCTCAAGTGTTTCTTTATAGCAGCAGTGTGAGAACAAGCTAATACACTAGCCTTCTTAAATACATCTTAGCAAGCTCTCGAGCAGCATAACCACATACATTAGAGAAGGCCAAAACTGACAGATTCCCATCTTGACCAAAGTTTAATCATTCTTCTCTAGTCCCTCTTCTCAGGCCCAGTTTTAGCAAAGACTCCTGCTAAGCCAGTTCACTGAGAATCACTTTGCCCTTGATATCTTATCACTTTGGCATGCCTTTAGCAATAATGCAGTTTAGCAAGAACCCCGCTCCCCGCCACCCCACCCCCCGCCACCCTTAATATCTAATTAGTTTCTATCCACTGACTCACTCACTCAGCTCTTTGCTTATAAATTTCCAGCTCCATGCTGGGAGAAATTTTAGTTCAATCTCTCTCTACTATAGCTATATTATTCCCCCATTGCTATAGTCCTGAATAGTCTTCCTTGCTATTTTTAACAAGCATCCAGTGTACACATTTCCTTTTGACAAAACATAGTGTCCATATGTAGAGGGAAGAGGAAAGCTAACAAAATATAAAGTCATCCAAACCACACACACCTTGGACAAGCTTATCATGTGTGGGAATAAAATGCTGGAGGTGGGCTTGGCTTCCAAAAAAAACAAGTGTGTAATTTGAAATTTCATATCAAGAACAGTTAAATTCCCAGATTCTTTATCATTACTGAATACCTTAGTAATTATTCTTCATTTTACACAACAGGAAATAGGAGATTTATTTTCTGGAGAGACTTGTCCAATTAAGGTGGGGATATGGTTGCTCTGTTGAGCAGAAATTTGGCTTGTATAGACCCAAAGCTCAGAAAAAGAGTTATAGATCTAAAATGACAATCATTGAGACAATAAAGTTCATGGAAACCACGATGGGAAGGATCTACGTGGAAATAAAAAGTTGGATTTTCAGTAGAGAAATTGGTAACAATGTAAATTTCCTCTTAAAGTCAGGTGAGAACTAATTCTGAAGTCAAAGGAGGAAAGTAGCCTACAACAAAGAGTAAGATCATCTTGACAGGATCAGGGAGAAAGATAATAGTTGCAAATGGAGACAGGTATATTGATTTAGTGCCAGGTAGTTGAAAGACTATGAGTATAAAGACTTATATTGTCTCTGTGTTGCAGTAGCAAAGTCATCTGCAGAGAGAGAGAAGTGAGAAGGGAGAAGAGAGTGTCAGAAATTAGAGGATTGTAGAGATTGAAAAAGTTATGTCAGGCACTATTGAAAACCCGGTTTCCAATGGTGATCATTGTCTTAAAATATTATCAGTTTGTTTTCTTGCATGACATTCTTCAGCAGCAGTCATGGACTGAGAAATATGCAGAAATCAGATAGTTGAGTTCATCTAGAGAAGAGGTTGCAATGTGCTTCTAAAAAGGACAAAACCAAAAGCAACCGAGAAAGAGAGAGAGAGAGAGAGAGAAAAATGAAGATGTGAAAGGGGATAGGTCAAAAATCAGTAATTTTTTTTAAGCAAAGGGCCAGATAGTAAATATTTTTATTTTGTGAGCCATGTTGTCTCTGTAGGAAGTACTCAGTTCTCCCATGTTCTGCAAAAGCAACCATGGACAATAAGAAAATGTGGCTGCATTCCAATAAGAATTTATTTAAAAAATAGGTGATGGATTGTATTTAGCCCAAGGGAAGCAGTATGTCAATTCTGGTTTTATGTTACTAGCAATTACATTTTAAAATATTCAGTAATGGAATCTACAATATTGATTCCCAACTATTGCTGCATATTAGTATCACAATAGAATGCCAGGTCCCAGAGACACTGGGTCAGCCAATCTCAGTTGGGGCCAAGGCACTCATATGTATCTTTGGAACCTCCTCAGGCAATTCTAACATAAAGCCAGTGTTGAGAAGAGCCATTGTTAGTTTGCTTGTGGGAGTAACTGACTGCAGGAGGATCATAATGCAATAGGCGAAGGCTGAGGCACCAGTGGATTGAAAGTCTTAGCGAGGCAGGAGAACAGCTGCAGTGGGAATTGTTGCCACACTGAACAGACAGGAGATTGATCAAAGAGTGGTGTGCTTATTTAGTCATTTAAGAGGAATATCATGTTTTGTCATTATACATTTCATGGGTTTGGTAAGCAGCCTCTAAAATTGCTCCATGTCACTTGTACCCCTGGTAGAGGTAACTCCTTGAGGAATCTTCTACTCTGTCGTCCTAGTTGAATTTATCTCACTTCACTATCAAATAGACTGTGGCAGAAGTGATGGATATCACTTCCAACATTAGGTTGCACAAAGACTTGGCTTCTGTCTTGGGAATCCTCTCTCTTTCATTGTAAGGGAAGCTGACTTCTATGTTGGGCGCTGCCTATTAAGAAGTCCACATAGCACGGAGCCAGTGTCACCAGTCACAGCCAGCAAGGAAGGACCTGGGGACTGCCCCCAGCCACATGATTAATCTTAGAAGTGAATCTTCCCTAAGTAAGGCTTTTAAATGATGGCAGCCTTATGAGAGTCCTTGAGCTAGAGGGCCTTACTAATTCTGATATAGTTCTTGACCCAGAGAAGTTGGCATAATGAATGTTTGTTGTTTTAATCCACTAAGTTTTGGAGGTAATATGTTAAGCATCAACAGGTAACTAATAAAAGGAGTGATTCTGAGCAAGAAAGGCTTAAGTGGAGGGAAGCTAAGGTCGAATAGTTTATGAATATCATCCTGTAAGAATACAGGGCTTGGAGCTTTGAAGGTGGGAGCAGAAAAAAATTTATGTAAGCTTGTCATTAACAGTGTGACTAAAAAAGTTCATTATACTGAAGGATAAATGCTTACATGTGCCTCAGAGAATAGATGTTTTTATTCCTGGGAAGAAAGATAAACTTTTTCAAAAAACATAAAGATTAAGTAGGATGAAGTTTCCAGCTTTGGATTCTGACATTCAGGACATGGGGAGGGTGATGAGCTTCTCCTGGAGGACTGAATTTAGGACACAATCAAGTTCATGATGGAAGCCCTTATGACGTAGAGAGGGAGTGCATCTCAGCTCTTTCGATTAATTAAATGATTGTTTGAATTGGAGAAGGTGTGGGTATTTTGTGTTGTTTGGGTGAGTACATTGGAATGGTTTTCTAGCATTCCTTTGAGATTTTCCACAGTATAAGTTAAGGTAAAAGAACATTTTTACTTGTTTCAGAAAGCATACAGAGCAAGCTTTAATGTTACTATTAAGTAGGTAGGGAAATGACCAATATTATAAACGCAGATTTCCAGCCTCTCCTTTTAATGCTTTCAGAATGATTCCAGAAGAACCTTGAAAATGTTGAGTATTTATATTTATTTTATGCCCTTTTATTGTGATTTTTTTAATAATAAGTTTTTTTGGTAAATACTGGAAGTTAATATTCTATAGTTTAGAAAAGCAATTTTGAACACTCAACTAGTGAGCCCATATAAAACTACATAACAGCACAGAATATAGTAAAATAATAATATAATGAACTGGGATACAAACTAGGCACTTTGTGCCAAGTTTTTCAAGGAAGATACAATTTCAATACCAATGAAATAAACTCCCACAAATTGATTTTTCTTTGTGTGCACTCATCAGTGTAAATACAATTAAGTAATAAAGCCTGTACTTGTTCAGGAAAGATGTTTTCTATTCATAGTCTGATATCTGGGTGCTTTGGTTTCTGATAATTTCTTATGTAAAAACCCTGCAAATTAAAAAAAAAAATCAGCAGCTCCAAGTTCATGGGCCCTTATCACAGAGGATTTAAAACCTGTGCATTTTCTTTAAACTGAGAATATTATTACATTTTTTAATCCAGTGATGAGACCATAATAATTTTCTGAAATAATTCAGAATAATTATATACCTAAAAGTTAATTTGCATGTGCTGTAATTTAAATAAAAGGACAGTTAATTTTTGCATTACAAAACATGAAAAATAAAATCAAACGTTGCATCTTTACTTTTGTTATTACATAAATTCCTTTACATTGTAGTGCCCCCTAGCACCACGCAAGTTTATAAACTGCTTTCAATATTATTTATGTTATTATAATAACTAATTTAAGAATGTATTATTAAAGTCAGTAATTTAATAATAATAATTTCAATAATATATGTGTCACAAAAATACCTGAAATTACAGTTAGTATATCTGGTTTACCGATGGGAATACTGTGGCTCAAAAATATCATCTCAGGCAGGGTGTGGTGGCTAACTCATGTAATCCCAGCACTTTGGGGGTCCAAAGCAGGTGGATCGCCTGAGATCGGGAGTTTGAGACCAGCCTGGCCAACATGGTGAAACCTCATCTCTACTAAAGTACAAAACCAGTCCGGCATGGTGGTGCACACCTGTAATCCCAGCTACTCGGGGGGCTGAGGCAGGAGAATCACTTGAACCCATGAGGAGGAGGTTGCAGTGAGCCAAGATCACACCACTGCCCTCTAGTCTGGGTGACAGAGCAAGACTCCTTCTCAAAAAAAAAAAAAAAAAAAAAATCATCTCACCCAAATCATGTAGCTACAAAGTTATGGTTTAGAATAATTCAACTATTTTACTGATATCAAAACTTTTACTATTAACCAATCAGTTACACTCAGCTTTGTGTAACTGAATACCAAATAACATCATGTTCCAGTAATTTTCATTTGAGTGAGAAGGCGAGCGCCGGACAGCGGCAGGGACTCGCCACCCGCAGCCGTGGAGCCGGGCCGTGAGCGCCTGTGCGGCGCTGGGTCGCTGTCCAGCAGATGTCTGCGCGGGAGACCCAGATATGTATTACTTGCATGAAGATCTCTTTCTAGGGATTGATGTTTTCCATTAGTGAAACCTAGTACCATGAGTTATGGGACTCCCCTTGCTATCATTCCGTGCTCAACATACAATCTCTGACAGGCTTAGATGGCTAGCTTACAAGGAAGGAAATATATGAATAATAATAATAAAATGTTACTTAATAAGTATTATTCCAGGCATTTTATATGAATCACCTTATTTATGCCTTACAGCACTCTCTTGAGATAGAAATTTCCAGGTGTTGCTCAATGAGACAGAGGTGATGCCTCTTGGAGAACGGCAATGGCTGCATAGGCAGTTTCCTTAGTGATGTCACTTCTGGTTCTCTCTCATAAGCTCTGATATATGATTTTATCAACAAACTAAGTGAGGCTATCTCTTAAGAGTACATTAACCAACCACACAGATACCAAGTAGATTACAAATCCATAAATTTTCATTGTGAAATAAAATTGTCAAGGTGTTTGCAACACTAGAGTTGCAGGTCTATACATTCTTTGCTCACAGGGAAGCTGCACTAAAAGTCAAACTGTAATAAAAATGGCATTTTGTTAATTTATAGCAAAATATAAAACTGTCAAGCAGATCAAGAGTTCATTCTCTATGTTATCTACCAACAAAGTCAAATGCAAATAAAATGATGAGTATAAATTCATAGCAAGAAAACCCAAACAATAGAACAACAGTTCTTCAGGACAGTTAGCCTGATAAGAATGACGATTGGACACCCTTACCCAAGACACTCTCTTCTGTCAAACACTGATGACATAAACATAGCACTGAGGGGACAGGCATCCTGGGATGTATATGCAGAGTGAAGAAAGGATAAAAATTTGAAAAAGAAAAAAACAAACACATGGATCATTCACTTGTGTAAATCATGTATAATAAATCACAGTTCTATTTCCTCTACATTGCTAGAAAAATTATAAATTTTTATCAAGATTAAGATGAAATGAGGCCGGGCGCAGTGGCTCACGCCTGTAATCCCAACACTTTGGAAGACCAAGGCCAGTGGATCACTTGAGGCCAGGAGTTTCAGGCCAGCCTGGCCAACATAGTGAAACCCCATCTCTACTAAAAATACAAAAATTAGCCGGGCATGGGTGGCGCATGCCTGTAATCCCAGGTATTCGGGAGGCTGAGGCACGTGAATCACTTGAACTGGGAGAGGAAGGCTGTAGTAAGCCATGATCGCAATCTTTTGTGACACTCTGTCTCAAAAAAGAATAATAAAAATTTAAAAATTGAGAGACCATAATTATCTCAAATTTGTCAAATACTTTTCTGTATCTATTAATATGATTATATAATTTTTCTTCTTTAGCCTATTGGTGTGATATATTGATTCTGGATGTGGAATCAACCTTATATACCTGGAATAAATTCCACTTGGTCATAGTATATTTTTTTTATACATTGTTGGATTCAATTTGCTAATATTTTATTCAGAATTTTTGCATCTGTGTTATGAAAGACACTGGTCTGTTGTTTTCCTTTCTTGTAACATCTGTGTCTGGTTTTGGTATTAGGGCAATGTTGTCCTCCTAGAATGAGTTAGGAAACATTTACCGTCCATCTATTTTCTGGAAGAGGATATAGAAAATTGGTATAATTTCTTCCTTAAATGTTTGGTAGAATTCACCAGTGAATCCATCTGGGCCTGGTTTTTCTCTTTGGGCAAGATATTATTAATTCCATTTTTAAATAGCTACAGGCCTGTTCTAATTGCCTGAGATATTATTAATTCCATTTTTAAATAGACATAGGCCTATTTCTCCTTGCGTGAGTTTTGGTAGATTGTGTCTTTCATAGAATTAGATCATTTCATCTAGGTTATCAAATTCGTGAGCACAGTTGCTCATATTTCTCTACTATCCCTTTAATATCCATGGAATAAATAGTGATGACCCCTCTTTCATTTCTGATATTAGTAATTGGTGTCTTCTTTTTCTCTTAGTTAACCTGGCTAGAGTTTTTTCACGTTTTTTGATCTTCTGAAAGAATTAGCTTTTGGTTTTGTTGATTTTTCTCTATTTCCTCTTTTCAATTTCATTGGCTTTTGCTCTAATTTTTATTTCTTTTCTTCTGCTTACTTTGGGTTGAAATGTATTCTTCTTTTTCTAGTCTTCTAAGTGGAAACTTAAATTACTGATTTTAGATTTTTCTTTTCTAATATATGCATTCAGTACTATAAATTTCCCTCTAAGCACTGCTTTCACTGCATCCTACAAATTTATAAGCTGTATCTTAATTTTTATTTAGTTTGAGCTATTTTTAAATTTCAAATTTCTCTTAAAACTTCTTCTCTGATCTCTGTGTTATTTAGAAGTGTATAGTTTATTCTACAAGTATTCTGAAGTTTTCTAGCTTTCTGTTATTGATTTCTCATTTAATTCTATTGTGGTCTGATAGCATATTTTGTATGATTTCTAGTCTTATAATTTGTTAAAGTGTGTTTTATGATCCAGAATGTAGTCTATCTTGATGAATATTTTATGTGAGCTTGAGAATGGAATTTTGTTTTGAATGTAATAGTTTATAGATGTCAATTAGATCCAGTGGAATGATGGTGCTGTTCAGTTCTGCTATATCCTTACTAATTTTCTGCCTGCTGGATCTGTCAGTTACTGTTAGATGGGTGTTGAAGTCTCCATCCCTAATACACTATTTTTCATTGCAGTTCTATTGGTTTTAGCCTCATATTTTGACACTCTCTTGTTAGGTGCATACACATTAAGGTTTGTATGTCTTCTGAGATGATTGACTCTTCCATCATTATAATGCTACAATGTAATGTAATGCTCCTCTTTATCCTTGATCTGAAGTCAACTTTGTCTAATATCAATTTAGCTACTGAAGCTTCTTTTGATTAGTGTTAACATGTTATATGTTTCTCCATCACTTTACTTTTAATCTATAGGTGTCTTAAAGTGGATTTTTGGTAGACAACATATAGATAGTTGGATCTTGTTTTCTGATTGAGTCTCTTTTTGTTTCTGTTTTTGAGACAGGGTCTCACTCTGTCGCCCAGGGTGAGTGTCATGGCTCACTGCAGCCTCGACCTCTTGGGCTCGCTCAGGAGATCCTCCTGCCTCAGTCCCTCCCTGCCTCGCCTGAGTTGCTGGGCCTTTAGGAACATGCCACCATGCCCAGCTAATTATCTATATTTTAATTGATATATTCAAACTATTGACATTTAAAGTGATTATATAGCTGGACTGATATCTACCATATTTGTTACTGTTTTCTATTCATTGTCCTTGTCCTTTGTTTCTTCTTCTTTTTTTTTATCTTCCACTTTTTCCTCTCTTTTCTGGTTTTATTTTGTAAGATTCCATTTTTATCCTTTCTTAACATATCAATTATACTTCCCTTTTTAAACTTTTTGGTGATTGTTCTTGTGTTTGCAATAGATATTTACAATCAATCCAAGTTCACTTTCTTTTTTTTTTTTTTTTTTTTTTTTTGGAGTCTTGCTCTGTCACCCAGGCTGGCATGCAGTGGTGCGATCTCCAGCCCACTGCAACCTCGGCCTCCCAGGTTCAAGCAGTTCTCCTGCCTCAGCCTCCCAAGTAGCTGGGATTACAGACGCGCTCCACCACACCCAGCTAATTTTGTTTTTTTTTTTTTTTTTGTATTTTTAGTAGAGACGGGGTTTTGCCATATTGGCCAGGCTGGTCTCGAACTCCTGTCCACAAGTGATCCGCCAGCCTCAGCCTCCCAAAGTGCTGGGATTATAGGCATGAACCACCATGCCCAACCAACAGTTATTTTTTTTGACACATCATACCCACATATACATGGCAAATGGTAATTAGAAAACAAAACAAACAGGACACCAGCAAGACAGTGGAATAGGAGGCTCCTAACTTTCCTTCCTCCCACAAACACACAGAATAAACACTGAGACATGAATTAATTCCCTTTGAGAGAAATCCAGAAACTAGTTGAGAGACTCCTACCTAGTGGGCAACTGAGATAATAACCACATTGCAGCTGAGACACACTAGTGCCATAAATCTAACCCTGGACACAGTGCCTTATAATTGGTAGGGAACCCCCAACTCCCAACATCTCCATAAAGAGCAAAGAATTTGGATTACACATCTACTCCCCTAACTTTTACAGTTAGCACCTGAGGGGCTAGCTCCTAAATCACCTAGCTCTGAGAGATGATGAGGCTCACCATTCTCAAGTCCCCAGGGACCACAGAAAACAAAAAGATGGTTTTAAATGGGTACAGGAATATTTCCACAGGCTATTCCCTCTGGCTCCATGCAGACAGAGCAGGCAATAATGCCCAGCTCCCAGTTTTTCCATGGAAAGAGTTAGACTACACATCTAACATCCAGACTTTTCCAGCTGCTGCCTGAGGGTCTAACTTCTAACCAGCCTGCATCTAGGAGGTGACAGGGCAGGCAATCAGTAGTCTTCTGGGAGCCTGAATAGGTGTGTGGGCACCTCCTGCAGTTCCTTCCCGGGGCTCACTCCAGAGACAGAAACAACCCTCCAGATAAACTGCCTGTCTCTCAGAGTTATCTGCCAGCATTTGCTAGGCCCCTGGAGGTGACAGACAGCAAAGCAATGGTTTGAAAAGTGTCCACTTTGAGAGTGCAGGAATTTGCCCCAGCTACCCTTCCTGGCTCAGTGCTGAGCAAATGATGATAAACTCCAGGTCACAGCTTCTACTTGAGGAGAGAAAGGATTGGACTACACACCTAACATCCCAACTTTTCCAGCTGCTACAAGAGGGACTGGCTCCTGTCTTGACTGTTTCAGGACACTAATGGGACTTGGCATACTCTAGTCTTCTGGGGGTCACTAAGAACAAAGATGATGGTCTGTATGACCATAAAGATTTGAGAGGCTTGGGAGGCTGAGGCAGGTGGATTGCCTGAGCTCAGGAGTTCGAGACCAGCCTGGGTAACATGGTGAAACCCCGTCTCTACTAAAATACAAAAAAAGTTAGCCAGGTATGGTGGCAGGCACCTGTAGTCCCAGCTACTTGGGAGGCTGAGGCAGGAGAATTGCTTGAACCCAGGAGGCGGAGGTTGCAATGAGCCGAGATTGCGCCACTGCACTCCAGCCTGAGCAACACAGCAAGATTGCATCTCCAAATTAAAAAAAAAAAAAAAAAAAAAAAGATTTGAGAGGCATTCAGTACCTATGGCTGGACTGACTGGTGAGTTTCTTCTATATTAGGCCAGTCTGTGAAGACTGGGAGAGGTGGTTGTTTAATGTGCGGAAACCAATACAGAGTCAAGAAAAGTAAAGAAACATAAAAATGTGTTCTAAACAAAAGAAAAAGACAAATCTCCAGAGATTGACCCTAATGAAATGGAGATAAATTATTTACCACAGGGAGAATTCAAAATAATGGTCATAAAGATGCTCACTGGGCCAGGCACATTGGCTCACGCCTGTAATCCCAGCACTTTGGGAAGCTGAGGCAGGTGGATACCTGAGATCAGGAGCTCAAGACCAGCCTGACCAACATGGTAAAACCCTGTATCTACTAAAAATACAAAAAAAATTAGCTAGGCATGGTGGCACACACCTGTAATCCCAGCTACTTGGGAGGCTGAGGCACGAGAATCGCTTGCAGTGAGCTGAGATTGTGCTGCTGCACTCCAGCCTGGGCAACAGAGCGAGACTCGGTCTAAAAAAAAAAAACCAAACAAAAAAAAACTTCATTCCAAGATGGCCAAATAGGAACAGCTCCAGTCTACAGCTCCTAGTGTGAGCGATGCAAAAGATGGGTGATTTCTGCATTTCCAACTGAGGTACCGGGTTCGTCTCATTGGGACTTGTTGGACAATGGATGCAGCCCACAGAGTGTGAGCCAAAGCAGGGTGGGGCATCGCCTCACCCAGGAAGCACAAGGGGTCGGGGAATTCCCTGTCCTAGCCAAGGGAAGCCATGACAGTACCTGGAAAATCAGGACAGTACCTGCAAAATAGGGACAGTACCTGGAAAATTGGGACACTCCCACCCTAATACTGCACTTTTCCAACAGTCTTCGCAAATGGCACACCAGGAGATTATATCCCATGCCTGGCTTGGCGGGTCCCATGCCCATGGAGCCTTGCTTACTGCTACCACAGCAGTCCAAGATCGAACTGCGAGGCAGCAGCGAGGCTGGGGGAGGGGCATCCACCATTGCTGAGGCTTGACTAGGTAAACAATGCGGCTGGGAAGCTCGAACTGGGTGGAGCCCACCACAGCTCAAGGAGGCCTACCTGCCTCTGTAGACTCCACCTCTGGGGGTAGTGCATAGCTGAATAAAAGGCAGCAGAAACTTCTGCAGACTTAAATGTCCCTGTCTGACAGCTTTGAAGAGAGCAGTGGTTCTCCCAGCACAGAGTTTGAGATCTGAGAATGGACAGACTGCCTCCTCAAGTGAGTCCCTGACCCTCGAGTAGCCTAACTGGGAAACACCTCCCAGTAGGGGCTGACTGACACCTCATACAACTGGGTGCCCCTCTGAGATGAAGCTTCCAGAGGAAGGATCAGGCAGCAACATTTGCTGTTCTGCAATATTTGCTGTTCTGCAGCCTCTGCTGCTGGTGATACCCAGGCAAACAGGGTCTAGAGTAGACCTCCAGCAAACTCCAACAGACCTGCAGCTGAGGGTCCTGACTGTTAGAAGGAAAACTAACAAACAGAAAGGAATAGCATCAACATCAACAAAAAGGACATCCACACCAAAACCCCATCTGTAGGTCACCATTATCAAAGACCAAACGTAGATAAAACCACAAAGATGGGGAGAAATCAGAGCAGAAAAGCTGAAAATTCTAAAAATCAGAGCGCCTCTTCTCCTCCAAAGGATCACAGCGCCTCGCCAGCAAAAGAACAAAGCTGGACAGAGAATGACTTTGACGAGCTGGCAGAGGTAGGCTTCAGAAGATTAGTAATAACAAACTTCTCCGAGCTAAAGGAGGATGTTCGAACCCATTGCAAAGAAGCTGAAAACCTTGAAAAAAGATTAGACAAATGGCTAACTAGAACAAACAGCATAGAGAAGACCTTAAATGACCTGATGGAGCTGAAAACTATGGCATGAGAACTACATGACACATGCACAAGCTTTAGTAGCCGACTCAATCAAGTGGAAGAAAGGGTATCAGTGATTGAAGATCACATGAATGAAATGAAGCGAGAAGTTTAGAGAAAGAAGAATAAAAAGAAACTAACAAAACCTCCAAGAAATATGGGACTATGTGAAAAGACCAAATCTATGTCCGACTGGTGTACCTGAAAGTGATGGGGAGAATGGAACCAAGTTGGAAAACACTCTTCAGGATATTATCCAGGAGAACTTCCCCAACCTAGCAAGGCAGGCCAACATTCAAATTCAGGAAATACAGAGAACACCACAAAGATACTCCTCGAGAAGAGCAACCCCAAGATACATAATTGTCAGATTCACCAAGGTTGAAATGAAGGAAAAAATGTTAATGGCAGCCAGAGAGAAAGGTCAGGTTACCCACAAAGGGAAGCCCATCAGACTAACAGTGGATCTCTCAGCAGAAACTCTACAAGCCAGAAGAGAGTGGGGGCCAATATTCAACATTCTTAAAGGAAAGAATTTTCAACCCAGAATTTCATATCCAGCCAAACTAAGCTTCATAAGTGAAGGAGAAATACAATCCTTTACAGACAAGCAAATGCTGAGAGATTTTGTCACCACCAGGCCTGCCTTACAAGAGCTCCTGAAGGAAGCACTAAACATGGAAAGGAACAATCAGTACCAGCGACTGCAAAAACATGCCAAACTGTAAAGATCGTCGATGCTAGGAAGGAACTGCATCAACTAACGTGCGAAATAACCAGCTAACATCATAATGACAGGATCAAATTCACACATAACAATATTAACCTTAAATGTAAATGGGCTAAATGCCCCAATTAAAAGACACAGACTGGCAAATTGGATAAAAAGTCAAGACCCATCAGTGTGCTATATTCAGGAAACCCGTCTCACCCAGAGACACACATAGGCTCAAAATAAAGGGATGGAAGAAGATCTACCAAGCAAATGGAAAATAAAAAAAAAGCAGGGGTTGCAATCCTAGTCTCTGATAAAACAGACTTTAAACCAACAAAGATCAAAAGAGACAAAGAATGCCATTACATAATGGTAAAGGGATCAATTCAACAAGAAGAGCTAACTATTCTAAATATATATGCACCCAATACAGGAGCACCCAGATTCGTAAAGCAAGTCTTTAGAGACCTACAAAGAGACTTAGACTCTCACACAATAATAATGGGAGACTTTAACACCCCACTGTCAACATTAGACAGATCAACAAGACAGACAGTTAACAAGGATATCCAGGACTTCAACACAGCTCTGCACCAAGCGGACCTACTAGACATCTACAGAACTCTCCACCCCAAATCAACAGAATATACATTCTTCTCAGCACCACATCACACTTTTCCAAAATTGACCACATAGTTGGAAGTAAAGCACCCCTCAGTGAATGTAAAAGAACAGAAATTATAACAAACTGTGTCTCAGACCACAGTGCAATCAAATTAGAACTCAGGATTAAGAAACTCACTCAAAACCACTCAACTACATGGAAACTGAACAACCTGCTCCTGAATGACTACTGGGTACATAACGAAATGAACGCAGAAATAAAGATGTTATATGAAACCAAGGAAACAAAGACACAACATAACCAGAATCTCTGGGACACATTTAAAGCAGTGTGTATAGGGAAATTTATAGCACTAAATGCCCACAAGAGAAAGCATGAAAGATCTAAAATCGACACTCTAACATCACAGTTAAAAGAACTAGAGAAGCAAGAGCAAACACATTCAAAAGCTAGCAGAAGGCAAGAAATAACTAAGATCAGAGCAGAACCAAATGAGATAGAGACACAAAAAACCTTTCAAAAAATCAATGAATCCGGGAATTTTGTTTGAAAAGATCAACAAAATTGATAGACCGCTAGCAAGACTAATAAAGAAGAAAAGAGAGAAGAATCAAATAGATGAAATAAAAAATGATAAAGGTGATATCACCACCGATCCCACAGAAATACAAACTACCATCAGAGAATACTATAAACACCTCTACGCAAATAAACTAGAAAATCTAGAAGAAATGGATAAATTCCTGGACACATACACCCTCCCAAGACTAAACCAGGAAGAAACTGAATCCCTGAATAGCCCAATAACAGGCTCTGAAATTGAGGCAATAATTAATAGCCTACCAACCAAAAAAAGTCCAGGACCAGATGGATTCACAGCCAAATTCTACCAGAGGTACAAAGAGGAGCTGGTACCATTCTTTCTGAAACTATTCCAATCAATAGAAAAAGAGGGAATCCTCCCTAACTCATTTTATGAGGCCAGCATCATCCTGATACCAAAGCCTGGCAGGGACACAACAAAAAGAGAGAATTTTAGACCAATATCCCTGATGAACATCAATGCAAAAATCCTCAATAAAATACTGGCAAACCGAATCCAGCAGCACATCAAAAAGCTTATCCACCATGATCAAGTTGGCTTCATCCCTGGGATGCAAGACTGGTTCAACATACGCAAATCAATAAACATAATCCATCAAATAAACAGAACCAAAGACAAAAACCACATGATAAATAGATGTAGAAAAGGCCTTCGACAAAATTCAACAGCCCTTCATGCTAAAAACTCTAAATAAACTAGGTATTGATGGGACGTATCTCAAAATAATAAGAGCTATTTATGACACACCCACAGCCAATATCATACTGAATGGGCAAAAACTGGAAGCATTCCCTCTGAAAACTGGTACAAGACAGGGATGCCCTCTCTCACCACTCCTATTCAACATAGTGTCGGAAGGTCTGGCCAGGGTAATCAGGCAGGAGAAGGAAATAAAAGGTATTCAATTAGGAAAAGAGGAAGTCAAATTGTCCCTGTTTGCAGATGACATGATTGTGTGTTTAGAAAACCCCAAGATCTCAGCCCACAATCTCCTTAAGCTGATAAGCAACTTCAGCAAAGTCTCAGGATACAAAATCAATGTGCAAAAATCACAAGCATTCCTATACACCAATAACAGACAGAGAGCCAAATCATGACTGAACTCCCATTAACAATTGCTTCAAAGAGAATAAAATACCTAGGAATCTAACTTACAAGGGATGTAGAGGACCTCTTCAAGGAGAACTACAAACCACTGCTCAACGAAATAAAAGAGGACACAAACAAATGGAAGAACACTCCATGCTCATGGACAGGAAGAATCAATATCATGAAAATGGCCATACTACCCAAGGTAATTTATAGATTCAATGCCATCCCCATCAAGCTACCAATGACTTTCTTCACAGAATTGGAGAAAATTACTTTAAAGCTCATATGGAACCAAAAAAGAGCCTGCATTGCCAAGACAATCCTAAGCAAAAAAGACAAAGCTGGAGGCATCATGCTACCTGACTTCAAACTATACTACAAGGCTACAGTAATCAAAACAGCTTGGTTCTGGTACCAAAACAGAGATATAGACCAATGGAACAGAATACAGCACTCAGAAATAATACCACACATCTACAACCATCTGATCTTTCACAAACCTCACAAAAACAAGAAATGGGGAAAGGATTCCCTATTTAATAAATGGTGCTGGGAAAACTGGCTAGCCATATGTAGAAAGCTGAAACTTGACCCTTTCCTTACACCTTATACAAAAATTAATTCAAGATGGATTAAAGACTTAAATGTTAGACCTAAAACCATAAAAACCCTAGAAGAAAACCTAGGCATTACCATTCAGGACATAGGCATGGGCAAGGACTTCATGTCTAAAACACCAAAAGCAATGGCAACAAAAGCCAAAATTGACAAATGGGATCTAATTAAACTAAAGAGCTTCTGCACAGCAAAAGAAACTACCATCAGAGTGAACAGGCAACCTACAGAATGGGAGAAAATTTTTGCGATCTACCCATCTGACGAAGGGCTATTATCCAGAATCTACAAAGAACTTAAACAAATTTACAAGAAAAAAATCAAACAACCCCATCAAAAAGTGGGTGAAGGAATGAACAGACACTTCTCAAAAGAAGACATTTACGCAGCCAACAGACACACGAAAAAATGCTCACCATCACTGGCCATCAGAGAAATGCAAATCAAAACCACAATGAGATACCATCTCACACCAGTTAGAATGGTGATCATTAAAAAGTCAGGAAACAACAGGTGTGGAGAGGATGTGGAGAAATAGGAACACTTTTACACTGTTGGTAGGAGTGTAAACTAGTTCAACCATTGTGGAAGGCAGTGTGGCGATTCCTCAAAGATCTATAACTAGAAACACTATTTGACCCAGCGATCCCATTACTGGGTATAAACCAGGATTAAAAATAATGCTACTATAAAGACACATGCACAGGTATGTTTATTGCAGCACTATTCATAATAGCAAAGACTTGGAACCAACCCAAATGTCCATCAGTGATAGACTGGATTAAGAAAATGTGGCAAATATACACCATGGAATACTATGCAGCCATAAAAAATGATGAGTTCATGTCCTTTGTAGGGACATGGATGAAGCTGGAAACCATCATTCTGAGCAAACTATCGCAAGGACAGAAAACCAAACACCGTGTGTTCTCACTCACAGGTGGGAATTGAACAATGAGAACACTTGGACACAGAATGGGGAACATCACACACTGGGCCTGTCATGAGGCTGGGGGAGGGGGAGGGATAGCATTAGGAGAAATACCTAATGTAAATGATGAGTTGACAGATGCAGCACACCAACATGGCACATGTATACATATGTAACAAACCTGCACGTTGTGCACATGTACCCTAGAACTTAAAGTATAATAAAAAGAGAGAGAGAAAACTCTTATGAAACAATAAAAAATGATGGACAATCCAAAAAAAAAAAAAAAGATGTTCACTGGGGTCAAGAGATAAATTCATGAACAGAATGAGAATTTCAACAAAGAGATTTAAAAATTAAATAGTAACAAACAGAAATCACAGCACTAAAGTATACAATAACGGAACTAAAAAATTCAATAGCAGGGTTCAACAGCAGACTAGATCTAGCAGAAGAAAAGGATCAGTGAACTTGAAGACAGGTCATTAGAAATCATACAATCAGAGGGAAAAAAAGAAAAATTGAAAGAGTCAACATAGATTAAGGGACTTATGAGACACCAGCAAGTTGACCAACTGACAGCAATACAATAGTAATAGATTTCAATACCCCACTTTGAATAATGGATAGAACATGTGGCATGTGGACAGAAAAATCAATAAACAGCTAACTTGGAAAGCACTATAGACCAAATAGACCTAACAGACATATTTAGAACTTTTCACTCAATAGCAGAAGCACACATGGAACATTCTCCAGGATAGATCATATGTTAAGTCACAAAACAAGTCTTAACAAATTCAAAAAGATAGAAATCATACCAAGTGCCTTTTCCAACCCAATGGAATGAAGCCAGAAATCATTAACAGCAAGAAAATGGGAAAATTTACAAACACATAGAAACTAAATAACATAATCTTGAACAACCACTGGGCTCAGTAGGAGATCAAAAGAAAATTTTAAAAAAAACTCCAGACAAATAAAAATGAAAATACAACTTATCAAAACTTATCAGATATAGCAAAAGCAATACTAAGAGGGAAGTTTATAGTGACAAATACCACATAACAAAACAAGAAAGCTCTTAAATAAATAAACTAGATTTCATGGGACTAGAAAGAAGAACAAACTAAACGCAAAGTTAGCAGAAGAAAGAAAATAATAAAGATTAGTACAGAAATAAATCAGAGACTAGAAAACAATAGAAAAATAATAAACAAAACCAAGAGTTTTTTTTAATATAAACAAAATTGACAAACCCTTAGCTAGATAACTAAGGAAAAAAAGAGAAACTCATAAATAAAATAAAAAAATGAAAGAGGGCATTACAACAGATGCCTCAGAAACAGAAAAGATCATAAGGGATTATTATGAACAATTATATGTCAACCAATTAAATAACCTAGAGTGAATGGATGAATTCCTAAAATAAATAGCTTACCAAGACTGAATCAAGAATACAAAGCCTAAACATTTTAATAACAAATATGGAGATTGAAGTAATAATAATTTTAAAACCTCCTGTCATAGTCTGTTTTGTGTTGCTATAACAGAATACTTGAGGGTGAGTAATTTATTTTAAGACAAAAAAAGAGGTTTATATAGCTCAGTTTGGCAGGCTGGGAAGTCCAAAATCAAGCATCCCATCTGCCTTGTGCTGCTTCAACTAATGGTGGAAAGCAGAAAAAATGGGGAATGGGTGTGTACAAAGAGATGAAACACAAGAAGCAGCCTCACTTTATAATAACCTGCTCTCATGATAACTGAGACTGCATTAAACCCTTCATGACTGCATTAATCGCTTCATGATCCAAATGCCTTTTAAAAGTCCCACCTTTTAGCACCATTACATTGGCAATTAAATTTGAGTGTGAGTTTTTGTGGGGACAAACTACATACAAACCATATAGCACCTCTCAAAAAAGAAAAGTCCAAGACCAGATGGCTTCACAGCTGAGCACATATATCTAACATATATTTAAAGAAAAATTAATACCAATCCTTCTTAAACCCTTCCAAAAGTAGAAGTAGAGATAATATTTCCAAACTCATTTTATGAGGCTAGCTAGCATCACTCTGATATCAAGGCCAGACAAAGATTCCACAAGAAAACTAAACTACAGGCCAATATCTCTGGGTGAACATAGATGCAAAATTCCTCAATAAAATCATAGCAAACTGAATTTAAAACACATCAAAAAGACTATACACTGTGACCAGGTGGGGTTTATCCCTGGGATACAAGGGTGGCTTAAAATACCCAAATCAATCAATGCAATATATCACATTAACAGAGTGAAAGATAAAAATCACATCATCATAGATGCAGAAAAAGCATTTGACAAAATTCAACATCCACTCAAGATAAAAACTCTCAACAAAATAGGTATAGAAGAAAACTACCTCAACACAATGAGGGCCATTTATTAATATCCCACAACTAACATCATAATCAATAGGGAAAAACTAAAAGCTTTTCCTCTAAGATCTGGTGCAAGGTATAGATTACCACTATCTCCATTTCTATTTAACATAGCACTAGAAGTACTAGCAAAAGCAATTGGACAAGAAAAAGAAATAAAAGGCATCCAAATTGTAAAAGAAGAAGTAAAACTGTTTGCAGATGGCATGAGTCTATACGTAGAAATTTCTAAAAACTCCACCCAAAAAGCTATTAAAATTAATAATTAAATAAAGTTGTAGGATATAAAATTAACATACAAAAGTCAGGTGTGTTTCTTTACACAAACAACAATCTATCTAAAAAGAAAGTTTTACAATTATCTACTACGATTGGTACAAAAATTTAAATACTTAGGAATAAATGTAACCAAGGAGGTAAAAGATTTGTACACTGAAAACTATAAAACATTGATGAATGAAACTGAAGAAGACAAAGTAAATGAAAAGGTTTATGGATCAAAATAATTAATATTGTTAAAATGTCCATAATACTCAAAGCAATATACAGATTCAACACAATATCAAAATTCCAGTATTTTTCACAGAAATAAAAACATTCTAAGATTGCATAAAACCACAAAAGACCTTAAATAGCCAAGGCAATCTTGAGAAAGAAGAACAAAGTTGGAGGCATCACACTACCTGACTTCAAAATATACTATACAAAGCCATACAATCAAAACAGCACGGCACTGACATGAAAACAGACACATAGACCGATGGAACAAAATAGAGAGCCCAGAAATAAATCTACACATTTAGAGTCAACTGATTTTTGACAAGCGTGACAAAAATACACATTGGGGAAAAGACAGCCTCTTCAATAAATGGTGTTGGGAAAACTGGGAACCCACATACAAAATAAAAAAATTACACCCTTATCTTACACCTTACATAAAATTCAACTCGAAATAGGTTAAAGACTTAAACAGAAGACCTGAAATTGTAAAACTCCTAGAAGAAAATGTAAGGGAAAACCTCCTTGACACTGGCCTTTGTAATGATTTCTTGGACAGGACACCAAAAGCTCAGGAAACAAAAGCAAAAGTAAACAAGTGAGACTACATCAAATGAAAAATCTGCACAGAGAAGAAAACAATGGGCAAAACGAAAAGGCAACTATTGGTTGGGAGAAAATATTTGTAAACCATGTATCTGATAAGGAGTTAATATCCAAAATATATAAGGTATATATATACATACACATACAACTCAATAGCAAGAAAACCAAATCTAATTAAAAAATAGGTAAAGAACCTGAACAGATATTTTCCCAAGGATGACATAAAAAATGGCCAATAGAAAAAATGCTCAACATCTCTAATCATCATGGAAATGTAAATCAAACCCACAATGAGACATCATCTCAGACCTGTTAGAATAACCAATTTAAAAATATAAAAAATAACAAGTGTTGGCAATGTAGAGAAAAGGGAACCCTTTTACATTATGAGTGGGAATGCAAATTAGTACCACCTTTATGGAAAACAGCAGTATGGCTGTTCCTCAGAAAATTACAAATAGAACTACCACATGATCCAGCAGTACCTTTTCTGGGTATATACTGTGAAAGTAAAATATCTTGCACCCCCAAAATCACTAGCTAAAAGGAAAATTCAAGCTGGAAACTGCTCAGTGCAAACTTGCCTCCCATTCTATTCAAAGTCATCCCTCTGCTCACTGAGATAGATGCATACTCTGATTGCCTCCTTTGGAAAGGTTTATCAGAAACTTAAAAGTAAGACCTGGCAGCCCCCTCCCTGCTTTGTCCCTGCCTTTCTGGATGGAACCAATGTACTTCTTACATATATTGACTGATGTCTCATGTGTCCCTAAAATGTATAAAACTAAGCTGTGCCCCGATTACCTTGGGCACAGGTAGTCAGAACTGCCTGAGGCTGTGTCACAGGGGTGTGTCCTCAACCTTCGCAAAATAAACTTTCTAAATTAACTGAAACGTGTCTCAAATTTTCAGTGTTCACATCCGCAAAGGAAATGAAATCAGGATCTCGAAGCAATAACTGCATGCCCATCTTCATTGAAACATTATTCACAATAACTAAGATATGGAATCGACCTAAGTGTCTGTCCACCAATGAATGGATAAAGCACATATAGTTTATATACACAATATAATATTATTCATCCTTAATAAAGAAGATCCTGCTGTTTGCAACATGGATGAACCTTGATGTCATTATGCTAAGTGAAACAAGCCAGACACAGAAAGAAAAATACTGCATGATCTCTTATGTGGATTCTAAAAAAGTCAAATACATAGAAGCAGAGTAGAACAGTGGTTACCAGGGGTGGAGACGTATGGAAATGGTTGAGATGTTGGTCAAAGGATACAAAGTTGCAGTTCTATAGGATGAATAAGTCTAGAGATGTAATGCATAGCATAACTATAGTTAACACTGCATTGTGCATTGGAAACTTGCGGAGAGTACATTTCATGCGCTCTCACCACTTACACAAAATAGTAACTGTGAAGAGATGTATTATGTTAATTAGCTTGACTGTAGAAATCATTTCACTGTGTACATGTATCAAAACATCATGTTGTACACCTTAAATATATAGTTTTTATTTTTAAAACACTGTTTGGGATTAAAAGCCCAGCTAATTCTGCCTTAATATCTCATTCTTAACCACAATGTCCACCCATAAGAAAGACGCCCGATACTCCGTGTAAACACACACTCCCCATCTCCCATACAAATTTACCTTCTAGAGAGAGCCCTTTTCCCCAAACTCTGCTCTCAAAACACTCTGAAGCACAAGGTCTTTAGCCTAGTTAGACATTTTCTAAAAAACTTAGTTTAACTCAGCGTAGAGACACCAAGAATTTCAGAGACCCAGTCCTGGGCCTGCTTCAGTTGCTTTAGCCTAGAGTTTCAACTCCCAGGTCCCGGGGAGGGATGCTCCAAGGAAGAAATAGAGGCCCTATTCCAGGGCTGTTTCTCGCAGACTAGCCACAGAAAATGCAGCCCAGCGCCACTTCCTTTCAGTAGCAACACGTTTCCAACACGTTTGTTAAGCGGGAACGGAAGTGAGCGGAAAGGAATGCGTTTGGTAAATCCCACTTTAAGGATTTCGTAATCCTCCCAGGGATTCCCACCACCCGCATTCCACTCGCAGACGGCGGGCCTTCCTCCGACGCTGGGAGAAGGACCCTGGGAGAGGCAAGGGAAGGGCTCCGGAACCAGCGCAGCAGCGGGACGCTAGCCCGCCCACACGGCGGCCACTTGAAGGTCCTCCAGGGAACACCTGAGGCAGTGGGAGCGTCTGCCCTTTCCTAAGTCTCCTTGGAAAGAAGTATTCGCTTTCGTTTCCGCAAACAAAGCATGCTCCGCGCTTTCAGGACCGGTGGCTCCCGTGGAGACCGCAGCGGAACCCAGTCCGCCTTCGCACGCGTCCGGGGGAGAAGCGGCCCCAGAACTAAGGGCGCGCGCCCGAGGAACCGGTGCTGTGACGACCAGAGCAAACACGCCGGATGTTCCTGTGTAGGCCGTGTAAGGAGTGACCGGAAGTAGAAGCTGGGTGCTCCAGTGGCGCAATCGGTTAGCGCGCGGTACTTATATGGCAGTATGTGTGCGAGTGATGCCGAGGTTGTGAGTTCGAGCCTCACCTGGAGCATTGTTTTCCAACCCAAAATAGCATTACTTAAAGTGCCTTTCCCCCTGTAATCCGACTCCATCGTCTTTAACATGTTTGGAATTGTGTACACAGTTTATTGTTATTGGTTTCCTTAGCCTTTTTAGAACCAAGCAACGCCAATTACCAACAAAATCCGTTGCGCCGCAGTGAGTTAGCTACCTTCTATCTCCACTTTGTCCTGCATGTCGATCTCAGGTAAAGAACATCATCTCTTTACATCCTTCTTTCCACTTTGCTCTTAGGATCATCGATCATCGTTCCTCGGGGAGCCCCTGGCACATACTTAGTGCTAAGAAACTCCCATCAGGTGATAAGCATTGAACTCCATTTAAGGAAACTCAAAAGTGGGAAATAGTAAAAGGTTCCTGTCTGATTAAAGCTCTGATTGGGAGGGGTGTGGGGGGACTGATTTCTGACGACAGTGTCCCCTCCAGTATTTTTCCCCCACTTAATTTTACCCTGATAAAAATCAACAGTCATGGAAGATCTAGCAGCTTCTATCAACTGAGAAACAGCACCTGGTGTCCTCAGGCATTCAATTACCTGGACTTGGAAAAGGATGAGTGATAATAGACCCAGAAACCTGAAATCTTTAGAACAGCATTATAAGAATAAGCATATTGTTGTGGCTGAGGTGGGTAGGAAGTAGATAGGGATTTTGACTTTAATATAGGCTTCCTCTCCCTATGACACCTGCAGTTTGCCTGGACATAGCTTTTATCATATGCTTCCCAACTCTTCACCAAGAGAGGGAATTGAACTGAGTAATTGGGAGTTGTTTTCCTAGCTATAAAGATTGCCACAAATCTGAAAGCACATGTGTCCCACTTGGGACACGGAGGTAAGTGGAATTAAGCTGAGCACAGATAACTCTCTCTTGAGGTCTGTATTCCTAAATGGGTCTTCCATGTATCTGGACATTGTCCACTCACAGAGTCTCTCCTGAGAAAGGTTAGCGAGGTCCCGTTCAGGAATGCACCAGATGATAATAAAGTGAACACCTTCTCACTTTGTAGCTCTTGCTAAGCCACTGGAGTACCTTAAAAGCTATCAAAGCATAATCTTCAAATATATATATAGTAACTAATCACCAAATATTTATTTAAGTCACTAATGAGAAAAGGAGGAGTATGGTAAACTGATTGCAATGGCAATAGAAAAGGCTGGTAAAGGTATAGTCAGTGGGGGAAAAATAATGCTGACATGAGATTGCAAGTTTAAGTAAAAAACTAGCTAATGTCCTATGAGGCAGTGAAAACTATGGCCTTTGGAATTATTTTTATCTAAAAGACAGAAACTAGTTGCATCTTTACTGGGTAAAAATCATTCAAAACTTAATATTCTACATAATGACATTTAACCTTGTAATCTATTTTCTAATCATTAGTAAATAGTGACCTCCAAAAGTTCCATTAACTCAGAGGATTACTTGCCCCTTCAGTGGGCTTGTTAGACAATGCTCTAGTATTATTTTGAAAGAGTACTAATATCTTTTTTTTTGCCTTATATTAACTTTTGGATATTTTTTCTGAATAGATTTAGCACCTTAATTCAATTATTTTATCTCTGTTCCTGATCAGTTGAAGGTATTATTGAGTGTCTTCAGACAGTGTTTAAAAAATGGTGACCTTTGCCATAAAGAATTTTTGTGAACTGGCTTAAGCCAGTTTTGTGATACACAACTTTGGGTGCTTTTGGTAGATGTCTGTAGGCAGCTTACTTTATAGTACTTTATACTATACCTTACTTTATAGTATAAAGTAAGGGATAGTTAGCTACAACATACCAACGAGTTATAGTGATAGAAGATCTTCAACAAAATTTTGTACATATATAGTCATTTATTAGAAAGCAAGCAAAAAACAGTCATAAAACCTGTTCTCTAAGCTCAATGAAGTTCCCACGGTTTTGTCATTTGTTTTTGTTGCTGTCATTGTTGTTTTACTAACTCCAAAACTACCTTTCATGAAAGCTTTGCTTGAGGCAAATGCAACATTATTTCAGAGTGAGGATTCAGCCAAACATCTCTAAGAAGAAAACCTCTGGACACAGCAGGACACAGAAATACTGAAATCTCCAGCCTAGGGCACCATCCCTCAAGTTAAAGGCTAGAGCTCATTTAATTTTTATTCCCTTTGAACAGTGTCTCTTAAATATTTAATTCATTTTGGGAACCGCTAATTTACCCAGGGAGACTATATTTCTAATATTTTTTTCCCTTCACTCTAGCAGATGCCACATAGTGTAGAGATAAGCTCTCTCTGTCATTCTCTGTCAAAATTGTAAAATCATAAGCAAATAAATAATCACGGTTGCTTCAAGTTACTACATTTGAGCATAGTATTTTAAGCCACTGCATTTGAGATGGTTTGTTATACAGCAATAGATAACTAAAAAACGAAGTCCCTTGATTTAGACTTGGCCACTCAACTTGCTTGGCCAATGGAATGGGGTAGAAGTGATGGTGTGCTTATTCCCAGCCTGGGCCTTAAAGGGCTTTGCCTATTTCCACTTGCCTTCTTGTACCTCTGCTATTGTCATAAGAAAAACAAACCCCAGGTCACCCACCGGTCTGAAGAGGAGGATGAGAGACAAAGAAAAAAGTTGTCTGGCTGCCTCTGCTGTCTACAGATTGAAGAAGATCCATCCAGCTGAGCCCAGCCTAGACCAGCTGACTTCTCCAATAAGCCTGTATGAAATAAATGCTTATTGTTATGTGACCTTGAGCTTTGAAGATAGTTTGTTATGCAATAATTGTTGATTCTTTCACCCTGTCTTTGTTGAACTGTTATAGACGTCTTAATAGGAGTTCACAATTCAGTTATTCCGGCATGATCACAAACTCATTAGGAATAGAACAGAGAATATGAAAAGCATCTGTTTTAGTTCATTTTGTGTTGCTATAACAAAATACCTAAGACTGGGAAGTTTATAATGAACATAAATTTATTGGCTCATGGTCTTGGAAGCAGGGAAGTTCAAAATCAAGGGACTAGCATCTGGCGAGAGACTTCTTGTTGCCTCACCTTATGGCAGAAGGTCAAAGAGTGGGTGGTGGGGGGCAGGGGAGAGAACAAGAGGGGGCAGAACTCTTCATTTTATAAGAAACTCAGTCCTAAAATAATGGCATTAATCCACTCATGAGGGTGGAGCCCTCATAATTTAAACACTTTTTAAAGATCCCACTTTCCAATACTGCCCCACTGGGGATCAAGTTTCCAACACACCAACATCACTTTATCCATATTTTCCCATCAATATTTACCCTACCCTTTCTGGAGAATAAAAGGGAAGCAAGCAAATTTCATGTCCTTTGCAAAATTGTGGTCTGTAACCTCAAAGCCTATGGGTAACCTTAGGCCTAATAACTCCCTCATCCACCCAGGGCTGTTTTTGCATAATTTCCCCTATCTCCTTAATAGCCAAACTCCATGATAATGCTTCATTCTCAGCAGATAATCTTACCTTTTACTTCACAAAGAATCTAGAACCTCCTCTGATTTACATTATTCCCCTCTTCTTTACATACATTTATAATTCATCAGCATCAGTTACCAGCTTTATTGCTTGCCTGATTTTTTAGAGATGTCTCTCTGCTCATTAAAGACTAAACTCTTCATCTGCACCTCCAAATGCCAACTCCCCATGATGACTTAACCTTAAAATAAAATATGTATAAACACACAGTCTGTCCTCTTTGAATGGACATACACACTCACACTCTGCATGATCCAAAGATCTACACGTCTACTCTCAAGAGACTGCTCTTTTTTACTCCTTCCCTTCAACATGTACTTCCAGAAAGAGAAACCTAAGTGAATGCCTTTCCTTTCCTTACAGTCTTCAACCCACTGCAATCTGGCATCCACCCATCATTTTACCAACTGCTTTGTTAAGGCTACTGAGATGACATCCTCACCAAGACATTTTTAGACTTTTTTTTCTAAATTGTACTCAACTGTATTTGATGGTTGACTAATCTTTTGTAGGTGAGATTTTACTCCTTGGTATCTCCAATTCTCCAGTTCTTTCAGCTCTCCCCTTTCCTTTGTAAATATGAGTATTCCCCCCAAGATTCAGTCATTGGTCTGCTTTTTAATCTTAAGCTAAATTAAATCTATACTGATGAATTTCAGAGATATGTAACTTGCTAAAATTTTGTGTATTTCTTTTATGTATGTAAACCACTGCACAAGATTAAGAATCATGAATCTATATTACATAATATTCATTGTTTAAGTTACATTCTATACCAATATTCAGGAGAGCCATCTTCCTGTGCTCCAAATTCTTATTTCTGACTCACTTCTTGATATCTTCACTTGCACATTCCACATTGCATTACTGAGGGTTTTCCAGAGAAACAGAACCAACTAGAGATTTTATATATACGTATAGAGAGATAGGTAGATAAATAGATTGGCATTTATTTCAAGATAGTGGCTCACATGATTGTGGGAGCTGGCAAGTACAAAATCTGCAGGGTAGGCCAGCAGACTGAAGACTCAGGAAAGTGTTAATGTTGCAGCTTGAGCCTGAAGGCATCCTGGAGCAGAATTCCCTCTTCCTCGGGAAACTCCAGTCTCTTTCTCGTAAGGCCTTCAATTGGATTAGATGAAGCCCGCCCATGTTATAGAAGGTAATCTGCTTTACTTAAAGTGTACTAATTAAAATGTTAATCTCATCTAAAACATGTGTTCACAGCAACATCTAGACTAGCATTTAACCAAATGTCTGGGTACCATATCCCAGCCAAGTTGAAGTGTAAAATGAACCATCACATACAGGTATTTCAAAATTAATATGTCTAAACTTTACCTATAATATTCTCCCTGAAACCTGCTCTTCTCCACTATTCATTTCCTCAGTAAATTACCACAGTCCTACCACTGAAGATGGAAACTTAGACCTTCCACAGCCCTCTTCCTTTATATTCAATTGTTCACTAAATTCTGTCATTCCTACTTTCTTCACTGAGGTTACCTTTTTTTTTTTTTTTCCCCAGAGGCAAGGTCTCGCTCTGCCACCCAGGCTGGAGTTCAGGGGCACAATCATAGTTCACTATAACCCCCAACTCCTGGGCTCCCATGATCTTCCTGCCTCAGCCTCCCCAATGGCTAGGACTACAGAACTGTGCCACAGAGAGACGGAGTCTTGCTATGTTACCTAGGCTGGTCTTGAACTCATGGCCTCCAGTGATCCTCCTGCCTCAGCCTCTCAAAGTGCTAGAATTATAGGCATGAGACATCATGCCCAGTCTGAGTTTATCTTCTGCCATTCTTTTCTCCCTAGGTTTGTCACCACCATACATTCCTTCTTTCTGTTTTTCTAACACCCCAAGCTCATTCCTGCCTCAGGCCCTTTAGTGTTGGTATTCCCTGTGCTTTCAAGCCTTATCCTATTACAAAGGTGGTGCTAACATGTCAGAATTTTTTAATCATTTGAGTCATAGCTCAACTGTCGCCTCTTTAGAGAGGCCTTTACTGACTACTCCTTATTTTGTTAACAGCTTCATTGAGGTATAATTTACATACCATAAAATTCACTAATTTTAACTGTACAATTTAATGATTTTTAGTAAACTTACAGAGTAGTGCAATTATCATTATGAGTCAGTTTTAGAACACTTACATCTCCCCAAAAGAGAGATTTCCAACCTCTCCTTCATGCCTATTTACAGTCAATTTTACCTCCAACCCCAGGCAAGCTTTAATCTACTTTCTGTCTCTGTAGATTTGCATTTTCTGGACATTTTGTGTAAATGAAATAAGTAATATGTGGTCTTTTGCATCTGGACACTTTCACTTAACATAATGTTCTTGAAGTTCATCAGTGTCGTAGCAGGTATCAGTAATTTGTTACTTTTTATTGCTAAGCAGTATTTCATTGTATGGATATACCCCTTTTACCTATCCATTTACCAGTTGATGGACATTTGGATTGCATCCATCCATATTTTGGCTTATATGAATAATACTGCTATGAACATTTGCATACAAATTTTTGTGTGACATGTTTTCATTTCTCTTGGATACCTGGGAATAGAATTGCAGAGTCATATGATAAATTTATGATTATCTTAAAGGAACTGTTTTCCAAATAGGCTGCTCCATTTTACATTTCCACGAGCACTAGATGAGGGTTCCAGCTTTTCCACATTCTCACCAACCTTGTTATTGTCTGTCTTGTGTTTTTTAAAAAATAGCCACGCAGGTGGGTATGAAGTGGTACTCATTGTGGTTGTGAACTGCATTGTCCTAATGACTAATGATGTTGAGATTTTTTTCATGTGCTTAATACCCATTCTTATGTCTTCTTTGGTGAGCTATTAGAATATTTTCCCAGTTTTAAATTAAGCTTTTTTCCTATTGAGTTATAAGAGTTCCCTATATATTCAGGATGCAAGTTCTTTATCAGATATATGATTTTTAAATGTTTTCCCTTAGTCTGTGGCATGGCTTTTCATTTTCTTAATGGTGCTTTTAAAAGTGCAAATGGTTTTAATTTTGATGAAGTCCATTTATCAATTTTTGGTTTTTTATGAATTGTGATTTTAGTATATATCTAAGACCTTTTTGCCTAATTTAGCATCATGATGATTTTCTCCTATTCTTTCTTCTAAATGTTTCATAAACTCTTATAGTTAGGTCTTCTATCCATTTTGAGTTAATGTTTTATGTGGTGTGAGTTAAGGGTCTAAATTTATCTTTTTTGTTGTTGTTGTTGCATGTGAATATCCAATTATCCCAGCAGTATTCGTTAAAACAAAACAAAACAAAACAACTGTTTTTATTTTGTTTTGTTTTTTTCCCAACTGCCTTGGCAACTTTGTTGAAAATGAATGGAACACAAAGGTAAGAGTTTACTTCTAGACTCTCAATTCTGTTCCATTTATCTACCTTTATGCTAGGCTATACTGTCTTGATTCCCTCAGCAGATGATCTTCCATTTTAAAACCTGAAAGTTTAAGTTCTTAGCTTTTGTTCTTCTTTTTGCAAGCTGCTTCCACTCTTCTGGATCCTCCACAGTTTTAAGTAAATTTTAAGATACACTTGCCAGTTTTTGCAGGATTTCTATAAGAATTGCATTGAATCTATATGGTAATTTAAGAATTGCCACCTTAACAATATGGGTCATACTGAGTCTTTTAATCCGTGTTCATGTTCCATGAACATGGACTACGTCTTCATTTATTTAGATCTTTCATAATTTCTCTCAGCAATATTTTATAGTTTCCAGCAAAGGGCTTTATACATATTTTGTTATATTCATTCTTAAGAATTATATTCTTTTTAATGCTATTGTGAATAGAATTGTTTTCTTAATTTCATTTTTAGGTTGTTCATTGATAGTATATAGAAATACAGTTGATTTTTAGATATTGATCTTGTATCCTTCAACCTTGCTAAAACTATTTTATTTGTTCAATGTATGTGTGTGTGTGCATGTGTGAGTGTGTGTGTATGTGTGTATTTCCTGAAATTTTTGGCATATAGGATGTCATCTGTGAATATAGATGATTTAATTTCTTTCTCTCAAGTAAGTATGCTTTCATTTCTTTTTCTCTCCTGATTGTACAAGCTAGAATATACAGTGCAATAGTGAACAAAAGTGGCAAGAGGAGACATAGTTGATCTGTTCTCAGTCTTAGGGAGAAAGCATTCAGTCTCTTATTATTAAGTATGACATTAACTTCAGGTTTTTCATAAAAGCCCTTTATTAGCTTATAGAATGTCCTTATATTCCAAGTTTAATGAGATTTTTTACAAGGAATAGGGATTGGATTTTGCTAAGTGCTTTGTATCTGTTGAGATGATCAGTGATTTTTTTTAGCTTTCTATTAATATGGTGCTTTATTTTCAGATATTAAACCAACTTTACATTCCTGAAATAAATTCCACTTAATCATGTTCCACTTAATCATGGTGTATAATACTTTTTATATATTTCTGGATTTTGTTAATGTTCAGTTGATGGTTACTGCACTTATCTTCATGAAGAATATTAGCCTGTAGTTTTTTTTTTAATTAGGTCTTTGTGGCTTTTCCATATATATGTGTGTGTGTGTGTATATGTGTATATATATGTGCGTATATATATGTGTGTATATATGTGTGTATATATACACACATATGTGTGTATATAATACATATATGTGTGTATATAATACATATATGTGTGTATATAATACATATACACACATATATGTATAGATATACGTGTGTGTGTGTGTGTGTGTGTGTGTATATATATATATTTGTTTGTTTGAGACAGAGTCTCACTCTGTCACCCAGGCTGGAGTGCAGTGGCGCGATCTCGGCTCACTGCAAGCTCCGCCTCCTGGGCTCGAATGATTCTTCTGCCTCAGCCTCCTGAGTAGCTGGGATTACAAGTGTCTGCCACCACACCCAGATCGTTTTTGTGTGTTTTAGTAGAGATGGGCTTTCACTATGTTGGCCAAGCTGATTTCTAACTCCTGACCTCAGGTGACCCACCCGCTTTGGCCTCCCAAAGTGCTGGGATTACAGGCATGAGCCAATGTGCCCAGCCAGCTTTTCCATATTTAATATAAATATTTTGTATTCTAAATGCATAAATATATGAATATTTATGGATTTCCTATTGCCACTCTTTCTCTTCACTTTTACTCTGGCTTCTCTATTTCCTTGTGTATTTTGAATTTTTGAATGTGAGCATCTACCATTGCACTGTATCTGTGGAAATTCTCTAATACCTGGGTTGAAGTTTCATGCTTCAAAAAGGATTTTCTTTGCTTAAGGTATTGTAGACCATATAAAAAATAAAAATAAAACAAAATTTAAAATAAAAAACAAACATCATGAAATCATATTAAGGCCAGTGTATTAGTTTACTAGGGTTGCCATAACAAAGTACCACAGTCTGGGTGGCTTAAACAATAGAAATTATTTTCTCACAATTCTGGAGGCTAGAAGTCTGGGATCAGGATTGGTTTCTTTTCAAGCTTCTCTCTGATTTATAGATGGTTGTCCCCTCCTTCCTGTATCTTCATGTGGTTTTCCCTCTTTGGGTGTCTGTGTCCTAATCTCTTTTATAAGGGGACATCATTTATATTGGATTAGAACCCATCTTAATAACCTCATTTTGCCTTAATTACTTTTTTTTTTGAGTCGGAGTCTTGCTGTGTCACCCAGGCTGTAGTGCAGTGGTATGATCTCTGCTCACTGCAACCTCCACCTCCCGGGTTCAAGCAATTCTCCTGCCTCAGCCTCCCAAGTAGCTGGGATTGCAGGCCCCCACACCATGCCCAGCTAATGTTTTGTGTGTTTTAGTAGAGATGGGGTTTCACCATGTTGGCCAGGCTGGTCTTGAACTCCTGACCTAAGATGATCCTCCCTCCTCGGCCTCCCAAAGTGCTGGGATTACAGGCATGAAGCACCACATCCAGCCCTTAATTCCCTCTTTAAAGACCCTACCTATCTCCAAGTATAGTCACATTCTGAGGTACTGGGCATTAGGACTTCAACATGTGAATTTTGGGGAACATAATTCAGCCTGTAATAGCTAGCTTATGCGTACAAAAACTTACGGGGGAGATTTTTCTTCTCAAACAAGCAAATGAGTCAAGATAAGAAAGTTTCCTTTATATCCCCTTCTGTACAATAGGTTATCTTTATTCATTCTTATTCTACAATAATATCCCTTTGAAGTTGCAGATTTTTGTGGGATTCCCCTTTAAATTCTCTTTCTTTAGTGTTCCCTAATTTATCTTTATTCAACTATACACTATGTAGTTCCCAAAGCATAGACTTCAGGGGACTACAGTGTTAGGTAGAAACCTTCAGGGTAACACTTGTCTTTTGCCCTCATTTTCTTCCAAACTTTCTGATTTTACCTCTTTTGTGGGTCTTAAGGATTATCCCTTCTATACAAAGCCAAAAATGTATGCAAAAATACTTACATTTTTATCCAAAATTAGGCTGTTTCAATTTGGGGATTGTATATAGTATTTATTCCACAAAACATCAAGAAATATCTAAACTTATAAAAGAATTTCATTTAATTTAACCCAAAATTTTGGTTAGCACAATATAGAGGATGGTAAAGAGGATATAATCCATCTCATTGCAAGCACAGAAATACTAATTCTTATTGTTTTCATAGAATCCTGAAATAAGCATCTAATGCAGGCTTCCCTACCAATCTGGAGAATAAGTAGGGAATTCCCTCAATGACTCATAATTGTTCATTTGACTGTCTATCATTGCTCACATTGCAATTCCTGAGCCTCCACAGGCATTGAGATGTGACTACATGCTTTCCGCTTATCAGTACTCTCTTATTCTCACACTTCAGATTGCTGTTATGTTTTCCATCTCACTCTATTAGATGCATCTGCTCTCTGTTTTCAAAAAAAATACTAAAATATTTTACCTACCCTACTGCTACTCCATTATCCTTACCTTTTACTGCTGATTGCTTTTTAGTTCCATTACTACCATTTTAATGTGGATTATGAGGGGGAAAAAAGGAATAAATATGTTTTTAGCCTTATTCAACTGACAGGCCTTTAATTTTATAGACTAAAAGTAATAGTGGATAAAATTTAGTAATAAACTTAAAGAATATTATTTTTAAAGTATTTTTTGTAAATAATCAGGGCACATGTATTATTATATTGAAATTTTCCTAAGGTTGCAGTTTGAGTTTAACACGAAGAATAGTGCGGAATTACACTATTCTTCATATACAGAAACAAAAGTGAGACCTTTTGTGTATTTTCTTTCCTGTCAGCATTATCTTGATTCATAAAGATGAAAGAGTCTGCATTTATGTCTTTTCTTATGGTTGTTTTCTGCCACAAATTCATGATATGCTTCATGCCAAGGGTCACACCTATCTTTGCCCGAATTTATGAAGAATTGATCATAGTGTCATTAGAAGCAATGTCATATCATTGTGGAACAACTATCCTTTCCTCAAGGAAATTATTGTCCTAAGAGATTGAAAATTAAACTAATAAAATGCAGGGTTATTTATTGTTGCTATAGTGCTCTGACTAAAGAATGTTGGCTGGGAATGTTTTATGAGCACTGAGATACTGGCCTAAAGTCAGTAATTTCCATCTGATACTGACATTCCTTCAATGTCCAGACAGCACAGTGCCCAGAAACCCCAGGTCTACCCCAACTGTGCCAAAAGAAGTAGTACCCTGTAGAAGTAGTAGAAAACCGTAACATCACAATGCCTGCTCAGCCCTGAGGATTCAAGTCCATGTCAATACTTCACTTGCTCCTGTCTTAACTCACGCAACATTCCCCAACTCACCTCATACCTTCCTGTCTACACACACCTTCATCATGGCTTTTGATTTAAGTATTTATTGCAGCTAAGCTTCATTTCCTTATCCTTTGTGTCTAACCTGAGTCTGTATTAATGACTAAATAATTAATTCAGTATCATGATAGATCAGCCACTCTGCCAGACAATTTAGATTTTTTTTTTTTTTAGACAGAGCTCAGATAAAGAAAAGCTTTTGAGGACAGGTTTTTGTATTTCCAGGAACACAGATGGAGAACAGTCTTTACCCTTGTATTTTCTCTCAAAGTCTTATTCATTCTGAAGTGAGTGATCAAATGGGAGTTATCCATCACATAGTTCTCCACGTAAACAGCTAGTTGCCTGATTAAATTATCTTGAGGAAAGGAATGTGTCCCAGTAAAAGTAATATTCCCTAGTCAACTTTGCATTTAGAGATGGCCAAGTAATATAATTTTACCAATCTATTCAAATATTTTATGGGGATGTCTGCAAAAGTTTTGTTTTCCTAAATTATGTATGTTTGTAGTCTCTCTTTATAATCTCTTTTTCTTTGTTACTTCATCCTTTTTCTCTGTACTTAGAATGCTGGTTAAATAACTGAGCAATAATTGTGCCAGCCAGAAGATAAAAGCCATATTACAGGAATGACGGAATGGGAGGCCAGAAAGAATCTTGTCTTTACAATTTCCTGGAACCCCTGAACAAGCCTTAGATTGCCTAGTACCAGGATTCTTCTTAAAATAAAAAGTAAATCTATTTTTAAAGCCTTGATTAAGTTAATACTCTGACATACGCAGGCAAAAGCAATCCCTAAAGTATACACCCTTAGTTCCTGGAGGAATCATTGCAGAAAGTAATTTCCCCCAGTTTCCTAGGTGAGCACTCCAGCATTTAGCAATGCAGACATCTCTGCTGATCAGCACAAAGGGGCTGAGACTGGCATAACCAAACATTAGAAATGGTTTAATAATTAACACAGCAGAATCATTTGTCAAGATGGAACCTATATAGAAGGAGAAAATAAAATCAGCCCAATAAAAGAAAAGGAAACAGGTCATGAGAATGAAAGTACTTTAAGTAGCTCTGACCTCTGGGCTGGAATTATTTGCAAACCTGGAGCTCTGAAGGTAGGAGACACAATTGTGATATTTATACAGATGATAAGCCACGTACCCACTGCTCCAGCCCATGAGACTCTGAAAGATGATATCCCAAAGAGCCATAAAAGTGAGAAAAACCACCTAACTATTTGCTTAGATGGTAGCATATAGCAATAACTAATATGTGGTCTAATTTCAGACCTATTCATGCTATTAACTGCTCTAATGTAGTAGAGCAAGTTGGAGCTTATCAGAACATTAAAGATCCAAAAGAGGAAGAGATAAGGGAGAACTTGCCATGCAATCCGTAGTTTGAGCTTTCTCCACAAGGTGGTCCTGGGACTGATGGTGATGGCCTAGACCATGCTGAGGAGACAGGTGGTGCAGATGGAAAGGCCCCAAGCAACCCTCCCTAAATAAACTGAAGTTTTACAACCAACATTACCTAGGAAGTTTCTAAAATTAAAAACTGCAGTTATATTTCTGCTACTTATGCTATAAATAATGATTACATTTGAGAAAACCAAAGGAAGAAGGATAAGTTCTATGTGCTTTTTCTCAGAACTCATGACAAAAGAATATACATGTCTTACAAATATAAGGAAGTTTCCCACAAATCCAGGTCCAGTAAGGAAAAGGAAGACTATTCCCTGGATGAGGTTACTCTAAATAATCTTCTGACATCATGGACAGAGCCAGAAAAAAAACTTTTGAGAAGCACAAATAAAGATGACATATTTCAGGTCTGTGGCTTTTATCTGTGTTAATTTCAGTGAAAAGACCAGTTTCAATTATGAAATATATAAGTGTACATGATTCTGTCCTAGCAAACCCCTCATCTCATTTTTTGATCTCTTTCTTCTTTTCTTCTTGCTGCTATTGATACAGAGATAACTACAATTTAAACATAAACTCCATACTCGTACACATTCACCTGCCTTTCCAAGAGATCCTTCTATGTATTCCTCATGTCTAAAATTTACACAACAATTTATCCCCAGACAAGAGCTAAGCAAAGGGCAACATCACTTTGTCAATTTCTAAGCCATGATCCTGGGTATCATCTTCCATGTCTCCTCCCTTTCATTATGTACATTTGATAAATTACCTTGCTCTAGTGGACTGAATTTCTGCCCCACTTAGATCCTCTTTACCAGCCTTTAGACAGTCATCCCTCAAATGAGGAGCAAACCAAGAATCACAGCTTCTCCAAAGAATTGTACTTGGCCAAATGAGAGGAGTTTCACAGGAAAGGCCATGTGGCTTACTCCTCTCCCCAAACCCCGTGGGTAGACCTTGGCCAATAACTAACACGGAAGTAGGGGAGTAGAAAAGTCCAGTCCCTTGCCTGAAGGTGGGACTAACTCCATGGTAACATTTGTCCTCCCAATCTTCCATGTGGATGGGATCAGATGGAAGCTAATTATTTTTTCTCCTGCCTATCCTGTTTTACTCTCCACTTCTCCTGAGAACACTTGTAGTGAACCCTTATAATTTTATGTTGCCTCACCATCCATTTAAAATATAAGTTAGACCTTCTTATACTAGCAGGGTTCAGTCACCCTTGACACAGTTTCCAGCTCTATCTATCCCCTCCCCATGCCCAGTTCCTCAATGTGGTTTCTCCAGATATCTGCTTTATTCAACTGCTCCCCAGTGACCACCTCCCGATGGGACAGCTAAATGCAGCCTGTTTCACTGGCACCACTGACCCTCACACCTCGCATAGACTGTACAGATATGCCCAGTGACCACCTTTCAGTCACTATGACTTCATCTCCTGGAATTCTTTCCTACGTGCTTTAAACCCATCAATTAAAACTCTCCAAAAAAAAAAATCTGTTTAGATAACACCCTGGACCCAATAAAGGCATTGGTCCACAGGTGCCTTTCTCTCTCTCCCTTCCTTTGCTCCCTGATCTTTGTGTGTGTGGCCTCCAGGTGTACCATGTATCCCTCAGAAGTATAAGAACCAAAACTTCTTACACTTTCACATTGTGGTTGTGTCATTGAAGCCATGCCTGCAATCTGACTCCTGACAGGAAGGCTGCTGAAAGGGACCCATGCAGGTGGATCACCTGCTGGTGCTCTTTTGTCCAGGCTTCTAGTGGCTGCTGGGGACAGTGGCTACCAGCTAAGTTGATGGAGAAACTCTAAGGGTTTCATTCAAAAAAGCACTCCTCCAATAAATCATCAGAAAGAGTCTCCATCTCAGGGTCTGGTTCTATGGACTCCAGGCAAAGACACATGTCTTACTGATTCTATCTTCTGACTGTTGTCAAACCTAGCAAATTTCTCAATTAGAAATGCCCCATCCTGTAGGTCAAACCACTCTAATAATTCACATTGTGATTTGTATAACCACTTTATAAATGGTGTCTCCTCTTCTGTTTATTCTCCTATGTTATAGTCAGAATGAGCTTTTGAAATAGAAATATATTCCTTTTGCTTTCTTCTTGTTTTTTTTGTTTTGTTTTGTTTTGTTTTTTCTAATACTCTAAGTTCTGGGATACACGTGCAGAACGTGCAGGTTTGTTACATAGGTATACATGTGCCATGGTGGTTTGCTGCACCAATCAACCTGTCATCTACATTAGGTATTTCTCCTAATGCTACCCCTCCCCTTGCCCCTGACCCGCCAACAGGCCCCGGTTGTGATGTTCCCCTCCTTGTGCCCATATATTCTCATTTTTCAACTCCCACTTATGAGTGAGAACATGCAGTGTTTGGATTTCTGTTCCTGTGTTAGTTTGCTAAGAATGATGATTTCCAGCTTCACCCATGTCCCTGCAAAGGATATGAACCCATTCTTTTTTATGGCTGCATAGAATTCCATGGTGTATATGTGCCACATTTTCTTTATCCAATCTATCATTGATGGGCATTTGGGTTGGTTCCAAGTCTTTGCTATTGTGAATAGTGCTGCAATAAACATATGTGTGCATGTGTCTTTATAGTAGAATGATTTATAATCCTTCGGGTATATACCCAGTAATGGGATTACTGGGTCAAATGATATTTCTGGTTCTAGATCCTTGAGGAATTGCCACACTGTCTTCCACAATGGTAGACATTGTGATGGAGTCTTGCTCTGTTGCCCAGGCTGGAGTGCAGTAGCAGGATCTCAGCTTGCTGCAATCTCCGGCTCCCAGGTTCAAGCCATTCTCCTGCCTCAGCCTTTTAAGCAGCTGAGATTACAGGCATGCGCCACCACACTGGCTAATTTTTGTATTTTTAGTAGAGACAGGTTTCACCATGTTGGCCAGGCTGGTCTCGAACTCCTGACCTCAAGTGATCTGCTTGCCTCAGCCTCCCAAAGTGCTGGAATTACAGGTGTGAGCCACTGTGCCTGGCCTGCTTTGCTTCCATATAGCTTCACATGTCAACCTTAATTCTATTTGTCCTTCACAATTTGACATCATTTCCTTATTAAGCTTATTTTTGAATTACTTTCAACTCTCCTCAAACAAGAGTAAGATTGGAACTTACCTTGCCAGAAGAATATGCATAAGCTCCCTAAACTGATCTCTTGCCCAACCACTGCCCTTCACATAGCTGATTGCAACCCATCTGTCACAAAGCAGTTTAGAATTGTGTTGTCTAGTACACTTTCCTGGAGCCCATCAGTCTGTGTTGATTGTTTGTTTCCTTCCTCCACTTGATAGTGGGAAAACTTCAGCGATACTGCCTTTCTGTCTAGTATCTAAGTCACCCAGCATCATGGTGCCTACTATTACATTCTTAAAAAATTGTTTACGAATAAATTATTAGATGAGGCTTATGGTTGTAAAACTGCACATTAATCACAGAAATGAATTTACAAGGCAATTTGGAGAGAGATTTGAGTTGGCTTTATGTTTCCTTATGAATGTCAAAACTGAATGCATGGAGGAGTCAATCCACTTTGGATGATACATTCAGTAGCGACTTTAGTGTCTCCTCAGATGTATAAATAAGTCAAAATTCAAGACTTCCCTTGATCCAGAGAATGACATGGACCATTATTTGAGAGACATAAATTATGTTCAATTTTCACATGTCACATCTCCGTATTGACCTGCTTCTGACTGAATTTTTTTTTAGGATATACTTTTCCGATATCTTAGACACCAATAACAGATTTTGGAATATGAAAATTGTCTTTGCTTTCCTGAAGAGCATCATACCTAGATGGGAAAAGCTACATGCTTATATTTACTCTGGGAGCTATTGGTGAGAGAGAGAGAGAGGGAGAGAGATTCCTTTATATATAAAATATTTAAAATATATTTATATATAATATATATTATATATAATCTTTTAAAAATGTATATATAAATATATTTTAAATCTTTTCACACAGATGACATTTTGTTGATCCTTAAATGCTGAAAATTTAGAAATTTGTGAAAGCTGTCTAAAATATATAAATATATTTTATATTTTAAATTATAATATAATATTCATATATTATATATTATTATATATAACATATTATATATAATACGTATTATATATGTATTATTATATATAATATGTTATATATAATACGTATTATATATATTATATATAATATATACTATGTTTTATATATAATATATATAAATATATATGTATTATATATAATATGTATTATATATATTAAAATATATTTATATACATTTTAGAAAGCTTTCACAAGCTTATTTTCAGCATTTAAGGATTAACAAAATGTCATCTGTGTGACTCTATTCACATCATTGTTTCCTCTAGAAAATGGTGGGGAGGGGCAGATATTCCAGATGCTTGAGCAGTATCATTAAATCTGAAAAGTAAAACAGTTCAGGGTTCATAGGAATAAGCTTTGGAATAAGCCACTCTGTGTTTCAAATCCTGGCTTTCCCAATTCTCAATTCCTATCTGTATGACCTTGACCTCTCTGAGGCCCAATGCTCTCTAAAATAGAAATGGTGCTTTGTGCTATACAGGCCTATTGTGAGGATTAAATGAGCTGATATAGGTAATGCTATGTCAGTGCCTAGCAAGTATTCAAAGAACCATTTTCTAAAAGCAACTGTTAATGTTATTATGTGTCCCCATGCCAGCTTTTTTTTTCCAATTCTCTATAATTACATATTATGTTATATTTTGGAGCTGAAAAAGGAAAAATTCAGAAAAAAATGAAATCTTAATAAAGAAGGCAAGAGTACTCCATCCTGAAAAGACTGAAGGACAGGAGAAATTAGATACACAGCTTAAGCAAAACTTCCTCCTGCTAGGAGAGAAAGTGCACAAATGCTGAGGGAAGACTGCAGAGGATAAGTGCTCCCACACATCCAGGCTGACATGTCACTGATGTCTGATGTCACCTATACCTCTCTTCCTTGTATAAGAAGGGGCAGCTCCAGGCACAGTGCATCAAACACTGCTGTACAATGGCTCTGGCTCCCTTGTGGACCAGAAAGAAGCAGATGTTTCTGGATGCGAGTTGGGAAATGATCAGCCACCTTCTCCCTGGGCCCTGGCACCTTCCTCTTCCACAAGTGAAAAAGGACCTCAGACTCTTCTCTTTCACTGTCTACCCCTGACCAGCTCTGCCCTGGACAGTCCCCTTCCAAAGCCAAAGGCAGCCCCAATCCACAGTTGTCAGGTACACTCACCTGGGGAGTCTGTGTAGCATGCCTCTGGGTGGCTGTTCTGGCAGAGCAGCACCAACCAGGGCCTGTTTATATTTCCCCAAGTCCCAGTGCTCATGGGCAACTCTCACTGGTGTCACAATGTCAATATCATAAGTTTTGGCTTTGCAAGGGAAAAGGGGTCCTTCTGCATGATGTCAATCCCTGGGTACAACTCTGCATTCTCCCTGCTGCTCCATAATTTGCTGAACCCAGAAACATCTTGATCCTAATTATAGTAAATGTGCAGTAACAAGTAGAAGGCACTGTAATGAGGAACAGTTTACTAAGGAGCCTGGGTTTCTTGATTTTTATTTTATTCTCATCCCATCTCCTCCATTCACCACCAAAGCTCAGGAACCAATTTGGAAGAAACATCTGAGAATCTTATCACTTTCTGAACATTTTAAAAGTATACTCTACATTAATAATGAAAGATCATCAAGTGCTAGAATCAAGGGCTACCGTTGGGGTATAGTGTCTAGAACATGGCAGAAGGGGGGCTTCTGGGGTGCTAGTATTGTCTGTTTCTTGATCTGAGTGCCGGTTGTATGCAAATGAATTAGTTTATACAATTTATTGAGATATTCACTTGTGATTTATTCATTTCTTTGTAAGTATATTTCTTTTAAAAGTTTACTGCCAAATAAAATCCACTGCCACTGCCTCCAGAAGCTCATGTTCTGGAGCCACAGCCTAGATCTAGCTGAGTAGGTTGTGTGTAGCCCTGGCTATCAGAGTTAAACATTCGTGCTGGGTCCCTAATACTATTTCCAGATATGGTTCCATTAGAAAATAAATGTATTCAAGGAGAGGAAGGCAGCTGATTTTGATATCCACCAACCAGCAATGTGGCCTAGCTTAAATAATCATTCTCTGGTCTCCATGCATACCCTTCCCTTCTGAGGGGGCAGTATAGTTCCTCCTGCGAAGGAATGTGCTGAAGTGAGTGGAAGCGGCTGAAACCTAAAGTTCAAGTAAATATTTTTCTAGCCACAAGAGCATTGTTCTTGTGTCAGCTGAGTTACGTAAGTGGTAGTAAAAAAAATGAGGGAAGAGGGGAGAACTTCTAATCCTGTCCAGAAGAACTGACCTGGGAGTCCATGTTGAGGCTCCATGCCTCCAGCCTCACATTCTGTAGGTCAGATGTTCAGTGGTCTTGGCTGGTTTTTCTGCTTCAGTTGTTAGAAGGCTGAAGTCAAGGTGTTGGCTAATTTGAGATTTATCTGGAGGCTCCGGGGGGAATCTGTTTCTAAGCTTAATTAGGCTATTGACAGAATTCAGTTCCCTGTGTTGGTAGAACTGAAGTTCACTTTTTTCTTGCTATTAGCCAGGAACGTCTGTTATATCCTTTAGGCTGCCTGTATTCCTCATCATGTTGGCCACTTCTTCAAAGAATGAACGATGCACGAAGAATCTTTCTGACTTCCCTTTTTGTCTCATCTCTTGCTTCTAAACAGAGAAAGTTCTGTTTTTAAGAATTTATGTGATTACATTGGGCTCATCCTGATAGTTTCTTTATGGTTAAACTAAGGTTATGAGTTTGCGGGGAGAATACCACAGAGGTAAAGTATCCTTCTCATCACATCTGTTACGGACTGAATTGTCCATATGGGGAATTGTCTTTCCACAAATTTCATATGTTGAAATCCCTGCCTTCAATGTGATGGTATTTGAGGGCGGGGCCACTGGGAGGTAAGCATTTATGGCATTAATATTTCAAATGTCGAGATGATTTTGCAAGATATTCCTCAATTTTACCCTCATTTAACATATGGTTCTCTGGATTTTTAGCAGACTCCTTGAAGGGGCTTTTTCTTTCAACCCATTCAAATCATCTAAGTGGAGTTATAGGATCAATTTAATAAGCTTCTAGAAATAAGAGCAAGGTGGAAAGATACAACAGAGTGAGAAGAGAGAAGAGAGGGAAAGGGAGAGAGAAAGGGAGAGGGGAAGGGTTGGTGGAGAGAGAGAATCAAAGTTGTCCACAGAAGTTAATAAAAAGGGAATCGAAAAGAGAGTCTGATGGTTGTTCTGTTCTCCTACTATGAAAGGTAAAATGAAATCTTATGAAAGACTTAAGTTCAGAAATCTAGACACATACATCAAGGCACAAATTCAAAGAATTAGATAGTGAAACAGGAATCTACTGGGAGTCAACAAATTTTGGTCCTAAGGAATGGATGCAGGAGTTTAAATACTAGTTTTAAATGCTAGGGTAAGACAGTTTTAAATCATAATCATAACCCCTCAAATTTTACTGGTTTATTGTCAGATGCTTTTTTTCCCTTGACTATATTCATGCATTCTTTATATGTCTACATAATAATCTGGTTTCACAATTATTTTAAACAGCTGCTTTTTCAGTTAAAACCGGTTTGTTTTTCATGATCATGTTTATGGCTTCCTAGCAGTCAATAGAGTGGTCATATAATTTCCCTTTTAGTCATTGTTCTATTTTTAAAGTTTTGATTTTAGGATAATTAATTGGCTAAGGCTTGGCACCCCTTATAGATTAATTTTAGCAACTGATAATTTTTAAAATTAAGATATAGTTGGCAAAAATTGTATATATTTATGGAATTACAATACGATGTTTTGGTATATGCAAGCCTTGTGAAATGATTAAAAGTGACTGACAATTTTGTTTTCAAATTTGTTGTTTCTTTTCACAATATTACTGCTAAAGCTTGAGTAGTCTAGATTCTCTGATATCCATGTACAATCTGGTTCCACAATTATTTTAGTGTTTTACACTTGCATAACAATAGAGTATAGGTTACATATGTATAAATATCTGAGATCTCTATCTATTTAGGAGAATATTTGAAGATTCTTCCCCAAAATTTCAAATAGTTTTCCAATTACATTGTCTTCTGTTTTCAACCTATTATCTTTAAAATTATTTAAATTTTTCCAAACTCTTCTTTTAAAAAAACAAATATTTTCATATACCTGTTTCCTATTTGTATGTTGTCTTTGGAAAAATGTTTAGTCAAGCCTTTGCCCATTTTTAAATTAGGTTGTTTGTTTTTTCTATTGAGTTGTATCAGTTCCTTATATATTTGAATATTAGCCCCCTGTATGGTTTGCAAATATTTTCTCCCATTCTGTAGGCTGCCTTTTCATATTATTGATTGTTTCCTTTGATGTGAAGAAACCTTTCAGTTTGATGTAGTCTCAAACTACGGTTTGTAGTTGAGTTGTTTATTTTTGCTTTTATTGCCTGGAGTTTTGGTGTCATTTCCATAAAATTGCCAAGATCAATGTCAAGGAGCTCTTCCCCTGTTTTCTTCTAGCAGTTTTACAGTTTCAAGTCTTATATTTACATCTTCAATCCATTTTGAATTGATTTTTGTGTATGGTGTAAGATAAGAGACAAAGTTCATTCTTTTGCCTATGGCTATCCAGTTTTCCTAACAACATATATTTGAAGATATTATATTTTCCCAGTCAGAAAAATGCAAATCAAAACCACAATGAGATATTACCTCACATTTGTTTGCATGGCTATCAAAAAGTGGAATGACACCAAGTGTTGGTGAGGATGTCAAGAGAACCTCTATACAGTGTTGGTGGGAATGTAAATTGGTACAGCCACTATGGAAACAGTATAGAGATTCCTCAAAAAATTAAAAGTAAAACTACCATATGATCCAGCAATTCCACCACTGGGCAGATATCCAAACAAAAAGAAATCTGTATATCAAAGAGATATCTGCACTCCCAAATTCATTGCAGCATTATTCACAACAGTCAAGATAGGAAAACAACCTAAGTATCAATTTACATATATATAATGGAATACTATTTAACCTTAAAAAGAAAGAAATCCTGCCACATGCGACAACATAGATGAACCTAGAGAACCTTCTGCTAGGTGAAATAATCCTGACACAGAAAGATAAATACTGCATGATCTCATTTACATGTGGAATTTAAAGAAGCTAAATTCATAGAAACAGAGAGTAGAACAGTGGTTGCCGGGGGCTGAGGAGAGGGGACAATGGGGGATTTCAGTCAAGAAGTACAAACTTTCAGTTATTAGATGAATAAGTTCTGGAGATCTAATGTACAGCAGGATGATTGTAGGTCATAATGTGTTGTATACTTGAAGTTTGCCAAGAAAGTAGAACTTAAGTGTTCTCACGACACACACAAAAAGGTAACTGTGTGGTTTGATGGGTATGTTAATTAGCTTGATAGTGGTAATCACTTCACAATGTATACTTATATCAAAACCTCACATTGCACACCTTAAATATATACAACTTTTACTTGTCAATTATATCTCAATAAAGCTGGAGAAAAATTAAAAAACAAAATTTTATTATGGCATTATTAAAACACACTGAAAATTAGAGAGAACTGTAAAAAATAAAAATAAAAATCTGCAAACTCTTCTCAGCTTCAATAGTACCTTATATTATCTGACCTCACCCATAGTTCTCCTCCCTACCTACTTTTTCCAATTCCTTTCTTTGGGAAAATATTCTATCATTAAGAAACTGAAACACAGCAGGACCTTCTGCACATCCTCTAGAGCAGTTACCACCTGTAAATCTCATAGTCCTGCTAGCAAATATATACAGTCTGATTATTTTATGATGAAGAAAAAACAAACTGCATTGAGGAAAAGGAAATCTGAACATATTACTCTTTGATGAAACACTTGGTGTCACAGAAATAATGAGTGATCTCTGGAAAGCCAATATTTTCCTCTCAGATGAAGGTATCATTGTTATGGTATCACTTTTAGTAAAAATAATATATGGGTGGCATTTTTATTGTAATGCAATAAGGCCGCATGCTTTTATACCTACAGATGGTGATTCCAGCTGATTGCAGATTGTGATTCCAGCTAGATGGAAGTGGATTTTAAAGGTGTAGGATCAAGCTAAAATATAAAGTTGGACCAGGTCAGATTTATTGATACGGGAACATTAAGCAGAGATTATGAATTCAATTTAGCTTGAGGGGTTAGGAATGGCTCTAAATTTTGCTAGGCTAGTTGTCTGAAGAAGGGACCCAAATTGGCCTGCAATAAATGAAGCCAAAACTTCAGAACCTCCTTAGGATACTGTAGAGGGACTTCTCCAAAGTCTATGAGTGATTGAAATGCTAAAGATAATTTATGGTGTAAAATCTGCTCATCCAAACCAGGAGACTACAGCTGTGACGAATTCATGAGGATAGCCCCAGCACCAGAGCTCTGTGGTGGATCTTCCCTCTTAGATGGAATCCCTAAACACAATGGGATGATTTGATCCTAAGGTGACTGGGGCCAAGAGGAGGCACTTAACCACCAAAGACAAGGTGAATATGGTTACCATAATGATCAGTAAACAGAATAGTCTGACCCAGAGAGATCTTTGGCACTCACCAGTTGATCATGGTGTCTGTGGACCAAATCTACTAAAGTTTTGTTGGATCTGTAGAAAGGGAACATCCCTAATCTAGTAAACAGAAATCTGATTTGAAACACTAGAACAGATAATCAAACAATTCCCAGATTTATCACAATTCCTGTGATTTAAATCAGTTCACAGATGTGTAACCTCTTGAATGAAGGGGAACCCAGGTCCCCACCCCAGCTACACTGCCAAAAATGTGTACTGTTAATCTACCTTCCACCCTTCCACAAAGGGACCTGCAGTCATTTACTAGTGAGAGGTGACAGCCTGCTGGCAGCCCTCACAGCCCTCGCTCACTCTCCGCGCCTCATCGGCCTTGGCGCCCACCCTGGCTGGGCTTGAGGAGCCCTTCAGCCTGCCGCTGCACTGTGGGAGCCCCTTTCTGGGCTGGCCAAGGCCAGAGCCGGCTCCCTCAGCTTGCGGGGAGGTGTGGAGGGAGAGGCGCGGGTAGGAACCAGGGCTGCGCGCGGTGCTTGCGGGCCAGCACGAGTTCCGGGTGGGCGTGGGCTCAGCGGGCCCCGCACTCGGAGCGACCCGCCAGCCCGCCAGCCCCAGGCAGTGAGGGGCTTAGCACCTGGGCCAGCAGCTGCTGTGCTCAATTTCTCACCAGGCCTTAGCTGCCTTCCCGTGGGGCAGGGCTTGGGACCTGCAGCCCGCCATGCCTGACCCTCCCCTGCACTCCGTGGGCTCCAAGCCTCCCCGACGAGTGCCGCCCCCTACTCCACGGGCACCCAGTCCCATCGACCACCCAAACGCTGAGGAGTGCGGGTGCACGGCGCAGGACTGGCAGGCAGCTCCACCTGCGGCCCCAGTGCGGGATCCACTGGGTAAAGCAAGCTGGGCTCCTGAGTCTGGTGGGGACTTGGAGAACTTTATGTCTAGCTAAGGGATTGTAAATACACCAATCGGCACTCTGTATCTAGCTCAAGGTTTGTACACACCCCAATCAGCACCCTGTGTCTAGCTCGGGGTTTGTGAATGCACCCATCGATACTCTGTATCTAGCTACTCTGGTGGGGACTTGGAGAACCTTTGTGCCCACACTCTGTACCTAGCTAATCTAGTGGGGACGTGGAGAACTTTTGTGTCTAGCTCAGGGATTGTAAACGCATCAATCAACACCCTGTCAAAACGGACCAATCAGCTCTCTGTAAAATGGACCAATCAGCAGGATGTGGGTGGGGCCAGATAAAAGAATAAAAGCAGGCTACCCGAGCCAGCCGCGGCAACCTGTTGGGTTCCCTGTTTAGGCTGTGGAAGCTTTGTTATGTTTTACTCTTTGTGCTGAATTTTGCCGCTGCTCATTCTTTGGGTCCACACTGCCTTTGTGAGCTGTAACGCTCACCGCGAAAGTCTGCAGCTTCACTCTTGAAGCCAGCGAAACCACAAACCTACCCGGAGAATGGAACAACTCCAGACGTGCCGCCTTAAAAGCTGTAACACTCACGCAAAGGTTTGCAGCTTCCATCCTGAGCTAGGAAGACTACGAGCACATCCGGACATCATGAAGGAACAAACTCCAGACCTGTCACCTTTAAGAACTGCTCACTGCGAGGGTCTGTGGCTTCATTCTTGAAGTCAGTGAGACCAAGAACCCACCACTTCTGAACACACTAGGATGCCATGTAGTGGGGAAGGAAACTCAATTGAACTTTTCAGATGTTAGTGAACAGTGGCTCTGAATTGACATGAACCAATGGAAACCTGAAATGTCACTGAAACACTAGAGTAGGGATTTAATAAGGTCAGGCGATGAATGCAGTTTTCTCTCAGCTTCATGATTTCTTATGAAAAATCCAATGTTACTTGAGAAACTTTGTTTTCTTACAAGTAGTCCCAGGCCACTTTAGAGGTTTTTTTCCTTTGGTTTAATTTTCAGAAATTTATGATGTGTCTGGGTATGGATATTTCTGGGTTTATCCTGCTTAGCGTTCTCTGAACTTACTGAATTGGGAGGTTTATGTCACCAAATTTATAAAAGGTTTCAGCTCCTTTTTCTCGTCAAATCTTAGGCGCCGGGCGCAGTGGCTCATTCCTATAATCCCAGCACTTCAGGAGGCCGAGGCGGGCGGATCACGAGGTCAGGCGATCGGGACCATCCTGGCTAACACGGTGAAACTCCGTCTCTACTAAAAACACAAAAAAATAGCCGGGCGAGGTGGCGGGCACCTGTAGTTGCAGCTGCTCTGGACGCTATGGCAGGAGAATGGCGTGAACCCAGGAGGCGGAGCTTGCAGTGAGCCAAGATCGTGCCAATGTATTCCAGCCTTGGCAACAGAGCGAGACTCCATCTCGGAAAATAATAATAATAATAATAATAATAAAGATTTTACAGGCAATATATGTAGAGTTCATCTTTCTAGTTCTATTTTACTGGTAACAAAATACATGGAAGTCAAAGGCAGTGCATGTGGTTATTAGCCACATCAATGTGTTCTAAAATTCAGTATTTCCAGTTTCTATTCCCTGCTTCCCACTCCTTTAGATGTGCAACAATTTTAATTATGTTTATTTTTAATTATTTTCTGATTAAGATTGTAGATTTAAGTTTTCTCAACTCAATTTTGACTTTTCAGAGAGAAGTACAGAATAGCACTTATTTGGACAACTCAAATTCCAGGGTATCCTTAGTTATGTGCCACTGTTGTACCTGAGCGAGTTAGAGAAAACGCCACACTTTGAGACGAATTAAGAGTCCGGTTATTTAGCCGGCGGCCAAGAGACGGCTAATGCTCAAAATTCTCTAGGCCCTGAAGAAGGGGCTAGATTTTCTTTTATACTTTGGTTTAGAAAGGGGAGGGGGATCTAGTTAAAACAATTTTACAGAAATAAAGTAGGCAAAAAGTTAAAAGGATAAATGGTTACAGGAAAGTAAACAGTTCCAGGTGCAGGGGCTTTAAGACTATTACAAGGTGACAGACTCGGGGCTTTGGGCGTTATCAATCAGATGAATTCCTAGGAATTCCGGATATAGCTTGCCACAGTATCGTATCAGTTAATTGCATTCTTGGGTGTGCTGGGAGTCAGCTTACACAAGTTAAGTCCTTGAGGAAGGGGCTGCCAGTGAAAGAGCCAAGATGGAGTGAGTCTGGCTCTCTTAGCTAAGGGAGAGTCAATTCAGGTGGAAACAAGGCTAGGTGATTAAAGGAAAAGGGAGAGTCTAAAAAGGTTAGTAAAAACAAGGTTGGGCATTACATCACTAGTTACACATCTCCTATTTTTTTTTTTTTTTTTTTTTTTTGAGATAGAGTCTCGCTCTGCCGCCCAGGCTGGAGTGCAGTGGCGCAATCTCGGCTCACTGCAAGCTCCGCCTCCCGGGTTCACGCCATTCTCCTGCCTCAGCCTCCTGAGTAGCTGGGACTACAGGCGCCCACCACCAAGCCCAGCTAACTTTTTGTATTTTTTTAGTAGAGACAGGGTTTCACCGTGTTAGCCAGGATGGTCTCGATCTCCTGACCTCATGATCCGCCCGCCTCGGCCTCCCAAAGTGTTGGGATTATAGGCGTGAGCCACGGCGCCCAGCCCTCATGTCTATTCTTAATACTCAATAATATTTTCTTCAGTATTTTATTTTTTAGAGACAAGGTCTCTGTCACCCAGGCTGGAGTGCAGTGGCATGATCATTGCTTACTGCAGCTTTGAACTCCTGGGCTCAAGGGATCCTTCCACCTGAGCCTCCCAAGTAACTGGGATTATAGGCGCATACCATCATGCCTAGTTAATTTAATTTAAATTTTTTTTTTTTTTGGTAGCAATGAGGGTCTCACAAAATTGCCCAGGCTGGTCTTGAACTCCTGGGCTCAAGCATTTCTCCCACCTTGGCCTCTCAAAAGCTGGGATTACAGGTGTGAGCCACCATCTGGCCCATGATTCAGTTTTTGTTGTTGTTGTTGTTGTTGTTTTGAGATGCAGTCTCACTCTGTCGCCCAGGCTGGAGTGTAGTGGTGCCATCTCGGCTCACTGCAACCTCTGCCTCCCAGGTTCAAGCAATTCTCTGCCTCAGCCTCCCAAGTAGCTGGGATTACAGGCGCCTCGCTAATTTTTTCATTTTTAGTAGAGACAGGGTTTCACCATCTTGGCCAGGCTGGTCTCAATTTCCTGACCTCAGGTGATCCACCCGCCTCGGCCTCCCAAAGTGCTGGGATTACAGGCGTATGATTCAGTTTTAATATGTCATTCTTACTATTATTTCCAGATCCTTACATTTTTTTCCTTTTGAGTCAAATACCAACACTTACTTTGTCTTACTTTCTATGTTAGATACTAGGAAAAGGCTGCCACAGAAAAGTTATGAGACTGAGATAGATAGCATGCTCCTTGCCTTCATGTAAGCCACAGTGATATGAGAAAGAGAAGTTCCTAAATTACAGTGTAATATAATAACATAAATTATGTAAAAGCCATGTAGACAGCCAAAAAGCCAAACCAGAAAAGAAGTAAGCGTTCACCATTTTTAAGTAGAGGGGTGAAAAACCCAAATGTTTACAAGGGCTACAACAGAGACATGATAAAGGGACTGTAAAACATGGGGGGAAAGCCTGTCTATCAATTTTAACATTTTAATTTGCAAACCATACATCTGATAAGGGGTTAATGTACAAAATATATAAGGAACTCGAACAACTCAATGTTAAGAAAACAAAGAACCTAATTAAAAAGTAGGCAAAGAACCTGAATAGACATTTCTCAAAAGAAGACATACAAATGGACAACAGGTACATGAAAAAATGCTCAACATCACTAATCATGAGGGAAAGGCAAATTAAAACCATAATGAAAAACTACCTCACACTTGTTAGAACAGCTGTTATAAAAAAGACAGAAGATATCAAGTGTTGGAGAGAATATGGAGAAAAGAGAAATCTTGTACACTCTCTGTGGAATGAAAATTAGTACAGCCGTTTCAGAAAACAGTATGGAGATTACACAAAAAATTAAAAATAGAACTATCATATGATCTAGCAATCCCACTATTGGGTATACAGTCAAAGGAAATGAAATCAGTATACTGAAGAGATATCTGCATTCTCATGTTTAACGTGTAAAAAGTAAAATAGTATCAAGTATTTTTCAAAATGGCCTCATCAGATATCTGATTGCCAGAACTATGTATTCTCACCAAATATGTGTATTTAATGATTCCATTTTGAGAAATTAATAACTGAATTATTCATTTAAATTAATGTAGAACCAGATTATTTTGTAGCTCTTTGATGAAAAAGACACTGATAGCATTGTGAGAAGTGCAAAGACATTAATGAATGATGTCTAGAAAGAAGCCACAAATTGTTTTCAAACTTAATTTATTCATTTTGAAAAACAATGCAATAATATGTTTAATAAATAAGACACTACAGAAATATACAAAATGAGATTTATGAAATTCTATGTACTATGACTCTATTTTCTTAGTTTCTGCCAACACTTAAGAGTTTCTTTTGCATTCCTCCAGAGATTGTTCATGGATATAATAACAACTTAAATATATATTCCACATTTTTAGAATACTATTACTCTTGCATTGCTTCTCTTTTGTTAATTAAATTTACACCTTAGATATCATTCTGATACCGAAGGGGGGCAAGGAAGTGCTGGGAGGAGACGGGTGGGTCCCTCTCAAGGGCTCCACCCCCGGGCCTGTGCCCACAGACCTAGGTGAGGACAGGCACTCGGCACTCCTGCTTTTGCACCCAAATGTTGCCTTTCCCAGGACCACCCTGGCCCGCCACGCCCCTATCCTGTGCCTATAAAAACCCCAAGACTCTAGCAGGCAGACACACACGCGGCTGGACGTCAAGACAAACACATTGGCAGAGGAACACACAAGCACCTGGATGTGGAGAGGGTGTCGAGAGCACGCTGACAGGTACCGGCAAGCCTGCAGGCCATCGACCGACCGGCCGAACGACTTGGAGTTTGGTCAGGGCGGTTGGAGGAGAGCCGGGGCTGCTGAGCGGCAGGAATCCAGGGGAAAACCTTCCCACTCCATCCCTCATCTGCTGAAAACTACCTCCACTCAATAAAACTTTGCACTCATTCTCTAAGCCCAGGTGTAATCTGATTCTTCCAATACACCAAGGCAAGAACCCGGGATACCGAAAGCCCTCTGTCCTTACGACAAAGAAGAGGATCTAATTGAGCTGGTTAACATAAGCCGCTTATAGGCAGCAAAACTAAAAGAGCACAGGGCGCACGCCCACTGGGGCTTCAGGAGCTGTAAACATCTACCTCTAGATGCTGCCGTGGGGTTGGAGGCCCAAGCTTGTCCATCTGTATGCTCCCCTAGAGGTTTAAGCAGCAGGGCACTGAAGAAGCGAGCCACTCTCCCTGTTGAACGCCCTGCAAAGAGACCAAGGGAACTTTTCCCGTTTCAATTCCGTATCAGTACATTTTGAACTTCCTTATTTTTTCATATATTCTATAAAATTCCTTTGTATAAATGGATACTTAATGACTATTTTTCAAATAGCCAGAAAACTAGCTCATTTTGCTAGATATCTAATTGTGTTTATAAAATAACAAATGCTTCAATGTGTAGTAATTTTCCTGTTGTAATTCTCACAAGAGCAAGTATATCTACAGAATCAAGGCCTAGAAGAGAAACTCTGGATCAAAAGAATAAATACACTAGTAATTTTGGTAACATTTACCAAATAGTTTTCTTTTACTCTGCCACTGGAAGAGTTGTTGTGAAAGACAAACATTAGAATTAAAGATGTTTGCAGCTGGGTGCAGTGGCTCTTACCTGTAATCCCAGCACTTTGAGAAGCCGAGGCAAGCGAATCACTTGAGGTCAGGAGTTTGAGACCATCCCAGCCAACATGGTGAAACCCTATCTCTACTAAAAACACAAAAAATTAGCCTGGCCTGGTGGTGTGCACATGTAATCTCACCTACTCGGGGGGGATGAGGCAGGATAATTGCTTGAACCCGAGAGGCGGAGGTTGCAGTGAGCCAAGATGGTCCAATTTGCCCTAAACCTACATGCAGAAGAATGAAATTAGACCCTCATCTCACACCGTATACAAAAATCAACTCAAAATGAGTGAAAAAGCTTAAATGTAAGACCTGAAGCTGTAAAACTACTAGAAGAAAACAGGGGGAAAGCTCCATGACATGGATCTGAGCAATGATTTTTTGGACATGACTTCAAAATCACAGGCAAACAAAAGCAAAAATTAAAACGTATGATTATGTTAAATCAAAAAGCTTCTGCACAGCCAAGGGAATAATAAAGAAACAATCTATGGAATGGGAGAATATATTTGCAAACCATACATCTGATAAGGGGTTAATGTACAAAATATATAAGGAACTCGAACAACTCAATGTTAAGAAAACAAAGAACCTAATTAAAAAGTAGGCAAAGAACCTGAATAGACATTTCTCAAAAGAAGACATACAAATGGACAACAGGTACATGAAAAAATGCTCAACATCACTAATCATGAGGGAAAGGCAAATTAAAACCATAATGAAAAACTACCTCACACTTGTTAGAACAGCTGTTATAAAAAAGACAGAAGATAACAAGTGTTGGAGAGAATATGGAGAAAAGAGAAATCTTGTACACTCTCTGTGGAATGAAAATTAGTACAGCCGTTTCAGAAAACAGTATGGAGATTACACAAAAAATTAAAAATAGAACTATCATATGATCTAGCAATCCCACTATTGGGTATACAGTCAAAGGAAATGAAATCAGTATACTGAAGAGATATCTGCATTCTCATGTTTATTGCAGCATTATTCAAAACTTGTGCAGGAATGTTCACAGCAGTTTTATTTGGAATAGCCAAAACTGAAAACAATCATAATGTCTCTTAATAGGTGAGTGGTTAAACATAATGTGGCAATTTGTACAATGGAGTACTATTCAGCCATAAAAAATTAAACATTGATACATTCAACTATTTAGATAGATCTTGAGGGCATTATGCTTGTAGCAGGACGAGCCTCAGATAAAACCTCTCAGACACCGAGTAGTAGAAGGAAGGGTTTTATTCAGCTGGGAGCATCGGCAAGCTACTGCCTTAAAATCCCAGCTCCCTGAATGCACAATTTCTGTCCCTTTTAAGGGCTCACAACACTAAAGCTTTCACATGAAAGGGTTGTGACTGATTTGAGCAAGCAGGCAGTACGTGACAGGGGCTACATGCACCGGTGGTCAGAGAGAAACAGAACAGGGCAGGGAGTTTCACAATGTTCTTCTATACAATGTTTGGAATCTATGAATAACATTGGTTTCTAAGTTATGAGTTGATTTTTAACTACTGGGTTTAGGCCAGGCAGGCCCAGGCCTGGTTTCGGGCCTGGCGCCGGGCTGCCTGTCTTTGGTTTTACTTCCTTGTTGTTTTTTCTTAAAACAGGTACTGGGTATAAAATAATATAAAACAATATGAGAGGGTCTCTCTCTTCCCTCATGCTGAGTGGAAAAAAATCTCTGAAGTTCACATACTGTATGATTTTATATATGTATGTGTTTATATATTTCATATACACGTACAAATACATGACAACATTTGTATACATATACAGACAAAATTGCAGTGATGTAAAACAGATTAGCGATTGCCGGGGATTATAAATGATGGGTATAGGGAGGATACAAGGTTAGGAGGTGGACGTAAATATAAAGGGATATCAGAAGGGAGATTTTTGTGGTGATGGAATAATTATTTATATTGATCATAATGGAGTTTGTACAAATCTAAACGTTATTAAACGGCTTAGAACTATACATATACACACTAGTAATGGCAATTTCCTGGTTTTGTTATTGTACTTTAGTTATGTAAAATGTGACCATGCAGGTAAACATGGGGTCTCTGTACTAACTTTGCAACTTCCTTGAATCTATAATTATAGCAAAATAATAGTAAAAGAAACAAGTTTGAAAATGTAGGTAGTTATTGAAGCATGCCTGATGTGTACTAGACGGGCATCTGACTGTTCTTTATAGCTCTGTGTGTGTATGCAGATCTCCAAGATAACAAAAGAAATAACTTTAGGGAAAAAATGTCCATTAAAAGTCACGTTCTTCCTTTTCTGATCAGCTAAGAGTAAATGCAAGGAATCTGGTGACAGTAGTAAAGATTCAAGTGACAAAACTAAGAGAAAGAAAAAGAAACGAAAGAAAGCCACGAGCCCAAGGAGCAAACAAGGGTTGGCCCTCAAGCTCCAAAAAAAAAAAATACCTGGAATTGTTTGTTTCATGGTTTTGAATAGGTACTGCACTTCTAGGGTTTAATAACCACATATATTAAAAAATACAATAAACAATCCTGCTTCCACCTCAGTCCCAAACCACCCAGTTACCCTATCAACTATAAGCAATCACTCCTATTAGTGTCTGTGTACTCATCTGTGTACATAAATATATAAACATGAATTCTTTTTGCATCCTTTTATCTCACATGGCCAATAGTTGCATGTTCCTTCCATGGTTCTCACCATTTGGGCACCCTTACCTATAGGGAAGTGGAGTGGCTGAAACTACTCAGCAGGTGCTTCTGTGCACTGTTGACTGAGAAAGCTGAGGTCAAACCTGCTTCCCTGGGAATTCCCTGCTACACTGGGAATTCCACCATGGCTGCATCTTCCATGAAGGTGAGTTGGTCTGTCACTTTGAAATGTCATGCATGAGTCTCTCAGCACAGTTGCCCAGGGGCTGAGCTGGGCCAGAGCAGCTGTGGGTAGGCAGAATTCCTGTTCCTTTCCTGGAATGGAGCCTTCACCCTTTCTAATGAGAAACACAAAGGCCCTAAGACTGGGAACTCTTATTGTCAGTGAGACCTACTTCAACTGTCTTGTAATTGAGCCACCCCACTTGCATTTTCTGTCCCTACTTACTGCTTTATTTTTTTTTTCATTTTTACTCCTCTTTTTTTTTTTTTTTTTTTTTTGAGACAGAGTCTTGGTCTGTCACCCAGGCTGAAGTGCAGTGGGGCAATCTCGGCCCACTGCAACCTCCGCCTCCTGGGTTCAAGCCATTCTCCTGCCTCAGCCTCCCTTGTAGCTGGTATGACAGGTGCCCACCACCACACCAGTTAATTTTTGTATTTTTAGTAGAGATGGGGTTTCACCTTGTTGGCCAGGCTGGTCTTGAACTCTTGACTTCATGATCCACCCGCCTTGGCCTTCTAAAGTGCTGGGATTACAGGCGTGAGCCACCGCACTCAGCCACTCCTCTATTTTTTTTAAAGAAAAGCTTATGAAGATCTGACATTGCATGTTTTGTTTATTGACCTTGCTCCTTCCCCAATATATTCATTGAGACCAGGATTATTTGGTAGGGGTAAGGAGTGTAGGGGAGCTGTTTCCATTTGATCACTGCTCTATTTCCTTGCTTCTAGAGCAGTGCCTGGCATAGTTAGAAACTCAGGGTTATTTTCTTAAGTGAAAAAATTGAATTAATCTTCATCCGCCCCCAAACTGGGAGCTTCTCAAAGGATGTCCTTTACTTCCTTCCATGGATGATTCAGAAGATCAAAGACAATCTGTCAGCCTCAAGCACATTGTTCTGTAACTGGCCAAATTTCTAGTCCATTCTCTACATTTCCTCTTTCCCCCCAAATATTTTCAGTTTTGTTAAAATCAGATAGACATTCAGACCTCCTTTTCTTTTTCCTAAATATGTCCCACTAATTACTACTAGCACAGAGTATTTCATGTTCTCTTTATGTAGCAAAGAGGACAATTGATTTATTTTGCCTCATGAAGACAAATTTGCTCTTTCTTTGGCTGAAACATGACACTTTTGATCATGGAATGCACTAGGAGCTGACTACAATAAAATGTTCCTCCAGATTGTGGGGGCAGAATCATGCTTAATGCTTTCTGTCCCCAAAGCACTGCTTTTTGTATTTTCATTTGTCCTGGTACAGAAACACTGGTTTTAGAGTCCTAGCCAAATAAGCCAATGTGAGAGGGGTCTCTTTTATTTAATTTTTAAATTTAATTTTATTTTACTTTTTATAGAGAAAGGAGTCTCACTATATTGCCCAGGCTTATCTCAAACTCATGGCCTCAAATGATCCTCCCACCTCAGCTTCCCAAAGCACTAGGATTACAGGCATGAGCCACCACACCCGGCCCCCTTTTTACCTCAGTGATCAGAAGGATACAGTGTCCAAGGGCTGCAGTGTCCACACTATTCTCTGCTCACCCAGGGAGAAGACCTTTTGGACTTCCCAATGAGGCCACTTGTGTCTTACTTTTGATGAGACTTCCTTTTCTATTCTCATCTGGATCTTTATTCCCTCAGAAATGTCCATCTATTGAAGGAAATGGCTTCCAAAATTATCTCCTGGCTAAAATTTTCTCCCTTTAATTTAAATCTGCACTTGAAACCATATAGGATGAGATATTCCCATTCAAAATGCTAGCAAAAGGACCTCATAGGAATAATCACCACCATATTTTTAATCTGTGGGGCACACTAAAAAAGGAATCACTTTACTTATCCAATTTCATTTTTACATAAATCTATGTGTGATTACCTGCCATTTACAAAAGAAGCTAGACCTCCTAGGAGTAAAATAACTTTCCTAAAACTACACTCATGCTAAGGGGCCAAGCCAGATGTGGAAAGCAGATACTTTTCTAACTGTAAAACATGTGCTTTCCTCCATCTTAGCTCAAGGTTCCTCCATCAGTTCTTCTGCACAGCTGCTCACTCATTCATTCAACAAATATTTCCATATTTATGAATTCCTTTATCCTTTCAATAGACGTCAAGTCAGAAACTTCTAAGTGCCTAGCACCTGAGTTCAAAACTTCAAAATTTTTCTGACTTCTGCTTCTCCATGGAAATATCCATACTGTATGAAGTTCTTGCTGTGCAATCCCTCGAATCTGTCTCTTTCCTTTTATTCACTCACTTGCCCATTCCTTGTACACATAGTGAAGGAATTTCTGGATCAGACCCTGTGATAAGACCTGGGTCACAGCTGCGTATTTGTCCTCACTGTCATCAGAAACCAAAGAGAAAAATTGGTCCAGGGTTTCTTTATTTCAATATCTTCCTAACTGGTCTCTCCTTCTGCAGTCTCACCACCTTCCACACTTCCTAAAAGTCCACTGTGAGGACAATTCCTAACTTTCAGTTTGGCAATATAAACTGCTCTGCTCAAAGTTCTTTGAAGGATCTTCAGTCTCCTTAATCTGGATTTCAAACCATTTCACATCATCATCTCCAATTTTCCAGGCTTGTTGTTTAAGTTAGTTCTACCCTAAGTCACACAAATAGGCTCTTTGCTTTTCCTCATAGAGGAATTCTCATGTCCATACCTTCCCTCTCCACCCTCTGGTACCTCCCTAACTTGGACTTCATGGGTTATTCTTCATTGCTTCACTGTGATGTGATATGGCTTTCTCAGAACTGCTGTATCTCTTGATTTAGTCGTGTTTTATGTTTTTTCCTATTTTGTTAGAATGTTGTCATGTGACTTCCTTTCTCAGTCCCCATCCTTTGCAGGGGGGGGATGTTAATATTCCATTAACACAATGCCCAGCAACCTGGCATATGAACTTTAACCAAATTGAGCTGGGTAGATTGGAAAAAGCTGGGTTATCTTGAGTAACAGCGCTTAGAACAACTGCTGTTAAAAACAGCTGTGGAGCTAAGAAGAATGGGGGGAAATACCAAAATAAGAGGCAAATCAGAACAGGGACAATTTGTTTGTTGCTGGCAATTTCCATAAGAGGCAGTCTTCTTTACCTAGGTAATAAATGGTACCTTGAATCAGTAGCTTTGTCTAGTTTGGACCAGTAAAGAAATGTTTCCCTCTCAAATGTCAATGCGATTACTCACTAAAAGCATACATAATTCATGCTATTAGGTGTTTTCTATATTATATATTTAAAATAAATAAATAAATAAATATTAAGTACGGCGAATAGACTTGTAGCATTCTTGCTCAACCTGTTTATCTGTTAAGCCTTTTATCTGTTTATCTCATGAGATTTTCTTTTTCTTTTCTTTTTGCACTGTCCAGCCCTCCCTGATGCTCAGTTTATTTGCAGAAAGGTTGGGGCCACCTAGAGAAGTCTTCACTGGCTTCATCATGTGGGTCCTACACTTGAATTACCAGCATTCAGATAATCAATAGTGTCTACAGTGGTCTATCTTTTCTAAGATGAAAAGAACTAATGATAGGTTAGGCCAGTGCTTTCAAACTGTGTTTAAGTTTCCATTAGTTGATTCACTGTAATTAAAATGTTTTTTAAATTAGTAAATCTAGGGCTGGACACAGTGGCTCACGCCTGTAATCCCAGCACTTTGAGAGGCCAAGGCAGGTGGATCACCTAAGGTCAGGAGTTCGAGACCAGCCTGGCCAACATAGTGAAACCCCGTCTCTACTAAAATTACAAAAAATTAGCCTGATGTGGTGGTGGGCGCCTGTAATCTCAACTACTCGGGATGCTGAGGCAGGAGAATCACTTGAACCTGGGAGGCGGAGGTTGCAGTGAGCCAAGATTGCGCCATTGCACTCCAGCCTGTGTAACAGAGGGAGACTCTGTCTCAAAAATAGATAAATAAATAAATAAATAAATCTAATAAAGAAACAACATGATACTTACTTTTAAAAGTTGAATAACTTGTAGATTATTAAAGCTGTAACTTTATATCATTTGCACTAATAATAGCATAAAGTCATGAAAATAAAAAAGACTTGGTTTGGAATTATAAAATAACTTTATTGTTTTGAATTCTAAAAGAAACAGCATGTGTACATGATTTTAAAAACAGTAAATTAGAGACTATCTGAACAGTAAATTTTTATTTACATTAATTAGTAGTATAAAGTCATGAAATTAAAAAAGTTTGGTTTTAGTTATAAAAATTTATTGTTTTATTTGAATTCTAAAACTCCTCAAATTTGAATTCTAAAATTCTAAATTTTTATTTTAAAATGTTCATATTGTTTTATTTGAATTCCAAAATTTCTTTGTTTTGATTAAAATAGCCATGGAAAAAACATTTAGAACTATATATGACATATATATGGCATGACTAGATAAAGAGATATAATGTATAGCTTGAAACAATCTCCAGATTCCTATGAACAGATAGGTGAAATATACCTCCTCCAAACAATTTGATGAACATAAATCTGAATGTATCAATTGCTAAATGCTAATTAAAATTACTTTTATCCATTTTATGTTTTGAGATACCTTGTAGACATTCTTTTGAAGTAACATTTTCCAGTAAATAATGAAAATTAGGTTGTAAACAACATCATGGGTGAGGACTGTGAGTGTCAGAGGTGTTGAGGAGGAAAAAGGGTTTCTGTTTGAGTCTTGTTCTTTTCAACAGCAGAGGAAGAGGAGCGACTGAAGAAGAAAGAGGGTGGAGGTGGAGATGTGGAGCTCATATTGAATCTTTGGAAAAGTGAAAATGGCTTTTAGTATCCAGTAAGAAGAGTAAATAGAAGAATTTTAGCCACAAATGGAAAAGAAAACGTCTCTTCCTCAGCTCAAAGAGACAAGCTCTTGTCAGTTCCTGTAAAATTTAATGCTGGTGGGCCTGGAAGCACATTTCTCAGACACCCTAGCAAATAGGAATGACCAAGTAATATAATTTTGCCAATAAAAATATGCACAATATTTGGTGGAAATTTCTCACAAAATCTTGCTTTCCTCACATAAATGTTTCATCTTCATGCTTGTTGCTTTCTCTTTTTCCTTCCTATTCAGAAAGGAGATGGATCAATAATTGTACAAGCATGAAGACAAATGCCATATCACAGCAATGGTGAAAAGAAAGCCTAGAAGAAATTTGTCTTCCCAACTTTTTTGGAACCCCTGAATCAGATTGACTGCCTCGAAATAGACTTCTTTTTAAAACACACAAAAAAAGTAATCTCATTTTTAACAGCCATAAGAATATACCTTGTGGACCATAAATACTGTAAAATTATTTGACCAGGGCCCCTAGCTGTTCTATTCCCAAATGCTTTGTTGTGTTTTTGCTGTGGCTCAGTATCCCATGAACTGTTTCCAGCGAATAACTGAGTGCATAAGGGATACTAAGACAGACAAAGTTTCTGGGAGACTAAGGACTCCTCCAACAGCTGAATTTAGTGTCAGGCCTTCCTTGCTTAACTCAACTTACACTGCAAGGTGGCCTAGGTTGCTTCCATCCAACCTTCTTCCCTCTATCCTTGCACTGAGTGGTCTGATGATTCTCTCAGCTGATATTTTCTCTGACAGGTATTTCCCCTAATAACACTTAATTTTGTCTTGATGTCTGGTTCTGGGAGGACCCAGCTTAGCACACTATTTTTATAAGACACTGCTAATTTATGCAGGACAAACTTTTTGCTGGGCAAAGACAAAAAAATCACCAAATAATATACTGTCATGTTCACGACTATACCAATTGTCATGTTGAGGTCTGAAGGGAGTGGGTGGATGAGCAGAAAGAACACTCGGGGGGGCCACAGGCAGGTGAAAGATGCTTTATTCAGTAGTAACTCTCAACAACAGCTTACTCACACTAGCTTTCTCACACTGTCTGCCTTGTCTAGCTGTCTGCTACAGCTCTGCAGCTCCTCTCAGCAGCCCCCTTCCACACACAGCTGTATGGCCGGCTCTCCCCTGCCTTCAGGGTCATCAGCTTAACTTTCTCTCTCTGGTCACGAGCCGAGTTGTGCTGTGCCCTGGCTCCCCACTGTCTATCTGCAAAGAGGGACAGCTTTGATTATCTCTTTCTCTGGGCACGAGTACACCTGCACAGTGTCAACAGGGCAATTATACATTTTATAGACAACAGTGGCTCAGAGCCAAGTGATGGCCTTCCCATGTTATGGCTACATAGTTGTGTTTACATTATCCATGGAATTGTGTGCCTGTGTTCCAAACTCGCTGAGTCATTCTGGCCCAGATGTCTGCCTCGGCCTATTCCTTGACCAAAGCACAGCCATGTTTCTTACATATACCTTTAGTTACTGGAGGAGTTAATGTAGAAAGTAATTTTCCCAACTTCTTAGTGAGTGTGCCAGCAGTTAACCAAATGGAATCCCTGCTGATCAGCATGAAGGGACTGGCACAGGCATAACCAACTGTTAGAAATATTTTCATACTTAATATCATAAAATCATTTGTCAAGCTGGAACCTATGTAGAAGGAGAAAATAAAATCTGCCCAATAAAAGAAAAGGAAACAGGTCATGAGAATGAGTACTTTGAGTAGCTCTGATCTCTGGGCTGGAATTATTTGCAAACCTGGAGCTCTGAAGGCAGGAGACACACTTGTGATGTTTATACAGATGATAAGCCATGGACCCACCTCTCCAGCCCATGAGACTCTGAAAGATGATATCACAAAGAGCCATGAGAGTGAGAAAAACCCACCAAACTATTGCTTAGATGGTGGCATATAGCAATAACTAATATGTGGTCTAATTTCAGACCTATTCATGCTATTAACTGCTCTAAGGTAGCAGAGCAAGTTGGAGCTTATCAGAAAATTAAAGATCCAAAAGAGGAAGAGATAAGGAAGAACTTGCCAGGCAGTCTGTAGTTTGACCAGAAGGTGGTCTTGGGACTGATGGTGATGGCCTGTACCACACTGAGGAGACAGGTGGTGCAGACGGAAAGGCCCCAAGCTACCTTGCCTAAATAAATTGTAGTTTTACAACCAGCATTATCTAGGAAGTTACCGAAATGAAAAGCTGTCACTACATCTGAGATTCCTCTGACACAAAGTGTCATTGCATTAGTAAAAGCCAGGTGGATAAGAATAAGGTCTATGGGTTTTTTCTTGGAACTCATGACAAACATGTACACATGCTTCGCAAACAAAAAGAAATTCCCTCCAATGCCAGATCCAGTAAAAGAAATAAAGATTATTCCCTGGATGGAGTTATTCCAGATCATTCTCTGACTTCATGGACAAAACCAAGAGGAACCTTTTGAGAAAAACAAACAAAGTGAGCATAACTAGTTTGTTCTGAATTGCTATAACAGAATGCCTGAGACTGGATAGTTTATCAAGAAAAGAAGTTTATTTAGCTTGTAGTACTTCAGGCTGGGAAGTTCAAGGGCATGGCCTTGGCTTCTGGTAAAGGCTTTCATGCTATTTCATAACATGGTTGGGGGAAGTAGGCACATCTGAAGAATCAAAACCCAAGGGGTATCCTGGCTTTATAACAACACATTGTCCTGCATTATACGCCATCTACCTGATTCTACCAACATCACTGTTTTAGTCTGTTTTCTCTTGCTCATAACAGAATACCAGAAACTGGGTAATTTATAAGAAAAGCAATTTATTTCTCATAATTATGGACACTGAGAAATCCAAGGTCAAATGGCCACATCTGATGAACACTTTTTGCTGGTGGAAATTTTCTGCAGAGTCCTAAGGTGGTGCAGGGCATTACATGACCAGGGGGTTAAGCATGCTAGCTTGGGTTTCTCTTCCTCTTCTTATAAAGCCAGCAGGCCTAATCCCATGATAACACATAATCCATTCACTCATTAATCTATGAATGGATTAATCCATTCATGAACACAGAGCCCTCATGATCCAATCACCTCTTAAGGGCCCCACCTATTAGTACTTCTACACTGAAGATAACACTTTTTTTTTTTTTAATTTTTTTTCGAGATGGAGTCTTGCTCTGTTGCCCAGGCTGGAGTGCAGAGGTGCGATCTTGGCTCACTGCAATCTCCACCTCCTGGGTTCAAGCAATTCTCCTGCTTCAGCCTCCCGAGTAGCTGGGATTACAGGCATGCACCACGCCCAGCTAATTTTTGTATTATTAGTAGAGACAGTCTTTCTTCATGTTGGCCAGGCTGGTGTTGAACTCCTGACCTCGTGATCCACCTGCCTCGGACTTCCAAAGTGCTGGGATTACAGGCATGAGCCACTGCACCCGGCCAGGATAACATTTTAAAATGAGTTTTGGAAGCAACAAATATTGAAACCATAGCAATCACCTTCTGTATATGTCCACATATATGTGGCAATATTCCTCCCCACAATCCTACTATACTTCATGTATTTCCTAAAAAATAATAAATTCCTACTCTGTAATCCTGAATATTATCTTCCCTCACTTCCAATATTCGACCAACTCTATGTTATCCTGAACATTGTGAATTCCCCTTCCAGATCTCCTGGATATAGCATGTGCATCCATCTCCCAATTGCTGTGAATGTTGCTTGGAAACAGTTCACAGCTGGCACTTTCTCTAGAGAATTTCCCTTGGCCAAAAGAGAGCAATCTCTACCAAGAGAACAAGCACTCTCTCTCTCCTTACTCAGAACACCTAGGCCAATTACTGACTGACATGGAAGGTCAAGCTTCCCCATAACTTCAACCTGTGGGTCCCTCTGTTATTTTGTTCCATAATCTCATAGACTGGAGGCAGCTGACATATTTTATTAGCTGAGACTGCATTGTGGGGCTAACTTTGCTCATCTGCCCAAACTTGCTTTATCCCCTCCTCTTCCTCTGACTCCCCCCATAAATTATGTGAACACAAATTCCATTTTCAGAATCTGGATCCAGGGAACCCTGCCAAGATCAACATCCTGTTGATTCTATCTTTTAACATTTGTCTAATTCTACCATTTTCTTAATCAAAAATGCTACCCTAATAGCTCATATTTTGATTGACATAATAGTTTTCTAACTCATCACTCTTCCTCCAGGTTTTTCCATCCATTTTCTGCCAGACTGAGATTTAAAATTAGAAATCTGCCTATTTGAATTTATGTCTCATAATCCCTTGATAGCTTTATATCTATGCAAGAACATTTGTCTTCTTTTGATTTGTATAAAGCTTACACTTTTAGCCTCCTTTCTTATCAAACTCATACTGAATTTTGGAGGTACATTGAATTACTGCAAAAAGTTTAATCTTTACACTTATCCATAGATATATGCACAAGCTCCCTATGCCAATATTTTACCTCTGCCACCACCCATTTCATAGCTACCTCCCATCCATCCATCAGAAATCAATTTAGACTTCTTTTGCCTATTAAACATTCACTGATATCACAGGGCCAAATTGTCACTCTGTATTTCTCACTTTTCTTCTGCCACCTAACTGTGGAAAGAGACTCACTTTTCATCTAAGTCATCTGGCTATATGCCTGCAAAATAATATTCAATAAACAGTTCATAAACAAAAATCAAATAAGCATGTAGTTATGGTTGTTAAAGTGCATATTAATCACAGAGATGAGGTTAGGAGCCAACTGGGGAGCAGCTGTTTGAGCAGAATCTTCTCTACGAATCTAAAGACTAGATGACATGGAGAACTCAAGTCAATCCATGTCCGATGACACATTCATTAGGGACTTCAGTGTCTTCTCAGATGTATATGTAGGTTTAAACTTTAAGGCTGCCATTCTTGTTACCAGCTCCAGTAAGTCACATGTGCCATCTTTCAAGAGCCACAATAAACTCTGACATATTTACATTTACTCTCCCTGCATTGAAATGCTTCTGATTAATTAGTTATTTTCCAAACATACCATTCTGAGATACCCATAGCAGTTTTTGGAATGAGAATTTTGTCTTTGCTATCTAGAATAGGATGACAAATGGACTGGGCAAGTGATACTTTTATGCCTGCTCTGGTCGCTGGGAGGGGGTGAAAGGTCACACATATTTATTTTTTCTTTTCTTTTCTTTTCTTTTTTTTTTTTTTGAGACGGAGTCTCTCTCTGTCACCAGACTGGAGTGCAGTGGCACAATCTCAACTCACTGCAACCTCCGCCTCCTGGGTTCAAGAGATTCTCGTGCCTCAGCCTCCTGAGTAGCTGGGACTGCAGACACGTGCCACCACACTCAGCTAATGTTTGTATTTTTAGTAGAGATGGAGTTTCACCATGTTGGCCAGGATGGTCTCGATCTCCTGACCTCATGATCTGCCTGCCTCGGCCTCCCAAAGTGCTGGGATTACAGGCGTGAACCACTGTGCCCGGCAGGTCACATGTATTTCTAAGAAACCTTTTGCAAGGCTTTTACAGCCAGTATTTAAGGATGAACCAAAGGCAACCTGGAGAACATAGGATGTACCTCTTGGAGTTGTTTGGCAGAGGCTTTCTACATGAGAGACAGCATAACCCCAAAGTCAAGTGAGATAGCTGGCCAGGAGGGCTAGTGGTGTTTAAATCTCGCAGATATGGGCTTCATTAATTACATTGTTTTTCAAGTCTCTCTTTCTATATGTGTGTGTGTGTGTGTGTGTGTGTTGTTTTTGTTTTTGTTTTTGTTTTTGAGACAGAACCTCACTCTGTCTCCCAGGCTGGAGTGCAGAGGTGTGATCTTGGTTCACTGAAACCTCTACCTCCCAGACTCAAGTCCCAGCCTCCCGAGTAGCTGGGACTACAGCTGCACACCACCATGTCCGGCTAATTTTTGTATTTTTTGTAGAGATAGGGTCTCGCCATGTTGCCCATGCTGGCCTCAAACTCCTGGGTTCAAGTGATCCTCCCACCTCAACCTCCCAAAATGCTGGAATTCCAGGCGTGAGCCACCATGCCCAGCCCAAGTCTATAATTAAGGGGTGTGGCTTCAATATTAAGAAGAATTGTCAGAAGATTTAAACACTTTATCATGGTATACATTAAGCCCACCTTAACTTTTAAAGCCTTTATTTATAACCAAGTATATATGAATCTCTAGTAAGCACTTTTCTATCAGAGTTGAGGCCTTCAAAATGGGTTAAACTCAGACACTGTTCTGAATGAAAGACTTATGAACCTGCAAGAAAAATATGATAGATTAAAGAAAACATTTATCCAACAAATGTACCTGGATATTTCACCATATAATAGGCCCTGAATAAGATATTGGAAATTAAATAGAAAAGTACCATGTGGTTTCGCCATCAAGGGCTACTCACTGATAGGGAAAGATATCATGTGGAAGAGCCAAGACAGATGTCTGCAGTGAGTGCCATGGGAACACATGATATCAGGCGAGTGTGGTCATTTAGAGGAGACTATTGAGAAAGGGCTTTTAGATAATGTGGCATTATGGTAGACCCAAAAGGAAAGGGTTTATGAATATCCACAGTTATGGGCTGTGAAAGGTAGAAATGGGTGAGCAGAAGGAACAAATGAAATTTCATGAGCAAAGGCATAAGGTTACCAAGGCGAGGTACAGGGAAGGGAAACAGAAAGTAGGTCACTTTGGCCCCATTGGATAGTACATGAATTGTGGGTGGCAGCCCACACGTTGGGCTCTCTTGAACAAATCTCTAATTTCTTGTAATTTGTTGTTCACACCACAGAACTAACATATATACTTTAAATGAGTCTAATGAATGTATTAGCACTCCATGCTTCAGACACAATGAATGGTTTATAGTTTTAAAATGCATTTTTCTTGTTCATATTCCTGTGCATGTCAATGCCTCTGCTTGGAATCCAGCTTTAATATATGTATTATATATATATATATATGAATATATAAATATATTTTTTTAAAAAATCAAGATAATTTTTAAAATATCATCTTTTAAATGTCATTCATGTCATCTTTCTTGTAATGCCACCCCTAACATTAACTAGATTTATTTTTTATCTGCTCTATTCACTGGCATTTTGGACCAGTCTCTGCTTAACACTTAGTCAACCCTAGTACAATTGTTGGCTTAGGTATCTCACAGCCTTATGTGACTGCTTCATGTAATAAAATCTCAAAATTGAAATAACTATGTGAGGTTATATATATGTTAATTAGCTGGATTTAGTCATTTCATAATGCATATATTTCAAAATATCATTACATATAATTTCATCTATTTTAAAAAAGAAGAAAAAAAGAAATACAAATTTAAAAAAAAAATCTCAAAATTGAAGTTTTGGCTGAGTCATTAGGGCACACAGGCATTTGTTAATCATCTCTGAGTGCCTCTTGGGTAGATTTGGTTTTACAGTTTTTGGATCCTGGGAGCCTACAACCTAGTTTGAGGTTTTTCAGTGGGTAAGAAAGCGCAATTTAGAGAAGATTATGGGAAGAAATCAGAAGAGAGCTATATTGTGAACCCTGTCAAGTGAGAGGAGTGAAGGGTGATGTCACATCTAGGAAAGGATGTTTCCTCAACCTATTAGGAAGCACGAAGTGTCTGCCTTGTAGCTGTTACACACGGTGGGGGGATAGGGAGGCCGGTGTCTGACTTGGGCTAATTAAAATGACAAAGGTCCCTCACAGCAGAGGAGAAGGATGTAACTGGGAAGTAAAGGTGCTCAAGGTGATGGGTGATCAATGCTGCAGACCTTTCAAGGACTAGGTTTGACAGTGCAGTAGGGATATCAGCCATGAAAGTGGTCCAACGTGCTGAGTGTATGCACAGGGAAAAGCCTGTGTGTATATCACAAGCAGCAGAATCATTGGGGTTTTCAGGAGTAGGCTTCCTGAAGGAGAGGCATTGCTTGCCCAGGGTGAGTTGCAGCTAGAAGTGCCCAGCAGAAATGCCTCCAAAGAATTTACAAAAGTGTCTCGGAGAGAATTGGCTTTAAGTCAGTTAAATAGTCCCTTTGTTCTCCTGTGAGAACACATAAATAATCAAATAGATAAATATGAGTCAAATAAATAGTCCCTTTGTTTTCCTATCTACTGTGAGGCAGGAGATGCAAAGAGAAAAAGCAGGCCACACCCCTAACTCAGCTCAAAGTTTCACACTCTGCTCACAGAGGGAAGAATATTGTACTCCTGATTGGAAGTGCTTTTGTGATTTAAACTGTCTTTAGGTAATTTTATTGCCTAATTCTGAAAAGAAAAATTAAGGATCTGCTTGAGTTGACATCAGGTATAAAGGATGGGAAACAAAAACAAAGTTTTCCTTATAATTACAACCATGGGATTTGCTATTTCCAATGTATCCACATTTTCAAGGCCTGTTTTCCATTATAAGCCCGAAAACAACATGTCTTTTGGGCTCAGAGACAGTGGATGATAAAAGAAGCATCATGAACATGGCCATTAGACAAGCATAGGTGTACATCCCTGGTTTGGGAAGTTACTAGTTCCACGATTTGGGGAGCATGTGTTTTCTTCCCTGGGACTCTATTTCTTCGTGTTTAAAATGGTTATAATATGATCCATATTGTGGACTACATTTGTGCATTGCATTTTCCAGAATGTCTTCCTCTTATATAGTGCTTGACAAACAATTTAATAATAGATGGCTTATGCCTGTAATCTCAACACTTTGGGAGGCTGAGGCGGGCTGATCACGAGGTCAAGAGATCAAGACCAGCCTGGCCAACATGGTGAAACCCTGTCTCTACGAAAAATACAAAAATTAGCCAGGCATGGTGGTGGGCACCTGCAATCCCAGCTACTGGGGAAGCTGAGGCAGGAGAATCGCTTGAACTCAGTAGGTGGAGGTTGCAGTGAGCTGAGATTGCACCACTGCACTCCAGCCTAGGTGACAGAGCGAGACTCCATCTCAAATATAAATGAATAAATAAATAAATGTAAATAAATAAATAATAATTGGCAACTCACTACAACAACAAAAACAACACTGATTAATAAATAAAAACTCACAGAATTGTTAAACAGTTTGGTCAAGACCTGGAATATGTTGGTAAGGAATATCTCAATTCACTTTATTGACTTATTTTCCATCCAAATACTTTGTTCCATCCCCTTGATCTTTTTGTTTGTTTGTTTTGTTTATTTTGAGACAGTGTTCTGCTCTGTTGCCCGGGCTAGAGTGCAGTGGTGTGATCACAGCTCATTGCAGCTTAGACCTGCTGGGTTTAAGCAGTCCTCCCACCTCAGCCCTCAGCCACTCTCCCACCACAGCAGGGAATACAGGCACATGCCATCACGCCCGGTTAGTTTTTACTTTTTAATTTTTTGTAGAAATGAGGTCTCTCTATGTTGCCCAGGCTGGTGTCAAACTCCTGAGCTCAAGTGATCTTCCTACCTCAGCCTCCCAAGGTGCTAGAATTACAGGCATGAGCAACCATGCTCAGCATCTCATCCCCTCAATCTTTGTGATCATCCTCTTTGCTACTCCTCTGATCACTCCCTCCCAGGTCAACTTATCTAATTCCTACTTCCCACCCTGACTGATATGCTCACTGTCTCTGAATCTCCTAGATGTTTATCTAGCGTCCTTGGGTCTAGGAGATACAACTGCACAGATTCACAAGAATAAGCTTTGCCTTCAGTCACTCTAAAGTTCAAGTCTTGGCTTTCCTAATTTGTATCTGCATATTACTTGACCTCTGTAAGACCCAATATTCTCATCTGTAAAATAAGGGCAGTGCTTTGTACTGTACTGGTCTCTAGTGAGGAATGAGGACTGAAGGAACTGATGTAGGAAGTGCTTATATATGTGCTTGGCAACTAAGTACTGAAGAACAATTTTCCATAAGGTAACTATTAGTATTATTATGGTGTGCTTTTTACATCTGTCCTATTCCCCACATCTCAACAATTTTCTAAAAAAGTACACCATATTATGTTTTGGAGCTAGGGTGTTAATTTAAAGAAAAATGCAGAATAAATTTAAACATCCTCGGAATACTAAACCTTATTAAAGAAGACAAAAGTGGCACGTAAAGAAAAGACTGAAGGACACTGGAAATAATATGCATAGCTTAACTAAAAATTCCAACTGCTAGGAAAGAAAGTGCACAAATGCTGAGGGAAGAATGCAGAGAAAAAGTTCTCCCACGCATCCAGGCTGACATGTCACTGATGTCTGATGTCACCTATACTTCTCTTCCTTGTATAAGAAGGGGCAGCTCCAGGCACACTGCATCAAACACTGCTGTACAATGGCTCTGGCTCCCTTGTGGACCAGAAAGAAGCAGATGTTTCTGGATGGGAGTTGGGAAATGATCAGCCACCTTCTCCCTGGGCCCTGGCACCTTCCTCTTCCACAAGTGACAGAAGACCTCAGACTCTTCTCTTTCACTGCCTACCCCTGACCAGCTCTGCCCTGGACAATCCCCTTCCAAAGCCAAAGGCAGCCCCAATCCACAGTTGTCAGGTACACTCACCTGGGGAGTCTGTGTAGCATGCCTCTGGGTGGCTGTTCTGGCAGAGCAGCACCAACCAGGGCCTGTTTATATTTCCCCAAGTCCCAGTGCTCATGGGCAACTCCCACTGGTGTCACAATGTCAATGTCATAATTTCTGACTTTGCTAAAGGAAAAGGGGTCCTTCTGCACAATGTGAATTCCTGGGTACAACTCTGCCCTCTCCCTGCGGCTCGATAATTTGCTGGGCCCAGAAACATCTTGATCCTAATTATAGTAAATGTGCAGTAACGAGTAGAAGGCACCGTAATGAGGAACAGTTTACTAAGGAGCCTGGGTTTCTTCATTTTTACTATATTCTCCTCCCATCTCCTCCATTCACCACCAAAGCTCAGGAAACAATTTGGAAAAAAAAAAAAACTGAGAATCTAGAGTGGTCACTTTCCGAACATTTTACAAGTGTGTTCTACATTGATAATGAAAGATCATTGATTGCCAGAATCAGGGGCTTCTCTTGGGGTGTAGTGTCTAGAACATGGCCGAAGTGGGGCCTCTGGTTGCTGGTATTGTCTGTTTCTTGATCCAGGTGCTAGTTTTATGCATATAAATTAGTTTATACAATTCATTAAGATATTCATTAATGATTTCTGCATTTCTTTGTATGTACATTTCATTTAAAAGTTTACTGCCAAATAAAATATACTGCCACTGGCTCTGGAAGCTCATGCCATGGAGTCACAGCCCAGACTAGCTGAGTAGGATGTGTGTAGCCCTGGCTATCAGAGTTAAATCTTCATGCTGGGTCCCTAATAGCTTTTCCAGAAATGGTTCCATTAGACAATAAAGGGACTCAAGGAGAGGAAGACAGCTGATTTTGATATCCACCATCTAGCAATACGGCTTAGCTTAAATAATCTTTCTCTGTTCTTCACTCATACCCTTCCCTTTTGAGTGGCCAGTATAGTTCTTGATGCAAAGGAATGCACTAAAGTGAATTCCAGCTGAGACCTAAAGTTCAGGTAAATATTTTTCTAGATACAAGAGCACCTGTGCTTATGTCAGCTGAGTTAGGTAAGTGGTAGTTTAAAAAAAACAACAATAACAAACAAAACAAAACAAAACAAAACAGGGAAGAGAGGAGGACTCCAAAGGAATGGAATTGACCTGGTAGCAGAGGCTGGGGTCGGGGCCGGGGACAGTTTCTTTCACAATCCTGAATGATGCAGCATGATCATTGCAGACTCCTCTGCTATTGCAACCTGAAGAGACAAAATTTCCCTCACTTACATTTTTATTCAATTCTTACAACCTTTCGATGTGATACTTGAGCTCCCTCCAAACTCAAGTGTGTGTGTGTGTGTGTGTGTGTGTATCACAACCACACATTATCTATTATTTGCAGAGCTCTTGTATCAGGATATAAAAAAATCTAGGCATAAGTAATTCCATTAGATGCACAACAGATTTTTCAAATTTTCTGCTAAGTGCATACGAGAAGATGAACACAAATATTTAATAATGTATTATACATCTAGAGAATTTCATGTAAATTATTTGAACTTCATGATAACCACGGAAATAAGATGCTGAGGCCAGGTGGGCTAAATTGCTTCCTCAAGGATGCATAAATAAGACGCCGACCTAGATCTCATGACTTATGTTCATCAAAGTCTCCCTAAATTAGTAAAACCACAAGCCACAAACTGACAAAATATATTTACAACAAAGTATTCTGAATTAGTATTCAGAATATATATTAAAACTGGCTTAAAATAGACCAGAAAAGGATAAAACTAAAAAAGCGCAAAAAACATGGCCATTTCATAGAAGGATAAAAAAATGAATGGAATATAAAAAGACACAGATACACTCAATCTCAATAATTTTATGGCAATGTGAATTAAAACCAAAATAAATACTTTTTATCAAATTTAAACAGACAGAATACCAGGTGTTGGTGAGCATATAGAACAGTGGGGACTTATGGCTGATAGTGTTAACTGGAACATCAGGGGAAATAATTTGACTAATTATTAACTAGTATGTTTGAACAACTCATATCTTATGACTACGCAACAAATTACTGCATATGTACTTTACTATTACACTTATGTGTCACTCAATGAAGGATATATGTTCTGAGAAACGTGTCATTAGGCAATTTCGTCGTTTGGTGGGAACATCATAGTGGGACACCACCATAGTGTCCCAGATACTCACACAAACCTAGATGGTATACCCTACAACATACCTAGGCTGTCTGGTATAGCCTGTTGCTCCTAGGCTACAAATACATTAGTGCACTGAATGCAGTAGGCAACTGAAACACAATGGTAAGTATTTGTGTATCTAAACGTATCTAAATATAGAAAAGATACAGTAAAAATATGATATTATAATTTTATGGGACCACCCTCATGTATGCAGTCAGTCCATCATTGACCAAAATGTTGTTATACGACCCATGACTATACTATATACCTTAGAATATTTATTAGCTTTCAAAATGTGGTCCTGAGTCCGGAGTCACTAGCATCACCTGGGAACATGTTAGAAATGAAAATTCTATGGCCCACCCCAGACCTACTGAATTTCAAGACTCTGCAGGTGGCACCCAGCAATCTGTGTTGAACAGGCCCTCCAGGTAATTCTGATGCACACAGAAGTTGAAAATATTCCTCTTGCATATTTGTGCAGGAGACAAGGAATTAATAGAATTGCTTTTAGAGCAAAGAGAACAACAAGAACAAAAAACTATAATTAACTGAAATTTAAGTTGATAAGAGAATGAATAAAGACATAGTATTTATGGCACTTAAAACAATTAATTGCATTTGCAACCACAACATAGGTGGATCAAATGGCAGAGTTATATAAGTTATGATACTATTTTAATAGAGTTTCAAGCAAAACTAAAATAAACATTGTTTTGAAATGCATGCATATGTGATAAAACAAAAATAAAGCAGAGAAATGCTAATTTTAAAATTATTTTAATATTTATTTCTTATTTAATGGTATTTTAATGTAAAGTTTTTTTTTTGTTTTTTGTTTTTGAGATGGAGTCTTGCTCTGTCACCCAGGCTGAAGTGCAGTGGCGCAATCTTGGTTCACTGCAACCTCTGCCTCCTGGGTTCAAGAGATTCTCCTGTCTCAGCCTCCCAAGTAGCTGGGACTACAGGCATGCACCACTACTCCTGGCTAATTTTTGTGTTTCTTGTTGAGACAGGGTTTTGCCACGTTGGTCAGCCTTGTCTCGAACTCCTGACCTCAGGTGATCCACCTCCGCGTGGCCTCCCAAAATGCTGAGATTACAGGCGTGAGCCACCGCACCCAGTCCTATAATGTAGTTTTAATTATGCTTTTAAAACACATTTTGAGACTTAGTTTATGGTCTATGATGTTTTGTAAACTTTCTTCATAATATACATATTTTAAATTTGAGGAACATAAAACTCTATATATGTTCAATTATTAGTTATATTGTTCTAATCATCTTTATTTCTGGTATCAGAAAATGCAAAGATCAGTATCATCTATCACTAAATGAAAAGATATATTAAAATTTTATGATGCTGGATATCTATATTTCCCATTATAGTTCTATCATTTGCTTTACATATCTGAGGCTTTTCAAATGTGCATAAAATTGAGAATTGTTTTACTATACAAGTTGGAACTTTTATCATTATGTAGCATGATGGCTAATTTTAGATGTTGACCAGATTAAGTAATATCTAGAGAACTGGTAAAGCATTATTTCTGGTCTGTGAAGGTGTTTCCAGAGGAGACTGGTGTGCGAGTGGGTGGACCTAGTAGGGAAGTTCTGCCCTCAATGTGGATGCGCACCACTGAATTGGCTGTTGCTTGGATAGAACAAAAGGGCAGAGAAAAGGCAAGTTGTTTTATCTTTCTCCTGGAGCTGGAACACTCTTCTTCTCCTGTCCAGACTCTCTCAGCCTGGGACTCCAGGACTAGAGGCCCCCAGATTTTCAAAGCTTTGGTCACAGATTGAAAGCTATACCGTTGGTTTTTCTGGGTTCTGACACTTTCAGACATGGACTGAGCCACACTACCAGCATTCTATGGTCTCCGGCCTGCAGACAGCCTCTCATGGGACTTCTCCACCCCCATAATCATGCAAGCCAATTTCCTTACTAAATCCCCTTCTATCTACCTATCATCTATCTATCTATCTATCTATCTATCTATCTATCTATCTCTCTATCTCTCTATCTATCTATCACCTATCTATCTACCTATTTATCTCTTATTTGTTCTGTTTCTCTGGAGAACCCTGGACTAATACATGTAGAAACCCTCTTTAGTCGTAATAATGCTTTTTGTCTTAACAACAATTAGTCTTATATTAATATGGGTTCTCCAAAATACTTTTTGCTTAATATTAGCTAAGGTAACTTATTTCATAATTTTCCTTTCGAAGTGGTCATTATGTATTGGATAGGTCTCTTGAAAAGGAAAAATAGCAGTAGTTAGTATTTAGTTTCATCTAATACAATATTCATAGATGACCAAGAATAATAATTTGATCTATGGCTTCTGGAGTTACTTTTCCTGAATTTGGTGTCTATGCCCATCAATTGCTAGCTTTGAAATCTTGGAAAAGTTATTTAGTTTCTTGGTGTTTTCTCATCAGTAAATTAATAATTAATAATAGTAAATTAATAAATTTCTCATCAGTAAAATAATTTAATTTAATAAAATTAAATATTTAGGAAGGATTATATACATTTTTGATGTTTAAAGGAGTAAAAATCTGTCCAGGAATGAAAGAATAAAAATCAGCTCACATCGTAAAAGAAAAAAAGCAGCATTGTCATTTTTCTCACTAGGAAAACATACACAGATTAAAGAAGGCTGAAAGTTTACAGGAAACATTGCTTTTCTACCAAGATCATGGAATAACTGTAAAACTCCCTAATAGCCTCCTCTTTGAAAGGTTTCTGCTTTCATTCCAATGATGCCCCAGGCCTGCCTTGCTATATCCATTTATTACAGGGGATACCCGACTACTAAAGCACCCTCAACTCATTACTGCACTAAATCTTTAGCTAATCATTCTACTTTCTAGTCCTGTCCTAGAAACATCAACCAAACCAGAACCAAGGTTGAAGAATACCTGCTTCTCCTTGTCTCTCTTCAGAATCTTTCAGCAGTAACTCAAACCTTATAAAATGTACTTCTCTCTTCTCTTCTGTAGAGCTACCGTTTCAAGATTCCTCTCAAACATCTTCCTTCCATTACCTGACTCATTAATCTGATTTTGTCAGATTACAGGTTTGTTTCTAGTGGTTTAGTGGCTCCTGGTTAAAGCTGCTTAGGCTGCAACCTGTTATTATACCAGCACTGATATACTTGGACTTTTTTCTAACATCTCTTTGGTTTGTATTTTTCCCACATTTGAGTTTATTTCTTTTTTATTTTCTTTTTTCTTTACTGTCTTTTTAATTGGATTTTTTATTTTGCTAATTTTTCCCCTTATTGCTCTACTCATGTGAATAATTTTTCTTCTACTAATCTGTATATTTATCTATTCTTTGTGTGCTTACTATCAAAATTTTATTATTAATAGTTAACTTTACAAAGTGTAAAGTTAATCTCCTTTATAACATATTCCAAGCATTAACATATGTTTACACACACATATTTTGAGACAGGATCTTTCTCTGTCACCCAGGCTGGAGTGCAGTGGTGCTATCAGGATTCACTGCAACCTTGACCTCCTTGACTTAAATGATCCTAATTTTTTTTAGGCTAGTTTTAGACCACCTGGCTAATTAAAAAAAACTGGTAGAGACAAGATCTCACCATGTTGCCCAGGCTGATCTCAAATTCCTGGGCTTAAGTGATCCTCCTGCCTCAGCTTCCCAAAGTCCTGCTATTGTAGCCATCATTCCCAGCTACAATATTTTTAAATAGCTTAAATCTAATTACTCTCATCTGTTAAACTATTCTTATCTGTTATTTTAGTTCTGGCTTTTTTCAACCCCCAAAACTCGACATCATTATTATTATTAATTATTATTATTATTATTATTATTATTTTATACAGGCAATATTTGCTTAGGCTTATCTGTTTCCCGATTTATTTTTTTTCATTTTTTTCTTACAGCTTATCCCTTCTAGGGTTGTGTTTTTGTTGTTCAAGTACAAACTTAAAGATTCTATAGTAAAGTTTCTTAGTGGCAATATTGCTCTGCTTTCTCTCACCCTTAAACTGTATTTTATCCTCATTATTGAAAGACAAATTTACTACGATGGTTTGAGTGTATCCTCCAAAAGTTCACATGTTGGAACCTTAATTCCCTAAAGTGGAAGGATTGGGAAATAGGGCCTAGTGGAAGGTATTTGGGTTATCTCTGCCCTCATGAAGAGATTCATGCAGTTCTGGCTAACTGGGTTAGTTCTCATGAGAGTGAGTTGTTATAAAACCAGTCAGCCTGCTTCTTTTTCCCTCTTTCATCCACATTCTCTTGTCGTGTTGCTTTTTCACCATGTTGTGATGCAGAACAAAAACCCTTGCCAGAAGCCAGTCCCATGACCTTGGACTTCCAAGCCTCCAGAATAAACTTCTTTTCTTTACAAATTACCCAGTCTAAGGTATTCTGTTATAGCAACAGAAAATGAACCAAGACATTTACTTTGTATAAACTTTTGAGTTGACATGTTTCTCTCAACAGTTTGAAGATACACTTTTTCTCAGATTGGACTTTCACTTTGTGGTTTCAAAAACCTATGGCAATCTGAATGTTATTTCTTCAGCAATCTTTTTTTCTCTTTCCTGTTGCTTTAAAAATCTTCCTTTAGTCTTTAGTATTGTTAATTGCACTACAGTGTGTCCGGTGAGATCACTTTCTATTTGATCTGCTTGGAATATGTTGTGCTTTCTGTGTATGTGAAGTCATATCTTTCCTTTGTTCGGAGAAATTATCAGCCATTATCTTTGTAAATATTGCCTCTTCCTATCCTGCAAGTTCTAAGTGTTTTGAAAATGTTTTCCATTGTTTTCACATCTGTGCTACTTTCTAGATAATACCTTCCATTTTATCTCTTTTTTTAATTTTCTGGACTATTTTTAGAGTTCTACATTTACAAAAAAATTGATCAGAAAGTACAGAGAGTTCCCATATACATCTTTATAGTGTGATACATTTGCAACAGTTGATGAGACAATATTGATGCATTTTTATTAACTAAAGTTCATAGTTACATTAGTGTTCACTTTTTGTGTTGTACATTATAAAGGTCTTGACAAATATACAATGATCATTACAGGATCATACTGAATAGTTTCATAACCCTAGAAGTCTTCTGTGTTCTACCTGTTCATCCTTCTCTTCTTCCTGCCATCCTAGATCCTGGCAACCACTGATCTTTCCACTATCCTTATAGTTTAGCATTTTCCAAAATGTCATATAGTTGGAATCATATAGTATGCAGCCTTTTCAGACTAGCTTCTTTCACTTAACAATATGCATTTAAGTTTCCCCGTGTTTTCTGTGTCTTCATGCCTCATTTCCTTTTATTGATGAATAGTATTCCACTGTATGGATATACCACAGTTTGTTTATCCATTCACCTGAAATGATATTGGAAACCCATGAACAGCCAACAGCCTTTACGAATGTCTATAGTCTACCACACCTGTTTCTTGTTTTAAAAAATTGAAATAGGCCAGGCATGGTGGCTCACGCCTCTAATCCCAGCACTTTGGGAGGCTGAGGAGGGTGGATCACCTGAGGCTGGGAGTTCAAGACCAACCCGACCAACATGGAGAAACCCCATTTCTACTAAAAATACAAAATTAGCAGGGCATGTTGGCTCATGCCTGTAATTCCAGCTATTCGGGAGGCTGAGGCAGGAGAATCACTTGAACCTGGAAGTGGAGGTTGCGGTGAGCCGAGATTGCACCATTGCACTCCAGCCTGGGCAACGAGAGTGAAACTCTATCTCAAAAAAAAAAAAACAAAAAAAAATTGAAATAATTTAAAAAGTTTCAGTAGTCCCTAACTCTACTATCTTTTCTTTCTCCTCAGTCATATTCACTCTCTCCCCAATTCGGTTTTCTAATTTTACTACTTTTCTCCCCCATTCAGAGTTTTCTAGTATTACTACTTATGGAAATATTAAAAATAATAAATAGTGTTGTTTTACAGGATTTAATGTATTCAATGAATGGTATCTTACTAAGCAATTCACATTTTTGGCCAAATATTTTTTCTTGAAATTATTAACATAACATTTGTCATGGTTGTTGATGTTTTAATCATAATTACCCCAGGGTTTATTTCTTAAAAGCAGAATATTCTTTTACGTGACTACAGTGCAGTGATTAAAATCAGGAAATTAATATTAATACAATGGTACTATTCACTTGATAGAACATGTTTAGATTCAACAATTGTCCCAGTGATACAATTTACGGTAAAAGATAATCCAAGGTCACATGGTACATTAATATGCAGTTGTCATCTCTCTGTAGCTTCCTTCATCCAGTAAAAGTTCCTGAGTCTTTGTATTTTATGATGTTGTTGTCATAAAAGCTTGAGGCATTTCTACAATGTGCTTCAATTTGAGTTTTTCTGATTTTTCCTTGTAATTAGATTCAGGGTGACCCCTTTGGCAGGAATACGGTAGAATTGATTATGAGTTCTCAGCGCATGATGTCAAGGCTCACATGCTGTTGGTGTGTTTCATCCCAGGCAGTGTTAGCTGCCATCACTTGGTGTCTACTGGTATCTATTTGGTGTTCAGTGTAATGTTACTGTTTTACTCTTTGTCATTAGTAAATCTTTGGGGAAGACACTTTGAGGCAATATTGATATCCTGCTCACCTAAACTTCCACCTATTAGTTTTAGCACCCATTGATGATTCCTTCCTGAAGAAATTATTATTATGATAGTCATCGAGTGGTGATATTCTAATTTCATTATTTCTTTTACATTTACTAGTTGCTTTTTCATTGAAAGTTAGGTCTTTTCCTTCTCCCTCATTTATTCATTTTAATTGTGGACTAATGGATTCTTATAGTATCCAATAGGTAACAATCATTTAAAATCATTATTCAGTTTGATTCTCAAATTTTCTCAAATTTGGCTGGAGGGAGTCCCTTCAAGCTGGCTCCCTATTTGACAGATTCTCACCATTCTTTGAGCACTTTCTTACTTTTTGACACAAAAAGATTCTCTAGGCTCATCTTGCATCTTGTTTTCATTGTCATTTTACATAAGAGAAAGTATAGCAATGGAGAGGCCAGTAATTCATCAAATATTGCCCATCCAATGTAACCCAGCCAGAAATCATTAAAGTTCACATGTAAACCCCAAAACTGTTGAGACAGCCGAGTAAAAAGGGCTCCCCAGAGAACCTCCGACCCACCTGTGCACTGGGAAAAGGGGGTGGAGCCACGAAGTTAGCGTGGTTTGCAGAAGGGAGGAGCCCAGCCTCTTGTGTTCCTGTGTGGTGGGGCAGGAGCAAGTTAACAGGCCTCCCTCTCACTCTGCTGAAAGTATTTCTTTTTCCTTTTTCGCGCAATAAATTCCATTTTTCTCACCCTTCTATGCATCCTCAAGCCTAATCTTTCCTGGTTATGTGACAAGAACCCGGTTTTTAGCTGAACTAAGGAGAAAGTCCTACAACACTGCCACCATGTGGCAATTACTCCAAATAGAAGGAGAGGCTGAAGGACACACAACCAGGGATGCAGAGAAAAAGATGGAGACAGAGTCTGTGCAAGATGGGATTGATACTGAGACTGGGTTAGCCACCTCTCCTAGACAGTGAAACAGATTGCAAGAGAGGCTGACCCAGAAAGACACATGCAAAACAATGGGCAATAGAACACATGACCTGAATTAGATTATCTGGGTTCAAATCCTGATTTTGCTATTCATTATCTGTGTATCACTGGGCAATTTACTCAATCTCTCTGTGCCTGAATATCCTCATTCAAAATCAGGGATGAAAAGAGTACTTATCTCAAAGGGCTATTTGCTCACTTATTGCACAAGTAATTTGGCATCTGATATGTACCAGGTGCACCTCTAGATGAGGATACTGTCACATTGAATGAAGTGAAGACCAGTGACCAGAAGCCTGCCTCACAGCCCAGCTCAGTGAGAAAAATAATTCCATTCTCACCTCTAATCTCAACCCTGTGTCACCATTTATGTATAGTCCTTTGCATTAGTGTCTGGAAAGGTCATTTTTTGAGGGCAGAATGAATAACCTATAGAAGGATCATTCTTGGGTATAATGAATTAAAGAAGTATTATGAAGCTTTATAAGGCAGGATTAGCTCATAAAAATGGAGGGTTCTTTTGCTTTTCCAGTCCCATTTGTTGTTTCACAGACAAAGAATAAAACAACCACTGATGGCAAAGACTGCAAACTGCCAACGTTCATTGATAGAGCCAGGTGACGCTCGTCCTGTCCAGGCCTGTGGTTGGGATAAGCTCAGAAAGCAGAGTCTCCAGGGCTGGTCATCATCTATCATAACCCTGTGTATAAAGAATGCCTTGAGAAAGAAAAGAAGTGACTTATCATGTGTCTTCTGACCTGGTTCTCATTTTTATTCAAAACAGTAGAACCTTGGGAAGATGAAGAGAGGGCCAGAAAAATGGGAAACCCTAGATACAGAAACTTGGCTAGCTGTTTACTTTTTCACTGTACATGTTTCTATTGCAATAGTTAAACCCCAATTAAGACTGACATAACTCCTGAGGCAAACAAATGTAATTGTAGAGACAGAGGGGAAAATGTACTTCAGGGACTAGGATCCTGCAGAGGGTTTCTGTCTTCCTGACAGAAAAACAACTTTGAAAATTTGAGTCCTGGTAATAGTTTGTTAACCAAGAACTGCACAAATCCAGAAGGCACAAACATGGCTTGGGGAGCCTTACCTTGCCAGAAGGACTAACCCAGAGCTTTACTACACCATAGCTACCAAGGTGAGTAGACCTGACAATTCTTTTATTTATTCGGATATGCCATATAAAATTTCCCTCAGAAGTATGCATCTTGCTTTGTTCTTTGACTAAGCAAGGGAGTTTATGTGAGCCAGAGGACCTCGACTCTGCATCTAATCTTTACCTGGGGTCATAAACATGAAGGGGACCATTTCCAGAAGATGACCCTAGAAATGCTTGAGCATCTTTGTCCCTGTGTTCAGGATCTTGTACTGTAAGAGAGGTCCGGGCTGGGTCTTCCTATAAGGTTCCCTCTTTGGTTTCATCCAAAAATCACAAAGATAAAAAAGCTTTTCAGGTTTCTAGAAAAAACTCTTTTTTTAGGCTTACATTTTCACCTGCATTATAACTCTATCAGCATTATTAGCTTTCATCAAATTTCTTCATATCGTTTTTGGTGCATTTCTGTGATTTGCAAGTGGGCCAACTTTGTCTTTACCTATTAAGTTGTTAATTCATTAAGAAAGAGAGAGAGAGTGTGTGTGTGTGTATATCCTGAAGGTCTTCTTTCTGCATCCATCCTTAAAGTCTCCTAATCCAATATGTAATATTGTATCATATACAGAAGTCAACTTCATTAACCATATGCCAGTTTAATGGAAGCATCTATTAACAATCATTATGATTAAAAATCATACTTGCTCTTCAGAAATTTTCCACTTTTATTTTTGGCCAGGCTATAAGTAAGTATAACCTGATGTAACCCTGTAAATTTACCCTGGCATTATGTAGCAGGGAGCACTAATCTCATTTTCAGTTGAGAAAACTGGAGCTGAAATGGGTGCACTTCCTTACCTGCCTAAGCTATTAGGTATTAGAACTGGATGGAGCACTACACATCTATCTGAATGTGAAGCATGTTTTTTCAAATAGTTTTCAATCATGATTCCAAAAACAACTTGGAAGACCAGTCACCCTTCCCTCCTCTGATATTTTTCTTATTATTCAGTCAAAAAAATGGAAGTGTCTTATTAGTATTACAGAAGCTAATCTCTAATCTGAATCAGAGCTTTGGAACCTTGGGAAGATGAAGAGAGGGCCAGAAAACTGTGAAACCCTAGAAAAAGATAAGAAGAAACAAACATAAAAATATTTGATAAGGACATCAGGGTGGTGAGGTGTATGCAGGACATTCATTTTTGACAAATTCCAGGTTTCTGACTAAATATGTAACCAGTTCTTACTCCAAACCTATTAGTCCATACTGCTCTTCTTGTTATTAAAGCCTGTAGTTCATTTCACTATAGGCTATCCAGTTCAGATCATGTAATGCTTTGTTTAATGCATTGATATAGATGTTAGTCTCTTCATTTGGCACTGGAGGAAACTGAGGCAGAAAAGCAATAACTAATATTCCAAAAGTTATAAAGTTTCCTGGTATAAGACCTGAGTACAAGCCTAAATTCAGGCAGTTCACACTGCCAGACTCCTTTAAGACAAATTAAGATAAATCTAAGGCATCTCTTAGTGATTAGTAGAAAATGAAAGGGGACAAGACTTATAGAAAGGCATTCCAAATAGATAGCTAGAGGTCAATCCTGGTTAGATCAAACATCCTGGTTTCTTTTGTTTTGGGGAATTTATTTGTAGTTTGATGTAAGTTCTGGATAAGAAGTGAGATTGGAGAGGTTGATTGTGAAAGAGTAAAATCCTGTTCAGACAAAAAGAGTAAAAATCAGCTTGGACTGGTAAAGATCAAAGTAGCTCTCCTGTTACCAATGTTGGGAGAACAGACACAGGTAGATCTGGTTACAGAGTCAACTGGACTCATTGGTTACACAGCAGTTGTAAACTGCCGTAATTGCACCATTTGAGTGATGACTCTTTTCTTACCAATGTAGCCCCAACCTGCCTTGTATATCCAGACATCAGAGATCTCTAATTTATAAACTGCCTTCATCTCGTGACAGTATGCAATAGCTAATTAATCTACCTCTCCTAATGCCCCTTGAGAAACATCAACACATCAACAACTCCCCTTAGGGGCCCCTCAGATCCATCAGTGGGAACTCAGACCTCTCCTAAATGCCCTCGTAGAGTGACATTCTATGATTCCTCTAGAGCACCTTCTCTGGCTACATCCAGTCCATGTATCTCATTGTTTTTCAGCAACAGGCTTGTTCCTGAAGGTCTTTGGTTGATTAACCATTAACAGTTGAGGTCCTACAGTGAAATGCTATGCAGTTTGACTTTATATGGAGTACTTGGAAAACCCACTGAAAACTTGTAAGTACTGAAATTACAGATTCAGTTCAGGGTCTTGAAAGACAACTCTGAAATATTAAGGAAAATAAATCAAAGATATGAAAATTAGAAGAGATAAACCAGAAATTGTTATACTAATCAAAATGATAGACATATAGGCATAATGAATAAAAGAAGTATCACGGAAGATAAAACATTGTCAAACTTGAGAAATGTTAAAGATGTTGAAGCAACATGATTTTATGAGTGTCTGTCTGTTGAATGTGGAAGAGGTAGAGGGGTTAAGGGTGAGCACCAGGTTTTTGAAATTGGCTGATAGGAATATTAAGAATTAAGTAGAAAATGGAGACATTCAGGTTGGGGGAATTGTTTTAGTTCATTTCAGCATATGCTGAGACTTAAAATATGTGGGATATATCAGAATTTGAACAAGCAAGTTGGTCTTGCAGCTATGGAGATCAGGAAAACAAAATCTGTTTCCCAAATTTAGATTTTTGTATCCTCTTCCAAGATGACATTTAAGGTCACATGGTATGTTCATCAAAGAGTGTCACAGGGAAAGGACTACAGTTCTTTGGACAAAAATCTGCTCTGTTACATATATTATGATTTCCTTTATCCACTAGAAATGTGCTATGATATGATTTTTTTTGCAGATACATATATATCATCATAACTGGTACTTTCTTCATACAGGGTTTCCTTGATCTAAACATTTCCTGCCCATGAAGTTAGAAATGGCTTTGAATATTATCAAGGGAACAATATTCCTGTTTCTAACTGGACTTGGCATTGTGGGGAATGTTTTGGTTTTGGTAAACTATATGTGCATTTTCTTTTGGGGGACTGAGAAGAAGTCTTTACACTTTATTCTTATCCACTTAGCTTTTACAAATATCATACTTCTATTTTCCAAAGGAATGCCCAAGACAATAGCAGCTTTTGGTTTGAAAAACTTCCTAGATGATACAGGCTGTAAAATTGTTGCTTATCTGGAGAGGGTGGCTCGAGGCCTTTCCATCTGCACCAGCAGTCTCCTCACTGTGGTCCAGGCCATCACCATCAGTCCCAGAGCCTCCATGAGGGGGAGGCTCAAGCTGAGGTCTGCATGGCAAGTCCTTCCCTTGTTTCTCTTTTTTCTGGACATTCAGTTCCTTGATAACCATGAACTTACTTCATTCCATCACAAATAGCAACATGAACAGATCACAAATTAGTGAAAAGGATAACTACTGTTATTTTCTAGCAGGGAGATCGGTAATAAGACGGATTTTTCTCACACTGATAGTCTTGCAAGATGCCCTGTTTCAGGGTCTAATGGGCTGGGCCAGCAGCTACATAGTATTTCTTCTCCACCAGCATCACAAGCATGTTCTCCACATTCAGAACTCCAAATTTCTGTACAAAACTCCCCCTGAGATAAGAGCTGCTCAAAGTGTTCTCCTTCTGATGATCTGTTTTGTTTTCTTTTATTGGACAGATTGTATTATTTATTTATATTTAACTTTATCCTTAGAGAATAATTTCATAATATCAAATATTCAAGAATATTTAACCCTTGGTTATGCAACTCTCAGCCCTTTTGTGCTGATTCACAGAGATAGATGTGTGGCTGAATGTTGGCATGTTCAGTAAGACTTCAGAAAATGTCTGTTTTATTGATCTCTTCAGTAAGCAAGTTTGAAATAAACTTGCTAGTTTTGCTGTGCTGTGTATTTTTTAAAATAAGAAGAATTGCTTAAACATATAAGGATAAATTATCATACAACAAACCTGGTGACCAGCAGCTCCGATCTAATGCAAGAGATCACAGAAATCCTAGAGAGACTCAGCGCTCTTATTCTCTATCCTTCCACCCTTCAAAAAGTAGCTGAAATTCTGTGTATTTATGATGGCTCTTTCACCACCAGGCTTCCAGGAGTAAAAAACAGTAGAACAATCTGGTAAAAATCTATCAAAATTACTGATGCAGTCACCTTTTGACTCAGGAATTCCATGTCTAGGGCCTAATCCTTCAGATATACTTGCGCATTTAAGAATTGGAGTAGGAAAAATACACGTTATGATACATTATTTTAAAAATACAACAAAATATCTAGCAAAAGGAATTATTTTTGGCCATTTAAAGATATTGATATGTATCCATTCATACAAAGGGATTTTATGGTACTTATGAGGAAGTAGATGAGTTCAAAATATATTGACACGGAATGATATGCAAAGGTTTTTTTTTTTCAATTAAAACAAAAGCAATGTGAAAGCTGTAGCATTCAAAAAGCAATATAATAATATAATTAATTTGGAATTATCTACATCATGAACTCCTGCAAGAATAAAAAAAAAAACTATAAGAATTATTCCTGATTGAAGAGAAACTAAGTAAATGGAGGCAGAGTAAATCAAATTTTATTTTATATATTTCTCTGTTTTCTGATTTGTTAAACATGTAAATGTATCTCTCTTCAATATATAAATAAGTTAGATAGCAATTTATGACTTGTTTCTAGACATCATTTTTTAGTGCCTTGGCACTCCCACAATGTTATCAGTCTAGTCTCTCTATTATCAGAGTTAAAAAATAATCTGGTTCTGCATTAATTTAAATGAATAACTTGGTTTCAATTTTTCTTAAACTGGAACCAGAATACATATTTGGATAGAATGTATAGTTCTGGCAGTAAGGGATCTCATCAAGCCATTTGGAAAAATACTTGATAAAATAAAAATGAAGTGAAAACTTTATAGATAACAAGAGACTTAAGAGACATTTCAAAAGAACACATGTTCAATCTTACTGAGGTCTTCCTTACTTGTTTTTATTTGGTCTAGTTTTCTTGACCAAATAAGCTAAAGTAAAAGTTAACAATTTTTGAATAAATGTATAAGTAAATGAACATCTGATTACTAAACAAGCTGTAATAAATAAGTGAGAAAAATGATTCCTGATTATAGTACTCATTATATCAAGCATAAGGAAATGAAAGCAAAGGAAACCAGAGGAGAGGAAATAGTATTGGGCAAGAAATTGAAATAAGTGTACTGTATTGAAAGTGAATGAAAATGTTAAGTAGGAGCAATTAGCTGCTTTGGAAAGATTGGCAAGAAATATTTAACTGGTCCATGGCAGCTTCTATAATGAACATTTAATAACTGATTAAACTGATTGAACCATCATAACCAACCACCATTCATTTTCCCCGTTTTTGCTCAAAATGGATACATAAGAAGATCATAATGCATGAAAGGTGAAATAGTGCAGAAAGCAAAAGGCATATGAAACTCTGAAAACCAGAAATTAATGTAAATAAAGAGGTTGGAACTTGTAAGGTAGGGGACACAAGTTTGTGATGCCAGGTTCATTAATGTATGACTCCATTCTTCTTTTCAAGTATTTTAAGTCCTGAAGATATCCTTAAAGTGCATTTGGTAGGTGGGATTCTTCCTTTTTTACTTCTCAATTTCTATCACACTCTTCTGGAAGATACAACACAGTATATTGGAGATAAAGGAAAACTACATTTATTTCTTGAAGGATAAGCAAAATAAAAAATCAAGAAAAGGTTGGGTGCGGTGGCCCACGCCTGTAATCCCAGTACTTTGGGAGGCCAAGGCAGGCAGATCACGAGGTCAGGAGATCAAGACCATCTGGCCAACATGGTGAAACGCCGTCTCTACTAAAAATACAAAAATTAGTCAGGCATAGTGGCGGGTGCCTGTAATCCCAGCTACTTGGGAGGCTGAGGCAGGAGAATTGCTTGAACCTGGGAGGTGGAGGTTGCAGTGAGCTGAGATCGCGCCACTCCACTCCAGACTGGGTGACAGAGAGAGACTTCATCTCAAAAAAAAAAAAAAAAAAGAAAAGAAAATACAAGAAATACAGAGTGGGAGAGAGGATGAAAGGAAACCACTGCCTGCCTCAGAGTTTTCTCCGGTTGTAGTTATTACCAGTCTCAAAGAATTCATGATTCATTCAGTGATGGAAGCATTTCAAGCCTGTAATTTGGGTGCCTGCTTTCACTAACTCAGGAACTTGAACACAAAATTCTCAGTTTAAAATGCAGATGTACTCTTGACCAAGCTATGCAAACTGTAAAGTATCTTTTAACTAAAAGATAAGAGGATTTTGATCTGCTACCTGAGTCCTTTTATGTTCTTTTGAAGATGATTTTTGACATCCTCTGATCACACACAAAACATCAGCCTTTAATATATATATTACCAATTTTATACTATTAAAATATACATTCCAGATTTGTTGAACAAAAGAGTTTTGGTGCATGTTGTTATGTGGATGAAATGCAAGATCTTGTTATGACCTTGTGATCCTTGAATAAGCTCAACATTCAGTGGTCTGAAACCATGCCAAAGACCTTGGTGATCCCACCACCCTCCCTGAGTCTGTCATTCCCACTTCCATACCACTGTTGAGGCAAAGTTCAGAGGATCTCATAATTAGCAAAATAGCAGCTTTCATAAAAAGAACTTTCTTCAGCCCTATCCCAGCCACATATGGGGTGTAATAAAGTCCTGTCAATCCAGTGGCCAAAGTGTAACTTGTCAATTTTTTATATCATGATACATGTGTCAAAGAGCATGAATTTCTGACTTTGATTATCATATCTTCATGAAAATATTTCAAGACACGCACACATACACACACACACCCCTCAAAAATGAGAGATTTGAGTTGGCAAAATATTATTGGAGGAGTCCAGAGAACTTACTTTGAAGCTGTGTCTGCCTATCAATCACACTGGTTAACTTAGATTTTAGTTTTATTTATAATGCCTCAGAAAAGCTGATGGAGATTTTGAGGAAGGGATAGAAAAGCAAATTCCACTTGTCTTCTTGGTTTTTTAATTGTAGCTCTGCCTTCGTTGGTCAGTGTGCTGTATCTGTTGGTGGTTCAGTGTCTTTATCTCTGAAATGGAATACAGAATAACAGCATTATCTGTTTCAAGGCTATTGTGAGAAGTAAAAAGGTAGGTGCCTTTAAAATAGTACATAGTAGATACTAAGTGTGAGAAAACAAAAGACTTTTGTTTCTTATAATTGTGTACTCAATTAGCAAACATTTGCTATGTTGCTTGACATTTTGTATAGGCTACACTGAAGATAGAGTGTCCTAAAAGAATGATTTCCTTCAAAATCTGCCTCTTGTGGGCCGGGCGCGGTGGCTCACACCTGTAATCCCAGCACTTTGGGAGGCCAAGGTGGGTGGATGACCTGAGGTCGGGAGTTCGAGACCAGCCTGGCCAAACATGGTGAAACCCCGTCTCTACTATAAATACAAAAACATTAGCAGGATGTAGTGGCGGATGCCTGTAATCCCAGCTATTCAGGAGGCTGAGGCAGGAGAATCGCTTGAACCTGGGAGGTGGAGGTTGCACTGAGCCCAGATCGCACCAGTGCACTCCAGCCTGGGCGAAAAGAGTGAGACTCTGTCTCAAAAAAAAGAAAAAAAAATCTGCCTCTTGTACACTGCAATTACATGTGCTTTAATTCTGTGTTACCAATCACTTTGTTATTTATGTTCATAATGATTCCATTTTCTAGCACTTCATTAGCTCATGAAAACTTCATGACAGGCACACAAGTTTTGGTGATCCAGCTGGAAGAATCAACACAATTATGTGAGCCACATTCCTGCAAAGTGTGCATTTTACTTTACTTTTGTCTTTCATATTGTCATCATCATCATCATCACCCCACCACCATGACCATCATCACCATCATCTCACCACAATCATCATCATGACCATTTTTATCAATATAATTTCTCTATTGAGCAACATTGTTCAACTTCCAACTGTCAGTCAATTGGTTGGAGGCCTGTGGCCAGACTTACAATAAAGATCCTGGACTGGCCCATTTCCTTAGTCCTCTCTCAACTGAATAAAAATTCAGGTGAATAGAAATGTCACCTGAAGAGAAACCTTATGAAAACTTCAGCAAGTAGAGAACCTCCCAAACTATAAAGATTTGGGAGGCAGTTTACACTGCTTGACTAAAAAGATGGGCTTCTAAGAGGAGATTTTTTAAAGTGTCATATCTTTGAGGGATTCAGTATTTGGTTTTAGTGGAATATAGAGACTTCAGAGTCATAAAACAGACACAGTCATAACAATTTGGGATGCAACTCTGTTTCAGGAGATCTTATACTGATATAAATGTCTATTTTTAATTAAACTTTGTATTGCATCTGTTTGAGATGTATAAAATACTTTTTGATATACATAGTGAAATGGTTACTATAGTCAAGCAAATTAACATATTCATTATCTCACAGTTATCCTTTGTGTGTGTGTATGTTAAAATTATCCAAAATCCACTCTTAGCGAATTTCCAGCATACACTACAATATTATCACTATTGTCCTCATGTTGTACATTAGATCTGTATACTTATTCATATCAGATATCTACAGCTTTGTACCCTTTGGCCTATATCTCTTCATTTCCTCCTCTACTCTTCCACTCCGGATAATTATCTCTCTACTCTGTTTCTGTGTATTTGAGATTTTTGTTTGTTTTTGTTTTTTAGATTGCATATATAAGTAAGATCATGTAGTATTTTGTTTTCTATGCCTGGCTTATTTAGCTTAGCATAATGTCCTCCAGTTTCATCCATGTTGTTGCAAACGGCAGTACCTCTTTTTTTAAGGCTGGATAATATTTCATTATATATATTCATATCACATTATACCACATTTTTATATATATATATATGTATATACACACACACACGCACACACACACTATAATATATATTATAATTTTTTAAATTTTTTTTTTTTGAGACGGAATCTTACTCTGTTGTCCAGGCTGGAGTGCAGTGGTGCGATCTTGGCTCACTGTGACCTCCGCCCCTAGAGTTCAAGCAATTCTCCTGCCTCAGCCTACTGAGTAGCTGGATTTACAGGCATGCACTACCATGCCTGGCTAATTTTTGTGAGACATGGAGTTTTTAGTAGAGACGGGTTTTGCCATATTGGCCAGGCTAGTCTTGAATTCCTGACCTCAAGTGATCTGCCCACCTCGGCCTCCCAAAGTGCTGGGATTACAGGCATGAGCCACCGCACCCAGATGTATAATATATATATTATATATACACATTTTTATGCACACGCTTCTGCGTGCACACACACACACATACATCCGACAATTTCTTTCTCCATTCATCTATTGAGGAACATGGAAATGCAGATACCTCTACCAGGTGCTGATTTTATTTTCTTTGGGTATATATCCAACAGAGAAATTGCTGGGTAATTTGATATATGTATATATGTGTGTGGGTTTATGTGTATGTGTGTATGTGTGTATATGTATATAGAAATTTGGTGAATCTTGTCATTTGTTGGGAAATTTTATATCCATTGTTCTAAGTTGTCTTCTGTAACTATATCTTTAAGCCACATTTTCTATTTTCCAAGAAATTTGAGTTTATGAATATATTCATATTTGCTAATGTAACTAAGCATGTTATTATGCATGATCTACATGGCCTAGACAAGGACAATAAACATCTCTGTAAAATGACTGGAATATAAGTCCTACGTGGGTCCCCTGATGTGTGTAATGATGCTGAGGTTTAGTAATCTTTAAATAATGACCTTTCTCTGGAGTCTGAGTTCCCACTGGTATAAAAGTAAATGAACTATTTATTATCCTTAGAAAAGTTGGATTTGGGAAGGGAAATGTATATTATACTACAAAAATGAAGAGAGAACGAGGGTTTGGGGTTGAGAGTGTGGGTCTGTATATAAAGTATGTGATCCCATTACCATTGTGTTGAGTTCAGAAATTAGTAAACTAATCTATTCAGTTGATTTCAAGATGAACAGAAGTGCTCTAAGTTGTGTGTCAAAGAACAGGTTCTCTGGGAAATTGTTGGGTTGAGGATAAATAATTATTTTCCACACTGAAATATTTAACCTTTGATTTAACATCTCAATATAGTCCTATGTCCCAGCTCCATCTATGCATGAACATGAGATGCTATTTCTTGAGGAGAAAAATGTATTTTCATGGAAGTGGAATGTTGAGTCTGAACCATAATCACTTCTAAGTTTTAGGGCAGTTAGGAATGATTACTACTCCTAGGTGTGTGTTTCAGAGGAGTTAGTCAAGATTTTTTAGGTTTTCATAGTACAAAGAAAGCAGTCGGATTGCAATAAGAATCTCACTATTCTAACATTAGTAAGGTGGGCAGGAGTTAGAGGAATGCCTAGTAGCCTCATAATTATTTTGATTCGCTCAGTAAATCCATGTCAAAATTCAAATTAAGTACTAGTTTAAATCTACTCTCCCTTTCAGAAAATATTGATTTCTCTTCACACATATTCAAGATAATCCTTATTTCGATTTGTCCTTGCAAGAGAGTTTCATTTTTAGTAAATAAACAGGTACTCTATAATAATTATTGGATAATTGAAAGAATGAACTGAATGAGAACTATCTTTTAAATTTTTGAAGGTATCAAATTCGGGACAGCAAAATGAAATTGAAAATATGTATTAATTCAAAACATAAATTTTAACATGAATGTAAAATGTGGCTTAGATGTATCAGCTAATGATCTGTTGTAAAAACTTTCTTTGCATTTAACCGAAAGTTTTTGTAACTTTCTTAAATCTGTATGTAGGAAGAAGTTAGTAAACTAACCAAATACATCTTGGTACTCCTGAAAAGTTGACCTTAAGAAATCTCTTATAAGTAAAATTTTGCTGAGATTAGGAATATTCTTTCTGAAAAACTTCTGGTAGCGAAAATATTCCTTGTTAGAGCAAATCATCTAGAAGTCCCTCAGTAACAGTAATATCCAACTTTCAAAAAGGGTAGACGTGAGATAAGGAAACTTGAAAACTCAAATTTTTCTAAAATATTTTAATTGAAAGCTAAAAATGGAAAAAATGAGTTAAATTACTTAGAGTAGTATAGCAAAGTAGAATAAAGGAGAAATGTTTCTACAGGTTACAAGTTTTACCATAGTATGGTAATTTAAGCTACTAGTAGACCATCCACAGAAATAGCCTTTCCAACCCCTTCATTTACGTAAATGATTGATGGAGTGATAAATATTATTTGGTAACAAATTCTTTGAGGAATAAAAATAAATAATTTGGGAATAAATCCTACAGTAAATATAAGCAAAAGCCATTTCCAAGTGGCTCGTTGGTCTAGGGGTATGATTCTCGCTTCGGGTGCGAGAGGTCCCGGGTTCAAATCCCGGACGAGCCCACTTCATTTTCGCCCAATAAGCTTTAAGGATTTTTAAAGTATTTCCCCAAATAGTCATACCCAAAAATATGTACTTTCACCACATCAACAGTAGAATTGTCTAAGCAGGCGAGTACTGAATCCCGGACCTCTTCTAAGGGCAGACACCGGAATGTTGATGCGGCTGCAGCTGCACTCTCCCACCTCTGTCAGTCTCTTCTCAAACCCCGAAAGGAAGGCCGTGGGCAGCTCGTGCGCGCGTGCGTGTGCGTGTTTAACCGAGTACTGGAGGGGAAACGTGAGTTGCAGTCAACCGGTTATCTTCCTCTTATAGGAAGGAGGATTTTAATTTACACTTTTAACTCCAGCTTTGGTGATCACTCTCTGACTCCTAGTGTTTACTACTCCCGCCACACTGGAAGGTAAAAGTCTCCCCAAGTGCTGCTGGCGCCACTGCTCCCACTGCAGTCTGTCAGGGTGTCACACTCCTGCCTCTCCTGCTTTCCCCGGTCAGAGTTCATTCCTTTATTTCTTCAACGGATGCATAGCCAATGAGTATGACATGTCACCCTTCAGTGCTGAAAGCTGTGGAGGCAGTGATGGAAAAACATGGTTTTATTTCTACAGAACTTGATATTACAAGTAATTAATTATTTACCATGATGACGCGTTTTGAGAAAGTATGGAATTCCCATGGAAGTATATAGCACCAGGGCTGACTATTGACTCTTGGGAATATTGCTAGCCCAGGTTCGTCTAACTGGAGAGAGAGACCACGAGGAGCAGTCATTAAGGCTGGAATTTCAAAGTTTTTCTCATCCCATGCTCTGGAAATTTGCGGGTACTTTGTTGAAAACACTCAGGAGAATTGATTAACACTGGAATTCGAAACAGGGAAAAAATGGAGAGGAAGATATCAATCCAGTTATTTTGCTCATGCTGTCTAAATTAAAATATTTCCTCAGAATAACTGTTTTGTTTGCTTTTGTGGCCAAGACTGAAAGTGGACACCCACTCCCCGACCCCAGTTTCATTCTAGCTTCATGGACCTCACAGAGGCTCAACTCGCTCTGCTCATCTTGGTATTCTGAAAGTGTGGATCTTTTTACCTTTCCTTTTTCTGACCAATTTTAAGGGCCACTGAGTATGAAGATGCACATCCTTATTCATAGGTGGGGTGTAATATATTGTCTTTGTATAAATAAAATATGTGTAAAATTTATTTGTAAATTAATGTGTATAATTTATTCGTAATTTAATTTTATAACTTGGAATAGTGTTACTTATTAAGTTTGAAATTCAAAAGGAACTTCCTCTGACCTCTGTTCATTAAGAATTTTCTCTGAATGCAGAAAGTCAGTGTGATGTCATCTAGGCAGAAGAGATTGAATGATCCTTCTCAACAAGGAATTTTACTATCCTAAGAGGGATAAGTTGGACATTTTGACATGTAAGAGTCTGATAGTAAATGACACAGGCAGTCCATTCTAAAATGGTTCCCAGAGTCAATAAATTGGACTCATGGTCTTAGTTTCCAGTTATTTTTAGGGCTTAATTATAATTATGGACCAGCAATCAAAGATCACTAGGCATCATTAGACACTGAAGTTAGTGTCCAATCTGAGAAACAGTGATTTTTTAAAAGCTATTTTAAGAAAGAGAGAGAAAGAATGCTGTACAAAAGGATAACTCTATAGAAGTCTCTTGAAATTAAAATTATGAGAGTAGAAAGAAAAAACTTAATAGAACAATTGACATAAAACCTGAAGGGCATCTCCAAAATGTGGAGTAAAAATATAAGGGGAAACTCCAGCAATTGTGATTCTTGATATATACTCAAATGAGTTGAAAAACCATATCCACACAAAAACCTGCACATCAATGTTTATAGCAGCTTTATTTGGATTTGCTAAAACATAAACAGTCAAGATGTACTTCAATAAGTGAATGGATATATTTAATGCAAACTATGGCACAATGGATGGACTATTAATTCATGATAAAAAGAAAGGAGCTATCAAGACAGGAAAAGACATGGAGGAATCTTAAAAGCATACTGCTAAGTGAAAGAAGCCAATCTGAAAAGGCCACATACTGTATATATGATTCCAACTATATAACGTAGTGAAAAAGGTAAAAATATGTAAACAGCAAAAAAGAGAAGTCATTGCTAAGAGGGAGGGAGGGAAGGATGAAGAGGCGAAGCACAGGGAATGTTTAGAGTGAAGATACTATTATACATGATACAGTAATGATGGACACATGTCATTATACATTTATCAAAGAGGAAAGAGTTACAACATAATCCATAAGAGTTACAACAATGAAAGTGAACCTAAAGTAAACTACAAATTTTAGTTAATATTAATGTATCAATATTGGTTCATCAGTTGTAACAAATGGACCACAATCCTATAAGATTTAATAATAAGGGAAGCTATAGGAAGGAGAGGAGATATACGGGAACTCTTTGTACTTTCTCTTCAATTTTTCTGTAAATAAAAAACTGCCTAAAAATATCTATTAATTTTTTAAAAGTAAAAAGAATGTAACCAGGAAAGAGCAGTAAAAACAAAACAAAAGGTAGAGGAAACATACTGGAGATTTAAAATCCAAGTAAAGGAAGGGAAGGAAGGGAGGGAGGGAGGAGAGGGAGGGAGGGAGAGAAAGAGAGGGAAAGAAAGAAAAAGAAAAAAGAACGAAAGAAAAGAAAAGAAAATTAGCCGAGTGTGGTGGCACACGCCTGTAGTCCCAGCTACTTGGGAGGCTGAGGCAGAGAATCACCTGAACCCAAGAGGCAGAGGTTGCAGTGAGCTGAGATTGCTCCACTCCACTCCAGCCTGGGCAAGAGAACAAGACTCTGTCTCAAAAAAAAAAAAAAAAAAAAAAAAAAAAAAAAAAAAAAAGGGCAGAGAACACAGAAATCAGAAAACTAGCAACAACGAAAAACAAGCTAATATCCCTAACCGAAATACAGGATTTAATGATGTAATAGAGTTCCCAAAACAAGGAATGGAAACAGAAACACACTAAAGCATATCTTTCAGACATTGCAGAACATTGAGGACAAGGAAATTATCCTGAAATAGATAAATAAAAGCTAACTGCAAATGTAGACTCCATAATTAGAATGACTTTGTACTTCTCAAAATGAATACTGGAAGCTAGAAGAAAATAGAGAACTCTCTCAAAATCCTGAAATAAATTTCAAAAGCCTGAAAAATATTTCCCAGACAAACATTCAATCAAGTTGCTGGAGAAGTATTGAAAAGTCTCATCGACCACGGTGAAACCCCGTCTCTACTAAAAATACAAAAAAAAATTAGCCAGGCATGGTGGCGGGCGCCTGTAGTCCCAGCTACTCCGGAGGCTGAGACAGGAGAATGGCGTGAACCCGGGAGCCGGGGCTTGCAGTGAGCCAAGATCGCGCCACTGCACTCCAGCCTGAGCGACAGAGCAAGACTCCGTCTTAAATTAAAAAAAAAAAAAAAAAAAGTCTCATCTACAATAAACTCTTTCTCAGGAAGCTGCTTTACAATGTACTCCACCAAAATGTGAAGGTATAGTAAGATAGAAAATACATGAGAAATTGGGCATACAGCACCAGTGGCAGGGAAATAAAATGTATAGTACAATGGTGAAGGAAGACATCACGATGAAAACCCAATATCAAGTTTAGAAATCACTCAGTTTATTGTTTTGGCAAGGCTTTTATGGTTATTTGTGATATTTTTTTCTAAAAATAATGTTCAGGAAACAAAATAGCAAAGATAGGTAAATAATATTGCCAAACATAATTATATAAAGGGTGATTACTCATTCAATAAAAATTCTGATATAACTATATTTGAAGGAAAAATTGATCAGAAGAGTGTCTGTGTAGGTGTTTACAGTGAGGAAGAGAAGTGAATCTTCTATTTGTGTAATGGGAAATCAATGGAAAATACTAAGCTTAAAATTAATATGTAGCATATGTATTAGAGTACAATTTTGTCTCTGTAACAAAGACCCAAAAGAACCATAGCTTAAAAGAAGCATTACTGATCTCTCCTGTGACTGTCTGAGGGTGTAATCAATGCCAGGGTGATGCTTTGGCTTCATGGTGTTGGTTCCAGTCTTCTATGTCATGGCTCCCTCCTTCCTACAGTGTGCTGGGTCCAATCACTATTCCATGACGCCTTCATTCTCAAAAGCAGATACATGAGGAAGAGATAAATAGAGGTTATTTCCTTCTCTTATGGACATAACCTGGAAGTTTTACATACATTTTCTCTCTTATGCCTTTACTTAGAAATTGGTCACGTGATGACACTGACTGTCAAGGGAAGTCACTGTAATCTTTTCATGGGTGGCTATGAGCTCAGCTAATTTTCCATTTCTTGGAAAAAGCAAAAATAATGATTGGACAACTAGTCATCTTTGCCATAGCATGATGACATGCAGGTAAAAACAACACAAAATGCCAAATGGCTGAAAATGTTTGCCTCTACTAAGAGGAATAAGATAGGAGAGACCACTGTTTCGCATACACATATTTTTTGAAGTAATTGAGCTTTTAAAACATGTATGGTTAACTTTGATTAAAAATTTTGTTAATAATAATTAAAAAAAAGCTTTAAACTAAGAACCAAAGTATGGATAAATAATTCAGCCAGGCTAAAGTGAGACAGGGAAAGAGCATTCCATGAGGGAAAATCACTTGTTGGAAGAGGAAAACTAGATCTGTCTTGAGGCAAAAACCCAAATGGGACTGAGCATGGAAAACAACGGGTAAGGAAGTGGGTTGAGTTGAGGTTGAAGATTTCAGGCAGGTCAATGCAGCAACACTACAATATAAGGGCTCTTCCAAGGAAAAAAAAAGGATGACTCTTTGTGAATTCACAGAAACTAGCAAAGGTGGTATTCACTCAAGATGTTAGTGCAATCTAACGTAAAATATCCTGACATTGAGAGTGTGAAAATACAGCAGGGGTCCATTCCTGCAGGATTTCCCCTATGTTCCCTGTTGTTTAGCCTGTGATTGATTTGCGTGGGCTTCTGAAGAGAAACCGACTCCGGTGTGAACGGTTTTGGGAACCTCCGTCTCCTGCTGGCTCCCAGGTGCGCTATCCGACGCAGCGAGACGCAGTGAGCCAACAGAAGGGCTGACCAGGCTCACCTGACGCCCCAGGTCGACTGCAAACCCCGTGCGCCCCGTCGGCCCGGTCACGCCCGCAGCCTGCTCAGGCGCCTCCTGCCTCGGGACCAGGAAGCGGAAGAAAGGGAGAGACCGGCCCGGCAATTACGTTTCTATCATGTCTCGAACATTTGTGTGAGTCCCACGAAAGCTAAGCCCATTTATTCCCCCCTCGAAGCGTTTCCACTCAGTTCTTGATCATTCATGTGAAAACGAGCCATCTTCACGTCTCCCAAACGTCTTCAAACCGTTTCCTGAGTCTTGTAAGGCCGCCTGTGGGTTCCTATTACAAACTCTGAAATAAAATACTCGGGAAACGTGGGGTATCAAGACGAGGTGGCCGAGTGGTTAAGGCGATGGACTGCTAATCCATTGTGCTCTGCACGCGTGGGTTCGAATCCCACCCTCGCCGGGGGAGGTCTTTTAATACGAAGAGGAGGAAACAATACCCAAGTCCAGCCAACTTCCCTTTCAACTCTCCTGGAATTTAGGTCCCTGGAGTTGGAGAGGAAAAAGGAGCTCTTGTAATTCTGTACCATCAGTATTACGATGGTGTTGCTGGGTTTTTTAACTTTATGGTTGGTTGGGTATTGATTGTCAATATTGTGCGAGTGATCAGTTTAATGAATATTCTTCTGGTGGGCTTTCTACCTGATGACTGCAAAAACGCCTTCGAGCCTGAGAAAGGGGAGAGGGCAATAGAGAGGAGAGGAAGGTGACGGTGGGGCTAGAAAGAGAGAAGAAGCTGCCAAAAAGGGGGAAAAACTTGAGGTGTGGTTACCCCAGCCGCTTCTTTTAGAAATCATTACTACTGTGAACATTAAAATAAATTCATCAAAAAGATAAGCAGAAAAAAACAAAAACAAAACAGCACGACAAATACACCAACACAGAAATTCAATTACTTAGATGCTCAAGACAAATCGAGGGACCAACATTGAAGAAACGTGTAGCACTGACGACATGGCCACAAGATTTTTGTTTTGTTTTGTTTTGTTAAAAAAAAAAAAAAAAAAAAAAAAAAAAAGCAAGCCGGGCGCAGTGGCTCGAGCCTGTAATCCCAGAACTTTGGGAGGCCGAGGCGGGTGGATTACCTGAGGTCAGGAGTTCAAGACCAGGCTGGCCAATTCGGCGAAACCCCGTCTCTACTAAAAAATACAAAAAATTAGCAGGGCGTGGTGGGCGCCTGTAATCCCAGCGACTCGGGAGGCTGAGGCGCGAGAATCGCTTGAACCCAGGAGGCGGAGGTTGCAGTGAGCCGAGATGGCGCCACTGCTCTGCAGCCTGGGTAAGAGAAAGAGACTCTCTCAAAAAACAAACAAAACAAGTTATGAAATTTGGAGGTAAGTTATTTTCAAGTCTTCTTCATGATAATCTTAATAGCTGCATTATAGTCACAGGAGTTGACATACTTTAGCAATTCTTCTGTTTTCGAAATGTGTTTTACGAAAATTAATGAGTCAAAGGATTATTGCAAAAATCAGTCAAAGGCTTTGAACGTCTTCTGGTTACTCTTGGTAATTAGTGATTTCTATTTCAGTTATGTTGTTTCTCTTTGCAATCAACAGTGCAAGAGGGACCCAGTTACCCCACTGACACTTTGACGCAGGATAGGTATTCAAGGAGGTGACCATGGTCTTGGGACACAACAACCGTGGTGACCATACAGTCAACACAATAAGCCTCAGCATTCACACTGAAATTGAGCTCATTCAAATGAACAGCTATCAAGAGGAAATTTCCCCTAGAGACAGCATGCGCATTTTGACTTTACCTGTCCTTAGACTGAGCCTTTGCTCATTACAATAGTAAAAAACACACCTCTGGCTGGAGATTTAAGATGCCAATGAGACATACCATGTATGAACAGGCATGTACAGCTACTGCGCATGTGCACTCAGAGGACCACCCAGAAGATGATTACCAGTAACATTTCTCACCTCCTTCTAAATAGTCATGTGAGACTCCCATAAAGGGAGCCTCCCTAGCGCCAATCTTTGCTGTTTCATCCTTAGAAGCAGCCCGCCCTGAATTCTCTCTCTCTCAGGGTGTGCTGTCTATTCTGCACCTAACTTACAAAATATTCTTTTTCCTTTGCAATAAATTAATCTACGCTGCACTTCTTTTGCTGTGTATCTCTGGTTTAAATTCTTTAAAACTAAGAAGACAAGAACCGCCGGGCGCGGCGGCTCACGCCTGTAATGCCAGCATTTGGGAGGCTGAGGCGGGCCGTTCACTTCATGTCAAGAGTTCGAGACGAGCCTGGTCAACATGGTGAAACCCCATTTCTGCTAAAAATGCAAAAATTAGCCGGGCATGGTGGCGCACGCCTAAAATCGCAGCTACTCGGGTGGCGGAAGCAGGAGAATCGCTTGAACGCGGAAGGCGGAAGCTGCAATGAGCCAAGATCACGCCACTGCACTCCAGCCTGGGCAACAGAGTGACACTTTGTTAAAAAAAAAAAAAAAAAAAAAAGACCCGAGGTCTTACCACAGCCATCAACAACTTCACAGGCTGAATTACATTATTTTATTTATTTATTTATTTATTTATTTATTTATTTATTTATTTGAGATGGAGTCTCCCTCTGTCACCTAGGCTGCAGTACAGTGGCGTGATCTCTGCTCACCTCAACCTCCGCCTCCCGGGTTCAAGCGATTCTTCTGCTTCCGTCTCCCGAGTAGCTGGGACTACAGACACCCAACACCACCCCCGGCTAATTTTTTTAATTTTTAGTAGAGACGGGGTTTCACCATGTTGGCCAGGCTGGTTTGAACTCCTAACCTCTCGCAATCCGCCCGCCTCGGCCTCCCAAAGTGCTGGGATTACAGGCATGAGCCACCATGCCTGGTCAACAATTATTTATATACTTTATATATAATCACATATATGTTACATATTTATATATATTGTGGATATATCAAGTAGAATGGCAAGAACTTTTCCATATTCTGTTCTTTAATTATGAATTTACTTGCTATAAATCTATCAGTCCTTAGAATTATTTACCTCAAATATATTTCCTTATACTTTTCAAATAGATTTTTAAAACAATTCATAGAAAATTTTTAAATACATCGAAATTTATATTAGTTATAAAATATCCATGTATCTATCTCAGAACTTCCATTTTATCCATTTTTGAAAATTCCTATTCTACAAAATTGCACTTTTTTAACTTTTAAACTTTTTTGTGAAAATTATCACGCATGCAGAAAAGTACACAAAATATATATGCAAACTTAACTTTATGTACAGAAAAGTATATAAAATATACATGCCAACTTAAGTAATTACAAAGCAAGCACCTGCAGAATTGTGACAAAGGCCAAGAAGTAGAGCATGGCAAGCATCTAATAAGGGAACCCTCTCAGTCACTGACTCCTCTCTTCCCCAAATGTATTTATTATATAAAAATATAATATATTATATTTATAATAATAATATAATATATGATATAATATATAATATGATTATATTATATATTATATATGATATATCATATATTATATTATATTATATATCATATATTATATTATATATGATATATCATATATCATATATTATTATATGATATATCATATATTATTATATGATATATCATATATTATTATATGATATATCATATATTATTATATGATATATCATATATTATTATATGATATATCATATATTATTATATGATATATCATATATTATTATATGATATATCATATATTATTATATGATATATCATATATTATTATATGATATATCATATATTATTATATGATATATCATATATTATATTATACATAATAGATCATATGATTATATAATCATAATATAGCATATATTATATAATCATAATATAGCATATATTATATAATGATATAGCATATATTATATAATGATATAGCATATATTATATTATGATAATAGCATATATTATATTATGATATAGCATATATTATATTATGATATAGCATATATTATATTATAATGATATAGCATATATTATATTATAATGATATAGCATACATTATATGATGATATAGCATATATTATATTATGATGATATAGCATATATTATATAATATATATAAAATATAAATAAAATATAATATATAAAATATATATGATATATTATATATAAATATATGATATATTATATTATATTATATTATAAATACGATAGCTGATATTATATTATATACTATATATGATATATTACACATAAATATATGATACACAATATACGGTATATTTATACAGTATAGTATATATCATATATCGTATATATATGATATAGTGTATATCATATACAGTATATATGATATACACTATATCATATATAGTATATATGATATACACTATATCATATATAGTATATATGATATACACTATATCATATATAGTATACATATGATATAGTATATATCATATATAGTATACATGATATGCTGTATATCATATATAGTATATATATGATATGCTGTATATCATATATAGTATATATATGATATGCTGTATATCATATATATGATATGCTATATATGATATATATAAATATATATGATATACATATAGTATATATGATATACTATATAGTACATATAGTATATATGCTATATATAGTACATATAGTATATATGCTATATATAGTACATATAGTATATATGCTATATATAGTACATATAGTATATGTGATATATATAGTACATATAGTATATATGCTATATAGAGTACATATAGTATATGTGATATGCTATATAGAGTACATATATAGTATACGTGATATGCTATATAGAGTACATATATAGTATACGTGATATGCTATATAGAGTACATATATAGTATACGTGATATGCTATATAGAGTACATATATAGTATATGTGATATGCTATATAGAGTACATATATAGTATATGTGATATGCTATATAGAGTACATATATAGTATATGTGATATGCTATATAGAGTACATATATAGTATATGTGATATGCTATATAGAGTACATATATAGTATATGTGATATGCTATATAGAGTACATATATAGTATATGTGATATGCTATATAGAGTACATATATAGTATATGTGATATGCTATATAGAGTACATATATAGTATATGTGATATGCTATATAGAGTACATATATAGTATATGTGATATGCTATATAGAGTACATATATAGTATATGTGATATGCTATATAGAGTACATATATAGTATATGTGATATGCTATATAGAGTACATATATAGTATATGTGATATGCTATATAGAGTACATATATAGTATATGTGATATGCTAAATAGAGTACATATATAGTATATGTGATATGCTATATAGAGTACATATATAGTATGTATGATATGCTATATATAGTACATATATAGTATGTATGATATGCTATATATCATATCATATACTATTATATATTATATATATCATATCATATATTATATATATGATGTATTATAAATCATATATCATATATTATATATTGTATATCATCCATTAAATGTGATATGTATGATAACCAACCTGACTTTTATTACTTCCTTGCATTTTTAAGAATTATTTTATCACCAATTATTTTATTCTTAAACACCATTGTTTACCTATGTCTGAAAGTTATATAAATAGAATCACATCTCTAGTATTTTTTGTTTTTCCTTAATAATATTCTATAAATTTCATTCTTGTTTTTGTAGATATTTCATCCCTGTTATTATATAGTATGTCATAACATAAACATACTGTAACATATTTATCCTTTGAATGCATTTTCCATTGCTGTGTAAAAAATTACCCTGAAATCTAGTTGCTTAAAACATTTGTTGGCGGCTGGGCATGGTGGCTCACGATTGTAATACCAGCACATTGGGAGGCCAAGGCAGGCGGATCACAAGGTTAAGAGATCGAGACCATCCTGGTCAACGTGGTGAAACCCCGTGTCTACCAAAAATACAAAAATTAGCTGGGTGTGATGACGCGCTCCTGTAGTCCCAGCTACTTGGAAGGCTGAGGAAGGAGAATCGCTTGAACCCGGGAGGCGGAGGTTGCAGTGAGCTGAGGTCGCACCACTGCACTCCAGCCTGATGACAGAGCATGACTCTCTCTCAAAAAAAAAAGAAAAAAGAAAGAAAGAAAAAATTGGCTTCTAATTTCTGTGGGTGAGGATTCTGGGAGTGGCTTAGCTGGGTTCTCTGGCTCAGGGTCGCTCACAAAGCTACAATCAAGGTGGCAGCAGGAGCTTCAGTCATCTCGAGGCTAGACTGGTGAAGGACTGGCTTTCATGATCACTGACATGGTTGTTAACAGCATGTTAGAGTGAGGATGTAAGTACTCACCAACTATTGTCTGGAGGCCACTCTCAGTTCCTTGCCATTTGAAGTCTCCACAGGACTGCTCACAACATAGCAACTTGTTTCATCAGAGCAAGCAATTCAGAAGAGCCAGAGTGAGTACAAGCAAGAGAAAAGTCAGAATCTTTTATAACCTCATTTTGGAAGTGACATCCTATCACTTTTGCTTATGCTGTTCATTGAAAATGTTTCAGTAGGCCTAGCCCACCATTCAAGGGGATGGAATTACACAAGAGCATGATTAACAGGAGCTGGGTATCGTGGGGGGCTCTCTTAGAAGCTGCCTACCACACATTTTAGGTTAATGAAGATTTGTGTTTCTGTTTACTTCTAGGGCGCTTCTTGTACATTTCTTCTGATGCATATGTGCTCACATTGCTGAGTCATAAATTATGGATATGTCATGGGTCTGGCTTTGTTCAATATGATGTTGGTGAGATAGATCCATGTACTCATAGTTCATTTTCACTGTGCTGTACTGTTCCATGGTTTGGACCCCTACAATTTATTTATCCATCCTACTGTCAATTGACCTTTTTTTCAAGTTTTGCCTATTATAAACTACATTTTTGGAGATTTTCCCACATATCTCAGTGCACATTTGCACTGGATATACATACAGAAATGAAATGTTGAGACCTATGATATGCATAATTTATTAGATAATTTTATTAGATATCCCCCAAATTTTCAGAGATAGTATCGTGCACCTGCAGCATACATTAAGTTCCTGTTGCTTCAACTTCTTTCCAAAATTTAATATGGTCAGGCTTTTTAATTTCACTATTTTCCTGGGTGTTAATGGGTCAAAATTGCTTATTTATTCTGTAAATACCTGATTAGTAATGCTGTTAAGTCCTTTTTATATTATTATTACTATTCAATATTTCATTTTGTGAAATGCCTCTTCAAATCACTTGATTTTTGTTTTTCTGTTCCTTTCTTACTGCTGTGTAGTAGTTCTTTCTAGATTTTGACAAGCTCTTTGTTGATTCCATGTGTTATAAACACAATTCTCCTACACTGTAACTTGCCATTTGAACCTCTGAATCTCTTAATAACTTGAGGAACAAAAGATTTTTGTTTTAATGAATCCAAATTTATTTATATGTGTGTATGTGTCATATATTATATATGTACATATGTGTTAGTGTTTTGTGGGTTTTGTTTTACAAATCTTCTGCTCCTTAGAAGTCATAAAGATATTTCCCTTTATTAACATTTAGAAGCTATCTTGTTCTACCTTTTACATTTAGATCTAAAATGCACCTAGAACTGATATTTATGTATAGTGGGAGGGAAAATCACCTGGAATATCTATCTATCTTTCTCTCTCAATTCATTTATCTAGAGATAAGTATATTCATTTTGGTATTAAAATGACCAAGCACTTGGTGGGGCGCAGTGGCTCATGCCTGTAATCCCAGCACTTTGGGAGGACGAGGCAAGTGGATCACTTGAGGTCAGGAGTTCGAGACCAGCCTGCCTAACATGGTGAAAGCCCATCTCTACTAAAAATACAAAAAATTAGCTGGGCGTGGTGGCACACACCTGTAGTCCCAGCTACTCAGGAGGCTGAGGCTCGAGAACTGCTTGAACCCCAGGGGGCAGAGGTTGCAGTGAGCTGAGATTGTGCCACTCTGCTCCAGCCTGGGCGACAGAGAGAAACTCTGTCTCATAAAAAAAAGAAAAAGAAAAAGGCCAATCACCACTTGTTGAAAAAAACCATCTTTTCCCTCTTTGCTCTGCAGACTTACTTTTTCTATCACCAGATGCCCATATATGTGGTTCTTTTCATTTCTCCACTCTCTTCCTCCTATTTATCTAACTTTATAATCTCCCACACTCTTATTTACTATAGCTTTATAAGTCTTGAAATGTGGTAACAGAAAACTTGACCTATTCTTCCCCTTCAAGATTTGCTTGTTCTGTATTGCCTCTCTGTACTTACATATACATTTTGGAATTATTTTGTAAATTTCTGCCAAAAAAAAAGTAAGCTGCTGTGATTTTGGATAATATTTCCTGAATCTGTAGATCAGTTTGATTATAATAGGTATCTTTAAAATTATGAGATCTGGCCACGCACGGTGGCTCACATCTGTAATCTCAGCACTTTGGGAGGAAGAGGTGGACGGATCACTTGAGGTCAGGAGTTCGAGACCAGCCTGGCCAACATGGTGAAACTCCGTCTCTAATAAAAATATGAAAATCAGCTGGGCATGGTGTCACATGCCTGTAATCCCAGCTACTTGGGAGGTTGAGGCACGAGAATCACTTGAATTTGGGAGGCGGAGGTTGCAGTGAGCTGAGACCGCACCACTGCACTCCAGCCTGGGTGACAGAGTGAGATTCTAGCTCAAAAATAGTAATAATATCAAAATAATAAAATAATGAAATCTTACAATGTATATATTACCTTTCAATTATTTAGATTTTCTCTAGTTTATCTCAATAGCATCATACTATTTTTCTACATAGAAATATGGCCAACATTTTACTAGGTATATTTCAGATATCTTTTGGTTTTTGCGCTACTACGTGTGATATTATTTTTTAATTTTTATTTTATTAATACATTACAATTCAACTCATTTCTTATATCTGTTATAGAAAGCCTGATATTGGTCCATTGTGTGGATGCTGATATAAGGAGAAGCAGGCCTGCAGTTAGAAACATCGTATTAGGAAGAGTTAGCCTCACATCAGGTGATGCAGGATACACATATGTGTACAAGACCATAGACCACTAGGAAAACTCAGTCTAAGTTATGACTGAGGCTTCCCTGCTCAACCAGCATGCCTCTTTCATGAAGGATCTAAGCAGTGGTCCTCAACCCACGGTGATTTTGCCCCATTAGGAGACATTTGACAATGTGTAGAGACATTCTTGTTGTCACAACTGGAGAGGAGATGCTACTGGTATCCAGTGGATAAAGGCCAGGGATGTTTCCAAACATCCTCCAATGCAAAGGACAGCTCCCCACAACAAATAATTTTCCAGCCCAAAATGTCAATAGCTTCAAATTTGAGAAACTCTGATACACTATGATATATATTAATATATAAACATATATAGAGAGAAAATATATCAAATGACAATTTTACTCTCTTTTGGATCAATACCCAACTCCTTTGCTGACATTCAAGACCCTCCATGCCCTCTACTTACCTTACTGCTCCTTAGAGTGAAGTTACAGTCTTGCTCACCCATGTCATATGAATTTCTATCTCCAATACATTTCTTAGGATCTTTATGTAACCTACCGTGCACCTTTAGCTTTGACTAATGTATACTTCTTCAAAGACTATTTCCAGGTCTACCATTCTACATAGACTATAGAGAAAAGTGATTATTTGCTTCTCTCAACTCTGATATGTGATGCTTCCTCATATACCCAGCTAATAGGACATTTGCCCAGGTTTACCTTCTTTTGGATGATAGTTCTCAAACTACCCCACTCAGTTGGATAGAGCTGATCTGCTTCTGTCAAATATATACAGAAATATGTAGATCTCTTTTTCTAGCACATGATATCACTGAATAATAATTTGTTCCCAATGTGGTATCTTCTGATAAAATGAGAACTCTAGAAGTTTTTCTTCAAACAGAAAATATGCTGTATGGATTGCATGTTTGTGTCCCCCCCCTCCCAAATTCGCACATTGAAATCCTAACCTCCAATATCATGGTATTAGGAGGTGGGGCCTTTGGGAGGTAATTAGACCATGAGGGTGGAGTCCTCTTGAATGGGATTAGCGCCTTTGTAAAAGAGACTCCAGAGGGCTCTCTTGCCTTCTTTCTGCCAGGTGAGAATACAATGAGAAGTCTGCAACCTGGAAGAGGGCCCTCACCAGAACCTGACCACACTGGCATGCTGATCTCAAACTTTTGGCCTCCAGAACAGAGATAAATAAATTCCTATGGTTTATAAACCACGCAGTCTATGGCTCTTGGTTATAGCAGCCTACACTGACTATAACATATACCAATCAAAACTAATTGTAGGCTGGGTGTGGTGGCTCATGTCTGTAATCCCAGCACTTTGGGAGGCCAAGGCAGGCAGATCACTTGAGATCACAAGCTGGAATTTGAGACCAGCCTGGCCAACATGGTGAAACCGCGTCTCGACTAAAAATACAAAAATTAGCCAGGCATGGTAGCAGGTGCCTGTAATCCCAGCTACTCAGGAGGCTGAGGCAGGAAAATCGCTTGAACCTGGGAGGTGGAGGTTGCAGTGAGCCAAGATGGCTCCACTTAATTGTATACTTACACACTGTGGTGTTCTCTTCCTCTTCTACACATTCTCCACTAAACAGCTTTAATGCAACCCATCCTGGGGCCATAGGAACAAACTCATGCTATTAGACACAACTTGAATCACATATAATAATACTAACAGAATATTTTAAAACACTAACAGAGACCTAGAGTGACACAGAGACAGATTAGCACCTAGAGACACACCATCTGAGAAACAGACATGCCATAAAAGACACAATCACACCCCCACACATTACGAGGGCCAACATGTACCAGACACTGTGCTAAGCACTTTCTAGTCAAATTTACATAACATTCCCATAAAAAATTATGAGACAGGTACAAATAATTTCCACTTAAAAGTGAATAAATCCAAGGCACAAAAACATAATTTTCCCAAGGTCATCAGATGATAAATTGGGGTCGGGGTAGGAATTTTACCTGTCTGGTCTTTGACCTTAATTACTACTCTGAAGTGTCCCCTTCCCCAAGTTATAATGAGGCTGGTTTCTTCTCTTTCTTCAGATCTCAGGTCTAAGAGGCCTTTCAAGATTCCACATTTAAAGAGCCAACATTGCCTTGCTTCATTGTCGTTAAGAACTCACGACTATTTGAAAGTATTTATTATCCTCTACTTTTGTATAGCTGCTTGCCCTTCCAAGAGTTAGGCAAGAGAGACTTCCTTCATCTAGGATTGCCAGATATAGCATATAAAAATATAAAATGCCCACTTAAATTTGAACTTCAGATTTTTAACATATCTCATGCATTATTTGAAAGTTACTTATATTAAATGCTTATATTCATTATTTATTTGAAATTCAAATTTAACAGGGCATCCTATATTTTATGTGGCAACCCTCTCCATCACAGTCAACTCATCTATGGAGTCTTTCATATAGTTGTTTTTTTTGTTTGGTTGGTTGGGTTTTTCTTTTTTTTTCTTTTTCTTTTTTTTTTTTTTTTGAGACGGAGTCTTGCCCTGTCTCCCAGGCTGGAGTGCAATGGCGCAATCTCGGCTCACTGCAACCTCCACCTCCCAGGTTCAAGCGATTCTCCTGCCTCAGCCTCCCCAGTAGCTGGGATTACAGGCGTGTGCCACCAGGCATGCTATTTTTTTTTTTTTTTTGTATCTTTAGTAGAGACAGGGTTTCACCATGTCGGCCAGGCTGGTCTCAAACTCCTGACCTCGTGATCCACCCACCTTGGCCTCCCAAAGTGCTGAGATTACAGGCGTGAGCCACCACGCCCAGCCTCATATAGTTGTTTTTAAATGTATACCTTCAATGTAGAAATACAATAAGTATTTCTATGGCTATGGTTCAGGAAATCCATGTAACTGCTTGAATTGGGTGCAGGAACAGATTTGCAGGGAGAATGTTCATAGATATTTCTAGATAAACAAATGGATCAATTTTTTTTACCTTTGCTCTCTCACCAAGTGAGCACTAGCTCCTTTTTATGTAGGATTTTTCCTTAGAACTTTCTCAGACTTGGTGATTCCCCAGCTCTTCTTACATAAACCTCCTCCTTAACTCCCTTTGCCTTATAGAAAGACATAGAGAGACAATGTGTTTGTGAAAGCAGTCTGAAGATGTGGATCCTCATGGTGGACTCACCGCCCACTGTGTCTTGTTTCTCCTTTCATTCCAGGCTTCTAGTTCCTAATTTTTCTCATAAGCAAAATATTATAAACCGTTCAGATTCTTGAAGCAATAGCAAAATAATTCATACAAAATTACTTGTAGGTTCTCAAAAGCAAGAGAAGTGCCTCTCACATTCAGATGATATGTGCCTCTCACATTCAGAAACAGACACACAAGAAGGCATCAAGCACAGAACAGGAATTGAAGTTATTGCCAGGACTAGTATCTTTTGGAACTCAATTGCCTTAATACAGGTCCAGGAAAATGTATACCCACAAAATAAGCATATCCCTACAACCGGCAGACTAGGTGGAAATGGTAAGAGGAAATGTTTTGGGAACTCACTTCTACAACTCCCCTGATGTGGTTCTTAAGTGTGGTGGCATATCCAGAATGGATGATATGACCAGGCATCTGCTTCACCAATACTGGGGCCTATTGCTGAGTTGGGAACAGAGTTAGGGAAATTACATATTCTCCTGGGATACAAATACTAGATAAGTAATTAGATTATTTGATATAATTTTCCTTTGTGTTGTGGAGAACGAAATGAGGCCATAAGTACATAAACAAGGGAGGTCCTTAACCTGGGAGGTCAGGAGAAATATCCCAGGGTAGGTGGCATCAAAGCCATAAACTGAAGGAATGAGAAGATGTGGAGGCATAAATATTCAATACTTTTTGACCAACATCTGTCTGATAGGATCAAGTCCCTACTCTGGAGAAGCCTCCATCTTATTGGGAGTTACTTTTTCAACTTTACATAGTAGAAATATTTTCTAGTTTGTCATTTGTTTTCTATCCTTATTTGCTGATATCTGTTAAAACATTTTAAATGCATACATACTAAACTTTCCTTTTTGTGTTTTTATTACGTTCAGAATGAAATGCAAAACACAAATCAAAATAAGTAGTTTTCTGTATTTTTCAACCTGAAGAAATTATATTACCATTGCATGCATCAAGTCTTTCCTTTTCAACATTAAATGCATTGTTACTGTTTGCACACTTCCTATACAAAATAGGTGCTAAGAAAAATTTGGGGTGATAGAACATATATAACCTGCAAAAGTACCACCCACAAATCCTATAGGCCTATATAGGCTGTTTATTTTTATCGACTTTTTAATGGAAATCCAGTCAAAGGAGAAAGCAGTTGAGATGGGTGTGGCAGAATGTGAGTGAAAGGTGTGATCTCACCAGTCCCAACAAAAGGAGAACATCAGACCAGAGCCCTTCAGGTGCACTTGGGAGGCTTCAAAGTTGGATGCCTGAGGAGAGCTCCTCAGTGTAAAAGAAGGTGAGTTTTAATTCTTGCATTATTTCTATGTTTTATTAGAAGTCACTTCAATGAGGGATATGTGTTTATTATGGGGAACTTTTTTTTTCTTTTAAAGACTAAGTAGACAGACTAGGAAGTATAGGAATTGTCTCACATCATTTTTTTAAATGAAATTCCTCTGCCCCCTAAACCTTGAAAATTTTTTGGATAAAACATTACTAAGGATTCTGGGGAGTTGTCCTTAAAAATATAAATGCTTGTATCACATCATGGAACTATTTAATGTTATGTCAATATTATTTGTTGGACCTAGACTAAAATGGAAAGTCATAGAAACATGGACCATAGTTTATAGAGCTTAAAAATCTTATAAGGCACTCAGGTGTTAGGCAAAAATGACACTAAAGAATAGTATAATTATAAGTAGATGTGGTTAATTAAATAAAAACAAGACTGGCCCCTTTCTAAAGCAGTTATTTATAGGTATGAATCATATTTCACTTGTAATCTCTTGCTACCATTTAAAAAAAATTTCCCCCAGAGGAGGATGCACCATTTTGGAAATACTGCAATACCAAGATGATGTGTGGAGTGGACAGAGGAAGTTGCTATTCTATCTCCTACTTCCAAAAGTCCATTTAATATATTGTTCCTTGGATACAGGATATATCAGATATTAAATTGATAAGAACAAACATTACACTTGATGTTAGCCAAAAGGCCGAGAAGCAATTTCTGTTATATTTAACTCCTAATTTTGGCCTAAGTACTGTCAAAGTCAAAATAAAATATAGAGATGAATCTCTAAACATTTTATTTGGGAATCACAAAATTGCAATTCGAGACATATGCACAGACTGGGGTGGTCCTCGGTATGTCTGAAGAACAGAGAAAGTTGGAGATTTTACTAGAAAGAGAAACGTTATATATTGTTTTGAAAGAAAGCTAATTGGCACTAGAGAAGCTCTTGGGAGCTGGCAAGCTCTGACCTGCAAGTGACAGTAGTAAGTAAAATGTCTTAGAGTCACCAAAAGTCATTTCAGCATCTACTAGGTAAAACTAGTCTTAGGAATAAAGCAAGCCATTTCAGCAGCTGAGCTTATGGAAAAGGTAAGAACCACATGAATGATGGTAGAGATCCCTTTACTGAATTCCATTAGCAGGGACAAAAGAGGTCTTTACCAGGAAAAACTGTCTGGAATGGTAGAGCAGAAAAACTACCATTAAGAAGAAGAAAATTTATGCTTTTATGCTGACCCACAGCATCATATTTCCACCTCTGGCTGCATGTTGGTTCTTTTAAATAGGTAGTGGAGGTCTTCTACCAGTTCACAAGTGTAGGTATGCTGGTCAAGTGTGCTCAGCTAATAACTCCATGAAGTTTAACATTCCAAAGGATTCGTTAACAGCACCTAATAAGAACCTTTTTAAAACAGCTAGAAGTGGTGATACTAGGAGCTGCAAGATTTTGCAACCTTGTGATTTTTATAGTTTTAATACACCCCAGCAATAAGCCAGTGTCTTAAACTAGGATTTGATTCTGTTCACATTTGTCAGAAAGAGTTAAGAGACCCAAAATATTTTGTTGATACAGAACTACAGGTCATTGTAACCGATAGTTACTTATTTAACCAAAATGATCATCAAAAGACTTTAAAGGCAATACAGAAAGTTACACAGATGTAAAAACCTTAATCCTTGTAAATTTCAGTTTTCGTTAAGCAATCACAAACCTAATAAAGACAACACAGGAACTATCTTGATAATATTTAAAACCAGGCTTCTCAGCCGGGCATGGTGGCTCACGCCTGTAATCCCAGCACTTTGAGATGCCGAGGCGGGCGGATCACGAGGTCAGGAGATTGAGTCCATCCTGGCTAACATGGTGAAACCCCATCTCTACTAAAAATACAAAAAATTAGCTGGGCATGGTGGCAGGTGCCTGTAGTCCCAGCTACTCGGGAGGCTGAGGCAGGAGAATGGCGTGAACCCAGGAGGCAGAGCTTGCAGTGAGCAGAGATTGTGCCACTGCACTCCAGCCTGGGTGACAGAGCAAGACTCTGACTCAAAAAAAAAAAAAAAAAAAAAAAATCAGGCTTCTCAAAGGGACAAAAAGCTAAAAGCACTTCTGAGATATGAATCTGAGTTTTCAAAAAAAAAAAAGCTATAGAATTGAAAAGCAAAATTTTTATTAATTTCATTAAGAGCAAATCAATACCTTAAGAAAACCATGTTTTTTTTTGTTTGTTTTTTGGTTTTTGGTTTTTAGTTTTTTTGAGATGGAGTCTCGCTCTGTCGCTCAGGCTAGAGTGCAGTGACACAATCTCGGCTCACTGCGGCCTCTGCCTCCTGGGTTCAAGTGATTCTCCTGCCTCAGCCTCCTGAGCAGCTGGGACTAGAGGCACGCACCACCATGCCCTGCTAATTTTTGTATTTTTAATAGAGATGGGGTTTCACCATATTGGCCAGGCTGGTCTCAAACTCCTGACCTTGTGATCCACCTGCCTTGGCCTCCCAAAGTGCTGGGATTACAGGTGCAACCCACCGTGCCTGGCCAGAAAACCTTGTTTTAAAAGAGGGGACCATTCTTTAGAAAGACTATTATAAACAGTTCCCTTTTAATTATTCCTAAGAATCATATACAAAATTCCTTTTATATATTCCCCTTCACAAACCTTGTCACAACTTACAAAGACCATCTGTGATATGCTTGGACTTTCTGACTTGTCCTATACTACCTCTTCCTTAAATACCTAGTAATTTGACTCTAGAACAAGAGTTTACCATATAAGATTTTCTTTTTGTACTGCAATAGTCCTCTCATATTGATTTTTTAAAATTGAAGATCCTTTTTCATATAGTTATGCTCTTTTCTTTATAACCTTCCTTTATACAATTATTCTTTATGACCTTCCTTACCAAAAATACATCTCCACATCCATAACTTTCTTCACATCTCTCCTACTTATAGATTCCTTATTTCATAACCTTTTCTAATCCATAATTTGAATCAACCTTTATATAGTTTCTGAATTTGACAAAATTATTATCTCAATAAGAACACATTTTAACTAAATATTTTTATTTGCCACTTCAAAAGTTACCTAAGGCTCTTCCATGGAGATGGTAAGGTGTCCAGTGGGAGCTGTGGGGGACCTTGGGCCCCGTCGGTCTTGTTTTCTTGGCCATTATGGGTTTGGGTAGCCTAGGCTCCCTTTGAAGCTTGGAACAGTCCCTTTTTCAATGGCCCTCTTGCTTACAGAAGGCACAGTGATATTGGCCCTGGGGCCAGCAAGTTCAGGGCTCTCATCTGGGCATCTGAGATGCTGATCTCAAATCTCCTCAGGCTGGCTAACCCTGAGGTGGGAGAGGGTGCTTAAAGTAGTCACTAACAATTGCATTTTGGAGATTATTTCTTTTGGTTCTCTCTGCCTGTTTTGACCTGTGCCTATTGTTGTAAACTGGAAAGGCCATATTTAAAAATTGGCTTATAGGAGTTTGCGTTTCCCCTTTCTGCCTGTTATAGCTTCCTCCTAACATCAAGGACAGACTGAGTGATAAAAGAGTTTGCCTTTCTGGGGAGTCTGTCCTGCAATATTTCCTGAGTGCCTCAACCAAACAGCCCTGACTAGAATAGGATTTTTATCCTCCCCTACAGTTACTTCTCTAACCTTGTCATAATTAACTGGATTAAGCACACTTTCATATCTTCTATTAAACAAGTTACCTATGATTTCTACATTTGAGATCTCAGGAACCCCTCTGGTAATCCCACTGGGGGTCCAAATCTGGAAGTACACTCCCACATACAATAAATGGCATGATCCTGGTTACAAGCAGCCATTCCATCAGCATATGCCCAGGTAGTATTCAAAAATCCCTTGTTTCTCCTCTACAGCACAGCAGCTGGACACTATTTGCAAGTCATGCCAAGTTACATCAAACTATAAACTTCCCTGGATCCTCTGATACCAGCCAATGTTTCCCTTGCATGAAGCTAAATCAGACATGGAAAAAGGCACAAGTACTGTTCCCGCCATTAGCAACGTCTCAACCTCTCACAATAGATGTAAGTTTGATTTTAAGGGCTGATAGGACTTTATCACTCCTGATTAGACTGGTTGGACTTATTTCCTCAGGCAGTATGGCATATAGGCTGGAGCTAGTTTGTTAAAGCAGAGGGGTGCCTGATGAACTTGGGATGGAATCCTATAGTGGAGAACTGGCAGGACCCCTTCCTCATATTAAGGCACCAAGGAGGCTCCAGGGAGAGTGAACCATTTTTAGGCCAAATTTCTTGGGAAATTAATTTGTACTAAACAGTGTTATAATAGAAGATGAGTTTTTAAGACATCAAATTTGAATTTGCTTTAGTTGCCTAAAAGGCACCCTAGCAGCAAGTGTTTCAGGACGCTCACTGTTGTTATGTCTACCAGAGATACCTACTAAACCCAGAAATTCTTCCAAGTCCAGAGAGTCCAGTTACTTTTCCTTTCAAATTTCCACCTCCCTTTTCTTCAAGAGCAGTAGGGCAATTACCACTGACTCCTGCCAAAAGAACATGGGTATCAAGAAGTAGGTGCCACAAAAGTGAAAGATGAGTGGGCAGTGGGCTGGCAACTACCATCACTAGCTAATGGAATGTTACAAAGAAGGCACTTTAAGTATGGAAGTAAAAAAACGCTGACCAAATTAAGAACCCTTAGTGGAAATTTAAACCCCAATCTTAGAAAGGTGACCAAAAAACAAAGCCCCTAGGGCAGGACTCTCAATTCTAATGCCACGTAGAGTGGGACTGACAATAACCCAATAAATTCCCCCTAGAGTGGGACTCTAACCCAATCCTAGAAGGAACATGGCTCTGACATACAACCATGCATTTAGGAACTGAATGGTAATATCAAGTAGCCAGTCATTAGAGATTTAATAGACAATGGTCAAAAACGGGGCAATGGGGACATAATCTGAACATGGGACTAGCTGGAGGCCCCACTTTCATTTCCTGGTTTACCCAGAAAGGTCAATATGACAGGGAAATCACAGAAACCACATGGTGCCAATTGGCCATTAATTTGGGTCTAGGCAAAGGTTTCCAAAGCTTCAGTGTACAACCAGTTAGTCACCAAGAAAACATGGCTCTGAAAAGAGCCTTTGGCTAGTATATAGCATTACAGTATCACAACTCCAGACTTTATCTTGATGGTCAACCGCCTCATCTTGATGCTCCCTTCATGGTCTCTTCATTTTGATGGTTCCTTCCTTCAGGGTCACCAGGCTGACACAGGTGAACCCCAAAATTGGGACTTAACCCTGGAGGGCTTTTGGCTTCAGAGTTAATTTAAAAACACTTCCTAGACCAAAAGTGTACAGCAAACTGCTCCATAAACAAAGGGCGACCTGTGTGCTAACCCACAGGCAGCACAGCCTGTAGTAGTAGTATACAGAAAAGTGGGTGCTCCACAGAGCACAAGCTAACCCACAGGCAGAGCAGCCAAGTAGCAGCATGCAGCAAAGTGGGCGCTCCACACAGCACAAGCTAACGCACAGGCAGAGCAGCCCAGAGTAGCAGCATGCAGCATAATAGGTGCTCCACAGAGCAAGGCTCACCCATAGAGCATCCCAGAGTAGCAGCAGAGTACAGCAAAGCGGGTGCTCCACAAAGCAAGGCTAACCCATAGGCAGAGAAGCCTACAGCAACTGTGTACAGCAAGGTGGATGCTGCAGAAAGCACAACTAACCCACAGGCAGAACAGCCCAGAATAGCAGTGTACAGCAAAGTGGATGCTCCACCAGTAGAACAGACAGGAAGGGCAGGAGCAGTGTTCAGCAACAGGAGCAGTCCAGAGCAGGAGTCAGAGCAGGAGCCAGAACTGAAGAAAGAGCCACAGTAAAGCACACAGGCTAGCTATATTTATACCCACTATTAATTATATGCTAATTAAGTAGTGTGTTATTCAGAATTTTCTAGAAAAGGGGCAGGGGGAGCTCCCAGAACCCTATAGGGTAACTTCTGAGTCATGTCCATGGCATTTGTAAACTGTCATGGCGCCGATGGGAGTGTCTTTATTCTAATGAGCTGTGAGGGCAACTAGAGGTTGCTTTGTCACCATCTGCTGGTTTCAGCCAGCTGTTTTGTTTTGTTTTGTTTGAGACTGAGTCTGGCTCTATTGCCCAGGCTGGAGTGCAGTGGCTCCATCTTGACTCACTGCAACCTCCACCTCCCGGGTTCAACCAATTCTCATGCCTCAGCCTCCCTAGTAGCTGGTATTACAGGTGCATGCCACCATGCCCAGCTAATTTTTGTATTTTTAGTAGAGATGGGGTTTCACCATATTGGCCAGGCTGGTCTCAAACTCCTGACCTTAGGTGATCTGCCCACATCAGCGTCCTGAAGTGTTGTGATTACAGGTGTGAGCCACCGCACCCAGCCAGGGTTTTTTGTTTTTGAGACAGGGTCTTGCTCTGTCGCCTCAGCTGGAGTGCAGTGGCACAATCGTAGCTCACTGCTACCTTGATCTCCCAGGCTCAAGCAATCCTCCCACCTCAGCCCCCCAAGCAGCTGAGACTACACGTGTAGGCCACCATGTCTCGCTAATTTTTTTTTAACTTACATTTTTAGGGATGGAGTTCTCACTATGTTGCCCAGCTGATATCGAACTTCTAGGCTCAGGGGATCCTCCCACCTCAGCCTCCCAAAGCACTGGGATTATAGGTGTGAGCCACCACTCTGCTGAGGTTTTTTTTTGTTTGTTTGTTTTTTAACTGCATCCTGTTTTTGATCCGCATGGTCATTAATGGTGCTTGGAAAAGAAGTCCTGCTGATCTCCTACCTCACTTTGGAAAATTCTTTTCAAGATTAAGTATATGACTATTTATAAAGAACTTAGTACAGTGAGACCAACAATCAATTATTTAAAGTTGTTTTACTCTTGTTAGTGTCATTATTAAATTTTTTAATTCTTTTCATTATTCCATATCCCATGTTGTTGTATTTTCACAGTGAATATGAGTCTGCATCCAGTTATGGCCAATGACTTCATATTCTTTTGTGATCTATGGAGTTTCAGATGTGAGTACGTTCAGACAAGACAAGACCATCACAAACCACTGAGATATATTCATCTCTGCTGCTTGTGACCTGGGGTCCTCCTTCTTCCCCTCTGACTGCCACTATTGGGAGGCAGAAGTAGGAAGAACAACAGAATGGGCTGTGGGTGTAATTTTGTTTTTATCATTTTTTTTAGAATTACTACCTTTTTTTTTTTTTACATTTTTGCTTTTAAAAATAGTTTTGCTAAAGTATAATTGGCATATGATAAACTGCACATAAAGTATACACGTTAATGAGTGTGACATAAGTATTCATATGAACCCGTTACCCTAATCAAGACACTGAACTTGCTGGGCACAGTGGTTCACGCCTGTAATCCCAGCACTTCAGGAGGCCGAGGCAGGCGAATCACCTGAGGTCAGGAGTTCGAGACCAGCCTGACTAACATGGTGAAACCCCATCTCTACTAAAAATACAAAAATTAGCCGGGCATGGTGGCATATGCCTGTAATCCCAACTACTCAGGAGGCTGAAGCAGGAGAATCACTTGAACCCAGGAGGCAGAGATTGCAGGGAGCCAAGATCACGCCATTGCACTCGAGCCTGGGCAAAAGAGCAACACTCCGTCTCAAAAAAAAAAAAAAAAAAAAAAAAAAAGACAGTGAACTTATCCATCACCTCTAAAATATACTTGTCCCCCTTTGTAATACCTTTCTCCTATCTCACTTTGTCCCCCAACTCAAAGGAACCACTGATCTAACCTTTGTCACTGTAGATTAGTTTGTATTTTCTAGTTTTGTAAAAATAGAATACAGTATGTACTGTATTTTGATCAGTTTCTTTTACTCAGCATAACTATTTACTCAGCAGTCCTTGCTGGTTTCATGATGTAAGTGGTCGTGTGGGGAAAGTCCACATGGCCAGGAGCTTCAAGCTCCTCTAGGAAGTGCGGGCAGCCTCTCAGAATTAAAGGCATCTTCCAGCCAGCAACCAGCAAGAAGCGGGTGTCCTCATACCTAAAGCTGCAAGGAAATGAATTCCGCCAACAACCTGAGTGAGCTTGGACATGGATTCTTCCCCAGTCAAGTGTCTAGATGAGAATGCATCCTGGTGGGACACTTCGATTAGTCTTGTGAGACCCTAAGCAAAAGACCTAAGTCATGCCCAGACTCCTGATCATTTATTATCCTGAGATAATAAACGTGTGTTTTTTTGAGACCCTGAAGTTTGTGCTAATGTATTTTGCAGCAACAAAAAACTAACATATTTTAGGCTGGGCACAGTGGCTAACACTGTAATCCCAGTGCTTTGGGAGGCCTAGGTGGAAGGATCACTTGAGACCAGGAGTTCAAGACCAGCCTGGGCAATAGTGAGAAACTGCACCACCCCCCTACAACCCCTCGTCTCCACAAAAAAATTTCTAAAAATTAGCTGGGTGTGGTGGCACACACTTATAGTCCCAGCTACTCAGGAGGCTGAGGCAGGAGGATGGTTTGAACCCAGGAGTTCAAGGCTACAGCAAGCTATGATTGCACCACTGTGCCCCAGCCTGGGTGACAAAGTGAGACTCCATCTCAAACAAAAAGAAAAAGAAGAGTAACATATTTTGAATCAACAGTTTGTTTCTTTTGTTGCTTAATAGTATTTCTTTGCAGGGATATACCACAATATTTTAGCCATTCATCTATTGATGAACATTTGGATTATTTCCAGATTTAACTAATACAAATAAAGCTGCTATGAGTATTTTTGTACAAATCTTTATATGGACACATATTTCCTTTTCTCTTGAGTAGATACCTAGAAGTGCCATGGCTGAATCATATGGTAGTATGATTAACAACATTAGTTGTATGATTAACTTTTTAAGAACCTGTCAAAATGTTTTCCATAGTATTTACATGCATAGGACAAATTTATAAGAGTTCCAATTCCGCTATGTCCTTTCCAATACTTCACCTTCAGTCTTTTAAATTTTAGGCATTCTAATAGATGTGTAGTGGTATTTGATTGTGATTTGAGTTTGCATTTCCCAAATGACTGATATTCAAAGTATTTTCCTGTGCTTATTTGCTAACAATACGTTTTCTTTGAAGTGTCTGTTCATATCTTTTGCCCACTTATTTAATTGGGTTGTTTATCCTCTTAGTGTTGAGAGTACTATATTAAGTATTGTTCATTCTGGATACCAGTCCTTTATCAGGTAAGTGCATTTATAAGTATTTCCCCGAGTTTGTGGCCTGATTTTTCATTTTCTTAACACTGACTTTCAAAGAGCTATTTTTAATTTTGAAGAAATCCAGTGCATCAGTTTGTTCTTTTATGAATTCTGCTGTCATATCTAAGAAATCTTTGCCTAATCCAGTGTCACAAAAATTTCTTACATTTTCTTGTAGAGGTCTTGTAGTTTTAGGTTTTATGTTTAAATGTATGAACTGTTTTAATTTTTGCAAGGTATAGACATAAGTTCATATATATATATACATATAACATATTATATATATATATATTTTGCATGTGGATATTCAACTTTTCTAACACTACTGTTTGAAAAGACTATCCTTTTTCCACCAGGATGCCTTTGGGCCTCTTTCAAACATCAGTTGTTTATATACATGTTGGTTTGTTTCTGGATTCTCTATTGTGTTCCATTGACCTACTTGCCTATCTTACAACCATACCATGCTGTCTGGCTTTCTGAAGCTTTATAATAATTCTGTGAAATGAGGTAGTTGATAGCCATCCAGGTTTGTTCTTTTTCAGAGTTGTTTTGGCAACTGTAGATCCTTTTCATTTCCATATTAATTTTGGAATCAGATTGCCAATTTCTGCAAAGAAACCTCCTGGGTTTTGACTGGGTTAGTGTTGAATTTGTGTATTCGTTTGAGAATAATTGTTATCTTAACAATACTGAGTTTTCTGGCCTATAAAGCAAGTTTTATCTCTCCAAGTAGTAAAGTCTTCTTCAATTTCTCTCAGAAATATTTTGTAGTTTTCAGTGTATAGATATTTCACATCTTTTCTCAAACTTATCCCTAAGTATTTCATATTTTAGTTTTATTATAACTTTTTAAACATTTTATTTCTGATTGTTACTAGTATATACAAATGCAGTTAATATTGATCTTGCATCCTACAGCCTTTCTGAACTCAAGCATTAACTCTAGTAGCTTTTTGTACATTCTGATTTTCTACATGAGATGGCCATGTCATTTGAGAATAATGATAAGTGCTATCTTCACAATTTAGATGATCCTTCTTTCCTTCCATTGTTCCTTCTTTTCTTTCCTCTTTCTTTTTTCCCCTAATTTCACTAGCTAGAATTTCCAATACAACATTGAATAGAAGTGGTGAAAGCAAACATGACTATCTTGTTTACGACCTTAGGGGGAAAACATTCAGTCTTTAAGTATAATCTTAGTTGTAGATTTTTTGTAAATACACTTTATCACATGAGGAAGTTCTCCTCTATTTCTAGTTTACTGAGAGTTTTCATCAGTAATGAATGTTGAATTATGTCAAATGCTTTTTCTGCCTTATAGTGTGACAGTCCTCCACCAGCTTGCTTAAGGGTGATATCTGCTACTTGAACCCTGAAGGCTGGGTGATAAGCCAAGGCCATGGTACCCAGCTGAGCAGCAGGTATCCCTGAGAACCCAAACATCCCAGAGAGTAACTGATCAAGGAAAACAGTCTCCTTGCCTAAACACAGTAGGCAAAGACCAGAACATTAGCTTAAAAGCAGCTTAGAGATGGTGGCAACACAGCTCTCTAGAGCTGTCTTGCTGCCGTCCAGGAATGCCCTGTATATAAGTCCTAATAAACTCATCTACTTATCAAGCTGAACTTGTCCAAGTCATACTTTGGTCTCTCGGTTCCTTCTGAGTTTGGGAGAAATGTTACAGTCCCACGTTTTTCTTGTAACATTCCTCTGTTGAGATTTCTTAGTTTGTTAATATGGTATATTATGTTGATTGATTTTTCTAATGTTTAAACAACTCTACATTTTTTGGAAAAGCCAGGAATACTTGATCATGATGTATTATTCTTTTTACGTATTACTGAATTTGAATTTTCTAAAATTTTGTTTAGAACCTTTGTATCTCTGTTCATGAAGGATATTGGTCAATAAGTTTCTTTGTTTATAATATATTTGTCCAGGTCTAGTATCAAGATGATGTTGCCCTATGGAACGAATTAAGTTAACCAATATTTTAAGAAGCCAGATAGTAAATATTTTAGGCTGTGCAGACAATAAGGTCTCTGTCACAACAACTCAACTTTGCTGTTCTGGTGGGAAAGTAGACATAGATAATACACAAATAAGTGAATGTGGTTGTGTTCCAATAACACTTTTTTTGAAAATCAGGTGGTGGGTCATATTTGGTCTGCGGGCCATAGTTTGTTGACCTCTGAGTTAGGAAGTATTTCTTCCCGATTCTAACACTTCTATGAAAATGAAAAGCCAATTATAAAGAAGAACACAGTTGGAGAACTTACACTATAAGTTGTCAACCCCTATCTTAAACTATGGTAATGAGAATGATTGCTATTGAGCCAGAAACATGTGTATAGTCACCTGATTCATGAGAAAGGTAACACTGCAGTGCAAGGGTTGTCTTTTCAACAAATTATGTTAGTTAGGTCAATGATATGTCCATATGGAAAAGTCCATATGGAAAAAATTGTTACAAATCGATAAGTACAAATAATTTAAAAATGGGCAAAGACACGAACATTCTCTTCCACTAAATGACATTCAATGTATATAAAGCATATGAATAGGTACACAATATTATGACTCATCAGGAAACTGAAAATGAAAGCAACAGTGAGATATCACTAACACATCCTATTCAGAAAGGCAAAACTTAAAGCCTAATAAGATAAAGGCAAAAATTTGAAGCAATTAAAATCATCTTATATTATAGGAGTTTGAATTGGTTTATACATTTTAGAAAAATATTTGTCAGTGTTTACTAAACCTAAATATATGGTTACCTTAAAAACTGTTAATTCCATTCCTATTATATGCTCAAAAGAAATGAGCACAGGCTGGGCGCAGTAGCTTATGCCTGTAATCCCAGCACTTTGGGAGACCGAGGCGGGTGGATCACAAGGTCAGGAGATCAAGACAATCCTGGCTAACATAGTGAAACCCTATCTCTACTAAAAATACAAAAAATTAACCGGGCATGGTGGCACCCACCTGTAGTCCCAGCTACTCGGGAGGCTGAGGCAGGAGAATCACTTGAACCTGTGAGGCGGAGGTTGCAGTGAGCTGAGATTGTGCCACTGCACTCCAGCCTGGATGACAAACTGAGAATCCGTCTCAACAAAAGAAATGAGCACATATGTACACCAAAAAACATACACAAAAATATTCATAAAACTTATATTCATAATAGGGAAAAAGATAAGCTAAAAGCAACTGAAAAGTAACCAAGGCCATTACATTTTAAATTATTAACATTTCCTGAAATTGTCTTCTAAAACAATGTCTTCTTTTAATTCTTAAAAGTACAGATGAACACTTTAGTCCTAATGACATCATCATTTACAGAACATGGTGAGTTAACCAAACATTTTACCATGTATGTATAAATCTCAATAAAACGAAGAAGTTTTAGAATTCAAATCTATAAAGTATTGACTTTGTAACATGATTAATTTAAAAGTAAATTAAAATATATGAGTTTGTGCCCGGCATGGTGGCTCACGTCTATATTCCCAGCATTTGGGAGGCTGAGATGGGCAGATCACCTGAGTTTGAGTTCGAAACCAGCCTCAACAACATGGAAAAACCCTGTCTTTACCAAAAAAAAAAAAAAAAGAAAAAAAAAATTGGCCAGGTATAGTCCCAGGTACTTGGGAGGCTGAGGTGGGAGGATCACTTGAGCCTGGGAGGCAGAGATTTCAGTGAGCCAAGAATGCGTCATTGCACTCCAGCCTGAGCAACAGAGCCAGACCCTGTCTCAAAAAGAAAATATATATGTATATTAGTTTGATAAACTCCAATATAACTTTTTTACATAAAATAGATTTTTTAAGTTTATAAATATTTAAATATGATATTTAAATCCAATTTTGCTGGAAAGCCTAAACACAATGTGGAAGCTATTGACTTGTCCCATTATCAATCTTACATACTATTATAAAACAAATGATATACCATTATAGCTTCTCCCAACTATCCAAATGCTTATGGGTTAGGTGTGAAACCTACAAGATGAAGCAAATGAGGCTTTATCTAGGGGTGACAGTTTTGTGGAAAGAAATGAGTATCAGGGAAGGCTACACAATGCAAAAACAAAATTCTGTGAGGACTTGAACCCAAGGCATTTTGCCTACCAGACAAGTAAGTTGAATGACAAAGCAACAATTCCCTGTCATAAAAGTTAATTTATTTGCTATTACAGTATAGACATTTTAAAACACACCAGAAGAATTTTAGAGTTTGAAAATGACAAGTTGCATTTTGTTTTGAGCAGGAAACATATCAAGACAAACTTCCTTCATACTAGACATTATTGTAATCCTAGCGACTCAGGAGGCCCAAGCAGGAGGACCACTTCAGGCCAGGAATTTGAGATTAGCCTAGGAAACATAGCGAGACCTCGTCTCTAAGAAAATAAATTAGTCATTGTAGTAGCACACACCTGTAGTTCTAGCTACTTGGAAGGCTGAGGTAGGAGGATGACTTGAGCCCAGGAGTTTGAGGCTGCAGTGAACCATGATCACGCCACTGCACTCCAGCCTGGGTGATAGATCGAGACCCCATTTCTGGGAGGGTGGGAAAACCAGACATTGACAAGGCCTGAGCAGAGGAGGCTGCCAACTGTAGAAATTGCAAGTTATAAAGAAATTCTCTGTTTTCTACCTTGACAGCTATAAAAAGTCGCTCTAAAGAAAAAGAACCAGCTCTGGCCAGGCGCAGTGGCTCACACCTGTAATTCCAGCACTTTGGGACACCAAGGCAGGTGGATCACTTGAGGTCAGGAGTTTGAGACCAAGCCTGGCCAACATGGTGAAACCCTGTCTCTACTAAAAATACAAAAATTAGTGGGGTGTGGTGATGCTCGCCTATAGTCCCAGCTCTCAGGAGGCTGAGGCAGAATTGCTTGAATCAGGGAGGCGGAGGTTGTGGTGAGTCAAGATTGCACCACTGCACTCCAGCCTGGGTGACAGAGTGAGAAAGAAAAGAAGGAAAGAAAAGACAGGAAAACCAGTTATTTCCACTGTTTTCAGAACAAATCAACAGACTGAAGTTTACTCGTGTCAACAGTGTGTGAGGTTACAATGTGATACTTACTATTCTTGAGATGGAAATGTTCAGAAAAGAAGCCACATAAAGCACATGGTGGAAGAGCAAAAATGCAAAACAGGCTTAAAGAACTGTGAGAGTTTAGAAAAAAGCAATAGATCAAAGGGATCAAGAATGGGCATTAGAAGATGAAACTGAAGACAGAATAGGAAGTAGGGGGTTCCAGGCATGGAAATAGGATATTCCGTATGAGGAAAAGAGAAGAACCTCTTTAGTTGGGCATGAAACATACATTCTAGGTAGAAATAATTTTTTTTTCTTTTTTTTTCTTGAGATGACATCTAGCTCTGTCACCCAGGCTGGAGTGCAATGGCACAATCTTAGTTCACTGCAACCTCCGCCTCCCAGGTTCAAGCGATTCTCCTGCCTCAGCCTCCGAGTAGCTGGGATTACAGGTGCCCGCCACCACGCCCTGCTAATTTTTGTATTTTTAGTAGAGACGGGGTTTCACTGTGTTGGCCAGGCTGGTCTCTAACTCCTGACCTCGTGATCCGCCTGCCTTGGCCTCCCAAAGTGCTGGGATTACAGGCATGAGCCACCGTGCCTGGTCCGGTAGAAATAATTTTTAAAAACTTATCTGGAAAAATGTATATAGAAACAAGTAATGGTTTAAAACCCAGACTAAAAGGATACAAGCTCTTTTGAAAAACTTTGAGAAGTTGCTTTCTCAGACTAAGCTTTGAAGTGTATTTCTTATCTGTCAGGAAGGTCGGAAGATGGCGAGCCTAGAAGTGGAGAAACCAGAAACTTTTCAAACAAGGAAGGGCCCCAGATGCTAGGCCATGTTCCTTCAGCCTCTGAAGTCTGCAGTGAATACATGTGACACAGGATTTCCTCCATAATGCTATGTGCCACAAATGCATGAAGGAATGAATGAAAAGAAAGCAAATATGTGGGAATAATCTACAAGAGTTGGTAAGTCATTGGAGGTGGAGATGTATATCTAATGGGTGGGAATGCACAAATTTGTAAATATGTGTCAAGTGTACCATTGGGTACATGCGGACAAGGAATGTGGAGGGAACAGGAGCTGATACGTGAGAAGGAGCACATTTCAGAATCAAAACTATTCTGCTTTCTAGTACTGGCTTTGCCACTTATCAATCTTGTGACTTAAGGAAGTTTTCTACTCTGAGTCTCAGCTTCATCTCTAAAATGAGGATAATGATACCTGTTTGTGAAAAACATTAAGTTGGATAAAATAAAACAATGTAAATGACACAATTTTTTTTTTCTGAGACAAAGTCTTGCTATGTCTCCCAGGCTGGAGTGCAGTGGTGTGATCTCGGCTCAGTGCAAGCTCCGCTTCCTGGGTTCACGCCATTCTTCTGCCTCAGCCTCCCAAGTAGCTGGGACTACAGGCTCCCACCACCACGCCCGGCTAATTTTTTGTATTTTTAGTAGAGATGGGGTTTCACCGTGTTAGCCAGGATGGTCTAGATCTCCTGACCTCGTGATCCACCCACCTCGGCCTCCCAAAGTGCTGGGATTAGAGGCATTAGCCACCGCGCCTGGCCATGACTCACACTTTATTGTCCCCTAATACATAGCCCTGAATAGATGGCGGTGACTTTTTATAATAAGGTCCTTTTGGTGATATTTTCAAGAGGAGTGTCTCAGGCCATGTGGTTGCAAGTGCAGATTTAAAATAAGGAGAAATCTGGGCTAGAGGCAAGTTTGCCAGCATTCATCCTTTCAGCTGTACTACGTCACCTACTCTGCACTACGGCCAGAGAGGAAACAATGGCTGGTGAAAGAGCAACTGATATTTCTGAAGGCGGGAAGACATAAATAATTAGAAAAAAGAGAGGGTGAGCAAGGAATAGTGTTGACAGCGCAGCCCTCAAGTCTTGGGTCCTTCTAAGTGCAGGATGGAAAAGGAAGCCTTGATGATACATAAATTCTTACAAGCCAATGTTTCTCTTCTAGGAGAAATGGAAACTCAGAAATCAGTGCTCTCAAAGAAGGGAAATTAGGTATGATTTCTTGGGAGCCACAACCCAACAAGGCTTTCCAAATAATACAGTCCTGAGTTTGAGCCTCAGAGAAGGCAGGTATATTTTCAAGTCATGCACTGTATCAATTGCCTTTTTTTGGTACATAAAAGAAAATACTGTATATGCTAATAATCATTAACAAAAAAACATTCAGGTAAAAAGAAAAAATCTGAGTTTTAACAAAACTGAAAAACACTCAGAAGAGGACTATGTGGAATGACAATTTGTTTTTCATCTTCTGGATCATCCCCTGAGGAAAGTAAAGTAAGTTCTCTCAGGATATTCCAGTTGGCAACAGCAGAGCAGAGGAATATTACTTTATTCATTTATTCAGAGAAGTACTTTGCTGGGCACTGTTCTAGAAGCTGGGAAATACAAGTGATCAAAATATAACCTACCCCACAACTCCCAAATCCAGCTCCAAAAAACTTTTAGTGTGGAGGATGGCATAGTAAAGATAATAAGCCAATGAATAAGGAAAACATAGCATTTCAGATCTTTATATTATGACCAAAGAAAAAAAAAGTCCTAAATTGGAACAGGAAACACAGATGGGGTGGCTCAATTACAAGACAGCAGTTTAAGAAGGCCTCACTGACAAGATGAGTTCCCAGTGTCAGGACCCCAATATCCTTCCTTACAAAGAGTGGGGATCCCACCCTAGAAAAGGAATAGCAGTTCAGCCACCCCACAGCAGCTCTGGCATGACTGTTTCTGGATACCTTCATGGAGAAATGCACACACTGCCCTTCATTTCAAAGATGAGCATCAGTCTCGTCTTCAGAGAAGATGCAGCCATTGTGGGGTTAGGGTTTCTCTCCTCAGGTCACTAGTGTAGATGCACCTGCTGAGAAGTTTCGGCCACTCCACCTGCAATAAGAAAGACAGTTAATGAGAAAAGCAAGAGACAGAACCTGTGAAGAACATATGACCATCAGTCATTTGAATGAAAGGGGGCAAATGTGAATGAAAGGGGACACATTTGTTTGTGTTTGTATAAAGACATTCCAGACAGGTACACAGGAAACGAATAAAAGTGGTTAATTGTAGTATATCAAAGATAAAACACCAGGCCTTACTTTAAATGACGAAAACAGATTTTATTTAGTAACCACTGACAGTGGGGAACCATCTGGGTTTCATAACTGGCACATATCAAAATCAGGCTCCACTCCTACCACACAGCCTGGGAGACGAGGGCCCTATCTTCAGACGTTGACTGAAACAAACAGTAAATTCCTTTGGCGGCATCAATTGAGTTTTCTCAGGCAGGCACTTGAGAAGACCGGGGCTATTAGTAACTATGTTCGGGTTTGTTCAGGTCTTTATAGGCCAAGGTGGCCACCTAGTCCAGAAGAGGGCTCAGAAGAAGCCGCCTAGAGAATCTTTGCCAAGTAGATGGGGGAACTGGGAGGCTGGGGGCTACTGGGGATGTGATGGTTTATAGTATTTTTTGTATATTCAATTATTAAACCGTAGCAATGAAATGCCTAATCGAAATCATAAAACGAAACAAAGTTTTGGCTACATTAGCCTATCCGTTATTGCCATAAGATGGCGACAGCCCTTCTCAACTCATAAAACTAAACAGTTTTAGCTACTTTATCCCATCCATTATCGCCACAAGATGGCGATAGCGCTTCTCAACTCGCTTGCGGGATGGAGGCAGGGTGCGGCCCGGAGAACTCCTCCCTGTTCCAACAGCAGCTCTCCAGCCCGCAGCGCTTCTTGACGTTCTGTTAGTTCAGTCGCCTGAAATTCTCTGCATGTAGATTCCTCTCAGGGTAGCCCTTTGTTGACCAAAAAAGAAAGATGTTCACTGATTTGGCCAGCTTTTTTTTTTTTTTTAACTTTTTTTTTTGGAGGGGAAAGGGAGTGCTCATGGACATCCTGAAGCAGACACAAAAATATAGAGAATCCTGCACTTCCCAAGCCTCGTCGCACAGGCTTCAACAATTACCAACATCTTGCCCATTTTGTTTCATTATCCGCACCCACACTGACAGATGAGGGAGTCTAAAAAATATCTGAAACATGAAATCCCAAATATGTGATTTTAATCATGAATATTTTCACAAATATCCTAACAGATATGGATATAAAGAAAAAACGCTAAGATTTTACACCTAAGAAAATTTTAAAAATGATGTGTAACATTATCCAATACCTAGCCCTTAAAGAAAATCCTGAATTGTCTCAAATATTTTTATATTGATTTTGTCTGAATGAGATCCCACCAGATCCAAATATGGCATTTGATTGCTGTTCCTCTTGAATGTATTAAAATCCATAAATTTACCCAAGTCTCCAAGTAGCCTGCCTGCCCTTTGAAAAAGGAATTGAGAGACCATAATCTGGGTGGGAATTCTCACTGATCATGGATTGTCATTGCTTTTAAACCATTCTTTGAAAAGTGTTGGGGAAAAAATGTTTTGTTTTCTTTCTTTTTTTTTCTTTTCTTTTTTTTTTTTTTTTTGAGACAGAGTCTCTCTCTGTTGCCCAGGCTGGAGTGCAGTAGCACGATTTCAGCTCATTGCAACCTCTGCCTTGCGAGTTCAAGCGATTTTCCTGCCTCAGGCTCCCAAGTAGCTGGGACTACAGGCACGCACCATCACGACTGGCTTATTTTTGTATTTTTAGTAAAGACAGGTTTCACCATGTTGGCCAGGCTGATCTCTAACTCCTGACCTTACGTGATGTGCCTGCCTCAGCCTCCCAAAGTGCTGGGATTACATGCATGAGCCACTGCACCCAGTCAAAGGTATATTTTTTATGAGACTATTTTTAAAAACACTCAAATTGTCTGTCACAGCTCCTTGCCTATGCCCCTAAAAAGAGAGGGGAGGAGTGGGGGAAGGCGGGGAAACAGAAACAAAAAGAAAACTGACAAACAGAGGAGGAGTCCAAAAGCCCAACACCCATTAAGTCAAGACTTCCCACAGTTCTCTAAGCCAGCAAATGAATGTAATTTAAACTGCTTTAAACTTCATATAAAAATAAATCATTTTTGGTAAATCAATAAACAGAGGCATCTCCATGACTACTGGTGGGAGTATGTACTCCTCCTTTTCTAAAACAAAAAAAACAGCAGGGAGCCCTGAGTTGGAAACATGAAAAGCATAACTTTTTTGAGTTGGCTATTATTAAGTGTAATATGAAAGGTACCACTCCATTCCTACCTCTCCTTTAACGAATGCATTTTGTCTACAGAAGAAATTATGCTTTTTCTTAGTCACTATTCAGCTCATCTATAACGTCCAAAATTGAACAGTACTTCAAGAGGGTGCTAAATGACTACATGCCACTTTAACTGAGTCTTCCAAAAATTCAGACTTCTGCTTATAAGGAATGTGGTACACATTAGGACTACCGAGTCTCATGGTCATCCATGCATTACCTTACCCTTTCTGTATAATGTATAGAAATGGGTCCAAAAAATGTTGAGATATGAGGTATAAAGCGTTCAGTAAGTTCACAGATGGTCCTGCTAGCAATAGCATGTAAGAAAGTGAAGCATATCGAAATCTAGAGTGTTTATCTCAGTGAAGACAAATCTCTGCCTCATCCATGACAAAATACTTGCAAGAACACAAGAATACTTCCCCTGACATATGGGACACTTAGCAGCAGCAGTATCCAGAGGTCAGCCTTGGTGAGCTAAGTCTATACTACAGAGCTCAAGTATCACCTCTACCATTGCCTACCACCCTGGTCACATTGTTTACAAGTAAATCACTTGGGCAATAAGTGGGGTGATAGGAAAAGAGACTACATGACAGCCATATGGTTGATGTGTACCTGATTGTTGATAGCCTCCTCTGAAGAGTGGGAATTTAGGTTAGCATTCACGTGGGATATTATTCTCATACTCTGGGACCATTCTGGGAAATTCATCCATATCACTGTTCCCCAAAGCTTCCAGTCAACACAACCTCCACTTTTCCCCACTTAAAAAAATCTGTCTATCCAAACCATTAGCCATGTACATTCAGTTTAGATCAGTGTCTTAGGTCACTTTCCTTCTAGAAAAAGTAAACAATCACATTCAATACTCCAAATTGTGCTGAGTGGCAGCAATTCTTTTCCCTATTGCCATTTATGGACATACTTGAGTTACGGTTTCTAATACTACTGTTACAACCGGCATCAGTAGTATTAGCCAACATATATTGAATGCTTACTATGTACAGGACATTGTTCTAAGTATACCAAAACTATTTGCTCAAGAGGCACTATTACATCCCCCTTTTTAAAATGAAGGAAAAAGCCAGAGGAAAAAAAAGGGAAAAAAGCCAATTCTTCAGGAACTGGTTAGTAATGGGTTGAACTTGCAGCATTCAGTTTTTCTTTCTTTTTTTTTTTTTTTTTTTTTGAGACGGAGTCCCCTCTGTTGCCCAGGCTGGAGTGCACTGACACGATCTCGGCTCACTGCAACCTGTGCCTCCTGGGGTCAAGTGATTCTCCTGCCTCAGCCTCCCGAGTAGCTGGGATTACAGGGTCCCACCAGCACATCGGGCTAATTTTTGTATTTTTAGTAGGGACGGGGTTTCACCATCCCCCAGGGGCAGGGGCTGCTCTCGATCTCCTGACCTCAAGTGATCTACCAGCCTTGGCCTCCCAAAGTTCTGGGATTACAGGCGTGAGCCACCCCGCCCAGTCCCATTCAGTTTTTCAAGCAAAGTATTAACTCTTTGTCCTTATTAAGGGGACACCAGCAAGATGAAAATAACCCATAAGGTGATCATTTGTTTCATTACCCCTTAGGCAGTTTAGTCTTCTGAGTAACAGGAGAATTAGCTGGGTTGTTTTCAACTTAACTTTGTATAGTTTTCGAAAACCTAGCCTTTACAAATTTTCACCTGTGGCTGGACAATATACCCATGAGTCAGTCGCAATCCTCCTTTTCTTACAAACCCTGCTTTTTATTCTGATTTCTATATCCTGTAAGACAAAGAAGCAAGTTATTTAGCTTGGAAATTATCATCTGACTATTTGGATTAATAGAGAGGGTCAGAGGCCCATGTAACATAACAATAATGTCATAAAAGTAATTTAAGTTCTGTTTATTCACAGAATTGATAACAGTTCAGTTATCCTTAGTACGGTGAAGGAAAAGAACTTGAGTGTATATTTTCTACATAGAAATATATACAACAAACCAGATAGCAATTCAGAGAGATACATATTTTAGAAACTCTACAGAGACAGTTTTCAAAGGCTGGACAAGTGTCCGAGAAAAAGCTAAAAAAATAGAAGAAATTTCATAAAGCAGGCAATATTTAACTGGGCTTTGAAAAAAACAGGACTTGAGTCAACAAGGGAAACGTGTGTATTTGATAGTGGATTTAACAAAAATACTAATTGTTTTAGATGTTATTACTGTGCTAAATTTAGATCCATTTTAAATAAACTAGATAGTAACTCAAGTTTATATACAATTACTACCTTTGAAACCAAAACCCAGTCATAGTGGGAGCTTCCAAATGCTTTATAGACCTTGGATTTTTACCTAAGAGACACATGACTGAAGTTACAACCTAGAGCAACATCGTTTGTTGGGTGACTGGTTCTCATTTGTGACAACCTGAATAAGGGGGAACTTGTTTTTCCTCACTTCTTCTAGGCAGTCAAAAACAGTATTTAAAATACTAACGAAAGGAGTTTTAAAATTGAAATTGACTTGTTTCAGAAGAGAGTCTGGGATAAATGTCCTCAAGCTTTCTGCCTTCATTACGCCCCGAATTGTCCTGTTTAGGCTTCTAATGCCTTTGCTTATATAGATATACCATAAAGGGAAAATAGTATTCTAATCAGAAATAAAGCATTGATCTTTCTCAGGCTGAAAACTACGGCATTCAAATTCCGTTGTAGCCGGGCTTGATGGCTCATGCCTGTAATCCTAGCACTTTAAGGCTGAGGCTAGTGGATCACCTGAAGTCAGTTCGAGACCAGCCTAGCCAACATGGTGAAACCCCATCTCTACTAAAAATACAAAAATTATCCGGGCGTGGTGGCGCATGCCTGTAATCCCAGCTACACGGAAAGGTGAAGCAGGAGAATCGCTGGAACCCGGGAGGCAGAGGCTGCAGTGAGCTGAGATCGCGCCACCGCACTCCAGTCTGGGCGACAGAGGAAGTCTCCTCAAAAACAAAAAAAAAGACTGATTATGTTGCCATAAAGGGTCCCTTTAAAAAAAAAAAAAAAACGCTCTATCCAACGAAAACTAATTAGAAATAAATCTCCTTCCCGAAAGCGATAAAATACTAAAGAATGAGAAACTAACAGTTTACTGAGTTTGTAAGGAAGGCCAAATAAAGGCGGGGTTTGGATTCCTTTGGCGCACCCAAGCCGACCGTGGACTTCCTGGATACAACAACCAATCAGGATGCAGAGGAAGGGCGGGCGTTGCCCGGGCAAATTCAAACTGACAACCGCTGCAACTTGGCACTGTTCCAAATCACTAACCGACGGGGGACCGACGAGTATTTTAATTGGTTTCTAACGTATTTTAATTGGTTTCGAACTTATAATAGAAAATTTCCCATCTCCTTACTTAACTCTAAGATTAGAATGGCAGATCTAAAAAAAAAAGTCATTAAGGATTAGTTAAATAACTGCTTTACTTCAGACTAAAAAACACAGTAGCGAGTTACAAGGGTTTGTCAGTGGCCAGCAGAGGAGGAATACAAGCACCAGCTCTTTCTTTGAGAACATGGGTGGCTCTTAAAAGAGCCGTTAGGGTTGAGAGTTTGCAACCAACTCACTGTTTACTTAGCGCTGGTGTACTTGGTGACGGCCTTGGTGCCCTCGGACACGGCGTGCTTGGCCAACTCCCCGGGCAGCAGCAGGCGCACGGCCGTCTGGATCTCCCTGGAGGTGATGGTCGAGCGCTTGTTGTAATGCGCCAGGCGGGAAGCCTCACCTGCGATGCGCTCGAAAATGTCGTTCACAAACGAATTCATGATGCCCATGGCCTTGGACGAAATGCCGGTGTCAGGGTGGACCTGCTTCAGAACCTTGTACACGTAGATGGAATAGCTCTCCTTGCGGCTGCGCTTGCGCTTCTTGCCGTCTTTCTTCTGCGCCTTAGTCACCGCCTTCTTGGAGCCCTTTTTCGGGGCGGGAGCAGACTTCGCTGGCTCTGGCATAGCACTGTGTAGCTACAAAGCGCCAACGAAAAGGAAAAAGAGCGTGAGCAGGGTATGACAAGGCGCTTTTATATAGAATCTCTTATGCAAATAAGGTGAAGAGTTGAAGTCTTGTGTCTGATTGGTAGTTATTCAGGGTAACGTCAGAGGTCAGGTCTGCCCAATCAGGATTCGCAAATCCAGAAGACGCACTACTATTGGTTGAAATTAAACTGCAGCTCTAACCAACAACACGTCTTCTTTTTCGCGCCCAATAGTGTTTATAAAAAGCGCCGCCTTTCCCCTTCACTTTGTGGTTGCTCGTAGTGAGTTGCGGTAGCTATGTCTGGACGTGGCAAGCAGGGAGGCAAAGCCCGCGCTAAGGCCAAGACCCGCTCTTCTAGGGCGGGTCTCCAGTTCCCCGTGGGCCGAGTGCACCGCCTGCTCCGCAAAGGCAACTATGCCGAGCGGGTCGGGGCCGGCGCGCCGGTGTATCTGGCAGCGGTGCTGGAGTACCTGACCGCCGAGATCCTGGAACTGGCGGGCAACGCGGCCCGCGACAACAAGAAGACCCGTATCATCCCGCGTCACCTCCAACTGGCCATCCGCAACGACGAGGAGCTCAACAAGCTGCTGGGCAAAGTCACCATCGCACAGGGCGGTGTCCTGCCCAACATTCAGGCCGTGCTACTGCCCAAAAAGACTGAGAGCCATCACAAGGCGAAGGGCAAGTAACTATCTGGACTAGTTTGTGGCAGCTCAAGTAAAATCGAGTCCAAACCAACGGCTCTTTTCAGGGCCACCCACGTTTTCTCTAAAAGAACTTAACATTTATTCCATGTGAAAGAAAGTGAGACATGGACAAGACTCTAATCATAAGTTACCCATCTTTTTGAAAACAGCGTAGCGAACACCGCAGATTTAAAAGAAAAACTAGAGGGAAGGTGGTCCAGATTCTACCACGCTTAAAAGTTAAGATGTGAACAAATCTCTTAGGCCATTACTTAATTTTAAACTTAGTATGTGTCCACAGAGCACCAGTGGCTTCGTGAATTCTTGAAGCACTTTGGCCCAAAAGAGTTATCGCCCGGGCTAGAATTTAGCAGACAGCTGTTCCACGCGGGCCAGGGCGGCATGAAGAAGTCCCGCCGCTACGTGCCCGGCACAGTGGCCCTGCGCGACGTTCGGCGCTACCAGAACTCCGAGCTGCTGATCAGCAAGCTGCCGCTCCTGCGAGAGCTCGGCGGTGACGCCGCTGCACGAGAGCGAGGCTGCAGAACTTTGTGACACAATAGTCCACCTCCCTGCAAAGGCTCTGTCAGAGACTCACATCTTTCCTGATGGATAGCTGTGAAGCATTCTCTTACCCACCCTACTGCATGTTGCAAAGTATTCCTTTAAAATGAAGTGAGTAAAATACTGGGATGACGTTATCTGGAGCCCAAGAAAGATGGCTCATTTGGAAAGGCCTAATATCCCAAGTTGCTTACCTAGAAGAACTTGACAGGATAGTTAATAATAAACCTTAAAACCCATGAAGAAATCTGAGGTAAAGTGTTAGCACACAGACTGTTAAAACGTCTGCCTCACAGATATGAGGGAAAATATATAGAGGATTATAATATGGTTCAACAAATGTTGATGAGTATTAGAAATGTACATTAGAAATATTAGAAATGTTTATGACTATTAGAAAAGTACAGGGTATTGGGCGTTCCTCACACAAACTGAGGCCTCCTAGCAAGACTGGCAGTTTTCTGTAGAGGAGGGTTATTTACTACGGTAGTGCAAATAACTTTTGGTGTTGTAGCTAAATAAGGAATACTCATGCCAAGACTGCACAATTGTGCCTCCTCCCTCTGTTCACTGAACTCTGATGTAATTTTTTTTTTTTTTTTTTTTGAGACGGAGTCTCGCTCTGTCGCCCAGGCTGGAGTGCAGTGGCGCTATCTCGGCTCACTGCAAGCTCCGCCTCCCGGGTTCACGCCATTCTCCTGCCTCAGCCTCCTGAGTAGCTGGGGCTACAGGCGTCTCCCACCATGCCCGGCTAATTTTTTGTATTTTTAGTAGAGACGGGGTTTCACCGTGTTAGCCAGGATGGTCTTGATGTCCTGACCTCGTGATCCACCGGCCTCAGCCTCCCAAAGTGCTGGGATTACCGGCGTAAGCCACCACGCCCGGCCCACTCTGATGTAATCTTAAGAAGAAGACGTTAACTCATTTTTCTTGTGTATTGTAGACACTTTTGGCTGTCTGGTAACATGGAAAATCTCAGAATGATGTTTTAAGTATATAAAATGCCAAAGTTAAATTACAGTTATCAAAGTATTTTTAAAACTTCATAGTGATAAATGAGACTATATAGTTATATTGTTAATATAGTTAACACATTACATGATTTGGTGAGCCTAATTGCTGTTACTAGAGGAGTAAAAATGTTTCACGATAACTCAGCAATTGTAATGAGAAATGAAACATCTAATGTCTTTTGGGTTACAAAGTAACAGGTACTGAGATTTGTGGCCTAAATTCATAATAAAGTGAAATGTTCAAGTTCAGTCAAGGTTAAGTTTTTAAAAATAGATATTTTACTACCCAAACTCACGGACTTCCCCTTCAACACCCTCCAATTGCTGAATTTTTTCCTTAGGGGCATTGTGACATATAAGTACGGACCTCAGGTTAAAAACTCTTGCTCTAAAATTTGGTCAACCTACCCCATTTCTTTTCAGCTCCTTTTCTCTAGATACCTCCTCTTCCTATCTGGAATTTCTTTAGCACTTAGTCTACTGACATCTCATAACCTTTTACTGTTTCTGTTTCTTGTTCTTAAAATATAACTACTTCCAATCCTAGTATAAATACGATGTTTTGGAACAGAAACAAGTGCTGACAATATCTAGCAAAAATAGGTACTTGAGAGGCCCCCCAAATAGTAAAATATTTGGCTTTTTGATGGATTTTTATACTGTGTAACCCAATAATTTTACTCATTTTTGAACTGCCCTGTCTTTAAAGGTCTTTCAACTTATTTAAATTAATATTTAATAAATTTCACAATTAAATGTACAGTGGTTGGACACAGGATGTACTTTGCAAGTGTAACTGTTACTGGAAAGGGGTCCCAATCCAGACCCCAAGAGAGAGTTCTTGGGTCTTTCTCAAGAAAGAATTCAAGGCAAATCCATAGAGTACAGTGAAAGCAAGTTTATTAGAGAAGTAAAGAAAATTGTTCTTTCGTTCTATTCTAAGGATATTTATAGTTATTTCTTGATTACATGCTAAACAAGGGGTGGATTCTTCATGAGTTTTCCGGGAAAGGGGTGGGCAGTTCCCCAACTGAGAGTTCCTCCCCCTTTTAGACCCTATAGGGTAACTTTCCGACGTTGCCATGGCATCTGTAAATGGTCATGGCACTGGTAGGAGTGTCTTTTAACATGCTAATGCATTATAAGTAGTGTATAATGAGCAGTGAGGATAACCAGAGGTCAATTTCCTCACCATCTTGATTTTGGTAGGTTTTGGCTGGCTTCTTTACCGCATGCTTTTATTAGCAAGGTCTTTGTGACCTGTACTTTGTGCTGACCTCTTCTGTGACTCATTCTGTGACTACAAATGCCTTAAGCCTCTGGGAATGCAGCCCAGTAGGCCTCAGCCTTATTTTACCCAGCCCCTATTCAAGATGGAGTTTCTCTGGTTTAAACGCCTCTGACAAAGTTTGCTGCCAGATTTGTTTTGTAATGTGAAAGAATGTGAGAACTCAGAGTTACTCTGTTTGAACTAAGTTTATCTTGATAGTCAGTTATCCTGTTAGAAAACAGACTGATTAGCATAACATTTTTTTAAAATGTTATACTGCGTGTATGTTTACTATTTCAGAACTAAATTTACCGTCAATTTCAGAAACTAAAGAGTCTGACAAACTCAAATATCCTTGTAGGGGAGGCAAAATTTTACCTCTGTCCTCTTAAGAGTTTTTATGGCTGGCCTGATAAACTGACATAAGAGGAGAAAACCATATAAACTTAATATAAATTTTATGTGGCATGGGACATGGGAGCTCTAATAATAGACCCCAAAGAAGTAGCAAAACCTAAATGCTTTTATAGTAGGTTGAATGGAGTAAATTGTGGAAATGTAACTATGTAGGAAGGCTAAAGGAAAACAAGAATTATTTTAAGATCTGCTTGGACAGAATTCTCTTGGTTTCAACTTCCTGTCCTTGATGAAAATGTTCTTTTCCTTTTGGTACAGGGAGGACATCTTCCACATGGGAATTTTAATTCCTGCTTTTAGGGGGTAAAAGGGAATGGTCAAAGTGCCTTTCTTGTACCTACTCTTTTTAAAATTGCCTGTATCTCAGAATAATTCTTATTCCAAAATGGCATATTTTGGGATGGCATGCTCTGCCACCTTTTACCATTCATTGCTATCCTTGTCACTAATTGCTATACGAAAACTCATGAAATCAGATACAGAAAAAGGCTTCTGATTAGTGAGAAGCTCAAGTAGAGAAATATACTTGTTAACTAATGTTGGGGAAATACAATTTTAAAATCTTCTCCCAAAGAAGACAAAGGAAATAATTTTATTATTGAATAAGCATTAAACCAGGGAGAGTTGCTTATCACAGGAAACCTTATGAAGAGGTTGCAAAAGCAGAAAGAAATCTTGCTTATTATGTATGGCTACACTGGATAGGTTTTGCAATTCGAAGTCAGGTGACAGCTAAAGTTCGGCCCATTTTCTCGCTGGAAACTGGGAGACAGACCACTATCTTTTTTAATGATTAACATTTCAAAGGGATGGCTCTCCAGGCATTGAGAAAATATTCTGAGTTATAAGGCCTATTTAGCCATTAAAAGGATTTACATACATTTTAAAAGGACAGAGAAAGACATTTTGAAAGTGATGGGAAAGGAAAGGGAAGTCTTGTTTTCAACAGATAATTAAGCCTCTCATTTTTAATTTGTATTTACCCTTAGATTAACGTATTCAATTAACCTATGCTACCTTACCCTCTCTACAACATATACTGAATTCAGCTACAGCAAGTTACAGCCAGTCATATCAATTTTGTTTTCCAAAGGTGTATGGCAAGTTTTCTTTTATTGCAACATAAATGCAAAAATTTCTAAAGTATTTTAATGAAAAGTTTATCTTCATTTACTTTATGACATTTAAGTGGAATACTTTGAAAATACTTCAAGCACTGCTGTAAGGTACTCATTGAAATAAAGAGTAGCAAGAAAATCACCAAATGGGCCGGGTGCGGTGGCTCATATATTCAGTATATGATAAGTTCCTCAAATCAGTGGGGGAAATAGTTAATGTATTGTGCTGACTAACCAACTGATTAACTTTTTGAAAAGTTATTTCTATATACAAGAAATCAAGTCCTTATTAGTAAAGTTAGATTACTTTAAATGGTTCTACCCAGCATTAGTTAAGGTTGTAGGCATATCAGGAACTGCTACTGGTGCAGGGGCCAAGAGAAAACCTCCCTTTTGGCCTCTGAAAGTTCACTGAAAATCAACTGACAAGATTAATAAGAGAAAAGGCATACAAATTTATTAAGGTACAGGGCTGAGGACCACAGAATATTACCCCAACCCCCCAGTGGTGGGGTACAGAAGCTTATATACTCTTTCTCAGAGGCAAAAGAGGAGATGGGTAATGTAGACAATTCTTTGAGGAACAGTAAATGATTATTAGAGAGAAGGAATGGACCAAGGAGACAGAAATTAACTTGTAAATGATTCTCTTTGGAATCTGAATGAGATCAAGAGGCCAGCTTTATCTTGTGGAAAAGTCCATCTAGGTATGGTTGCATTCTCGTCTTCTTTTCTGCAGTAGATAATGAGGTAACCGAAGGCAATTGTGCTACTTTTGATAAGAAGCTTTCTTGGTCATATCAGGAAATTCCAGAGAAAGTCCCTCCCTGTATTTGGGGAAGAGAAACAAGACAAAGTTAGAGGGACCTTGATTCTTAGACTTGTTTCTGATAACCCTCAATTTTCAAAAGCACCCACCATTACCAAGCTCGATATTTGGGGGAATAATTCTCCACCCCAAACACTAGAAATGAAAATAAGTAGAAAAGAACTTAGCAATATACCTGAACGATCTTTAAATTCTATGAGTCTATCTTGTTCTATTGCTAGGAATTTAGCATATGGAGTATATTTCCATTGTATATTAAGGAGAAAAATGCCACAAAATAGCATAGTTCCACACAAATAATGTTAAAGGAAAACATGCATATATGCAGAGATAATATTCTTTTTGCTTTATGTATCTTCTATAATGTTAACATTTTTGTTATGAGGCAGGAATCATGTTAAATGAAAAAAGGAAAAACAGCCTAGGTCTTGAGGATTAAAAAGGACTGAAGGAGAACAAGAGGGAGTAGAGCACAGCAGGCCTGTTTCCCTTTTAGGTCCCCTCCCCCAATGCAGAGGGACTTCCCGCCAAAGCTCTTCCGGTTTTCAGTCTGGTCCGCAGAGGTTACCCATAAAAGAAAGCTGCCATCACAGGCAGCAGATCTTTGTTCTCTGACCACTTGATAATGTCAGGACGCGGCAAAGGAGGTAAGGGCCTGGGGAAAGGGGGTGCCAAGCGCCACCGCAAGGTGCTGCGCGACAACATCCAGGGTATCACCAAGCCAGCCATTCGGCGCCTTGCTCGCCGCGGCGGCGTGAAGCGCATTTCTGGCCTCATCTATGAGGAGACCCGCGGAGTGCTGAAGGTGTTCCTGGAGAACGTGATCCGGGACGCCGTGACCTACACGGAGCACGCCAAGCGCAAGACGGTCACCGCCATGGACGTGGTCTACGCGCTCAAGCGCCAGGGCCGCACCCTCTATGGCTTCGGCGGCTAAATGGCATTTTGAAGCCCAGTCATTCTCTAAAAAAGGCCCTTTTTAGGGCCCCTAAGCTTTCAACAAAAGAGTTGAAATGACTGCAAACTGGGTCTCTTAATAGGGCCATTGTCAGTGAGTTCTGTCATCCTATTTTACAAGATTAACTCGACGCCGAAAATGGGCTGATGACTACAGGTGACCTTGGGCCGAGATTTTTTCCAAGGCCAGAAGAGCCTCTGCTGGCCAGTAACTTCTGGCGGCTGCCTGGAAATTGCCTGCAGCCGGTTTACCGCTCGGATTAGTTTAGAAAGCCAAGGGGTCTGCGGTCCAAATAGGGGCGGGCTAGATAATTAACTTCCCTCTGGACCTTCAAATACGTCTCAGGAGATAATGAGTTTGATGGGCTCCACTAAATGCTAGAACCTCCAGGAAAACTTCGTGGTGGCTGGTTTAAGAGGACTTGGCGGGCACAGAGCTCTGCATGGGGGGGAGGGGGACAGACCATACTTTTACTACTGTAGAACAGTCGGGCAGTCTTAAGAGTCTTAGTAATAATATTCCTTTATATGTTTGCCTTTTAAATACTGGAATATATCAAGTATACAAAATGCGCTGGTGACCACACCACTTGTTCAAGTGCATCTAAAATCCTTATGTCCCTTTCTCAGTAGCACAGCCCTCCCTTTTTCCTATCTAGAATTAAGTAATATTCTAGGATAAACTGATATTCTAAATTTGTTTACTGTTCCCATGCGTTTTAACTTTAGATGCACATACCCCTAATCTATTTTAATCGTCATGAATTTTTACATTTGCTCTTGAAATATATCCGTGTTGAAATGTGCAGTTCTAGGTTATTTTTACCATTAATCTAGTTTTCTAATGTGTCAGTAAATACTTTATTCATTTCTCTGTCGATTTTTTTTCCTCATTACAAAACAGCACTGTATACAGCTGTGCATTTTCTGGTTACATGGAAGTGGAATTATTTGGTAAATGTGCATATTCAACATGAATAAAAATGAACAATTTGCTTTCCAGGGTAGTATTTTAAATTTATACTCCCATATTCCACCAGCAGTGCTTGAGAGTTATTGTTTATCAGCATTTCCTAATGTCAAATCGGAGTTTTTCTAAATGAGATTTTTGGCTATTTGGAGATTTTCCCACTTTCCTGGGAATGGTCTATTCAGATTCTCTACAGTTTTTATTTTATGAGATTTGATTTGTAAATATTCTTTATATATTTGAGTTTTAACTTTTTGTCAGTATGTGACAAATATATTCTGTCACCTTGTGGGTTTGTTTTTAACTGTTCGTGATATCTTTGGATGTGCAAAATTTTAATAATGTTGGATTTATATTTTTTATAGTTTTTGAATGCTGCCTTTTCATAAAGGAGTTATCTTACTTCCACTTTCCCCAGGAGCTGCAGGCATCAATCTGGGGGGAAAAAAACAAAAACCAAAAACATTTAGGCGGCTTATGTCCTGATTTGGCTTGAATTGGATAGTAAGGCTTTTCTGAAATCGCTGTAAGAGTAGCATTAAGAGCAAGCTAAGGGAAGACCTGATAAAAGATTGATCTTACTTTCTAAATAAGCAATGATTAACAATACCTAAAATTTTCAAAGTATTACAAAAGGGACAAAAGAAAGGGTGAAAGAGGAAAGTAATGCCTAAGATACACTGAAAGTTTGTTGAAAATTGTGTTAAGTGCTTTTACATGGATTATCTCGTATCTCATATTCTTGTGAGATAGATTTTATTACTCTTATTTTAAAATGGCAAAAGAGGCCAAATCAAATAACCAATTCACAAATGTTAGATTTTATGACCCAAACTTGTTTTTCTTTAATTTTTATTATTCCAGGAGCATAGATTCAAATTGCCCCGAACATACACTCACTCAAACCTGTAATATTCTTAATCACACTCTCTTAGTAGATAGATAAGCCATCACAGAGAGTAGTAGTGGTGCTAGTTCTATAATAAAGAATTTGGGGAAATGTGTCAGGACAGATACAAAACCTGCTTGTCACTTAATCCCAATTGGAATGAATTATTTTCATGTGTCAGTTTGTGGGCCTGAGAAAGTCATTTTTATTTTGTGTCTATATAGTTATGTTATTGTTAAATCTGCAGCAATGTAACACGTCCTTCCCTGTCATTTTTCATGTTCCAAGCCCAATGGATTAAACACTCCCTTAGGAAAAACCGTAGTAGGTGGTGATGCCAGAAGGAACTGTAATCCTTTGCATAGTGCCCTAGTGGGTTTTAGGTCAAGTTCTGCTCATTGAGTGTCTTATGGTATAGCACTAGCCATGCATGGAGTTTGAGCACTTACAATGTGGCATGTGACTGAGGAAGTGTTTAATTATATCTTAATTAGTTTACTTTTAAAAACTGGTGCTGGATTCAATTAGATAACATTCAAGTATACCTGGAACACCTTAGGGACATGAATCAGAATCATCTTATTCTAATTACAGATCAAGAATTCCCCACGAAAATTTATTTTGATATACCATAAAAGTGTAAAATACACACCAGATTTTGAAGATTTGAAATGAAAAAAGAATGCAAGATATTTAATACATTCTGTATTGACTATATGCTGAAACTGTATTTTTGATATATTCTGTCAAATAGGATACACTATTAAAATTAACTTTTTTAACTTTTTTTTTGGAGACGAACTCTCGCTTTCGTCCCCCAGGCTGGAGTACAATGGTGTGATCTCGGCTCACTGCAACCTCTGCCTCCCGGGTTCAAGCGATTCTCCTGCCTCCGCCTCCCAAGTAGCTGGGATTACAGGTGCGTACTACCACGCCAGGCTAATTTTTTGTATTTTAAGTAGAGACAGGGTTTCACCATGTTGGCCATGCTGGTCTTGAACCTGACCTCAGGTGATCCGCCTGCCTCGGCCTCCCAAAGTGCCGGGATTACAGGCTTGAGCCACTGTGCCCAGACAATTTTTTTTTAACTTTTAAAAATGGTTACTGGAAAGATAAGTACATGTATGACGTATTACATTCCCCCCCTCTTTTTTTTTTTTTTTTTTTTTTTTGAGACAGTCTCGCTCTGTCGCCCAGGTTCGAGTGCAGTGGCACAATTTTGGCTCACTGCAACCTCAGCCTCCCGGGTTCAAGCCATTCTCCTGCCTCAGCCTCCCAAGCAGCTGGGACTACACTCATGTGAAACCATGCCCAACTAATTTTTGTATTTTTAGCAGAGACGGGGTTTCACCATACTGGCCAGGCTGGTCTCAAACTCCTGATCTTGTGATCCACCCACCTCGGCCTCCCAAAGTGCTGGGATTACAGGCATGAGCCATCGCACGTGGCCACATTATATTTCTATTTGAGTAGTGTCTTAAGAGTAACAAACTGGCTTTCAGACACATATAATAAAGACAAAAAAATCCTAGTTCAAGAAAGAATGAGAAAGTAGGAGAAAGCAAATGAAGAACAAATTTCCCAGGCCCAGTGCGGTGGCTCACTGGCCCGGTTCGCGCCAGCACTTTGGGAGGCCAAGGCAGGTGGATCACCTTAAGTCAGGAGTTCAAGACCAGCCTGGCCAACATGGTGAAATCCCATCTCTACTAAAAATATAAAAACTAGCCAGGCATGGTGGTGGGCACCTGTAATCCCAGCTACTCAGGAGGCTGAGGCAGGATAATTGCTTGAACACAGGAGACAGAGGTTGCAGTGAGCCGACACAGTGCCACTGCACTCCAGCCTTGGCGACAGAGTAAGACTCTGTCTCAAAAAAAAGAAAAAAATTTCCTTTCCTTCACTTATATTCCTGAAGATAGAGATAAGGTCTTCTCCCAACTGTACTTATACCTCAGGTAATATCAAGAAAGTAGTGACATGATATATTACACTTCATAGGCATTGAGTTGTGAGATTTGCTCCTTTGTATTAAGCACTTGAAGAATTACTAAGTTTTTCCAGCTCATCTAGGGTAGAAAGCCATGCCATTTTCTTAGGTCCACTGACCTCTTTACTTCCAACTTCTAGACTTAAAGATACTAGATAACAGCAGAGACCAAACATATGATTGCCAAGTCCCTAACCACAGTTAAATAAACCTCCACTTTTCAATCCCAGAGCTACTCTCAATTTCCCAAAGGATGGGAGAATCTGAAGCAGGCAATTATTCTGTGCAAGCGTTCTTCAGCAGGCTGTAACAATTGCTAGATTGAATTGCTGTGGTCCAGAATCACACAGCAATTATTGCAAAGCGCTGAACTACTCTTTAAAAAAAAAAAAAAAAAAAAAAATATTTATGAGACAGGAGACAATTTAGCACATTCAACTTTTTAACAATTTAAAAGAGATTATGAAATATACAAATAAATAAGTTAAAAGAGCCCTATTTTTGCTCCAAATTAAGTCAAATTAATACACGTGGCTAATGAGAAAATAGATGACAAAGAGATATATGGTATAATGGAAACAAACAAGAGCATAATGGAATCTTGTTCTGAGTCTAATGATCTGAGCAAAGTAAGCTTTGCATCCATTTAGCTATTTGTAAAATAACAGTGATCTGAACTTTTTGATTCCTTCAAGCTGTTAAATTCTGTGCTATCAGCCGGGCGTGGTGGCTCACACCTGTAATCCTAGCACTTTAGGAGGCCGAGGCAGGTGGATCGCCCGAGGTGGGGAGTTCCAGACCAGCCTGGCCAACATGTTGAAACCCCATCTCTACTAAAAATACAAAAATTAGCTGGGCATGGTGGCAGGCACTTGTAATATCAGTCATTCGGGAAACTGAGGCAAGATAATCGCTTGAACCTGGGAGGCGGAGGTTGCAGTGAGCCAAGATCTTGCCATTGCACTCCAGCCTGGGCAACAGAGTGAGACTCTGTCTCGGGGTGGGTGGGTGGGTGGGGGGGGGAAATCTGTGCTATCAAGAGAAATAAAATGAGATCATTTTGAAGGGAGAAAAGGGGTGAGGGTGAAAGCAGGAGAAAGTTATGGCCACTTCCACCCAGTATTTCTATTAAAATACAAATGCACTTACAGAATTTTGTAAAAAGAGCAAAAAAGACTGAAAGTAAATTGTATAAAATCAAGATGATATGTCCATTTGCAAAAATAGTTTATAAGTCTAAAGGTAATAACAGCAGATAGCTCCAGAGTAAAAATTTTAGTCTATAAAGAGTAGTCAGGTATACCTGAAGGTAGAATTCATTGGCATAGTGTATTTTAGTTTATTTTTTAATTTTATTTGCGACGGAGTTTTGCTCTGTTGCCCAGGCTGGAGTGCAGTGAGGTGATCTAGGCTCACTGCAACCTTTGCCTCCTGGCTTCCAGCAATTCTGCCTCAGCCTCCCGAGTAGCTGGGACTACGGGCACATGCCACCACGCCCCCCCTAATTTTTGTACTGTTAGTAGAGACGGGGTTTCACACTATGTTAGCCATGCTGGTTTTGAATTCTTGACTTCAAGTGATCTGTCCTCCTATATAGGTATAGATATAGATCAGTGCCTCCTATATAGGTAAACAATAAATATAATTATTTGTTGATACATTTCTTAGAATATTAATGTAACCCCCAAATTACTGGTAGGATAAATAAGACTTGGATCAACAGTGAACATATGCTTTGCATGTATGAAGTTTTCCAATATGACCAAGGGCGGGCAATATCCCCAAAGACTAGAACAATGCGTGGCCAAATATGTTAAATATATACACACACACACACACACACACACACACACACACACAATTCCCCTGTGAAACTGGCCTACATTTCTAAATCACAAATTTAGCCAGGTAACAACCTAGCTTAAAATTCGCGGACCCTTTCTTTCACTTGGTTCTTCCAAAAAAGTTTCACAGTGCTCATCACCGGCATAGTCATTCTAGCCTCTAATCACACAATAAAACCCACCACCTATTTCTAACCCACCACCTAACACTTAGCTCAAACCCTGTGCTGCTGGGGAAGTTCCCTTCTCCACTACTCCAACTTCTTGCTTCGGGGCGGACTGTCTCTAGTCTCAGTCTGTTGTCTCCCCTCTGAATCTACTTGCTTTTCATTTTCCTTTTCTATAAGCTTTCTTGTCAAAAGGAAAAATTACTGATTGGACCAATTGACGCTGAACATGCCTTAAAAACTAGTAAACTATTCCAAAAATCTCCGTGATTATCTCATGTTCCGTTTCTTCACTCATGAGAAAAGCTGTGCTCCTCCCCTTACCCTTGCAGACTATCCTGCCTGGTGGTCTGGCATCTTCCCGATGTCCCGTGGGCTGCAGAGATGGAATCGGGGGGTGAGGGGGAAGCAAAGCAAGGCAGAGCTGGGTACAGCCTAGAAGGGGTTAAATAAGGTAACTGCTCGAGCGAAAGCCATACGTACTGGAACGCCATCAGGAACCAAATTTACTAATATATAAACTCACGTTAGAACGTCTTTACATGGTGGAAAGTACACGTGACACAATAGGCTTTCAACAAGTTCTAACAGGAAGTCACAGCACTCGATACAACGGAAGTATCCATTTTCGCGCCAAGAGCCAGGAAGCACTTTCTGTTAACACAAGTTTCCTGCACATACCCAATTTTTTAGGCGCCATATTTCTCACTCAGTACTAACAAAGTGTATGTGGCTTCTCCTTAGCCAGACTCGATTACAAGCACTGCACGCATTACTCAGTGTGATAAGATCATAATAATCCCTTTAAAAAGATCGCCCGAATTTAAGCCTGGATTAGGAACACGTGTTTACAGCTCTAATATCGACAATTTAAGTGGCTCTTAAAAGAGCCTTTGGGGTTGGGCTTTAAGACGCTTACTTGGCAAGTTTACTTAGCGCTGGTGTACTTGGTGACGGCCTTGGTGCCCTCGGACACGGCGTGCTTGGCCAACTCCCCGGGCAGCAGCAGGCGCACGGCCGTCTGGATCTCCCTGGAGGTGATGGTCGAGCGCTTGTTGTAATGCGCCAGGCGGGAAGCCTCACCCGCGATGCGTTCGAAGATGTCGTTGACGAAGGAGTTCATGATTCCCATGGCCTTAGAGGAGATGCCGGTGTCGGGGTGGACCTGCTTCAGCACCTTGTACACGTATACGGAGTAGCTCTCCTTGCGGCTGCGCTTGCGCTTCTTGCCGTCCTTCTTCTGCGCCTTAGTCACGGCTTTCTTCGAGCCCTTCTTGGGCGCGGGAGCGGACTTCGCTGGCTCCGGCATGTTGAAGGCGAACTACGAGCCTGAGACGAGAAGCAGATCGAGAAAAAGGGAAGTAATGGGAGCAAGGTACCAGGAGTCGTTTTTATATAGGACCTCTCATGCAAATAAGGTGAAGAGTTAAAGTCCTGTATCTGATTGGTGGTTATTAGGGTGACGTCAGAGGTTAGTTATACCCAATCAACCCAATCTGCAAATCCAAAAGACGTACTTCCATTGGTTAAAACTAAGCTGCCACCCTAACCAATGACATATCTTCTTTTTCGCGCCCAATAGTGTTTATAAAAGGCGCTGCCTTTTCTCGTTGGCTACTTTCAGTAAGTTGTGACCAGTATGTCTGGACGTGGCAAGCAAGGCGGTAAAGCTCGCGCCAAGGCCAAGACCCGCTCTTCTCGGGCGGGGCTTCAGTTCCCCGTGGGCCGAGTGCACCGCCTGCTCCGCAAGGGTAATTATGCCGAGCGGGTTGGAGCCGGCGCGCCAGTGTACCTGGCTGCGGTGCTGGAGTACCTGACCGCTGAGATCCTGGAGCTGGCTGGCAACGCGGCCCGCGACAACAAGAAGACCCGTATCATCCCGCGTCACCTCCAACTGGCCATCCGCAACGACGAGGAGCTCAACAAGCTGCTGGGCAAAGTCACCATCGCGCAGGGTGGTGTCTTGCCCAATATCCAGGCCGTGCTGCTTCCTAAGAAGACTGAGAGCCACCATAAGGCCAAATAAGGAGCGAGGTTGTGAGGACTGGAAAACAAAGGCTCTTTTCAGAGCCATTCTACACTCTTAGAGAAAGCTGGACACAGTCATGTTTGTTTCACTTCATGTTTGCTTCGCTAGATAACATTGTAAAGCGCTTCTTTGGCGGTTGGGCTGGAGCAACTCTTTACAATGTTTCTAAATTAACCCACTGGAAGGCAATGAAGACCCACAAGTTGTTGTAGGATACTCCGGAGAAGCTTATTCAGCAGGGGTAATAAGTGAAATCAAACGTACAAATCCCTGAAACCTATTTACTAATTCCAGTGGGTTTTTTTTTTTTTTTTTTTTTTTTTTTTTGAGATGGAGTCTCCAACAGGCTGGAGTGCAGTGGCGCGGCGCGATCTCGGCTCACTGCAACCTCCACCTCCCAGGTTCAAGCGATTCTCCTGTCTCGGCCTCCCGAATAGCTGGGATTACAGGCACACACCACCACGACCGGCTAGTTTTTTGTATTTTTAGTAGAGACGGGGGTTCCACCATGGTGGCCAGGCTGGTCTCGAACTCCTGACCTCAGGTGATCCGCCCGCCTCGGCCTCCCAAAGTGCTGGGATTACAGGCGTGAGCCACAGCGCCCGGCCTCCAGTGTAATAATTCTATTACATTAATAGTGTTGTCAAACAGCCATAAAAATGGGATATACTTGCCATTCTTTAAAGGCAAATTTTGCAATTCTAAGTATTCTTGAAAAGCAAGAAAGGGCAGCCTGATTCTTAAGTGGTCTAACTCTTTAAGAGTAACTTTACCCAGGTGATGAAAGTCTAGTGACTCATTTGCATTAGAATTTGATTCCGATGGAAGGAGAATATGGGATGCAGAATTTCCTGAATCCCATACTTGTAAATCCTTAGTCCCATTTCTTTGGAGCAGGTGTATTAATGCACTCTTGTAGTAGCTTAGGATACAACATAGCTTTTTCTGTCTAGCCAATTTGTATTATCAAATTTATTAGATCGGGATTGCTATTGCTTTTGATTGCTTGTCCACATTAATTTACCTACCCTAGGAAGCCCTATGAGTTTCCTTTCTCCGCCCCACCCCCTCTTGATATTACTTGGCCTGCTTTTACTTCATAGCCTCAAGGCTTTCTGGCTATTCCCACAAAATGCCAAACACATTTTCTGTCTTAAGGCCTTTGCACTTTAAATTCCCTCTTCCCCTGATAACTACCTCTCTCACTTTTTTTCAATCTATGTAGGTCTCTGATCAAGTAACACCTATAAAGAGGTCATCTTTGTTTATCTCCTCTCTAAAATGGAGGGCCCCATTATGCTCTCTATGCCTATGGGGATAGGATATATATTAATTGAAATATTACATGTATACATCTTTATTTTTTCTCTACGGAATTCAAGCCACTTAAAAAAGACACCAAAAAATAGTATTAACTTTATGTATTTCACAAAGATTGAAGAGGACATAGTTTGTAATTCAATACACATAGATTTGTTTGCTACTCCCAGTCTTTGCATGCAGAAGCCCAATTGAAAAAGAAATGCAAGAGATGCAGAACGAGAAATTATAATGTAGTGACATATGAGTTCTCGATAAACAGATGCTAAGATGGAGTTTGGGATGCAAAATGTTTATTAGGGCTCAATATCTGTGAAGGGGTGAAGGAAATAGGATTGGGCAAAGGAAAATGTCAAACTATGATACAGGCCAGACAAATGCTCAGCCAACCCAGTGGAGAGCTCTGGAGCCAGTATGCCTGTCAAGTTGCCCCCACATTGGGCCAAAGGGGCTCTAGACCACCCTTTTTAACTCCTTTGTGGGTCACTGAATGAGGACTGCCCTGGGGAAGGATGCAGCCTTGAGTGGGGAGGAGCTCTGCAGCTGAGGCAAACACTGAGGAAGCTAACAGCTGGTGTCTATCTGCTAACTGTGCTCTCTGCAGTTGGGCTGCAAGCCCTTCCTTGGAGGATCTGGGCAGTGTATTTCCATGTCTATGACATATATTAACATGAATATAAATATCAATGTTAAGTAAGGTCTATGATAGTATCTGTGAGACTGACTTTAGCATGCATAAGTGCATAGCTGGTATTGCTCTTTGACTTTTTTTCGTTTTCTTTTTTGAGATGAAGTTTTGCTCTTCTTGCCCAGGCTGGAGTGCAATGGCCTGATCTCGGCTCACTGCAACCTCCACCTCCCAGATTCAAGCGATTCTCCTGCTTCAGCCTCCTGAGTAGCTGGGATTACTGGTGTGTGCCACCACTCCCGGCTAATTTTGTAATTTTAGTAGAGTCAGGGTTTCACCATGTTGGTCAGGCTGGTCTCGAACTCCTGACCTCAGGTGATCTGCCTGCCTTGGCCTCCCAAAGTGCCAGGATTACAGGCATGAGCCTGTAATTACTTTCATCAGGGAATTTAAAGGCCGGGGAGGGGAGGGTCTTTTCTTTTTAGAGAAATAAGAAAATGTACAGACATTCTAAAAATCTTTATTAGTTTGATATACTCCTGTAAGAGCTTTAAATGCCTCAATCATTGCACATGGAAGGTGATAGAAAACAATTATAAAAGAAATGGGAGATTCTTCCACTAACTTTTCCTACCCCAGATTCAGCAAATCTCTTTACTTTTCCTGTACTGAGAAATAATCCAGCTTTGCCCCATACTGAAGAAACTTCAGAATGAATATTTGAGGCTCAAAAGAGAGGAGAGGAAACCTTTAAAAAAAACCATGGAATGAGTTTCTGTAGTATGGTGGTTATGACGTTAGTCTCACACGTGAAAGGTCCCTGGTTCGAAACCAGGTGGAAACACATTTTAGGCTGGGTGCGGTGGTTCATGCCTGTAATCCCAACACAAAAACTTAGCCGGGCGTGGTGGCAGCTGCCTATAGTCCCAGCTACTTGGGAGGCTGAGGCAGGAGAATTGCTTGAGCCCGGAAGGCGGAGGTTGCAGTGAGCCGAGATTGTGCCACTGTACTCCAGCCTGGGTGACAGAGTGAGACTCCAGCTCAAAAAAAAAAAAAAAAAAAAAAAACACCTAGAAGAGATATTTGGTGCCGACCATTTATGGGCTACATATGCAATATGAATGTGCTTATTTATTTCTCACAACCTTTTGAGGTGGGTATTGTTTGGACTCTAATTTGGAAAAGAAAGTGTGGTGTTACTTATCCAATCAGATTCTCAATTAGTAGGAGAAAAAGCTATCAGAATGTTATCTACTCAACATGGAACACACACATAACTGCCTTCTCTTAACTATCTGGTCTCATGTGCTTTAGTCTAAGGTATATAGAAACTTGGGTAAGAATTGTTAAAGGGAGATGTTGAAAGGTTCTACCAGAAGAGTATCATGATCATATCTGAATTAATAGATACCAAATGAGAAAGAATAAAACTAGACTTAATTATTCAAACAGTGTTTACAATAGTTTAAAGTGAATAGCTAAAGATTCCTGAAAATGGGAATCACACTTAAAATATATACTTTAAAAAAATATATTTTTAAAACACACACAATTTTTAAAATGCATACATACATGCTTTTCCTCAGTTCCGCCCTTCCCCCTCATCTTCATACCTATTACAGATGGAGTCGTTGTCATGCATTCCTTGTAAGGAATAATTCTGATAAAATCAAAATAGTAAAGTCACATCTAAAAATATGTGAAGGTTTATACCCCAGAGGAGCTGCATGATTTAAATAATTAACAATGACAAAATATGGGAAATATATGTGATTATGGATAATGAAGGGTGCTTAACTAAAGACGGAATAATATAATTTTATATCAGGCTAACTATTGACATGGCTTCACTTACCTGGGAAGCTAGATTCTGTGTGTAATAGTAAACACCTGGGAGGAATAGTGATTGTTTACAAGGCTGACTGGTATCTGGACTCAGAACTGGCCATCAGTAAATCAACTTGAGATCCCAAATATGCCTTGGAATCACACAAAGGAAAACACCAAAAAAAAAAAAAAAAAAAAGGAGGTAAAATTGCTGGTGTACGTTGATATTGCTTGACTTATTAAAAGCTAACTTTATTCACAGCAGAATTGCTAAACTTTTTTCTATTCACAGCAAAATTGCCATTTTTGAAGAAACCAGTGCGTTTTCTAATTTACTTGAAGCTGTAAGATTTAATAAAATCAACGGACTGGAATTAGAAAGTGTATTCAGGGATTGGTCTGTCTGATTCTATCTGGTACTCCTGTAGCTTTGCACTTGCGATTTCCCAGGCCCAGAGTGTTTGTCCTACCAGCCTCTCTTTGGGTAACTCCTATTCATTCTTCAATTTTCATAATATGGCACCTCCTCAATGAGGTATTCTCTTATTCTTAGTTCTCGTTATGCCTTCTGGGTTTACCAGATCAAGTTCTTTTTTTTTTTTTTTTTTGAGACAGAGTCTTGCTCGGTAGTCCAGGCTGGAGTGCAGTGGCGCGATCTTGGCTCACTGCAACCTCCGCCTCCTGGGTTCAAGTGATTCTCCTACCTCAGACTCCCAAGTAGCTGGGATTACAGGCGCGTGCCACCACTCCCTGCTAAGTTTTTTGTATTTTTTGTACAGATGGGGTTTCACTGTGTTAGCCAGGACAGTCTCAATCTCCTGACCTCGTGATCTGCCAGCCTCAGCCTTCCAAAGTGCAGGGATTAGAGGCGTGATCTTCCGCGCCCAGCCCAGATCAGGTTCTTAAACTCCACATCATCACCGCTTCTCAGCCTTTTGGCTAAGACCAAGTGTTTTCAGCCTTTTGGCTAAGATCATCTGTTCTTATGGGTTTAAACTCCATGTCAATGACTATATTTTGAAAGTAAATATCTTATTTGTATTTTCATTTAATATCTGTAAACACAGCAGCATATAAGCTAAAAGAGGTCAATATGTCAGCCAGTGTCCCATCAGGAGAGATTAGGCCTTCAAATTGGGTACTTTGGGCCTGATGCAGTGACTCATGCCTGTAACCCCAACACTTTGGGAGGCCGAGGCGGGCAGATCACTTGAGGTCCAGAGTTCGAGGCCAGCCTGGCCAACATGGTGAAACCCCGTCTCTACTAAAAATACAAAAAAATTAGCCAGGCGTGGTGGTGGGCACCTGTAATCCCAGCTACTCAGGAGACTGAGGCAGGACCTTGAACCCAGGAGGCGGAGGTTGCAATGAGCTGAGATTGCACCACTGCACTCCAGCCTGGGTGACAGAGCAAGACTCCGTCTCAAAAAACAAACAAACAACAACAACAACAACAACCAATTGGGTGCTTTGAAGATTGAAAAAGAAGTGAGCAAGGTGTTAGGAAGCCACAAGAGATAGTGCAGTATTTTGAAGCTAATACCATATATAAGTAATTACCACACCTAGGCCCAAAGGGGCAATGAGAGGAAAGGAAATCTGGAAACAGAAAGAACTCCTTCCTCTCTCTGACATATTTTCACTTTTCATCAGCCAAATTTGACCAGCAGCCAAAGGACAAGGATCAAATTCATGTATAGATCAGCCTCCTAGGGACACAGGATGAAAGAAGGGGACAGTGGGCCGGGCACGGTGGCTCACGCCTGTAATCCCAGCACTTTGGGAGGCCGAGGTGGGCATATCACAAGGTCAGGAGATCAAGACCATCCTGGCCAACATGGTGAAACCCCGTCTCTACTAAAAATACAAAAATTAGCTGGGCATGGTGGTGGGCGCCTGTAATCCCAGCTACTTGGGAGGCTGAGGCAGAAGAATCGCTTGAACCTGGGAGGCAGAGGTTGTAGTGAGCCAAGATTGCACCACTGCACTCCAGCCTGGGTGACAGAGCGAGACTCTGTCTCAGAGAAAAAAAAAAAAAAAAAAAAAAAGAAGAGGACAGTGAATCTAGGCTGGCAAAAGTAAATATCTAGCACAGTCCATCCCTTTTGCCCTTTGGCATGTACTATCCTTTTCTCAAGTGAAAAGTCTGCATTGCATTCCAACATGGAATTTGTGAAATCACAGCCAGCTCATGGGGGTCATGCCAGTTTGTTCATAATCCTACTTTAAAACTAAAGTGTTAGTCGTCACCTTCCTAGAATGTACTGGGGTAAAAAGTGAGAAGTACTTAGTTAACATAATACAAAGCTGTTATGAACCTTGCTTCTGTAGCTGATCATAAGGCTTAGGTTAGTAATCACAGCTTCCTTCTAAAATTCATTTCTTAGGCCAGGTGTGGTGGCTCATGCCTGTAATCCCAGCACTTTGGGAGGCTAAGGGGAGAAGCTCACTTGAGCCCAGGAGTTTAACATGAGACTGGGCAAAATGGCGAGATTCTGACTCTACAGAAAATACAAAAAATTAGCCAGGCATAGTGGTGTATGCCTGTACTCCCAACTATTGGGGAGGCTGAGGTAGGAGAATCACCTGAGCCCGGGAGGTTGAGACTGCAGTGAGCCATGATCATGCCACTACACCCCAGCCTGGGCACCAGCCTGGGCAATGAAATGAGACCCTATCTCAAAAATAAATGAATAAATAAAAATAAAATTCATTTCTTGTTATCCTGACTTCTGTCAGCATGTTGGCTGAATTCTTTACATGGTAGTATAAAATATGCCTTTATTCCTGTGGGATCTGTGTCCTTGTGATCTTTTCTTTATCTCATTGTCACAATTTTTAATTGACCATGGCTTGTGGGAAAAAAACATTTAGAGACTTCTCTGGATTAGTAATGTTTGTTTGTTTGTTTGTTTTTTGTTTTCTTTAACCTCCACTGTACAGCAGACACCAAACTACCTCCTAGAAACTGGGAGCAATCACTCCAAGTAGAGGGACACTTTTCCCTGCATATTGGTTCAGTGGCATGAAAAGACTAAAATGGCCAGAAGCAGTTTTCAGGTTTCAATTGATTTGAAAGGTGACAATGCTCTCTAGTGGAAATATTTATCCACTGGGCACAAAGACACCCATTCCCTCAGAGCTCAATCAAGGTCACAGGGATAGGATACAAAATTGTCTGAATGGATCACTGAGGAATAATGAGAAGTGCCACTCACACCTCTACTTCTTGAGTCCCAGACATGTGCATTCTAGATATGGAGAGATGGCTCTACATATTGGCCACTGTTTTAATACTTATTAATACTATCACATTGGCAATTAACTATCAACATAAGAATTTTGGGGAACACATTCAGACCACAGCAGTTTCTAAGAGGAGGTAGAAATCCAATGTATCAAATAGTGTTGAGAAATCATATAAGTTGAGGACTAACATAGCCATTTCAACTAGTGAAATGTAAAAGATCAGTTTAAGTGGAGTGTTGAAGAAGAAAGCAAGATGAAGGAGTGTAATAAAGAAATGAGATGAAAGAAGATTTGGGTTTGATGACACTTCAAGGAAATATGGCTATAAACTGAAAGACAGTACTATCAATAGCTGAAAGGAAAAGTGAAAGCAAGAGAACATTTCTTTCAGATGAAAGAAATAAAAGCAGCTTTGAATGCTGATGCGAAAGATCCTATAGAGATCAAATAGAATTTTTTTTAATAATACAGGAGAAAGAGGAAAATATTGCTGGAACTATGCCCTTGAAAGAAAGAGGGTTTTTAATTATTTCTTACAGAAAATTTAGAAATTCAGAAGTAGAAGAGTGCATGGCATTGGTAAAGGTAGAACTGGTAGGTTCAACTGTGCCAGCCTGTCTCTTATTCTTCCCAGAATCACTGTAGTGAATGTGTCAGATGAAATCTTCAAAATGGCCTTCCAAAATAAGCACAAGGAAAGAGGCCTTTTTCTAGGCCTATGACATCAAAGATACAGCTTTTCTCTCTTTTTATGGAGAAGCACATGCAGATCAACCCAATTTCCAAAAACATCCCAGCAGAAAATGCTGAAAAGCACTTTCATTCACAGCAGCTTTCTAAATGGGGTTGGGGAAGGCCCTAAGCAAAGGAAAAGGAAAGATCTAACTCAAAGAGACTTGAGACAGAGGCAGCTTGCATTTCCTTCTTACTGGCTGCATTTTCTTTGATGGAGCTCATGTCTTTGAGACTGAGAAAGCCCTTAGGTCACTTCCCTGATCAAACAAATTAATGTTAGGGCTGGGTGCGGTGGCTCACGCCTGTAATCCCAGCACTTTGGGTGGCGGAGGTGGGCGGATCATGAGGTCAGGAGATCCAGATCATCCTGTCTGAAACAGTGAAAACCCGTCTCTACTAAAAATACAAAAAATTAGCCGGTCGTGGTGTCACGCGCCTGTAGTCCCAGCTGCTCAAGAGGCTGAGGCAGGAGAATCACTTGAACCCAGGAGGCGGAGGTTGCAGTGAGCCAAGATTGCACCACTGCCCTCCAGCCTGGGCGACAGAGCGAGACTCCATCTCAAAAAATAAAATAAAATAAAATAATAATAATAATAATAATAATGATGCTAGGAAACAGGTAATTCTTCATTCAGTAAACCTATTAGTAATTAGAATACTTTTGTGTAATCCAGACAGAGGAAAGGAGATAAAGAAAATTTTAGGAAATTAAGCACATTATTTTGGCTCTGCTGAGAAGCTTTATTATGGATAGCTGCAGGGGTAATTTTGAACTCCCTTCATTTTTAAATTTATTATTATTATTTTAGGGGGAGGATCTTGCTCTGTAGCCCAGGCTGCAGTGCAGAGGCACAATCATAGCTCACTGCAACCTCAAACTCCTGGATTCAAGTGATCCTCCTGCCTCAGCCTCCCTTGTAATGGGGACTACAGGCATGCACCTCTGTGCCTGGTTAAATTTTTTAATTTTTTTTGTAGAGACAGGGTCTCACTATGTTGCCCAAACTTGATTCAAATTCATGGCCTCAAGCAATACTCCTGTCTTGACCTCCCAACCTTTCTTTAAATTATTACCAATCTTTTCCCATCAAAGGTCAAAAGGCAAGCCTGCTGAACTAGGCCAGATGCTGCTGGGAGAAGTTGCTTTCATAGAGCTTTGGATGGTAGTCTCTGCCCACCCATTCATTCATTCTGCAGCCAAACTATATTGATAAAGAACCTACCAAATGGGGAGCCCTAGTGATAGATTATTGAACAAAATAGATATTCCTCGTCTTGGGGCATATGGAGCGGGAGGATGGAGGCTGACATTAATCAAATAACTCTGGTATTATACATTACAAACTGATATAAAAGCACTAAAGGAAAAGTGAAAAAGAATCAAGTGGCCGGGCATGATGGCTCACGCCTGTAATCCCAGCACTTTGGGAGCCCAAGGCGGGTGGATCACTTGAAGTCAGGAGTTGTAGATCAGCCTGGCCAACATGGTGAAACCCCCTCTCTAATAAAAATACAAAAATTAGCCCTGCGTAGTAGCTTACGCCTGTAATCCCAGCTACTCCGGAGGCTGAGGCAGGAGAATCGCTTGAACCCGGGAGGTGGAGGTTGCAATGAGTCGAGATTGTGCCATTGCCTTCCAGCCTGGGCGACAGAGCGAGACTCTGAGAAAAAAAAAAGAAGAAGAAGAAAGAGAAAGAAAGAAAGAAAAGGAAGGAAGGAAGAAAGAAAGAGAATGAGAGAGAGAGAAGGAAGGAAGGAAAGAAGAAAAGAAAAGAAAGAGAGAGGGAAGGAGGGAGGGAGAGAGGAAGGAAGGAAGGAAGGAGGGAAAGAAGGGAGGGAAGGAAAAAAAAAAAACCAAGGAACCATGTGTTGCGTGGAGACGGGAGGTCAAGAAAAGCTTCCTTGATTTGAAAAGCTTTCTTGAGTTGAAGCTGAAGCATTAAACAAATTTAACCAGGTAAAGAGAAGAGGCCGGGCGCGGTGGCTCACTCCTGTAATCCTAGCGCTTTGGGAAGCCGAGAGGGGCGGATCAGTTGAGTTCAGGAGTTTAAGACCAGAATGATTTTACAGAAAGAAAATCATTTGGTATCAAGGGGAAAACACGACCAGCACCTTGACTCTAGAGGCTACGTTCCTAAAACAGCAAGCGGGGCAGGAGGGAAGTCCCACGGAGCTTTGGAGCCACAGGAGAGGCACTTTTATCTCCCTCTTCTGGCAAACTAGGTATGAAAGGGAGAAAGAAATTTCACTCTGAGGTGCGAGCGCCGCCGGACATTTCCTGACGGCTCAGGTGGGCAGGCTGAGTGCGCGAGCGCCTCACTGGCTTCTCATAGGTACCTGGGTCAGGACGAAGCCACATAGTTCCTCGTGATGAGAAACTCACTTCTGGCACCTGTCGAGATGCCAGATTCCATGCCAAGCCCCCGAAGATTCTGACTAGTTTGGCAAAAAATGGGATCTGGCAGGTCCACTTCAAAGCAGCGCCCTCTTCCTTTTGTTGCCAAAGATCTGAGGACCACACTGCTAAACTGAGCAAAAAACATGCGTGGGTTGGAGATGGAAGTGAGAATAATGAGTTTACAAGCACAGTATTACCAACCCCAAAAAACAACCACCACGCTGGGAAAATTCCATATAATGAAACTTAATGTGTTACCTTTGGCTTGTTTGCCATAAGCAAAATATTGGGGACGGGGAGTGGATAAGGAAGTAAACTGGGTAGGTGTGTAAATAAGGACGAAAGACTGCACCATTCTTTAGATGACAAAAATAGACGTTTCTGGGAAATAAGCAAAGGAAGAGCCCCACAAGCAGCGGCCTCTGGTGGCGTGCCGTGATCGTATAGTGGTTAGTACTCTGCGTTGTGGCCGCAGCAACCTCGGTTCGAATCCGAGTCACGGCAGTACTTTGATGTCGCCTCAATTTCTCAACGTACTGAGCAGTACCTTGACGTCGCCTCAATTTTTCAACATACTGGCGTGGAGACAGTCTCGGAAAAACCCTTGCAAAATTGAATTGACTTACGATCTAATCTGTACACAAAAAACACTAGTATTCATCATGGTGCCCCAACCAGTCAGCCAAGCAGAGAGTGTCTACGCTTGTTGCCTTGTCTTTTTTTCCCCCTCTCCAAAGATTCTCTTCCCAACCCTACCCAAGCCCTACAGTCTTGTTGGCATTGGCTGTATGTGAAGAAACTGAGGTAATTTTTTTTTAATGGAAAACTTTTACTTTCAAACACTGGTAGGCATGAGGAAAGGACTGTTCAAAAGGGGATCCAGGTTTGTTGTGGAGATCTTTCTTAAAACACAAAAGACAAATTATTAATCACGCGTTTCTAAGTATCCTAGCTGGACCAATGCTGAAAAACTGTAACCTTTGATCGTCTGGAGAAAATTAAAGAAATTTGAGTAATTGAAGGAATTTGGGCGGGTGGGAATAATGGCCCAGAAGAACAGCCGCCATTTCTAGCCCGTTCAGTTTCTAGAATGAGTTCTAAAGGGCCAAGTAGACTGGGTGAGGCGGGAGTGGAGGAGAGCTGATCTGAGATACGGAGGTGGCTGAAAAGAAGTAGTTGGTGCTACCTAGGACCAGTAGGAGGTGGCTGGAGACAGGCAGATCCCCAGAGGCGCTTCCATGAGCCCAGTTCTAGTTAGTAGCACAGCACTCTGAGAACACATTAATGGCACTTCGTCCCTCCTGGCCCTGGTGGATGGTTAGTATTCAAACAGGTGTGGTGGCTCATGCCTATAATCCCAGCACTTTGGGAGGCCGAGGCGGGCAGATCACCTGAGGTCGGGAGTTCGAGACCAGCATGGCCAACATGGTGAAACCCCGTCTCTACTAAAAATACAAAAATTAGCTTGGCATAGTGGCATAGGCCTGTAGTCCCAGCTATTCGGAAGGCTAAGGCACGAGATTGCCTGAACCCAGGCAGTGGAAGTTGCAGTAAGCCAAGATCACACCACTGCACTCCAGCCTGAGTGACAGAGTAAGACTCTGTCTCAAAAAAAAAGAATACTCATACTTTTAGCAACTTATCAAAAATTTCAGCAAAAGAGATTTGTTCTTTCCTTCTTGGGGCTAAAATAGCCCCCATTTCTTCTCCAACTGTCCATCCAGCTGACATGGATTCTGAAACTCAGAGATATTGTAATTGAGCTGAGCTGCCTTATACTGTAGGATATCATCTCTCCAACAGGTCAGGTTCTAGGCCTCTTCTCAGTAATTTAATAGCATTTGTAGTGGTTATTCATGTTCACTTGTATCACATTCTACTTCAATTTTCTTTTTAGTCTATTTTATCTTGACTCAGTCTTACAAGAGTGAAGACAGGGATCAAGTATGTATTGACCCTAAAGGATCAGTTCTTGTCAATTATTTTGCCACAAGTGAATGATAAAACTGCTAAAGCAATAAACATTTTGATCTTGCAATTCTCCAGAACACATTTTCTCAGATCTTACTGGCCTGAGTAGCAGAAATCTATGGACTCTGACTCAGAGGCTATCTCTTAGTGAGAGAGCTAGGGTCCTAGATCTATTACAGAATAAAATTGTAGTGACAAGTGAGTCATAGGGCTCAATAAAACCCATGCTGTATGATTTGCTCCAAAAGTAGAGAGCTTGCTTGGCGTGTACCATATGATACTCAGTGCAAAGCACATGTTTATCTTAGAGGTGTGAAGTTCTCTGGTTCACAATAATGTTTTGCAGCTTTGAGTGAGCATTGCTAGAAATCTGGTATAAACGGGAATTGTGAGATTAAAAGCTTGCATTTTATGAATGCACTAATATTGGTATGGAAGTATCTTACACAGTCTGCCAACCACATTTTCAGAAAGAAAACTGTTTTACTCTACCTATGGCATTCATGGTCTTGAAATGACTTTTTAATATTTCTATGTTTTATCATTCTCATCTCTCCATGGAAATTAATGAAAGTTACCACCTTCTAAGATTGTTCTAAAGATTTAAGGGTGGTAAATGCATGATGGCACTAGCTCAGTAAGGTACAAACAAACAAACAAAATAATAAAATAAGCCATTTTTGGAGTTAAATAAATAAATATCATTGCTACTTAAGTGGTGGAAGGCCTTCATGCAGTAGTAATATTGCAAAGGCTGGTACCAGACTCAGCATCTATTTAACTTGACTACAATCCCGTGCTTCTTTGATGCTGATAAGGTAGTTCTAACAATAATAAGAAGGGTTTTGTCTGTCCTCAGGATTGAGGCTTATTTGAAGATCTGAGCAAGGCTTTTTATAAGGCGGATGTTGGCCAAAATGTTTGCTATGATAGGCCATAAGTTTAGGGAAGACACAGATGTTGTGGGAAAAGGTAGGTTCTAGAAAGAATAGCCCCAAAAGTCAGGGAATCAGGAAAAGAACTTTCCTTCTAATGTCAGCAGAAATCCAGATGAAACACTTTAAGCAGGGGTTTCGTAGTGTTAATTTCTCTCAAGGGTGCAGCAATCTATCTGTAGCCACACCACTCCAGCACCTACTTTATGTTGAAACATCTGCTTGTATCTTGGAAAGATTTCCAAAAGGAGAAACAAAGGGCTTTTCTTCCAGGGTTATACACATACCAAGATTTATGAAACACCTGTCAGTGAGAAACAGAAGTCGGGGAATACATAACTAAGCTTCACAAAAAACCTCAGCCAATAAAGCTGAAAAATTGGTATAACCTGGCTTTGTGATTAGCTAGGTAGTGAGTAGAAGCTCATGACCCACAGGAAATAAATCAGAAGCAACACCAGGCTTGGTTAAAAAATAAAAACTCAACCTCAACCCAAGTAATTTCTCATCTTTCCAGGGTCTTGCATTTTGTGGATGCTTAATGAATGCATATGCAAAGCACCAGGCGGTTATTTAAATATTTCAGGATATTGGTTTCATCTGCTTTTCCCCATGCTAAGCTGCATTCAGCTAAACATTCCATGACTCCTTCTGCATTCATTAAACTGACATAGAACCTGAGATAAAAGGTCATGCAACTCTGTGAGGCCCAAGTGAGAGGTTCCCACAGCATCCTGTGAGGGCTATCACATTGTACTCTACTTTGTTCTCTACTTCTCTGTATCATCCACGCAGTTTTACAATCTATGTGGGTCTAGAAATTGAGTCTATTTTAACCCAGCAGGCAAATGAGCAGAACAAGACTATGACAGAAGCAAAGATATCCATCCAGGAGAACTCCGTGTGTACACCTAACTCATTGTTTCTAACAGCAGATCTCCTGTTGAGACCAAAGCTGTCTTTGAAACAGAGGGTCTCAAGGTGCCTAGTTTGGGTAAGTGGGAAGCAGGGTGACCACAGATCTCCACGACATCACTGTGTCCTCGTCTAGGCTCACTTTCTTGTGCCAGATTAGATAAAATAGAAGGAAGCATAATGGTTTTACTCAATTGCACTGAATTAGCTCAGAAGGTAGTGTCGTGGGTTCTATAACCCAGCGGTAAAGAGATTGGTTTCCATATCACTTGTGTTTTTGTTTGTTGTTGGATTTTTTTAGTTGGTTAGTTTGTTTTGGGGTGTTTTTTGTTGTTGTTTTCAGCAAATTTTAAAAATTTGCTTTTTTATCTCCCTGTAGAACATAAATTCAATAATGAAAGAAAATTTTGCTGTTTTATTCAATGTTCTTTCTCCAATACCTAGAAAAGTACCTGAAATGCAGTAATGACTCAACATTTGTGGACAAAATGAATGCACGAACAGAGAAATAAATTTAAAATATGTTGCGATATCCAATATTTCCTGTAGGGGGAGATAGTCACCATGAAATAGAAATTTCACTCATTTCAATTTGAAATAAATTCTGAAATCTTGCATTGAAGAAAAGTATTTTTTTTAGTGTTGGAATTGCTGCTTTGTTGCTGGTTCAGAAACACAGATGTGCTTTCTTTGTCACAAAATTAAGTACACTTTTGTCAAATTGATACATTTTACAAAAATGTTATAAATACGATATATCTGAACATATGCCCAAGAGGGGCCCTGTGGCTTAGCTGGTCAAAGCGCCTGTCTAGTAAACAGGAGATCCTGGGTTCGAATCCCAGCGGGGCCTTACGTGTTCAATTTTAGATTTTCAATAGTATGTTGCAAATACATATGTTGAAAATGCATTAAGGAATTTATAGGTTGTGAAATCCGTATTGAGCGATTAGCACAATTATGGAGAGTCCCTTGCAGGTAACTGCATCACAATATGAAAGGGTTGGGATGAAGGGAAAAATGAATAAAGTTTCTGTTGGTAAAAAGTAATGGGTTTGCTGATGACAGGTAAGACTGGGGATATACAAGTTGTACAAAAAAAAATCTTGTAATACATAGTAGAGAGTAACATTTCAAATTCTGTTGTAGACATTCAGTCTCCAGCCTCTTAACCTTGATAGCCATCATTTTCAGCTACATGATAGATTTTGATTATCAGTGTCAGGCAAATAATTAATAAGCCATGGCATTTTGTTTGGAGTCTGATTCACTTTGATTTTTGAAAACAAGAGAGCAACGGTGCAATTTATATTCTCACCATTTCTGTTTTGTATGACCCTAAGAATTGTCTTATTTGTGCATCTAGGATCTAGGGACTCAATGATATCTCGAGGAAATAAATCACAAATGAATGAAGACTTTCCTGAATCTTAAGTGGCATTGCAGTTCATAAACTAAAGTGTACCCTCTACAGCACTGGCCTACTCATTAGGCTTCTCAGTTTTATCTAAAGAGATTTCAAATGTTTTTATCAGAGTTCCACCAGAGTCATAGTCTTTTCACTGCTGTAAAAGTAGTCTTGCACTGTGCCTGAAATCATTTATACTTCAGAGTAAATCTGAATTCTGCTTTCTCATTTTATTCATAGCAGTTCTCTCCCACCTACTTTCAAAGGAATGTGAGCAAAAGAGATTGTCACAAGCCTCAGCTTCACTTCTCAGAAAACTGATATTTAAAGGATCCTGAAAATTGGAATGCTGCTATTGAAAAATTTGTAAACAATTGATTAAGCTATGTCTTCAAAGTTTAAGTATAAAAATACAAACTTGAATACTACAGTATTCTCTCCTTCTTGCAAACTAAATTCAAAGAAGGCTGAAAATATCTTAAGATTTATATATTACATGTTATGGTGTTATTCTTGCTCTACGCTTACTAAAAGCTCAGAGAGGAACAAATATGTTCTCAGGTACATTTCAGTTAAGTGGCCCTAAACAACCTGTGTCTGAAATATTAAGTGGAACACACAAATCACATACCAAACTCTCACTACCTGACACCTGTCAGTTACTCCAAACTCAACCTACACATTGAAAGGAAGCTTCAGGTCGGGTGCGGTGGCTCACGCCTGTAATCCCAGCACTTTGGGAGGCTGAGGCAGGTGGATCACAAGGTCAGGAGTTCAAGACCAGCCTGACCAACATGGTGAAACCCCGTCTCTACTAAAAATACAAAAATTAGCCGGGCATGGTGGCATGCGCCTGTAATCCCAGCTACCCAGGAGGCTGAGGCAGGAGAATCGCTTGAACCCAGGAGGCAGAGATTGCAGTGAGCCGAGATCGTACCACTGCACTCCAGCCTGGGCAACAGAGCCAGACTCCATCTCAAAAAAAGAGAAAGAAAAAAAGAAAAAGAAAAAGAAAAGAAACGGAAAAGAAAAGAAAGGAAGCTTCCTCCGTTATTAACATATTTGCAGACTGTCTCACAGCCTGGTTTTGAAAGATGAGAAAGTAGAATTCTCCCTTCCCCCTGTTATATTTATGAAAGAAGGGAGAAGTAAATTAAGAGGAATGACAGAAGATGACACAGAATATATGGTGTCAATGTTATTTAAAGCTTTGCAAAATAACAGAGATTCAGTGAAGAATTTTTATAGTGACATGAAATATTCTTAGAAAGACAATGATTAAAAGGAATTCAAGAAAGCAAGATAAACAAGAAAGTAAGATAAGATAAATAAAAGAAACCAAAATAAACAAAAGATTTGCTGGGTTTGGTGGCTTATGCCTGTAATCCCAGTACTTTGGGAGGCAGGCGGATCACCTGAGGTCAGGAGTTTGAGACCAGCCTGGCCAACATGGTGAAACTCCGTCTCTATTAAAAATACAAAAATTAGCCAGGCATGGTGGTGTGCGCCTGTAATCCCAGCTACTCGGGAGGCTGAGGTACGAGAATCACTTGAGCCCAGGAGGCAGAGGTTACAGTGAGCCAAATCACACTACTGCACTCCAGCCTGCGTGACAGAATGAGACTGTCTCAGAAAAAAAAGCCTTCAAGCAAAACAAAACAAAACAAAACAAAAACAAACACTTGAAAATAAAATATCTGACAGTTTATGAGCAGTAGCTTTGGTTTTTAAAGATATCGATTTATAAATCAAATCTTGAAATATGATGTTTTAATGACTTTTTAAATAATTTTCTGTACTCTAGAGCAGGCAGAACATTCTTCACACAGAACATTTCATCTCAAAAGCTTTCTGCTCTTTGTTTTAATTCTCCAGTGGCCATCAATTCACTTCTCAGAAGACTAATATTTAAAGGACCACGCGAATTGGAATGCTGCTATTCAAAACCTTATAAGGAATTGATTAAACTGTGTCTTCAAGGTTTAAGTACCTAAAAATACAAACTTGGCATGCTTGTTCCATTAGCAAACCATCCCAACACATATTTTTATTGGTATTTATTATTAGTATATATTTGATATTAAACAAGATGCAATAAGCCATAATTTCAGTTATTTATTTAAATGTTAACTTAGTCACAACTTTACTTTGTTCATTTGAATCTAGCATTTCTAGGCCAGTGGTTTACAATTGGAGATTTGCATCACTTACCTATGGAGTTTTATTAATATGCAAATATTTTAGGACCTACTCCAAGCTTACCAAATCTCCATTTGACATTATTAATATATTTTTTATGTTTTTATTTTTATTTTTTTAGAGACAGGGTCTCACTCTGTCACCCAGGCTAGAGTGCAGTAGCATGATCATACCTCATTGTAACCTCAAACTCCTGGGCTCAAGCGATCCTCCCATCTCAGCCTCCCAAAGTGCTGGCATTACAGGTGTGAGCCACTGCACCAGCCTTTATTGATATATTCTTGGCATAATCTTATCATGTGGTAATATCTTTGTGGTATATCATGTTGTATCTTAAGACTTTTTTCTTTGTAAAAATTATGTTCATCCACTTTAATAAATTAAATGCAATGTCTACTCTTGTCTTTGAAAATATAATTAATCAGTATGTTCATAACTATTTTGTCTAAAATTGATTTTGGATTGGCTTTATTGTCTTCTTTTACAGGCCACAGAAAAACCAAAACTCCTTATTAGTGTCATTATTTGTATTATGAACTCTCATCAGATATTTCACTTTTTTTTTTTTCTTGAGGTGAAGTCTTGCTCTGTCACCTAGGCTGGAGTGCAGTGTGGTGATCTCGGCTCACTGCAACCTCTGCCTCCCAGGTTCAAGCAATTTTCCTGCCTCAGCCTCCCAAGTAGCTGGGATTACAGGCATGTGCCATCACACCCAGCTAATTTTTATATTTTTAGTAGAAGCGGGGTTTCATCATGTTGGCCAGGCTGGTCTCGAACTCCTGATGTCAGGTGATCCACCCGCCTCTGCCTCCCAAAGTGCTGGGATTACAGGCATGAGCCACCGCGCCCAGGCAGATCTTTCACTTTTGAAAATTGTAAGTAATAGACTAACTATAACCATTTTAAGTCTTTTGTCATCTACATATAGTTATTTTGTTTTACTTTGATGCTGCATTGAAAGCCCTTGCAATTAGCTATAGGCCAGAGTGCTTTATCTTCAACAAAGAAGAACTCTCAAAACCTTATGGAAAAAGACTATGCCAGGTACTTTTGGGTACAGGCTTCTGAGGGCATCACTTAAGCAACTTTAAGACCATATCATTCTACCAAGGCAGCATTTCCAAACTCTAGTCAAGAAACACATGGTCTCATGAGAATGTGCTAGGGAAATAAAATAATCCTGCCAACAAAAATACCCTTCTGTACCAATAGAAGAAAGAACATCCTTTATTGAGTGTGCATTAACAGATGTACATGTATGTAAGGCAGCATAAAGGTGATGAAAAAATTAGAACAAAATCTCACTCATCTTACATAGCAAAGCTGAAAAAAGAACAATAATTCCTCTTAACTTCTTGAAAAGCAGAGAGCTGCACCTCATGACACTCTCTCATTCATCTTTGAGAGAGACCCCTGACCTAATTCTAGAGCTACCTTTTCTACATATCTAAAGTTTATTTGGTCCACCCGCTTGGAAATAGCCCTACATTGCAAAATCTGGAGACTGGGTTTAATCTTTTTTTTTTTTCTTTTCTTTTCTGAGATAGGCTCTCCCTCTATTGCCTAGGCTGGAGCACAGTGGCGTGATCATAGCTCACAGCAGCCCCAAATTCTCCAACTCCTGGGCTCAAAGGATCCTCCCCACCTCAGCCTCTCAAGTAGCTAGGACTACAGGTGTACATCACTACATCCAAGCATTTTTTTTTCCTTTTACAGATGGGGTATCACTATGTTGCACAGAGGCTGATCTCAAACTCCTGGGCTCAAGCGATCCTCCTGCCTTGGCCTCCTAAAATGTTGAGATTACAGGTGTGAGCCACTGCACCTGGCCTAATCTTTAAAAATACTAATCTCTGCTGAAGATTAGCATAAGGACTCAGACTCACTATGTCTACAAGGAAACTCTATAAAAAGAGAAATGGGCACTTTGCCATACATGAATGGAGAACATAATTTTCATTTACCCTTACAACTGCTAACTGGAGATCCAGTGGGGCCGGAATTAATTACCTAGAACTACATGAATTTATGAGGGATGGTTGTAGGTATTATTTAGAATATTTTTGATGTCTTTTTAGTGTTCTATTTTCTGAATGCATAAAAAAGCACTTTCTCTTTCCTCTCTTTTTTTTTTTTTTTTTTTTTGAAACGGAGTCTCGCTCTGTTGCCCAGGCTGGAGTGTAGTGGCACAACCTCGGCTCACTGCAACCTCCGCCTCCTGAGTTCAAGTGATTGTCCTGCCTCAGCCTCCCGAGTAGCTGAGAGTGCAGTGATGCGATCTCCGCTCACTGCAACCTCTGCCTCCCGGGTTCAAGCGATTTCCCCGCCTCAGCCTTCCGAGTAGCTGGGACTACAGGCGCGCGCCACAGTGCCCGGCTAATTTTTTGTATCTTAGTAGAGACGGGGTTTCACCATGTTGGCCAGGATGGTCTCGATCTCCTGACCTCGTGATCCGTCCACCTCAGCCTCTAAAAGTGCTGGGATTACAGGCGTAAGCCACTGCTCCTGGCCGATTTTTTGTTTGTTTGTTTTGTTTTATTTTGTATTTTTAGTAGAGACGGGGTTTCACCATGTTGACCAAGCTGGTCTTGAACTCCTGGCCTCAAGGATCCACCCACCTCGGCCTCCCAAAGTGCTGGGATTGCAGGCATGAGCCACCACGCCCGGCCCCTCCTCTTAAGCTATCTATGTTATGAGCCATTTACTCATAACAATTTAGCAGACTTTGCTTTTGTAAACTAAAATTAAACATTTGTAAATATCTTACTGTCCCTACCTGACCTCTCTAAAATTGGGAAACTCTTATTAAGTACTCTTATTTTCATGGCATTATAGGTATTCGCATAGGTTCAATAAGAATCTGTCCTTTTTTTCACTAGGACATAATTGGAAACCCTGGTCATGCAACCAAGGCTTTGCCTCAAATGTCGCATTTGAAAATGGTGTTCATTTGATCAGGTATAACCACACATTTTTTAAAAAGTAAGATTGACGTTATGGAGACTTACAAAGCAATCTCCAGGAAACTAACCTGATACCTGGTTTGCAGTGTTCCTAGCCTTCTAAGTGAGTGTCTGTAGAAGGACATTTCCTGGCAGGCCCAAGAAACTCAGAATGTTTTAGGGACTTTGAGAAGAGAGGTATTCACTCAAATTTACAAGTACTGCAGGTTAAATCTGGTCATGAGGTCTTGGCTTCTGAACAAGCAACTAAGAACGAAAACAAATAATATGAGTCTTTATTTAAAGTCCAATCTGTGACTCCTTGTGAAAACTTCCAGCAAAGCAAACTTAAGACAGCCTATATGCTGCACAGATGTAATCAGGTCAAATTAATGACCTCATTCTTATTTTATGACGAAGAATATTATCCTTTTTTTGACAAGAATATTCTTTTGAGATTATTTTTGGTCAAAAGAGGGTAAGTATGTAAGAAAATAATTTTGTTTCAAATGAAAACTATGCATCGTCTAAATACAGCATATGCTTCTGGGATATCAGGTTCTAGCCTTTTATTATCTTTGAGTTATTTTACAGTTTTTTGTAAATTAATAGGCATGCAAATTCTATCTTGTCCAGTACAGTTTCAGTTGATTTCTGACATGGTTTGGATGTTTGTCCCCTCCAAATCTCATGCTGAAATATGATCCCCAATGTTGGAGCTGGGGCCTGAGGAAGTGTTTGAGTCATGAGGGTAAATACTTCATGAATGACTTGGTGCCCTCTCCTCAGTAATGAGTTTGTGTGAGAGATCTGGTTGTTAAACCTGAGCGTTCTCACGAGGAATCTCAGATTGGACTTTAAAAAGAGACCAGGACTTTCCTTCTCTCTCTCTTGCTCCCTCTCTCACCATGAGGCGCCTGCTCCTGCTTCACCTTCACCATGAGTAAAAGCTCCTTTTGGCCTCACCAGAAGCTGAGCAGATGCTGGTGCCATGCTTGTACAGCCTGCGGAACCATGAGCCAAATAAACCTCTATTATTTATAAATTATCCAGCCTCAGCTATTCCTTGATAGCAACGCAAAATAGACTAACACAACTTTCCTGCCACAGTGGAAAAACCAGTTTTCTCTCCATTTCCAATGTAATTCTTCTACTCCATATAAATTTGTGTTTTTTGACTTTCCCTTTAAACTGGTTATAACATCTGTCTGATTCCTTCACTGAATCAGCAAAATAAGATATTTAATCTGTATTCATTATTTTTATTGAGATAAAATTTACATAACATAAAATTAATCATTTTAAATTGTACAATTCAGTGGCATTTAGTATGTTTACAATGTTGTGCAGTCATCATTTCTATCCACTTCCAAACATTTTAATCACCTCAAAAGCAAACTCTATACTCATTAAGCAGTCACTCCCCATTGTTCTTTTCCCCAGATCCTGGCAACCATTAATCTAAGTTCTGTGTGTATGAATTTACCTATTCTGGATATTTCATTAAATGGAATCATACACTGTCAGCCTTCTGTTGCTTAGCATAATGTTTGAGGTTCATCTGTGTTGTGTATATATGAGTACTTCATTACTTTTTATGCTGAATAATATTCACTGTATAGATGTACCATATTTTCCTTGTGCCTTTATCAGTTGATGGATATTTGTGTTGCTTCCACCTTTTGGCTATTGTGACAGTAATACTATAAATATTCATGTACAGGTATTTGTTTGAAAACCTGCTTTTAAATCTATTGATTATATGCATAAAGGTGGAATTGTGAGTTCATATGGTAATTCTATGTTTAACTTTTTAAGGAACTACTAAACTTTTCCACAGTGGCTGCACCATTTTACATTCCCGTTAGCAATGTATGAGAGTTCCAGTTTCTCCATATTCTCGCCAACACTTGTTATTACCCGATTTTTTAATTCTAGTCATCCAAGTAGGTATGGAGTGGTATCTCACTAATTTGCATTTCCCTAATAATTAATAATGTTGATCATCTTTTCATGTGCTTGTTGGTCATTTGTATATCTTCTTTGAAAGAATTCCTAGTCAAGTCTTTTGCCCAATTTTTAATTGGTTTGTTTTCTTTTTGTTGTTGAGTTGTAAGGGTTTTTTAAAATATACTCTGGACACTAGACCCTTACCAGATATATGATTTATAAATATTTTGTCATTCTTTTTTTTTTTTTTTTTTTAAGACAGAGTCTCACATTGTCGCCCAGGCTGGAGTACAGTGGCATGATCTCCTCTAACTGCAACCTCCACCTCCCAGGTTTGAGCGATTCTCCTGCCTCCTGGCTAATTTTTTATATTTTTAGTAGTGATGGGATTTCACTACATTGGCCAGGCTGGTCTTGAACTCCTGACCTCATGATCCACCCACCTTGGCCTCCCAAAGTGCTGGGATTACAGGTGTGAGCCACCACACCCGGCCTTTCTGTTATTCTTTAGGCTGCCTTTTCACTCTTCTGATATGTCCTCTGATCCACAAAAGTTTCTAATTTCAAGAAGTCCAATGTGCCTATTTTTCCTTTTGTTGCATGTGCTTTTAGTGTCATATCTATGAAGCCATTGTCACATTGAAGGTCATGAAGATTTATTCCTATTTTTTCTTCTAGGAATTTTGTAGTTTTAGCTCTTCCATTTAAGTCTTTGATCCATTTTGATTTAGATTTTCCATATGGTACAAGGTAGGGATCCACTTTCATAGTTTCACATGTGAATTTTCAGTTATTCCAACCCCATTTGTTGAAGAGATTATTCTTTCTCTCATTGAATTGTCTTGCTGGTCCTTGTCAAAAATTAATTGGTCATAGGTATATGGCTTTATTCCTGAACTCTCATTGATCTATATGTATATATGCCAGCACTGCACCATTTTTATTATTGTAGTTTTGTGGTATCTTTAGAAATCAGAAAGCACAAGTTCTCTAGCTTTTTTTTTTCTTTTCTTTTTTTTTTTTTTTTTTTGAGATGGAGTCTCACTCTGTCGCCCAGGTTGGAGTGCAGTGGCATGGTCTTGGCTCACTGCAACCTCCACCTCCCGGGTTCAAGTGATTCTCCTGCCTCAGCCTCCCAAGTAGCTGGGACTACAGGTACATACTACCACACCTGGCTAATTTTTGTATTTTTAGTAAAGACAGGGTTTAACCACGTTGGCCAAGCTGGTCTTGAACTCCTGACCTCAAGTGATCTGCCCACCTCAGCCTCCCAACGTGCTAGGATTACAGACGCGAGCCACCACACCCAGCCTGTTTTTCTTTTGATTGCAATAACATATGAATTTTAGCATCAGCCTTTCCATTTCTGAAAAAAAAAAAGTTATTAGGATATTAATAGGGATTGCATTAAACCTTTAGATAGCTTTGGGGCAGAATTGCCATTTTAATAATACTAAGTCTTCCCATCTTTGAACATGGGATATTGTGATTAATTTTATGTGTCAACTTGGCTAGACCACAGTACCCAAACATTTAGTTAAATACTATTCTAGATATTTCTGTAAAGGTATTTTTTGGGTGGGATAAGCATTTATATCTGTAGACTTTGAGTCAGATTGCTCTCCATAATGTGAATGGGCCTCATTCAATCAGTTGAAGAGAAAAAAAACTGATGTTTCCTAAGGAAAAAAGAATTCTGTCAGCAGAATGCCTTCAGACTCCAGCTGTATGATCAATTCTTCCCTGGGTCCCCAGCCTGCTGCCCTACCATGAAGGTTTTTTTTTTTTTTTTTTTTTTTTTTGAGAAGGAGTCTCGCTCTGTCACCCAGGCTGGAGTGCAGTGGCGCGATCTCTGCTCACTGCAAGCTCCGCCTCCTGTGTTCACGCCATTCTCCTGCCTCAGCCTCCCGAGTAGCTGGGACTACAGGCGCCTGCCACCATGCCAGGCTAATTTTTGTTGCTGTTGTTGTTGTTGTTGTTGTTGTATTTTTAGTAGAGACGGGGTTTCGCCGTGTTAGCCAGGATGGTCTCTATCTCCTGACCTCGTGATCCGCCCGCCTCAGCCTCCCAAAGTGCTGGGATTACAGGCGTGAGCCACCGCGCCCGGCCACCATGAAGGTTTTAAACTTGTTTCCACAGTTGCAGAAATCAATTCCTGAAAATAAATCCCCCCTCCTATACACACACACACACACACACACACACACACACACACATCCCATTGGCTCTGTTTCTGGGGAGAACCTTCACTAATACACATGCCTTTTCTTTTATTTACATCTTCTTTAATTTCCTATTAAAAAAATAAAAGTTTCTTCCTAATTCTAATTAAGAATGTTCTTACCTTAGGAAAGTGAAAGAACTCTAGTTAGGGCTTGCAGAGGTACTAAACCAACACACCTTTTATCCCAACCTCAACCCTGGAAAGATAAAGCAAAGTGAAAGAAAATGCACAGCAAAATAGATATAATCCTGAAGATTTTTAAAGAATAATTTTTTAAAATTAAACATTATGCAAATACGTGCCACACTTGCTTTGTCCATGCATATGCGCTATACACAATTTTGAAAAATACTGTGTTGTCCTCTTGTTTTAAAAGTCATATACAGGCCGGGCACGATGGCTCACGCCTGTAAATCCCAGCTCTCTGGGAGGCCAAGGCGGCGGATCACCTGAGGTCAGGAGTCCGAGACCAGCCTGACCAACGTGGTGAAACCTTGTCTCTACTAAAAATACAAAAATGAGCAGGGCGTGGTGGCACGTGCCTGTAATCCCAGCTGCTCAGGAGGCTGAGGCAGGAGAATCGCTTGAACGTGGGAGGCGGAGGTTGCAGTGAGCCGAGATCACACCACTGCACTCCAGCCTGGGTGACAGAGCGAGACTCTGTCTAAAAAAAAAAAAAAAAAAAAAAAAAAGTCATATACAAAATTTTGTTTTGTTTTCTTTTGTTTCGTTTCTTGCTGCCTAGCCCCTTCGTCATCCCAAGATTTTCTTTACAAGGACCTAAGCATAATTCACTCATTACCTTGGGGTATGAGGGCAAGACTCAGTCTGTGTGGTGGGGGTGTGTTTGTGTAGGGGAGGAGGGGAAGAGGCCTTTTATCGAATTACAACAAAATGTCTGGTTTGGACATGAAAAGCAGTGTCAAGGAGCTGTTTGAAATTTTAACTGTTCTATACTCAGGAAAAAGAAAAAAGAAGTCAGCTTTGAGAATGAAGCTGTGTTACAAGTTAAAGCTGGAGGGCTTTTAGTGTGTCTGTTACAGCTTCCTTTTCTTTTTCTTTTTCGGTTTTTTTTTTTTTTAAAGGCAGGGTCTCATATCTGTCACCCAGGCCGGAGTGTAGTTGCGCGATCTCGGATCACTGCAGCTTCTGCCTCCTGGGTTCAAGAGATTCTCATGCCTCAGCCTCTTGAGTCGCTGGGATTAAGGGAGCACACCACTATGCTTGGCTTTTTTTTTTTTTTTTTTTTGTATTTTTAGTAGAGATGGGTTTTGGCCATGTTGTCCATGGCTGGTCTCAAACTCCTGACCTCAAATGATCCACCCACTTCGGCCTCCCAAAGTGCTGGGAATACAGACCTGAGCCACCGTGCCCGGATGTCTGTCATAGTTTTGTTGGTGGCCTAGAGTACTGTTGTACAATGTTTTATCTACCTTTTCATTAAAATATAATTTACTTACACTTTGCATCAACAAGACTTCTGGTACTACAGACCAGCGGTGTCAGAATAGGCTTAGTGCCTCCTTGTTGATATTTGTTTTGTTTGTTTTAATTGCAATGAGCACTCTAACATCTTTAATCTCTTTCAGCAATGTTTTGTAGTTTCCAGAGTACAATTCTTGCATCTCCTTGGTTAAGTTTATTCTGAAGCATTTTATTCTTTTCAATCGTATGCTTATTTTTATATCTGTATGAGAGCTACGGATTTAGCTTTTTCTGAAAGTCATCTTTTAACAAATGAATATGTAATTTCCTTTGATCAACAGAGTGTTATGGATCCCCTACTTGAAGACTCTTTGGAATATCACATGGCTTCATATAGAGTTTTATTCATATTATTAAAGTAAAGGTGTAATCTTCTCTCTCTCTCTCCAATCCTGCTTATATACTTCCTATCCTCAGTTGTGGGATTAACTTAAAGGGTCTAGATTCAGCCGGGCTCGGTGGCTCTCGCCTGTAATCCCAACACTTTGGGAGGCCGAGGTGGGGGTGGGGTTATCACCTGAAGTCAGGAGTTCGAGACCAGCCTGGCCAACATGGCAAAACCCCGTGTCTACTAAAAATACAAAAATTAGCCGGGCATGGTGGCGGGTGCCTGTAATCCCAGCTACTCGGGAGGCTGAGGCAGGATAATCACTTGAGCCCGGGAGATGGAGGATGCAGTGAGCCAAGATCACACCACTGTACTCCAGACTGGGCGACAAGATGGAAACTCTGTCTCAAAAAAAAAAAAAAAAAAAAGTTTTATTTCTGTACAGCATATAATGCTGTTTGAAAGCATTACAAGTGTTGCTAAATTAGACATCTCCAAGGCATATCAAGTGAAAAAAGCAGAATGTAAAATAGTGTGTATAATGTTATATTTTACATAAGTAGAAAGGAAAAGTAAAATGTATTATGTATATTTGCACCTATTGCACAAAGAACATTAAGGAGAATACATAGGAAACTAAGAAGAATTGTCATATATAGGAGGTAGTGCTGAGAACTGAGCAGATGTGGGTTATGAGGAAGAAGAAAATCTTCACTTTTAGTTACTGTTTATGTGAATGTATTAACTTTTCATATATATGCATATCTATATCCTTAATTTTTAATGGATCAAAAGAAGCTCCCTCTTTTTTTTTTCATTCTTACTGTGTTGATGTTGAAAATTATTGTCCCTCATTTTAAAACCATATTTCATCTTACACTGCACTGAAGAGAGGAAGATAACCCAGGATAGATAGTAGGAAGTGTGGGTGGGTTAACAATTTCTTGTTTTGTTAGTTTTTCTATTACTTCCTTAACAAACTACCACAAATTTAATAGCTTAAAACAACATCCATTCATTATCACACAGTTCTGTGCATTATAAGTCTGGCAGGGTGTCATCAAACTAATACCAAAACGTCAGCAGGCCCGGCCATGTTCCTTATGGAGGCTCTAGGGGAGAATTCGTTTTCAAACTCACTCAGGTTGTCAGTAGCATTCAGTTCCCTGCAGCTGTAGGACTGAGATAACGGTTTACAGGTTGTTCACAGTTTCTAGCAGATGCCTGAGTTCTCTGGCTGGTGGCTCCCTTCGTTTTCAAAGTCAGCAACTACCTGTGGAATCCTTCTTATACTTAAATCTGTATATATCATCTAATATACAATGGACTAAGTAGTAGGTACTCTTCATTAATTTATTCTAAAGAAATCTTTTTCAGTCGCTGACTTTGAGCTACTTACTGTTTTTGACGTGAAAAATCACAGCACTGAGCAAAACAGAGGGAGCCCCTTCCCTTTGTGATTCGCCCACTATGTCCTTGGCGCTGTTTTTGAGCCATTATTTACCGCATTATTTATCAATATTGTTAATGTCATTTTCATAGCAACCCATGTTTTAAAATAAGAGAAGGGTAAAAATATGTTGGGAGGATGAGGAGTGAAGGAAGAAATGTAAATGAGACACGTGCCAGGCACACGGGGACCCAGTGACCAGACTCCAAGAAAGCGCAGGACAGAAAGAGCGAGGTGCTAAGACTTAGAGTGGACCCAGAGGCTCTGGCCCTCCTATTTCCCACCACGCACTCCATTTTTGTCACATTTCAAACCTATCGCTTTTACGATATATGTTCAAAAATTGTTTAATGAACTGTAAATGGCTTGGTAAGGGCCGCATCGTAAATGGCTTGGTATGGGCCACATCGAGAACAGCTGTCAAATATAAGCCTAAGGCTAACCACGGATCCATTTTAACACTGAGCAGTTGTGGCTGCGTGTCTGGAGCTTGGCAGAAAGCAACGTCACAAGTCTGGCTTTTTCCCACGTAGACTGAACCCTCGCCCTCAAAGCTACAAACACAACAATTTAACCAACTGAGTGATCAACTAGGAGAAGAATCAATATGATCTCTTTCAAAAGCTTAAAATATGTCAAAATAGTATTATCTCAGAAAGGTTTTTTTCCCCAAAATAATACAAGACATTATCAAATTCTTATTTAACCCTTTTCTAAAATCACCCACCCACCTCATTGAATTTCCTTTAAAAAATCTTCATCCTGGCCGGGCGCGATGACTCATGCCTGTAATCTCAGCACTTTGGGAGGCCAAGGCAGGCGGATCACCTGAGGTCAGGAGTTCAAGGCTAGCCTGGCCAACATGGTGAAACTCCGTCTCTACTGAAAATACAAAAATTACCCAGGCATCGTGGCACACGCCTGTAATCCCAGCTACTTGGGAGGCTGAGGCAGAAGAATTGCTTAAACCTAGGAGGCGGAGGTTGCAGCGAGCCAAGATCGCGCCGCTGCACTCCAGCCTGGGCGTCAGAGCAAGACTCTGTCTCAAAAACAAACAAATAAAAAAAACCTTTTCATCCTAACTCGTATATTATTTCTTCAAAAGAATAAAAAACGTGCAAATCTAATGCTTGTCTAGCTATTGCGACCACATTTACAAATGGATAGGCAGCGCTCCGGAGTTGGATGTAAGACCGTAGTATACAATCCAGGTGTGGTCGATTTAAGAAAAAAAAAAAAAGAAAAAAAAGAAAAAAATTCCTGTCTAGCTAGTGCAACTACATTTATAAATGGATAGGCGAGGCTACGGAGTTCGATGTAAAACCGAAGTTTACAGGCGAGGTGTGGTCGGTGTAAAATAAAAACGAAAAAGAAGAAAAAAAAAGAAAAAACCCCTACGTCAGTGGCCCGTACGGGGATCGAACCCGCGACCTTGGCGTTATTAGCACCACGCTCTAACCAACTGAGCTAACCGGCCTCCTTGCTGGGAGGGCCTTTTCTTATGTTTATTTAAATCATACCTGATCCATGCCCGCTGAATTTTTTTTTTTGTAATAGAAGCGTTACTTTCCCTTTTATTAATAAAATATATATTTTTTTTTAAGAAAAGGAGAATTCCTCACTGTAGGCACAGGAAAACCATGCTGTTTCAGGGAAAACAGTCTCAAACCACTGATTCTGACTGGAGAAACCTCAGATTCAACGACCCCAAGCAGGGCTTCCTTCCCCTCACCAGGTGAAGGACTCAGAACAAACCAAAAAGCAGCTCTAAGCTTGCGATCGCGGCCAGTTCCTCACGGAACCAACCGCAGAGCCGCCCCAGGTTCGCAGGATCGGAGGGTTCGGAGGACTCGGAGGGTGCGGATTCCTCTCTGCTCCTTGAGACCATTCCAGCCAGGTGGGCTCTTAGGCCTGGGAACCTGGGAAAGTGCACTCTCTCGCCTCCTGGCCTCGCGGTGGTTCCGCAGTCACCAGGACCCGAAATTCACAGCTGTGCGTCCTAAGCTTGCAGCTCCACAAACGATAAAATCAGACTTGGCCCTGCAGTCCCGGGCACCGGGCCCTTGGTGATGCTCGAGTGCCGGGCTGGCATCGGCGTAAATGAAAGGACCAGCAGGACGGCTCCTTTCAAGAGTCTCTGACTCCTTCCGTCCCGGGAAGACCAAGACACCCACATCTAAGACAAGGGAAGTCACCATTATCTACACCAATGATAAACGCCGGTATCTGGGAGGAACTGAGCCCAGGACCGGGTCAGGCAACTCAGAGTGTTGGGACAACTAAGTCCCTCTTCAAAGACTCAACTTTCTGGTCATAAGTTGCAAAAGTTGTACATCAGTCCTGCCCGCCCCCCGCCCCCCACCACACACATACACTCCTTTTTTTCGCAAATCCAGGGTTTACCCTATTTGCCAAAGTTTAAGTCTTAGCCAGTCGGGATCAGCTTAGATTGTGCGGTCCAACCCCAGCCAATAGGGGAAGGACACAGAAACAGGAACTGCGTTAGGATTAAAAACTCCTTCCCTCCTTTGTTTGGTGTGCTCTTGCAATTGTAACAGGCAAGGAGCACCCTTCTGCAGAAGTAAAGATGCCTTGCTGAGGAATTTTCTAAGTGAGGGTTTCTTTTGGCTACACCAAGCACTTGTTTCCAGTAAATCTTAGGGACTCGTCCGGGATCCCATTCTCCTTCGGGAGGGGCTAGCGATTATCTTTCATGGGGAGACGCGTCCCATTGCCTCGTGGTGGCCCCAGGAGCGGAGGATCGAGTCCCGCCCGAAGTGACGAATAAATCCGGACTCTCAGCAACGCGGACAGTAGGGAGGATCCTTAAGAATTCTGTGAGACCAGCTTGGTCAATACGGTGAAACTCCGTTTCTACTAAAAATACAAAAATTAACCGGGCGTGGTGGTGCGCGCCCTTAGTCCCAGCTACTTGGGAGGCTGAGGCAGGAAAATCACTTGAACCTGGGAGGCAGAAGTTGCAGTGAGCCGAGATCATGCCACTGCACTCCAGCCTAGGCAACAGAGCCTAGGCAACTCCGTCTCAAAAAAAAAAAAAAAAAAAAAAAAAAAGAATTCCATGGCGACCACAGGTAACTCTGTGCACAGACCAAGGTAAGAAACGTTGCTATTGGGGCGGCAAAGCATTCCTTGGTGGTTGGGGTCTCTGGAGGTTTAAAGTGTGTGAGTGAGACGTACCACTGGGCGCAAGGCGAGTGCGGAGTCCGGACTTGGTTCCGTGGTCACCTCATACGGCTTAGGGCGGTTTTCCAATCAGGGGATTCCACCTACCCGCCAATGCTAAGAGGTGCCTAAAATTCCCGCAAGGGAAGCAGCCAATAAGGACGAAGTGAGTGCTCACGAGAGTGCAAGAAACCTCCAGTGGAAAAAGGGGAGGTTGAGCCTCTAAGACACGGGAATGCAAGAGATCTCTAATATTATATATTAAGCCTCACCAACCTCCAGGATGGGAAATACCCCCAAGTAAGACAGAGACTCTAAAAGGCCAAGCAGACAATAAAATTTCCCTCACAGTCCCCTAGGCCTAATGTTAAAATACTGGAAGGATAATGAAAGGACCAAACACAAGAAAAGACAGCAAATGATAAAGTATTGCTGTTTTATTTGGACTAAGGAACCCATCCTCAGACCTTCGGTCTTTTGGCCAAAGTTTGGGTGGGACGAGGACTGGATATGCCAACTCCTGATCCAGTATGTCAATGATAAAAGCCCAGTTTCTCAAGAGGAGATAGATTATGCTCTATGTTGGAGACAAGGACCTGTCCTTCTCTATCCCTTAAAGGACGAAAAAGCAAAGCCAAACTCAAAACCCCCCAAAGACGACCTAGCTAAGTCATATTCTATATCCAAAGATGCACGGGATCCTCTAGACCACCTTCCCCTGCCTACCTCTCCGCCCCGACTGAACAACAGCCCTTCCCGCACCTACCCCTCTGCCCCAAGCTAAAACTCGGTCCCTCCCCCATATAACCCTGCCCCATGGGCCTTGACACCACACACCCCCGTTGGACAGCCACTCGAACATGCCCCTCCCTTAGGAAAGCTCCAGTGGCAAATAGAACAATTCCAAAGGGATGTTCAAAACTTTCCTTTCCTCTCTTCAAAGAAGTCTGCCCCAACCTTTTTTCCCTTGAGGGAAGTACTACTAGGAGGAGGGGATATTGGCTTCGTAAATGCCCCCCTTAGCTAGTGAAGAAGTTAGAAATCTAAAAAGGAGACTCAAACCGCTGTTAAATGACCCTTTTGGAGTCTCAGATCAAATTGACCAATTTATGGGGCCACAACTGTATACCTGGGCTGAATTGATGTCTATTCTAGGTATTATCTTCTTAGGAGAGGAAAGAACCATGATCTGCAAGGCTGCTATGATAGTCTGGGAGCGCAAGCACCCCCCTCGTCAGAATGTCCTTGCAGCAGAGCATAAATTCCCGGCCCAGGACCCTCAATGGGATAACAACAGTGCAGCTCACCGGGAAAACATGAGAGATAGGGATATGATAATTAAAGGGATTCAGGAATCAGTTCCTCCAACCCAAAACATTTCCCAAGCATTTAATGTACAGCAAGAGAAAGATGAAGGGCCCATGGAATTCTTAAACAGACTTAAGGAACAGATAAGAAAATACGCAGGTTTGGACATAGAGGACCCACTAGGACAAAGGATGTTAAAGCTCCACCTTGTCACCAATAGTTGGCCAGACACTATAAAGAAATTACAAAAGATAGAAAATTAGAAAGACTGTCCCATAGAGGAACTTTAAAGAGAGGTCCAAAAGGTATATGTACGGAGGGATGAGGAAAGGCAGAAGCAAAAGGCAAAAATTATGCTGTCCACCCTACAACAGGGAACTTTTCAACAGGCATCCCAGGGAAATAGAACTTGTAAACCTTCTGAGTACCAGGCTGCCAGACCCTATACAGGAAGCAAAGGGACGAAACCTGAGAATCAGGGAACCAGGAGGGGGAGAAGGAAACACAGATGTTTCAGGTGTGGAAAGCCAGGACATTTTAAGAGGGAATGTCCCGAATGGGAGAGGGAAAAGAAAGTCCTTTCACTCATGACATTTGAAGAACAGTGGGCTCAGGGGCTCTACGTCTTCCATCTTCAGTCCCACCAAGAGCCCTTGATAAATTTAACGGTGGGACCCAAATTGGAAATAGTCACTTTCCTGGTCAATTCGGGAGCAGCTGGCTCCTGCCTATGTTTTCTCCCATCAGATTTATCCTGTTCAGCCGAAGACCTTACTGTCTCAGGAGTTAAAGGGGAAGGATTCAGAGCAAAAATTCTAGAGGAAACCAAAGTCAAATATAAGAATAAGTCGGTTGCTACTAAGTTCTTCTTAATTCCTGAAGCAGGAACTAATTTATTAGGAAGGGACTTAATGTTAAGGTTAGGCACAGGCCTATATGTTAATCAAGGAAAACTCCTTACTTCCTTAAACGTACTCACCACTTCAGAAGAAAGCCGCATCCATCCCAACGTATGGTCGAAAGAAGGGAATCGTATGGTCGAAAGAAGGGAATCGAGGATGGGTTCCTCCAATCCATGTCAAATTAAAAACTCCTGGGGAAATAGTGAAACAAAAACAATACCCTATTCCCTTGGAAGCCAGGATAGGTTTATAACCTATCATTGAAAGCCTTGTCCACGAAAACAATACTCTATTCCCTTGGAAGCCAGGATAGGTTTAAAACCAGGATAGTTTTAAAACCTGTAATTGAAAGACTTGAACCCTGTGTGTCCCCTTATAACACTGCAATATTGCCTGTAAGGAAGTCAGACGGGTCATACCAGCTAGTCCAAGACCTCTGGGCTATTTACCAAATAGTTCAGACCATCCACCCTGTTGTTCCCAATCCTTACACCATTTTCAGTAGAATCCCGCATAACCACCAATGGTTCACGGTGATAGATTTAAATGATGCCTTTTGGGCTTGCCCTTTAGCAGAGGACAGCTGGGACAAATTTGCCTTTGAGTGAGAGGACCCTCACTCCGGTCGATGGACAGTCTTGCCCCAAGGTTTACAGAGTCCCCAAATCTATTTGGTCAAATTTTAGAGCAAGTCCTAGAAAACTTCTCAGTGCCTTCATCCATATGCCTACTCAAATACGTAGATGTCCTGCTCATTTCAGGAGATAACAAGGATCAAGTAACAGCAATTTCAGTTAACTTCCTAAATTTCCTAAGGGGACAAGGATTACGGGTCTCAAAGAACAAAATCCAATTCATAGAATCTGAGGTAAAATATCTAGGACATCTAATCAGTAAAGGTGAACAAAAGATAGAATCCGAACGAATTGAAGGTATCCTGTCTTTGCCTTTACCTGAAACAAAGCAGGAACTTAGGAAATTATTAGGATTGGTTGGATATTGTCATCTGTGGACTGACTCTTATGCCTTAAAAACAAAGCCCCTATATCAAAAACTCACTCAAGAAGGACCAGACCCCCTCCTTTGGACCCCATCAGAGATCCAACAGTAAAAGAATTAAAACACCTACTTGTAACTGCCCCTGTTCTAACTTTGCCCTCCTTAGAACAGCCATTCCATCTTTTCATTAATGTAAGCAAAGGAGTGGCCTTAGGGGTACTCACCCAAAAACATGGAGGCCACCGGCAGCCTGTAGTCTTTCTGTCAAAAATCCTTGACCCAGTAACCCGTGGATGGCCCGAATTTGTTCAATCCATAGCAGCAACTGCCTTGCTAACAGAAGAAAGCAGGAAAATAACCTTTGGGGGAAACCTCATCGTAAGTGCCCCTCATCAAGTCAGAACCATTCTTAATCAGAAGGCAGGGAGATGGCTCACTGACTCAAGGATTTTAAAATATGAAGCTATCTCATTAGAGGGAGATAACCTAACACTAACCACTGACAATTCACTCAACCCCGCTGCTTTCCTAACAGGAAATCCAAACCAGGAGGAACGTGAGCATAACTGCTTAGATCTAATCAGTTTTCAAACTAGAGTCAGATCGCATCCAGGCACGAAACCCCCTTCCAAACAGGGCATCACCTCTTTATAGACGGCTCCTCCCAGGTCATTGAAGGAAAAAGGCACAACGGGTACTCCATAGTTGATAGGGAAACCCTCACAGTGGTAGAGTCAGAAAGACTGCCAAATAAGTGGTCTGCCCAAATATGTGAACTCTTTGCATTAAACCAAGCCTTAAAATCCCTGCAGTATCAGGAAGGAACTATTTACACTTACTCCAAGTATGCCTTCGGAAAAGATCTGGACTGAACGAGGCCTCATCAATAGTAAGGGCCAAGATTTGGTCCACAAGGAATTAATTATGCAAGTGCTAGAAAATCTTCAGCTGCCGGAAGAGATTGCAGTTGTCCATGTCCCAGGACACCAAAATAACCCATCTTTTGAAAGCCGGGAAATAACCTCACAGATTAAGTAGCTAAGCAAGCTAGCAAGCTGCCTATTCCCAAGAGGCACCCATTTTCCATCTAACCCCTTGTCTTCCCCCTCCAGCTGTGATCTCCATCTTCTCCCACACAGACCAAGAGAAACTCAAGAAAATAGGAGCTAAGGAAAGCCCAGAGGGGAAGTGGGTGTGGACAGATGGAAGGGAAATGCTGTCTAAACCCCTCATGAAGGAAATATTGTCACAGCTTCACCAAGGAACTCACTGGGGTCCTCAAGCTATGTGCGATGCAGTCCTTAGAGTCTATGGGTGTGTAGGGATATATACCTTCACTAGGCAAGTGGCGGATGGTGCAGAAAAACTAATAAGCAAACCCTAAAGAGGCAACCTCCCGGGGGAAGAAACCCAGGGTTGAGGCCGTTCCAAAGCATCCAAGTTGACTACACTGAAACGCCCCCAATAGGCCGTCTTAAGTATTTACTAGTAATAGTAGACCATCTCACCCACTGGAGAGAGGCCATCCCCTTCCCAAGCACAACAGCTAGTAATGCAGTCAAAGCCCTTTTGGAACATATCATATGCAGGTTTGGACTAACAGAGAACGTTCATCTGGAAAATGGGACCCACTTCATTGCACACATCATTAAGGTCTAACCCAAGTACTAGGAATAAAATGGGAATATCATACTCCCTGGCACCCGCCCTCATCAGGGAGGGTAGAAAGAATGAATCAAACTCTAAAAAAATCTCCTAACCAAATTAATCTTTGAAACCTGGTTACCATGGACAAAATGCCTTCCCATTGTCTTACATTGCCCTCGAATTCCCAGTTAACCAACACCAGCCTCATCAAAAGTTGGAAAGAGGGAAAGCTCGAACCAACATGGGAGGGACCTTATCTAGCACTCCTGACCACCGAAACAGCAATCTGAATGGCCGAAAAAGGATGGACCCACCACACTTGAGTGAAAAAGGCCCCACCCCTTGCAAAGTCATGGACTGTCGACAGCCCCCAAACTAACATTCAAAAGGGTTTAATCTGTCTTTTTCTTCTTCCTTTAGCTACCCAAGGACATCTTATCATCAATACAACCCAGTCACCCTCCCCCAAAACAATTACATTTGATGCCTGTCTTGTCATGCCCTGCAGGGATGTCCAAAGTGAAAGACAGCTAGCCTCTTCAGAAAAGTAACTTTGTCCCTCTAAGATAGACTGTACTGCCTACAAAACTGACTCTTGCACTGAACGGGCATGAATCTGGCATTAGTGGTTTTGCTATACTTGGGGAGATGTTATATGGACTACCAAGTATCAGGGCTGGACCTCCTCAGAGGGTTGCACCGCCCTAAAACCCTACCTCCACTTCACCAAAGGAACCACCCCCTCTAATTGCCAATCTCACCATTGCAACCCAGTACTTATCTCTATTAATACCCCTACCTCCACTAACCCTACACCCACTTTAGAGCGCTTTTATGGCCTAAGAGCAGATATCACTGGAAAGGACCCTATAGGCTTCTTTGAAATGTGCTTGGTTCCTCCTTCTCCATCTTGTACCATTACCCCCTCCCACACAATTAAACCATGTCTCGCTTCATGCCGAATGACAAAACCAAAGTAGCTATAGTAGATGTCAAGGACTTGAAGCAAACCCGAGCCATAGAAACCAGGTATCAAGATATAAATGCCTGGCTGGAATGGATTAAATATTCTGTTCGCACTCTAAATAAAAGCAATGGTTACGCTTGTGCAATGGGCAGGCCAACAAACCCAAATTGTTCCTTTCCCACATGGATGGGCCAACCAACTTGGCATGGTTTTTATGGTAGGCCTCTTCCAGCACCCCACAGCCTGGGGAAACAAGTCATGCACCACTCTTTCACTACTTTTCCCAAAGGTAAAGAGCCCTATGGAACTGCCCCCAAGGGACATTCAATCTCCAGCACTCGATGCCAATTTTACCTTGTGTCTCTCACAGCAAGGGAAACATTTGACATACCTTGGAAACCTGATGGGATGTAGTGAGCCTAAACTTTTTTAAGAGCTAACCACTCAGTCAGCCCTAGTCTATCCCCAAGCAGATGTGTGGGACCTAGTCTATCCCCGAGCGGTATTGTGGGGGACCAACATTGGGTACACTGCCAAGCAACTGGAGCAGCACTTGCGCTCTGATCCAATTAGCCGTCCCTTTCACCTTGGCATTTCATCAACCAGACAGGAAGCAAGTAACCTGAAGAAAAAGAGAAGCCTTTCACGGGTCCTTTGACCTGCACATTACATAGACAGTATCGGGGTCCCGCAGGGGGTACCAAATGAATTCAAAGCTTGAAACCAAATAGCCACCGGGTTCGAGCCTATCTTATTCTGGTGGTCCACTATTAACAAAAATGTAGACTGGATAAATTATATATACTACAATCAGGAGCAATTTGTCAATTATACCAGAGATGCCATAAAAGGAATAGCTGAACAGTTAGACCCAATGAGCCAGATGGCCTGGGAAACTAGAATAGCCCTTGACATGATGTTAGCTGAAAAGGGCAGACTTTGTGTCATGATCGGGGTCCAGTGTTGTACTTTTATTCCTAATAATACAGCCCCTGACGGGACAATCACAAAAGCCTTGCAAGGCCTTACCACCCTAGCAAGTGAATTAGCAGAAAACTCTGGAATAGACGACCCCTTTATGGGCCTGATGGAAAGGTGGTTTGGAAAATGGAAAGGACTCATGACCTCAGTCTTTACTTTCCTTGCAATTGTTACAGATGTACTCATCCTTGTGAGCTGCTGTATCATACCTTGTATTCGTGGGTTAACCCAAAGGCTCATAGAAGCAGCTCTTACAAAAACCTCCCTCACCTTTCCCCCTCTGTACTCAGATAAGCTCTTGCTCTTAGATAATCAAGAAGAACAAAAACAACAAATCCTGTTGAAGAAATTTGAAGAGGAAGAACTATAAGACAGAAGAGGGGAAATGGTTGGGACAACTAAGTTGCTCTTCAAAGACTCAACTTTCTGGTCATAAGTTGTAAAAGTTGTAAATCAATCCTACCCCCCGCTCCCCCCCGCCCCACCTCTTCTTTTCACAAATGGTGGGTTTACCCTATATGGAAAAGTTTAAGTTTTAGCCAGTCAGGATCAGCTTAGATTGTGCAGTCCAACCCCAGCCAACAGGGGAAGAACATAGAAACAGGAACTGCGTTAGTATTAAAAACTCCTTCCCGGTTTTGTTCGTTGTGCTCTTGCGATTGTAACAGGTGCAAGCAGCACTCTTCTGCAGAAGTAAAGGTGTCTTGCTGAGGAATTTTCTGTCTAAGCGTGAGTTTCTTTGGGCTACAATGAGCACTTGTTTCCAACGATAGGGAGGAGGCGGTAAATATCTGCCCTTGCGAGGGTTCCTCTCAGGCCAGGGCCTGATCCACCCGTGGGCAGTGGTAAACCCATAGAGGAGCCAGCAGAGCCCCTGAGTCACCCCGTGCCTGCTGTCTTGTGGACCCTACAATTCTCCCATTTCTTTTATACTTTTCTACTCCTTTGATTCATCCGAAGTTATTGACTCATTTACTCTCTCTCTCTCTGTCTATATACAGGTATGTATCTCATACTTGAAGGACATTTTTTCCCTTTTTTTGTTTTGTTTTTGAGAAAGGAGAGCCATATCTTTCGATGAGCCAGGTCAACTATTTACTTATTTTTGTTATGTAATTTGTAAATTTTGTTTTTAATTTAAAGATAGGCACAAGATTGGCTGGCGCGGTGGCTCACGCCTGTAATCCCAGCACTTTGGGAGGCCGCGGCGGGGAGATCACGAGGTCAGGAGATCAAGACCATCCTGGCCAACGTGGTGAAACCTTGTCTCTACTAAAATACAAACAAAATTAGCCAAGCGTGGTGGCACGCGCCTATAGTCCCAGCTTCTCGGGAGGCTGACGGAGGAGAATGGTGTGAACTCGGGAAGCCGAGGTTGCAGTGAGCTGAGATTGCGCCACTGCACTCCAGCCTGGGCAACAGAGCGGGACTCCATCTCAAACAAACAAACAAAAAAAGATAGACACAAGATCATGTTTCTTATCTTTAGCACACTTCATTAACTCTGTTTCTGCATCTACCATGTGAAATAGTAGTTGTCTTTACTTGCTTTGTTGACTAGTAGAAATTTGATGGAAGATGAATGGTAAAACCAAAATTATTATTTTTTTACTACAGTACTTCTCGGTGGTACCTTCTCTTCTCTTTGTGCTTTACTGCCCCTCCTGCAGCTTTCCAAACCCTGAGAGATTGAGCTCTGCTGACCCAACAGGGTGTCAGCCGTTTGGGTTGCTGGACATTCTCTTGAAGATCTATTGGGAAAAAGGCTTATGGGGTACCTGCATAAACTGGCAATAAAAATATGGGAGAGTAAGTTGTGGAAAGCCACAAGAGGCCTCTGAAGAGGAAAGCCTTCTTATCGCCATTATGTTCCCATGCTCTGAGTGCAACCTGCTCTCTTATCTATAAACACTGTGTTCAAGAAGAAAGACACTCCTTTGAAGCGTTGGAATGTAGACAGACGTGCAGGCTCCTAGTTAAGCCCGCTCCCACTAGCTACTCTCCAATAAGTTAAAGATACGCTGTTTGGGCACAAAGGAGATTCATTTAAACCGCTATTGCTATAGATTACGCCTGTAACACGCTGCCTCCCTTTCACCATTTCGCCCTAAATGTCTGCTTTTTGGATCTAAGTGATTGTACTCAATAAATAGTGTGGAGACCAGAGCTGGGCGCCTTTTGCAGCCTCCATTTTGCAATTGGCCCCCTGGCCCCCACTCTTTATACACTCTTAACCTGTCTCTTCTCATTCCTTTGTCGCCACCGGACTTTAGGTACCCTAAGGGTGGTATTGAGGCTGGTCCCCAACATTCTGGTGCCCAACGTGGGGCTCGAAGGAATCTGATGAACGAATGCTCGAGCGTGTGAAACGGAGGGCTGATGGACGAAGGACTCCCGAGGACGAAAAAGTTTTTAAGCTCTGCAGGTAAGCAGGGCACTTGGAGAAAGCCAGGGACACAATGGGGAAAACTGAAAGTAAGTACACCACGTATTTGAGCTTGCTAGGGCGGCTGTTGAAGCGTGATGGCGTAAAAGTTGGTACAAAAAATCGTATGAATTAATTTCATGCTGTGGAACAATTTTGCCCTTGGTTCCCTGAACAGGGAACTTTGAAATTAAGAGATTGGGAAAGAGTTGGAAAGGACCTTTAAAAAGCACGTAGAGAAGGAAAGGAAATTCGTTTGCCTGTTTGGTCAGTTTGGTCATTGGTGCGTGCCGCACTGGAGCCATTTCAGACAAATGATGAGGCTGAGTCAGAGGAGGAGAAGGAGGAGTTTGATAATCAGGACTCTGAAACGCCTCTACCGAGTACTAGCCAAAAGGAGAGTCCGGAAGTAATTTATGCCAATCCCCCCAGTCTTCCTAAACCTATTCAGAAACTCATTCAGCTCAGGGTTCCTCAAGAGGAATGTCCGGAATGGCCACCTCCTCCTCAGCCGAGTGAGTGCAGGCGGAGGGAGCCTGAGACTCCGCTGCCGAGACTCGGCTGGCCGCGCTCATTATTGCCCGACCCGCAGTTCATTATGGAGAGGGGATAATTCAGGTTCGCCCTGCAGTTCATTACGGTGAAGGAGCAATTTCCCTTAAAATGGATGACCCAGCGCCCTGTCTGGGTCGAACAGTGGCCTAAGGAAAAATTGGGGGCGCTTTATGAAATAGTTAAAGAACTACTAGAAAAAGGATATATTTCACCCACTTTCTCTCCTTAGAATTCCCCAATAGTTGTAATTAAGAAAAAGTCCGGTAGATGGCACATGCTGATCGACTTGCGAGTGGCCAACGCTGTAATTCAACCGATGGGAGCCTTACAACCTGGGCTCCCATCCCCCACTATGCTCCTTAAAGACTGGCTGCTCATTATTATAGATTTAAAAGACTGCTTTTTTTTTACAATTCCTTTAGCAGAGGCAGATTTCGAAGAATTTGCCTTTACTGTCCCTGCCATTAAAAACAAAGAACCTGCAGCCAGATATCATTAGAAGGCTTTACTCCGGGGTATGTTAAACAGTCCCACAATCTGTCAAACTTTTGTAGGCAGAACTATCCAGCCTGTTAGAGATCAATTTCCAGATGTGTGCAGCAAAAAATAGAGATCAACTTATTCAATGTTATTCATCTTTACAAAAGGCAATTACAAACGCTGAATTGCGTATAGCACCTGACAAAATTCAAACAACCACTCCTTTTCAGTATTTGGGGATGCAAGTACAGGATACAGCCATTAAGCCTCAAAAGGTTCAAATTTAAAAAGATTATTTAAAAACCTTAAATGATTTTCAAAAATTGTTAGGAGATATTAATTGGATTCGGCCCACCTTAGGAATTCCTACTTATGCTATGTCTAATCTCTTCTCAATATTGAGGGGAGATTCCAACTTACACAGTAACAGAGAACTAACACCGAGGCCATAAAAGAGTTAAAAGTAATTGAAGAAAAAAATTCAACAAGCCCAGGTCAGTAAGATTGACTCAGACTTGCCTTTACAATTCATTGTGTTCCCTACTTCACACTCCCCAATGGGGGTTATTGTTCAAAATAATGATTTAGTTTAATGGTCTTTTTTTTTGCCACATAATACCATAAAAACACTCACAGTATATTTAGATCAGATGGCAATTCTAATTGGACAGGCTCGTCACGAATTGTTAAACTTTGTGGCACTGAGCCCAATAAGATTATAATTCCAATAAATAAAAATCAGGTAAAACAGGCATTTATTAACTCAGTTACATGGCAAGTTAATTTAAGAGAATTTGTTGAATGTATTGATAATCATTATCCTAAAAATAAAATTTTCCAGTTCTTAAAATTAACTACATGGGTTCTTCCAAAAATTCCTTGTGATGCTCCCTTGGAAGGAGCTGTGACTGTTTTTACTGGTGGGTCTAGTAAACATAAAAAAGCGACAGTCTGGTGGAGACCACATAATCCAATCACTCGATCTGAATTTACTAACATTCAAAAAGCTAAGTTTATTCTGTTTAATTATTAAAGAACTTTTACAGCCTTAAGTTCGCTCTGGAGCCCAGTCTGTGTGTTCTTTTTCTTCAACTTCAGCAATTGCTAAACCAAGGTACACATCCTATTTTTATTACACACATTCGAGCCCACAGCTCTCTGCCTGGCCCATTGGCTTACGGCAATAATCAAGCAGACCTTCAGGTTATGACATCACTGCTTGACCAAGTCACCCAATCACATCAATTTTCCCACCAAAATTGAAAAACTTATCTAAATAATTTCAACTTACACAGAGGCTGGCTAAGCAAATTATCCTACAATGCCCAGATTACCAGCTCACAAGCACGTCCCCTCCTTCAACAGGTGTTAACCCTAGAGGATTAGAATCTAATCCATTTTGGCAAACAGATGTTAAACACATCCCTAAATTTTGGAAACTAAGATATGTACATATATCCATTGTTACCAACATTCATCTAATTATTACACATTAAAAAAATAAAAGAAAAAAGTAAAGAAAAAAGACTAAAAGAGACAAAAATCAAAACAAGATGCAAAAAAAAAAAAAAAAAAGACTGTGAAAAAAACGAAGTAGAGGCCGGGAGCGGTGGCTCACGCCTGTAATCCCAGCACTCTGGGAGGCCGAGGCGGGTGGATCACGAGGTCAGGAGATCGAGACCACGGTGAAACCCCGTCTCTACTAAAAGTACAAAAAATTAGCCGGGCGCGGTGGCGGGCGCCTGTAGTCCCAGCTACTCAGGAGGCTGAGGCAGGGGAATGGCGTGAACCCGGGAGGCAGAGCTTGCAGTGAGCCGAGATCGCGCCACTGCACTCCAGCCTGGGCAACACAGCGAGACTCCATCTCAAAAAAAAAAAAAAGTAGAAAAAGGGAAAAAAAATTGGCTGGGCGCGGCGGCTCATGCCTGTAATACCAGCACTTTGGGAGCCCAAGGCGGGCAGATCATGAGGTCAGAAGATCGAGATCATCCTGGCTAACATGGTGAAACCCCCGTCTCTACCAAAAATACAAAAAATTAGCCAGGCATGGTGGCAGGCGCCTGTAGTCCCATCTACTTGGGAGGCTGAGCCAGGAGAATGGCGTGAACCCACGACGCAGAGGTTGCAGTGAGCCGAGATCGTGCCACTGCACTCCAGACTGGGCGACAGAGCGAGACTCCATCTCAAAACAAACAAAAAAAAATTAAGAAAGTTATAAAAATGTACCTTTAGTAAAAAAAAAGTTATAAAACAAAAATTTAAGACATGTTAAAAATTGTCTGTGAAAGTCGTGAAAAATGTTATTAAAAAATTTATGCAAAAAAGGTTGTATAATTTTTGTTTCAAAGGTCTAAGCAGGCCGGGCGCAGTGGCTGACGCCTGTAATCCCAGCACTTTGGGAGGCCGAGGCAGGCGGATCACGAGGTCATGAGATCGAGACCATCCCGGCTAACACGGTGAAACCCCGTCTCTATTAAAATACAAAAAAAAATTAGCCAGACGTGGTGGCGGGCGCCTGCAGTCCCAGTTACTAGGGAGGCTGAGGCAGGAGAATGGCGTGAACCCGGGAGGCGGAGCTTGCAGTGAGCCGAGATCGCGCCACTGCACTCCAGCCTGGGCGACAGAGTGAGACTCCATCTCAAAAAAAAAAAAAATTAAAAAATAAAAATAAAGGTCTAAGCAAGTTTTAAAATGATAATTGTAAAAAATTATGTGTGTAAACACATTTGCTAAAGTTAAAAAGGTATCATCCACTTTTTCTATAGACTAAACATTAAAATAAAACACAAGTTTTTCTGTTTTTTTATTTTTATTTTTTTTTGAGACAGAGTAGCTGGGACTACAGGCGCCCGCCACCATGCCCAACTACATTTTTTTGTATTTTTAGTAGAGACGGGTTTCACCGTGTTAGCCAGGATGGTCTCGATCTCCTGACCTCGTGATCTGCCCGCCTCGGCCTCCCAAAGTGCTGGGATTACAGGTGTGAGCCACTGCGCCCAGCCCACGAGTTTTTCTTAAAACACTAACCTGCTCTTTAAAGATTGTAAAAAGTCTCTTAGCGCAGGCACCACCCCTAAAATTTCTAGTATCAGCCTAAAGACTATGTCCTCATCAAAGGATGAAAAGAAGAAAAAAAAATTCAAGCCAGCCTAAAAAAGACTCTACAGAAATTGCAGCCTCAACAATGTGACTTCCACAAACAACACAGGCCCCAGACATTATGCTGAAAAAACAGAAGACTAAGCCAAATAATTTATTCATTTTTAATTATCTCATTTTGCCTACTACCTATACCTGCTACACTCTATTAAGCTCATATCTTAAATCTGCCTTTCTTCTGCCCTGTTACTTTAAAAAACACCCCCTTCTCAGCTTCTAATAACATAACTGCTTGGCTAAAATAAATTAACATACCCCGAGTGGGGTTCCTCATTAATAACATATAGTGAACTAAGATGCCAAGTAACACTACAGGTCACTTTTTGACTGGAAAAAAATGTTGCTAATTATACTCAGGTTTGTCTTCTGTTATTTACTAATGCTAGGATGCAAAGCTGAAATAAGAGCAGTGAACTCCTCACCTGAAAAACCTGTGGCTACAACAGACCGAAATTATACCTATTGGGCAGATGTCCCATTTCCATCTTTAATTAGGCCTGTCACTTGGTTGGAACCCCCGGTTGAGGTTTATGTTAATGATAGTGTTTGGATACCTAAGCCTACAGATACTCATAGGCCCTCTCACACAAAAGAGAAAAAAATGTTAATAAATGTGTCCATAGGTTATTAGTTCCCCGCTCTTTGCCTAGGGCTGGCTGTCAGTTGCCTAAAAGGCTACTGACAACATTGGCTAGTTAAAATTCCAGGTCATAATCAAAGACCAGTATCCTATCATTTATTGTCTGGATAGAGCCTGGATCATTCACAGAGTTTGGTTCAATTGAAACAGTTTAAGCCCCCAAAAAAGAGGTGTCAACAACCTCCACAATGGTCAAAAGATTTAGAAATATTAATTTAAAAGAATTGCAATTATTTAAAATAATTCCTATGCAATCGTCGTTAGTTGGTCCCCTAAGGGGACCTTTACAGTTAATTGTACCAATCAAAATAATAGATGCAAAACAAAACTAAAACAAATTCTATACTGTCAAAGAAACGACACTACTTACACTAAAAATCGTGCTCATTTTCCCATAATTTGGACCAATTTTAGTATGGCTGGCCCACATCCAAAATGATTAATCCAGTAATAGGCCCTAAACATCCCAAATTATAAAAGTTAATAATGGCCCAATCTCATATTCAGGTTTAAAAAGAAAAATATTAACTTGATAGAGAAGGTAAGAGACTTCAATTTGTGTATCAGTTTTCTTCCAACCGAACGGTGCCCATTCAGAGTTGTGTCAAGCCTCCTTTTATGTTGATGATCAAAAATATTAATATTCAACCTACTTCTCAAACTATTATTTCTCAAAACTGTCACCTTTTCACCTGTATTGATTCCACATTTGGTGTGAAGCCATCTGTGTTGCTGATGAGGGCTATAGAAGAAGTTTGGTTACCGGTTTCCCTCAATAGACGTTAGGAAGCCTCTCCTTCCATTCATATTGTCACAAAAATGTTGAGGAGAGTTTACCAAAACAAAAAGATTTATTTTTACCCTTACAGCAGTAATTATGGGCCTTATTGCAGTCACAGCTACTGCTGCGGCTGGTGAAATTGCTTTACACTCCTCTGTTCAAACTACAAAATATATAAATAATTGACAAAAAAATTCCTCAAAATAGTGGAATTCTCAGACCTGGATAGACCAACAATTGACAAATCAAATAAATGATCTTAGACAGACTGTTATTTAGATGGAAGATCATATAATGAGCTTAGAGCATCGATTACAAATACAATGTGATTAAAATACTTCTAATTTCTACATAACTCCCTGTTCGTATAATACTACTAAATATCATTTAAAAAAAGTTAGACGTCATCTAGAAAAAAAGAAATAAAAGTTTAACATTAGATTGTAGGGTCCAGCCCTACAGGGCCTGTGGGTTTTTTCTTCGTGTGCGGAGATGAGAGATCGTAGAAAAATAAAGACACGAGACAAAGAGATAGAAGAAAAGACAGCTGGGCCCAGGGGACCACTACCCCCAACGAGCAGAGTGTGGAAGTGGCCCCAAACACAGCGAGAGAGAAATCCTCATTGGGTGCCAAATGTAGGGTCCAGTCCTACAGGGCCTGTGGGTTTTCTCTTCGTGTGCAGAGATGAGAGATAGTAGAAAAATAAAGACACGAGACAAAGAGATAGAAGAAAAGACAGCTGGGCCCAGGGGACCACTACCACTGATGCGCAGAGTCCATTAGTGGCCCCAAATGCCTGGACGCACTGCTATTTATTGTATACAAGACAAGGGGGCAGGGTAAGGAGTGTGAGTCATCTCAAATGATTGATAAGGTCAAGCAAGTCACGTGTCCATGTGACAGGGGGCCTTTCCCTTTGTGGTAGCCAAAGCAGAGAGGGAGGACAGCATACATCAGCATTTCTTCTATGCACTTATCAGAGATTGATCAAAGACTTTAATACTTTCACTAATTCTGCTACTGCTATCTTCTAAGAACTTAAAAGAAGGAGCCAGGTGTACAGGCAGAACATGAAAGTGGACAAGGAGTGTGACCTTTGAAGCACAGCACCCCAGGGAGACGGCTAAGCCTCCGGATGACTGTGGGCAGGCCTGGCTAATGTCAGGCCTCCAACAAGAGCTGGTGGAGCAGAGTGTTCTCTAACTCCCCCAAGGAAAGAGAGATTCCCTTTCCCAGTCTGCTAAGTAACAGGTGCCTTCCAAGGCACTAACACTACTGCTAGACCAAGGTCTGCTAAGTAACAGGTGCCTTCCCAGGCACTGGCACTACTGCTAGACCAAGGAGCCCTCAAGCGGCCCTTAACTGGGTGTGACAGAGGGCTCACACTCTCGTCTTCTGGTCACTTCTCACAATGTCCCTTCAGCTCCTAACTCTGTACGGCCTGGTTTTTCTTTGGTAATAATAATAATACAAAGATTAATACTAAAAACTAATGATTAATAATATCCATTATAATCACCTCTGTATTCTATTTCTAATACAACTTTTTCTTATCGTAATTATTTTCTTTATTATACTGGAAGAGGTTGTGCCTTCAGTCTCTTGCCTCAGCACCTGGGTGGCTTTCTGCCCACATTAGATATGGCCAAATTAAAAGACCAGGTTTTTAAAGCATCTCAGGCTCATTTAACTCTCCTGCCTGGGACTGACATTCTCACTGAAGCTACTGATGGACTTTCAGACATAAACCCTCTTAAATGGATTAAGACCATTAGAGGATCAACTATTGCAAATTTTGCTTTCATGTGTATCTGTTTATACTGTTTGCTTTTAGTCTACAAATACAGAAGACACCTCTAGAGAGAGACCAGACACCACGAACAAGCCTTAATAACAATGGTGGTTTTTAAAAAAAGTGGGGCATATTGGGAAAAAGGCTTGTGGGGTGCCTGCATAAGCTGGCCATAAAAATATGAGACAATAAGTTGTGGAAAGCCACAAGAGGCCTCTGAAGAGGAAAGCCTTCTTATCGCCATTATGTTCCCATGCTCTGAGTGCAACCTGCTCTCTTATCTATAAACACTGTGTTCAAGAAGAAAGACACTCCTTTGAAGCATTGGAATGTAGACAGACGTGCAGGCTCCTAGTTAAGCCCGCTCCCACTAGCTACACTCCGATAAGTTATAGATACGATGTTTGGGCACAAAGGAGATTCATTTAAACCGCTATTACTATAGATTATGCCTATAACACACTGCCTCCCTTTCACCGTTTCGCCCTAAACGTCTGCTTCTTAGATGTAAGTGATTGTACTCAATAAATAGTGTGGAGACTGGAGCTTGGTGCCTTTTGCAGCCTCCATTTTGCAATTGGCCCCCTGGCCCCCACTCTTTATACACTTTAAACCTGTCTCTTCTCATTCCTTCATCACCACAAAGACTTTAACTACCCTATGGGTGGTGTTGAGGCTGGTCCCCAACAAAGATCTCTCTCCACTTAGAACGCTTTGGAGGGGCTTCTCTCAGCTCTCCAGTCCTGGCACTTGGCAGCAGAAATACAAAGTGCCCTAGATTGATTTCTCTTAGTTTTGTGGCTGTGCTCACCAACTTCAAAAGACTTTGCACCTGAGGATGCCTCAGTGGATATTCCTCTCCACTTTCCAGCCTGCCCATTCACCTTCTTTTGGGATGCTCTCCTCTAGCAGAGACAACTGGCAGTGGTTTTTTGGCTACTTGGAATTCTGTGCTTGGGTCAAGTAGGCCCACAGGCAAATCTTAAAAATCTTTTGGAGTTTTGATGGCTTTTTCCCTCATTTAGTATTCAAGGGTTTCTCTTCCTCTGCTTGTCTGCCCATCTGCCAGGAACAAGGGCAGCTAGAAACCTCTTTTCTCATATGAAGACCTCTTTCTAGGTGGAATTTGATTAGATTCCTTTGTATCAATTCCCTGGTGGGTTCAGAAAATCTACTATTTTGTAGCTTATGCTCTTGCTTTAGTTATTAAATAGAGAGAAACAGACTCTTGCAATTTTCTACAACTTAACCAGAAATGGAATTCAGTGGGGTGTATTTTTAAATACATTTCCTGATTTCTGTGCCAAAATGCCTTTTGTCATGTCTTGAAACTATTTCCTTTAAGATACATAGCAACAGCCTAGCCACTCTCACTTAGAAAACTAACAGTTTGAGGGTCCACTTCATGCCAGGTGCTTTGCATGTTGTTTTAGGTAAACTTTAAATCACACCTCATTGATCCAATGGATATTGAGATAGCCATTATTGTTCTTATATTTAAGTTATGCAAAGTCACAAATAATGTCAACATGATGACACAAAAACATCAAGAAGTGAAATGGCTAACTACCTACAAGTGCATTCCTAAGCTTTACTTACACTTCTAGATGAATCCGCTGGTCACATGAAGAGTGACAGGATGTCACATAAGCGTTTGTTTACATTTCAGAAAGTTACCTTTAATAGTGTCCATTGATTACACAGATGTTTACTGAGAACGTGACATGATCCAGTCTAGTCTGTTTTTTTTTTTCTGGAGAGAGAGTCTCGCTCTGTCGCCCAGGGTGGAATGCAGTGGCACGATCTCAGCTAACTGCAACCTCCGCCTCCCAGGTTCAAGCAATTCTCCTGCCTTGGCCTCTGGAGTAGCTGGGACTACAGGCGCATGCCGCCACACCTACCTAATATTTTGTATTTTAGTAGAGATGGCATTTCACCGTGTTGTCCAGGCTGTTCTCGAACTCCTGAACTCAGGCAATCTGCCGGCCTCAGCCTCCCACAGTGGTAGGATTACAGGCGTGAGCTACCGCGCCCGGCTGATCCAGTCTATTCTTTACTGTGGTCATAATGGCCCCCAAACCACACGTGGTCTCTCCTCCACTCTTCCAGACCTCAAAATCCAGAGCACTCATGACTTCTTAGTAATTGCTTAAGTATCCAGATGGTCTTCTCCACCTAGGGAGTGTCTTTATTTTACCTTACGAAAGATCTTCTTGCCCGGGCGCTGTGGCTCATGACTGTAATCTCAGCACTTTGGGAGGCCACCACGGACAGATCACTTCAGGTCAGGAGTTCAAGACCAACCTGACCAACATGGTGAAACCCCTTCTCTTCTAAAAATACAAAAATTAGCCAGGTGTGATGTGCCACGCCTGTAGTTCCAGCTACTGGAGAGGCTGAGGTGGGAGAATTGCTCGAACCCAGAAGGCAGGTGGAGGCTGCAGTGAGCAGAGATCACACCACTTCACTCCAGCCTGGACAACAGATTGACACTCCGTCAAAAAAAAAAAAAAAAAAAAGACAGGTGCAGTGGCTTATGCCTGTAATCCCAACACTTTGGGAGGCCGAGGTGGGCAGATCACGAGGTCAGGAGATCAGGACCATCCTGGCTAGCATGGTGAAACCCCATCTCTACTAAAAATACAAAAAATTAAATGGGCGTGGTGGCATGCACCTGTAATCCCAGCTACTCAGGAGGCTGAGGTAAGAGAATTGCTTGAACCTGGGAGGTGGAGGTTGCAGTGAGCCAAGATCACACCACTGCACTCCAGCCTGGACGACAGAGCGAGACTCTGTCTCTGAAAAAAAAAGAAAAAAGAAAAGAAAAGTAATGTCTTGGCTGGGCACAGTGGCTCACACCTGTAATACCAGCACTTTGGGAGGCTGAGGCGGGTGGATCACCTGAGGTCAAGGGTTCCTGACCAGCATGTTGAAACCCCCTCTCTACTGAAAATACAAAAATTAGCTGGGCGTGGTGATGTGCACCTGTAATCCCAGATACTTGGGGGGCTGAGGCAGGAGAATCACTTGAACCCAGGAGGCAGAGGTTGCAGTGAGCCGAGATCACACCATTCCACTCCAGCCTGGGCAACAAGAGTGAAACTCCGTCTCAAAAAAAAAAAAAAAAAAAAGAAAAAGAAAAAGAAAAAAGAAACGTCTCATCATATGTTTTCCGCATTCTCTAGTTGGTTCATATGTTTTATTACTGTTGAGCTCTGAGAAGTGCTTTATACAGTATATTCTAGATACTAGTCTTTTACTGAATATGTTGTTTGCAAATATTTTCTCCTATCTGTAGCATGTCTTTTCTTACTATTATTAGACTCTCCAGCAGAGCAAAATGTTTTTTATTTTGATGGAATCTCATTTGTAAGTTTTTCTTTTTATGGGTCATGTTCTTCGTATCAAATCTAAGAACTCTGCCTAGCTCTAGATCCTGAAGATTTTCTCCCATGGTTTCTTCTCCTTTTTTTTTTTTTTTTTGTAAAATTTTTCTTGTATTACATTTTACATTTAAGTATGTGATGCATTTTTATGTATTATTTGTATAAAAAGATTTCAGTCAAGATTTATTTTATACTTATTTATTATTTATTATTTATTTATTTATTTGAGATGGAGTTTCACTCTTGTTGCCCAGGCTGGAGTGCAATGGCGTGATATTGGCTCACCACAACCTCTGCCTCCTGGGTTCAAGTGATTCTCCTGCTTCTGCCTCCTGAGTAACTGGGATTACAGGTGTACACCACCACACGCAGCTAAGTTTTTGTATTTTTAGTAGAGACCAGGTTTCTCCATGTTGGTCAGGCTGGTCTTGAACTCCCGACCTCAGGTGATCCGCCTGCCTCAGCCTCCCAAAGTGTTAGGATTACAGGCGTGAGCCACCACGCCCAGCAAGCTTTATTTTTGTTCCTATGTTTGTCCAATTGATACAATAAGTACAATGTTAGTGTGAACCCCAAAAATCTGAGACAGGTCTCAGTTAATTTAGAAAATTTATTTTGCCAACATTCAGGATGCACACCCATGTCACAGTCTCATGAAGTCCTGATGACATGTGCCCAAGGTAGTCAGAGTACAGTTTGGTTTTATCCATTTTAGGGAGACATGAGACATCAGTCAACATATGTAAGATGAACATTGGTTCGGTCTGGAAAGGTGGGACAACTCCAAGCTGGGGGAGAGGGCTTCCAGGTCATAGGTAGATAAGAGATAAATGGACCGGGCGCAGTGGCTCACGCCTGCAATCCCAGCAGTTTGGGAGGCCGAGGCGGGCAGATTACCTGAGGTCGGGAGTTCGAGACCAGCCTGGCCAACATGGAGAAACCCCGTCTCTACTGAAAATACAAAATTAACCGTGCGTGATGGCGCATGCCTGTAATCCCAACTACTCGGGAGGCTGAGGTAGGAGAATCGCTTGAACCTGGGAGGCAGAGGTTGCGATGAGCCGAGATCGCGCCATTGCACTCCAGCCTGGGCAACAAGAGTGAAATTCCGTCTCAAAAAAAAAAAAAAAAAAAAAAAAGAGATAAATGGTTGCATTTATTTGAGTTTCTAATTAGCCTCTCCAAAGGAAGCAATCAGATATGCATTTATCTCAGTGAGCAGAGGGGTGGCTTTGAATAGAATGGGAGGCAGGTTTTCCCTAAGCAGTTCCCTTTTCCCTTTAGCTTAGTGATTTTGGGAGCCCAAGATATTTTCCTTTCACATTTGCTATAGAGTTTTTATAAAGATGCTGTTTATCAAATTGAGGAAGTTCATGTATTCCTATATTTTTGAGAATTTTTCTTTTAATTAAGAATTGGTATTGAATTTTTCTCCTCCTCAATTAATATAATGATGTGATTTTCTTCCTTTGGTGTGACTATGGTACATTAATTACGTTGACTAATTTTCAAATGTTGAACAACCCTAGCATTCTTTTTTTTTTTTTTTTAGACGGAGTCTCGCTCTGTCATCCAGGCTAGAGTTCAAAGGCGAGATCTTTCCTCACTGCAACCTCAGCTTCCCAGGTTGAAGTGATTCTCGTACCTCAGCCTCCAGAGTAGCTGGAATTACAGGTACATGCCACCATGCCCGGCTAATGTTTTGCATTTTTAGTAGAAACAGGGTTTCCCAGCGTGGGCCAGGCTGGTCATAGAACTCTTGGCCTCAAGTTATACTCCTGCCTTGGCCTCCCAGACCTCTGAAAGTGCTGGGATTACAAGTGTGAGCAACAACGCCTGGCCATGAACCACCCCTGCATTCTACTTGGTGATTATCTTGGTTTGCTAGGGCTACCATAGATGGGTGGACTTAAACAATGGAAATGTATTTTCTCGCAGCTGAGCCTAGAAATCCAAGAGCAAGGTGTCAGCCGGTTTGATTCCTTTTGAGGTAGCTCTCCTTGACTTGCAGAAGGCTGCCTTCTCGTTGTGTCCTCCCATGATTAACCACTCAGTCTGTGTGTTGCCTGTGTCCTAATCTCTTTTTTTTTTTTTTTTTTTGGAGACTGAGTGTCGCTCTGTCGCCCAGGCTGGAGTGCAGTGGCGCAATCTCGGCTCACTGCAACCTCTGCCTCCCGCTCAGCCTCCTACCTCCTGTCTCAGCCTCTGGAGTAGCTGGGATTACAGGCGTGCGCTAATTTTGTCAGGCCTGGCTGAATCTTGTATTTTTTTTTTTAAAGTAGAGACAGGGTTTCGCCATTTTGGCCAGGCTGGTCTCGAACTACTGACCTCAGGTAGTCTGCCCGCCTCGGCCTTCCAAAGCGCTAGGATTACAGGCATGAGCCACTGCGCCCGGCCCCTAATCTCTTCTTATAAAGACACCAGTAATATTGTATTAGAGCTCATCCATATTCCCTCATTTTACTTTAATAACTTCTTTAAAGATCTTATCTCCACATATAGTCACATTCTAAGGAACTGGGAGTTAGGACTTCAGAATATACATTTTGGGAGAACACAATTCAGCCAGTAACAGTCATAGTGTATAATTCTTTTTCTCTATTACTGTATTCTATTTGATAATATTGTGTTAAAAATTGTTGTATCTGTGTTGATGAGATGTATTGGTCTGCAGTTTTCTTTTTTGTGCTGTCTTTGTCAGCCTTTATTTATTTATTTTTTTTTTTGAGACGGAGTCTCTCTCTGTCACTCAGGCTGGAGTGCAGTGGCGCGATCTTGGCTCACTGCAAGCTCCGCCTCCTGCGTTCACACCATTCTCCTACCTCAGCCTCCCAAGTAGCTGGGACTACAGGCGCCCACCACCAAGCCCGGCTGATTTTTTTGTATTTTTATTAGAGAAGGGGTTTCACCATGTTAGCCAGAATGGTCTCCATCTCCTGACCTCGTGACCGGCCGCCTCGGCCTCCCAAAGTGCTCGGATTACAGGCGTGACCCACCGCGCCTGGCCTATTTTTATTTTTTTGAGACAGAGTTTCGCTCGTGTTGCCCAGGCTGGAGTGCAATGGAAAGATCTCGGCTCGCTGCAACCTCCATTTCCTGGGTTCAAGCGATTCTCCTGCTCAGCCTCCCGAGGAGCTGGGATTAAAGGTGTCCGCCACCATGCCCAGCTAATTTTTGTATATTTAGCAGAGACGGGGTTTATCCATGTTGGCCAGGCTGGTCTCGAACTCCTAACCGCAGGTTATCAGCCCGCCTCGCCCTCCCAAAGTGCTGGCATTACAGGCGCGAGCCACCTAGCCTGGCCTTAAACAAGTTCTTATAAAAAGAGAGAGGAAAAGTCTCAGGATTCATACTCTTGGGATGTAAATAAATGTCTCCAGAGTGGAAGATAAGATAAGCATCTCCGTGTTTATAAGCCTTAAAATGTCTCCATGGTTCCAGGAGAGAGAAATTGTATTATCCTTCAAATGAGATAACACTTTTGAAATGTGAGAAGCAAATTGGTCTAGGGAAACCAGAACATTCACTAATGTGTCAATTTCCCTTGCCCAGAAAGCCAAACCATGCAGAACATGAAAATATTCACTTCCTGACAACACCTTTCAAAAAGAGAGATTTAAGGTAGTCTGATGTCTCATTCTATTTTCACTAATTCTTTAAATATGAAGACTTTTTCTTTTCTTCCTTTTTTTTTTTCCAGATAGGGTCTTATTCTGTCACCCAGGCTGGAGTGCAGTGGAGTGATCTTGGCTCACTGCAACCTCCATCTCCCAGGTTTAAGTGCTCTTTCCTCCTCAGCCTCCCAAGTAGCTGGGACTACAGGAGTGCTCCACCACACTCAGCTAATTTTTTGTAGAGATAGGGTTTCACCATGTGGCCCAGGCTGGTGTTAAACTCCTGAGCTCAAACGATCTGCCGGCCTCGACTTCCAAAGCATGCTGGGATTATAGGTGTAAGCCACCATGCTCAGCCTTGAGGACATATTTTCAAATGTATTTTACATTTTACATTTGCCCAGTTTTCCAATTTTTAGGCAAAACATTTATCAAACAAAAGATGGCATCTTAAGCAGTTTTTTCTTTCTTATTTTATTGGTCCTTAAGGCTGATTACTCCTTTTGTGAGCTATTTCTGAAGACAGTTATTTGTCAGAAGACTGTGGGGATTTTTCTCTTATACTTATTCATTTATACAATCCAGAAATTAGCAGGATCAAAACTAGTGGAAACACATAGACACTTACAGCTTTTTATTTTAAGGTCAAAGTACTTACAACATTTTAATTTTAATTTTAATTTTTTGAGATGGAGTCTCACTCTGTTGCCTAGGCTGGAGTGCAGTGTCATAATCTTAGCTCACTGCAACCTCCACCTCCCAGGTTCAAGCAATTCTTTTGCCTCAGCCTCCTGAGTAGCTGGGATTACAGGCATCTACCACCACATCCAGCTAATTTTTGTATTTTAAGTAGAGACGAGGTTTCATCATGCTGGCCAGCCAGGCTGATCTTGAACTCCTGACCTCAGGTGATCCTGACCTCAGCCTCCCAAATTGCTGGGATTACAGGCGTGAGCCACCGTGCCCGGCCTTAAAACATTTTTAATAAGCCCACAGAGTCATTTAGCAAAGGAAGCCCTCTCTTCCTTCACCCTGCAAAGTTAGTATACAGCTGCCAGAAAGAAAGACGGCTAAACTTCATCCTCTGCAAGCTATCTGTTTTTTAAACATTATCCTTATGGCCTAAGCAAGGGAGAAAAACAACATCTTTTCTCACCAAGTTCATGGTTGAGGCCTCTATAACAAAATACAGATTAAACAAGAGAAAAGCATACAAGTGTATTTAACATAAGTTTTGTGTGATATGAGAGATTAGAAATGAAGACCTAAAGAAACAGGGAAACATTTGTAGTTTTATGATAGGTTGACGAAGAGAAGATAGTTATGCAGAAGTATAATTGTACAAAGAGGGTGTGATGTAAGGATAATAAACTGGGGGAATTTAGCAAGGCTTACTTGTTCAGGTTCTTCTGTGTGTCCCTGTGTCTTCAGAGAAAAACATGTTCCTTTCCTCCAGTTATAGGAAGGGCACCTCTGGAATGAAGATCTCCTGACCTGCTTTAGGGGAGAAGGGCTACGGAAAAGTGAGAGTGACCTACTTGCTTCTGTGGTTTTGTCAAATGTCAAGATGTCATATCTCGGGGTAGCATGTTCTGAACCCCATCATCTGAATTATCTTATTTAGTTATTTACTTGGTGGTTGCAAGAAAGCTCCCCAAAACAGGAACTCTGTTTTATTCATAACTATATTTCCAGAGCTTTTTGCCACAAATTCCTATGTAGTGTTTGCATTTCTGATCATTTGCTTGAATTACCTCTACTATTGTTTATTCCAAAACTACTCCTTTGGCTTCTGTGATATCAGTTGTCCTGACTTTCTTTCTATTCCTCTGATACTTGTCATAGTCTTCTTCATAGGACCCTCTTCTCATAAAACTGCAGGATCGAAACTCTTTTTTTTTTTTTTTTGAGACAGCGTCTTGCTCTGTCACCCAGGCTAAAGAGTGTAGTGGTGCGATCTCGGCTCATTGCAACCTCTGCCCCTCAGGTTCATGCGATTCTCCTGCCTCAGCATCCTGAGTAGCTAGGATTACAGGCACGCACCATGACGCTTGGCTGATTTTTTGTATTTTTAGTAGAGACAGGGTTTCACCATGTTGGTCAGGCTGGTCTCCAACTCCTGGCCTCAGGTAATCCACCCACCTGGGCCTCCCAAAGTGCTGGGATTACAGGCGTGAGCCAAGGCACCCGGCTGAAACTCCTTTTAAACCACTTAGATTGGAATGCTGCTGTTGAAATTGAATTGGGTGATCTTTACTATCTCTTGAAGAGCTACTTTTAAAAAATAGTAACAGTTGTATTAATCAGGGTTCTCCAGAGAAACAGAACCAATAGGAGGTGTTTATATACAGAAAGATATTTATTTTAAGGCATAGGTTCACACAACTGTGGAGGTTGACAAAGATTATTTGTTTGGTCAAACTTTAGTCAGGCTCCTGAACTGTCTCCAGGGCCCATCTGTGTTCTTCCTTGTAAAACCAGTTTTAGCAAGAACCCTGATAAATCAGTTTAACAAGAATCCCCTACCCTTGATATCTGCTCCCCATCGATAGCTGATCAGGTTCCTCATCCTCCACCATCCCCCAGGTAAGGTCTGATGGCCCTGGCCTGTCTTCAGCAAGAATCCTGTTAGGTCTGTTCAGCCAGAATCCCCTTACCCCTGATGCATCCTCTTAGTAATTTTTCATCCACTGACCACCCACCTCCCCGATCCTTGGCTATAAATTCCCACTTGTCCATGCAGTATTCAGAGTTGAGCCTAATCTCTTCTCTACTGCAAGACTCCTTTGTAGACCCTATTACCTACCATGGTGGTCCTGAATAAAGTCTCTCTTACCATGATTTAATAAGTGTCCTTAACCGAAGAGCCTCAGATCGCAGCCCGCTGCCACCTGCGTCCTGGGCTAAGAGGCAGCATCAAGGATAAGGGGGATTCCGGCTAAACAGACTTAACAGGATTCTTGTTACCTGCCCGAGGTCCTTGTCAGTTCTTAAGGACAGGGGCTTTGCATTATCCTCCAGCACTCTCCCACCCACTGCAACATTCCCCTCTCACCATGCAGGTGGTAAGTAAATTTTGGTTGAAAATATTTATCCAGCAAGAGATAAATTGCCGGGCTAATGTCACTGCCGGACGCCCGGGTAGTCGCCACTTGGTTTAAAGGCGGAGCTGTTCTTGCATTTCAAAGAAATCCAGATTCCGAAAGTAAGTAACAACCATGCCCGTGGCCCGGTTCCTTTCTCTTACACTCTTCCAAGGACCCCTTTTAGACCTAGAGGAAACCCCGCAGAAGTGATAGGGAGAGGGGGAAAGCTCTTTTACAGTGACGAAACCACGTGGCTGCGAGAGCTTCTCAGGGAGAGCTCCTGTTTTCAAAGTCTGGCAAATTTATCAGTTTGATTTTTCTTAAACATTTATATTTTTATGGAGTAGAAAATCTACCAAACGAGTAAAGAATGTTTCCGCCCGGTTTCAAACCGGGGACCTTTCGCGTGTGAGGCGAACGTGATAACCACTCCACTACGGAAACAACTGTGGGAAAGGGTTACCCACATCCCCCCCGCCCCCATCCCCACCCCGCCGCTTAACTAAGAGGGCTTTGCCTGAAGGGCCTGGACTGCCTTATACGTCTGTTTAGAAAATGATCGTTGTGGTGCAGTTCTCTCCTTTTACTGTTTTCGAAAACAAAAGCAATTCATAACCAAGCTTCCCCAGGGCTCCGATTCCCGCACAAATTTCAAACATGGAAAGCTAGAACGGAATGCTAGAGAATTTTATTTCAAGACCTCCCTATGCTGTCTATGCACGTTTCTTTATCTGCAAAACCCGCCCCGATAGTCATATCTTGGTGACTTTTGGGAAAACCATGAAGGAGCGACCTGAGACCAGGAGATGATTGGAGGCCATCAGCACTTTCTGCCATAGCTGCTCTCATCATTTTGTTTGCAGTCAAATAACTAGAAGTAGTCATGGCTTCTGGGAAATATAGGGAAGCAGATGAAACATGCAAAGAACACCACCAACTCTGCTACAGAAAGCAAATGCAAAAAGATACAGTCTTTGCCCCCAAGGAAATCAGAGTCTAGTAATGTCTTCCTTATAAGATCATGATGATATATTTTTTCTATTGTCTTATTGCCCAAAGGTATAGCCATTGAAGACAAGAATCAAAACAAGATTATAGTTCATCTAACTTTTGAATCTTATGCTCTTTCTAGCACAATTGTACTGGACACATTATATTAAGGCAAAATATTTTAAGTCATCTTGGACTTGTAGCCTCTACAACTGTGAGAAAAGTAATTTTTGTTCAATCCACCCAGTCTGTGGTATCTTATGGCAGCTCAAGTTTACTAATACAGGTGTGTTTACTATAATGAGTACAAGCAGTAATCAGAATAGTCTGACTCAGAGATCTTTGACATTGATGACTATACTATATAACATCCCTAGAATTAAAATAAGTACGCAACTTATTAATATCTTACTTGATCTATATAAGCAGAAAAGTCTAGTAGATGGAAGTCTGACCTGAATCAGCAAAACAGAGAATCATGGCCTCCCAACCAATCCCCAGATATGAGCCAGCTTTGACTGAGGAGAAGGTAAGCTTCTCTTGAGAAAGAATACTCATAGCTTAGTACAAATTTATACTGTTATTCTTCCTCCCTTCTCTAAAGGGGCCTGTGTCCATTTACCAGAGTGACTGTGCTTTGGGAAAGGGGAAATAGGCAGACTTTTCAGGAATTACTAAACAAAGATCCTGAACTGACATTAATTCCTAGAGATACTAAGCATCACTATTGTCCACCTGGCAAATGAGGGACTCAGAGAGGTCAGACAATCAATGAAATTTTGCCTCTGTGCATTTCATAGGCACAGCAGATCCCTTAACCTACTCTATAGTTATTTTCCCAATTCCAAACAGAATATTTATATTGTTTCTTTGAGTGATAGAGTGCAGGCTATTATGGTATAAAAGGCCAAGGGGAAGCCACTGGAAATTCCTCTACCTATGAAAATTATAAACCAAAAGGAATATTGTACTCCTGGAGGGATTGCAGAAAGGATGGCACCATCAAGGACTTGAAAGATGCAGGGCTGGTGGTTCTTACCATATCTCTATTCAACTCATTATTCAACTGCGGAAGACAAACGGATTATGGAGAATGATGGTGAATTATTGAAAATTTGGTCAGGTAAATATTCCAATTGCATCTGCTATTCCAGATGTGGTTTCATTAATGGAAATATTAACACATCTCCTGGTACGTGCTATGCTGTTATTGATATGGTTAGTTCTTTTTTCTCTATACTTAATCATTAAGACCATCAGAAGCAGTGGCCTTTTAGCTGGCAAGGCCAGCAGTACACCTTATCTGCCCTACTGTTGCAGGACTTTTCCTTAGTTCAGCTAAAGATGGGGTTCTTTGTCCCCCAGCCATGAAAATTCAGGCTTGCAGACAATTTGGTGAGTAAGACAGGGTTTTATTGGGTGAAAAGGGAAAAAGGGGGAAACAGGGACTCTCGCAAGGCCAGAGTCCCTCCACTAGAGCGCTTCTACTTCCCGCCCAGCAGTTGGAATCCCAGGTTCCACATAGGAAGAGGAAGGGCCAGGATCCTCCCAGCTGCAAACATCATGAACTTCCTGAGGCTCCACCTCAGTAGGTAGGCTGGTTGGAATCCAGGGACCCCCTCCCACCTGGCTGTCTCACTACCTTGGGGATATATTGAGTCTCTAACCCTGTGTCACCAACTAGTCCACAGGGAGTTTTATCACCTTACCATTCCATAGAACATCATACTGGTCTCTTACATTAATTATATTTTTAGTGACAAGAAGGTAGCAACTACTCTATAACATTGGTAAGACATTTGTATGCCAGACGGTGGGAAATAAACCTCACAAAGAATCAGAGCCTTACTACCTCAGTGAAATTTCTAGGTGTCCAATTGTCTGAAACATTATGAGTTGCTGCATCTGATACCTTTTCTTATTAAGAAAGCGGTGGCCGGGCGCGGTGGTTCACGCCTCTAATCCCAGCACTTTGGGAGGTCGAGGCGGGCGGATCACGAGGTCAGGAGATCGAGACCATCCTGGCTAACACAGTGAAACCCCGTCACTAATAAAAAAAAAAATACAAAAAATTCGCCAGGCGTGGCGGGCCCCTGTAGTCCCAGCTACTCGGGAGGCTGAGCCAGGAGAATGGCGTGAACCCGGGAGGCGGAGCTTGCATTGAGCCGAGATCGTGCCACTGCACTCCAGCCTGGGCGACAGACTCCGTCTCAAAAAAAAGAAAGAAAGAAAGTGGTACAATACTGAGTAGAACATACTGAGTAGAACTCTTTGGATTTGGGAGGCAACATTTGGGCACGCTACACCAAACCATTTATCAAGTAACCTGAAAATATCCCAGTTTTGAGTGGGGGCCTAGAACAGGAAATGGTTCTGCAACAGGACCACGTTGCAGCTCAAGCGACTCTGCCACTGGGACCATAAGAACCAGAAGAGTTGATCTTTCTTCAAGTGTCAGAGAAGAGGGATGTTATCTGGAGGCTTTGGCAAATTTCTACAGGTGAATCACGGCACAGAACTTTAGAATTTCAGAGCAAAGTTATGCCATCCTCTGCGGGTAACTACTCTTCTTTAGACAAATAGCTTTTACCAGCTTTTTTTTTTTTTTAACCAGGTTCTTAGTACAGTCTGAATGCTTGACCACATACCACCACATTACCATATGGCCTCAGATGCAGATCTTGAACTGGATAGTGTGTGTTACCAAGCCATAAATTAAGACATGCACAGCAGCGTTCCATTATCAAATGGAAACGGGATGTATTAAATAAAGCTTGAGCAGCTCCTAAGGGCACAAGTAGGTTGCATGAGGAAGTGGCACAGCTGTTCATGGCATCTACTCTTGCTATATTGCCTTCTTTTTATTTGTGTGTGTGTGTGTGTGTACATCTACATCTATGGCCTCATAAGAGTTCTAAATGACCAGTTGACTGAAGAAGAAAAAACTCAAGAATGGTTTATAGATGTTCTGTACAATATGCAGGCACCACTTGAAAGTAAACAGCTGCAGCCCCACAGCCCCACATACAAATAAACAAGAGAGGCTAGCAGTGAGAATTACAGCATGCAGGGCCCTATGCGTATGTGTTTTTTGATGCATAAATAGCAACCATTTAGAGGGCTGTGATGGCCGAGTGGTTAAGGCGTTGGACTCGAAATCCAATGGGGTCTCCCCGCGCAGGTTCAAATCCTGCTCACAGCGCTTCTCGGTACCTCTCTCTCTCTTTTTTTTCTAAATCACAAATCGCTGTGACTCTCAGTCTTTCATCTTATTTCACATACAAACTGAGAAGAGGGCCGCGTCCTATCTCGAGCTCTGTGTTGGACCGCCCACCTTTACCCTAAGCACCCGGACCTGCCCCTCCCAGCTGAGCCTCAGTGAACCCCTGAGCCCCGGGCGGTGCTTCCATCAAAGATCTACCTACTCCTCAGAGTCCACAGGAAGCCTGGGGCTTCTTGGGCTTTCACAATAGCTGCTCACTTTGTTTTGAGATTGCTAAATGGGAAAGCAGCGACAGATCCTAATGGCAAAGAGGAAATTTTGCTTTAAAAATACAACTCCCCTCAGTCGGGCGCGGTGGCTCACGCCTGTAATCCCAGCACTTTGGGAGGCTGAGGCAGGAGAATTGCTTGAACCCGGGAGGTGAAGGTTGCGGTGAGCCGAGATCAGGCCATGCAGTCCAGCCTGGGCAACAGAGGGAGACTCCGTCTCAAAAAAATAAATAAAAAATAAAAATAAAAATACAACTCCCCAGGCCGGGCGCAGTGGCTCACACCTGTAATCCCAGCGCTTTCGGAGGCCAGGCGTGGTGGCGGGTGCCTGTAGTCCCAGCTACGCGGGAGGCTGAGGCAGAGAATTGCTTGAACCCGGGGGGCGGAGGTTGCAGTGAGCCGAGATCGCGCCACTGCACTCCAGCCTGGGGCTGGGTGACAGAAAGAGAAAAAAAATAAAATAAAAATAAAATAATAATTTTAAAAAACACCAAACAAACAACAACAACAAAAACTCCCTGTACTGATAATAGAAATGTAGATAAGCATCATTAAGTAGTTCTGTGGTATTAAAAACAAACCAGGCTGATGATAATTTAAAAGATCTAAGATCATAAATATCCATTAGTATGTGTGTGCCTGGCACTCTTAAAAAGAGTGAACAGGCTGGGCACGGTGGCTCACGCCTGTAATCCCAGCACTTTGGGAGGCCGAGGAGGGAGGATCACGAGGTCAGGAGATCGAGACCATCCTGGCTACCACGGTGAAACCCCGTCTCGACTAAAAATACAAGAAAAAAAAAAATTAGCTGGGCGTGGTGGCGGGCGCCTGTAGTCCCAGCTATTCGGGAGGCTGAGGCAGGAGAATGGCGTGAACCCGGGAGGCGGAGCTTGCAGTGAGCGGAGAGCGCGCCACTGCACTCCAGCCTGGGTGACAGATCGAGACTCCGTCTCCAAAAAAAAGAAAAAAAAAGTAAATAGAGCTCTTTCCCTTCGGCGTGCCACTGAAGATCCTGGTGTCACCATGGGCCGCCGCCGCGCCCGTTGTTACCGGTATTGTGAAAACAAGCCGTATCCAAAGTCTTGCTTCTGCTGAGGTGTCCCTGATGCCAAGATTCGCATCTTAGACCTGGGAAGCAAGCAAAAGTGGATGAGTTTCCTCTCTGTGGTCACATGGCGTCAGATGAATATGAGCAGCTCTCCTCTGAAGCCCTGGTGGCTGCCCAAATTTGTGCCAATAAGTACATAGTAAAAGGTTGTGGCAAAAATGGCTTTCATATCCGAGTGCGGCTGCACCCCTTCCACGTCATCTGCATCAACAGGATGTTGTCCTGTGCTGGGACCGACAGGCTCCAAACAGGTATGGGAGGTGCCTTTGGAAAGCCCGCAGGGCACTGTGGCCAGGATTCTCATTGGCCAAGTTATCATGTCCATTCGCACCAAGCTGCAGAACAAGGAGCATGTGATTGAGGCCCTTCGCAGGGTCAAGTTCAAGTTCCCTGGCCGCCAGAAAGTCCACATTTCAAAGAAGGGGGGCTTCACCAAGTTCGATGCAGATGAATTTGAAGACATGGTGGCTGAGAAGCAGCTCATCCCAGATGGCTGTGGGATCAAGTACATCCCCAATCGTGGCCCTCTGGACAAGGGAGGGCTTTGCACTCATGAGGGCTTCCACTGTGCTGCCTCCTCTTAATACTCGCCGTAAATCCTACTTGCTGTCCAAAAAAAAGCAAAAACAAAAAAACAAAACCAACAAAAAAAGCAGTGAATAGAAATGAGGAAATTGAGACAAAAGGCGGATACACAACTTAGCCAAGGCTACAAGGAAGGAGTAGGGATAAAGGCGCTGTGCACTGTGGCTGCAATGGGGCCCAAAACTACCGAGCTTCTCACTTTCAGAGGAGAGGACCACCCACCCCCGTTTGTAAATACTTTTGCATTTTCACGTGCCTATTTCGCCTACATTGAGTCCTTAAATAATATTTAGCCAATTTATCTAATGATGACTGTTATAATTTAACTTTATATTTATATTAACTCCAAGTTTCTAGGTTGCTAAATGAATTTTGTTGTTAAAATGTTTGCCATTTTTTTTCTTTTGAGACGGGCAGGGCGGGGGAGGGGGTGGGGAGCAGCGCCGTGTCTCGCTCTGTTGCCCAGGCTGTTCTCTAAATCTTGGGCTTAAGCGATCCTCCCGCCTAGGCCTCCCAAAGTGCTGGGATTACAGGTGTGAGCCACTGTGCCCAGCCAAAATGTTTACCTTTCTTGAATTATTACATCAATTTTACCTAATTTGGGGAAGGAAGATGTTTCTTTCTTTCTTTTTTCTTTTCTTTTCTTTTTTTTTTTTTTTTTGAGACGGAGTATCATTCTTGTTGCCCAGGCTGGAGTGCAATGGCGCGATCTAGGCTCACTGCAACCTCTGCCTCCCGGGGTCAAGCGATTCTCCCGCGTCAGCCTCCCGAGCTGGATTACAGGCATGTGCCACCACGCCCGGCTAATTTTTGTGTGTGTTTTTAGTAGAGATGGGGCTTCACCATGTTGGCCAGGCTGGTGTCGAACTCCTGACCTCAGGTGATCCACCCACCTCGGCCTCCTGGAGTGCTGGGATTACAGGCGTTAGCCATCGCACCCAGCCTGAGAGATGTTTCTTAAAATCTTTTCTGTTGCATAGAGTCTTATAATTACAGAGAAAATTACTTCCTCTGTAATGGTTTTGTGGTTATGGTTCTTTTGTTATGATTCTTTGGAGAATGAGATGGAAAACATATGATGTATACCCCAAGAATGTATTTTATTCCATTTTCTTTTTCATTATCTCAAAATTTTAAAGTATTTTGATCTCTACTGTTCCACACAAAGCATCAGTATCCAACATAAGTATATTAAAAAATGAAATTATTTAATGAATGAACAGATGAACAGACTGCATAAATTAATGAAGCTTTCACAAGTGCAATAGACACAAGGGGGCGGTGGCTCACGCTTCTAATCCCAGCACTTTGGGAGGCTGAGGTGGGCGGATCACCTGAGATCGGGAGTTCGAATCCAGCCTGACCAACATGGAGAAACTCTGTCTCTACTAAAAATACAAAATTAGACGGGCGTGGGTGGCGCATGCCTGTAATCCCAGCTACTCGGGAGGCTGAGTCAGGAGAATCGCTTGACCCCGGGAGACAAAGGTTGCGGTGAGCCGAGATTGCCCCATTGAACTCCAGCCTGGTCATCAAGAGCGAAACTCCATTTCAAAAAAAAAGAAAAAACGGAAAACACACAGGATGATATTTTTCTTTAAAAATTTAAAAAAAAAAAAAAAAAAAAAGGCCGGGAGCGGTGGTTCACGTCTGTAATCCAAGCACTTTGGGAGGCCGAGGCGCTCTGATCACCTTAGGTCAGGAGTTCGAGACCAGCCTGGCCGACATGGTGAAACCCCGTCTCTACTTAAAATACAAAAATTATCCGAGCGTGGTGGCAGGCGCCTGTATTACTAGCTACTCGGGAGGCTGAGGCAAGAGAATTGCTTGAACCCGGGAAGCGGAGGTTGCAGTGAGCCGAAATCGCGCCATTGCCCTCCAGCCTGGGGGACAAGAGCGAGAATTCGTGTGTGGGGGGGATAAAAGTAAGCCTCCGAGCCAGCCAGGAGTCGAACCTAGAATCTTCTGATCCGTAGTCAGACGCGTTATCCATTGCGCCACTGGCCCATCGCCGTGGGTGTCTCGATTATCTATTCTTCATTAGGATCACTAAGAAAATAGATGGTTTGCAATGCAACCAGTCGTACATTGAACAAGACTGTGGATTCTAGCAAAGCACGATTGTCTTTGTGGTCAATTTAAATAAGTTTCACTCACTTCAGATATTTATATTTATAAAGAAATTTTCTGCTTTGGAACATCATGTACATAATAGAGTTACTGTCGTTGACATTTGTTTCCTTGATGTGCCCGCTTCTTTCTTTTTTTCTTTTCTTTTCTTTATGAGACGGAGTCTCCTTCTGTCACCAAGGCTGGAGTGGAGTGGCGCGATCTCGGCTGACTGCAACCTCCGCCTCCCCGGCTCAAGCGATTCTCCTGCCTCAGCCTCTCGATGAGCTGGGATTACAGGCGGGCGCCACCACGCCAGGCTAATTTTTTGTGTTTTTAATAGAGACAGGGTTTCACCATGTTGGCCAGGCTGGTGTCGAACTCCTGACCTCAAGTGATCAACCTGCCTCTCAAAGTGCTGGGATTACAGGCGTAAACCACGGCGCCCGGCCTGGGAGATGTTTCTTAATGTCTTTTCTGTTGCATAAAGTATGAAATTATTTTCTCTGTAAGGATTCTTTGGTTATGTTTCTTTTGTTATGGTTCTTTGGAGAATGAAATGGAAAATATATGATGTATACCTCAAGAAAGTATTTTATTCCATTTTCTTTTTCATTATCTCAAAATTTTTAAAGTATTTGGATCTCTGATCACTGTTCCACACAAAGCATCAGTATCCAACACAAGTATGTTTTAAAAAATGAAATTATTTAATGAATGAGCAGATGCACCGACTGCATAAATTAATGAAGCTTTCACAAGTGCAATAGACACAAGGGGGCGGTGGCTCACGCTTGTAATCCCAGCACTTTGGGAGGCCGAGGCGGGCGGATCACCTGATGTCAGGAGCTGGAGACCAGCCTGGCCGACATGGTGAAACCCCGTCTCTACTAAAAATACAAAAATCAGCCGGGAGTGGTGGCGCGCGCCTGTAATCCCAGATACTCAAGAGGCTGGGGCAGGAGAATCGCTTGAACCCGAGAGGCGGAGGTTGCAGTGAGCCGAGATCGCGCCAGTGCACTCTAGACTGGGCGAGAGAGCAGGACTCTGTCTCATTAAAAAACAAAAACAAAAACAAAAACAAACAAAAAGCGGGTACATCAATGATAGATAATCGACAGACGCAGACTGACTGGCCAGTAGTCAAAAGCACAACCGAGGGCCAGTGGCGCAATGGATAACGCGTCTGACTACGGATCAGAAGATTCTAGGTTCGACTCCTGGCTGGCTCGGGTGTTTATTTTGGCTTTTTTTTTTTTTTTTTAAGAAAAATATCCTGTGTGTTTTCAAACTGATGACAGAAACCGGTTCTTAAAGTCCTTTGAAAGAAAATTCATCTGATCTGGCTCTTCACCTTGCACCGTACTGCTGCACATCACAATCCTGACCTTTAAGTCTGGTTTAAAGTTAAGTATCAAACTGAAATTTGAGACCTTAAGTCTCTTCGGAAATTGCTTTTTTTCTTTTTTTTTTGAGACGGAGTCTCGCTCTGTCGCCCAGGCTGGAGCGCACTGGCTGCATCTCGGCACACTGCAACCTCTGCCTCCCGGGTTCAAGCAATTCTCCTGCCTCAGCCTCCCAAATAGCTGGTACTACAGGCTGACGCCGCCAGGCCTGGCTAATTTTTTGTATTTTAGTAGAGACAGGGGTTTCACCGTGTTGCCCAGGCTGGTCGCAAACTCCAGATCTCAGGCAATTCACCCTCCTTGGCCTCCCCAAAGTGCTGGGATTACAGGCGTGAGCCACCGCGCCCGGCCTGGAAATTGCATTTTTTAAATCTCCCCTTTCTTTTTTTTTCCCAACTGATACTGAGAAATGGGTTGGTTCAAAGAGATCTCTGGAAAGACAACTCAAAAAATTCAAACATTCGACAACAAAAAGAAGTAAAGTTCTAGGCCGGGCATGGTGGCTCACGTCTGTAATCCCAGCACTTTGAGAGGCCGAGGAGGGCGGATCACCTGAGGTCAGGAGTTCGAGACCACCCTGGCCAACACAGCTCTACTAAGCATGGCTCTACTAAAAATACAAAAATTAGCCAGACATGGTAATGCGCGCCTGTAATCCCAGCTACTCGGAAAGTTGAGGCAGGGGAATCTCTTGAACCCGGGAGGTGGAGGTTGTAGTTAGCCGAGATGGCGCCACTGCACTCCAGCCTGGGCTGTAGAGCGAGACACTGTCTCAAAATAAATAAATAAAATAAAATAAAATAAAGTTACAATACGTGCTACAAAGTGAATGAACCTTGAAAATATTATGCTAAGGAAAAGAAGCCAAACACGAAAAGCTACATATTGTATGATTCAATTTATAGAAAATGTCTAGAATAGACAAATCTGTAAAGGTAGAAAGTGTTAATATTTGCCAGGGGCTGGAGAAAGAGGGGAATGAGTACGGAGTTTGTTTGGGATGATGAGAATGGTTTGAAATTAGATAATGGTGATAGTTGCACAAGTCTGTGAATACACTAAAAAGCAGTGAATTGTACACCTTCAAAAGTTGGATTTTATGTTATGTTAATTATATCTTAATTTTTTAAATCCAAATTAAAAAAACAATATTGACCTACCGACTTTTTTTCTTTTCTTTTGAGTCTGGATCTCCCTTTGTCGCCCAGGCTGGAGTGCAGTGGCTCCATCTCGGCTTACTGCAACGGCCGCCTCCAGGTGTAAGCCATTCTCGTGCCTCAGCCTCCGGAACAGCTGTGACTACAGGTGTCCGCCGCCACCCCTGGCTAATTTTTGTATTTTTAGGCGGGGCGTGGTGGCTCACGCCTGTAATGCCAGCACTTTGGGAGGCCGAGGCGGGCGGATCACTTGAGGTCAGGAGTTTGAGACCAGCCTGACCAACGTGGTGAAACCCTGTCTCTGTTAAAAATACAAAAATTAGCCAAGCGTGGTTGTGGGCGCCAGTAATCCCAGCTACCCGGGAGGCTGAGGCAGGAGAATCGCTTGAACCCGGGAGGCAGAGGTTGCAGGGAGCCAAGATCGCGCGACTGCACTCCAGCTCGGCCCACAAGAGCGAAACCCGCCAAAAACAAAACAAAAAAGTAGAAAGGAAGGAAGGAAATTTTGAGTAGAGACGGGGTTTCGCCATGTTGGTCAGGTTGGTCTCGAACTCCTGAACTGAAGTGATCCGCCCGCCTCAGCCTCCCAAAGTACAGGGGTTACAGGCCTGAGCTACCGCGACCGACCGACATTTTTCTTTTTTCTTTTTTTTTACTTTGTTTTTGTTTTTGTTTTTTTGGTTTTTTGTTTTTTTCAGACGGAGTGTTGCCCTGTTGCCCAGGCTGGACTGGAGTGCAGTAGCAGGATGTCAGCTCACTGCAGCCTCTGTCTCCTGAGTTCCAGCGATTCTCCTGCCTCAGCCTCCCGGGTAGCTGGGATTACAGCAGTATGCCACCGCGCTCGGCTTATCTCTTTTTTATTTATTTATTTATTTATTTATTTTTGGTATATTTAGTAGAGATGGGGTTTCGCCATTTTGGCCATGCTGGTCTCGAACTCCTGACCTCAGGTGATCCGTCCGCCTCGGCCTCCCAAAGTGCTGGGATTACAGGCGTGAGCCGCCGCCCGACCACTTTTTTTAGTATTTTAAATCAAGTATCTTTTTGTTTGTTTGTTTCTTCTGTGCCTATGCTTACCCAGACAGTTTCTTCATTTATTTTCCCCCGCCTTGGGCAGGCTTCCACTCTTCAGACCCTTTCCTGCACAACTTTGTCCCTGAGCATAGGTCCTGGACGTAAAAGAAGGGACATCGTCTGGAGAAATATTGAATCAAGAAAGGCGCGGCTGTGAAGAATAGAAATCAGTGTCTCCCTTAGGCTCTCAGTTCGGCGATCTTGGTAATGCCCTGTCCCATGCCTGCTAACGCGATTCAGCCTCGATATCCCCGTCCAGTCCCACGATCGCACCAAGAAGAGCTTGCGAGCCTTCCTGCTACATACTGACATTAAGAAACCAGACTTGAAAGGGATCCCAGACAAACGTTAAACATGCAACAAGAGGGAGAGGGTGTAAGGAAGAGACATCCTTGGGGCGGTGTCTGATAAAACAGATGGCTCTCCTTTCCAGGTGTTTCTGAATTTGATCTCCGACGCCTGGGGCATCGTGGAGGAACTTGCATAGGAAATCAAGGTGTCGCAGGAAAGAGAACACGCACAAGCAAAAGATACCTTAATTTGTAGTATACTCAATATTTATCGTACAGAAGTGTATCGACGATAGACAATGTGCGATGTGATGGGTGCTGGGAACTTAACGAACTCTCCACACGCCTAGACCTCATTGGATCCACTTTCTCTTGGGCTGTGAGCCGGTAAAAAAAAAAAAGGGGGTGGGTGTGGAGGACGGTCCAAAGGATTCGGAGCTCCGTAAAATGCTACTCAAACTTTATTTAGCGCGCTGGAGAATCCCTGAGAAGGAGTATTATACCCAGTTTTCCGGGACTTACCTCCAGTGATTCTATGTCGATTCTTTGATGAGGCCCATTAATTTTTAGCTGGGTGATGCCGACCAGACTGTAAGTAGCACTGTATTCGTGCGTTTTCTTTTATCGCCCACTTTTTGCAACTAACACCAACAGAGAACTTCCACGGTAGAAGGTGAAAAATTGAGCGTCTACCGGGAGTGGGACTCACAATCTTATGTTACTGGGCTTTAACCAACCGAGGTAATTCCCTTCTACTTTCAAGATTTTTATTTTTGCTTTCGTGTTTAATAAACGTGTAGATTTCGTCGCATTGTTTTGTTCTGTTCTGTGGCGGCTTTTTCATAGAAAGACAACACCAACCTGGGCATGGTGGCGTGACTCTGTAACTATACTCAGAAGGCTGAGGCGGGAGAATCGCTTAAGGCCTGCAACTGAAGGCCAACTTGGACAACAGAATGAGACCCTCGTCTCTAATAAAATACATAATTTTTTTGAAAAAGACAACATCTCCCCCTTAAACAAAACATTCTCTTCTGAAAATGCATTCTCTTAATCTCCTTTCTTTTACTGATACTGAGAAAAGGGTTGGCTGAAAGAGATCTCTGGAAAGACAACTCAAAAAAATCAAATAAAGAGTACTATTTGGCGGGGTGCGATGGCTCACGCCTGTAATGCCAGCACTTTGGGAGGCTGAGGCAGGTGGATCACCTGAGGTCAGGAGTTCGAGACCAGCCTGGCCAACATGGTGAAACCCCATCTCTACTAACAATACAATAATTAGCCTTGTGTAGTAGCAGCCACCTGTAATCCCAGCTACTTAGGAGGCTGAGGCAGGAGAATCACTTGAACCTGGGAGGCGGAGGTTGCAGTGAGCTGAGATCACCCCATTGCATTCCAGCCTGGGCCATAAGAGCGAAACTCCATCTCAAAAAAAAAAAAGTATTATTTATCTATAAAAAGAAATGAAATTCTAATACAAGCTATGACATGAATGAACATTGAAAATATTATACTAAGAAAAAGAAGCCTTTGACCTTTGATATGATAAGCACATTGGGACCCCATCCCACTCCACTGAAAAAACTACAGAGATTGTATTTGAAGATAAAATACTTTCTTTTCCCCTGAGTATTCTAGAGCAGCACTGTCCACAACAGCCACTCACACATATTTCAAAAACATAGTACAAAAACAGAAAGAAAGAAAAAAGAATTCTCATATTTTCTTGATAACATGTTTAAATGATAACATTTGGAGTTAAAATATATTAGAAGTAGCTGGGCACAGTGGTATGCTCTTGTAATCCCAGCTATTCCAGAGGCTGTGGAAAGGGGAATTTCCTGAACCTAGGAGTTTGAGACCATCGCGGGCAATACAGCGAGCCCCCTTCTCTTAAAAAAAATAAAATTAAATTAATTTCACTTGTTTAACTCTACTTTCTTAGTATTACTAGAGAACTTAAAATTACCCACTATATGATATTATATGTTAACTTTCACATCTTCTTGTGGTTATTGATGTGGTAACATCAGTAAAGTGCTATCAATTTACCAGGGGCACAGTCCCTTTGAGCAGACTCCAGACTCTATAATGCTGTCATATTGCATTTGTTTTTCATCAATAAATACATATTTTCTTCTCTTAAACCAATTTCTTTTTTTCTGTGTGTGTGTGGGGGAGGGGGGGGTGGGTGAGAGAGAGAGAGACGGAGTCTTGCTGTCGCCCAGGCACTCCATGGCAAAATCTCAGCTCACTGCAACCTCCGCCTCCCGGGTTCAAGAGGTTCTCCTGCCTCAGCCTCCCGAGTAGCTGGTATTACAGGCGCCCACCACCATTCCCAGCTAATGTTTGTGTTTTTTAGTAGAGATGGGGTTTCACCATGTTGATAAGGCTGGTCTCAAACTCCTGGCCTCAGGTGATCCACCCGCCTCAGCTTCCCAAATTGCTGGGATTACAGATGTGAGCCACCGTGCCCAGCCTCTCTTAAACCAATTTCTAGTGTGCAAAAATGGTAAACTCCTCATACTAAATTTCTTTTCCTGATTTTCTTTTTTCATTCAAGAGAGATCTATGGGTTGGCTAAAGAGCTTGCTTAGTAAACTGAAGATCCTGGATTTCAGTTTGGTAGGGCTTTCTATAGGCTTTGTAATTTTTACAAGTGTAGCTCTATCTTTGTTGCATACAGTTTAAGGAATTCGTTCTTGATGACATCTGTGTTATTCATTTGTTATATGCTGTGGAAAACTAAAAAGCCTGAGGACTAGTACATCAATTTAGTTTTTGAGGGTGGCAGGAAGTCTTTAAGGAAGAAAGGAGGAAAGACTGGATGGAATATGCTACATGATGGAAGCCGCATGAACAATCATTCCCTACATGGCATGACTAAAGCACTGTCAATTATTTATTGGGAACAAAAAAATTTTAGAATTTTCAGGTCTGGTGCGGTGGCTCATGCCTGTAATCCCAGCACTTTGGGAGGCCGAGGCTGGTGGATCACTTGAGGTCAGGAGTTCGTGACCAGCCTGGCCAACATGGTGAAACCTGTCTCTACTAAAAATACAAAAATTAGCCAGGCATGGTGGTGGGCACCTGTAATCCCAAGCTACTCAGGAGGCTGAGGCAGGAGAATCACTTGAACCCAGGAGGCAGAGGTTGCAGTGAGCCGAGATGGCAGCCCCTGCACTCCAGCCTGGGAGCAAGACTCTGTCTCAAAAAAAAAAAAAAAAAAAAAATTAGTGTTTTCATCTGATGACAATTTCCTTGTCCTATAGAATAAGATTACCAATGATTTCTTTTGCAATCATTGAATATTTTGTCTTTTATCTATGACTTTACCATTTGAGAACACGCAATAAGAACTCCAGTAGTTACTGGAAATCAATTTTGTATGATTTTCAATTACAAAATTTCAATTTTGTATGATCTCCACAAAAATTGTTTGTTGTTGTTGTTGTTGTTTTTTTTTTTTGAGACGGAGTTTCGCTCTTGTTCCCCAGCCTGGAGTGCAATGGCGCGATCTCAGCTCAACCAACCTCTGCCTCCCGGATTCAAAGTGATTCTCCTGTCTCAGCCTCCCAAGTAGCTGGGATTACAGGTGCCCACGACCATACCCAGTTAATTTTTTTTTTTCTGTTTTTAGTAGAGACGGGGTTTTGCCATGTTGGTCAGGCTAGTCTCGAATTCTTGTCCTCAGGTGATCCACCTGCCTCGGTCTCCCAAAGTGCTCGGATTACAGGTGTGAGCCACTGCACCCGCCTCCACTTTCTTTTCTCCACTTTCACGGAAGTCAATAGAATGGAGCTGGACACTGGAGAAGTTGAGAGGTCTGCAGGAGCTGCTGGAACCAGAAAGCAAAACTCTTTTCCTCCTGCAAAGTCTCTCCAGCACCCACAACTGACAAAATTCAGTGCCAGCAGGCACAAGAAAAAAAAATTAAAGGGCCCAGATCCCATTTCAAAAAGCAGTCTAAAAGGATGAATTGCAGGTTGAAACGTAAAAAAAGCAATCATGGGCACAGATGGCTCCATAATGAGCAAGATCGCAGAGCAGTGCCCCCAAACAGTATCTTCCAACTCATAACACACTGAAAACTGCTAAGTAGGTACCATCAATTATGCACTTTTAAATAGTGAGTGATCCATATATGTGCTGTTGTCTTTTTCTTCTGTTCTTTTTGGGTTTTTTGTTTTTTGTTTTTGAGAGACAGAGTCTTGCTCTGTCACCCAGGCAGGAGTGCAGTGGCAGGATCTCACCTCACTGCAACCTCCGCCTTTCTGATTCAAGCGATTATCCTGCCTCGACTTCCCAAGTAGCTGGAATTACAGGCACCCGCCACCATGGCCAGCTAATTTTTTATTTTTCTTAGCAGAGACGGGGTTTCACTATGTTTTAGCCAGGCTGGTCTTGAACTCCTGAGCTCAGGTGATCGACCTGCTTCGGCCTCCCAAAGTGCTGGGATTACGGGGCTGAACCACTGCACCCCGCTTGTTCTTTTGTGTGGTTTTTGTTTTTGTTGTTGTTGTTTGTTTGTTTGTTTTGAGACAGAGTTTTGCTCTCGCCGTCCAGGCTGGAGTGCAATGGCACAGTCTCGGCTCACTGCAACCGCCACATCCTGGGTTAAAGCAGTTCTCCTGCTTCAGGCTCCCAAGTAGCTGGGATTACAGGTGCCTGCCACCAGGCCTGGTTGATTTTTGTATTTTTAGTAGAGATGGGGTTTCACCGTGTTGGCCAGGCTGGTGTGGAACTCCTGACCTCAAATGATTCGCCTGCCCCGGCCTCCCAAAGTGCTGGGATTACAGGCATGAGCCACTGCGCCCAGCTTCTTCTGTTCTTTTCAACGCACTTTAGATATTTCTGGATGATTGGTTTATCCTTTCCTCCTCTAGTTCTCTTTTTTTCAGGCTAAGCCACATATATGTCCTTTAAAGTTGCCAATCTGACCTGAAACACCACATGTAGTTTTTGTATACTTTATCGTCAAACACATTTACTTCATATTTAAATTATTTCCTATTAACATAATTTTGATTTCCAAAACCTCTTTTTTGGTTTTTCGTTTTGTTTTGTTTTTGTGGGTTTTTTTTTTTTTTTTTTTTTTTTTTTTTTTTTTTTTTTTTTTTTTTTTTTTTGAGACAGAGTTTTGCTCTTGTTGTCCAGGCTGGAGTACAATGGCGCGATCTCGGCTCACCGCAACCTTCGCCTCCCGGATTTAAGTGATTCTCCTGCCTCGGCCTCCTGAGTAGCTGGGATTACAGGCATGTGCCACCGTGCCTGGCTAATTTTGTATTTTTAGTAGAGATGGGGTTTCTCTATGTTGGTCAGTTTGGTCTCAAACTCCTGACCTCAGGTGATCCGCCTACCTCAGCCTCCAAATCTGCTGGGATTACAGGCGTGAGCCACCGCGCCCGTGCTTTTTTTTTTTTTTTTTTTTTTTTGGTTTTATGAAAGCTTTTCTTCATTGGATCCTAGTCCTTGTTATTGGATACAGTATTGTTTCTCTCCCTTCTGAAGATATTAGTGAGATATGATATAATATGATATATGGTATAAAGTTTTTGCTGCAGTCTGTGTCCTTAAATTGTATTTTTAAAATCTCTTTTTATATCCTTCCTCCCTCCCTCCATCTCTCTCTCTCCCCCACCTCTCTCTCTGTACATATTTGGTGATCCTTGCACTATACACATTGTATTAGTTTGTTATCACTGCCATAACAAAGTACCACAGATTGTGTGATTTAAACAACAGACATTTATTTTCTTACATTTCTGGAGGCTAGAGGTCAGAAATTATGGTGTCAACAGGATTTGTTTGTTTGTTTATTTTATGCTTCTCTCCCTGGTTTGCAGATAGCCATCTCCTCCACGTCCTCACATCCTCTTCCTTCTGGGTGTGTCTGTGTCCTAATCTTTTCTTTCAAAGACATGTCATACTGCATTATGGTCAATTCTAAACACCTCATTCAAAGGCCCCATCTCCAAAGATAGTCACATTCTCAATTAGTATGTGTTAGGACTTCAAAATATGAATTTGGTAAAGAGGGGAGGACACATATTAATCTTTGACACATATATTTAAGAATAGGAGACTAAAATGCTGATTGAGGCTGGGCATGGTGGCTCAAGCCTGTAATCCCAACACTTGAGAGGCCAAGGTGGGTATATCACTTGAGGCCAGGAGTTTGAGACCAGCCTGGCCAACATGGAGAAATTCCACCCCTACTAAAAAAAAAAAAAAAAAAAAAAAAAAAAATAGCCGGTTGTGGTGTCACGTGCCTGTAATCCCAGCTACTCAGAAAGCTGAGGCAGGAGAATTGCTTGAACCCCGGGAGGTGGAGGTTGCAGTGAGCTGAGATCCTGCCACTGCACTCCAGCCTGGGCGACAGAGTGAGACTCTGTCTCAAAAAATAAAATAAAATAAAATAAAATGCTGATTGAGAAGACAATGTAGTCATATTGTTCCTATCATTCCCACTAAACACAGTTAAAAACCCTGGACATCATATGTAAAACAAACATAAGAAGACTTCGAAAAATGGAGAGAAGGCAAATTGGTGGGAGAACTTTCGACCTGAGGAAAGACACGTTGGTAAATTTCTTAATTTTTTTTTTTTAATTTCATGTATCCTGGACTGAGTGCTGGAGAAGCCAACAACCCATCAACACAGACAAAAAAGCCACAGGAAAAGCAAGCTTTCTCTAGCCAAATGACAAGAAAAAGAGCAGCGTAGCAAGACAAAACTTACAGACAATAATTCTCTATTCCAACAGCACACTACAGAAAACGCTGAACTCCAATATCCCTACTCCCTCATTCCCCACCTGAAAGGCCCAGTCGGGAGCCCAAACTCTCACCTTTGGCCAGCAGCTGAGGTGGTTTCAGAGAAGGCCAATTGTGGAACTGAGATCTTTAACCTCATTTGGTAATATCACTGCCCACCTTCACACTTGCTAACCCCAGCCTGATTGGAAGCTCAGAGCACTTGAGTGTGGTTCTTAAAGAGAAAAATAACTTTTGATTTATATGGCTGGGACACCATGGTTGGGAGAAACCTCCACTATCAGGAGACAGTAAGTAATCAGTAAGGATCAGTAAGAGGGTTGGGCAGATTTCCAGAAATCAACTTCCAGTCAACCCGGAGATCATAGTCCTAAAAATGAATTGGAGACAAAATAAGGTAAAGTTCCATTGCTTTGTAGGATGTTGTACACCTTTCAAATTTGTTAGTCTCCTCCAGGCTAGTGAACCTCCATATTACTCACTTAATAGAATCGTCTTCTAAATATCCTGCTATAAATTTCCTCCATATTCTGAAACAGAGCAAGGGGCTATATAACTCTAAATTTCCTCAAAATGGCATTAAAACGAGATCTATTTTCACTCTCCTATTCACTACATGTACACAAACCCCACCAATACCTGAAATTTTGGGGGCTGGCTTTCACAAGGTAAGTTATATTCTTTGGCTTTTCCCAATTCTGGCTTAAGGTGAAACTTTCCTTGTGTATCACACTAGTCCTTCTGTTATTTGGTTTTCAGAATTTTGCTACTGCTTTCTATTTTCCCATTATTGTCCTTTTGTACTTATGAATGGCTCTCTCTCCTTTTTTCTTTTTTCTTTCTTTCTTTCTTTTCTTCCTTCCTTCTCTTTCTTCTCTCTCTCTCTCTCTCTGAATTTTTGGCTAGAAAGATATCGGATGCCTGTCTTCAATACGCGATTATTGTAAACAGGTCTATTTCTAACTTACTATGATTTTTCATAATGCTTGATATTCAGAGGATTAACAAAATAATACAGTAGGCAATGAAAAGGATGCTATCCTTTATGCTCAGATTAAAATCCTAAAGGGACTCCAGCCTCCACCTAGAATATAGAAAGTTGGAAAGAATATTGCTCCTAATCTAACAATGAAAAAGTCCGCATAGGCCGGGGGCGGTGGATCACGCCCGTAATCCCAGCATTTTGGGAGGCTGAGGTGGGCGAATCACCTATTACCTGACGTCAAGAGTTTGAGACCAGCTTGACTAACATGGTGAAACCCTGTCTCTACTAAAAATACAACAACAACAAAAAAAACTAGCAGGGCATGGTGGCGCATGCCTGTAATCGCAGCTACTCGGGAGGCTGAGACAGGAGAATTGCTTCAACCCGGCAGGTGGAAGTTTCAGTGAGCCGAGATGGAGCCATTGCACTCCAGCTTGGGCGATAAGAGTGAAACTCCATCTCGAAAAAAAAAAAAAAAGAAAAGAAAAAAGAAAGAAAAAGTCCAGATAGTCTAGAGAAGCATAATTTTCCTTGAACCCACGAAAAAGTTAAGGTCTCAGAGCAACCACGTAGCCTGAAATCTATGGAAAAATAGGTGCTTCCAAGTAGAAATGAGAAATGAATACTGGCTCAACCATAGCAATAGGATGATGATGAGGACTCCATGCGAGAGGGTAAGAAAAATTCAGCAAAAATTCAATATTTTATGACTTGCTGAATTTAGTCTAAGTGTTCATGTCTAAGAAGGAAATTCTAGAACCCCTAGGATCAAGTACTCAAGAAGAGTTTTCACACTTTTGCAGGCTTTTCTTCACAATTCTCATAGTACTGCTGTCCTCCATGTTGCAGGAGAATTGTTTCCAGGACCCGCAAGAATACCAAAATCCACTGATGCTCAAGTCCCTTACATAAAATAACCTATGCACATCTTCCTGTATACTTTAAATCATCTCTAGATTATTTATAATACCGAATATAATGTAAATCCTATGTAAATTGTTGCTATACTGTATTTTTTTATTGTTGCATTGTTTTCATTTTTTTCAAATATTTTTGATCCTTGGTTGGTTGAGTCTACAGATGTAGAACCCGTGCTCATAAGAAATGATGGAGCAGGGCAAGAGATCAGAGAAAGCCCCTTTCAGTGGAACAGGACTGAGAGAATAGCCTGTCCCTAAAGAAAGAAAGCTTAAGCACTTAGGGAGTAGCAGCAAACATGGTTATATCCAGAGAGCAGAAAATTCACAGGAGCTGAAGAAAGTAAAAAAGAATGAAAATTTCTACTTCAAGGGAGTATTAGGTACAGAATATCAGAGAATGTCAACTTCTGGGAGCAGGCAGAATGACCTCAAAGACCCTGATCACAGAGTCTGCCTGTCTTAGTCTATTTTGGGTTGCTATAACAGAATACCTAAGCTTACGTAATTTATAAAGAAAAGAGTCTTATTTGGCTTATGATTCTGGTGGCGGGAAGGTTCAACCACATGATCATCTCAGCAGACATAGAAAAACATTCAATAACATTCAACACCCATTTATGATTTTTAAAAAATTAGTAAACTGGGAATAGAGAGGAGCTTCTTCAACTTGATAAAAAGCATCTGCAAAAAAAATGTAATATCATACTTAATGGTGAAAGACTGAATGACTTCTCAAGATAGGGAATGTCTGACAAGAATATCTGCTCTTACCACTCTTTTTTTTTTTTTTTTTTTTTTTTTTTTGAGACAGAGTCTCACTCTGTTGCCCAGGCTAGAGTGTAGTGGCACGATCTGGGCTTACTGCAAACTCCGCCTCCCGGGTTCACGCCATTCTCCTGCCTCAGCCTCCGGATTAGCTGGGACTACAGGCGCCCGCCACAACGCGCGGCTACCGGCTAATTTTTTTGTATTTTTAGTAGAGACGGGGTTTCTAGTAGAGACGGGGTTTCACTGTACTAGCCAGGATGGTCTAGATCTCCTGACCTCGTGATCCACCCGCCTCGGCCTCCCAAAGTGCTGGGATTACAGGCGTGAGCCACCGCGCCCGGCCTCTTACCACTCTTATTCAACATTGTTTTAGAAGTCCTATTTAATGTAATTACACAAGACAAATAAATAAAAACACACAGATTAGATTGTAAAGGAAGAAATAAAACTCTAGTCATAGGCAACATGATTGTCTATACAGAGAATGCAAAATAATCTAAAATAAAAAATAAATATAACCTAAAATAAATAAAAATAAATAAATATAACCTAAAAATAAAATATCTGAAATAGAATAATAAAAGAATATAGTAAGACTGTGAGATAAAAGGTAAATAAATAAAAATCTATTGTATTTCTATGTACAGAGGTACCTCCACTTACGGTGGGGCTACATTCCAACGAACCTATTTCAAGTTAAGAATATAAATCAAGGCCGGGCGCGGTGGCTCACGCCTGTAATCCCAGCACTGTAGGAGGCCGAGACGGGCGGATCACGAGGTCAGGAGATCGAGACCATCCTGGCTAACACGGTGAGACCCCCATCTCTACTAAAAATACAAAAGAATTAGCCGGGCATTGTGGCGGGCGCCTGTATTCCAGCTACTCCGGAGGCTGAGCCAGGAGAATGGCGTGAACCCGGGAGGCGGAGCTTGCAGTGAGCCGAGATCACACCGCTGCACTCTACCCCAGCCTGGACGACTGAGCGAGTCTCCGTCTCCAAAAAAAAAAAAAAGAATATAAGTCAAAAATGCATTTAGTACCTCCCCCCTAAAAAAACCCATCACAAAGTTTAGAAAATTTAAGGCAAACCATGGTAAGTCAGTTACTGTATTAGAAATGAACAATTAGGGCCCGGTGCCATGGCTCACGCTCACGCCTGTAATCCTGGCTAGATCACCTGAGATCAGGAGTTTGAGACCAGCCTGGCCAACATGGCAAAACCCCGTCTCTACCAAAAATGCAAAAAAATTAGCCAGGCGTGGTGGCAGGCGCCTGTAATCCCACCTACTCGGGAGGCTGAGGCAGGAGAATCGCTTGAACCCGGGAGGCGGAGGCTGCAGTGAGCTGAGATTGCGCCATTGCACTCCAGCCTGGGCAACAGAGCGAGACTCTGTCTCAAAAAAAAAAAAGTCTGATTATTGTAGTTTGCTCAGAAAATATAGGAGCTCTCAGAACTCAATAATAAGAAAACCAAACAATAACGAATATTTAAGCACACACTTTGCCAAAGATTATATATGGCCAACAGATAAACACATATACTTTATGAAAATATACTTTAATCTTTAGGGAAATGCAAATCAAAATCACAGTAAGATACTAATATATTTTTGCTAGAATGGCTAAAAAATTAAAAGATAATTTAAAACAAGCATTGGTGAGAATGAGGGGGAACATAAACTCTAATATATGGTTCCTGGGAATTTAAAACGGTATGAATTGTTGCTGGAAATTTAAGACAGTATGACTGCTTTGGAAAGCAAGTCAGCAGTTTCTCATGAAACTTGTAATACAAAAGTGATAAACACTACATGAAGGTCCAATATCACTGTGAAGAAGGACAGGAGAGAATTCTAAAAATAGCAGGGCTCAAACAACAATTGGTTGCAGTCATCGGATGCAAGGATAGTCTCTCACTAAGTATATACAGCAGTCGGATTACACATATTTTTCTTTTATAAAACTATAACCACACCGAGGATCATTTCCTTTCATTTTCCTGTCAAGATTGATTTAGGTTAGCCAATTATCTCCTGCTTGTTGAAATAAATTTAGAAGCACATTATTTACTTATTGATGCTTTCCTATAATGTCTTAGCTGAACATGTCTAGTCTGAAAGACTATTTGCATTCGACAATCTTGCTCGCATTTGGGATAATTTCTCCTACTTGAGTCTGATTTTTGTAAGGAATATTGAGAGCCTTAATAGTGGAGTTGGGCTTCTCTGAGTCCCGCTTTCTGGCAACAAAAAAAAGCAGTGCTTGTGGGATTCGCTTTTGCCTGCATCAGAGCCAAAGAGAACCTAAACGCAAAATATTTCACAATTTCCCTTCTTTTGGAACTGAATCGCCTGCAGAATTCAGGTCTCTTTAGGTAGAACATCCACTTAGGCTCTCCTCTTCCCACAATTCCTTTTTTTTGAGACAGTCTCACTCTGTCGCCCAGGCTGGAGTGCGGTGGTGCGATCTCAGTTCACTGCAACCTCCGCCTCCCTGGTTCCGGCGATTCTCATGTCTCAGCCTCCGGAGTAGCTGGGCTTACAGGCGTGCACCGCCACACTCCGCTGATTTTTTTTTTTTCTTTTCTTTTTTTGAGACGGAGTCTCGCTCTTGTCGCTCGGGCTGGAGTGCAATGGTGCGATCTCGGCTCACTGCAACCTCCACCTCCCGAGTTCAAGCGATTCTCCTGCCTCAGCCTCCCGAGTAGCTGGGATTACAGGCGCCCGTCACCACCCTTGGCTAATTTTTGTATTATTAGTAGAGACAGGGTTTCGTTATATTGGCCAGACTGGTCTTGAACTCCTGACCTCAAGTGATCCGCTCGCCTCAGCCTCCCAAAGTGCTAGGATTACAGGCTTGTCAATGTACTTGAATACATCCCACAGTGATAGGAATGTATTCAAGACTTGAATACACTGTGCTGTTAGGCCATAGGAATTGTGGGAAGAGGCGTCTCCTACTTAATACTGCTCACCGAAGCAATTTCGTTGAAGATTAAAAAAAAAAAGTAGTGTTGGGCAGAATATTGTTTAATAACCTTCGTTATTATCTGAAGCGTTTACACTCAAAGTGAGAGGGTTGTCATATTAGTTTTTATGTAAGCATACCTGGCTTCCAACTCTGCGGCAGAAATCGCAAACGTCAAAATACACACCAACGCTTACCGGGAGTGGGGCTCAGAACCCACGCGGACACCTGTCCATTGGATCTTAAGTCCAACGTCTTAACCACTCAGCCATCCCGGTGATAACAGCCAATTTTGTTGTCAACGTTTACTAGGCTAGAATTTGTAGTTTCTGGAAGATTATGAGTAATTTTATATCCGCGAAAACTAGGACCATGTTTAAAAGAGTGTACAAAGTTAATAAATCTTTCTAATATTGCTTGGAAATAAACAAATGAAAAGATATATTTCCAAAAGTATGACTTAATCACTAATTTGCGACAGGCATTATGCTAGGTGTTAGGGAAAGACGAACCATCCCTGATTCCTTGGACTTCCATTAAAATGAGGCGTGTTGAGGGAAATCCACGCCTGTCAATGCTGGGATCAGAGCTGAATCCTAAAGATTCAGCAACCTCCGCCTCCCGGGTTCAGGCGATTGCTGGGTGTAGGAAAGAACATGTCAGAGAAAAGAGTCTCCCATACATTGACATACAGAAGAGTTTTTAATTATTCTATTGTTGTGATTTTTTTAAACATGGACTATACAGTATAATCATCTGTGGATTTTGTAAAATATACTTATTTAGATAGTTTAAATTCCTACATATGACGGACAAAAAAATAATAGAAACATGTAGAAAAATAGCTTTATTATCTAGGGGACAGAATAACATTAAACAAACAAACAAAACTAAAAACACAAACAATAGGCCGAGCGTGGTGGCTCACGGCTGTAATGCCAGCACTTTGGGAGCCCGAGGAGGGCGGCTCACCTGAGGTCAGGAGTTCGAGGCCAGTCTGGTCAAGATGGCGAAACCCCGTATCTACTAAAAAATACAAAAATTAGCCGAGGGTGGTGGCATGCGCCTGTAACCCCAGCTACTCGGGAGGCTGAGGCAGGAGAATCGCTTGAACCTGTGAGGCGGAGGTTGCAGTGAGCCGAGATCGTGCCACTGCATTCCAGCCTGAGCAACAGAGCAAGACTCCGTCTCAAAAAAAAAAAAAAAAAAACACACACACACAAACAGTAAAGCAAAACACTGATATAGTCTGCTGCACCCAAATCAAAGAAAGCCACAATGGAACAGTAAATAGACAAATACAACCAAAGTAGAAGATACTTGAAATATTTACAAATGAAAATAACTTAATCTACATAATATAGTAAGAAGCCATTAAAATCAGCAAGATCAAACAGCAAGCTCAATAGAAAATGTGTAAAGAAGGTGGGCGCGGTGTCTCAAGCCTGTAATCCTAGCACTTCGGGAGACCGAAGCTGGCGGATCACCAGGTCAGGAGTTTGAGACCAGCCTGGCCAATACGGTGAAAACCCGTTTCCACTAAAAATACAAAAATTAGCAGGGCGTGGTGGCAGGCGCCTGTAGTCTCAGCTGCTAGGGAGGCTAAGGCAGCAGAATCGCTTGAACCCAGGAGGTAGAGGTTGCAGTGAGCCGAGATTGTGCCACTGCACTCCAGTCTCGGTGACAGAGCAGGACTCTGTCTCAAAAAAAAAAAAAAAGAAAAGAAAATATATAAAGAATAGGGACAGGGTCCTCATCAAACCCATGATAAGAAGAACCTGAAAAGATTAACATTTTAAATATTTAATATTACTATCAATATAAAATGCAAGATAAAATAAGTTATAACTCAACCTATATTGCATTGGAAGAATTAGAAAGCTTGATGTGTCCATTATTGCAGAAATGGGAATATGGAAGCCCTCATATCCTGCTGGTGGAAGTTTACATTAATGTAGCCATTTTGGAAAGCAGTCTAATACTTTTTACTCAAGTTGAGATTGACACACTCAATGACCTAGGTATTCGGCTCCTAGGTGTATATTCCCCCTCATGTCACAAAGATATATATTGTATCATATGTGGATGTTAATTGCCTCACTATTTTTCCTCTTCCAGAATCAGATTCAGCCTTGAAGCCAACATTGAACAGTAGATACGTGAAGTGTGGTAAACACATAATATTAAATATTATGCAACTATGAGATGTACTAGAGTATATGTAAATGTACCAATCTTTTTTTTTTTTTTTTGAGATGGAGTCTCACTCTGTCACCCAGGCTGGAATGCAATGGCATGATCTTGGCTCACTGCAACCTCCACCTCCCTGGTTCAAGGAATTCCCCCGCCTCAGTCTCCCGAGTAGCTGGGATTACAGGCACACGCCACCATGCCTGGCTAATTTTTTTTTGCATTTTTAGTAGAGATGGAGTTTCACCATGTTGGCCAGGCTGGTCTCGAGCTCCTGACCTTGTGATCTGCCTGCCTTGGCCTCCCAAAGTGCTGGGATTACAGGCCTGAGCCATAGCGCCTGGCCGCATGTACCAATCTTAAAAAGAAATTTTTTTTTAAAAGATACTTAACACAATAAGATTTTCCCTTCTATTAGCACTAATCATTCTGCTCTCTGGCATTCAAAATCTTGCTACTTGCTACTGCTCATCATTTTCTTATCTTTTTGTCCCTGTGTATTTATGTCTTTAAACACCCTTAATGCTTTGTGTAAGTGTAGTTTGGAATAAAGAGAAAGCAAAAGCTGTGCTTAATTTGCCATCATTATAATTAGGTCTATCTGTGACTTACTATGATTTTTTATCACCATGGAATCCTAAGGATTGGTAAAATAGTGTGTGGTGATATCCACTTGTGGTGATAGGGAACCATCATTTTATTGGGATCAAATACCAAAGAGTCTAGAAAATAAAATTTTACGTCAAATTTTCTTGTCTCTCATTTCACCACTTCAGTCTATTGAGGTTAAGCTGAAAGAACAAATATCACATCCAGGACAGAACCTCATTTGCAAGCTGCTTGCTATTTTTCTGACCACTTTCCCTAAGTTCTGACAAATGCTGGCTCAGTTACTACTATTCTGCCTTCCTTACCGCTCCAACTTTTCAGAATATAGAGCTAAAAGCCAGATCCACATGAGCTGCCCTAGAAAGACACAAATGCCTTTATATCCTGGGCATTTTCTATTCCTGGGGTTCTGGACTCAAGACCTTCTCAGGCCATCTGAATCCCTGGCCTACTCCTTGTTGGCTGAAGCTGGCAGCTTTCCACATTTTTCACAGCTTCCATGCTAGTCTCAGAAATCAGCTGTTAATTCGGTATTCTGAATGTTTGGCAATTGTAAGCACTTGGGCTTTGTGGAGGGCCCTTTATGGAAGCCAGAAAAAAATGAGGAAATGTTAGCCAGACCCCAGAACCCTGTAGTCTGCTGGAGCAGGCAACCAGATGATAACAATTGTAAAATAATTCAGTGGTCTCTCTATTATGAAATTTAAAAAGCAGCATAAATGGATCAGTCCTTGGTTTATTTTGGATCTCCTGCAGAGCAAAACCATGACCTTCTGCATATAACACACAGTGATAATCACTACACTAACACAAAATGTCATAGCTGAGGACAGGTACAAATGCTAGAAAAAAAATGGCTACAGTAAAATCCAAGGATAGTCTCACTACAAGATAAAGTAAGGAGAGTATTTCAAGTGCTAAACAATTTTATATGCATCTCAATTGGCACAAGTTTGAAAGACCCATCAATTACAATACACTGAAAAAAGGTAAGTTTAGATATCTAAAACTGAACTCTTGATTGTTACTTGTTCTCATTCATTCATTCACTAAAGGAATGTTAATTAATTCTCTACTAAAAGTCCTAAGCCAGAGACTATTAAGTAGCTGGGAATAAAGCAGTGGACACGACAGACAAAATATCCTTTTCCTCATGGAATTTATGTTTTAATTCCTATCAAATAGCTGTTGATGATCAAATATGCTATCTTTTGACGAAAATTTTTACCATAGTTAGCAGAACTCTTTATCACTTCTTTAGGATTTATAAAATCTAGCCTACTAGATGCTTTTCACTATGCTAAGGATGAGATAATTATGGATGAGGAAGCTTATCCTCATGTTCATATATATATATGTATATAAAACAGCAAAAAATAAGTAGTGTGAGAAGCATATATACATATGTGTAAATATACATATGTATTTATTACCAATTACCATGTATGATATATAGATATTTGCTCATTGGTAACTGATCCTAATGAATACGGTTGTTCTGTCTTGATTTTAAACTTCCCCTTACATACCCAAGCTATTTATTTCTTGTTATACGCCTTTGCATGAACACTGCGTCTGCCTTTTGTTTCAAACCTCAAGAAAGAGTCTCATTTAGGAGTAAGCGGGACTTTGAATGAATCTCACTGACAGGCTGCTAGCATGAAGAAAAAAATACTCGAGGTCACCAATATCCTGCTTAATTTTCAGTCATCGAGAAATGAACATTAGAGCGTCTTATGAGAGCAGAGAGCAGAGAACATACCAAAAAAAAAAAAAAAAAAATGAATTGAAATAAAATTTCCCGGGAGACTGCCTGATATTTCCCCGCCCTGTGCTTCTGAAGGAATTGAAGCTTCAGGAGAAGCATTTGCTTGATTTCGAGTTGTCGGGTTTTAAACTATGGATTCTAAGAATTAGAAAGTGTAGGGGAAAATATTATCCCTCTGCCAAAGATATACCCTGACGGAACGGATAAATTTAAAGTTCATTTTAACTAATTCAAAAGTGAAAAATACTCTCACTAAGTAAGTTTCCGTAGTGTAGTGGTTATCACGTTCGCCTAACACGCGAAAGGCCCCCGGTTCGAAACCGGGCGGAAACAGAGCTTAGTTTCGTTTTTTGGTTTTTTTTTTTTTTTTTTTTTTCTTCTCTTGAGAAGGAGTCTCACTCTGTCTCCAGGCTGGAGTGCAGTGGCGCGATCCCGGCTCACTGCAACCTCCCACTCCCTGGTTCAAGCGATTCTTCTGCCTCAACCTCCCTAGTAGCTGGGATTAGAGGTACGCACCACCACGCCCAGCTAATTTTTGTATTTTTAGTAGAGACGGAGTTTCACCATGTTGGCCAGGATAGTCTCGAGCTCCTGACCTCGTGATCCACCCGCCTCGGCCTCCCAAAGTGCCGGGATTACAGGCCTGAGCCAGCGCGCCCGGCCCATAGTTGTTTTGTGAAATTCTGAATCTGTTTATTTATATATATATGTGTGTGTGTGTGTGTGTGTGTGTATACACACACACTATATATATGTTTTATATATATATAAACGTTATATATATAAACATTAGTTATATGTATATAAACATTATATATATATAATTTTTTTTTGAGACGGAGTTTCGCTCTTGTTGCCCAGGCTGGAGAGCAATGGCACGATCTCGGCTCACTACAACCTCCACCTCCCGGGTTCAAGCGATTCTCCTGCCTCAGCCTCCCTAGTAGCTGGGATTACAGGCATGCGCCACCACGCCCGGCTATTTTGTATTTTTAGTAGAGGCGAGGTTTCTCCATGTTGGTCAGGCTGGTCTTGAACTCCGTACCTCGGGTGATCCGCCCACCTCGGCCTTCCAAAGTGCTGGGATTACAGGCGTGAGCCACCGCGTCCGGCCCAGAACTGGTTTTCAATCAGTTCAATCTTTCAGTAACAATCGCTTCTGTGAACACACTTTTGAAAACCAATCAGTGTCTGCTCCTGGCTTCCGAAAGTGAGCTGATCAGGGATGGACTCACTCCAATAAACATACCTATGAGTGCCGACCAAACAATGGCAGTCTCTGACAAGTAACGATGCTCCCATAGATTATATCAACCTAATGAAAAAAAGATCAGCCATCTGTTCTGTTTTCAGGGACTGTGTTTTACAATATAGCTCTCCCTTGAATGAGCTTTGATTTTGTCTTTTTAAAGAATTGAGCGGTGGTTTCGTCATCCTTTGAAAATGACCCTTTGTCAGATCTGAAATGTCTAAGTTTCGTTTCTTGCTGGGATTATTTTTACCATTTATTTTTCACATCTGTAATTCTGTGTATTCTATAAAATGATATAATCTTTACAACCACTTTGTTTTGCTGTAAATGTAGACCTTGGCAGGCTTTTGCTCCTTTATATATGTTTATCAGTCAGACTGGGCAAACAAAATCCCAATGTTTGAAAACACACTCTAATGGCGAGTCTTCAACAGTCACTCCACAAATATTTACCGAATGCCTACTCTGTCTTCAGAGCCATTCTGAGACCTGGTGATCTGGAAGAAAAAAGAAAAAAATTATGTCCTCAAAGACGAAAATTCTGATGAGAACAGACTGAGAATTTAATATGAAAAAAAGGAAAGCAAAATATGTATGCATTGTTTCCCATTGTGATTATCTTAATAAAAAATATCAATTTCAACAGTGTCCAAAGATAGCTCCAGGGGTGAGCAGACCATCAGGTAGAGGAAGCACGTGACAGGCACAAGCAGACTCCATAGGCTGGATCCTGAGAAAGGGACCAAAAAAACATGGAGTTCAGATGGACAGCGGGCATCAGACGCACATCCAACCCCAGTGCTACCCCCCTCTCTAACACCCTCATTTTCTTCACTAAAATTTCTGTCTTAGGGCGTCATGTCACTTGTTCCATAAGATTTTCTTTTTTCTTTCCCAAGCTCCTTTAGAGGAGTGCAAGACTGAAATGGGTAGGTGTGACTGCTGAAGAAGAAATGACATCATTGAATTCCGACTTTAAATTGAAGAGGCTGTTATTTCCGATGTATAGCTGGATGTGAAGTGACTGCGGCAAAATTGGAGACAGAAGGTAAGAACCCTTGTGGCCCGTACGGGGATCGAACCCGCGACCTTGGCGTTATTAGCACCACGCTCTAACCAACTGAGCTAACCGGCCACCTGAAAACAGTTGTTCTTTTAATTTTAAAAAAGCAAAATGTTTGTTGTTTTTGTGTTTCTTTAAAACTAAAGGAAATTCTTTTCCTCTCCTCAAAGGGATGTCTTTTAAAATAATTTTAATTGCGACTACGTAATATTGTTTCTTCAAACTTCTGTTGGTGTTTTGCATTTTCCCTTCCTGCACTCCCGCAGGGAAGAAGGAAAACAAAAACAAAAACAAGGACAAGGCCAGAAACTCTACCTCCAGCAGAAAGGAACTTCTCCTCTCCCGTGGGAAATGAGATTTTCTCAAACTCACTTATTCCGCCCGGAGAAAATACTACAGAGAACCATTCACGAGAGGGGCTTCCTTCCTTCTGACCTTGGGAAGGGTCCAGAGACCCGGGGGACGATCTGGAAGCAGAAGCTGGTCGTTCTGAGTTTTCCATCCAAATGGTTTGCTTATGAAATTGACTCACCACGCGGAATGGCTGGTGGATTTGGATCGCGGCATGAGGAATCCGCTCCATAATGGAAGGAAGAAAATCTCCGGCAGCTATGCCTCGCGGGTTCATAAGGACTGAAGAGTTACTCCTTCTCTCTGGCCCCCTCAAAACGCCTGGTGGTATGTCTGTTGCTCCACTACGCGTTATTATAATTAACTGCTTGTGTTACTCTTTGTGCTGTCTTGCTCTTCATTCCCCTGGTACCTCGGGTGCCCGCACAGCATGGTAGGCTGCTCAATAGTTTAATGAATGGGGAAAAGGTGTGCAGAGGTCATTTCTGCTGATTATCAAGACTTCAATTCTTCGAAGTGGAGCACGAGGATCCTCTAGGCGGCAGGCAAATGTCATCAGGTGTCTCAACGTCTTCCCCCCAAAAAACAATATTTTCAACAGAAATCAATTTACCTCCTCATTGGTGGTGGAATGGGAAGATGGTGGAGAAAGCTGTCCTTTAATAACAGCTCGGAGGTCTCCGTTCTCCAACAAAGGACTTTGTGCATACCTTTTCTCTCCCAGTTCCCGCCGCTATGGCTGTTGGAAGACTAAGGACTTCCACTCAGCCGGGCTTCGGCGCCTCTTCCTGTCCGGGCGCGGCTACGGTTCCTGGTACACATTCGCAGCGCCTCGGGCAGCCTAAGGGTTCTCAAGTTCAACAAGGTCAGCACCCAGTTCTTTTCAGACAGGGAACACACTGGCGATGCAAACAGGGTTGAGGTGGTTCAGGTATGCATGTGTTGAAACAGACAAGTCTGCGTCCTAGAGCCCTAGCAAAGATCCCGAACAGGCAGCCCTTTTTCCTGGACAATTTCCCAGGAATTAAGTCTGGCTCAGCTCTAGTTTGGTGTCCGGCTCTAGTTTGGTGCCCAGCAAATCAATTTCGAGAGGAAAGAGGAATTCAGACCATTTCTGGAGTGACAATGGTATCCACGAGCGAGTGCTCTAAATTTTCGGGCCACTTGGAGGTTTCTCGGATTTCTATTTTGAGGACAAAGATGATAACGCTAGCCTCCATGACCCTGCTGAATATCTAGGAAAACCCAAGAATTCGAGGGAGGCCGTGTTGTAATATCTGGTGTGAGTGGCCCTCTTTGGATTTGGAGGCTGTTTCCAATAGACACAAGATAAAAACTGAAGATTTAACAGAGCTTAGTCGTTAGCCAAGCTGGGCCCTTAGGCTTCAAAATATTGTTATCCACCGTCCTCCCCAATTTTTTAAAACTATGTCCCCCCATACACATTTTTGACAAATTAATATGTATCTTAAGATTAAGCAGATGTTTTTCTTTGTATTATAATTATTGACATTTTTAAAAATTGAAGTGTTGCATCATTCTTGAATACGTTGAAGATTATAAATTTTGAATAATGTAATAGTTTTATGCTTAAAATTATTTTAAGTTTTCCATAGCCTACTTACCTGCAACAACAACAAAAATATATATGTACATTATAATCAATTTGGGGGATGGCACAGGCTTTTTTTTTTTTTTTTTTTTAGACAGAGTCTCGCTCTGTCGTCCAGGCTGGAGTCCAATGACGCGATCTCAGCCCACTGCAACCTCTGCCTCCCGGGTTCAAGCGATTCTCCTGCCTCAGCCTCCTGAGTAGTTGGGATTACAGGTGCGCGCCACCATGCCCGACTAATTTTTGTATTTTTAATACAGACAGGGTTTCACTATGTTGGTCAGGCTGGTCTCGAACTCCTGACCTCGTGATCCACTCGCCTCAGCCTCCCAAAGTGCTGGGATTACAGGCGTGAGCCACTGCGCCTGGCCGGCTTTCATTTTTATGAGTTCCTCTGCATTGAATTATCATTAAAATTATTACTTATATACAATCAAACATAACAATAAGAATATTATGAATTTGGAAACTAATCAGTGAGTATAAAGGTGAAAGTAATTGGATATTTATCGAAATTACACGATTGGGCTTTTATAATTAGTTCGTGTAATTGTTGATAAATGTACACATTGCCATGATAAGTCATTTCAACATTAGTTTTATGCCCAATTTATAACTACTGAGAAAATGCATTTTAGTATACAAATAAATGAAAATAGATCAGATTTTGTTACACAAATGTCTCAGAATTATTTAACAGTAAGTTATTTGCCAAAAATCACATAGTAACCCACAATAAATAATTACATTTTACACTCTATGCTAGTTGAGAACTTGACTAGATTCTCCCTTAATTTGTTTAAACCAAATAATTGGAAACTTCCTGACTTGCTAAAGGATAGTTACTTAGCAATTAGAACAATTCAATTACCCGGGAAAGACTCTTCCCACCCAGGTCTTTCCAATCGTCCCTGTGTTGAAGCCCAGAGTGTTTTGCACTTTGAGCTAAAGAACCTTGGTCATATTGAGAAGAGTGAGAGAAACACGGGGTTTTTTTTGTTTGTTTGTTTGTTTTTGTTGTTGTTTGTTTTGTTTTTGAATATAAGAAAGGCCATTGAGAAAATGCACACCTTGATATCAGGAGTGTTCTCAGACAGATCAATTTTAGAAAAAAATCTATATGGTGCTTGATGATAGCGCAGTGGTGCCATCTCGGCTCACTGCATCTTCCGCCTCTCGGGTTCAAGCAATTCTCCTGCCTCAACCTCCTGAGTAGCTGGGATTACAGGCACGCCCTACCACGCCTGGCTAAATTTTTTTTTGTATTTTTTGTAGAGATGGGGTTTCACCATGTTCGTCAGGCTGATCTCGAACTCCTGGCCTTGTGATCCTCCCGCCTCGGCCTCCCAAAGTGCCGGGATTACAGGCGTGAGCCACCGTGCCCGGCCGGATCTTGCACTTTTTAAAATTAGGTCCTCTTGTGTTCCCAAGGGTAAAATTACCCTAATTTGATAACTGCTGCAGTAGACCACTGGACCTCATTCTCTGAAAAGATACCCACCATCTATCATGTCCCACTACTTTGTGGTACCCATACTCCTTAAGGACAGGTATTATTGAGTGTTTAAGTAATTTCAGCATGGTACTTGGTTAATAAGTAGCCAAGGCATATGAAAGTCACCCCGTTATTGCCTTTGGAAATCAGAATTGAAACATGTTTGAATTTGTGCCTCTGTAATCAGTGGAGAGAACGGGACAGATGTAACTAAACTCCGAGTAACACTAGAAGTGGAGAGAGCGGGACAGATGTAACTAAACTCTGAGTAACACTAGGAAATATATTAAGCATGCGCATTAACAGGGTAAAAGAAACCTGCTATATGAACTACATATATGTAGGATTTCGGTCAGGGTGGTGGGAGAAGTTATAAGAGAAAATTATAGGAAAAACGCAAACCTTCTTGGAACGCCAGGAGGTTTTGTAAAAGCTTTAGGAAAGGCTTATGGCTGAAGGCAGCCTGATCCTCTTACCTTGAGCTAATAGTATAAAGCAAATAACAAGGAGATGTAAAGAAACTGATCTAGATAAGTTAGTTTACTTAGGCCTCCAACCCTGGCCTTTAATCACCCGCAGTACTGCTCTCTCCAGGGAGGGTGACCATATTAATTAGCCACAAGTGTGTTGACTCAAAGCCTTTGCCATTAAATCTGTACTGAATAAATGCCCGCAGGGCCAGCTTGTCAGGGCCGGGCTGCGTAATCTTTAGAACACCCTCCTCTGTGTGTGCAAGCAGGATGCAACAACTCCTTCTGTGAACGCCCGGTCCCCTAGCCTGCTCTTTCTTTGGATATCTGTGTCTGAGTGCATTTTTTCATCCGATGTTCGGTCAGGGTCTGCGGGTCGGACCCGGAACATATACAGTGTTATGTGAAAAGGCTTTTCATGATATCCCAAATCATTTCGAATTTGTGAGAAAAAAACAAAAGTCTTACTTCTGAGCACCTTTGTGAGCGTCTGCCCTGCCATGAAAATAAGTTTCAGTTAGAAGCAAGAAAATGGAGCTCACTTCTAGCTAAACATTTTAAAAGAAAAAGGACAGTAATGCATGTCAGTTGATTTAGGACTATATATATATATATATATATATATATATATATATATATATATATATTTTGAGATGCAGTCTCACTCACTGGCAATCCAGTCGCCAGACTGGAGTGCAGTTGCATGATCTCGGCTCACTGCAACCTCCGCCTCCCGGGTTCAAGTAATTCTCCTGCCTCAGCCTCCCGAGTAGCTGGGACTACAGGCGCACACCACCACGCCCAGCTATTTTTTGTATTTTTAGTAGAGACGGGGTTTCACCATGTTGGCCAAGATGGTCTCGATCTCTTGACCTCGTGATCTACCCACCTCCGCCTTCCAAAGTGCTGGGATTAAAGGCACGAGCCACCACGCCTGGCGAGTCAACTATATTTTTAAAAAACCAGATTAATCAATAATGAAATTTTCACATATACAGCATAGACCTGAAACAAACATATGACTGACTCAGAACAGAAAGGCATTTAAAGACCTATTCTATCCTCACTGGGCATTCACTCCACGGCCCCAGTACGCTACCCGTCATTACCACCTGCACACCTGGACCTATCTCAACCTCACAGTCTCTCCCAGACAGAAGCTAACCTAGCAGAGACGTCATGAGAGTTCCAAGGTTCATTTTGGGGAGCCTTGATTCCTTTTCAGGTCACTTGTAGGCACTAGAAAGATGCAGACCAGAAACAGCGAGATAACCAGGAGTTTCTTGAATTCAAATTCCTTCCACTAGTGCCTGAGGTTCTGGAGAAGAAGGCAACAGCTTCATAGCAAAAGGGAGTGACTAAGAAAGTGGCCCCAAGGAGAGGGCAGGAGATCTCTGAAAAAAGTTAAACTCCCAAAGGAAAAGGCAAGGATGGAGGGAAGATATGGGAAATATCTTTTGGACAGTGTCACTTTAAACAGATGGGTCTCCTTTCTCTGTGTAGCGCCAGGAAGTCCAGACGCTTGAGACAGAGTGAAGGGCTGAGAGGAAATCAAGATCACGTGGAAACTCGCTCACACAAATCAAAAGATGCCCTTAGTTATCAGGTGGATTTCGCAAATTGTTTATAACGGTTGATTGAAGTTCATGAAAGCGCGCTGAATGGGGCGCGGGGGATTGAAATAAGTGAGCGCCCTAGTGTCCTGCCTGCGGATGATCATGAATCTGTTGGGCTGCGAATGGTTTAAAAAGGCAAAACAATCTAGGGGATGGATTTAAAGCTTCCTAGAGCATCATAATTTATCCCTTGTTTTACTGCTCAAATTGAGATGACTTCTGCTAAGAACAGTTCAGAGGAACAAAAACCATAGAGAAGTTACGGGTACTGGAAGCAAACCCACAATTTTTTGGGCGCTAGAACCACACTCAAGCCCAACTAAGCTACCAATCATTCCACTGACTTGTCTTTGCTTCGAAAACATTAACTTCATCAACATTCTTCTCGTAGATAATCTTAGACCGGAAAGAAGTCCCTTCCCACCTTCCACCGCTGCCTCAATAAAAAGAATAATCTATTTTCGATTAAAACAAACAAACTTGGTTTTAAATCTTACTCATGGAGTAGACAAAGGATGCAGACGTTTTCAAACCTGCAGCTTCTGACTGCGGAATCCACGGAAATTTCTGACCCTCCTGAAGGACATCATGTCTATGCTCACCAGGGGTCTGACCCACTGAACTTCAGGCAGCAGGCACCACTGCCCACAATAAAAAGATTCACTTTCATGCCTGAAGGGATAATCTGGCAGCCTCTGGTCCTCTCTATTCAATGATTTTTCCTGGCGTATTTCAGTTCTCACTTTTCCAGCGTGTTCATGTTCGAAATTAGAGACTTTCTACCTGTTTGGTTCAGGTTTCTGGAGTCTAAGAAATTACATGAACAAATGGTATAGCCACTTTGGAAAACAGTTCAGTTCAATTTCTTTAAAAGTTAAATTTGATTTTAATATATGCTCTGGTAATTCCACATCTAGGTATCTACCCAAGAGAAATGAAAATGTATCTCAACAAAAAGACTAGTACACAAATGTTCATAGTGGCATTAGCCATAATAGCAAAAAGAGGAAATAAACCAAATGCACATTAACCAATTAATAGATAGCTCAAACATAGTATATCCATAAAACAGAATATTATTCAGCCATAAAAGGAAATGAAATGCTGATACCTGCTATAACATGGATGAACCTCAAAAACATTATGCTAAGTGGAAGAAGCCAGACATAAAAAAGCATGTATTGTAGAATTCCTTTTATACGGAATGTTCAAAAAAGGAAAATAAATATATAGAGAAAATAGATTAATGGTTGTCTATGGCTAGGGATAGAAATGGGAATTCACTGCAAATAGGCATGAAGAGACTTTTTGGGGGTTACTGAAAATGTTCTAAAACTGGATTCTGCTAATAGTTAAACAAATCTGTAAATCTACTTAAAAAATTAAAATTTACACTTAAAAACAGGTGAGTATTATGGTATGTAAATTATACCTAACAAAAGTGATTTAAAAAAAAAAAAGAGTTCAAGAGTCTTCTACAGTGGCTGTTTCCTTTTACATTTCCAATGCTTGTATTGCCTATCTTTATCAGAGCCATTTTTGTCAGTATGAAGGATTATCTCATAGTTTTAATTTGCATTTTAGTGGCCGGGTGCAGTGGCTCACGCCTGTAATCGCAGCACTTTGGGAGGCCGAGGTGGGTGGATCTCTTGAGGTCAGGAGATCGAGACCAGCCTGGCCAACATGGTGAAACCCCATCTCTACTAAAAATACAAAATAGCCGGGCATGGTGGTGTGCACCTGTAATTCCAGCTGCTTGGGAGGCTGAGGCAGGAGAATCACTTGAACCCAGGAGGCAGAGGTTTTAGTGAGCCAAGATCATGCCACTGCATTCCAGCCTGGGCGACAGAGCAAGACTCTATCTCCAAAAATAAATAAATAAATAAATAATAATTGCATTTTAGTAACGACTAATGATGTTGAGCATCTTGTCATGTGCTTATTGGCCATTGGTGTATTTTCTTTGGAGAAATCCCTGTTCAAACCCTTTTTCCATTTCCAATTGTGCTATTTGTCTTATTATTGAGTTGGGATAAACATCCCTGTCTTTCCAGTCTAGCAATTAAAACAACTAAGTAAATTCGTATTTATCGAAAAATAAATTTAGAAATTTATTAATACATTTTTTAAAATATAGGTTCTTACTGTGTTGCCCAATATGGAGTGCAGTGGCTATTCACAGGCTCGATCACAGTGTACTGCAGCTTTGAACTCCCAGCCCTCTCGTCCCAGCCTCCCAAGTAGCTGAGAATACAGGCATGCACCACCACACCCAACTTTAAATTTACTTATGTATTAAGGTTTTAAAAGACCCTTACGGCAACATATCAGTCTTTTTTTTTTTTTTTTTTTTTTGAGATGGAGTCTAGCTCTGTTGCCCAGGCTAGAGTGCAGTGGCATGATCTCGGCTCACTGCAAGCTCCACCTCCCGGGTTCAAGCGATCCTCCTGCCTCAGCCTCCTGAGTAGCTGGGATTACAGGCGCCTCCCCACCATGCCCAGCTAATTTTTGTAATTGTACTAGAGACAGGGTTTCACCATGTTGGCCAGGCTGGTCTCGAACTCATGACCTTGTGATCCAGCTGCCTCGGCCTCCCAAAGTGCTGGGATTACGAGCGTGAGCAACTGCGCCCGGCCATATATCAATCTTTAAATAAAAGCCAAAGCCCTTTCTATGGCTTGCCAGCAGGGTTGAATCTCTGATTACTTCTCTCTTCTTATCTAATTCAAATGCCTTCATTGACTTTCCAGCCCACTAACTGTTGATGTTCCTTGGTGGTGCCAAGCAGGTTTGTGACTCAGAGTCTTTGCACCTGCTCTTTCTTGGGCCAGAAACCCTCTGACTCCAGATAACCTCATGCTCCCCCCAGCTCCTCATTCTTACCTCAAGTATTTTTTTCCCTGCCTTCCTCCCTCCCCACTCACTCCCTTGCCTCAACTCTTAGGTCACATTCTTAGGGAATTCTTTCCTGAGCAGAAAACTAATTCATTAATTAATCAATTTATCCATATAGCCTTTTGCTCATTGCATATTCATTGAGAACCTATCAAGTGCCTTGAAGTAGTTTGGGTGTTATGGGTACACCAGTGAACAAAACAGACAAAATTGCTTCCCACAATAAGCTTACTTCCTGGGGAATGGTTTGGGAGAGAAATGCAATAAAATGTCATCACTATCAGGGAGTGACAACAGAAGGATCAGGGGACAGGGTCTCAGGTGTTGTGCCATTTATAAGGGTGGTCAGGTAAAACCCATTTGGTAAGATAAAATATATGAATGGGGAACTAACTATAGGAAGTGATAAAATAAGACTTGCAGATATTTGGAGGAAAAGCATCCTAATGAGAGCAAAAATTCTAAGGAAGGAGTGAGTCTTGTGAAATATGAAATAGCCCAATGCAGTTGGAGCAGTGAACCCAGGAGGGGTAGGAGATGAAATCATGACAGTATATACAACAGGGGGCCAGGTCATACAGAGTTTTAAAAACTGTTTTCAAAACTTTAGATTTACTTTGAGTAAGATGGGGCATCAGGGAAGTGTTCTAAACCAGGGAGTGAATGATTGTGAATGATTGGGCTAATATTTAATTCTGTCTCTCTGTCTGCTGAGTGTAGAATAAATTATGAGGCAGAAACAGGGAGACCAGCTAAAAGCCTTCCATGATATCCGAAGTCAGAGATGATGGTGGCTTAGCAGTGGTAGCACTGAAGGTAGTGAGAAGTCATCAGATTCTGGATATATTTTTTAAATTTATGGGAATAATTTTTAAATGTACAATATTTCTCACAGTGATAAGTCCCATGAAAAAGAATTAGGAATAAAGTTTGAAAAGGAATAGAAGAGGGCCATAGGTTTGGCAATTTTTAAAAAGCTGACCATGGAAGACCTTTCTGAATGAATGACCTTTGAATAAAGATCCAATTGAAGTGAGGGAGCAAACCACGTGGGTATATGGGGAAATCACAATCCATAGGGTGGGAAAAACAAGAATAAGAACCCTAAGGCAGAAGCAAGCCTGGCATGTTCAAAGAACTGTAAGGAGTCTATGGACAGTGTGAGATTGTGGGTCAGAGAAGCTCGGGACAGTGAAGCAGAGCAGAAAGTGAGGGGGCTGGAAAATAGACAAGGTGAGATTGGGGGACAAAGAGATGAGTATGGAGAGAAAGACTGAAAAAGAGATGGGGGACTGAGAAAAAAGAGACGGAAAGACTGAGTGTGGGAACAACTGAGGGGTACTGAAGATATGCTGAGGGGCAGAAAGAAAAGACTGAGAATGAGTGGGCAACTGGGGTTCCAGAGGAGGTGCTGAGGTGGGGAGAGACAGAGGTTGAAGGACAATAAGGCATGCAAAGGAGGAATCTGAGATAAAGAGAAGGTAGACCGAAGAGCAGAGAGGAGGAGACTGAGACAGCGAGGGCTACTGAGAGCTGAGGGAAGAACAGACTGAGAGGCCCAGAGAGAAGAAACTGGGAGTTCCGATGCTGCATCAGCAGCCTCTGTGTACAGACTCTGGCGTCCCTGCCCCGCTTTAGCAGTTCCTACAGACGCTTGACCTGCCAGGAAAGGAAAGAAACCTGAGCCTCTGCTGAAAGGTGATGGATTTAAGGCCCGGCTGCTGAGGATAAGATAAAGATCCTCCTGGGGGAGAACAGAGTCCCAAACACCATGGCCGTCTGGCTTGCCCAGTGGCTGGGCCCTCTGCTCTTGGTTTCCCTCTGGGGACTCTCGGCTCCAGGTAAGAGGAGGCTGAGGGTCAAGCAGGGCATCCTAAGGGGGCCAGCCTGACTTCCTTCCCTCCATGTCCCACAGCCTCCCTTCTTAGGCGCCTGGGTGAGCACATTCAGCAGTTTCAGGAGAGCTCTGCCCAGGGCCTGGGCCTGAGCCTGGGGCCAGGTGCTGCAGCCCTCCCAAAAGTGGGGTGGCTGGAGCAACTGCTGGACCCCTTCAACGTGTCCGACAGACGATCCTTCCTACAGGTGAGGCCGGGAGACGGGGAGTCCACTGCCCATCCTGCCCTCTCCTCAGTCTCCCTCATCTCTTCCTCAGTCTGCACTTTTTTCTCTCTCCACACCTCAGTTCTCCCCATCCCTCTGCTTGAATCTCATGTTATGCTTGCTGTCAGTATCCCTTTTCCTGCCCTTTGTAGATTTGGCCTTACTCTCTCCTCTCCTCGGGGTCCCACTCGTTTTGTCCCTCAGATCTTGCCCTTCACCATTTCTTTCTCTCTGTCATTCACATTCACTGCTCCTCCCTACCCCCTTGTCCCTGTCCAGACTGGACACAAAACCTACCACCAGGTCTCAGTAGGTAGCAGAAATTTGAACCAGCTTTGGAATCAGACCTAGCTCACAACAGGCACTCAAAGATATCTATCGAAAGAAGGAACAAATTCGCCATTTTTCAGTGCTTCCTCTGTATTTAGTCTCCAAATATCATCCCACTTGGATCTTATTCCTAAATCCATCTGCATTTATTTCTTATTTTACAATTATTACCTCAAGAAATAGCAAGTTCCTTCAATGTGAGAGCCACTCCCTCAGTTCTGGGGATATAAGAGTGAAAAACCAGGTCAAAAATTTGCTTGTGTATATTTTGCATTCTAGATGAGGAGATGAACAGGGGAAAAGTGAGCAAGTAAATAAACAAGCTCATTTCAGACACTGTTAAGTACATAAGGAAAGATCCACTAGGAAGAGAGACTGGAACAAATGAGGAATTGAGAATAAGTCAGGACTCTCACAGTGCCATTTCTTCTTCCCCATCCCACCTCTCAGCGTTACTGGGTGAATGACCAACATTGGGTTGGCCAGGATGGACCCATATTCCTGCTTCTGGGGGGTGAGGGCAGCCTTGGGCCTGGCTCAGTGATGAGAGGTAAGAGGCAATGTTGGGGGAAAGGAGTTGGGATGCTGGTGGGGACCAGGAAGGGGAGCTGCATATTGCAATGCTGTGAGACCTGAGGAGTGCAAGGGCTTAAACTCAACTTGCATCTCACCCCCCACCACCCCCCACCCATACACTCTTCACAGGCCATCCCGCAGCCTTGGCCCCAGCCTGGGGCGCCCTGGTGATAAGCCTGGAACACAGATTTTATGGCCTGAGTATACCTGCTGGAGGCCTGGAAATGGCCCAGCTCCGCTTCTTGTCCAGCCGCCTTGCGTGAGTGGAGGAAGGGAAAGTGTTTATGATCAAAGGACAGGAATGTCTGTGCTTTGGCATGTCTGCATCTGTGTCTCTCTCCTCCACTGTCTGAAGTCAACCTCTGAGTCTCTGGTTCCCTCTGTTTTCTTCTGTCTTTCATAGGGTCTTGTTTTTTCTCTTTCCATTTCTGGGTCTCTGACTCTCCCTATCTGTCTTTCTCTTATCCTGTGTTCTTTCTATTTCTGTGTCTCTGTCTGAAGTAAGCCACTGTATCACTGTGCAGACCACCAGCATTCCTTACCTGGATTACGGCCACAGCATTCTCACCATTTTCCCTGCTCTGCCCTTGACTTCCGGGTGGAAATCAGAGTAATTCTGTTAGAGCATAAACCAGGTCATGATCCTCCCTGGCTTAAGTCCCTCAGACGTCTTCTGTATTGCTTCAGAAGTAAAGCAATTTTGACTGTATTTGACTTCAGAGTAAAGTCAAAGCTTTTACAGTCGCCATGGAGTCCAATGGGTTTTGGCCTCTAGTTAACTCTGACCTATACTCTCTCACTTTCACTGGGCTCCAGCTACATTGAAGTCCTCACTGTCCTCCAGACTTACACGCACATTCCTGCCTTGAGCCTTTGAACTCATCCCTCTGCATGGCGTGGCCTTCCCCTAGATGTTTTTATGCCTCTCACCCCAGCCTCCTTCAGTGCATCTCACTCCTATTAATGACCCCCACCATTTTTCCAACTTTACTTCACCTGCTTTTTGTTTCTTTCATCTGCTTTATTCTTACAGAACTTAGCTTTTTCTTTCCTCATTGGTATCTCTGTCTGTGTCTGTAACAGTCTGTTTGCCTGTCTCATTTTCTCCGTCTCTGTATCCACATCTGTGCCTCTTTGTCTCCATCTCTGTCTCTCTGCATCTTAATCTTTTCTACAAGCGAAACGGTTTTCTAACTGCAACAGGATGGTACCAACTGCAAGCCATTCAGAAAGGTTAGGGAAGAAAGAAAGCCCTTGGGAGGAGAAAGAGGATGTTAGACATATCCAAACTTCACTCTCCATTTCTCTTTGTGTCTGTTCGCTCTCCCAATACCTTGCAACTCATCAGGTTAGGACCCCTCCTTCTCCTCTTAGTAACCCTCCTTGAGTGCCCTCAACCCTTCCCTACATTTGTCAGGTTTTCATCTAAACTGACTTGGAAATTTTTCCTCTCTTACCTAAAACGAGAAGGGAAAGAGGGTGGTGGCTTTCTAGAAAGTGGACGAGGACAGGGTCTCCCTTGGCCTAGGCACACATGTTCTGGGAAGTGTATGTGGCTTGGAGAACACTTGGAAACACGTCATGAGAAAACGGCCCTGGTTTCTGGCCAGATTCACCCATTCATGTCTCTGGATCCGGGTTTCCCCCAGAATGGGGAAATCTTCAGGGATTCCCAGCGATGAGGACCGACCGAGTCCCCCCTTTGATCCTAGGCTGGCTGATGTGGTCTCTGCCCACCTGGCACTTTCCCGCCTCTTTAACATCTCCTCCTCCAGCCCCTGGATCTGCTTCGGAGGCTCCTATGCCGGCTCCTTGGCCGCCTGGGCCCGGCTGAAGGTCCTGCGACTCCTCCGGGTGGGCTGGGGGGAGGGAACTCGGACTCCAGGGCCCCAGTCTCAGATAATAGGAATACCCTCCCACCACGCCCCTACCTTCCTCCCGCCCCCAAAGAATTTTGCACAAGCTGTCCTCACAAGAGCCCAAGATTACACAGCGAGTAAGTGACACAGAGGCAGAAAGATATGCGATTCTAACCCCTCAGCCCGCAGGCTGACGGCGTCTCCTCCCTTAGTTCCCCCATCTCATTTTCGCGTCGGTCGCCTCCTCCGCCCCGGTGCGGGCCGTGCTGGATTTCTCCGAGTATAATGACGTAAGGATGGCGGGCAGCAGGTGCGGGACGGGGAGGGGTCCCAGCGGGCGGAGTCCCTTGACACTTCCGGATACCTTCCTCTGCGGTCCGCCCACAGGTGGTATCCCGAAGCCTAATGAGCACCGCGATCGGCGGGTCCCTGGAGGTAGGAGGTGGGGCCTAGTCCGAGGGGGACTGGGAGGGAAAAGAGGCCTCGGATGCCAGGGAAGAGGAGGCCAGAGAAGGGCGAAACCTGCAACGTGGCGGGGTCTAAGGAAGGTCGGAGCTCGGGGGAATACGCAGGTTTTGGAAGAAGGCGGGAGCTGACGAAGAGGCGGGGCACCGGGAAAAGAGGCGCTCCCCAGAGAGGGCGGGGTTTGGGCAGGGACAATCCTATCCGGAGGTGAGGCTCAAGGTGGGGCGGGGCCACAATGGAGGACGGGGCCTGCAGGGACGACCCGAGAAGGAGGGCTGCGAGGCAGGGGCTTGGGGGCGGGGGCCTGGGGGCGGGGGCCTGGGCCAAGAGCTAGGTCTGCACCCTCTGAGTCCCGCTAGGGGAAAGTGGGGAACCCAAGGAGGACGCAGGTCCTGGGTAGGGAAAGCCGAGGCCCAGCCTAAGTCTTGGCGGACATCGCCTCTTGCTTCCCACAGTGCCGGGCGGCGGTGTCCGTCGCCTTCGCTGAAGTGGAGCGGCGGCTGCGCTCGGGTGGGGCGGCTCAAGCAGCGTTGCAGACGGAGCTGAGCGCTTGCGGACCCCTGGGCCGCGCTGAAAACCAGGCGGAGCTGTTGGGGGCGCTGCAGGCACTGGTGGGAGGTGTAGTGCAGTATGATGGGCAGACGGGAGCGCCGCTAAGCGTGCGACAGCTCTGCGGACTTCTCCTCGGGGGCGGGGGCAACCGCAGCCACTCCACGCCCTACTGCGGGCTTCGTCGGGCGGTGCAGGTGAGCACTCCCTGGCACAGCTGGGAGGAGTTAGCGGACAAAGATTCCTGCCCCACTTCCGTTGTGTGATCTTGGGCAAGCGAGAACCTTCTCTGAAACTTCGTTTTCTCATCTGTAAAATGGGGATAACACTTCACAGGGCCGATGGGAAGATGAAATGAGGCGGGTCATGTAGAGCAATCAGCTGGGAGCCTGGCACACAGTGTGCGAATGTTAGAGACTGCGATTATTACCTATTTTGCCTATCTTGTCCTGTTCTCTTTTGGGGGGCCTGCAGGAGTGCCTGGCACATGGCAAATTCTCACTTAGTATTTTTAGAATGAATGAAAAAATGTTATCTCTGGGGATAGGGTTCTCCTAGGTACCTGGGACTGCAGCCTCTAAATCCACAACTGCAATCCAGCTGTCGCTTTTCCAGCACTGTCTGGACCAAGTGCTGTATAAAGTGCTTCACATATATTATTTCATTAAGTTCTCAAGAGATAGGCACTATTATTATCGCCACTTACAGAAAAGGAAACTGAAGTCTGAAAGATTATCACTTGCCCAAGCTCTCACAGGTAATAAGGTCTCAGTCTTCTAGTGCCTTGATCTCTAACTCACAAGGACCCAGGCATCCACCCCCTCTGACCACTGACTCCCAGGAGAACTCAGGAACTCACCCTTCTATTTCTGACTTTTGACCTCTGGGGACATAGGCCTCTGCACCCTGGCTTGCTGGGAAGAGAGGAGGAATTTATGTCTTATGTATGTACATTGTTCCCTAGATTGTCTTGCACAGCCTGGGCCAGAAGTGTTTAAGCTTTTCCCGAGCAGAGACAGTGGCACAGCTGAGGAGCACAGAACCTCAACTGTCTGGTGTGGGTGACCGGCAGTGGTTGTATCAGACATGTACCGAGTTCGGCTTCTGTAAGTGACTAGCCTAACCCTAACTTTGTCCCCTCAAACAACCTTTTTACTATGCCCAGAGAAGTCATCTTACAGGTGGTCTGGACTCATTTCGATCCAGCTCTCAGGCACTGTGTAACCTGCAGATGTTGGGCTGGAGAAGGTGGAAGCCATACTAGTGTGCACATGTGCTTGGCCCTCACATGCCTCCTCACGCACACACTGAGGTCTCCACTTGAGTGATCTTCCCTTCAGCCTGTTCTTTCTCTGTGTCCCCATTCCAGGGATGGCCCCCTTTCCCCATCCACCAGACTAGAAACTTGAGCCTTGTTTTAGTTGCTTCCTTCCCATTTTCTAGCTAGCCTGTCAATTACTGAGTCCTCCTCACTCTGCATGGACAACTCTGTAGTCCATCCCTTGTGCTTTCTATGCCTACCTCTGCTGTCCTGCTGGGAACCTCCATTCTTTCTTGCCTGGATCCCTTCCCAGCCGCTTCTCTGGTCTCATGGTTTTCACTTCCTCTGTACAATCCAACTTTTTCATAGCATCCACAGAGATCCTTGTAAATATAACCTTGTCCCTCCTGTACTCAAAACCACAGCTCCTCAAAGACCCCAGGGTAGTGTTGCCAGATACAATACAGGATGCCCAGTTAAATTTGAATTTCAGATATACAACAGATTTTTTTTAGTATAAGCATGTCCCAAATACTACATATGGTAAATTAAATGTTCAAATTCCAGCTCCATTTTCTACTCGTAATCTTGGGCAAACTTGGGCAAGTGACTTACTTCTCTATGCCTGTTTCCACATCTATAAAGTGGGAATACAAGCAGTATTTCTCTCATAGGGTTGTTTCAAGGACTAGAGGTAATATTTGTAGCATTCTAAGAATAATGCAGGTCTACAGTAAGTATTCCATAAACCTCTTGCTATTGTTATTATTATAAGGCTTTACATATTTTAACCCTCTTAATACATTAGTCTTCCTAACATCTTAGGAACTTTGTACATGCTGTTCACTTTGCTTGGATTATTCATCTTCAAGTCTCAATAGGGTGGCCTCCCTCAGGAAGCCATGATCCCTCAAGATAAGTCAGCCTTGCCACCTCCGACTTCGATAGCTCTGTGTTCTCCTTAGCATTTTACACAGCCTGTCATAATACATTTTTTATTGCCTGTCTTCCCCTCTGGACTGAGTCCTGTGACAGCAGAGCCTGGAGCTGTCTTGGTTGCCACCATGTGCCCAACATTGTACAACATTTATCTGAGCACCTGGTAGGTGGTCAACAAATAGGGAGGGAAGGGATGAATTAATCTGATGTTACAGAAGTTATCTTTACCCTGAAAGCACAGTGAGCTATGGGTTTTAAGCAGGGGAGACATAATACAATTTGAGCTCCGAGCATTCCAGACCTTTGCACGTGCTATTTCCTCTATTTACTATGCCTTCCTTCTCTATCTTTGTTTGGCTCAGTTCTACTAATCTCTCAAGGTCTTATCCTTTGCAGGATGCTTTCCGTGAGCCCATCATGTTTCCTCTGGGATCCCTGCCTTGTGGCCTTTTTCCATCACAGCCCTAATCACTGTGGGCTATCACTGTCAGGGGACTGTGTGAGTCTGTCTGCCAGGACTGTAAACTCCTCGAAGGGAGTATTAGAAATGTTCTGGTCATCACTGAGGAAAGCTTTGAAAATGATTATTGAAGGAGAGTGGTGGGCTGCCTGTATACCCACACTTACAGGTATCTCCCTACACAGATGTCACCTGTGAGAATCCCAGATGTCCTTTCTCCCAGCTCCCAGCACTGCCCTCCCAGCTAGACCTATGTGAGCAGGTGTTTGGGCTCTCAGCCTTGTCAGTAGCCCAGGCTGTGGCTCAGACGAACTCCTACTACGGTGGCCAGACCCCTGGGGCTAACAAAGTGCTGTTTGTTAATGGTGAGCATGCTATCAAAACCTGGCTGCTAAGCCTCCACCTAGCCCCAGCTCAACATAGCCTCATCCTCTCCCAGCACCCATCTACCTAGCCCCATCCTATCCTTTCTTTCCAGGGGACACAGACCCCTGGCATGTGCTAAGTGTAACACAGGCTTTAGGATCCTCAGAATCAACTCTTCTTATCCGCACTGGCTCCCACTGCTTGGACATGGCACCTGAGAGGCCCTCAGACTCCCCCAGCCTCCGCCTAGGGCGCCAGGTAAGAGAAAAAAGGCTCTGAATCATTTGCATTCTCATTTGAATAATCACTTGCATGTTCCCTTCTTCTGCTGGTGCTGAAATCTGACTTTCAAATTCTTCCCACCTCCCCACAGAACATCTTCCAGCAGCTACAGACCTGGCTCAAGCTGGCAAAGGAGAGCCAGATTAAGGGTGAAGTCTGAATCTCATACCCTTTCCACTCCCTGCATGGTCACCTCAGTCCTGGACATACTTGTTCACTGAACAAAAGAAAGCAGCTTGTTTTGAAAGAAGAAACTCCCAGGAATTGGAATTCAGCACCTGTTCCGCACGTAATTGGCATGTGTCTGCAAACATCCTTATTCCCAACTTAAAGTGCTTTATTGCAGAGAGTTATGGAAATATAAGTGGATGATTATTCTCATTGTAAATATTGGTATTTTGAATGTTAAATGTCAAACAAATGTGACTTATGCTGGTGCCCTCGCCCTGCTGATCAGATTCTGGTTCAAATTCTGCCACTCCAGCTCCTGGGTTAGGGGCTTTGCTGTAAGTTTCTTTTTCTGGACTTTAGATCCTGAACCTGTCCTTGCTTCTCAGTTTCTCTCACTGTACCCCTTTCCCTCAGTCTCTTCCTCTCTCTTTCCCCTGTCACTATTTGTCTTTCTAATCTCCTTCTGTTTCTCTGAATATCTTCATTTCTATCTCTGTGTTTCTGTCTGTTTCTCTGTTTATCTTTCTGTCCTTCAATCTGTTTTTGTTTCTGGCTCTCCGTCAGTGTCTTTGTCTCTCCTCTCTCTCTTGCTCTGCCCTGGCTATTTCCACTGCTCTATTTCTGACTCTCATTTTTGGTCTCTGTGTCTCCTAGTCACTTTCTTTCTCATTCTGTCTCTGTCTCTATTTCTGTCTCTCCTCTGCTGTGTCCTCAATCTCTCTGTCTCCCTGAGGCTCTATTTCTGTCTCTCCTCTGCTGTGTCCTCAATCTCTCTGTCTCCCTGAGGCTGTATTTCTGTCTCTGATGCTCTTCTTCTGTGTCTCTATTTCTCTTCCTGTCACTTAATCTTTTCCTTCTCTATCTCTCTTATTTAGCCTTCCTTCCACACCCTTCACTCACCATCTTTTCCCACAATCAAATATCACTCCCTGGTACTTCCAGCTTCCAACTCTAGGGATTCATGATTCTGGTGGAGATTCCTTCTTCCAGGGCCTGGGAGGATAGGGCTAATCCCAAGGGTGCCTGCTTAGGCTATGTTAGCTGTGACAAGAACCTGCCATAGATTTGCACTGTTCTTTCCTAAAGATCAATTATTTTCAGCAATAAATACTTCTCAGCTTTTTGTATGTCTTTGTATGCACAGAGATGGTAGTTTTAGAGTTTTATCCAGTTTCATATTTCCTTGTGGGTAAGAGGCAACCTCCTCATGCTGTCATACCAGAGTCAATCTCCACTACACATTAGTTCTGCCTGTTCTTGATCTTTATATAAATGGAAACTTGCAGTATGTATTATATGTTTTTGTGTCTAGAAGTTTGAAATCAAGGTGTCAGCAGAGCCATTCTCTTTCTCACAGCTCTAGGGGAGAATCCTTCCTTTCCTTCTAATCCTTCCTTGACCAAAAATGAGAGTCAAAAATAGAGCAGTGGAAATAGCCAGGGCAGAGCAAGAGAGAGAGGAGAGACAAAGACACTGACGGAGAGCCAGAAACGAAAACACAGATTGAAGGACAGAAAGATAAACAGAGAAACAGACAAAAACACAGAGATAGAAATGAAGATGTTGAGAGAAACAGAAGGAGATTAGAAAGACAAATAGAAAATGCTTCTGTGCTTCTTCTGGCTTCTGGTGTTCGCCAGCATTCCTGTGTTCCTTGGCCTGTAGATGCATTACTCCAGTCACATGGCCATTTTCCCTGTGTGCCTTCACATCACCTTCCTTCTGCATGTGCCTATCCATGTGTCCAAATTTCCGCTTTTATGAGGACACCAGTTATCTTGGGCTAGGCCCAGCCTGTTGATCTGATTTTAAGTTGGTTACCTCTGTGAATACCCTGATTCCAAATATGATCACAGATTGAGGTACTGGGGATAAGGAGTTCAATATATCTTTTTTGGGGAGAAGGTGGGACACAGTTCAACCCATACCACCACCAACAAGATAAGAAGTGAAGGCTATTTATTCAGAACTTGCTATACCAAGAGAATCCACCATCATCACTTGTGTTTGGCAGAGACTCACAACAGGCAGAGGAGTGGGAAAGCACTATAGTGGAAAAAAGAGAAGGTTCTAGGTATGCCTTAACTGGAAGCTGTGGCATGGGGAAGCTGTGGGCAGGCTAACTAGAAGAGGGGCATCATATGTGATTGGTTGGGAGTACATGTATGGCTTTCCCTCATTGGTCCTAAGTTGAAAGCAAGAACAAAAATTAAGGAATTGTGAGTTATTATATTTAGTAAGTGCTGGCCATTTGGAGCCAATCGGTACAGGGGTATTATTGCTTGTCTTCCTCTACTGTTTGCTACAGATAGCAGCTTGACTTCCTGGACTGGTTACTGTAATAGTAGGTTGGCTTTCTGGGCTGGTTACTGCAGGTTGTAGGTCAGAAGTCTACTTTTACTTTTAGTTTGGCCATTATCCATTTGTATATTCAATTCTCAACCTTTGTCTGTTGGATCTCATGTGGCTTGGGGATTGCTCTCTAAGTTCAGGGAGTTTACAAGTCTACTGTGCATTCAGCCAGAGACAGTAACCTTTCTGGTCTTTTCTGAGCAAGCCCACCCTTATGCATGTATTCAGTCTTCCAGACCGCCAGAGATGAGTGGGTGGTCTCGATGACTGTGCACATGCACAAGGGTAGGGTGCCCTTCAGCCATCCCTAGATGTCATTTTTAAATTTCTGGTTGATTTCTAAATTAAATATATTAACTTGCATGCTTCTGTTAGTATCCTTGAGCTGTCAGCTTTCCCTGATTACTCTTCACTGTGACCTCTATTTTCAGCATTGCCCTTAGGCCAGATTTTTCCATGTTCTACTCCAAATAAAGTCAACCCCTTCACGCAGGGGCCCCAAGCAGCCAGTCGTCAAGGTTTGCCATACCTACTAGGGCAGAACCTCTTTAACACAGAGTTGGAGCTTTAGGGAAGTGGGAATAGAAGCCACCAGTCCTTCCTGTCCTCAGGGCCTACTCTGGCCCTCTTGGAGTGGAACTGCCTTGCCAAGGAGTAGGAGTGGGGCTCACAGGAGCAATGAGAGTTACTGGTCCTCACAGACTACCCTTCATGTCTAGAGTGAGACTTCTACAACATGTTGGGAAGGGGAGAGATGGGTGCAACCCCTGGCTTAAGTGCCGCAGACTTCCATGGTCTCTACCAATACTCACTAAGTGATTTTCAATATTTTGTAGAAATTTGGTCAGTTTCCAGAGACTTTAAATGGAAATCTTACCTGTACCTGGGATAAGTGAGTTACCGTACTTGTAGAATGTGGGAAGTTACTTTTAAGAGAGAGTCTGGAGTATTTTTAAGTAAACAGCACAGTTAAAACAAGAAGATCTCGGCCGGGCATGGTAGCTCATGCCTGTAATCCCAGCACTTTGGGAGGCCAAGGTGGGTGGATCACCTGAGGTCAGGAGTTCAAGACCAGCCTGGCCAACATGGTGAAACCCCATCTCTACTACAGGTAGAAAATTAGCCAGGTGTAGTGCCCAGCGCTGTAATACCAGCTACTTGGGAGGCCGAGGCAGGAGAATTGCTTGAACTCGGGAGGTGGAGGTTGCAGTGAGCTGAGACCATGCCACTGCACTCCAGCCTGGGCGACAAGAGCAAAATTCCTTCTCAAAAAAAAAAAAAAATGCAAAACTAGACTCTTATAGCTTGCAGACGAGAACGATGAAATCTCAGATGATTGAGCATCTCACAGAAACAAAGGCAATAAAACTCATATTTAAACCTACTCATCTAAATTTATGTTCAAAGCTTTTATTTCACTACTAGGGCTGTAATGTGGCCTGGAACACATGGCATGTATGTGTGTGCATATGTGTGTGTGTTGGCCAAAGAGGTTGGAGGAAGTTTTTGATACAAGGTCAAGCACTCTCAAAAATTAAAATTCCTAACTAATGCTGTAGTTATGGGTCTTCTGCCAACCAAATTCAAGACTATCATTTTTCCTTAGGAAAACCTGCCTGGTGGTACATGCCTTTGTTAACATCAAATTCGTTAAAATTAAAATTACACACAAACACACACACACACACACACTCGCGTCCCTCCTGAATTAAACATTTTTCTGCAGCCACTGGGAATCAACTCCAACCATCCCCAGGAGCAGTTTTGTTTTTGTTTTTTGAGACGGAGTCTCACTCTATCACCCAGGCTGGAGTGCAGTAGTGGATCTTGGGTCACTGCAACCTCTGCCGCCTGGGTTCAAGCAATTCTGCCTCAGCCTCCCGAGTAACTGGGATTACAGGGGCCTGCCACCATGCCCAGGTAATTTTTGTATTTTTTAGTAGAGACGAGGTTTCACCTTGTTGGCCAGGCTGGTCTTGAACTCCTGGACCTCGTAATCCACCCACCTGGCCTCCCAAAGTGCTAGGATTACAGGCGTGAGCCACCGTGCCCGGCCCGGGGGCAGTTTTAAACATTATCTCCATAGCCAGAGTAAAAGGGCAGGCTGCTCTGCACCTGGCAGGGCCAAGGTGTCTCCTGCCTCCCTCCTCTGAATTTGCCCAACTTGAGCCTCAATGCCTACACCTTTTCCCAAATCTTGATGTTTCTCTTAAGGGAAATGCCCCTGACTCTGGATGCGCCCTGGCCTCGAGTTCCTCCTGGCATTGATTTGGGGGTCTTGGTCGTGCCCGGAGACGGGGAGAACTCAGAGTTCTGGAGACAGGCCGTCTCCACCTGCGGGATTACCTGAGGTCAGGAGTTCAGGACCAGCCTGGCCAACATGGTGAAACCCCGTCTCTACTAAAAAATACAAAAATTAGCTGGGTGTGGTGGCGGGCGCCTGTAATCCCAGCTACTCCGGAGACTGAGACAGGAGAATTGCTTGAACCCAGGAGGCGGAGGTTCAGTGAGCGAGGTCGCGCCATTGCACTCCAGCCTGGGCGACAAGAGCAAAATTCCGTCTCAATAAATAAATAAATAAATAAATACAAAAAACAAAAACAAAAATAAAACCCATCCGCCCAGGACCATTCAGGGTCGCGGTGACCGGAGAACCACCCCGAGTCCAGGCGGCGAGAGGCTGCAAATTCCCTGGTTCCGAGGCCTCAGGGAAGAGCCCACCTGCCGGGCAAGCGTCTCCAAGAGTGAAAAGGAATCCGCACCCCGCGCGAGGGAGCCGGGTCCTGTGAACTCTGCGGTGGCTTCGTGGTTGCTTCCCTGATCCATTCGCTGCAGTCTCAGAGTTGGAGCAGCTTGGCGTTTACTCCCGGGCCTTTCCCGGATGGGAGAAGGAAGCCTGCGCGGGAACTTGAATTTTTTCGAGTCAGAATCAGCAAGTTGTTGTTTGAGACCAAGTGAGCCACCGCACCCAGCCAAGAATCGGCTGTTTAAGAAAGACTAGGTTTCCACGTAAGAAGCAGGGTTCTCTGGGCCAAATGTTGACCTTTTCTCTTTTCTTTTTTCTATCTTCTTGATGAAGAGAATGCAATAGGAAGAATGTGAAGATTTTTAAAAATTGTTTTTGGTTGTTTCACGTTTGGGGATTTTTTTTCCCTGCAAGGAAAAAAAGAGTTAAAGAGAACAGAGAAAAAAATCATTTTGTTATCCTTTGCATATAGCGAAGGGGCCACAATTCTTGTCCCGCCGGCCGGTTAGCTCGGTTGCTTAGAGTGTTGTGTTAATTACTCTAAAGGTCGTGGGTTTGATCCTCTTACCGGCCACATGAGGAGAATTAGTTCTTTACCACTTTTGTTGATCACATCTCCTGTGAATTCTGCTTCCAGTTTCTCCGAAAGTAAGCTCTATATCGCCACTACTGAACTGGAAACACAGTCTTTCAAAAGAAGAAATGTGGGCGAGGGCGGTGGCTCACGCCCGTAATCCCAGCCCTTTGGGAGACCGAGGTGGGCGGATCACTTCAGTTCAGGAGTTCGAGACCAGCCTAGCTAACATGGTAAAATCCCCGTCTCTACTAGAAATACAAAAATTAGCCGGGCGTGGTTGCGAGCGCCTGTAATCCTAGCTACTCGGGAGGCTGAGACAGGAGAATCGCTTGAACCCGCGGTGGGGAGTGGGGGGGGGGGCGGCGCGCAGAGGTTGCAGAAAGCCAACATCGTGCCACTGCACTCCAGCCTAGCTGATAAGAGCGGAAAAAAAAAAAAAAAAAGAAGAGGTAACATGTGAGAGCTAAGATGGAGGCCTTCATTTTTGTTTTTAAGTAAAATTGAGTAAGGTAAGGCGTGTGTGCTAAGGGAAGGGGAACTAGCGTTAAACAATTTCCAGTTTTGTTTTAGACAAAACTTTTTGAAACATTGTTTCACATTAAACTTGTGAAAGACAAAAAAAAGATTCTATTTGCTGTGGCTGGTTAGCTCAACTGGTTAGAATTCGGTCATAGATTCCCGTTTGTCCCTGCCTAGGAACACTTTGTGGTCTCGCAAGTCCTCTCCAAGATTTAACAACGTCCCCAATAAATCTGTAGCATCCGATGGCTGTTCCCTCACAATTTAGGTATTTGCTTTTATTTCCATCTTCATACATAGAAAATTGGCCTATGTGAATTGTCTCCATCTGAGAAGAAATTGTAAAGCCATCTGCACTTCCAATCACTTCCACACTTGGGTTTTCACCGGATCACATGAAATAGGATTTTAAAATGACATATGTGAACAATTTTCATTAACATCAACACACTAGGAAAAAAAAAAAAAAGAAACCAAAAACTTCATTTTAAACTGAGACGACATGTAAAAGACATTATTTTGTAAACGTCTAATTAAAGTTTAATCTTGGGGTAAGAAATACGGTGGGCACAGTGGCTCACGCCTCTAATCCCAGCACTTTGGGAAGCCGAGACAAGTGGATCACTTGAGGTCAGGAGTTCGAGATCAGCCTGGCCAACATGGCGAAACCCCGCCTCTACTAAAGATATAAAAATTAGCTGGGTGTGGTGGCACACACCTGTAGTCCCAGCTACGCGGGAGGCTGGGGCACGAGAATCGCTTGAACCTGGGAGGCGGAGGTTGCAGTGAACCGAGATCACGACACTGCACTTCAGCCTGGGCGACAGAGCGAGATTCTGTCTCAAAAAGTAAAGAAAAGAAATATATTCACATTGCAAAGTTAAAAAGCATAAAAAGATACAGTAAAAAGTCTCTTCTTATATCTCATCCACCCAGAAATCATTTCCAATGTCCATAGGTAAACTCTGTGCATAGTTGCTTATGTATCCTTTCCAATATTTATACAAATTCTTGTTTTCTCTCTTGTTTTCTATTTATTTATTTATTTAGACAGAGTCTGGCTCTGTGGCCCAGACTGGTGTGCAGTGGCACCGTCTCGGCTCACTGCAACCTCTGCCTCCTAGGTTCAAGCGATTCTTGTGCCTCAGCCTCCCGAGTAGCTGGGACTACAGGTATCTGCCACCATGTCTAGCTAATTTTTTGTATTTTTAGTAGAGACAGGGTTTCACCATGTTGGCCAAGCTCGTCTTGAACTCCTGGCCTCAAGTGATCCACACACCTTGGCCTCCCAAAATGCTGGGATTACAGGCGTTGAGTTACTGTGACCGTCTCTTTTTATAAAAGAACACATCGTGTTGCAATTTGCCTTCATCACTTCACAATGTAACTTGGAATCACTATTTTATCAGTATTTAAAAATCTAGCTAATAACACTTTACAGTTGGCAAAATCAGAGCTCATTTTCAAAAGAGTTGGCATATTAAGCAGAAGTTGAACCTGAAATGTTCTGTTTGCATCATTGAAGGAGGGAATGCATACAAGAAGGAGACTTTGAGAAACTTGAAAGTCGGAGAGATGATGACAGCTATAGTTTTCTGCTACAAAGGAGGACAACGCATTTTCTGCCTAACAGCATAAAATAGTACATGAATATGTATTAATTTAGCAAATATTTACTGATTTCTCCACTCTTTAGAATGCAATAATTAGTTGTTATTCTATGTCTGGTAGTTGCTGATGAGATATTGTTATGTGGAAAAAACAGAATCCAAAACAGTTTTGCAAGATTATGATTTTTAGTTTAAAAAAAACTGTATTATGGGATGATTTATATATGATAACGTGTACAATTTGATGTTTTGGCATATTTATACATACATGTAACAACTACCACAATCAAAGTAGAGAACATTTCCATGATCCTAAAAAGTTCCCTTGTGGCCTGTGATAGTGAAACTTGTGAATATGTTATCTTTCACAGCAAAAGGAACTTTGCAGCTGTGATTAAATTAAGGATTATGAAATGAGGTGATTACCCTCAATTACCTGGATTGGGCATTGTAATCACAAGGATCCTTTTAAGAGGGATCATTGTCAGAGAAGGAGATGTGACAGTGGAAGCAAAAGTTGGAATGATGAGGCCAGGCGCGGTGGCTCACGCCTATAATCCCAGCACTTTGGGAGGCCGAGGTGGGCAGATTGCCTGAGCTCAGGAGTTTGAGACCAGCACCACCAACATGGTGAAACCTCATCTCTACTAAAAATACAAAAATTAGCCAGTAATCCTGACTAAATGCTCCTGTAATCCTCGCTACTCAGGAGGCTGAGGCAGGAGAATTGCTTGAACCCGGGAGGCGGAGGTCGCAATGAGCAGAGATCGTGCCACTGCACTCCAGCTTGGGCGACAGAGTGAGACTCCGTCTTAAAAAAAGAAAAAAAGTTGGAGTGCTGCAGGGCGATGAGCCAAGTAATGCCAGCAGCCTCTTCTAGCTGGCGAAGGCAAGGAAACAGATTCTTCTCTAGAGCTTACAGAAGGAAGATAGCCCTGCTGACTCACTCTAGACCCCTGACATCCAGAGCTGTGAGATAATAAATTTGTGTTGTTTTAAGCTATTAAGTTTGTGGTAATTTTTCACAGCAGTAATAGGAAACTAATGCATGCCCTTTCCCAGTCAGTCACACTCCGACCACACAATTTCCAGTCAACTATAGGCCCTTTCCATCATGATGGTTTTGCCTTTTCTGGAATTTAATCTAAATGGAATTATATGCTATGTACTCTAGTTCATGGTTTTTGCTCAGAACATTTTTGAGATTCATTCATGTTGTTGCACATATCAGTAATTTATTCCATTTATTAGCACTTTATTGGTAAAATGTATTCTATTTGTACAGACATGCCACAATTTGTTTTTCCATTCATGTGTGGGTGAACATTTTTATTATTTTCACATTCTAGCTATTATAAATAGGGCTGCTGTGCAAATTTGTGTAACAAGTCTTTGTGTAGACATATATAAGCCAGAGTTCTTCAGAAACAGAAAACCAATAGTGTGTGTGTGTGTGTGTGTGTGTGTGCATGTGTGTGTGTAGACAGTGATTTTAAGGAATGGACTTACATGATTGTAGAGTCTGGCCAGTTCAGATTCTGCACGGTATGCCAGCAGGCTGGAGACCCAGGAAAAAGTTAATGTGGCAGCTAAAACTCAAAGGCTGTCTGCTGGCAAAAGTCCCTCTTCCTAGGGAGAGAAGTTAGTCTTTTTTCTCTTAAGTATTTTTCAACTGGTAGGAAGCAATCTGCTTTACTCAAAGTGTACTGAATTAAATGTTAATCTCATCCAGAAGTACCTTCACATCAACGTCTAAACTAGTGTTCGATCAAATATCTGAATACTATGAGCTAGCCATGTTGACACGAAAAATTAACCATTGCATATGTTTTCACTTCTTTTCCAGGAAATACCTAGGAATGGAATTGCTGGTCATTTAGTAAGTGGGTGTTTAATTTTATAAGAAGCTACCAGTGTTTTCCAAAGTGGTGGTGCACTTTACATTCCAAAAAGCATTATATGAGAGTTCCAGTTGTACAACCTCCTCAGCATTTGTTGTTGTCAGACTTAATGTTTATGCAAAGATATCCTATGACATCTTTGCCTATTTCATAATCATGATTTTCTCCTATATTTCCTTCTCAGAGATTTATAAATTAGCACTTTTGTTTAGGCCTATGATCTATTTTCAGTTAATTTTTTTATGTATTCTAAAATAAGGATCAAAGTTAATTTTTTTCCATATGGGTATCTCCTTGTTTCTGCACCATTTTTGAAAAGACTATCCTTTCCTCATAAAGTACATAGGCACTTATGTTGAAAGTAAATTTATTATACATGTACATCTATTTTTGGAGTCCCTATTTTATTCCATTAATCTATATGACTTTCCTAATTATACTTTAATTTGCAGGCCAGTTAGGATGGCTATTATCAAAAAACAGAAAATAAATTGGTAAGGATTTATTGGTAAGGAACTTTGTGTATTGCTGGTGGAAATGAAAAGCAGAGCAGCCACTGTGGAAAACAGTAAGATTCCTCAAAATTTTCTTTTCTTTTTTTTTTTTTTTTTTTTTTTTTTTGACAGAGTCTTGCTCTGTCCCCCAGGCTGGAGTGCAAGGCGCGATCTCAGCTCACCGCAACCTCCGCCTCCTGAGTTGAAGCAATTCTCCTGCCTCAGCCTCCTGAGTAGCTGGGACTACAGGCGCACGCCGCCATACCTGGCTAATTTTTTTTGTATTTTAGTAGAGACCAGGTTTCACTGTGTTGCCCAGGCTGGTCGCAAACTCCTGAGCCCAGGCAATCTGTCCACCTTGGCCTCCCAAAGTGCTGGGATTACAGGCATGAGCCACTGCACCCTGCCAATCCTCAAACTATTAAATGTAGAATTACCATATATGATCCAGCAATTCAATTTTTGCATATATATCCAAAAGAAATTAAAACACGGGCTCAGATTCATAGCAGTGTTATTCACAATAGCCAAATATCCATCAACAGATTAATGGATAAACAAAATGTGGTATACACACAATGGAACATTATTCAGCCTTGAAAGGAAATTCTGGCTGGGCACAGTGGCTCATGCCTATAATCCCAGCATTGTGGGAGGCCCAGGTGGGTGGATCACCTGAGGTCAGGAGTTCAAGACCAGCCTCACCAACATGGTGAAACCCCGTCTCTACTAAAAATACAAAATTAGCGGGGTGTGGTGGCTCATGCCTGTAATCCCAGCCGGAGGCTGAAGCAGGAGAATCACTTGGACCCGGGAGGCGGAGGTTGCAGTGAGCCAAGATAACACCATTGCATTGCATTGCACTCCAGCCTGGGCAACAAGAGCAAAACTCAGTCTCAAGAAAAAAAAAAAAAGGAAATTCTGACACATGCTAAAACATGGATGAACCTTGAAGACATTATGCTAAGTGAAATAAACCAATCACAAAAAGATGAATATTTTATATTCTATTTATATAACGTACCAAAGTAGTACAATTTGTAGAGAGATAAAGTGGAATGGTGGTTTCCAGGGGACTAGAAAGAGGCAAGGATGTGGAGTTAGTGTTTAATAAGTACAGTTTCACTTGGAAAAGATGGAAAAGTTCTGGAGACAAATGGTGATAATGGTTGCACAACAATGTAAATGTACTTAATGCCACAGAACTGAGCACTTAAAAATGGCTAAGACGGTAAATTTTATGTTATGGTTGCTTACATAATAAAATAATTACACACCAGAGACCTATGACATATGTATTAGCCACATTTTTAAAAATGATAAAACTGTAACACCTTATTAGAGACTGACTCAGGTACCTACAGCAAGTAATAGGTGGAGTTGTCAGTAGCCTCTCAAACTCAGGTGTTTGATGGTTCCTGGCTAACACCCAAGGGTTACCTCTGCATTTATAACACATCATCACTTTAGTTATGGATAGAAAAATGCTTAAAGCTGTCTCCATATGTCTCTCATTTTCTACCCTCTCTTTTTGCACTGCACTTGGCCTGTGGTCTGGGTGTGAGGTCCACATTCCTTCTGAGAACTCATAGACCAGCACTCTGAGCTCTTCCAACCCCCTTCTCCTATATTTCAGCCTCCAGGCTCAAATCCTCATTTACTGATATTTATTTATTTATTTATTTATTTATTTATTTATTTATTTATTTTTGGAGACAGAGTCTTGCTCTATTCCCCAGGCTGGAGTGCAGTGGCCCAATCTCGGCTCACCGCAACCTCTGCCTCCTGGGTTCAAGCGATTCTCATACCTCAGCCCCCTGAGTAGCTGGGATTACAGGCGCCCACCACCACACCCGGCTATCTTTTGTATTTTTAGTAGGGACGGGGTTTCTCCATGTTGGCCAGTCTGGTCTCGAACTCCTGACCTCAAGGTGATCCGCCCGCATCGGCCTCCCAAAGTGCTGGGATTACAGGCATCAGCCACCGCACCCGGCCGCTGATCTTTCTTTAATCATTCTTTTAAAAATGATGGATATCTTAATGGTTTCCTTCTTTTCTTTTCTTTCCTCCTTTCTTTGGTTTTATTTTATTTTATTTTATTATTTTATATTTTGAGACAGGATCTCTGTCACCCAGGCTGAAATGGTTTCTTATAGGAAATAATCTTTGGAGCCTCTCTGAACCCACTCCACTACCATACAGAGATAATTTTATTAAGTTTGGATTATATCCTTTCAACCCTTATCTACATCTATGTGAAATTATCTACATATTTGTAATTATATTTTTGCATAAATAAAGCCCAATAGACATGATGTTATGTGTTCCTTAAACTTAATATGTCTTGGACACATTTCAAACACACTTATACCTAAAGGTCTGCCTTATCTTAGCTATTTGATTCTATAGCGTAGCATAATTTATTTAACTAGACCTCATTTGTTGGGCATTCAGGTGGTTCCTACTTTCTCTCTCTCATAAAGAAGTTTCACATCGCCTCCCGCTCCTCCTGTTGTGTGACCGCTACGCGCGCCGCTGCCGTGCTCTCCCGGCTCCAAGCGCAGACCAAGAGGTCCGCTGCCAGCAAGGCTGCTCTCCGCGTGCCGCAAAAGGATCTCAGAGTAAAGACGATCTTAAATTCGATATGTGAAGTTGATTTCCATGGAAACCTCGTCATCCTCTCCTGACAATTGTGACAGCTTTGCTTCTGATAATTTTGCAAACACGAGGCTTCAGTCAGTCCAGGAAGGCTGCGGGACCAGCAGCCAGTGCAGACCTCTGGACCTCTCAGGCAGGCGATGAAGTTTCCAGGGCGAAACACCAGGGGAGCAGCCAATAAAAAAGCAGAGTACCCCAAACCCTCAAGGAATTCTATGACTGGTTCCAATTCCGATTCAGAAGATGAAAGTGCCATGAATTTGTTTTGTTTTGTTTTGTTTTGTTTGAGGAAAGGGCTTGAAATATAAAGCAAAACAAAGCAATGCTTGTAAAACGCATGTCAGTATTAGAAGCTTCTCTGGTTTGTTCCCTGGAAGACATTCCCCGCCAGGCCCCAACTCACAATCAAGGAGACCCCAAGGTAAACATTCCTGGATGTTGCTTCAAGGAGACATTCTGAATGGAGAGAGCTCGGCCTCTTAGAAGTCAAGGTCAGGATCCTCGGGTCCCTTGGCGCTCTACCTACGGAAGAGAAGGAAGAAAAGACAGAGGCTAAGTACATGTTGGTGAGAAAGAGTAAGATTGTGGACGGCTACATGAACGAAGTTGAGATGCTCAGAAATCGTCCCTCTAGATCACCCATGATCCTTCCGCATGTAATTCGCCCACCGGAAGAAATTACAGAGGAAGGTTTGGAGAACATCTGCAGCAACTCTCAAGAGAAGATATATAACCGTTCGCTGGGTTCTATTTGTCATCAATGCCGCCAGAAAACTATTGTTATCAAACAAACTGCAGAAACCCAGACTGTTGGGGCTTTCAAGGCCTGTTTTGCGGCCCCGACCTTAGAAACCCTTGTGGTGAAGAGGTCAGGAATGCTCTGCTGGATGCGAACTGACATTGTCCGCCTTGTCGACGCCGTGCAACTGCAGTTTCCGCTCGCAGCGAGATAGACTGTGGGGAACTGGGGTCCTTGAATATTTAGCCAAATACAATGGCTTTGGGAATGTGCATGCTTACTTGAAAAGTCTGAAACAGGAATTTGAAATGCAAGCATAATATTGGAAAATTCACTGCCTGTCTTCCACTTCTCAAATCTCTCTTGCTGAAGTTTTCAATTTTGTCATTGCTTGAAACCTGAATTAAAAATCTTGGTGATCAGTCTGTTTTATAAGAAACTTCCATCAAGAAGCAAAACAAGAACAAAAACAAAAACAAAAAAAAACCTTCCATCAAGAATCTTGAAAATCAGCCTGTTTATAAGAAGCTCCAATCAAGATAAATCTCAGTAGAGACATGTGTTTCTGGAGCATCACTAAACGAATATTGCTGGCTATACTTTCCCCTCCTACAGTTTTCTCCTCTGCTCCCCACAACCTCCAATTCATAGTACCCCTTTCTGTTTCCAATGGTCCTCTCCCCCTGCTTAGTTTCTGAAGTCTTTTTAAATGACAATTTTATGAAAGCATATTTGATTTAGTTGCAGTTGAAATAGCCCTGCAGTCCACTCATGAAACCTAAGCACTTAAAAACACAGTAGTAGTATTAATTAACTATGTCTATTGAATTTCAGAGAACAGCCCTCTAACTTGTTTATGCAAAAACAATGGGTATGTGGGTTGGGAGCCATGGCTCATGCCTGTAATCCGGGCACTTGGGAGGCAGAGGCAGGCAGATCACCTCAGGTCAGGAGTTCAAGACCAGCCTGGCCAACATGGTGAAACCCAGGCTCTAATAAAAACATAAAAATTAGCTGGGCCTGGTGGTGGGTGACTGTAATCCCAGCTACTCAGGAGGCTGATGCAGGAGAAACGCTTGAAACTAGGAGGTGGTGTTTGCAGTGAGCAGAGATGGTGCCATTGCACTTCAGCCTGGGTGACAAGAGGGAAACTCCATCTCAAAAAGAAAGAAAAAACAAAAAACCAATGGATATGATTTAGTGTTTATACTAGTTGATATTTTTAACAGAATCGAGGCACAAAAGTCTTAAAACCATGTGGGAAACTTAGGTAATTGTTGCAGAGTGTAGCATATTACTTCAGATGCCTCTCATGAATATATTCCATGTATTGTGCTTATGATACAAGTTGTCACATATGAGTCCTAGTTGCTGCTAATTTCTTCTGCCTTAAAGTTAAGTGTAGCATCTCCCTTACAGAATCATGATCCAAAGGTTTGTGGGTAGTGTTATGCTTACAATATAGATATATATAGATATATATGTCTATCATATTTATAGCCTATGTATGACTATATATAAGACATATATCATATATGAGATATATATGATATATGATATATATCATATATGAGATATATATGATATATGATATATATCATATATGAGATATATATGATATATATCATATATGAGATATATATGATATATATCATATATGAGATATATATGATATATATCATATATGAGATATATATGATATATATCATATATGAGATATATATGATATATATCATATATGAGATATATATGATATATATCATATATGAGATATATATGATATATATCATATATGAGATATATATGATATATATCATATATGAGATATATATGATATATATCATATATGAGATATATATGATATATATCATATATAGCCTATGTAGACTATCATATATATAGTCTATATATGATAGACATATATGTCTATCATATATGTCATATAAAGTACTACCATTGTAATTTCCCAGGATATCTTTCGATGTCTTTCCTATACCATATAGGAAAGACATCCTGGGAAATTACAATGGTGAAACCTTAGGCGTAGGCTCATTGAATTCTTGGTATAAAACTTCATCATGGCCGGGCGCGGTGGCTCACGCCTTGTAATCCTAGCACTTTGGGAGGCCGAGGCGGGCGGATCACAAGGTCAGGAGATTGAGACCATCCTGGCTAACACGGTGAAACCCTGTCTCTACTAAAAAATAGAAAAAAATTAGCCGGGCTTGGTGGTGGGCACCCGTAGTCCCAGCTACTCGGGAGGCTGAGGCAGGAGAATGGCGTGAACCCGGGAGGCGGAGATTGCAGTGAGCAGAGATCGCGCCACTGCACTCCAGCCTGGGCGGCAGAGCGAGACTCTGTCTCAAAAAAAAAAAAAAAAAAAAAAAAAAAAAAAAAAAAAAAATTCATCATAATTGTAGTTTGCCAAGTTTATTTCAGTTCACATGTTAAGTATTTCAAACAAATTCTTGGGCCATTTTGGGTGGAAACTTGATATTAATAACTAGTGTAGGGTTCTTTGCAGTTTCTTGAAAAAATTGTAGGCTAGGCACAGGGTTTATGTTTAGATTTTAAGCACCTTTATAACAATGAGAAGTTCTTTTTTAGAGGTGGGTAACTGTCAACAGTTTGTTAACCTGACGTCTCTGCTGATTTAGTTTCTGGGTAGAGTTCCTGTGTTGGCATTCTCCTTTTCTTTTGCATTAATCAAGTTGTTTGGTAGAGGTGGAATCTAAGTGTTTTTGTCTCAACCACCTGGGAAAATAGTTGTAAGTTGACCACTGTCTGATTTACAGAATATAATTTCTCTAAATCCACTCACATATTTTTCTTTCTTTCTTTCTCTCTCTCTCTCTTTCTTTCTTTCTTTCTTTTTTTTTTTTTTTTTTTTTTTTTTTTTTTTTTTGAGACGGAGTCTTGCTCTGTCGCCCAGGCTGGAGTGGCGGAGTGGAAAGTGGAGTGGCCTATCTCACTGCAACCTCCGCCTCCCGGGTTCAAGCAATTCTCCTGCCTCAGCCTTCCGAGTAGCTGGGACTACAGCCGCACGCCACCACGGCCCGCTAATTTTTGTATTTTTGGTAGAGACGGGGTTTCACCATGTTGGTCAGGCTGGTCTCAACCTCTGACCTCGTGATCCGCCCGCCTCGGCCTCTCAACGTGCTGGGATTACAGGCGTGAGCCACCGCTCCCGGCCCACAGATTTCTTATATAGATTTATTTCTGTTCTCTCTTTTTAAAATTTTCACTGAAAAAAATGCGAGTGTGCTTGGAATATGGATTTATACCTAAAAGGAAACTTTATATTACTTCCAATAAATAAGACGTGTTAGCTAGTTCATAGAGAAAATAACGAAAAAGACAAATACAGTGAAAAATTGTTATTTTTTTAAAGGGTAACTGATTTACAAAATCAGATACATGAAATGATTCTCAGTGAAACTAAAGAAGTTCTCAGAGAATATAATAAAAATGCTAAATTCAATTTCTCGAAATACACTTTAAAATTAGAATGTTAACTATTTGAAATGGTGAACAAAAGCCTTCTTATCTCGATACAATTGTAGGGTTACTAGGATTTTATAATTTTAGTATAAATAACATAAGATATAATTGAATTAGTGGCTAAATATTTATGCCATAATGAAAGCAACTAGGATACTCAATCTCCTGAGAATTTCAAACAAAACAGCTTTTAAAGATGTACACAAGCAACTCTTTCTAACACCACCACCGATAGAGGTAGAATGTAACTTTTACAAGAAAGGTAATTTAAAGGTAATCAGCGAACAACTTATCAAAAATCATCTAGTCCACAAGCGAGTTCACACAGATCACTGGTCTCCGTACCCTCTGTTGTGGGGAAGGACAGGGATGGCTTAAGACAGGGACTGAGCGGACTCGCTGTGGGGAATTCAGGTTCTGGGCGTGTCCCATTCATCCACTCGCAATCCCCTAGGCTGTGCCAGATGGCAATCACCCTTGGGACTCCTAGGTACAGACGCTGGTAGGACCGCCCAGATTCGCTTACTAGAAGATGCCCATAGGGTCCCGAGGCGAAGGTTTTCCAATTTCCTCAGGTGAAGGATATCTACTGGTGGCTACAGGGCACAAATAAAGAAAAAGTGCGTGGATGCCACTTACCAGTTCATGTCCAGCAGAGATCCGAATGCCCATTTTAGTTACATTTGACCCTCCAGACCCTTAGTCCCAGAACCTGCCCTCCCCCAAGCTCTCTCTCTACCTCTGTGCCCACTCCAATCAGTCAAACAGAGCATTCCAGGGCAAACCCAAAAGAAGAGCAGGCAATTTAGCCACCCTGGGGCTTGTAGCCTGAACTCTTCAGACATGTTGTCCCAGTCGGAGCCTGGAGACGCAGCTCAATATCTGCTTGCCCCAAGAACCCTGAGGCTCCAAGATCTCCGGACAGCCCTGGAAGACAGGCCGCTGCACTTATATAACAACAGGGTCCTCTCTGGTGCCAAAAGCCTGCAACCCATAGCAGAAAATAGCTCCTCCAAATAGCTCTTCATCCTCCAAATAACTGGGAGATGATTCCAGTCAAGCTGGAATAACAGGGATCAGATTTACATTCCTGCTGTAAAGAACCAAAACCTAACAAAAAAGATGAAATGACACTTTTCAAGACATACAGTATTTGGTAAGGAAGAATAGTAACCCCTGAATCACAGGGAAAAAAATGAATGATTGGAGAGAGGGGGAGGTGAGCACTAGGATTAGCTCCTAACTAAGGCCTTGAATTTCCAGGCCCCAATGCAGAGAGGCAGAACCCAAGCAGAGCCTGGTGAACTCCCAGAGTTGATAAGGAGTTGATAGACTGGGAGACTGGGGCAGCTAGAGTTAATATGATAGCATACCAGAAAGAAGAGAGCTGTAATAAGAGATAACTCCAGAAAGAACTTCTGCAGTATTCAGCTTAATATTCATGAGTATGTGCAGGTATGGAAACTATACAGGACAGAAAAGACTACCCAGAATGATCAGAGGTAATATGATATTGAATTGTCTAAAGTAACTAAGAAATTGTTTCTCCTTGTGAGACAAACAGGAATTATATTGCTGAATTTAATGCTTTCATCACAAAAAAGGATAAGGGTCTAGATTAATGGGGAGGGGGAGTGGTGTGGGGGAAGAGACCCAAAATGTTGGCCGGTTAGTTCAGTTGGTTAGAGCGTGGTGCTAATAACGCCAAGGTCGTGGGTTTGATCCCCATATCGACCACATATTTTCCTCAGTACTTTTTCTCGGTAGTTCTAGAGGAACTCGTCGGTTTTCAGCCACCAAAGAGCTAAGGATAATTAACAATGCAACTCATCAGTTTTTAGCCAGCGAAGAGCTGAGGGTGATTAACAGTGCTCTCAGATGGTACAAATTCCCTGCCATCATTTCTTAATCTATCTGAAACCTAACTCCATCCCCAAATCACCCAAATTTCTACATCTCCTCAGGTAAAGTTCTTATTCTTTTCTTCCAGGTGTAAGGGCTGGGGACAGAAAGCTGTTCAGGGCAGAGGGCCCAAGATCGGGAGTCCTGCCGAAGGAAAAAAAAAATGAGAAATTAGAAGATTATTGGCGTCTTAAAAATTATTTAAATAAAGCTTACTTGATTTCAAATTGTCCTTCCAAATTACTATTGAAACCAACCTTGTTTCTCAAATTGACAAGAGATACAAGATAAAGAGAAGAAATACTGAATTGCCCTTTCAAGTTGGAAGCAGTATGCAAGGTGCATGTTTATTAATCACAAGAGGCCAGATTCGACTCCTTTCTAGCTCATCCTTTCCTAAAAACAAAACAAGAAACCAAACCAAAACAAAACACACCAAGTCTGTGTTCCATGTTCAAAGCGATAGCTTCCTCTCAGGGCAATCTTTTCTGTCAGTTAAATCTAAAAAAGTCTTCAGAGACATATAATAACAATCTCCTAAGAATTTGTTCTCTTTATCTTGTATCTCTTGACAATTTGAGAAAGAAGGTTGGTTTCAGGAGCAATTTGGGAGGACAATTTGAAATCAAGTAAGCTTCATTTAAATAATTTTTAAAAAGCCAATAATCTTCTAATTTTTTTTTTCTTTCATTAGGCAGGGCTCCCAATCTTGGGTCCTCTGCCCTGAACAGCTTTCTGTCCCTAGCCCTAACACCTAGTGGAAAAGAATAAGAACTTTACCTGAGAAGATGTAGAAATTTGGGTGATTCGGGAATGGAGTTAGAATTCAGATGGATTAAGAAACGATGGCAGCGAATTTGGACCTTCTGAGAGCATTGTTTATTAGCCTCAGCTCTTCGCTGGCTGAAAACCGACAATTTGCATCGTTAATTATCCGTAGCCCTTCGCTGGCTGAAAACCGACGAGTTTCTGCAGAACTGCCATAAAAAACTACTGGGGAAAATACGTGGCCAGTACGGGGATCGAACCCGCGACCTTGGCGTTATTAGCACCACGCTCTAACCAACTGAGCTAACCAGCCGACGCTGGGGCATCTCTTTTTTTTTTCCCTCCCCCCTCTTAATCTCGACCCTCATCCTTTTTTGGGAAAGCATTAAATTCAGCAATATAATTCTTGTTTGTCTCACAAGAAGAAACAATTTCTTAGTTGCTTTAGATTCTTAATAAAAAGAATGAGAAACTTTCTCTTAAAACAAAAACAAAACAAGGAAATAACATTTTTTATTTATTTATTTTTATTATTTTATTTTTTAAGCCGTGTTCCTAGAGTTGAAAGAGGACGCTTAAAAATTTCAAACTGCGGCGAATAGTCCAGGAATCCATGGAAACATTTGTTGCTTTCTAAATGTCTGGTAATCAGTACGTGCAGACAATGAATCGGACTCGGTGAAATATTAGCGAGTCCTTGTTTTGTAAGAGCCCTTCACTAACACAACCTAGAAATTGGCACCTGAAGGATATTCCCGACGAGTCTGTTTTCGATGGTCCCACCGTCGAGATCGTCCCAGGCAGGTTTCTCATGCCCGGAGCCTCCATTTGGAAGTTTCCCTACCTGTTGCCTCAGATTTCCAGAGTGACCTCAAATCAAAGCCCACTTTGAAGACCTTGGTATTGGAGAATTCTAGAAATGTGGCTCCACTCACCCTTCAGGGACGGTTAAACCGATCTTTCTACCCAGCCATTGTCTCCTAAAAATATTACCATTGTTTTTAATATCTTCTTTATCGTTCCAGAGATTTTTAACGCATAGCCAAAGTTAAACAAATGTTTTCTTTTTTCTCTTCACAAATAGTGGCATTTTATCTACTTTTTAAATCCTTTGCTTTTTTTAACTCAGAATATATTTTTGCAATTCTTTCATATCACAACAGAAAAGTGTTCATTCTCTTTTAAATATGCATAGTATTCAGTTATATGAGTATATACCATAGTTTAATAGGCATAGCTTAGACTTCCATCCTCCTATTGCAAATTTTTCGTATCTATGAGCATACACCGTATCTGATGTATGCCATGATACTTTGCACATGTGGAAAGGCTGCACCAAAGAACATGTACATTGGCAATTTTGATGGCCATTGTCACACTGTGCTTTAGAGAGTTGATCCCAATACTCTTTTTGCTTGCTTGTTTGTTTTAACTATACTGAGCACAAATACGATCCTGAACACATTTCTTTTCTTTTGCTTTTTTTTTTCCGGTGAGACGGAGATTTACTTTTGTTGCTCAGGCTGGAGTGCAATGGCGCGATCTCGGCTCACTGCTTCCCAGGTTCAAGCGATTCTCCTGCCTCAGGCTCCTGAGTAGCTGGGATTACAGGCATGTGTCACCACTCCCGGCTAATTTTGTATTTTTAGTACAGACGGGGTTTCACCGTGTTGCCCAGGCTGTTCTCGAACTCCTGACCTCAGGTTATCCGCCCCCTTTGCCTCCCAAAGTGCTGGGATTACAGGCGTGAGCCACTGCGCCCGGCCAATCCTGGACACATTTCTACACCTTCTTCCTGAATTCCCTGCTACAAATTCGAAGCGAAACTAGGCAATCAGTATGTAGATTGTCTAGTTGGGGCATACTAGATTCTGGAACATTGTTTTGGGGGTACAAGTAATGATGTAAAGGGAATGTGATAGAATCAGGCGGGAGAAGGAAGGGGCTGAGGGGACAGCACGGAGAAGGAGCCAACAGTGGCCTTATTTTGTGCACCTAGGAGAGTACAACACGGGCAGAAACACCTGAGGGACAGGAACTAAGACACGTCAGTCTGTCTGGAGATTAAGACTGAGCTGCAGAGTGGTACAGGGCGAGTAGTAGGAGATGAAGTCTGAGGAAGAAGGAACATTTATGAATACATGATGCAAAACCCTCTAGTAGATTACTATAAATGAATCAGAATACTTGATGGTAAGTGGATGGGGCACTAAAAATAAATTGGCCAGGCGCGGTGGCTCACGCCTGTAATCCCAGCACTTTGGGAGGCCGAGGTGGGCGGATCACCTGAGGTCAGGAGTTAGAGGCCACCCTGGCTAACATGGTGAAACGCCATCTCTACTAAAAATGCAAAAATTAGCTGGGCTTGGTGGCGGGCGCCTGTAGTACCAGCTACTCGGGAGGCTGAGGCAGGAGAATGGCGTGAACCTGGGAGGCGGAGCTTGCAGTGAGCCAAGATAGCGCCACTGCACTCTAGCCTGGGCGACAGAGCAGGACTCCGTCTAAAATAAATAAATAAAAATAAAAAAGAAATTATCAGGTATTAATTGATCTACATTAAGTCTAAACTAAGAACTATGATCACTATAGGCCAAGTTAAGGATTTTCGAATTGGTCCTAACAACAATGGGAAACTATGCAAGGATTTTAGGCAGAAAAGTCACATGGACGGATTCACATTTTTAAAATTTGTTTATTATTTAGTTTTGAGACGGAGTCTGACTCCGTCTCCCAGGCTGGAGTACAGTGGCGCGATCTCAGCTCACTGCAACCTCCACCTCCCGGGTTCAAGCGATTCTCCTGCCTCAGGCTCCTCAGTAGCTGGGATTACAGGCATGCGCCACCACACTCAGCCATTTTTTTTTTTTTTTCGTATTTTTAGTAGAGACGGAATTTCGCCATGTTGGCCAGACTGGTCTGGAACTCCTGACCTCAAATGTTCCACCCGCCTCGGCCTCCCAAAGTGCCGGGATTACAGGTGTGAGCCACCGCGCCCAGCCAGATTCACGTTTTAAAAAGATCTCTTTAACTTTGTGTAACAACCGCACAGGTCCAGTTCTAGACACTTGACAGGCATCAGGGAACTATAGCAACACATCACTAGTACCGGGCCAATGAAATATCTGCCCTCATAGAGGATGGAAACAGATATAAATAACAAACATAATAAAAATGTGAATTATAAAATGTGTAAGAAGGTGTTAAATGTGATTGGTAAATAGAGGCAGGTAGGAAGAACTGGAGTGATGAGAGTAGGTTGGAAAGCTAGAGTTGTTAGTGTAGCCTTAATAAGATTGTGACTGGAAGAAAAGGAGCAATCAAGCCACCTGACATGTGAGGTGTCACAAGCAGAGTACAACCACTATAAAAGTCTAAAGGTGGGTACTTGCATGGAATGTTTGAGGAACAGTAAAAGGGTTCATGTGGCCAGAATACAAGAGAGGGAGACAGTAATAGAGATGAGATCAGAGAGAAATGAAGGATCGGAGTATATAGGATCTTGTAGGAGATCTTAGGAATTTGGCTTTAATTCAAGTAGAACGGGAAGCTATTGTATAATTCTGATTTTAGGAGAGGCAAATCTGATACATGCTTTAAAATACTGCTTTTAGTAGGTCTTTCGTAAATAGACTATAGGGGACTATATTCGGTTTTATATTCAGATTGCATTAGCCGGGCGCGGTGGCTCACGCCTGTAATCCCAGCACTTTGGTAGGCCGAGGCGGGCGGATCACGAGGTCAGGAGATTGAGACCATCCTGGCTAACATGGTGAAACCCCGTCTCTACTAAAAATACAAAAATTAGGTGGGCCTGGTGGCAGGCGCCTGTAGTCCCAGCTACTCGGGAGGCTGAGGCAGGAGACTGGCGTGAACCCGGGAGGCAGAGCTTGCAGTGAGCCGAGATCGAGCCACTGCACTCCAGCCTGGGCGACAGAGCGAGACTTCGTCTCAAAAAAAAAAAAAAAAAAAAAAAAAAAAAAAAAAAAAAAAAAAAAGATTGAGATTGCATTAGGTTATTGTATTCTATGAGAAACAGACTCCAGGATATAGTTTTCATGAAGGAAGTCTATTGTGTATCCAGGAATGATACACAAAAGAGGACTCAACCATTCCCATGGGGAGCTCTGGAGCTACAATGATCCTTTAGAAATGTCCTGAATTGGGGAAAAGGAGCTGGGTCTTTGTACCCACTCATAGACGTGGCTTTAGATGTAGGCTGATCCCAGAGAAAAGATATAACCTTAAACAGGGTAGCTTTTTTAGCTTAGAACAATTCCTGGGAAGAGCTGAGCTTTGAGTTAGCAGCAAACAGCACTCCAGGATGTTGGGTGTCTGAGTACCTTGCTCCACAAAACATTGGGCAATGTAGAAAACCATTGGGTTCTAGGTAGAACACCATCATATCCATTACAGTCTACCACTTGCTCTACTCAGAGCCGCTTCCTTCATATAATGAATTCATCCCACCTGGGAATAACTTTTCTAGGATTCTGGTTGATCTCTTCGTGACTAAATCGTAAAAGAGGCAAGTGGCTGTTTGGCTCCTTCTATACCTCAAAAAAAAAAAAAAAAAAAAAAAAAGTCCGCAAACGGTTCCATATATCTAGAGCCGGCAGGCTCCATTTACCCACAGGGACTGGCCTTGGCCTGAGTGCAGTAATCTCCGAGCTGGACTCTGAGTCCCGGTAGGGAGGAAAGCTCAGCAAGAACATCTGCCAGCCCAGGTTCCTTTCGAGGACCTCAGTACATGCACACACAGGAAAACACCCTAATCCCACTCCAAATCTTCCTGTAGCGTCCTGAGTCTCAGTGGAACCTTGTGATGATCCCATGGAGCGAGGCTTACGAGCAGCGAGTGAGCGACTGGAGCCCTGCCTGCACCTGGAGGGGCGGTTCTGGCCCAGTGCTCCCGGAAACGGTGGCTTTCGGCAAAGTCTCGGCCTCGCCTTGACCCTCCAGGAAAAATGTTCCTGAGCGGAAAGATCGTTCAAGTTGCCTGCGAACCAAGTCCTTGAGGTCTTTGTGGGGATCAGACGATGAGAGCATCAATTATAATAATAATAATTTGTTCGGCAAAAAATTGCTCGGGTCTGTTCATGTCCACCCGAGTAGCCACGGACACTTGGCTTTGAAGAGGGCTTTTTCCTTGTCGAAAACAGGAAGGGCTCTGGTGGGAGAAAGGCGGCAGGTGTACTTCGGTTTATATGCACACCACAGGTGACAAGGAGAACCTTCTCTCCTAAACGGCTAAATATGGTGCGGGGGTGCAATTCTAAAAACGTGCACTGAGAAATTCAGCTAAGGATTCCTCAAAAGTACAGGTTGCTTCTGCCCGGTTTCGAACCGGCGACCTTTCGCGTGTGAGGCGAACGTGATAACCCCTACACTGCAGAAACCCTGACGTTTGATAATTTTTCTCCTAGGAGGAGAAGAAAATTTTTCTGGATATCCAGATTTGGTAACATCGAATTGATCTTTTCTTTCAGGAAATTATCAAGGTTGATAAGCTTTCCTATTTATTAAAATCAGTAATATCGGAGTTCACGAGTCATACAAAGAAAATACTACGACTTGGGGAAAATTTTCTTTTCAAACACAGCACAGAAATTTTACATAGCCCCCCAGTAGAGGACTTTTTAAAGTACTCCCTCTGTTAGGCTTTCTCCAACAGCAGAAGGCTCTGTGATCTCCATCTCTTGGGAGGCAGAAAATTACCACAAGAAAATAGCCGGGAGGCAGCGGATTGAACCCTGGAAACGGCCCGCTCTTTGTGCTGGGCGGTGCTCGAAGGGAAGAAACTGAGGGCCCGGGAGTCGAGTGTGTCCAATTGTCTGCCAGGCAGGATAAGGACTGGGAAAAATGAAAAAAAAAAAATCCTAGACATACACAACCTACCAAGCCTGAATCATGAAGACACAGAAAATCTGAACATACCAATAGTAGATAAGGAAATTGAATCAGCAATAAAAACATCTCCCATCAAAGAAAAGCCCAGGACCTGTAGCGTCTCTAGTGAATTCTACCAACTATTTAAAGAACTAATACCATTTATTATGGAAAACAGTATTGTGGTTCCTCAAAAAATTAAAAATAGAGATACCATATGATCCAGCAAACTCTCTAGTGGGTATATAGCTAAAGGAAGTGAAATCAGTATGTCCAAGAGATTATCTGCATACCACCAAGATATGGAATTCTTCTTTTTTTTTTTTTTTTGGTGGCACAGAGTCTCTCTCTGTCACCCAGGGTGCGATTTTGACTCACTGCAACCTCTGTCTCCCGGGCTCAAACGATTCTTGTGCCTCAGTCTCCCGAGTAGCTGGGATTACAAGCCTATGCCAATATACCCCGCTGATTTTTTTTTTTTTTTGTATTTTTAGTAGGGGCGCGTTTTCACCATGTTGCCCAGGCTGGTCTTGAACTTCTGGGCTCTCCTCGGCCTCCCAAAGTGCTGGGATTGCAGGCGTGAGCAACTGCGCCCAGCCAAGATATGGAATTCTTGTGTTCACCAATGGATGAATGGATAGAGAAATGCGTTTAGCTTCCCTGTGCCTTGGAAGTATCATTTCCAATTTATCATGGGTGTGTACATTTTTATTGGTGTACTTGTGAGCTCATCACTGATTTTTGCAGTCTGTTAATCTACCATAGTTTCAGTTTCATTGTATTTTCTTATATATTTATATTGTGTACTGATGTGTGCATGAATTAGTAATGAGTACTCTATTATTTTAATGTCATAATTATTTATTATTTATTAAAAATAATATTTAATATCAAATGTTATTTATTACTTATATTATTTATTATTATTATAATTTATAATATGTCACATTATAAAATATTATTTAATTAAAATTTAATGTCACTATTATTTTAATGTCATAAAATACATGAAAATACATTTTTCTGTAGAATCACGTTTTCCTCCTACTGTGAATAAAGACATAACTCACTAAGGGGAAGAATCTTGGCCAAAATGTGTGATAAATCATGCAGCAGTTAAAAGTGTGCAAAAACAAACAGTAAATGTGAAAGGAGGCACAAATTTAATAAAGTTACTCCATAAATCATAATTGACATTAAATGTTGGAATGTAGGAACTGATTTATTAACCATATAAATTTAAAACACACGTTATCTTTTGACAAATTGTTTACCTATTTTAGTTTTCAAAGTGGGCAAAATTAACACCTCAAAACATAAAAGTGTTTTCAGAGAAGGATCACAGAGTGTGTGTGTGTGTGTGTGTGTGTGTGTGTGTGTGTATAATGGTAATATGTAGACTTAACTGCACCTTTTGCCTAAATGACAAAATGGCCTAGACCCAATCTGGCAGAGTCCTTTTTCCAGAAGAACTGGGAAAACTTTTCATATTTAAGTTTGGAACAACAGAGAGAACGGGAAGACTTTGGCATTTAGAGAATGTGAATATTTGTATTTCTCGATAAAGTGAGAAATCTTTTTGGAAAAGCTATGGCTTTAATCAGTTTCAAATCTGAGACCCCTTTCTTGTAGCCAGATGTGCTAACCAGTACACCCCAAAAAACTTTCTCTTCTGTGCAGCAATCCATAGCAGAATGAAAGGAGGATTCTTTGGATATACTCAAACCTAATAACTTTTAATATGTTTTTCTTTTTAGTATATTTTTATCCACAGTGTGTTTCTTCCTTCATACTTTCAATTCGTTAAAATTAACATTTAGGTTGGTGCAAAAGTAGTTGCAGTCTCGGACCATGAATTTTTAAATCATTATAACTAGGCTCAAACACATCTTTATTAATCAAAATAGGAACCTTTACAATCAACACATTTCTGCCAACAAGAAATAAGTTTGTTTATTCCTGGAGGGTAAAAATCTGTGCTTCGGGATTGGACAGAAAATGCTTGCATCCCCTCGTTGTGGAAGCGTTTTACCTGCAAAAAGTTGTGGAGATGTTTGAAGAAGTTGTAGTCGATTGGTGAGAGGTCAGATGAATATGATGGATTAGGAAAATCTTCGTAGCCCAACTCGCTCAACTTCAGAAGCGTTATTTGTGCGACGTGCAGTCGAGTCAACGTTGTTGTGAAGAATTGGGCCCTTCCTGTTAACCAATGCTGGCTGCAGGCATTGCAGTTTTCGATGTATCTCATTGATTTGCTGAGCATACTTCTCAGATGTAATGGTTTCACGGGTATTCAGAAAGCTACAGTGAATCAGACAAGCAGCAGACCACCAAACAGCGAATATGACCTTTTTTTGGTACAAGTTTGGCTTTGGGAAGTGCTTTGGAGCTTCTTCTCGGTCCAACCACTGAACTAGTCGTCGCCGGTTGTCGTATAAAATCCACTTTTCATCGCACGTCACAATCCGATGGAGAAATGGTTCTTTGTTGCGTAGGATAAAGGAAGAAGACACTTCAGAACGGCCCTTTTTTTTTTTTTTTCGCTCAGCTCATGAGGTACCCATTCACCAAGGTTTTTCATCTTTCCAATTTGCTTCAAATGCCGCACGGTAAAATGGTCGACGTTGAATTATTTGGCAACTTCTCTTGTAGTTGTAAGAGAATCAGCTTCGCTGATTGCTCTCAATTAGTCTTGTCAACTTCCCATGGCCCGCCACTACAACTCTTCATCTTCAAGGCTCTTCTCACCTTTGCAAAACTTCTGGAACCACCACTGCACTGTACGTTCATTAGCAGTTACTGGGCCAAAGTGCGTTGTCCATATTGCGAGTTGTCTTCGCTGCTTTATGACCCATTTTGCACTCGAATGAGAAAATTGCTTGAGGCCGGGCGCGATGGCTCACGCCTATAATCCCAGCAATTTGGAAGGCCAAGGCGGGCGGATCACCCGAGGTTGGGAGTTCGTAGACTATCCTGACCAACAAGAAGAAACCGTCTCTACTAAAAATACAAAATTAGCCGGGTATAGTGGCGCATGCCTGTAATTTCAACTACTCGGGAGGCTGAGGCAGGAGAATCGGTTGAACCCGGGAGGCGGAGGTTGCGGTGAGCCGAGATCGCGCCATTGCACTCCAGCCTGGGCAACAAGAGCGAAATTCCGTCTCAAAAAAAAAAAGTTGAAGAGGGGAAAAATCGTTTATTTTTTTATATCTTGTTAAGAGGGAAGTGAACTTCGCGTCGTGGCCGGTTAACTTAATTGGTTAGAGCGTGGTGCTAATAATGTCAAGGTTGCGGTTTGGATCCCCGAACGGGCCACAGTGGGTGTTAGCTTTTCATCATTTATATCGATCATCTGTGAACGCTGTGAACGCAACAATTATGTCTGAATACAAACTGTAGATCGTCACCGCTGAACCCAAGCAGTCATCAAGATAATTCCACCTGCTAGAGGGGGTATTAAGTAACACTTAATACCTTAATTTGAAAAAAGGATATTGTTTAGTTGTCGTCCTTTTTTTTTTTTTTTTTTTTTTTGAGACAGAGTCTCTCTCTTGATGCCAGGCTGGAGTGCAATCGCACAACTGGGCTCACGGCAACTTCCGCCTCCTGAGTTCAACCGATTCTCCTGCCTCAGCCTCCCTAGTTATTTTCCATAATCTTGATTCTTGAAGATTAGCTTGGCTTGTTATGTAATTCTTGGTTCACACTTTATTTTTATTTTTTAATGCTGATCTAATTTTTTATTTTACTGCTCAGAAGTCTGATACTAGGCTTCTGTTTATGGAAACTTTCCTTGGTTAATTGTTTCAATGATTACATCTACTCTATTGACTCTTTTCTTTCTTTGAGGTAATCCAATTAAAGTATTAGGTTTTCTGAGGCCTTACCTTAACCGTAAGCAGAAAAACCTTCCTTGCTCCTTTGTCTCCATATTTGTTTCCCTAAATTTCTTATTTGCATAGCAGCCATTGAGACTTTAGCTTGAAATGGAAAATATAATTTTTCTTCTTCAAACTTTCCCAACTCTCCACAGCACATCACACCAAAGTGTTAAGTGAAAGATCGTCCTCTTTATTCCTGGTCTAACCCTTATTTTCTCATTTTGTCTTATTTTCTCCTACTCCCTGCCTCAAATTTAGAATTCCTTGGAGTTTCCCCAAACACTGACTTATTTCTCCATGCTGCCTCTAATTCCAGATTCCCCTATCCCCCCCATCTCTCATCAGCCGATTTCTTACTTTTCATCTATTAAGTCTTGGATTGAGGGAAGAGAGAGACCCTCTCATATTGTTTTATATTGTTTTATACTCAGTACCTGTTTTAAGAAAAAAAGAAGGAAGAGAAATCAAAGACAGGTAGCCCGGCGCCAGGCCCAAAACCAGACCTGGGCTTGCCTGGCCTAAACCTAGTAGTTAAAAATCAACTCATGACTTAGAAACCGATGTTTTTCATAGAGTCCAGACATTGTAGAGAAAAACATTGTGAAACTCCCTGCCCTGTTCTCTTTCTCTGTGACCACCAGTGCTTGCAGCCCCTGTCAAGTACCCCTTGCTTGCTCAAATCAATCACGACCCTGTCATGTGAAATCTTCAGTGTTGTGAGCCCTTAAAAGGGACACAAATTGTGCACTTGAGGAGTTCGGATTTTAAGGCAATAGCTTGCCGATGCTCCCAGCTGAGTAAAGCCCTTCTTTCTACAACTCAGTGTCTGAGAGGTTTTGTCTGCGGCTCATACTGCTACAGGATCAGTTATCACTTCTTCTGAAAGCTTTTCCTCATTATTTGGAGTGACAGTTGCTCCTTTTCTATGTTTCCGTGATAGTGCATGAGTATTTATCTCTGTGGTTTCATTTGTCAATTTAAAATATAACCACCCTGTTTTGGGTAATTTTATTATGAAAAATCAGTGTTGAGCCCTTTGTTACCTCAGGCATGTCCATTTTTTCAAGATATCTGTTACCGCTAGAGCCTAGCTCAGGATGGGGCACATTGTAGGCTACTCATTAATTTCTTTGAAATAAATGTCTAATCAAATTGTTGAAAATAATAAACTCATGCCATTTATGCTGCAGATTTAATGTCAGAAAAAAATCATAAGACTCAAGATCTTGCTAACTGGGAAATACTGTCTTTCTTCTCTGTTTCCTGAAATATTGTGATCAATCCAAGTTTTAGCTGCCAAGAGCAGGAATTTTCCACTTTGCTATTTGTCAGAGATTCATAAGTGGCACTGTCCTGTCATGTCAACAGATTTGGAGGAAGAGCACCATCTCACTGTTGAGCACCTTCCAGATACCCGGGAAATGCTGGAAAAGGAAAAAAGACAGTGACAATTGTCAGTTGACATAGGAAGAGAAATAAAAAATAGACAAATGTTGTACATCATCTGTCCATTAAACAGATTGACATAATCACTGAGCATGTGCTTTCCAGACTAGTAAGAGTGACACAAACAATAGAATGACCGATGACTCCTAGATACACTCACCACACATGAATTCCCAGTCACATGAATTCCCAGATACCACCTCTTTTGTCATCACCTTCTGACAGTCTACTGGGCACAGCTCACCCCTCCCCCATCACATCCCCTGCTCAACACTGTCCTCCAGACAAGCATTGACTTTGCAGAAGCTTGAGTGGTCTCCAGATCTCAGTGTGTTGGATCCTCCTGGCTCCTCAAGGTCAAGAAGAGAGTTGGAAATCAAAGCCATAGGAAAACATCAAAGAGTTCCTTGAAATCACATCCCTGTGTTTACTCTGCCTAGCTTTGGGGGAGAAATTTAGACTCTAGTTATGAGCTGTATTTGGTTATGAATCATGGAGTTTCTACAGCATTAATTTTAACAAATAGAAAGTGTGAAGGAAAGGGCCGGGTGGGGTGCGGTGGCTCACGCCTGTAATCCTAGCACTCTGGGAGGCCGAGGCCGGTGGATCACGAGGTCAGAAGTACGAGACCAACCTGGCCAACATGGTGAAACCTTGTCTCTACTAAAAATACAAAAATTAGCCAGGCATGGTGGCGCACGCCTGTAATCCCAGTACTCAGGAGGCTGAGGCAGAAGAATTGCTTGAACCTGGGAGGCGGATGTTGCAGTGAGCCGAGATCGTGCCACTGCATTACAGCCAGGGAGAGAGTGAGACTCCATCTTGGGGGGGTGGGGGCAGGGGGAAGAAAAAGGGGGGGAAAAAAAGAAAGTATGAAGGAAAGAAACACACTGTGGATAAAAATATAAAGAAAAACATGACTGGGGGCAGTGGCTCATGCCTGTAATCCCAACACTTTTTGAGGCCAAGGCGGGTGGATCACCTGAGGTCAGGTATTCTAGACCAGCCTTACCAACATGGTGAAACCCTGTCTCTATTAGAAATACAAAATTAACCAGGCGTGTCAGCACCTGCCTATAATCCCAGCTGCTTGGGAGACTGAGGCAGGATACTTGCTTGAATCAGGACCGGGAGGTTGCAGTGAGCTGAGATCGCAGCACTGCGCTCCAGCCTGGGCAACAAGAGCGAAACTCCGTCTCAAAAAAAAAAAAAAAAAAAAAAAAAAAAGAGAGAGAGAGAGAGAGAAAGAAAAAAGAAAAACATTGAAAGTTATTAGGTTTGAGTATATCCAAAGAATCACCATCTCATTCTGTTGTGAAAGGCCTGATTGTAGCAGGGAGTTTCTGTAATGTAATAATTAGCATGTCCGCCTAGCATGTGAAAGGATTCTGGTTTTTAAATCCAGTGGAAACAACAGCTTTTCCAAAAAATTTGTCTCATGGATACCTTCTTCCAGTCTGAGGCTGGCGTTTTCTCTCTCAATAGCCTTTTGATGAAGATAATGTTTAGTTTGGATGAAGTCCATAGTTTCAATCTTTTTAAAAATGCTTACTTGTTTTGTCAAATCTACAAAACATTTGACTATCGCAAAGGCAAAAAGGATTTTTCTAAATTTTCTTTAATAGGCTTTGTTTTCATTTTCACTTTAAGGTGTATGGGTGAAAAATTTGAGCAGGCGCTTCACAAAGACGGCCAAATGGCAACTGAACAATTTGCAATCAGGAAAAAAAAAAAAAAAAAAAGAAAGAAAGAAAGAGGGAAGAGGGTCTAAACAAGCAAATAAACGAAAAACGAGAGGCGAGGCTACCAGGTTTCTTCCATTTCTGGCAAACATTTATTGTTGTTGTTTTTTCCTTCACAGAATTATTTTCAGAAACCTTCCACAGGAGATTCGTGCGTGGAGGGGGTGGGGTGGAAAGTAGTAGGGAATGGAGAAGATTACTAAGAAAAGTTTCCTGTCTGGAACCGCGGCAGATCTCTTTGGATAGAGATGACTACTTAACCTCACTCTGCTTTCCTTCGCCGCGGTTGCGGCCGCGACCCTGTTCTTACCACCAGCAATTCCTCCAGGGACTTGGTCAGCAGCCCAACTTGATCTGCGTCTCTCTGCTAAGGTGTTTCCGCAACAGGGTCAACTCCAAGCCTCACCTTTCTAGGAATCCCGGGCGCCGCGCGGGGGTCGGGACTCCGACCTGCATTTCCAGGCGGAGGTTTCCCTGGGTCAGGCGGCCACTCTCTGCCAGAGATTGTCAGTTATCCAACTGTCAATAGAGCCGCCGCTCCAGCGAGTTTAATTTAGGCACAGAAAAGTCCTGCCAGGGTTGAGGTGGGCTTAGGAAGAGTTTACTTGAGTGTGTGATTTAGAAATAGATCTATGGGACAGACAGACACGAAATCGGGCATTGGGACCCTCGCAGGCAGGGTATCTAGACTGGCAGCTGCCGGTGCAGGATATTGCCAAGGACTCGGCATCCGGCTCAGCTCAAGGTGGGGACGAAGACGTCCCGGTTGCAAGGAGGAGCCCTACTCCCCCCGGAATCAGAACTGTGCATAGCGGGCTCTGGATTTGCCGGGATGTTTGAGGAATTTGAAATGAGAAAGGAGAGGAGGAAATGGTTTAATGGTATATTGAGTTACTGGAGTGTATTTTAGTCACAGATTTTGGTTTTAAAAAATGAGAAATATGGAGTGCAGGATTTCTGCCTGATTGAGTACAAGGCGAGAAAATAAGTGCTACAACCTCCCTAGTCCACCTACACTTCAATGTCTTAAATCCTAGTGCATCTGCAGAGCCCAGCACCGGATGGGGGAGGGGAGTGGCGGCGGAGAGAGAACAGAACTGGAATTCTAGGTAGGGGAGTCAAATTTGCTAGGCTCTCAACTGAGACCATCGCATTTGTTCTTAGTTGGCTAAGGGTATACACATGATCTGAATCTCTCTGAGTATTCCCAAATTGTTTGGGGGAAAATTTAGCTGGTTTTAACTTAGAGATTAGGTCACACTAGGTCTCACATCCTGTGTACTTTGAGAGGACAAAAGGATAAAGGGTAGAAACTGGCATTTTAAAAGAACCGATTATCACATATTTTATAGCTATTTAATAAGGTAATCCTTAATATTATGACCTGAAATCCTCTCCATGGCTGACTCTCATGTGTTCAGCTTTATTTCATACCCCACCGCCCCTTTCTCTCCAACCACACTGTCCTACTTGCAAATCGGTCCCTCTTATTTACCATGGGTTTGGGTACATATGATTTCTTTTGCCTTTAACACTCTTTTAAACCTAGTTAACATCTCCCCAACCTTTAAACTTGAGCATCATTATTTTCTCAGAGAACTCTTCCCCTAAACTTTCTAAATTAATCTTCATATATATTAAAGGAGAGCACTATATGTCTCTCTTTTCTTGGAAATGCTGCATTAATTTGGATGATAACTTGATTACTGTCTGTCTCTCACAAGAAAATAATTTCCAAGAAGACAGGTGCAGTGCCTGGTTTCATTTACTAATAAAACCCTACAGTCCATTGCAACGCCCATATATGCAATGGACACACAATAAATATTAGTTGACTAATATGTGAACCCATACCATTCTACAAAGTAAATGTTAAACTTATTTTGAGACAAGGAACTGAGGTTAATAGTTAATTGTCCAAATTGCAGAATTAGTAAAATAGTTATTTCCTATTTTTCTCGGATTTGAGACTCAATTGCAGAAACTGTGTAACCAGTAGGGAAAGAGGAATTGAATTCTTGCCTTTAAAAATAACAGAAAATAACAATGGCCTTCATGGTCAACATCTTTAAGGAAAAATGCAGACTGGTGTCTTTGAACAGGATTTTCACAATCATCACAGTGAGACACTAATTAACCACACAAATTGAATGCTGTATAGAGAGGTATTTGATAGACAATAGAACCTTTCCACTTTCCTGATAGTCCTCTGCCCTTCCCAAATTCTGTAAACATGCTTACCCTCGTGATATATCAAGAACAATATGAAGATCTCCAGACAGGAAACGCAGACATCTGGTCATCAAGATAGGAGATACATTCACTTTGAGCCTCAACTTAATTTCGCAATATTCTGGCCACCGCAACCCTTCCTTTTACATTATGTAGACTCTTGTCTACTACATTACGTCTCTTTACATTTTTATCCATAAACATCGACAACAACGAAATCACACTCTTCTGAATTCCTGCCTCTGCCCCGTGAAAAGAAAAAAAAAAGAAAAAAAAAATGTCAACGTCCACAGTAACGAGCCTCGCATCTGAGGGGAAATTTTCTTAAATTCTCCAGTCACGCCTGAAAAAAAAAAGTTTTAATGGAGGACTTTGTAGTAAAGAAAAGCATGGTAACCTTGATAATTTACTGAAAGGAAAGGCCAATCAACTCGATGTTACCAAAGCTGAAACAGAAAAATTTAATTCTCCCTTAACGAAGGAAGCCAACACAGCACACGGGTTTCCGTGGTGTAGTGGTTATCACATTCGCCTTACACGCGAAAGGTCCTCGGGTCGAAACCGAGCGGAAACAACTTGCAATTTTTCGGGGTGTTTCTGTTTTCCAAGATTCCCTTAGCTGACCTTGACAGTGGACGTCTTTACAATGGCACAATGGCACCATCGCACGATCTCTCGAACACTCTCAGCTTTCAAAAGCAGAATACTGTTCTATTAGGTGTTTTTCTCTGCATGTTGTCGGCAGTGTTCTGAATAGGAGGAGATCCCTGCCTTTAAAGGGGGCGAGATTGGGGTGGAGGGGTCTCTGCTCTCTTCCTAATGCGAACTGTCGCCTGCTGGCTTTATTCAAGGAGAGGCTCTTGGGGATTTCCGTAAGTAAAGTCTCCGCTTCTAGACCAAGAGTCCCTGACCACTTGAGTGAACATTACCAGTCTCCAGCAATTCATTTATTGTCAGACAATATTTTCAAACATCACATGACTTTTAGAGAAGACAAGAAGAGAAAATGGGGAGGGAATATGTGTAAGACAAGATACTGCAGGGAGAGCTCAATTAGGGCAGACGTTACTGCGTCGCCTGTTTCTCCACGATCATTTCCCTTGATGGTCCTATCTCCCGATCGCCACAAAGACCTCAGGGATTAGGGTCGCAGGCGCCTTGTTTAATGACCTTTTGGCTTGGAGCATTTCCAATGCGGGTCAATGCGTAGTAGCACTTTTGCGGGAAGCTAGCGTTGCATGGAACATTGGGCCGCACCCGCCTCTCCAGGTCCCGGCTGGGCTCTGGTTGCTCACTCACTGCTGTGAACCTGGCTCCCTCCGAAGCATGGCAAAGTTCCACTTAAGGACGCTCCAGGTGAATATGGGGTAAAGCTAGGGTGTTTCCCGGCATGTACATACACTGGGGTCCTCGAAAGGAACCTAGACGGGGAGATGTGTGGGCACAAAGTGTGAAGATGTTTGTGTCACATGTTAAGTTAACCAGAGTGCGTCCACCACAGAAGAACTAAACAACTAACTAACTGGAATGATTCTACCGGTTTTTGTCAGCTAGCTTTAATAATTTAGCCACTACAGTGCTGGCAGATTGATTACATGAATTGAATAGCCTAATGTCAGCGATGGAAGCTAAGCATGGGCCCAGTAACAATGGGCTTGTCTGTTACAGGAACTTAAAAAGATCTTTTCAAAATGCAAATCTGTTCATGAGACTTCTCCGCCTAAAATCCTTCCATGGATTCCCATTGTTGGTAGGGCCAATTCAAAAATCTTTAACTTGGCCTATACATAGTAATCATAGTTCTTAGTTTAGACTCAATATAGATCAATTCATGCCTGTTAATTTTAGTGCGCCATCCTCTTTACCATCAAGTAAAGTATCCTGATTTATTTATAACAATCTACTAGAGGGTCCTGCACCATGCACATGTTCTCTCCTCCTCAGGCCTCATCTCCTACTACTTGCACATCACTCTGCAGCTCAGTCTTAATCACCAGACACACTGACGCTGTCTCAGCTCTTCTCCCCTCAGGTGTTTTGGCCATGTTGTTCTCTCTGAGGTGCAGAAAAGAAGGCCTCTGCTGGCCCTTCTCCTTGCTCTCCATTCAGCCCCTTCCTTTTCCCACCTGATTCTATCACATTCCCAAAGTCTCGCCTAACTGAGAGAAGGTGATATTCCAGAAACAAACATTCCCCAGTATGATTTCTCTACATTTTCACTGATTGTAATTCAGGAAGAAGGAGGGGTAGAAATGTGCCCAGGGTCCTATTTATGCTCAATACAGTTAAAACAAACAAGCAAGGAAAAAGAATATTGGGATCAACCCTCTAAAGCACAGGTGGACAATGGCCGTCAAAATTGCCAATGCACTACTCTTTGATGCAGCTTTTCCACATGAATGCAAGGTATCATGGCAGATATCAGAGATGGTGTATGTTCATAGATATAAAGAGTTTGCAATAGCCGATGGAAAACTAAACTAACTGCTCATTAAACTATGATATATAATAACATAATTGAATACTATACTTGTTTATTTATTTATCTATTTTTTTGAGATGAAGTCTCATTGTGTCGCCCAGGCTGGAGTGCAGTGGCACAATCTCCACTCACTGCAACCTCCACCTCCCAAGTTCAAGACATTCTCCTGTCTCAGCCTCCTGAGTAGCTGGGATTACAGGCATGCACAACCATGCCTGGAAAATTTTTGTATTTTTAGTAGAGATGGGGTTTCACCATGTTGGCCAGGCTGGTCTCCAACTACTGACCCAGATGATCCGCCCACCTCGGCCTCCCAAAGTGCGGTGATTACAGGCGTGAGCCACTGCTCCTGGCCAACTACTACACATACATTTTTAAAATTATTATACTTTAAATTCTGGGGTACATACACAGAACATGCAGGTTTGTTACATAGGTATATACGTGTATAGTATATGTAATACTATACATATTTTTAAAAGAATGAAGAAAATTTGTCTATTCTGATATGGAAAGTTTGCAAAAGTACATTGTAAGTAAAAATTTAAAAAGGCAAGGGACTTAAAAAGTGTATAAAATGCCACTATTCATGAAGAGAAAAAAGAAAACACTTGTGTATCTTTGTCTATGTATTCAAAATCTCTGGAACGATAAACAAATATTAAAAACAATGGTAAAGCTTTTGGGAAACAATGCCTGAGTAGACAACGATTGGGTCTAACGGCCCCTGGAATGGTGACTAGAACCACATTTCTAGCATTTTTCAATACCAAGGTCTTCGAAGCGACCTTTGATTTGAGGTCACTTTAGGAATCTGAAGGAACACATAGGAAGACTCCCAAATTGAGGATCTGGACATAAGAAACCTGGGACGATCTCGATCATGGGACCATCGAGAATCAGACTCGTAGGGAATATCCTTCAGGTACCAATTTGTATGTTGTATTAGTGAGCGGCTTTTACGAAGCAAAGACTCATTAATATTTCACCGAATCTGATTCATTGTCTGCATGTATTGACTAGACATTCAGAAGGCGGCAAATATTTCCATAAATTGCTGGGCCATTAGCCACAGTTTGAAATGTTTAAGCGTCCTCTTTCAAGTCTACGAATACAGCCATTTTGCTTTGTTTTTGCGTTAAGAGGAAATTTCTCGTTATTTCTATTAAGACTCTAAAGCAACTAAGAAATTGTTCCTCCCTGTAAGACAAGCAGGAATTACGTTGAAGAATTTAATACTTTCGCGGAGAAGGGGCGGGGATGCGGGTGAGATGAATAACAAAAGCACGGATTTGTAGTCGGCCGGTTAGCTCAGTTGGTTAGAGCGTGGTGCTACTAACGCCAAGGTCGCGGTTTCGATCCCCGTACGGGCCATTGACTTTTCCCCCCTCGAGAAATTTGGTTTTCATGCTCTAAGATGATTCAAATTAACCGTCCCCATTTCTTAACGAACCTAGAACCTAAGTTCGTTTCCGAATCATCTGGAATGCTACATCTCCCCAGGTAATAATCTTCCTCCTCCTCTTCTTCTTCTTCTTCTTCTTCTTCTTCTTCTTCTTCTTCTTCTTCTTCTTCTTCTTCTTCTTCTTCTTCTTCTTCTTCTTCTTCTTCTAAATGTTCTTTCTGTTTCCTCCAGGAATAAGGGTTGGGGACAGAAAGCTGTTCAGAGCAGAGACCTCCAAGACTGGGAGCCTGCTTAATGAAAGGGGGGGGCGGGGAAGAGTTCAAGGAGTGGAAAAATAACTGGCATTTTTTTTTTAAAAAATAAAGCTTATTTGATTTCAGATTTTCCTTCCAAATTAGTCCTGAAACCTACCTTCTTTCTCAAATTGTAGAGACACAAGATAAAGAGAATAAATCCTTAGAAGGTTGTGGATATGTGTCTCTGAAAACCCTTTCAAATTTAACTGACAGATGACATTGTCCTGTGAGGAAGCTATCACTTTAAACAAGGAACACAGACTTTTTGTTTTGTTTTGTTCACAGAAACCGATTCTGTGTGTGTGTGTGTGTGTGTGTCTGTGTTTGTGTTTTCACATGGGCTCCTGTGTGTGTCACAAAGGGATATGCGAGGGAGAAGCAGGGAGTTTTCTTTGTGTCCGTTTGGAAGTTTACCCTGCACATATTTCTCATTGGTGAAGGGCAGTGGAAGGACCAGGGGAGCTATGCACTGTCCTGGAAAACTCCAGAGGGACCTTTGTCTACCCTTCCCCTTCTTTCCCTGAGTTGCTATCCTAGGGTTGCTGGGATCTTCCTCTAACCCAGTAGTTCTAGTGCATTTATTTCAGCTTTCTGTAAACAGCAAAGTGGCTCCCCTGTGACTTCGGTAAAATCTTTCCATAACGTGTCCTTAAAAACGCTGCATGTTACCCTGGTAAAAACGATTTTTGAGAAAATAATTAGATCTATAACGAAAAGGAGTAAAGCATCTCAGGTATCTGACTCAAATTTCTCACCTGTAAAATAGAGATTATGGGTCCCATCTCACAGCGTGGTTGTGAGCCTCACAGGTAAGGTAACAATAGAAAACACTTGTCACAAAAACTGGCACACGGTAACCTGGCATACTGTGTGCCTGGCTCCTGGCACACAGTCTTGTTTAACAATCTCATTAATCTCATTTGTCTACCATTGATGAAATAGAGGCCGAGGCCCGGGGCGCCAAGCTCCTAAACCACTTGAAAGGAGTGGTTTAGGATGAGAGGACTCCTGACATTTGGAAGTCAATATTTTCCATTAAGACTGTGGTGTAAAAGGTGTTGAATGTAGGCATGTGGCAGGTAAGCGTCTTCTTGACTTAATCCTCCAAGAGGAAAAGCAGAATGCACCCATCACCCAAACTATGGGGCGGAGGGAAGGAACCTAAAGTGGAGAAATAGGTCACCTATGACTTTAGGAAATGCTAGTTCAGCTTCAGGTTCCATGGTGTAATGGTTAGCACTCTGGACTCTGAATCCAGTAATCCGAGTTCAAATCTCGGTGGAACCTTGGTTTTAGTCCTCTGCAGTCAAATCCCCATCGTCTCTCCACAATCTATACTGTTGCTCAGACAAATCACTCGACCAAATTTTATTCCTGGTATTTCCACGTCACATCTCTTGAGCGGAGTATCTTTAGCTGCCAACCAAATAATAACTTTCTTTTTGCTGCGCACAATTTGTTCTTTGGAGAAAAAAGAGAGAAACCTCAAAAGGAAATGCACGAGGCAGTCGCTCGAGTCCTGCTGGAACTGCAAATCAAAGTCTCCAGAAAAGATCTGCAAACAAGTGAGGAGACAATAGATAGGAGGCTAGTGAGAAGAGAGAAAGGAAATTTGGTGATAGTCACGAACAGAGAAAAGCTGGGATGGAAACTGAGGAAAGGACTTACCCACTAAATGGGTCTGGGAGAGGTGACAGTCGCCGAAGCCGAGAGAAAACTGTCCTCAGACAAGACCACAAGGGGATAGAAGCTCAACTTGTGAGGGCTGGGCAGATAGAACAGGTGACGGGAAAGATACAACTGGCGATAGTCAATAGTCAATAGAGATAGATGCTGCTTCGAGTTTGCACAAGCAAGTTTTACTTGGACAGAGAAGAGGGGGAAATGAGCTGAAAATACTCCCTTTCCCAGGATAACAGAGTTTACTCTACGCCCTCTCCCCGCCAATCTCCCCAGCCACCAACATCCCGCAGCGTTTCCTAGTGAGGGTTCCCTGAGCTCATTGCTGGGCGCTCAGCAACTCGGCTTTCTTGGCATTTCCGTCTGGGCATGGACAAGCTCCTGAAGGAGGGGTTTCAGAGCTCGGACCCTCTTAGACAGATTGTAGAAGTTCAGTCACCCGGAAATTGCTGGGGCGGTTTGGTTTTGGAGAGAGGCGGGGACGAAAGAAGAAAGCTGTGAGCGAGGAGAGAAGGCAGGGAATGTGAACAGGAAAAAGCTCTTGCGCTAAGGAATGTCAGAGAAGCCAGCGCCCGGTGCAGCCGAGAAGCTTAGCGACAGGGTTGCTGGGCCGGAGACCACGAGATCCTAGAGGCTACAAAGAAACATTTCCCCATATGTGTCTCCCCTACCGCGCACTAGCTCCCTATGGGATGTGAATGCTCCCTACTTCCATCTTCCCCTGCAAATCATTCTCGCCTTTTAGATAATATCTTACCGTGACAGAACAACTGGAAATGCTGGTGTGTCCAAAGTTTTCTGTAAACAAGACACAGAGATGTGTGTCTCAATTGCGTATTTTACACGATTTTATGAAGGAACTGACAAATTCCTCTTTTACTTCCGACTAATAACATTCCATTTTTAATAAAACGGAACGTACATATTGGGCCATGGAAAGTTAGTGTTTTCATTTTTTTTACAATTATTGAGACTCGTAGGAAAATTCTTGGACTTTTATCAAATATGAATACAAATACAAATATGGATATCCGTAAAGTTATATATTTTACGTCCTCCCAAATCTCCTGCTCGCCATCACTTTTATTTATTGCTAACATTTATTTATTAAATTTAGATAAACGTAATGAGAATGTGTTGAAGATTCCAGTTTAAATAATGCACCTTAAATAATCATAAAAACACCTTTTGGAAGCCTCGGACTTATTCAAAACCACAATCTACTGATCTTTTTGTTGTTAATTCCACTGAACCTTTCTTATTCCGGCTATAAGAAGTATTTATCCGCGGACAACGAATTGATGGAGAAAAAAATATTAACAGCCATTTCACTAAAAGATGCATTTCCAATGCAACTCTACTTTTCGTGTATACTAAATTACTTACCAAAATTGTTGATTTGTGTTTGTTATTGTGTGCCACCATTGAATGTAAAGGTAATTCAAACCAGAAGAAAAACGGTGAAACTCTTGGGGATTTATGGTCAATGGAAATTAAAAAAAAAATTAGAGGTTTCATTTTATATAAGTATTTTCCGTTGCTGTCAGTTATGATAGCGTCTTTAAGCATAAAAATACATAATATTGGGATAAAATTCTGTGGCAGAAACAGAAAAGAAATACATTGGCAGCAGAAAAAGGATTCCCCCCACCCCACCCCGCCGCCTCAATTTTCAGCTGCTTAGCCTTCAGTAAGAAGGACTGTAAGGCCTAACATGAGATCTGAGGAATGAGTAATGAACTAAGGCAGGTGAAGTGAGGGCAAAGAGAAGAGTTAAAAGAGTGCTGCGGGTGGAAAATGAGAAGGAGAGCATGGAGCTTGGGGAGAAAAAAAATTCACTGTAGTTGGAAAGCTAGAATGGATACGGAGGAACGATGACACTCAAGACGGGACACACGGGCGCTGGGCACGATCATTAAACTGTAAAAGGTTCTCCATATGAAGGTGGAAAGAACTTGTTTTGCGTAAGAATTCTTTAAGGAGACCACAGTTTGAAGGACATTACAATACATATCAACATATCACCATAATTAAACTGCAAGTCTTCGTCAAAAGCAAGCCTTAAAGGAGTATCCCAAAAACAGGTTGTCACCAGAAGGACGAGGTGGCCGAGTGGTTAAGGCGATGGACTGCTAATCCATTGTGCTCTGCACGCGTGGGTTCGAATCCCACCTTCGTCGACCGTTTTCTTTAAGAGGGTAACCAGGTTTTTGTCGCAGGTCTTGAGTTGCTCTCAGAAAAGTTATATGGATTATCTACAGCTTTCCTCCTTTTGCTTCCTCTCATTTCTCTCGACCATCTATCAGTTTTATTTCCTCCTGAGGTTCAAAGGAATTCTTGAGGATCTGAGTGGAATTACTCTCCATTCTTAGATTACAATTTACTACATCCGGCACGTGGGCTGCGGGCATTGCCTGCACCTGAAGGGCTCTTAGCCAAGATGTCCGCATGGTGCAGTGGATCCCTTGCTCCACTCACATAGTGCCTCATGTTGCAAAGCGAAAGAACCAAAGGCGTTGGTCAGACACTGAAAACCTCTCCTTCTCCGAACAATTAACAGAAGTTTGTGTGTCACCTTCCTTTCTATTTACATATGAACGAGTAATTTGTACCTTTGCTTATTGTCCAAGTAAAGTGCTTTGGAATCTCCTGTCTTGGATTTGCTTCAAAATACTAGTTGGTGTTGGAGAGCAACAGAGAAAACAACATTACAAAATGTTGTTAATTGTTTAAGCTGGTTGATGGGAAGTTGAATGTTCGTTATACTAAATCTTTTTACTTCCTCAAATTTTTACTAAAATGTTTTTTATATATATATTTTTTTGGACAGAATCTTACTCTGCCGACCAGGCTGGAGTGCAGTGGCGCCATCTCGGCTCACTGCAACTTCTGCCTCCCTGGTTCAAGCGATTCTTCTGCCTCAGCCTCCCGAGTAGCTGGGACTACAGGCGCCCACCACCACGCCCAGCTAATTTTTGCATTTTTAGTAGAGGCGAGGGTCTCGCCTTTTTGGCCAGACTGGTCTCGAACTCCTGACCTCAGGTGATCCACCCACCTCGGCCTCCCACAGTGCTGGGATTAGAGGCGTGAGCCATTGCGCTCAGCCTTTTTAAACTTTTCACCCGGAAATAATTTCAAACTTAAGGGAAAAAATTAAGAATAAGAATAGTATAAAGACCACCCATATACCTTTTATCAGGATTCACCTATTAACGTTCATTCTCTCTCTCTGTATGTGTTTATATCTGTGTATGTTTGTGTGTGTGTCTTCCAGAACATTTACGAGTAAATTATATATATTATGTTCCTTTGCCCTTAAATATTTAAATGAGTATTTCCTAAAGGAATATTTTCTTGTGCTATAGCCATAATATAGTTACCAATTCAGTATATTTAACATTAATATAATTTTTAATGAATTTTCTAACCTGTATTCCATTTTTTTCAATTGGCCAGTAATATCCTTTATAGTATTTACCCCCTCCAGTTCAGGAATCTGTCTAGAATTGGGTGTTTTCCATATCCCTTTAGTCTCCTTTAACCTGGAACATTTTCACAATCTTTCTTTGTATTTTACGACATTGACTTTTTGAAGAACCTGGTAACTGCTCACATTTTTAAAACATAGAACATTTCTTATTTGGGCTTTGCGTGATTTTCTACCCTCATAACTGGGTTCACATTATGCATCTCAGAGAATAGAATGTACATGGCATGTCGTTTTCAGGACTATTAAATCTGGAGACATGCAATGTTCATTGCCCCTCATTGCTGAGGTTAATTCCAATCACACAGTCAAGTTGATATATGTGTATAGTTTCCCCCTTGCAACTAATAAGCAATCTGCGGGAGATGCTTAAAGATCATACAAATAACTTGCTCCCCATCAAAATTTTCCTCTAGAGTTAGCATCTATTGATAATTCCTACTTGAACCATATTTACTATGATGGTTGCAAAATGGTGTTTTTTTTCAACTCCAGAATTTTCTTCACATTTACCAGTTTTTACTTTGGTGTTCTATTGTAATCAAGAATCCCCCTTGGCCGGGGGCTGTGGCTCACGCCTGTAATCTCAACACTTTGAGAGGTCGAGGCGGGCAGATCTCAAGGTCAGGAGTTCAAGACAAGCCTGGCCAATATGGTGAAACCCCATCTCTACTAAAAATACAAGAAAAAAAAAAATTAGCCGGGTATTGTGGTGGGAGCCTGTTGTCCCAGCTACTCGGGAGGCTGATGTAGGAGAATCGCTTGAACCTGGGAGGTGGAGGTTGCAGTGAGCCGAGATTGCGCCACTGCACTCCAGCCTGGGTGACAGAGTGAGACTCTGTCTCAAAAAAAAAAAATAAAATAAAATAAAATAAAGAGTCCCCCTTTAACATCTATTTATGTATTTATTATCAGTATGGACTTATAAAATCTTATTTTTCAGTGGTTTACAATTCCATTATTGCCTTTAATAACTTTGGTAGTCCATATAACCCAGATTTTGTCAGAGGCAGACCCTTCAAGCTGAGTACTCTGTCCTTGTGACATTCTTCCACCATATTTCTTAAACTTTCTTAATTTCTGGCATAACAAATTGTTCTAGGCTCTACTGCATTTACCCTGTCCCAGTCCTGAAGTCTCCTATTTCTTAGTGGTGCTCTTTTAATGAGGAATGTATTAGAGACCAATATCCAGGGTCTAGGTGTATTTACTGTTTCTAAGGCACCTTTGCTTCTAGAACATTTTATCGACAATATCTAGGAAACACGTGTATACTCACACATACATAATATGTAAATACACACACACATATATGTACATGTGCACATATACATGCCTATGCACATACATATGCGTATTTTAATAATTATGAGTACCCAAAGATATTTACTTTTTTTTTTTTTGAGCCGGAGTTTTTCTCTTGTTGCCCAGGCTGGAGTGCAATGGTGCGACCTCGGCTCACCGCAACCTCCACCTTCTGGGTTCAAGCGATTCTCCTGACTCAGCCTCCCGAGTAGCTGGGATTACAGGCATGTGCCACTACCCCTAGCTAATTTTGTATTTTTAGTAGAGATGGGGTTTCTCAATGTTGGTGAGGCTGGTCTTGAACTCTCGACCTCAGGTGATCCGCCCGCCACATCCTCCCAAAGTGCTGGGATTACTGGCACCGGCGTGAGCCGCCGCGCCGGGCCGGATATTTACAATTCTAATGTATCCCCTGAGGAGCTTTTTTTTTTTTTTTTTTTTTTTTTTTTTTTTTCCTTCCCACCATCACCTATTTGTATAATCCTCTTCTGCAATTAGAATAGTGGCTGAAATGATTTACTCAAACGAGTAAATCAACACATTTAGTCATGTGCCCTATCCTATAATACACCTAAAATTGCTTCAAAATTGCTTTGTCCACATTACAACAGAAAACAAAATCGATTAAAAAGAGTCCAAGATTTGTTTGTAATTCTCGTCCTGCCCCAAGTTAAAAGTAACATGGTCTGATTCTTTCTTTTTGTATACTATGGTTTGGTATTCACTTGAGTATGAGCCCAGGCTAGAATGTAGTGGCGTGATCTCAGTTCACGGCAATCTCCACCTCTCTGAGGCTCAAGTCACCCTCCCACCTCTCCAGAATAGCTCATTTTTTGTATTTTTTTGTAGAGACAGGATTTTGCCCTTTCTCTCAGGCTGGTCTCAAACGCCTGATCTCAAGGATCCGCCTCGGCCTCCCAAAGGGCTGGGATTAAAAGTGTGAGCCACTGCGTCCGGCAACCACTACACTTCTAGGTAACTGACTTCATTGCTTCCTGATTTATCCTCCTTCTACATGTCTGCCTTCTTATTTTCCCTTTTTTCTTGCACTTCAGAAAGTAATATAGTACTATAAATACTCCTTTGCATTTTGCTTTTTCTTCATTTAATGTCTTCTAGAAATTGCTCCATATAAGTTAATAGATACCGTCCCTATTCACTCTGTTTCACAGTATCCCAATGTGTACACGCACTGTAGGTATAAACTAATCTCCTATGACTGGACATTTAGTCAAAATGCTTTTGGGAGTCAGTGGCTAAAAATAAATTGAAGATTGTAGGCCTAGGGGGTCTCCAGATAAGAACATCTTCAAAGCAGCAAGATTCAAGGAACAAAACATGTTCCCCTCATCATCTTATTTCCGTTTGTCCGATTCATTTTTTTGTGTGTAAATTCTCATTAATTAGGGTGCTCACTGTTAAGAATAATTTATATACTTTTTTTGTTTTTTTGTTTGTTTTTGCCATATGTAACGACTCACTAAAGAGGGCTTTAATTTAAATTTTTTTCTTAGGGCCGGGCGCGGGGGTTTTTTTCCTGCAATCGCCAGCACTTTGAGAGACCGAGGCGGGCGGATCGCTTGAGTCCATGAGTTCGAGACCAACATAGCGAAGCCCTGTCTCTACAGAAAGTACAAAACATAGGCCTGGCGCGGTGGCTCACGCCTGTAATCCCAGCATTTTGGAAGGCCGAGGTGGGCGGATCACCTGAGGTCAGGAGTTGGAGACTAGCCTGACCAACATGGTGAAACTCCGTCTCTGCTAAAAATACAAAATTAGCGAGGCGTGGTGGCGCTTGCCTGTAATCCCATCTACTTGGGAGGCTGAGGCAGGAGAATTGCTTAAATCCGGGAGGCGGAGTTTGCAGTGAGCCGAGATCGCGCCATTGCACTCCAGCCTAGGCAACAAGAGCTAAACTCCGTCTCAAAAAAAAAAAAAAAAAAAAAAGGTGGGCGTGGCAGTGCGCGCCTGTAGTCCCAAATACCCCATTTCCTCAACAACAACAACAAAAATTGCAAATATCTTACCAAGACTCCCCTCTCCGATTTTGCTATTGAATCCTGAAGCATAAACTTAAAAAATTTTTACGACATTCCATTTTCCCTCCTAGCATTTCAAATTTAACTTATTTGTTTCTGTTTTCCCCATAAAGTCCAAATGACTCTAGTTTATGTATATAGGGATAAAAATGGTGTCTTCATGATTAACATATATTGCTTTAGAGAAGAATTCACAAAGCTTTCTCATTAACTTTATCTAAAGTTTACAAATCATGTGCGGAAGCGTATAGAGGAGTGACAGTGAGCAAGAGAGTCTAACCCAAGTAAAAATGCAGAACAGCGGGCCCTTCGTAACCATGGGTTCTGCATGCAATGGATTCAACCTACTGCTGATCTAAAATACTTGAAAAACCCTGCGTCTATACCGAACATATACAGAAATTTTCTTGTCATTATTCCCTAAACAGTGCAATATAACAACTATTTACATAGCATTTGCATCATGTAAGACAGCGGTCCCCAACCTTTTTGGCACTAGGGACGGGTTTAGTAGAAGACAATTTTTCCACGGACGGGACCGGTACTGATCCGCGGCCGGGAGGTTGGGGACCCCTGATATAAGGTGTGATAAATAATCTAGAAATGGTTTAAAGTATGCCGGAAGGTGTACATAGGTTATAAGCAAATACTCGATCATTTTATATCAAGGACTTGAGCACTGGTAGATTTTACTATTCGCAGGAGGTCCTGAAACCAACCTTTCACAGATACCAAAGGACGACTGCATAGTTATTGAGCAGAAGTAAAAAATGCTTTTCTTTCGCGTGTACGAAAATTATAAAACCATAACATACCAAAGAAAGGTGTGTATTCTATTCACTGGAAGACAGAACGCGAATCCGTTGGAAATTAAAGTTAAATTTGTCATCTCTCTTTTGAAATGAGTGATAAGGGAAGGTATTGCAAGAACAGATGAGAAAAGAATACGATTAGCGCCTTTATAAAAGTTGGGCGGTGGAGTAGTAACTAATTTTAAGAGGTTAAGTAAGGAAACGTTGAGAATCTGATTTTCTTAATTATATCATGGTACCGGGAAACGGTGATCATTAAGAAAAACACCCTAGCCCAGGATGGTTTCGACCCACCGACCTCTGGGTTATGGGCCCAGCACACTTCCGCTGCGCCACTGTGCTCACAGAGAAAACACTCTTCTTTTCTTCGGTAAGATGATAATCAATAAGCTCATATTTCCTCATACCAACAAATTCTGGTTTATTTATAAAATGGAATCTTATTTAGCTGTAAGAATGAATTTCTGTGACAATACAAGTACTCTTTTAATACAAATAAATGTTTTTATTTATTATTATTATTATTATTATTGAGACATGGTCTCACTTTCACCCAGGTTGGAGGGCAGCTACGCCATCTAGGCTCACTGCAACCTCTGCCTCTGCTTCCCAGGCTCAAGCTATCCTCCCGCCTCAGCTTCCCGAGTAGCTGGGGCTACAGGCGCGCTCCACCACACCCGGCCAATTTTTTTTTTTTTTAAGTTTTCGTATTTTTTATAGAGAGGAGATTTCTCTATGTTGCCCAGGCTGGTCTTGAACTCCTGAGCTCAAGCAATCCTTCCGTCCCGGCCTCCAAATGCGCTGGGATTACAGGCATGAGCCACCGCACCCGACCCAAATAAACCTTAAAATAACATAAATACATCTCAAAACCATAATGTTGTGCAAAAATGCCACACTATGGGATATACTCTATGATTTCACTTCTGTCGAGTTCAAGAACAGGCAAACTAACATCTGGTGATAGAAGTCAGAATAGTACTTAGCTTACAGGATGCAGTATTGACTTGATAAGGTAACACAACGAAATTTGGAAATTTTCTCAATCTTGATCTGGATGGTGTAATTTCATAATTACATGAAATTATACATATATAAAATTCATTGAGCTCTATCTATACTTTTTTTTTACATTTTATTGTATGTAAAGTATACTTCAATAAAGTACTGAAAAAAGTGAAAGCAGAAATGAAGAAAGGAAAGAAAGAAGGCAAGAAAAAGGAAGTATGTTCTAATATACTTCAGGGAGCTAAGGCAAAAGTGACCAGAGGACAACTTCCTAAACAAAGTTGTAGAGCCATGAAGTGGTCCGTAGGAGCAGGAGGAAATTCCTAGCACTGTTTGGAAAAAGTACCTGAGCTCTGCCTCCCGCAGATAACACTCCCTCAATGCAAAACACTATTTCGCCGAGCCTTGTTCTCCTCCCAGGAAGGCAGGATTGTTTATAACCCCTAATGTATGACAGAATGATAGACCTAATAGGGGTACTGGCTCTGATAGATTTTGAAAGCATTCTCCCAAATAAGAAGAAAGTTTCCTTTTAATGTATTAATTCCAAAAGAAAAAAAAACTGAAATTAAAAGGAGCTCCAGAAAACTAAGAAATATTTCTTGTTTAATTGAGGTGCTAATTCATTCAATATTCAGGAAAACGTGTCTGTTTGGACCATAGGTCTGGACTTCAGAGGCAAAGAAAGATCTCCCCAGTGGGCACAGGTCTCTTCTGTGGCTGGCTGCAACTACTGCATGAAGACCACATGCTTTTCTTTTTTTTTCTTTTTGAGACGGAGTCTCACTCTGTCGCCCAGGCTGGAGGGCAGTGGTGCGATCTCGGCTCACTGCTAGCTCTGCCTCCTGGGTTCACGTCATTCTCCTGCCTCAGCCTCCCGAGTACCTGGGACTACAGGCGCCCGCCACCACGCCCGGCTAATTTTTTTGTATTTTTAGTAGAAACGGGGTTTCACCGTGTTAGCCAGGATGGTTTCGATCTCCTGACCTCGTGATCCGCCCGCCTCGGCCTCCCAAAGTGCTGGGATTACAGGCGTGAGCCACCGCGCCCGGCCAACCACATGCTTTCCTTTTTGGCTTCCTTTTATGCATTGTTGTCAGTGGTTGGGCAAGTGCAGTACTAACTATGAGAGTCCAGGAGTGGAGCAGAGACTATATCTTGAGGTCCCTGGAAAATGAGTAAAGAGAGTCAGACTATTTCTGGGGCAATGGTGGGGAAGTCAGTTAAAACTACTGGTGGGGAAATCAACACATAAAGGCAGATGCTCACGCACAAACCCACAGATAGGTAGACATACAGACACACATAAAAAGGCACCAATTTATAGCTATTCTTTAACCAGTCCTTTAATTTTATTAAATTCCAGCATTCTCTCTTTTAGAGAATCCAGTCATATCTTGCTTGAAACTTTCACTTGAAGTAAACACAACAACATTCAAGGGGAGTTATTCTGTTTCCTTATGCTAGGGTACCAGCCAATAAGAAGACTTGTAATATAATTGCTGAACACAGAATCTTTGAGGATTGAACCTGGGGTGCCCTCCTTAAGGGAGCAAGCTGTAAGTCTTGCCATATTCTTATGCTGTGCTGATGCAGGATAAGAAGCATCTCTAAAACATTTAGACCTGCACTATTCATGTACTTATTATCTACAGTGGCTATTGAGCACACGAAATGTGGCTAGACTTAGCCTGGGCAACATGGTGAAACCCCGTTTCTACAAAAAATTAGTTGTGTATGGTGGAGCATGCCTGCAATCCCAGCTACTTGGGAGGCTGAGGTGGGAGGATCACCCGAGAGTGGGAGGTCGAGGCTGCAGTGAGCCAAGATCACACCACTGCACTCCATCCTGGATGACAGAGTGAGACCCTGTCTCTAACCAAAAAAAAAGAAGGAAAGAAATGTGGCTGGACTTAATTGAGATGTGATGTAAATGTGAAATACATAACAGATTTTGCACACATTATGTGAAAAAAAACTCAATGATAATTTTTTTCAAATTAATTAAATGTTAAAATAATATTTTGAGTATATTAAATAATATGTATCACCCATTTATTTACTCTTTAATGTGGCTTCTAGGCTATTTAAAATTGTATACCTGGCTCACATTTGTGGCTTGTGTTATATTTTGTTGGACTATGGCTGGTGTAGCTAGCCCGCATCTTGTATACCATATATTTTTATCATGACCTCTTTTCAATGTCCATTGATTAATATATCACTAATTTTACCGTTGTAAACACATTTTTTACATTCTCTAGACTAACTAGCTAGTGTCTGCTATTGATCCAGAAAAGAGAGCTGAAGCAATTGGACCATTCCTAGATTATGAACTCTTGACTAGGAAAATGACTGCCTTCCAGGTGTAGATTGAAAATCATCCACATTTATATCACACTTTCTACACTGAGGAAAGTTAAAGACATCACAGGTGTTGGGTGTCCAGAAAGAGGACCGTGGAATGTACTATCAGCTAAGAGGCATTGTCTCCTCCCTGTGTACAAGTACTAGTCTAAGGGCTTAACATGCTTAATTTTCCTATGAGCTATTCTCTATTATTGTCTTCATAATTAGGTAAAAGTCATAGAGTGGTTGAGAAACTTTCCTATGTGAGGTGAGCTACGTGTCAGCCTAGATTTGGACTATAGTATGCTTTTACCACTATCCTGCACTCCAGGAAAGTCCCATAGTGAGGGGTGAGGAGCACAGTCTTTGGAGCCAAACTACCTAGCAACAATTCTTTTTAAAAAATTTAATATTATTTTTCATCGACAAATCATAATTATCTACATTTATGAGGTACAGTGTGATGTTTTGATGTTTTGATATATGTGTACAGTATGGAAGATTAAATCAAGCTAGTTAATTAAATTAAATCACATGCTGGATATATTCCCTTGCCTATCTTTTATTTTTTTCATACCCAGATGAGCTGAATTACCTATCATTTTTTATGGTGGAACATTTGAAATTTACCCTCTTATTTTGAAATAGGCAATTCATTTTTGTTGACTTATAGTCACTTTGCTGTGCAATATATTTCAAAACTTATTCCTCCTATCTGAAACTTTGTACCCTTTGACCAACAGTTCATTCCCTTCGTCTCCCCCAACCCCAGTAACCACATTCTACTTTTTAGTTCTACGAGTTCAACTACATTAGATTCCACAAGTAAGTGAGATCATGTGGTATTTGCTTTCTGTGCTTGTCTTGTTTCACTTAGCATGATGTCCTCCAGGTTCATCTTACACATTTTTGCAAATGACAGAATTCCCTTCTTGTTAAGGCTGAATAATATTTCATTGTGTATCTATACCACATTTTCTTTGTCCATTCAGTCATTGATGGACACTTAGGTTGATGCCATATCTTGGCTGTTGTGAATAATGCTGCAATAAACATGGGAGTGCAGATATCCCTTCAACACATTGACTTCAATTTCCTTGAATATATATCCAGAAGTGAGATTGGGGCATTATATGGCTGTTCTATTTTTAGTTTTTGGAGGAACTTTCATACCATTTTCCATAATGGGTGTACTAATTTACATTTTACCACCAACGTACAATGTTTTCTCTGCATCCTTGCCAACACCCTAGACACAGTTCATGCCTCTGTCACTTTCTCACTGTGTGTCTTTAGGCAAGCTACTTGGCTTCTTCATTGTTCTGTCCCCATCTGCAAAATAATGACAGAAACAGTGCCTACCTCATAGGATTGTCATTAACTCAATAGTTTGACAGTTTCTCATAAGGTTAAATATACACTTATTATATGACCCAGCAATACCACTCCCAGAAATTTTCCTAGAGAAATGAAAACATATGTTCACACAAAAACCTGAACATGAATGTTTATGGTGACTTTATTTATTTTTGAGAAAAAATGGAAATAAATGTTCTTCAACAGGTGAATGGATAAATGAACTGTGGTATACTCATACAATTGAACACAATTAAAAATGGATTTTTAATCAGCAATAAAAGAAATAAATATTGATATAAGTAACAACTTGGATAAATCTCAGTGGCATTATGCTGAGTGAAGGAAGCCAGTCTCCAAAGGTTACATACTGTTTGATTCCATTTAAGTGACACTCTCTAAAAGACAACCTATAGTGAGTAACAGAGAACATGTTAGTGTTTACCAGCAGTAGGGATGGCGGGATGTACGAAAAAATGTTCTAATTGATAGACATTCCACTTATTTGGAAAGTCTGGATATTATAGATCCTGCTGCTGTGCACACTGCACACCTGACACAGAGAAGAGTGGACAGGAAGGGGAAGGCGAGGTTCTGTTCAAGTCCAATGGGTTTGGTTCCACCTGGCCTCAATCTGCAATCAGCACTAGATGGTTTAGTCCTTCACTTTCTTCAAGGATGTAGATTAGGACACACAGTGTGAACATCTAAAGCTCCAGTTTTAGATCTGGAGTATGTTTACTTTAGAAAATTGGAAGACACTGAGGTTTTTCAAAAACAATACTGAGGTCCAAATCAGGGTGCAAGTGACAGGGAACACAGGCTACTTCTTGTAGGCATGATGCCTTCGGGAATGCCCTTTCTCCCGATTCTTTGGGGTTTTTGATTTTGCGCCAATGGAAAATGAAGAGGCTGATGATCTAAAAGGTCCTCTCCCAACAGAGCCCTGGGCAGGTGGAAAAGGCATCCCAAAGCCAACACTGCTGCCTGCCTTAGCTTGTCCAGGGACTGGGGTGTTTTGAGCAATGGGGGCCATAGTCTTTCTTGCAGAAATGCTGCCTCTCCCTAAGGAAAAAGCTGTGCGGTGGCTGGGCAGGCCTTCAGTGTTCTGGCTCCAGCCTTTTCCAAAGGGGATCATGGTGCTAGTGGTCCCACTAGGCAATGCTCCAATGCTGAAAGCTCCAGAGGTGGGGCTCATGTCTGGACCAGTCATTCTGATCCCAGACTCATCACAGTCCATAGGGGTCACGAATCCCCCAAAAGTGAAAGGTTGTGGGGCTCTGCTGCCAAACACTGAGCCAAAAGCCCCACTTTGGTGGGTCTGAATTACAATTCTAAACCCAGTTGTACTAGCTTGACTAATGGGAAAACCTGCTGGAATGCTGCCAATGCCTGACCAGGTGCTGGCAGGGGTTTGAGAGGTGGAGGCTGAGGGTGTCAAACACCCCAAGGCTGACTGTGTGGTACTAATGAAGGCTGGCTGAGCTGGAGTTGGCATGGGGGTTGGCAATGCCACTGCTGAGCTCCCAAAAAGAAAAGAACTACTGACACTTGGCATAAGGGCTGGCTGGGAAGGCCCTTGTTTCTGTCCATTTGTGGCACCAAATGCAGGCTGGGGATTAGCTCCTTGGGATAGTGGGAAAGGTGGCCTTGAGCTTGATCCCAAGGGACTTGTGATTGCTGGAGTCAGGTTGGAGATGCTGGGGGTTGATGCAAGCCAGTTTGTGGATACTAGGGCAGAGGCAGGCAGAGGGCTGCCCATACCCCTGAAATTAGCAGTGCTGCTTCTAGGGGATATCTGTACAACACTGGAAAGGACCTGGGTAAACATGGTGACTGTATGCACAGTAGGAATTGTAGGATGGTGGTGTGGTGGGAAAATGAATCCTGTGGCTGGGGTGAAGTCGGCCCTGAAGGCCTGAGCAGTCCCAAGCAGGAAAGTGTCGCAAGTGGAAGGGACAGAATAAGTGTTGCCTACGGCACTGGTGACATTCACTACACCAAAATCCAAAGGTGGCTTAAAAACAGAGTCTTTAGATGTGCTGGCTAGGGTGGTGGACATGACCACAGAGGTGGCCTTGACCAGGCCATGGAAATGATGGGTAGAAGCATGAGTAAATGGAGGAGGGGTCTGCTTGGAGGAGAAAGGAGCTATCATGGGCATAGTTTTAAGTGGATCTATGCTGCCAAAGATAGGCTTGAAGGTAGGAGTTAAGGTACCCTGAGTTGTGGAAAGGGAAGAGATTGAAGATGCTGCAGCTGTGACTGAAATTCTGGAATATGAGGAGCTTCCAATCTCGCTGTTGTGCAGGGGCCCCAAAATCGGTTTTAACATGAGGTGAGCAGAAGTTGCATCAGGAGGTGCAGATGCAGAAAGATGGGATGTTGGGCTACTCACCATTCCAAGCAAAGTACTTTGGATGGTGGGTGGTGCAGGTGGGTCTGGGGGCATGGGAGACCTGTCAGCCTGAGAGGTTGAAGGCAGCCAGGTGGTGTCAGTAACTGGTAATGTGGGAGAGGTGGGGGTCAGCAGGATGAAAGTAGCTGTGGGCTTTGAGTCTGGAGAGGTGCCTGGAAGGAGCTCTGACTGTGAGCACCCAGGTGGGGTCAGTAGGCTGGGTGTCTTCAAAGGAGAATGGGCCACACTGGTTGCCTCTCCTGTGGACTGTGGAGAGGCCAGTGGACCTAGAGACTTCTGCATTTTTCTTAAGTTTTCCAACTGAGGATTTGCTCCCTGGGTTAGATCTGTTTCTGAAGAAGGCAGAGCAAGAGATAAGGAAGGCTGAATAGCAAGCCAAGTCTCAGGGAAAGGGTCTGTGTTGACCTCAGTTGTATCTTCTCCTGCGTTGTTGCTTACCTGTAGCTCAGCTTTCTTCTCCAAAGTCAAGTTCTCATCAGAGACTGCATAACCAAGCTGGGGAGGTGGGATCTCTGACACCAGGTTCTCAGGGCTAGACGGCAGCTGTGGAATCTTCTGGTTTTGCTGCCCAGAACTTTCAGATGCTCCTAGGGACTCAAAATCTGATACCAGTGGGACTGGAGAGTAAGGCCGATGACAACTTTTTTCCTTTTTTATTGGCCACTCTGGTGTCTCGAATGACACACTGAAAACACTTCTCTTCCAAGGGTCTGAGAAATTTCTGGAAGAGCTGTAAGAGCTGGAAATAGCATTCCTTTTGGAGCTGAGGGTGCCACCTCTGTATATGCTGGCCAAGGAGCTCATGGAGGAGCAATTGGGCCTCTTAGTCAAGCTGTGATCTGAGCCCCAGGAGTGGAGACTTCTCTTCAGCGGCCCAGGCCTGGGCACAAAAGAAGTGAGGGTTCCATTTTTCATCAGGGGCTTAAATGCCGATGGTCTGGTCTCTGGACTCCTTCTCTTACCGTCCAGACTCTCAGGGAATAGTGGTTCTTCCAACCTCCCTTTCCCTTTTCTGCACTCTCTGAGGGCCCTCAACACTGTCTCCTTTGAACATGGATCTGCGAGCTCCTCAGAGGGTGGGAGTCCTGCAAGGGCAATTACATCTTCAGGAGAAGTGGAAGGGGGCACTCTCTGGTCAAGAGGAGTGATCCTGATGGTCACTGGGCTCCAAATTGGCCTGGGATGTCGAAGAGACCAAATAGTCCGCTTTAAGTAACTTTCCCACCAGTCTGAAGGGAGAGGCCCCAGGGGGGAATTCTGGGACTTCTTCATGGGAAAGCGCCTCCAAGCCTCGTTGGCCAGCCACGTGGTTGGATTGGCAGGATCCAGGTTTGGCCGCCTCCTCACAGGTCTATACCGTGGGGCAGGGTGGGCGCGGTGGACGAACTGAACCCGATGAACTTGGTGAAGGTGCTGAGGTGGCCGGCGTTTCGTGGGCCTCTCGGGCAAGTCGGTGCGCACCTGGGCTGGGGACGAGGGCGAAAGTTCCAGTTTGCTCAGGAAACTGCCCATGAGGAGAGATGAGGCGCGGGCAGTGAGTTCAAGCACGGTTTTGGCTTCCGAGGTTTCGGACGTCTGCAGAATCGGACAGAGTCGAAGAGCGCAGTGTTCGGTTGACGGTTGGGATTCACGCGCTAGGAAAGCGCGAGTCTCAGGGCGCTTAGCACTCTCCAGGCCCGGCACCCGCGGGAACGGGGGACACGCGGGACTTCGGCAGTCCCAGTAACTTGCTTTGCTGTTCTGAGACCTCAGCGAGGCGGTCAGACCTCTGCTGCCTCCGCAGCGAGTTGCAGTACTTGGCGCGGGGAGAGGAACTCGAGAGGAAGCTCACTGCCCCTCGCCCCTGGCGTCGGCAGCGGCTGTCTGGGACCCTGTGGTCCCAAGTGGCGCAGAGCTGGAATCGAGTGGGTGCACAGTTTCCAGGCTCCGACTATTACTGGCCTCGAAGGTACAGGCTCAGGGGGCTCAGGGCCCCGGCGCAGATCTGTCGGCCCGCGGGATCCCCGGAGTCTGAGTGGGGAGCACTATCCGCACCCCGCAGAGTGAGTGCGGGCGGCTTTCGCAGGTGCTCAGGACGGGAGATCTGGACCGGTGGCTGTGCCGCCCGGATGGCATTTGTGGCACTAGCAGTCGGGAAGGCAGCTGATTGAGGATTTCCGCGTTTCTCTTTTTTTTGCAGATCGTGACGCCGCCAGTAGGTGTCAGTCATTTGCTGCACAGCCACCTTAGAGATCCACCTGTGTCTCCCAGCGGCCGAATCCAGGTTTCCTTCCTATTCGCACTTGAAGAACTAATGGAGATTGCCGTCAGGAGTGGCCTCAGAGATCCGGAGTGGGCGAATGGGAAATCGCATCTTACGGCCCAGAACCTGAGCCCTCCACAAGCACTTGGCTCAGTCCCTTGCTCAGGCCACCTCCTGTTCTCTTCTGCTCTGTGAAAGACACTGTTAAGAGAATGAAAAGACACGCCACAGACTGGAGAAAATATTTGCATAATACGTATGTATCTGCTGAAGCACTGGTATACAAAATATACATAGAATGTTAAAACTCATAATAAGGTAAAAAATTAATGGGCAAAATATTTAAACAGAAACCCCGCCAAAGAAGATATGCAGATGGAAAACAGTATAAAAAGATGCCAAACATCATTGACATATGCTATATGTCAATATTTAGCTATATATAACTAAACATCAGTAAATACTTCTGATTGCAATTTAAACATCAGTAAGATACCATAATTGCAAATTAAACATCAGTAAGATATTACTACACACCATTCAATTGGCTAAAATTCAAAACACCACATGCTAAGGAGGAGGTGGAGTAACAGGTACTCTCATTCATTACTGATGAGAATGCAAAATGGTACAGCCACTTTGGAGGACAGTATGGCAATTTCTTACAAAGCTAAAACACAGTCCTACAATACAATTCAACCACCACAATCCACGTGTTTATCCAAATGAGCTTAAAGTGAATGTCCACATAAGGACCTGCATGTGAATGTTTATAGAAGTTTTATTCATAGTTGCCAAAAATTGGAAGCAACCAAGAAGTCCTTCAACAGGCAAATGAATAAACTGTGGCATAACCATACAATGGAATATTATTCAACACTAAAAAGAAATGCACTATCAAGTCACGAAAAGATATAGAGGAACCTAAAATCCATATTGCTAAGTGAATGGAACCATCTGAAAAGGCTACATATGACTTCAAATATATGACAATCTGGCAAAGGCAAAACAATAGAGATAGCAAACAGAGTGCAACCGTGGTTGCAGGAGAGGTGGTAAAGAAATGTGGGATACCTTTAAGCACACCAACATACACAAAATGAAAGCACTAGGAAAGGAAAGAGAGAAAGGAGTAGAAAAAATTGTCAAAGAGAGTGGCTGAAAACTTCCCAATCTAATTGAAAAACATTAATCTACATGTCCAGAAAGCGCAACAAATTCTACATAGGATTATACAAAGAGTTCCACAAACAGATATGTCAAGTAAAAGCACTGAAATATAAAGACAAAGAGAAAATCTTGAAAGTAACAAGAGAAAAATGACTCATCACTTACAGAAGAACCCTAAACAAATTAACAACTGACTTCTCATGTGAAACAATGGAGGCCAGAGGCAGTGGGATAAGATATTCATTGTTCAACAAAAAATACTGTCACCCCAAAGTTCTACATCTAACAAAGCTACCTTTCAAAAATGAAAGCAAAATAAAGACATTCCCACATAAACAAAAACAGAGAATTTGTTGTTAGAAGACCTGCCTTAGAAATACTAAAGGAAATTATTCAGACTGAAGGTGACACCATCTGGTAATTCAAATACACATTTAAAACAAGAGCACTGGTAAAGGTAATCACGCAATTATAAAAGACAGTATAAATGTGTTCTTATCTTAACTGATTCAAAAAGTAATTGTACAAAACAATATGCATATTATGTACAAAACCATATGCTATGAGGGCCTATAGCATATAGAAATGTAATATATCTGCTAATAACAGCACAAAGGAGGTGGGTGAGAAGAAAGCTGCACTGTGCTAAGGAAATAACTCCTGATAGTAAGACAAATTTATAGGAATAAATAAAGAAACCAGAAATGATAAATAATAAGATTAATATAGAATAAGCTATATATATACACACACACACAATTTTTTCTCCTTTTGTTTCTCTCACCTTATTTAAAACACATAAAATTATATAAATTAATAATTGTAATAATGTTAGGTTTGTAATATTTATAGTTGTAATATTTATAACAATAATATGATTAAAAGGGAGAAATAGGAGAAAGAGCTATATGGGATTGAGATTTTTATATCTCACTGGAATTAAGTTAGTATAAATCTGAAAGTGTTCTGATAAGGTATATGACAAATAAGTCCTAGGAATTATTGAATTATTTCCTCTGAAGAAATAATTCAAAATTTATAGTGGAAAAATCATCAAAGAAATTAAATGCTACAGTATAAAATATTTGCTTAATGCAAAAATGGAATATAGGAGGAATGGAAGAACCAAAAAGGCATGAGACATACAGAAAATAAAAAGTTAAATACCAGACAAATCCAAATATATCAGTAATAATAATTTTATATGTAAATATATTAAGCAATTGAATCAAAAGGCAGAGACTGTCAGGGTGGATAAAGAAACAGTATTCAGCTATCTTTTGTCTAGAGAAGACACCATTTACATTTAAAGATACAAGTAAATTGAAAGTAAAAGGATGGAAAACATATGTCATGCAAACTTCATCCAAAAAAAGCTGTAATGACTATATGAGTAGACAAAGTAGACTTTAAAACAAATAATGTTACTAGGGACAAATAAGGACAAAAAGGGCTAATCCATCAGGAAGATATCACAATTATAAACATCTATGCAATTAATAAGAGCACCAAAATACATAACGACAAAAGTGACAGAAATGAAGAGAAAAATAGACAATGCAAAAATAATAGTTGGAGTCCTCAGTGCCCCACTTTCAGTAATGAATAGAACAACTAAGAAATAGATCAGGAGGGAAATACAAGACTTGAAGAATGCTATAAACCAACTAGACCTAACAAATATTTATAGAATCTCCATTAAACAGCAGCAGAATGTACATTCTTCTCAAGAGCATATGGAACATTCTCTGAGATACATCCTATGCTAGGTCATAAAACAAATCCAAATAAATTGAAAAGGATAGAAATAATGCAAAGTATGTTTGTCTGATCACAATGGAATGAAATCAGAAATCAAACACAGAGAGAAATTTAAAAATCCACAAATAAGTGGAAATTAAATTTCTAAATAGCCAGTGGGTTAAAGAAGAAATATTAAGATAAATTAGAAAATATTTGAGATAAATGAAAATAAAGAAACGACATACCAAAACTTATGGGATTCAGGTAAATTAGTGTTTAGAGGAAAATTTATAGCTATAAATGCCGATATTAAAAAAGAAGAAAAATATCAAATGAGTAAACTAAGTTTTTACCTTAAGACACTGGAAAAAGACCAAACTAAACAGAAGCAAAATTCAGGATATCAGTGAAATTAATGAAGTTAATAATAGAAAAATGTCAACAAAATCAATGAAATGAAAAACTAGCTCTTCAAAAAGATCAACAAAATTAACAAACCTTTAGATAGAGTGACCAAGAAAAAAAGAGAACTGAAATTATTGGAATCCAAAATGAAAGAGTGAACATTACTACTAACCATATAGAATTAAAAAGACTGTAAAGGACAGCTGCAAAAAACTGTATGCCAAAACATTAGATAACTTAGATGGAATAGACAAATCCCTGTAATGATGCTAACTACTGAAACTGACTCAAGAAGAAATAGACAATCTGAATAGACCTGTAATAAGTAAAGAGATAAATTAGTAATAAAAAAAACTATATACAAATAAATGTCCAGACTTAGATGGCTTCATTGTTGAATTCTACCAAACACTTAAAAGAATTAATACCAACTCTTCACAAACTCTTCCAAAAAACAGAAGAGGAGGAAACACTTCTCAATTCATTCTACAAGGCCAGTACCAGTATCCTTATACCAAAACCAGGCAAAGCCATCACAAGAAAAGAAAACTACAGACCAATATTTCTTATGAATACAGACATAAAAATACTCAACAAAACACCAGCAAGATGAATCCAGCAACATATAAAAGAACTAGATATCATTACCAAGTGGGATTTATCCCAGAAGTGCAAGATTGTTTTAAATTCTGAAAATCAGTTAATATGATACACCATGTCAACAGAATAAAAAACAAAAACCACATGATCATCTCAAAAGATCTCTTTCATGTTAAAAAGTCTCAACAAACTAGAAATAGAAGGGAATTTCTTCAACCCTAAAAATGCACCTACAATTGCATGGAACCCTTGAAAAACTAGAACAAAGTTGAAAGACTCACACTTCCTGATTTCAAAATTTACTATAGAGCAACAGTAATTAAAACAATGTTGTACTGCCATAAGCATAAACATATAGATGAATGGAATCTACAGTTGAGAGGCCAGAAATAAACCCATATGTCTATGGTCAACTGACTTTTTCCAAGAGTCCGAGACTATTCAGTAGGAAAAGAATAGTCTTTCCAACAAATGGTGCCGGGACAAATTGACAGACATGTGCAAATGAATAAAGTTTGACACTTACCTCACACCATATACAAAAATTGACTCAATGGATTAAAGAGCTAAATATAAGAGCTAAAACTATAAAACCCAATATTTGGGAAACCACTGCCTTATAGAAAGCTTATACATTTGTACTACAAGGCAAATACATGAATGTTTATAGCAGTATTATTTAGAATACAAAAAATCTGGAAGATATCTGAATGTGTATTCACAAAAACGAACACCAGAGAATTTAATTGTGATATACCTGTGCAGGGGAATACAATACCACAACGTAAACTGAATGGTCTCCAGGTACATTCAATAACATGGATGAATATCACAAACCAAAAGTTGTGCAAAAGAAGGCAGGCAAAGAATAAAAAGACAGTATATATATAAAGTTCAAAAACTGGAAAATACATTTTGTCTTTTGATTCATACACATGAGGTGTATTAGTATCAAGTAAGGAAAACAGAGATCACACTGATTATTTTAACAGGATTATTAGATGGAATTGGTAAAATGGGTGTTGGAAGACTAAAAAAGCAAAAAGAAACAGTAGTGACAGCATGAAACAGCTACTACCCCAAGAGTTGAGGAAACACACGTGCAAGAGGTGGGGTTATTAGAAGCTAGAAGCTTAGAGAAAGAGACTCAGTGCTGAAGCCAGATCTCTGAGGAGGGGTCACTGGCCAGCTGGTGCTGTGATCTCTGAGAGGATATGATGAGGCTGGTTCTGGGAGTGTGGAAAACAACCCTGAAAACGTGAACTAATTGCTGCTGGAACTTACTGCTACTACAGCGTGAAGTGCTGCTGGGATGATGCTAACAGGAAGAGAACAACAGAATTGAGAGTTTCTTCTCTCTTTTCCAGCCTTCCAGTGTCCTTCTAGAGTCCTCCACTGCCAGAGTCTAAGAGAGGGTACAGGGTGAGGTTTGCAGTCCCAGCCCCAGCTTCACAAAGCAGAATGTAGAAGTGTGAACAACATTAATATAAAGTTCAGAAACATGCAAACTTAACATATTCTCTCATAATGCATAGATATGTGGCAAATCAATTGAGAACAGCAAAAAGAATGATAAATATAAAATAATTATTCTGCAGAGGAAGAAAGGAAGAAGAGATTGGGAAGGGCAGATTTAGGGCTTCAAAGTATTGGCAATATTTTATTTCTTCAGTTTTATTGGGTAAATTTGTGTTTGCAAAAAAGTATTTTTACTTTTATATATTGCATTTTTGTGTGTATGTCATTTGAATGTACATTCAAATTTTCACAGTAAAATATACTTTATAACATTTAACACAAGTTGTTGGAAGCAATTAAAATACAGTAAAAATTTTAAATCTTAGGAAAATCACTTTGTACATACCAACTAATATAGGTACTGAGAATTCAATTAAAAATTGAATTGACTCATTAAACAGAACAGTATTAAGTTTGCTTTTTAAGGAAACTTCAGAAATATAAACCTGCTCCAAATGAAAAAAGTCATAGCAGCATCTTAAGGGAAAAAATATTCTCTGGGAAGATGAATATTCTCTGGGATAGAAAAAATATTCTCTGGGAAGGCCTAAGCAATAGCAAAACTCGTGGTAATTTTATTGACTGAGTGAAATTAAACTGATTAATTTCTCCCATCACAGTCCTAGAGCCTTGGGGAATGCAGCAGAATATTCTATTGCATTGTTCAGGCAGGAAAAAGTGTGTGTTTCCAGGTGGTGGCTTTGCACCTTCAGTTAATAATTCTAATAAATTCACCATGATGATACTTGGCATCTGGAAGAGCTATTTGCAGCTTCTCTGGACACATCAGAGCAATCCACCCTCCACAAAGGCAGATGCACTAAGGATGACAAGTCAAAATGCAGATGAGCCTTCCTTATAAGTGAAGGAGCCAGCCTTGGCCTCTCTGCACAGCACGAGAGCATCTGCCTGCAGTTGTGGGCAGCAGAAATCTCCTGTGGTAAATATTCTTCAAAGGCCCCTGCTCTGAGAATTCCAAGGAGGTTTAAGGATTCTTGAAAGTTTTTCCTTGTCTTATTTCTCCATGTATAGAAGGGCCCCATATGCGATTTAATGTTCTGCTGTCATTGTCTTGAAATTCTTAGTAATTTATTAACAAGAGGCCCCTCGTGTTTTCATTTTGCATTGGTCCCCCCAAATTTAATAGCCAGTACAACTCCTATTCTTTCTCTTCCAAAATTAATGTAATTCAACCTTAGTATTTTCCTTCCTCTATTTCAGTCTTATTTCATTAATTTTGGTTACCAAATACTGACTCTTTACATTTTGTTCTTTTTAAAATTTTTTTCTCTCTTCTTTCATTTCTCTTTTTCTTCTCTGCTACTTATTTTCTCAGTAGTGGTTAACAGGATGGGCTCCATTGCCTGGGTCAAGTACAATTTTGCAACATATGAGCTGTGAGAACCTGGGCAAGTTACTCAATCTCTTCTTGTCCTCATCTGTAAATTTGGAACAATAATTTTACCTACCTCACAGGATTTTGTGAGGTTTAGTTATGTTAAGTATCTGCAAAGTGTTAGAACATTGCTTGACACATAAGTACTCAGCGAGTATTTATTAAATAAGTAACCTTATCTTTATATTCTTTCTCTATATATTTCATTTTCTACTTTGATATTCTTTATTTTAAAAATTCTCTCCATACTTTATATACTATTTTGATATTATTTAATCAAGCTTTAGTTAATTTCATGTGTTACCTCTCCTCGGCATTTTTATTCTTCCATCATTTTTCTCTATACTTTATACCTTAAGTAATTTTTTAAAAATCCAATTATGGATTTCTCTTTACTGCTCCTTTCTGGATAACCTCTTCTTCTTTACTGTTATAACTTCCCTTATTTTTCTCTGTTTTATATTGTATTGGTCTATGTTTTCACATTTGAAATGCTTTCAAATTTATATTTGAAATGCTTTGCATAGTTTCCAGATATTTTATATTTTTTTCTTACAACCACTTCTCTACAAAGCTCTTCTTTCTATGATTAAAGCTCACAACATTCCTCAGGTGGTTTTGCGTTTCTCTAACTTCAGAAGTGGATTTATATGACTTTTATTCTTTTGCTGTCCTTTAACAATTTTTCACACAAAACTCTCCAAATTCTAGCATTCTTTTTTTCTCATTCTGTATCTTCTTTTAGTATTGTTTCTTTCATTACTATAGTGTCTATTTCTTTCTTTTTTTTTTTTTTTTTGAGACAGAGTCTCGCTCGGTCGCCCAGGCTGGAGTGCAGTGGCACAATCTCGGCTCACTGCAAGCTCTGCCTCCCCGGTTCACGCCATTCTCCTGCCTCAGCCTCCCGAGTAGCTGGGACTACAGGCGCCCGCCACCACGCCCGGCTAATTTTTTGTATTTTTAGTAGAAACGGGGTTTCACCGTGTTAGCCAGGATGGTCTTGATCTCCTGACCTCGTGATCCGCCCGCCTCGGCCTCCCAAAGTGCTGGGATTACAGGCGTGAGCCACTGCGCCCGGCCTATAGTGTCTATGTCTTATTGTACACTTTCTTTTCACTGATTTTCATATCTTATTTTTCTTTTTTCTCTCTCTTCATTCTTTTTCTCTTTCTACTGCTCCCCCTCAATTTCTATTCCCTCTCTATTCATATTGTCTTATTTTATTAAATGTTTTATATTCTTTTAAAAATCATCTTTATGTTTAAGTTCAAAACGTTTTATATTCTTTTTATATTTTATTTTATTTTTTGAGATGGAGTCTTGCTCTTGTCACCCAGGCTGGAGTGCAATGACGCGATCTCGGCTCACTGCAACCTGTGCCTCCTGGTTTCAAGCGATTCTGCTGCCTCAGCCTCCGGAGCAGCTGGAATTACAGGCGTGTGCCACCCCACGCCCGGCTAATTTTTGTATTTTCAGTAAAGACGGGGTTTCATCAAGTTGGCCAGGCTGATCTTGAATTAACACTGCTTTTAATTTTTTTTTAATTTTTAGTATCGATAATTTAGAAATATATTTAACAATTCAGGTATCATTTTAAAAAATATATTTTCCCTCCTTGATGTCTTTGCTTAATTTTTCTATTTTTTTAAACTCTTTGATATCTTAGACTGCCTTAAAGTAAAATCATTTTCCTTTTGTAAACATTGCTATTTTCATATTGGTTTATTACTTTACTTTCTTCTTCCCAAACTTTCCTTTGTAGGATTTTACATAACATGCTGTAAATAAAATGTCATACTAATTTGTGTTCTCTTTCCTCTTTCACTGCATATCTGGATATTAATTTATAAGCTTTCTGTCTTCTTCAAGTACTTTCTCTGACTCATTTATTGGTTGCTGTTTATTCTAAAAGTGTGTTCACAACTTTTCTATATTTTAGCCATCACCAATACTTTTCTTATTTTTCAGTAATTTAATTATTTTTCTTTCTAATATTTCCTTTTTGATTTTCTTTTTATTGATACTAATTCTTCATCTTATTCCTTCTTTACCTACTTTTTCTCGCTTCCCTTTTTGTTGTTTATTGCATCTAATATATTTTTAATCGTCTTTCTATTTAATTCAATATACTTTGAATTTTCTATCTTACTAATCCTATTTTTCTTGTTTTGTGTATGTGTGTGCATAAACTTTACTGAGGTATAACTTATGTACAAAAGAGTCATTTTAAGTTATACAGTTTCATCATTTTGACACACACACACAACACACACACAACACACACACACAATGTCACAACCACCTCAACCAGAACATTTTCTTCTCCCCAGATTTCCCACATGTTCTTTTGCAATCAGTGCACCCACGACCTGGGCCTAGTCAACCAACGGCTCTAATTTCTATTACATTAGTTGTGACTCATAAGATTTATTATAAATGGAGTAATAGAGTAACTTTTCTTTTCTGTCTGGCTTCTTTCTTTCTGTTTTGTTTTGTGTTTTTGAGACACTCTTTCACCCAGGCTGGAATGCAGTGGCAAGATCTCAGCTCACAGCAACCTCCACCTCCTGGGTTCAAGCGATTCTCCTGCCTTAGCCTCCTAAGTAGCTGGGATTACAGGTGCGCACCATCATGCCTGGCTAGTTTTTATATTTTTAGTAGAGATAGGGTTTCACTATGTTGGCCAGGCTGGTCTCGAACTCCTGACCTCAAATGATTCCCCCGCCTCGGTCTCCCTAAGTGCTGGGATTACATGCGTGAGCCACCGCACCCAGCTGCTCCTTATTTTATAGGTATTATGTTGTTGTGATGTTGTGAGGTAAATTATATAGCCTAGATACAAGTTCATTGTCAGATATATGTATTACAGATATTTTCTACCAATTTTTGGCTGCCCTTTTTCATCTTATTAATGGTGTTTTTTGAAGAGCAGATTTTAATTTTAATGAAATTGCATTTAACATTTTTTATTGTTAGTGTTTTCTATGTCCTAAGAAAATTTTTCTTACCACAAGATTGTGAAGAGTTTTTTTTTTTATTTTTTGAGACGGAGTCTCACTGTCGCCCAGGCCGGAGTACAGTGGCATGATCTTGGCTCACTGCAACTTCCATCTCCCTAGTTCAAACGATTCTCCTGCCTCAGCCACCTGAGAAGCTGGGACTACAGGTGCGCACCACCACACCTGGCTAATTTTTGTATTTTTAGTAGAGATGGGGTTTCACCATATTGGTCAGGCTGGTCTCGAACTCCTGGGCTCAAGCGATCTGCCTTCCTCTGCCTCCCAAAGTGCTGGGATTGCAGGCATGAGCAGACTGGATATTTTCAATTGTCCTATCTTCAAGCTCAATGGTTCCTTCTTTTGCATCCTCATATCTGCTGTTGAGCACCTCTAGTAAATTTTTAAACTATGATACTTTTCAACTCTATAATTTCTATTTGGTTCCATTTTAACATTCTATCTTTTTATTCTCTTTCTATGTTTCTATTCTCTTTACTTGCTTATACACCATTCTTTTGGTTTCATTTTGTTCTTTGTTCATGGTTTCCTTTAGCTCTTTGAGCATATTTAAGACAGTTGATTTAAAGTCTTTATCTAGCAAACCCAATGTCTGGGCTTCCTCAGGGATAGTTTCTCTCCATTTCTTTTTTTCCCTGTGAATGAGCCACATATTTCTGTTTCTTTATGCCCTGTAGTTTTTTGTTGAAAAGTGGACATTTTGAATATTATAATCTGGAAACTCTGGATATCAGATGTTTTCTCCTCCACAGGGTTTACTATAGTTGATTTTTGATGTTTGAGGATTTCAGTCATCTCTTTCTTTAGTGAGTTTCGCAAACTATTTTTGCAAAGACTATATTGCTTGTCATGTGTTGTCACTGAAGTTCTGTTACCTTAGCAGTCAGCCAGTGACTTGACAAAGATTTTCATAAATACCTAGAGGGAGAAAAAACCCAACACTCTGGTCTTTTCAGATGGGCTCTGAGCTGGCTTACTCCTTATCTCTAAGCCAGGCCACCTGCAACTCTGCCTTAGCTATCATCTTCTGCTTGCACGGACTCCAAAGATCAATCAGGGGTACAAGCCAAAGGTACTCTTAGGACTTTCTGGAGTATGCATCTGGCCCTGGGCATGCAGGTTACATTTCCACTTCCCTGGTGTCTAAGTCTGAGGTCTCCAGAGAAACAGAATCAATAGGATGTGTGTGCATGTGTACAGTAATCTGAATACTGCAGGGCAAGCTGGAGACCAAGTTTATAATATACCTTGCTGTAAGGAAACATAAAAAGTTATGTAATAACTAGATGGTAATTCAGTGTCAGGAGAAGAGCTGTTTATCTGTTAAATGAAAAAGACTTCATCAACCCTGTTGGCTAACTGGAAAGTAAATTGATTTAATACCTTATTACATTTGATCACTTTGTCAACTTCAATTAAACCTTTACTACATTTGTAAAAATATTAAATATGCTTCCTAAGCAAAGAATGTTCTTCAGAACAAGCAAACTTAGCATTTAATGACAGAAATTACTCAGTAGTTAACTATATTCTATAAATACATTTCATTATTCATAAAATAACAGTGTGGTACAATTAGCACTCCGAAAAGTGGATTCATGTTCATATATTGCTATTTATAGGTTATAAATATTACCTGTGTATAAAAAGTAAAAAATATTTCAAGTTATAAGTTTATAATTAAAATACTAGAATTTGAAATAAAATTGTTTTTTATTACATGGGAAATTGTCTTTAAAATCGAACAGACTACTCCTGAAAAACGGGCTAGAATGTCTTTAAAATAGAACAGACTACTCCTGAAAAACGGGCTAGAACAAATGGTAAAAATGTGTATGCAAATCTCAACTGCCACGTAAACTTACTCTGTTCTCTAGATATTTGAACAATACATGGCATCCAGCCTCTGGAAATCCCACAAAAATGTAATGAATTCATGTATAGTTGAGTATTTGTCCCTCTTTCATGATAGATTTGTCCCTCATTCATGATCATTTTCATGTCAAAACTGAAATTTCTTTCTAAGAATTCAGTGATTGCTAAACTTTCATATGTGGATTATATTTATGCTGCTGTTCAGGCTGTGCTGGCTTCAATCAAAAGATCCAAGAAAACCATGAATATTTTGTATTCAAGTGACACAACACTGGGAATCTTACCTGTCTTTCAAAGTGGCATTGGGCTCATGGGGAACTTATTGCTATTCATTACATATATGTACATCTTCTTATTTTGGCCCCATCAGAAGAACCCCTTAGATGTGATTCTCATGCACCTAACTTTGGCTAATGTTATAACAGTTATCATCAGGGGTGTTCCATATATAATGTCATCCTTCAGACTTAGAAGTACTTTTGTTGATACTGGTTGTAAAACAGGGCTATACATTTATAAAATGACACGGGGCATTTGTGTATGTACTTCTTCTCTCCTGAGTACATTTCAGGCTGTTATTATCAGTCCTTGTCATTCCAAGTGGGCATGGCTCAAACCTCAAATCTCCCCATAAATTTTCCCTTATTGATTTATTCCTAAACAACAGGCTAATCAATATGTGGGTCATTATAAGCACTGTAGCCACCAGCAAATCCACTAATGTTGGACTTGTATATTCTCTGATATACTGTAAAACAAGATAGTTTATATACTACCATGCAATGATATTTCAAAGTGCCATGTTTACTCAAGGTTTCCTCTTCTTGTTCCTCATGATTTGGACTAGTTTCTACATGGTGACTATTTTCTTAAGGCATCAAAAGACGGTCTTTCATATTCACAGTATCAGTCTGTCTCCACAACCTTTTCCTGAAACAGAAGCCAGTCATGTTTTCTTCTTGCTGGTGAGCCGCTTTGTTTTCTTTTATGGGACTAATGTGTGTCTTTCCACTTATATTAGCTCCATGTATGAGAACAGCCTAATCCTGGAGAACATTACTAGTTTTGTTTCATCTTCCTACCCAATTATCTGCACTTTGATATTGATTAATTATGATAATAAAGTTTCCAGATTAACCTGTGCCATTTTAAATATGATTATTTCCCCCTGCTTACCACACAGCTTTCTATTGCATCAAAGAAATCCTGATAAAAATTATTTTAACCACAAGAGAATGTGTTTTTAAACTTTCCTGAGTTTAGAAATTTAGTCCTTTGGCCTGGGAGGTCCAGGCTGCAATGAGCCAAGATCACGCCACTGAACTCCAGCCTGGGAGACAGCAAGACCCTGTCTGAAAAAAAAAAAGAAAAAAGAAAAAGAAATTTATTCATTTGGCTGTCATACTTGAAGAGAAACAATATATAATAAAATAAAAAATAAATTTAGTCCTGATTGCACCTAGGCAAAAATTTGAGAAAAAATAATCCACTGTGACTCAATCTATGAAAGTTTCTTCAAGCATAAATGTCCACATTGCAGATGAATACGTAAAGTGTAAAATACATACAGATTCTAAAAACATGAAAAGTTATATCAATGCAAATTCTAATGTAGTAAAAATAAAGAAATGTAAGGACATGGTAAAATTCAAATTCAAAGTAGTGGTTATCTTTAAGGGGTTTGGAAGAACATGTGAAAAGATTTGGGAATATAGATGACTTCACCTTCATTTGTAATCTTTTATTTCCTGAATTGACTTATATGTTTATTAGTACTTCACATCTGTATATGTCCAAAATGCCCTGTAAATAAGTTTAAAATAAACAATATTTGCTCTTATTTCTATACTTTCTTGGTATATTTCTCAAATTTGTAAACCATTTATTTGCACAAATTTTGCATTGGGTTTATAGAGTTGATTAGATTCATGGATTCCCAAAAGATGCTTGGCATGGAACACAATTTATTTCTGTTTCTAAATAGACACATGGACATAAGATTATGCAAATTTCAAAGGATTCAAATATAGGGAGATTACAGGATGGGAAGTTAGATACACCTCGTCATACTTCCTCTATTTTGTAATTTAGACACAACAACTGACCAGCATTAAAGTTAAAATAGAAATCATAAGACTAATGAAATGAACTCTTCGTATTAGCCAGGCGTGGTGGTGGATGCCTGTAATCCCAGCTACTCAGGAAGCTGAAGCAGGAGAATCGCTTGAACCCGGGAGATGGAGGTTGCAGCGAGCTGAGAACGTGCTACCGCGGCCTCAGCTACAGAGCAAGACTCTGTCTCGAAAGAAAGAAAGAGAGAGAGAGAGAGACTGTTTGTGGCAATATGATAGCAAATTATAAACAACACCTAAGGCCATGCCAGACAAGAGTTAAGTCACACACCCATACACTTAAAAAATAAACTGTATTCTAACTGCCACAAGGTTAATTTTTTTCCTTTTTCTCTAACAGCTAAACAAACACTGGCTTCAAGATAAATAATACTTGTAACTAACCTGCACAATGTGCACATGTACCCTAAAACTTAAAGTATAATAAAAAAAATTAAAAAAAAAAGATAAATAATACTTTAAAAAAAGTTACAGCTCACCACCCATCAAACACTGACTAACTGATCCCTCCATTTCACAAGCCATAACTACAGCTTTGATTAGGCAGCAGACTAGTTTCAGTAACTTCTCCTAATAAAAAGACCACCAACCACAGACTGGTTCTGGCCAGTTTACAGAGGCTACTTCATGTCCCTGCTTTACCTCCGTGTCCCTGCTTCACCTTTTGACATATAGGGGCTAATTGTAATTTTTTAAATATCAAGTCTCAACCCCATAGTAACATAGTAAACATAAGTGACATGTAACTTACATGTTTACTTATCATGTATATGCACATTCCCCCTTTGAAAATATTCATAACTCCTCCTATAACCTGTTAAATATGTATGTTTAGCAAACCTGTTCAGCATAAAACTCCTGCCCAACCCCTCCTCCCTCAAAGTGTCTCCTTCTGGCTTTGGCTGGAAGCTACACTTTCCAACCTGTCAGTATAGCCAGCTTACAGGCTGTAACTATTTTTAAAAAGTAAAGTATTCTTTCCAAATTTATACATCTCATGATTTTTCAGTTGACAACAGTATAGTCTTGAATACATTTAAAAAAACAAAATGCTAAAAAAAAAATAAACTTTTAAGGGCTTTTAGAAAGAACAGGAAACCATAATGTTCTAGGTCATAAAAGAAGAAAGCAAGAGAGTTAAAAGCAGAAAAATGAAATGGAAAACAAACATAAAGAAAATAAACAAAGCCAAGGGCTGGTTACTTGAAAATACTAACAAAATTGATAACTACCTAGCAAGTCTGATTAGGTATATTCTTATATATAAGAGTTCACATAAATTACTAATATCAGAAACAAAAAAAGGACATCACTATACATCCCTGCACACAGTAAAAAGTATATGAGAGAATATTATAAATAGGCTGGGCGTGGTGGCTCATGCCTATAAACCCAGCACTTTGGGAGGCTGAGGCAGGCGGATCACCTGAGGTCAGGGGTTTGAAACCATCCTGGCCAACATGGCGAAACCCCATCTCCATTAAAAATACAAAATTAGCCGGGCATGGTGGCTCACGCCTGTAATCCCACCTACTTGGGAGGCTGAGGCAGGAGAATTGCTTGAACCTGGGAGGCAGAGGTTGTGGTGAGCCGAGATCGTGCCATTGCACTCTAGCCTGTGCAACAAGAACGAAACTCTATCTCAAAAAAATAAAATAAAATAAAAATTAAAAAATAAAAAATAAATAAAAAAGGACATCACTATACATCCCTGCACACAGTAAAAAGTGTATGAGAGAATATTATAAATAATAACATGGCAATGCATTTGAAAATGTAGATGAAATGAAAAAATTCCTAGGAAGACACAGGTTATAAAAACGGATACAGGAAGTAATAGAAAATTTAAATAGTGCTATTAAACAAATGAATCAGTAATTTAAAAACCTTCTTACAGAGAAAACTCCAGGCTTATACTGCTTCAAAGGTGAATTCTTCCAAATATTTATGAAACAAATAACATGAATCTTGCACAAACTCTCAAGCAATAGAGAGAAAGGAACACTTCCTAAAATATTTTGTAAGACAAGCATACTCTTGGGTATCAGATATATCTTATGTGCCACCTCTGATTCTCTTGCCATCTTGCAACTTGTTTTACCCCAATAGTCATGGCAATCAATTTCCTCTGAGTGCAGAAAACAACAGGACTTCACTGTTCACCTCTGTTGAACTTCTCGTCTTCTGCTATAAGGCTTCTCTGCTGCTGTTGAAACATGAGCTGCTGAGCGATCTTTGATATCTGCACATGCCCAACTTCTATATGTAGGGCTATTAATGCTCTATGGAGCAAAACTTTGATCAGTTGGATATAGTAGCTGACCAATAATTTTTTTTTTTTTTTTTTGAGATGTGTCTTGCTCTGTCACCCAGGCTGGAATGCAGTGGCATGATCTTGGCTCACTGTAAGCTCTGCCTACCCAGTTCAAGCAATTCTCCTGCCTCAGCCTCCCAAGTAGCTAGGATTACAGGTGTGCACCACCATATCCAGCTAATTTTTGTATTTTTAGTAGAGATGGGTATCACTGTGTTAGCCAGGCTAGTCCTGAACTCCTGAGCTCAACCTCCAGCTTCGGCCTCCTAAAGTGCTGGGATTACAGGTATGAGCCACCATGTCCAGCCGTGACCAATAAATTTTTCCACTTTCTTCCCCTAAATAGCCTTCCCTGAGATTACACTCCTTAATACATTAATAATACATTATAATTTGATTCAGTGGATGCTGTTTACATGAATGTGTTCAGTTTGTGAAACTTCATCAAGGTTTACACTTACAGGTGGAGTTTTATGTGTGTATGTTATGCCTCGATAACATGTTTAAGATGATATTATTTGCAATATCTCCAAAAAACATTTTCAACCTAGAAATAACTCTTATAAAACTGTGCAGGACCTCTATTCAGAAAACAATAAAACGTTGCCAAAAGAATGTAAAGAACACCTAAATTATTCTAACGATATACTGTATTAATTGAATGCAAGAATAAAAGATTACAATTCTCCTTAAAATAAATTATAAAGTCTATGCAACTAAATTAAAAGACACTGTTGTTGTGAAAATTGACAAGCTCATTCTGAACATTCTATAACCAGGCAAAGATCCAAGAATAGCCAAGACAACCTTGAAAAGCATAGAATGAGAGGATGTACATAGATAGATATCAAAGTTTATTATAATGCTATGATAATTAAGATAGTAGGCAATTTTCATAATGATATAAAAATAGAACAGTGTAACTAAATACAGCAGCCAGAAACAGAACCAAATATTTGTACACACAATTTATGAAAAAAAAAAATATATAGTAGTGAGGGAATTGGTGGTCTTTTTAATATGTCGTACTACATTCTTTGGATATCGAATGGGGAAAAATAAGTTTTGACCTATAAATTATATAAACAAAAATTAATATTGATGGATTTTAAATGTAAATGTGAAAGGTGAAAGTATTTCACTCCTGTGTATAAATCTAACAAAATGAATACATATGTGCACTGTGACATATACAAAAATGTTCCTGTTTTTTGATGTTTATTTGTAATAGCCCCCAAATAGAAACAGCATAAGTGTCTATCAGCAATAGAATAAATTGGTTAGTAAAAATACAATGAACATTGTACTGCCATGAAAATGAAATTACTGCTACATTTAGTAACAATGATTAATTTACAGGCATACTTGAGTAAAAGAAAAATACAAAAGAGGGAAAACAATACGACTCCATTTACATAAGTTGTAAGGATAGGAAGAAGTGAACTCTGCTGTTAGAAGTTGGGATGGTTGTTACCTTAGAGGAAGAAGGCAAAAGTGACTGAAAGGCAGCATAAAGGGAGTCTCTGAGGTGCTGGTAATATTTTATTTCTTGATCTAGATGGAGGTTACTCATAGGCTTCCTGTGTGAAAAGTCATTTACCTATACCCATATGATTTGTACTTTTATTAAAATATGTTCTAAATCAATTCTTTAAAGGTTTGTTTTAGACAATGAAGTGATAAAACATTAAAGAAACCTAAGAGACATGTAAAACAAATGTAAAAGGAAATGAGAACACAGATAAGCAGAGCACCACAACAACCAGTTGCTTATGCTTTTAGAGCTCTTGCTCATGGAGGCAAATTTGGGCTTATGCTTTGGCAGCTTCTAAATTGAGGAAAACCGAAGTCACTAGGACCTGCTGAAAATGGAGAACCACTCTACACGTCCTCAGTGTCATACATGCAGATTAATAATAATCTAGAGAGAAAACTCAACTATCATCCCTAGTGAACTGCCCGAAAAGTAGTCTTGTCACTTAGGAATGCACCAAGTAAAGAAAAGAAGTAGAAAATATCTTCATCTTGATAAATCAAAGCCACAAAGGTGACCTACAGTAGATCGGCATCCTGGAAGTGCATTTCCTGAATAGTCCAGGGAGACTTAAGTTATAAACTTAATTTATTTGAGATTTGTATTGCTTATCAATTGCTGTAACAAATAACTCCAAATGTAGTGGTTTAAAACAACACATTTATTATCTTACTGTGTCTCTAACTTGAAAATCAAAGTGTTGTATTTGGGTAGTTCCAGCTTAGGGTTCCTCCTGGGGTTGCAATCAAGATGCCAGGCTAGGGCTCTAGTCATCGTAAGGCTTGACTGTGTCTGGAGGATCTTCTTCCAATCTCCCTAGTGGGTGTTGGCAGGAAGGCTCACTCCCTCCCCAAATAGGCTACTAAACAGGACTGCTGGTGACATAATAACTGGCTTCCCTCTAGAGCTCATCTATCACTTACATTAGACACAAAGACCACCCCTGGTACATAGGGAACTACACCAGGGCAAGAATACCAGGAGGTAGAGATTACTGGGGGTCATCTTAGAGGCTGCCTACCAGATAGGCCCTCTGTCCACCTATGACCCCAGTCTCTCTCACAAAATACACTCGTCACCTTCCAAAAGGGTCCAAGGGTTCCAGAATTTAGCATTTAAATCACATCCAAGTATGTATGAGACACTTCGGGTATGGTTTCTTAAGTATGCCCACTCAAATACATAGAGAGAAACCTTACTGCACAAACCAGAAAACGCCACTACATCTGTTTTGTTTTGTTTTTTGAGATGGAGTTTTGCTTTTGTCGCCCAGGCTGGAGTGCGGTAGCATGATCTCGGCTCACTGCAACCTGTGCCTCCCTGGTTCTAGCGATTCTCATGCCTCAGCCTCCTGAGTGGCAAGGACTACAGGCATGCACCACCATACCTGGCTAATTTTGTATTTTTAGTAGAGACAGGGTTTCATGATGTTGGCCAGACTGGTCTCGAACTCCTGACCTCAAGTGATCCACCTGCCTCTGCCTCCCAAAATGCTGGAATTACCGGTGTAAGCCACTGCACTTGGCCTGCCACTACATTTGGGCAAGAGGTTGACCCCTTTACTCTCAAAGTAAAAGTCTGGTATTGTACCAACCAAGCCACATAGGTCCTAAGAAGATATGCTTATTCATGTTGAGAAATGATTTTAGCACATATCACTGATGTTGACTGGCATTGTAAATGAATTATTGGACTCAGAAAAGACAGCTAAGGAGGTGGTTTGAATTCCATGGAGTCAATTCATTGAACAGAAGTGTATTCATGTACTCTGAACATTACTTGTATTCGCTAGTGAGCTGTTACCTGTTTGTTTTTCTTTCTTTCTTTCTTTCTTTTTTTTTGCACTAAGTCTAAGAAATCACACTGGTTTATATAGGATTAATGTAAATAGGATCAATACAACAGTCCTTACTCATTTACCTAAGATTTGCAAAAGGTAAGACTGAAGAGGTGGAACCAACTGATTGCCTTCAGCAAATAGTTATTGAACTTAACATTCGCACCCAAAAAAAGACTTTTCTGGTGACCAAGAAAAACAACAAAACTAATGACAAAGGCAGAGAGGTGGAGAGCAACTAGTTTAAAACAATAAAGTTATTATATGTTGTCAAATACTTATTAAAGCAAATAATTAATAAAGGAAGAGAATGTCCTGGCAATTAACAGAAGTAAATGTGGGTTTATACAACGTAGTAATAAAAAAGCATCTCAGCTGAGCGTATGCTTTTGTTTGTCCGACACCTGGGAGGAAAGGAATTTTCCAATGTAGGACGGTGTGGATCAGTGAAGTAGGTGACTTTTGGGAGAATGGTGAGATTTCAAAGGTGGGAAAGAAACACATAACAAAGAGCAGAAATCAGGGTTTTCAGAAACTGTTGAATGCATGAAAACTTAGGGACTTGGTTTTTGTTTTTTTGCGTGTCCATTTAGCTGTAAAACTCGTAGCAGAGGATGGTTTCGATCCATCGACCTCTGGGTTATGGGCCCAGCACGCTTCCGCTGCGCCACTCTGCTAAGCGGTTCTTGAAGACCACTGATCTTAATTTCAATCATCAAAATCACCTTTCAGTACCGACAAAATTTTCATTGTCTAATTATTTCATTTTGTATCTGATCGTTTACACTGTCCCTATCTCTGCCAAGCAAGTCGAAGATTCGCTACTCGATAATCAGATGGCCTCAGGTCATAACCTCCAGATCTGTGCTTTTCCAACCTGCCAAAGATCGTCTGAGCCTCTTAGCAAGCACTCGTTTATCATAGCGAGCCTAAGAGGAGGGCGCCAAGCAAAACACTAGGTGTAGTCTTCTCGAGTAGAATCCAGGCAGTCGTGGAGCGAACGCAGCTGCCACCGGAGAGGAATCGTGTTAACAGTCTTATTTGTTTCTGTCAAAAAATTTCATAGACAATCGTAGAAGAGATGTTTTCCCCTTGATGCAGTAAAAATGATTAATTTTATTAAAGTTCAACTCGAGTTGTGTGTGTTCTGTGTGACGAAATGGGAAGTATACATAAAGGACTTCTGTTGCATACCTCAGCACAATGTTATCTCCCGAAAAAGCACTCCTCCAACTTATTCCGTTGCAAGCATAACTAGTGGCTTTTTCAGAAAACACCATTTTTATTTGAAAGAATGATTAAGAAGCTATGGTTATTAAGACTTGGTATTTGACAGACATGATTTTTTTCAAAATTTTTAATTAACCAAGTGAGCCTGCCACTTCAAGGAAAACAACTGACAGTATTTGTGACCAATGATAAGATTGAGGCTTTCTAGCAAAAAATTTGAATGTTGCAAAACTTGTATCCATTATCATGAGCTTGACAACTTCCAACTTCTGACGTTAATGAAATTGTTAGTGATAGCAGTGTAATTTTAAGATGTTTAGTTGACAGTAAGTATTGTACGTATATATGGGGTATAGAGTGATATTTCGATACATGTATAAATATGTAATGATCAAATGAGAGTTTTTTCATTTGCTTGCAAAGGCACAAGATTTTAAGCAAAACAAAAACGGTGCCCCTGAAATAAAGAGGATAAACCTGATGTGTAGCTCAAATTATTACATGACAGCTACAATTTCTATTGGATCCCTTTTGGGGCCGTTTTGACAGAAACACGAAAAAATAATAATAAACTAATAAAGATAAGATCTTCCTCTTCTTGTAGCTTATATCAATCAGAGAACAGAGCTTTTAGGAAGTCCCTGAACACCAGCTCTCGTTTGTAGCTTCCTTTATGATGACGCTAGACAGGGTCATTCTGGAATATTGCAAATGTTTTATCATTAGTAATGTAAGCTTTTGGATGATGATGGAACATGGGCTAAGGCTAGCATGCTCTATTTTTTTTTTCTCATTTACTCTATCTCCCTGTCCACACTAAGACTGAAGGACTGCCCTCTTTGATTTTCCTTGGTAAAGTGCTCGCCACTCGGGCTTGGAGCCCGAGGACTCTCATCGAATTGCTAGTCACATACACAATTAACCAACTTTTCTTTCACGAATTATTTCTGATGTCATGTCTAAGAACTCTTCAGGCAAGGAGCGATGTCTCACGCCTGTAATCCCAGCACTTTGGGAGGCCGAGGCGGGTGGATCGCCTGAGCTCAGGAGCTGGAGACCACCGAGGGCAACATGGTGAAACCCCGTCTCTACTAAAAATACAAAAAAATTAACCGGGTATGGTGGCGCGCGCCTGTAGTCCCAGCTACTTGGGAGGCTGAGGCAGGAGAATCCCTTGAGCCCCAGAGGCGAAGGTTGCAGTGAGCCGAGATGGTGCCACTGCACTCCAGCTTGGGCTACAGAGTGAGACTCTGTCCCAAAAAAATATAACTCTTCACCTAGCCCTCTGTCCTCAAATCTTTGCTACTGGCTAAGGTCAAACTCAACTGATTTCTTGATGTTTCCTCACTCTAAGCAAGTAAAAGTTACATTTTTAGCGCCTGGACAGGGACTTGAACCCTGGACCCTCAGATTAAAAGTCTGATGCTCTACCGACTGAGCTACCCAGGCTCCTTAAGGAGCTCTTTCATACAGTTCTACAAATAGGATCAATGATTATCACGGTTCAGTGATCTTACATGCGAAAAGAGTAATTCAGTGGAAGTTCCACAGAATCAGTTCAACCACCATTCGTTTATGTTTTCTTCAGGTTGATAGAAAAGAAATGTAAGCAACATCAAAAAACCAAATTCTTATTTGTGTGGTTCGTGGAAAGAAAAATAAATAAGAAAACAATTGATTGCCCCTAATAAATATTTATGTAATGTTTAGTTAAATCCGTCAGCAGTGTCATATTTACTGCGCAACAAGAAATAACCAAAAAAGACACAAAGAGGAACAAAGAAACAATTAAAAAACAAAAACAAGAGAAGTGGGAAGTTGGCCGGGAGCGGTGGCTCACGCCTGTAATCCCAGCACTTTGGGAGGCCAAGGCGGGCGGATCACCTGAGGTCGGGAGTTCGAGACCGGCCTGGCCAACATGGTGAAACCGCCTCTACTAAAAATACAAAAGAAAAAAAAAAAAAAGGTAGCCAGACGTGGTGGTGCATGCCTGTAATCCCAGCTACTCAGGAGGCTGAGGCAGGAGAATTGCTTGAAGCCGGGGGGGCGGAGATTGCAGTGAGCCAAGATCGCGCCACTGCACTGCAGCCTGGGTGATAGAGCGAGACTCCGTCTCAAAAAAAAAAAAAAAAAAAAAAAAGTGGGAAGCAACCAGTGGAAAGCAATGGTAAGAGCCTGACAAATCTCATAAAATCTCCCATTATTTTTTTCTTGGTGCAAGAAAAAAATAAGTCATTAAAAAGGAAGAGAATGTCGTGGTGACTGTGATGGGCCTACTTTGTACTTTTCACTGCTCTGGGGTGTTCTTGCCTGTCTAAAAGAATTTTGACAAACGTGATACCTACCACATTTTTTTCAGTGGACATCTAACGTTTTTCATTGTTTAAATTTTTCTGAAGGATATAGTGACTTGTATCATAGGAATCTAAAAACCACAGTAATTTAATACTTACCAGCAACCTTTTAAAAGAGAGAGGTGAACATTGCTACCTCCTTAATTGTGGAAGATTTTACATTGATCCTTTATTTCTCTGCATTCATAGTGCCATTGCCTGTCTCTTATAGAATTTTTATCCTAGTACAATGTCATTTTGTAGTTTTTTTCTTGATCTTTCTATGATACTTCTTTGGACCAAATAGAGGTATAAATATTGAAGTCCATTGTTATTTCCTGTTACCCAAAATGTGTGTTAAAAATAGTTTTTCTGGATTGTGTTATATTTGCCTCTACTGCTAGTACATAATCAAAACATAATAGGTAAATAACAATTTTAAAGCCCCTTTACTGAAAGGTGTAATGGAAGTCAATGTGGAATTTGTCATCCCCTTTCCTCCATGAAATTGTACACAATATGCAAGTCCACCTCGATGGATGGAGGCTCTAACTTAGTATTCCCAATTGTTTCCATGTTGGGAGCTCGAGAGGAGAGAATTTTTAGGCCTGGAGCAATGTGTCATAAGCAAACAACTACCAGAAATTTATCAAGTGATATCTTACCATGGAGTGCCATCACTGATTTGATTATCAGACTTTTAGGGAAAATACAGAAGTAGATTTAAACTCTGAGTTGCCTGTAGGCCAGGATGGTTTTGATCTCTCAGTCTCTGAGGTCATGAGCCCAGCAGGCTTCTACTGTGCCACGCTGCTTACGAATAGGTAGCACTGCTAATATTCCGTTCAATTTTTACAGTTTTTCCAACATGAAGATGGTTTCATTGTTTTCCTGAGTCTTTTTCATTCCTTCCTCCTTACTCACTCCTCCCTTTTTCTGCCTCTTTAAAATTGGCCCCCTCAAGAAGCAGGTGTCTTCAGTCCCTCCATCTCTACGCAGTCCCAATCTGTCAAATATTTAACCTTTGAAGTCCTTTCTGTAGGAGGAACTACAGAGAGAATCCAGGAGGAGCCCAGCAAGCAAAGCCCTCGGGAAACTCTGCTTGAGAAGAACCGGGGGAGCTATGGAATTAACACCTCTGCCTCAGGGAGCAAGTGTCTTAACCACCTCCTATCAAAAATCTCAAAGGGTTTTCTTTGCATGGAAGGGAGCCAGACTTTCAGAATTTCATTTCTGATTGGATAACATTTGGATCCGTTTTGACAGGAACCAGGAGTTCCTGTGTTTGAAAACTGGAGCTTATTTCAGGCAACTGGGCTTTTGTTGAGGCTGCCTCTGAGTTGGTATGTTCTAGGAGTTACCTGACTATATGCCAAATAATTTTCTTCCACACAGAAGTGACTAGAAGCCACATAAATATTGCCCACCAAACCCCAATTTAAAATCTCTACAATTTAACTTTCCAAAAACTCCTGTAGTCTTTCCTCCGACAGAACAAGTGTGACAGAGAAGTTGAAGTGGAAGGGACAGTGAAATTCCTGATTGTTTCATGTCCTCTCTTGCTTGTGGACTTTGCAGTTGCATTTTCACTGGAGGGTCCTCCCCTTTTCTTATTTGCCAGTTCCTACTTGTCCTTCAGATCTCAGTTTAGACATAACCCATTACCTCTTTCTGAAAGTTTTTGCTGACTCCCCAAGAGCGGTTTTAGAAGCTCCTGGAATATACACAGGATTCCTGAGATTATTTTAGTTATATTAATAGTACTTACTATTATATGCATAAATTAAATGATCGCTTACCTGATCCTTCCCTAAATATTAGCATACTCAGGGCTCAGTCCTTAAATACCATATATATATAAATGCTTCTTTCCATCTTGGACCGCTGCTTCAAACACCAGACTCGCTACCTTTTTTTTTTTTTTTTTTTTTGGGACGGAGTCTTGCTCTGTGGCCCAGGCTGGAGTGCAGTGGCACGATCTCAGCTCACTGCAACCTCCCCTGCCTCCCAGGTTCCAGCGTTTCTACTGCCTCAGCATCCTGAATAGCTGAGATTACAGGCACATGACACCACACTCAACTAATTTTTGTACTTTTAGTAGAGATGGAGTTTCAATATATTGGCCAGGCTGGTCTCAAACTCCTGACCTCAGGTGATCCACCCACCTCGGCCTCCCAAAGTGCTAGGATTACAGGTGTGAGCCTTGGTGCCTGGTCTGCAGCTGCTTTTTTGACAAGCATTTTTTACCTTTCAAAAAAATAAACTCCTGATTATTCTTCCAGGCTTGCTTCTCAAGAATCTTCCCCATCTCAATAAACAGCCAGTCCATCCGTGCTATCATCTGTGATTGCTCTTTCCTTCAGATCCTATATCCCATCAGCTCTACCTTCAAAATATATCCATAACCTAACCATTTTTTTTTTTACCACTTCCATTGCTACCATGCTAGAAAATCTATCATCACTTCTCACCCAGATTTTCACAATATGCTCTTCACTGGTCTCCCTGCTTCTATTTATCACTGCCCTCTTACTATGTATTCTAAATGCAGCAGCAGTGCCTCTGTTCAAGACTCTCCCAGGGTTCCCTTCTCATTCAGTTTAATAGCCAAAGTGCTTCTAGTGGCCTGTGAGGGCTCTTCTCCCTGTTCTTCCCCTCTAGCCACAAGACCCCCTTGCTCTTCCTCAAATGTCAGGCATACTCCTGCCTCAGGCCTTTGCACTTGCTGTTTGCCTGGAAACTCCTTTTCCCAAATATGTGCCCCGTTCCTGTCCTTATCCCCTTTAGGTCTTTTCTTAACTATCACTTTCTCAGTGGGGACTTCTCCTGTTCGACATCTTTAAAAATACAAAACATTAAAAAAAAAAAAAAAAAAAACACCAGCCATTGCTATTATCTTTCCTGCTTTATTTTTCTAAGTAATGCTTATCACTATCTAGTATATTACATATTTTACTTATTCATTTCTTTTCTTTGCATTTCACATTAGAATACAAAATCCATGAGGAGAGGAAGTTTTGCCCATTTTATTCACAGCCATAGTCCCAGTGCCCAGCAGAGTACTTGTGATGTAGCAGGTACTCATTAATAATTTGTTAAATAAATGGTTCACCAGAGTACAAGGAAACACTCAATACATAAGTTTTTCCTGAAAGGGGACAGGAATGGTCTGTTCATTGCTAAATGTTCTGAACTCTGTTTGTATAGCTCCCTGTTGTGATTATGTGTGTAAACCTGACCAAATTGCTAACCACAGGGCTGTTTAATCACATTGATCCACCATGCTGGTCAGTGCTTGTATGAGAAGTTACAGCTTGACCCTGCAGTAGGACTAAGCATCTGAGACTTATAGTCCCATCTGGGGAGCTGCAGGTATTGATCCGCGTAATCCCTAATTCTTTCCAAACCTTTTCTCTGTCCAGAAACAAACACTGACTCCTGAGCTCCCGGCTCCTAAGAATGAAGATAACACATGAAGCCTTGAGGGAGTGGGAATCTGTTCTAAGAAGACATACTTTTCTCTGAGGTCTCTTATAGGGCTTTAAGAGATTTTGTTTGTTAATTTGGCTTATATTTTGAAAAGGTAATACACTCACAGAGTTTAAAAGACAAATAAATAGTTACAGTGAAAAGTTTCCTCCCATCCGTCACCTACCTACTTGGTTTCTACCCTTTCCTTCATCCTCCAGAGGTTTCTGCTATTATTAATTTCTTGTCTATTCTTCTTTATCTACTTGCATATAAATACAAATATAGATTCATATGTTCTGGACCTTGCTTTTGATACTTCATAATATATTTTGGAACTCTTTCCACATTAATATATGAAAAGCTTCCGTGTTTATGTTTTTCTATTGTGAAATATACAGAGAAGTAAATAAGACCTACGTGTAGAGCTTTGAAAAGTAGTTTTACAGCGTACACATGTTTAACCATAACTCAGGATAAATAGAGCAACGCTGTCATGCCTCTTCCATTCACAACCTCTGCCTTGCACACTCTCTTCACTCCCACAGAAAATCACAATCCTGACTTATGGTAATCATTTATTTACATTCTTTTTTGTTTGTTTGTTTTTTTGAGACAGAGCCTCTCTCTGTCGCCCAGCCTGGAGTGCATTGGGGTGATCTCAGCTCACTGCAACCTCCGCCTCTCAGGTTCAAGTGATTCTCATGCCTCAGCCTCCCGAGTAGCTGGGATTATAAGCACACACCACCACATCCGGCTAATTTTTGTATTTTTAGTAGAGACAGGGGTTCACCTCGTTGGCCCGGCTGGTCTCAAACTCCTGACCTCAGGTGATCTGCCAATCTCGGCCTCCCAAAATTCTGGGATTACAGTCATGAGCCACTGTGCCCAGTCCATTTATTTACATTTTTATACATTTTACCACCTACACATATATCCCTGAACAATATAGCATAATTTTGTTTGGTTTGAAATTTATATAAGTATAATCATACTTTCTTTTTGTGTCGCCTTTTCACAAAATTATTTTTATAAGATTCATTCATATTGTACATATCTCTGACCTGTCCATTGTCATTGTTGACTTGCATTCAACACTATCCAATTTCTGTAAATGCACACGCAGGTTGTTTCCAGTTCTTGGTTATACAAACAATACTACTATGAACATTCTCGTACATATTTGCACATGTGCAAACATTTCTCTTGGATATATATCTAGGATAATTGAATATGTATATCCTTAACTTACTGAATAATATCCAGCTGTTTTCTAAAGTGGTTTTATCAATTTAGATTCTCAGTAGTAGTGATGAAAGTTCTTACTACTTGGGCCGGGAGCAGTGGCTCACGCCTGTAATCCCAGCACTTTGGGAGGCCAAGACGGGCGGATCACCAGGTCAGGAGATCAAGACCATCCTGGCTAACACGGAGAAACTAAAAATACCAAAAATTAGCCGAGCGTGATGGCTGGCGCCTGTAGTCCCAGCTACTCGGGAGGCTGAGGCAGGAGAATGGCGTGAACCCAGGAGGCGGAGCTTGCAGTGAGCCGAGATGGCGCCACTGCACTCCAGCCTGGGTAACAGAGCGAGACTCCGTTTCAAAAAAAAAAGAAAGTTCTTACTACTTCATATCCTTACCAATAATGATTACTTTTTGTCTTTTTAATTTTAGCAATTCTGGTAGAAGATCAGTAGTATCTAATTACAGGATTAATTTGCAATTTCCTAATTTCTAATACGGGTGATTGCTGTAGTTGTTTTAAAATATGTCCACCAATTATTTGGCATTCTGCCCATCAAAAGGTAGAGTCTAATTCCCCTCTCTTTGACTATGGAGTGGAATTAATGACTTGCTTTTAACAAAAAGAGTGAAGCAGAAGTGACACCATTCCTGAAATCTCAGACTAAATGATAAAAGGCAAAATACCTTCTGCCTGATGCATTCACATATTCATTCATCCCCAATCTCTCTCTCTCAGCTTGTCCTTGAGATCTGGCCACCATGTTGCAAGGAAGCCAAGCAGCAGTGTGGAGAGCCTACATGTAGCTGATCCTATCAGAGTCCAAATTCAGGTTATAGCCAACAGCCAGAATCAACCTTCAGACATTTAATTGCTGGAATCTTCAGATAATTTGAGCCCAACTTCAAGCAGCCATAGCTCATGCCCAGTGAATCAAAGACAAGCTGACCCCATGGCACTCAGATCTAATTGCAAGTTTGTGAACAAAATAAATGTTATACTAAGCCACTGACTTTTAGAGTGGTTTGTTTCATAACCAATATATAAACAGAACTTTTTTTTCTTTTTTTTTTTTTTGAGACAGAGTCCCGCTTTTTCGCCTAGGCTGGAGTGCAGTGGTGCGATCTCGGCTCACTGCAAGCTCCGCCTCCCGGGTTCTCACCATTCTCCTGCCTGAGCCTCCCAAGAAGCTGGGAGTACAGGTCCCGCCACCACGCCCGGCTAATTTTTTTGTATTTTTAGTAGAGACGGAGTTTTACAGTGTTAGCCAGGATGGTCTCGATCTCCTGACCTCGTGATCCGCCCGCCTCGGCCCCCTAAAGTGCTGGGATTACAAGCGTGAGCCACCGCGCCCAGCCAACAGAACTATTAACTTTCAGTGTGACCATTTTGGATCTCCTCTTGTGGGAAGTCTCTGTTTTTCCCCATTTTCCCCATTTTTCTATTGAATTGTCTATATTTTTCTCATGGACTGATACAAGTTCTTTATATATTCTGTGTTTTCATGTCAATTCTGGGTAAATTATTTATATTGCAAATAACTTCTCTGACCTGTGACTTTCAGTTTCTTTTGATGAACATAGTTCTTTATTTTATTTTATTTATTTATTTATTTATTTATTTATTTATTTACTTACTTACTTTGAGACGGAGTCTCACTCTGTTGCCAGGCTGGAGTGCAGTGGCATGATCTCGGCTCACTGCAACCTCTGCCTCCCAGGTTCAAGTGATTCTCCTGCCTCAGCCTCCTGAGTAGCTGGGACTACATGCGCCTGCCATCACACTAGGCTAATTTTTATATTTTTAGTAGAGATGAGGTTTCACCTTGTTGGCCAGGATGGTCTTGATCTCTTGACCTCGTGATCCGCCTGCCTCAGCCTCCCAAAGTGCTGGGATTACAGGAACGAGCCACCGCGCCCGGCCTATTTCATTTATTCTTAACTTACAAATTTAATGTCACTGAATTTATCTTTTCCCCTAATATTTAGTATCATTATGTGTTGTTCCTTGTTTAAGAAATCCTCTCCTATCCAAAAGTCCTGTGGATATTTTCTATATTCTCTTCTAAATGCTGCACCTGAAATTTTAATGTGTGTGATATATTTTCCATAAGGATATCTAATTATGTCAGCATGATTTACTGAATAGTTCTTTCTTTTCTTACACTTCTACAGTATCCCATTTATTATACACCAAATGTGCTTTTTTTTTTGTTGTTGGTCCATTGGTCCATTTGTCCATCCTTGTACCGATACCACACTGTCAGTTTACAAAGCTTTAAATGAAGTTTTCACATAGGGTTGAACAAGTTTTCTCTTAGTTCCTTCTTCATCAAGAATGTTTTAGCTATTCTTGGCTCTTCACATTTTCATTAAAATATTTAGAAAAGCTTATTAAACTCAATAAAATTTTGAGATTTTAGTTGGAGTTACATTAATCTATTAATTTTAGATGAACAGATATTTAACAACATTGTAGGATTTTACAACTCATGAATATGTACTTTTGTTTCTCTAAGTCTTTTTTTTTTTTTTTTGAGATGGAGTTTCACTCTTGTTGCCCAGGCTGGATTACAATGGTGCGATCTTGGCTCCCTGCTACCTCTGCCTCCCTGGTTCAAGCGATTCTCCTGATTCAGTCTCATGAGTAGCTGGGATTACAGGTGCATGCCACTACGCCTAACTTTTGGTAATTTTTTAGTAGAGACAGGGTTTCACCATGTTGGCCGGGCTGGTCTTGAATGCTTGACCTTAGGTGATCCACCCACTTCGGCCTCCCAAAGTGCTGGGATTCCAGGCATGAGCCATCGCACCCAGGCCTCATTATTATATTGTATAATTACAATAATAATAAAATACCCACAAAGTATCTGGCACTTTATATCATCTCATTTAACCCCTAATGAAACTCTGTGTAGGTAATCATGCATATCTTACAGATGAAGGAACTACCTCTGAGAGGTTATATTAACTGACCAAAAGTTACTCAGTTGTCAAGTGGAGAAACTGGTGCCCTTAACCATTTTTTTTTTTTTTTTTTGAGATGGAGTCTCACTCTGTTGCCCAGGCTGGAGTGCAATGGCCGGGTCTTGGCTCACTGCAACCTCTGCCTCCTGAGTTCAAGCAATTCTCCTGCCTCGGCCTCCCGAGTAGCTGGGACTACAGGTCCGTGCCACCACACCCGGCTAATTTTTGTATTTTTGGTAGAGACGGGGTTTCACCATGTTGGCCAGGCTGGTCTTGAATTCCTGACCTTGTGATCTGCCCGCCTCAGCCTCCCAAAGTGCTGGGATTACAGGCGTGAGCCATCGCGCCTGGCCTGCCCTTAAACATTTTCTATACTGCTTCTCGCAAATGTGCATTCCATTTAAGATAATGGATATACTCTTCAACATTATCCTGTTGGGGGGGTCCACCAGATTGAGTCTGGTTAACAAGTTTCATGTCTGTACTAGACTGAAGGGAACTGACTTTGATTTCCAGGTAAGTTAGAGTAAAACAAATGCTCCAACGTCCCTGACAGATTTGGGTGGAGAGTACGTGGGTACTTAAGAAAGCAACAAATCTTCGCCTTTCTTGAAGCATGATTTAGATTTCCTTTGTAATATGTTTGCTTTGGAGGTGCTCGTATTCAGCTTGCTGCCCAGATTTGGGCACATCACTTGGGAAGAAAGGTCTATTAAAAGTTGATAATTTAAGATTAAGCTCAAAACCACGTTTTGGGAAAAGGCCAATCTCCCACATCTTGAACATGGCTGTACCTTCTGAGCATGTACCTGCCCCATAGAGGCACTTTCTCTCAGCCTTTTCACTTCTCCAAAGATTGTGCTAACCTACTGGGACATCTAACCTACCAACCTACCCTCCTGCCTGAATTCATAATCGATGAATTTATGATGAAACCAGATCATTTTCTTTTCACACATCACCACACCCAGCTAATTTATATATTTTTTTTGTAGAGACAGGGTTTTGCCATGTTGCTCAAGCTGGTTTCAAACTCTTGAGCTCAAGTTATCCACCCTCCTCAGCCTCCCAAAGTGCTAGGATTATATGCATGAACCAATGCACCCAGCTGAAACCAGGTCATTTTCTATTGAAATGTAACTGATAAGAGATACAATCAATTTAAGACCTCTGCTGACTGCTTATTATCATGCTTCCCTTTAAAGCCATTTGAAACTTTCCTTATTCTCATCACAGGCACATGAGGTAATATGACTCATTTATGGTCAATGGAATATATATTAAAATATTGCACAAAACCTGTAGGTCATGCCTCTAATGGGAAAATGTCATCTTTCAATTCCTGCCAGCTTGAAAACAGGCAAGATGCCTTAACCTCAAAATGGAAGCATAGGTTGAAGATGATGGAACAATGAGATTGCAAGATCCTATGTTCCTGCTATTATGGACTTCTTATGTCTGTGAATTCTGGGTGGCTTATGTCCTTAGACTTTGTGTAACCACTGATATTCTGAGTCTAAGATATATTCCTATATACTAACAACCTCTGAGTACAGAGCCAAACCTGAATGGAAATCAAGTAGGTATAACAAATAACCTCAGTATATTAAAACATGCATGTAAAGAGAAATGGAAGAAGTTATTTTACATTAATAAAGACTAATAGGCTCCTCTCATAAACAGGAAAAAGCAAATTGATACTTCATGAAGACCAAACCAACTAAGTGATTCACTATTTCAATGGGAGAGTTATTTCCAAAGTTATTTTTGAATAAGCTATAGAAGAACATGCCAGAATAAATTATGCATGAAGGTCCAGTATCCATAGCTGGAGTCTGGTGGTCAGTTGCTAGAGATAATTGAGCATATCAAGTTAAAAAATTCCAAGACAGTTGTGTTAAGTATAGGAGTTAGAAATTATTATGGAGACCGACATCTATTGTCTTAGTTTATTCAGGATGCTATAACAAAATACCTTAGACTAGGTAATTTATAAACAACAGAAATGTATTGTTCACAGTTTTGAGGGCTGGAAATTTCATTCAAGATCAAGGTGCCAGCAGATTTGGTGTCTGATGAGGGCTTGCTCTCTGCTTGATAGATGATGCCTTCTATGTGTCCTTGCATGGCCCAAATGGCAAACAAGCTCCCCCAGGCTTCTTTTATAAAAGGAATAATTTTATTCATGAGGGTATAGCCTTCATTAACTGATTATCTCTCAAAGGATACAGCTCTTAATACCACCACATTGGGGATTAGGTTTCAACATATGAATTTTGTATGGATGCAAACATTCAGACCATACCATTTCTGTACCTTAGTTGTCTATTTAAAGAAATAAAAGATTGCTGGATAGCATCAACTTTGATTTGAGTAATCACTGTAAATTTTGATTTAATTCATTTTAAATATATATATAAGTATATATATTTAAATATATAAATATATAGTGAAAGGTAGATGTGGTTATATATTTGTGGGTTGAACCAAACAGTTGTAAGACTCATCTTGCAAACCAAATAAAGTGCATGCCTTCCTTATGCTCTTGTTATTACAGAACTCACTTTCAGTCAATGTTACTAAAGCATCCTCCTTTATGCAGTCAATATTACAACACTCTTCCTGGGTCAATGAAAATTCACTGAGCATCTACTAAATCTCTACTTTTACCTAGCTTCTGTGAAGTTCTAAAACTCTAACATATGGATCCTACCCTCAAAGAACTTGTTACTGAACATCACAGTACCAATACGTACTAAACACCATGAGAATATACACTACAGAAATTCAAAAAAAGAAGAGATGAGTGTTGAATGGAGCTGATGAAGGCAAATAATAATAAACTAAAACTATGTATGTGCTAGGCCGGCCATGAGAAGCTTGAAAGAGGTAGGAGTAAGAAAAACAAAGGAGGATATTCCAGTTGCAGTTAGCACATGGTAAAAGTGTTGGGAAGTAGGAGTGAAAGTGACTGAAATGTGTTTCAGTGAGTAGGATGGTATTTGCTGTATGGGGAATTAAGTAAATGAATTTTCTCAGGTTGAAACAGCAACAACAAAAAAGCCATATGATTATAGGTGCATGACAATCTTACATTTAACTAATATTAATACTTTAAAAATCCATTGCATAATAATTCACTACAGTATTCTTATATTCCAAGACCATCAAATTTGCTTAGTTATCAAGTTCCTTTTTTTAAAAAAAAAGTTTCTTTGCATATAAAACAATACATGTGCAATAAGATTGGAAAATAAAATGATAACCAATAAAATCCCACATTTTGTCGCATATAATTTGAGTGATTATATAAATTATTTATATATATACACACACACTGTACTTAGTTTTAACCTTTTTTTGCTTTATATTAATTTTTACTACTCTATTTTATTATTTTTAAAGATTCTATAATATTCTAGCTTATTTAACCAATTTCCCACTGTGAAACACAAATTGGTTGTTTCTAGCTTTTCATCCATGTAGCAAAGTTAAATTAATAATCCTTGTTGTGGCCAGGGGCAATGGCTCATGTCTATAATCCTAGCACTTTAGTAGGCTGAGGAGGGCGGATTGCTTGAGTCCAGGAGTTTGAGACCAGTCTGGGCAAAATGGAAAAAGCCTATCTCTACCAAAAATAAAAAAATTAACTGAGCATGGTGGCACATGCCTATAGTCCCAGCTATAGGCCCAGCCTCCCTGGGAGACTGAGGTGGGAGGGTCACCTGAGCCCAGGGAGGTCAAGACTGCAGTGAACTGTGATTGCACCATTGCACTCCAGCCTATGAGACAGACTGAGACTCCATCTCAAAAAAAAAAAAAAAAAAAATCCTCATTGAGAGGGGGCTTCAAGATCCCTGACTAGAGGCACCCAGCACTTGCCTCTTTACACAGAAGGATTAAAACAGTGAGTAGATAACAACATATAAAATAACAGCTTCTAAGAGGGAACACTGGAATTCAGCAGGGAAGTGACAGGGAACCTCTGAGGCATGAAAGAAGAGGGAAGGAAAGCAGCTGGCCAAGCTGGATCAGCTCAGAGCCAGGAGGAAGTCCCCATTGCAGGAGGAGTAGGGGAAAGTAAGGGAGAGAATGCCAACAGTTGGTATTCCCACCATGGACTCCTGGAATCCTAACCAGCCACAAGAGAGCCCCTTGGCCCTCACAGGCCCTGAGACTTGTATAGGGAGCTGCCTGGAGTCCACACAATGGCATTGTTCCACAGGAGTTTGTGCTGGGTCCCACCAAGCTTCTGAGACCCAAGCAGTTGCAGCATGGTACTATATTGAGAGCCCAGCCCCTGCTGGACTACATCCTGCCCTGGGACTCCACAGCCCCTGCATCTCCACATCCCTAAAGCCCTGCTTACATACTCTCATGCCCACCCAGAGGGCTTCAGTGTCACTATGCTGGATGGATCCAGCAGTGCAGCCAGGTCCCCAGCACTGTTGTTCACAGTGTCTTACACCCTGGGAAGTGGGCAGTGCAACAAACTAGAGAGAGTGACCCCAGAATAAAAGGAACTGAACCATGTACTCCCTAGATCATGAAAGCCACCTACTTAGGGCTGCTGCCACTGACAGCAACCCTACCTCCTTCAGGGCTGGGGCACTACACACCTGCATGTACCTTCAAGGGCCCTGAGGAATGGTCAACCAACATACTGTTTTGGGGCCTGAGGACAGGCCAACTCCAACTGTTGCCAACAGTGCCTGAGTGCACCATCTATAGGCCTGTGTATCGAACTGCTGTGCCTACTGCAACTGGTGGTGATGTGTGCCATCCAGGGGCCTGAGGACAGGTCTACCCAGCTGACCACCACCACCACTGGTGCCCAAGCATGTTATCTAAGGGTCTGGAGATTGACCCAACCTGCCTGTCAGTGCTGTCCATGCAAGCTGTCTGGAGGCCTGGAGATAGGCCTACCTTGCCCACCACTACTGGCATACATGTGTGCCATCCAGAGGTGTAAGACATGCACATTTCATCTTCTGCCAGTGTCCACATATGCCTCCCAGGGGCCCAGGGACTAGCCCACCCAGCCTGCCACTACCACAGCCACTGGCAGTCACCCACATGTGCCACCCAGGGCCCTGGAGACTAGATTACCTGGTCTGCTGGTGCCACTGCTGGTGCCACATGCATTGCTTGGGGTCCAAAGATTGGTCTACCATCATTGCCACTAGTGACCCCACGCACACCATGTGAGGGCCCAAGGACCTGCCCACCTAGTCCACTGCTGCCACTGCTAGCACCCAAGCAAGCCAGCTGGAGGCCCAAACACTGGTCCACTCAAGGGCCCATGAACTGGCACACCCAGCCCACTGCCATCAACACTGGTGCTCAAGGACCAGCCCACCTGGCGTTCCCATCCCTTGCAAAGCCTCACCACAGCCTTCATTAACAACTGCAACATAAGCCACTGAGAAAATCATAGACATTACTGACACTGATTATAGCCATAGAAACTATACTACTGTGCCCATCTAGAATCAACACCAATGCACGATACCCAACCAACAATACAGATAACCTTTAAAGGAAAAAGTTTTTTTCCCTACAAAAGGCAATCCACAAAATTGGAAGAAGTGACTGTTACTCCAGATGCACAGATATCAACGTGGGCATGAGAAACATAAAAAAAGCAAGAAATCTCCAAAAGAAAACAGTAATTATTCAGTAATAGTTATCAATGAAAAATCTTTGAAATGCCTAAAAATAATTAAAATAATGATATTAAAGAAACTCAGTGAGGTTGGACGTGGTGGCTCATGCCTGTAATCCCAACACTTTGGGAGGCTGAGGCGGGTAGATCATGAGGTCAGGAGATCAAGACTATTCTGGCTAACATGGTGAAACCCCGTCTCTACTAAAAATACAAAAATTAGCTGGGCATAGTGGCACATGCCTATAATCCCAGCTATTCAGGAGGCTGAGGCAGGAGAATTGCTTGAACCCGGGAGGCAGAGGTTGCGGTGAGCTGAGATTGTGCTATGCACTCTGGCCTGGGTGACAGAGCGAGACTCCATCTCAAAAAAAAAAAAAAAAAAAAAAGATGAACAATACAGAGGAATCAGAATAACAGTTAATTACCTGAAAGAGAAATTCAATAAAGAGATATCATAAAAAGGAACCAAACAGAAATCCTGGAATTCAATGACTAAAATTGAAAATACAATCAAGGGCTTCAACAACAGATCAAGTCAAGCAGACAAAATAATTTCTGAACTTGAAGACGGGTCCTTTGAAATAACCCAGCACACCAAAAAAATAAATAAATAAAATTAAAAAGAATGATAAGTCTACATAACATATGGGACACCATAAAGTGACCAAATATTTGAATTCTGGGAATTCTAAGAGGAGAAAACATGGAAGGAGGCATAGAAAACCTATTTAATAAAATAATATCTGAAAAATTCCCAAGTCTTGAAAGAGGTATAGATAACTAGGTACAAAAAGAACAAAGATCCCCAAATAGACTGAACCCAAGGCAGGTTATAGTCAAATTGTCAAAAGTCAAAGACAAAGAATTCTAAGAACAGCAAAAGAAAAGCATCAAGTAACATAAAAGGGAATCACCATCAGACTAACAGGGAATTTTTCTGTGGAGAAATTCAGGAGAGAATGGGATGAGAAATTCAAAGTGCTGAAAGGGAAAAGAAAATCCAAAACTGTCAGCCAAGTCTACCATACCCAGCAAAGCTATCCTTAAAAATGTAGAATAAAGAAAGTCTTTCCCAGACAAGCAAAAACTGAGGGAACTCATCAGTCCTAAAGAAATGCTTAAGGGAATCCTACATCTGAAAACAAAAGGACACTGTCTACCATCAGGAAAACACAGAGAAGTATAAAACTCATTTGTAGAATGGATAGACAAATGAGAAGGGAGTCAAAGTTACCACTACAAAAAAAAATTGTAAAGGTAAAGAATAAAAGAGAAAGGAACAAAGAATATACAAAACAATCAGTACACAACAAACAAAATGGCAGGAGTAAGTCCTCGCCTATCAATAATAACCTTGAATGTACCTAGTTTATATAATTATATAATGATGAAGGGATAAATTCAGCAAAAGGACCTAACAATTGTAAATATATATGCACCCAACACTGGAGCACCCAGATGTATAAAGCAATTATTATTAGAGCTAAAGAGAGAGATCTTAATAAAATAATAGTTTGGGACTTCAACGTCTCACTTTCATCACTGGACAGATCATCCAGACAGAAAATCAACAAACATTGGACTTAATCTGCACTACAGACCAAATGGACCTAACACAACATTTACAGAACATCTCATCCAACAGTTGCAGAACACATGTTCTTCTCATCAGCATCTGGAACGTATGGTCTCCAGGATAGACCACATGTTAGGCCACAAAACAAATCTCAACACATTTTTAAAAGTCAAAATATCAAGTATCTTTTCAGACCACAATGCAATAAAACTAGAAATCAATAACAAGGGGAATTTTGGAAACTAAAAATACATGGAAATTAAACATGCTCCTGGATTACCATTGGGCCAGTGAAGAAATTAAGAAGAAAAAAGATTTCTTGAAATAAATGAAAATAGAAACACAACTGACCAAAACCTATGGGACACAGCAAAAACAGTATTAAGAGGCAAGTTTGTAGCACTAAATGCCCAAATAACTGGAAAGATTTTAAATAAACAAACTAGTGATGCACCTCAAGGATAGCAAATGCAAGAACAAACCAAATCTCAAATTAGTAGAAATAATAAAGATCAGAGCAGAACTAAATGAAATGAAGACTGAAAAAATCACAGGGATCAATGAAACAAAAAGTTTTTTAAGATTAACAAAATTGATAAACCACTAGCTAGGCTAACCAAGAACAAGAGAAGATCCAGATAAATACAATCAGAAACTAAGAAGAAAACATTACAACTGATACTAAAGAAATACAAAGGATCATTAGAGACTACTATGAACAATTATATGCTAATGAAGTAGAAAGCCTAAAGGAAATAGATAAATTTCTGGACACATACAACCTACGAAGATTGAAACAGAGAACCTAGACAGACCAACAACGAGTAACAAGATTGAATCAATAAGAAAAAGTCTCCCAACAAAGAATAGCCTATGAGCAAATGACTTTACTGCTGAATTCTACCAAATTCATAAATAAGAACTAATACTAATTCTTCTAAAGCTATTCCAAAAAACTGAAGGAGAGAATTCTTCTTAAGTCATTTTACAAGGCTAGCATTACCCTGATACCAAAATCAGACAAGGACACAGCAACAAACCTATAGGCCAATATCCCACATAATCATAGATACAAAAATTCTCAACAAAACACTAGGAAACCAAATCCAACAACACATCAAAAATACATCATAGTTAAATAGGATTTATCCCAGGGATGCAGAGATGGCGGCTCAGCATACACAAATCAATAAATGTGATATATCACATCAAGAGAATGAAGGACAAAAACCATATGATCATCTCAACAGATGCAGAAAACGCATTTGATAAAATTCTACATCACTTCATGATAAAAACTCTCAACCAATTAGGTGTAGAAAGAACATAATTTAACATAATAAAGGCCATATATGACAAATCCACAGCTAACCTTATACTGAATGGGGAAAACCTGAAAGCCTTTCTTTTAAGAACTGACACAAAAAAAGTGTTGGTGGAAGGGCTGAGGCAAGGCTCACTTGTCTGACATAATGTAAAAGAGTCTTGGAACATGTCCTGGGTCCAGGGTCTAAAACCCCTTGTGGCCTTTGGAACACCAAACTCTGCCAAAGGGTGGAAGGCTGCCCTGCTCCACTACAATCTAAGCCCAGGGCATAGAACCCCTTGTGGCTTGGAGAGAACCCAGGGCTCAGGGCCCCTCCTAGCCTCTGGAATGTGTCCAGACTCGCTGGCCCCTTGCTCCTTGCTCTCCCAAGATCATAAATTGATTGTATCTTGAATTAGAAGAACTGTTCTCCCTTATCTCAAGCAGCAGAGCATATGCTAAACTGTCACAGCTACACTTGATGCACCGCTACCTTTCTACCCCCACGTCCTCACGTCCTCACCTGTCTACCCCCACGTCTGCATGTCCTCACCACCTGCTTCCTTGATTACCAATAAACAGTGTGGGTTCCCAGAGCTGGGGGCCTTCACAGCCTCCATACTTGTGTTGGCCCCCTGGACCCACCCTATGTACTCTTAACCTGTCTTGTCTCATTCCTTTGACTCTGCTGGACTTTGTAGTCCCCATGACCTGGTGTTGGGTCTGATCACCCCAACAAAAAGATGAGTGTTCACTACTCCTACTCAACCTAGTATTGTAAGTACTAGGTAGAGTAGCTAGACAAAAGAAAGAAAAGTCATGCAAATTGTAAAAGAGGAAGTCAAATTGCACCTCTCTGCAGACATCATGATCTTATATCTAGAAAGGCCTAAGACTCCACCAAAAAACTTGTAGAACTGATAAACAAATTTAGCAAAGTTGCAGGATACGAAAATTAACATACGAATGTTAGTTGCATTTCCACACATCAACAATGAACTAGCTGAAAAATAAATCAAGAAAAAATTCCATTTACAATAGCTACAACATAAAATATAAACATAAAATACCTAGGAATAAATTTAGCCAAGGACTTGAAAGACCTCTACAAGGAAAACTATGAAACACTGATGAAAAACAACTGAAGAGGGCAAACAAATATAGACATCACTTGCTCATAAATTGGAAAAATTAATGTCGTTAGAATGACCATATTACCCAAAGCAAACTACAAATTCAATGCAAACCCTAAACCAATTATATTCTTCAAAGAAATAGAAAAAAAATCCTAAAATTCATATAGAACCACAAAAAAAAAAAAAAACTCAAATAGCCAAGACAATACTAAGCAAAAATAACAAAGCTGGAGAGCATCACACTACTTGACTTGAAAATATACTATAAAGCTGTAGTAACCAAAGCAGCATGGTACTGGTATAAAAACAGACACATAGGCCAATGCAACAGAACAGAGAATCCCCAAATGAACCCATATATTTACAGCCAACTGATTTTCAACAAAGATGACAAGAACATACATTGGGAAAGAACAACCTCTTCAAGAAATGATGCTGGGAAAACTGGATATTCTTATGCAGAGGAATGAAACTAGACTCCTATCTCTTGCCATATACAAAAATCTACTCAAAATAGATTAAAGTCTTAAACATAAGACCCAAAACTATAGAACTACTAAAATAAATCACAGTGGAAATGCTTCAGGGCTTTAGTCTAGGCAAATATTTTATGGCTAAGACTTCAAAAACACAGGCAACAAAACCAAAAACAGGCAAACGGAACCACATTAAACTCAAAGCTTCTGCACAGCAAAAAATTCAACCAACAGAGCAAAGGGACAACCTGTAGAATGGAAGAAAATATTTGCAAACTATTTATCCAACAAAGGATTAGCATCCAGAATATACAAGGAACTCATATAAGAGCAAAAGAAAAACCACAAAACAATAATCTTATTAAAAAGTAGACAAAGTATCTGAGTAGACATGTCTCAAAAGAAGACGTGCAAATGTGCAGTAGGTATATGAAACAGTGCTCAACATCATTCATTATCAGGGAAATGCAAATCAAAACCATGATGTAGTATCATCTCACCTCAGAATTGCTATTATAAAAAAAAATAACAAATGCTGGTGAGGATGCAGACCAAAGGGTACTCTTATACACTGTTGGTGGGAATATTAATTAGTACAGTCATTATGGACAATAGAATGGAAGTTTCTTAGAAAACTAAAATCAGAACTACCATATGATCCAGCAATCCCACTACTGGGCATTTATCCAAAGGAAAATCAATTAGTATATCAAAGGGATATCTGCACCCTATGTTTATTGCAGTACTATTCACAATAGTGAAGATATGGAATCAACAAGTGTCCATGAATGGATGAATAAAGAAAATGTGATATATATACATAAATGGAATACTATTCAGCCATAAAAAGAGTGACATTCTGACATTTGCAGCAATGTGAATAGAACTGGAGGTGTTTATGTTAAGTGAAGTAACCCAGGTAAGAAAGACAAATATTGCAAATTCTCATTCATATATGGGGGCTCAAAAGGCCAACCTCATAGAGGTAGAGTAGAGTAATAGTCACCAGAGGTTGGGAAGTGGTGAGGCAACGAAGAGAGGTTGGTCAGTGGCTACACACAGATAGAAGGCGTAAGTTCTAGTGTTTGATAGCACAATAGGGTGACTATAGTTAGCAATAACTTATTGTATATAGTCATGCACCACATAATAACTTTTCTATGAGTGATGGACCACATACATCATGGTGATCCCATAAGATTATTCTGGACCTGAAAAATACCTATTATCGAGTGACGTCTTGATGATCCCAAGTTTGTGTAGGCCTAGGCTAATGTATATGTTTGTGACTTAGTTTTTAACAAAAAAGTTTTAAAGGTTTTTTTTTATAAAGCTAAAAATAGGAAATAGTTTACAGAATAAGGATATATTTGTACAGTTATACCATGTGTTTGTGTTTTAAGCTAAGTGTTATTACGAGAGTCAAAAAATTAAAATGAGTTAAAAGTTAAAAAATTAAAAACTTTTAAGTTTATAAACTAAGTTTAGTTTACAGTAAGATAAGATCAATTTATTATTGAAGAAATTATAAAGTAAATTTAGTGTAGCCTAAGTATACAGTGTTTATAAAGTTTACAGTAGTGTACAGTAATGTCCTAGACCTTCACATTCACTCACCACTCATTCACTGACCCACACACAGCAACTTCAGGTCTGCCAGTTCCATTCATGGTTAGTGTCCTATATAGGCGTACCATTTTTTATCTTTTATACTGTACTTTAGGTGTACCTTTTTAATATTTAGATACACAAATATCACTGTGTTACAATTGCCTACAGCATTCAGTACAGTAACATGCTGTACAGGTTTGTAGTCTAGGAACAATAATATCATATAGCTTAGCTTAGGTGTACAATAGGCTATTTCGTCTAGGTTTGTGTAAGTACATCCCATCATGTTTGCACATCCAAATCTATTTATCAATGATACATTTCTCAGAAAACATCCATGTCATTAAGTAACACCTAACTATATTTCAAAATAGCTAGAAAATTCAAAATGTTCCTAAGACAAAGTAATAAGTGTTTGAAGTGAATATCCTCAATATCCTGATTTGATTACATATTATATGCATCAAAATATCACATGTACCTCATAAATACATATAATTATTAGCAGTAAATTTAATCTAAATAAATCATCATTGATAAGTCTGTATGGATATCCAAGACTGCTTCCTTAAAATACATTTCCAGAAATGAACATGCTAGGTTAACCAACGTAAATATTTCTAAGTCCCACGTTGCATATAGCCAAACTGCCTCCAGAAATATTGTACCAATAAATATGGGATTCATAACAGTATTAATATACTCAAACCCCACAACTGAATAGCATTTATTTTTAATACTCTGAATTTGTTAAAACAAAAAGTGTATCTAATAGTTGTTCTAAACCACGATTTTCTGAAAACAAATTAGGCCAAATATTTTTTCACATTTTATTGGTCACTTTGCATTTCTTCAGTGTGAGATCTTTAACTCTTTCCTTTTGGGGTTTATTTCATTACATCTCTTTTCTATCATATATATGACAGAAAAGTTCTTTTTTCAAACTGTCATTTGATTTTTCAGTTTTTAAGGTATTTAGAAACATAAATTTTAGTGTTTTTTGGTAGAGATAGCTATCAATTATTTTTTGTGAATATTTCAGAAAGCTCCCACAATCCCAAGAGTGTTTAAGTATTTGTGTGTATATATTTACTTCTCTTATAATTTCAATTTTATATTTAATCTTTAACCATCTGGGAAATGTATTTGCTATAACAATTAGCTACTTCTCTGAAAATTTACTGAATTATCCAACCACTCCTCATTTAGAATTTCATATGCTAAATTATTTCATGTACTGAAAAAATTAGTGTTTTCTCTTGTGCTTTACTGATGTATCAATTGTTTTGCAGCTCCCCTGCCATGCTAACTCAGAATTATCATACTTTTGGAAATATTTTGCGCACTCATCTCCCTTTTTTCTTTCATACTAAAATTAGAATCATCTTAAATTTAGCTTACAAATATGGTTTTAACTGACAATTGTATTCACTCATCCCATAAAGGTGCATAATTCCTCATGTATGAAATCAGCCTTTTCTCATTATAAAAATTTCTAAATAATTTTTGTTGTCTTGCATATTTGTTATTAAACTCATTCCCATATTTCATATTTCTACAGCTATTGTGAATATTTTTTCTATTATGCTTTCAAATTATCAGTACTTATGTGTATACAGTACTACCAATTTTACACATATTCATTTTGTAGCTGTTCACAAAATCATATGAATGTGCCATGCATTATTCCAGTGAGAAAGTCTATGGAAGTAACAGGTTCTCAGAGGGACATATAAATTCACAAAAGCTTAAACACTACTGCTTTAACTGTAAGTTTTCTCAACAACTATCTAGCAGGTTCATCATTATTTATCCTTATGTGTAAACAGTTGTCCTGGACACCAAAACCAAATCCAAACTCAGTAAGTCTGCACTAAGCCACACACTGGATAAGTTCCATAACAAGTGGATTTTTCCTGTCCCTAGATGATCAATTGTAAATTACAGGCTTCTGAGCTAAATCTTCATATTTTCAGGCCATCGTCTCTGTAACCATAAGAAAAAGACAACAGACTTTTCTAGACATATTAGATCTCAAAATGTACTCTCATTTACATGGCCTTTACATATTTAGGTGTGGAAATAACAAATGCACTTTCCAATTTCACCCTTTCTAGATACTTGATTAAGTCATGTTTTCCAGCCCCTTCTCAGCTGGAATATGATGACTGCCATATTCAACTTAGTAGAGGTTTATATTGCAAGATTGGGCTTGAATGAAATCCAGGTAACTTAGCCTTTATCTATCAACAATTTGATTCTTTTTTTCTCAGTTTTTATCTAATACCATATTCTTAATCAAGAAAAGATCTCAAACCCCTAATGTAATAATTCATAGAACTTATACCACTTTATCTCTTAGTTTTCTTCAATATTTGTGACATGTATTTTAGAAAAGTAATGCAAGGGTAATAAACAGCTACATGACACGTGCTCTATATCTTTATTGACTCCTTAATAACTACTACAAGCTCACTTGTGAATCACACCTGATGTACAATAAATAAGTCACAATTCTGAACCACATCTATAGAAACTTGAATTCCTAGTAAATATAATAATTGAGGATCTTAAAGCTCAACAAGTCAGGCCTTCCAGTTTTTCAGATGAGGAAATTAAGGCCTAAAGATATGAAGTGACTTACCCCAAAGTAAAAGATCTAGTTAGTAATAGGAGCTGAGATTGAGATCCATGACTTTTAAAACCCAGAATCATGCTCTCTCCACTAAACCATGTGATCATTCTAAGTAGTCAACAGTTTTCACCATCCTCCTTCTGTTTCCCTGGGAAGGGTCTCCATATTAACCAAATTCTTAAGGCATTCAGAGAATCTCTCCAGTGTGAGGTTTTTACTGTTGTAAAAAAGAAGAGTTTTGTCTAATGGTTTCCCCACACTCAGTATGTATATTTGATTTCTCTTCACTATGAATTTTTTGGTGTTTTGTAGGATATGTGCTCTGGCTAAAGGCTTTCCCACATTCATTACATTCATAGGGTTTCTCTTCGGTATGCATTTTCTGATGTTTTTTAAGGTCTGTTCTCTGCCTAAAGGCTTTGCCACATTTACTGTATTCATAAGGTTTTTCTACAGTATGAATGACCTGACATTGAATAAGACCAGAGCAGTAACTAAAGGCCTTTCTACATTCATTACATTTATAGGATTTTTCACTAGTATGAGTTTTCTGGTGATTTTTGAGGTCTGTACTCCAACTGAAGGCTTTTCCACATTCAGTACATTCATACGGTTTTTCTCCAGTGTTGAGTTATCTGATGTTGAACAAGTGCTAACCAATCACTGAAGGCTTTTCCACAGTCAGTGCATTTACTGGTATGAAGGTACAGTCAGGGCTTCTTTCTGGTATGAATTCTCTTATGTTGAATTAGGGCTGAACAGAAACTGAAAGGTTTCCCACAGTCATTACATTCACAGGGCTTCTCTCCAGTGTGAGTTCTCTGAAAATGTCCTGAGCAGTCACTAAAAGCTTTTCCATATTCATTATATTTGTAGGGTTTTTCTCCAGTCTGAACCCTCATATGCTGTGTAAGGAATGAACTCAGGCTGAAAGTTTTCTCACATTCATTGCATTTATACTGTTTCTCTCCTGCGTGACTTCTCTGATGTTGAGTAAGGTATGTGCTTCTGCTAAAGGCTTTTCCACATTGCTTACATTCATAAGGCTCTTCTCCAGTGTGAGTTCTTTGATGCTGAATAAGGGCTGAACAATCACTAAAGGCATTCCCACATTCATTGCATTTGTATGGTTTCTCTCCAGTGTGCATTCTCTGATGTTGAATGAGGTCTGAACAGTAACTGAAAGTTTTCCCAGTCATGATATTCATAGGGTTTCTCTGCAGTATGGACAATATGATGTTGAATAAGAGCTGAGTGATCATGGAAGGCTTTCTCACATTCATTACATTCATAGGGTTTTTCTCCTGTATACATTCTTTGATGTTGAGTAAGATGTGCACTCTGACTAAAGGACCTACCACATTCATTGCATTCATAAGGTTTCTCTCCAGTATGGATTCTCTGATGTAGAGTAAGATGTGTGTTCTGACTAAAAGCCTTTCCACATTCAAGACATGTATAGGGCTTCTCACCAGTGTGAATTCTTTGATGCTGAGTAAGGTATGTACTACGACTGAATGTCTTGCCACATTCAGTACCCTCATAAGGTTTCTCTCCACTGTGAATTCTCTGATGTTGATTAAGAACTAAGCAATAACTGAAGGCCTTCCCACACTCACTGCATTTGTAGGGCTTTTCTCCTGAAAGAGTTTTCTGATTATTTCTTAAGTGGGGACTCTGATTAAATCCCTTTCTACACTCAGTACATTTACAGGGTCTCTCTCCACAATGAGTTCTTTGATGCTGAACAAGAGTGATGTGGCCTCTGAAGGTTCTCCCACATTCACTATATTTACAAGGTTTTTTTTTTCCATCATACTTTCTTTGTATAATTAAATCTGAGTTTTGTTTGAGCATCTTTCAACATGTACCATATTTATGACAATTCTCTTTCATAGGATCTCTCTGTTCTGCAACAAGTATTGATCTTACAGTAAAATTTTTCACAAATTCATTAGATTCTATATCTCTTTTTCTGGCAGGAATTTTTGTGCAGGTAGCTATCTCTTGCCCTAGATTATTCTCCTTGTTTAGCTGCTGATTCTTAAACTGGCCTCTAGATTTCCAGATTTCTTCCGGTACAGACTTTCTCTTTGCAAGTTCTTCCATCTCTAATCTTTGAGATTAATCTTCTTTTGAATGTCCTGCTGCTCTACTCTTGATGTCTTGGCCCCACATTCAAGCTTCCCATCTAAAAGACATAAAAATATGACTCTACTATGTGCCAAATGTTGGGAGAAAAGAAGCTGGTATATTAGGAATGGAATAATGAAATTGCAGATACCGAGAACATAAAATATTGGGACTATAAGATAGTAATCTAGGGAGGAGTGAGATGGAAATACTAGTGGTGTGAAAGTGTCTGATACAGAGCATAACGCAATCAATGGGAATGAAGCAAACATTCTGTCAGGTGAGAAGAATGATTAGGGAAAAAACTAAATGGCGAATATTAGAAAAGAGAAACAATGAGCAGGGATTAAGAAATGAAAACTGTTATCAGAAAGAAATGGTCTTTTAGAAATTATCCTATGAGAAAACTACTTACTCAGCATTGAAACTATTATCTTAAAAAATACTAAGAGCTTTTTATTTTCAATAAGCTTTTATATTAGATTTTTTAGTACTTGTACAAAGTAATAATTTTAGCTAATTATTCTTTGTCAGGTAACTGCTAATGTTATTGCTTTACACTTGATATAAAAAGAGCATAAACTCTAGGTTTAAGGACAAAGGAAAGGATGAAAAGGGAGAAATTTACTCTTTTGAAATGAAAAAATAATTATTAGGTCTTTCTAATGACAAATCTACATTATTTTTCACTTTCAGTCATGGATAAAGAGGCAAGTAACATAAAGCATAGGGAAAAAAGGATAGCTCTTCTTCATCAGCATGTTAAAAAGTAGTCCTTCACTCTGGATTTATTCTTCAGAGAGAGTTATTGTACTAATATGATGACTGAAAATTGTTTGTAAAGTCATGATTTATAATGGGTTTCATTGCAGGATGACTGGGAAGGGACCTGGCTGATTTATTAGAGGATGCCCAAATATTGGCACCTACAGTTCTTTTATCTTAGGCTGATTAGTTTCCCCAGAATGAATCACTTTAACCTTCTACCTGAAAGGGAGTAGGATGTAGAAGTCCAGTAGAAGGAAAAATTGAGGTGAGGGTCTCTCCATTCAATATGTAGATTTTTACTAAACCATCTGTTTTCAATATGTCCCCTAGATTCTGGCATATATTACACATAAAAATTAATGATTTTATTAGCTGTACTCCTAACATTCAACACTCATTTCTCATTTTAACTCTAATTTATTTATCACACTGGTCTATAAAAAAAAGAAAAGCAAAAACAAAAACAATAACAACAAACAATACTTTATTATTGCTACTCCTGCACAAAAAGCCCTTTCTTCTTTCTTTTGCCCATCTAATTCTTGACACTACTTTGGACCGCCACTCAAATGACACTAGTCCCACAACATTCCTAACTCTCCAGTTTCCCTGATTTCCTACTACTTACTATTTTAACTTCTAATTTTAGCACTTAATAGCAGTGCTGTACATTGTTTATCTATTTTCTCCTGTCTGCACATGTTGTCTTCAAAGTTATCATTTCATGTCTTAGAAAAAAGGGAAAGAACTTTGATGAAGTTTTTGGTTTATAGCTAATATTAATTGAGTTTATGCTGGGCTGACTTACAAGATCAACATATCAAATCTTCCTAACAAGCCTATAAGTGAGATAATAGAATGTCAATTTCAAGGGAGGTTCAGAATGCTGAAGTTACTTGTCTAAGGTACACATAAGTCAAACTCCAGAGTCCAAACTCTTAGTCTCTACTGCTGCCCCAAGAAGCAGTCCAATATAGTAAAAAGATAATGGCTAGAGACTCAGAATATCCTGAGCTTAAATCCCAAGTCCTACTATGTGTGTGACATAAGGGGTAGGCTTCTTGTTTGGTGCCTTTTCAGTCCTACATACTGCTGACAATGTGATCTTTTTTGTTTTTTTGAGATGGAGTTTCACTCTTGTTACCCAGGCTGGAGTCCAATGACATGATCTCAGCTCACTGCAACCTCCGCCTCCCGCGTTCAAGTGATTTTCCTGCCTCAGCCTCCCCAGTAGCTGAGATTACAGGCATGCACCACCACACCCGGCTAATTTTTTGTACTTTTAGTAGAGATGGGGTTTCTCTATGTTGGTCAAGCCAATATCCTATATTTGGAAAACTAAGTGTTTGATAGTGAATATCTACTTTTTAAATAATTATAGACATAAATACTAAGAGGAATATTCAACCTGTAAACTGAAATAACCACTATAGAGATGACATTTTATAGACCTCTAATATTAAGAGGCAGGAACAAAAACTATGAAAGGAACCCATGGAGTTCTTAGGAGATTAGATGAATCAGAGCTTTACACTGTCATGCACATCATGAAAAGATGATTTCATAAAAGACAGTGAACTGGATCAATTTTACCCACAAAGATAAAAGAGGGCTAAGAAGAGGTCCTCAGATTCTCAAAGAAAAGGAGTCATGTCCTTCATAAGTATATTTACAATACAGTGGTGAGAGACAAACACAAATTACAGGGTCAGAATTCAGGAAAGTAAAGTAAATCCTAGCAATCACTTTCCAAATCTGCATGGGTCACACCTTTTGTCATAAACAGGGAGGAGAAACAGTTGTTTCTGAACTCAGAAATGAACCTGATCCTTCAAATCCAAGCCAAATGCAGTAAAGTATGCAAATAATAATAAACACAATAGTGGCAATAATAACAGGAAAAGCAGCAACAGGTAACATTTACCAAGTCCTTATACTATATCAGGGCTTTTATGCCAACCACTTATTTTATTCTGTCTTTTACAAGAAATCCTGAAGAAACAGTTTTTTTTTTAGGATTTTACAATATTTTATTTTTAGCCCTATTTATATGGCGAATGGCCTCAAAAGGTTTTTAAAACCCTAAGGGTTTTTAACGTAGCAAAGCCAGGACTTGGACTCAGGTCTCCTCTCCAAAACCCACATTCTGAGCCACCACATTACGCTTGCCATGACTATTAACAACTAAAGATGACAAAACACTGCATGAAAATATTCTAACGTGCAGAAAGAAAGTAACCTTTAACCTTTACCTAGCAAAACCAGGTTTCTATATTTTTCCAACATGTTTCTGTATATGGACTTCTGAACAGGGTCCATTTGCTTCCACTTCTCCCAGGTGATGTCCATAGCCACCTCTTCCAACGTCTTTGGTAACTAAAAACCAAATATATTTGCATTAACACCAGAAGCAATTATACTGATTTGCATCCAAAGTAATAGATGAAGGTAACCAAATTGGGGGAAATGAAAGAAAGAGTATCAAGTTACATCACATATTTGTTGAGCACTCACTGTGTGTTACACATTATAATCTAATTTTCTTGGAACTATAAAATAAATTTGAGACATTATCCTTGCTTTTTATCTTAAAATTTTGGGCAAAAAAGATTTGTACGCCAGGCATGGTGGCTCACACCTGTAATCCCAGCACTTTGGGAGGCCAAGGTGGGCAGATCACTTGAGTCCAGCCTGGGCAAGGTGGTGAAACCCTGTCTCTACAAAAAATACAAAAAATTAGCCAGGCATGATGGCACACATGGGTGGTCTCAGCTACTCGGGAGGCTGAGGTAGGAGGATCACCTGGGCCCAGGATTTTGAGGCTGCAGTGAGTCTGGGGTGACAGAACGAGACCCTATCTCCAAAAAAAAAAAAAAAAAAAAAAGAAAGAAAAAAGAAAAAAGATTTGTATGCATAAAGTAGGTAAATAATATAATAATATAAACCAATGACAAATAGTATAGTTAAAACAATAAGTGCTAACATTAAAGTAAAACAGCCTGAATAAGGAAAGGTTTCCTAGAGGAAATAGAACACAAGAAGGACTTCCAAAGAGATCATAAGCAGTCTTTTTTTTTGACTCGGAGTCACTCTGTCACCCAGCCTGGAGTGCAATGCTGCAATCTTTGGCTCACTGCAACCTCCACCTCCCAGGTTCGAGCAATTCTCCTGCCTCAGCTTCCTGAGTAGCTAGGATTACAGGTGCCCACCACCATGCCCAGCTAATTTTTGTATTTTTAGTAGAGATGGGGTTTCACCATATTGGCCAGGCTGGCCTATTGGCTAGGCTGGTCTCAAACTCCTGACCTCAGGTGATCCACCCGCCTTGGCCTCCCAAAGTGCTGGGATTATAGGCCTGAGTCATTGCACCCGGCCCATAAGTAGTCTTTTTTAAACTTCTAGGGAGACCCATGAAGAGATCAAGAAATCTGTTTAGTGGGAAGTAAACCTTATTTAAGAGTGTAAACTCTAGAGCTAGACCTAGATTCAAATCCCAGGTTTACCACCTACCAACTATACAATCTTGGCCAGTTAAACTCTGTCTCATCTACAAAATGGGGACAATAACAAGTCCTACATCTCAGGCTTATTACAAGGATTAAACGAGTTAACGTAAAGCACTTAGAACAGAGCCAAGAATATAGAACGCACTATCTAAAAGTTAACATTACTTTTAGTGAAAGAGCAGAATGAATAACAAGAATGTTATTCATATTGAATGATATTATTTGCTATTCATATTGAATTACATTATTTGTCATTCGATAATAATGTTTTGACATGCTTGAGTGCCTGGTACATAGTATGGGTACAATAAGTCATAGATGAATACGTGACTCTTCATTAGTCTCTATTGGGGCAGAAACGTAGGATCTAAAATATGCTGCAAAGCCTTTTCTTTTAAACACAAACATTATTCGTGTAATGCAAAAGAATTTACAAAGTATCAGGTATTACATGTATTATATACTCAAATGCATCAATTATTATAAAGCAAATATAAGGTTTGTTAAAGGAAGATAGATTGACAAAGTATGTGAATTATCAAATTTTGAAAAACAGAGAAAAGTCTTTTCCTGGGAAGCATTCTTGAGTTTACAGAGTACAAAGTTGAATAGAGTCAAGTATTTATATTTAAAGTTGATCACTTTTATTATAAAAAAGCAAATTTTACAGTTATTGCAATGCCTACTGATTAGTTTTCTCCCTCAAAGCGTTTTTAGGATACTTTTGTTTTGAATAAGTGACTGAACTAATAAACATTTATTCATTCAACATGTATTTATCGAGCACTGTGCTAGGCACTGAAAATACAATGCTAAACAAAAATCAGAAATAGCACATGATTTCATAGAGCTGAGTGTCTAGTAAGTGATAACCAAACAATCACACACAAATATAAAATTGTAACTGTTACAAATGTCTTTTAAAAAAGAGTCACATGGCTGGGCACAGTGGCTCACGCCTGTAATCCTAGCAATTTGGGAAGCTGAGGTGGGCAGATCACCTGAGGTCAGGAGTTCAAGATCAGCCTGGTCAACATGGTGAAACCCCATCTCTACTAAAAATACAAAAATTAGTCAGGCATAGTGGCGCGTGCCTGTAATCCCAGCTATCTGGGAGGCTGAGGCAGGAGAATTGCTCGAACCCGAGAGGCAGAGGCTGCAGTGAGCCGAGATCGCACCACTGCACTCCAGCCTGGGTGACAAAGTGATACTCTGTCTCAAAAAAAAGAGTCACATGATGTCATGAGAACCTTTAATAAGGGCATCTGACCTGGTCACTGTGTTAGTGGAGGTTCATATCAGAAGGCACTACTTGAACTCATTTCGGAAGGATGAATAGGCATTGCCTTGGTGACAAAAGTAAAGAAAACCACACCAAGCAGAGGAAATAGCAAGTGTGAAGGCACCATCATGACAGGGGGAATGGGGAGGAAGAGAGATTGAAAGAAGGCCAATGTGAATAGAGCAAAGAAGGTATACATGAAGAAAGGGGGAAGAACTGAGACTGAAAATTAGAGGTCAGCCACATGAGGCTCACAGGCCATGCAAAAAGTATGGCATATTTATCCTGACAGCATTAGGGAGCCATTTAAGAGTCGTAAGCAAAAAGGTGACAAAATCAAATTTAAGAGCTGCAAAAGACCCTTCTGGCAGTAGGTGGAGTAAGTAGAAGTAGAAGGGCCAGAATAGACATGGAAAAATATTTGTGTGGATGCTCCAGGAATCTAGGCAAGAAATGATAAGGACATGAATTAAAGATAAAGTGAGTAAAGATAGAAAGAAGTGATAGATTTGAAATATATTTTGGAAATAAATATGACAAGGTTTGATGGCAACCTGGATACACAGATGAAGGGAAAGGGACTATAAAGATGGATTTCTGGACTCTGGCTAGAGTGGCTAAATGGATGGAGTGCCACTGTGGATTTTGTTTGATTAATGCAGAAATAATTAAGAAAGTTCTGGATGAAGGGAAATCACACCAGATAGAAATTCTGATTCCCAAAAAGAAATAAAGAAATAAAGAGCATTTAGAAATCATTGGGCAAATTAAAATTTGTTTTTAAAAGTTTGCTTTTATCTTTATTTTTTTTTCTCTTTTTCTTTTTTGAGACAGGTTTTTCTCTGTCATCTTGGCTGGAGTGCAGTGGCACAATCTCGGCTCACTGCAACCTCTGACCCTGGGTTCAAGTGATCCTCCCACCTCAGCCACCCAAGTAGCTGGGACCACGGGCATGCACCAACAGGCCTAGGTATTTTTTTTTAAGTTTTAGTAGAGACAGGGTTTAACCATGTTGGCTAGGCTGGTCTTGAACTCCTGAGCTCAAGCGATGCACCTGTCTTGGTCTCCCAAAGTCCTGGGATTACAGACATGAGCCACCACGCCTGGCTGCTTTTGTCTTTATTTCTTTATAATATATATAACTATTTAAAATATATACATAACATTTTCTTGAACAACTTATATGTAGATGTAACACACAGAACAACAAGCAGAACAAAAAGAACGAGGTGTCATAATTGAACACATATAGTTGCAAGGCTTCCACTTTTTGTGAAGTGACACATTAAATCTAAGAAGATTGTGAAGAAGTAACGATATATATTGTAATCCCTAGAGCAGCTACTAAAAATGTAGTTTAAAAGTCTGTAAGAAAATTTAAGATTTTTAAGAGAAAACCTTAAAATTCAGCCAGATGAAGATTAAAATTAATATAGCAAATTAAGTTTTCCACATAAGTGTTAGGGACTGCCAAGATTATCGAGGAGGCATTTTGAGGTTGGAGATCATAAACTTTTAATTGTTTTAAATCATTCAACATTTATTCAACACAAGTTTAATGAGTACTATATGCTAAATACTCTAGGCACGGTGATATAACAGTGAAAGAGACTAAAAAACAAAACAAAACAAAAAGAAAAGAAAAACTCTGCCTACATAGAGCATACTCCATAGTAAGAAAGACAAACAATACACTCGCTACATAAATACATTGTATATTATTTATTAGTCTGTTCTTGCATTGCTACAAAGAACTACCTAAGACCAGGTTAATTTATAAAGAAAATAAATTTAATTGACTCACCATTCCACAGGCTGTACAGGAAGCACACCTGGGGAGGCCTCAGGAAACTTACAATCATGGTGGAAGGTGAAGGGGAAGCAGGCATGCCTTACATGGCTGTAGAAGGAGGAAGAGAGAGAGAGAGGGCAGGTGCCACCCACTTTTAAACAACCAGATCTTGTGAGAACTCACTCACTATCAAAAGAACAGCAAGGTGGATATCTGCCCCCATGATCTATCACCTCCTACCAGGCCCCTCCTCCAACACTGGGGATTATAATTCAACATGAAAGTTGGTGGGGCGGGAACCCCACTCTTCCAGGAACAGCTGCAGCTGCCCAGCTGTGGCTGTGAACCTGGGCATCCCTGTGCTCTTGCGGGCCCTGGAAGCCCTGTCCTCCACAGGCTCCAAAGTGCCTGCTCCCACTGCTTGGCATCTCCCTGGTCCTGGCATCCACTCTGATTTTACAGCAAAGTTGAGGCTGAGCCTGGGTGCAGTCACGACCTGACCAGGTGTGCTCAGGGCAGCGCTGACATGCCAGCCCCTGCCACCTTTCCCCCCTCCAGACTTAGGGCACTGAAGAGCATGGGAAGGAGGCTGGAGCCGGGTTGAGGGTGGCTCAGTGTGGGCTTTCAGGCCCAGCACAAACAGCCTGGGCACCATGGAGGACATAATTGATGGTGACAGGAGGCATACAGGCTCCTGGGTGGAAAGGGGTGGGTCCCCTTTGAAGCCCCACCTTCCAGCCAGGGATGGCCTAAAACATGGGGGCTGGGCTGTCAGTTCTGGCTGCAATCCACAGCCTGGCCTTAAGTGAGAACTTCTGGTGCTTCTTCCAGCCACCCGTGGCCACCGTGGACCAATCAGCACGCACTTCCTCCCTTCTGAGCTCATAAAAACCTCAGACTCAGTCAGATTCAAACAGACATCGGGAGGACCTAACTGCGGAAACGAGCTACCCACTGCAGGTCTCCTCTCTGCTGACAGCTGGACACTCATGGATACAACCTGTCTGTGGAAAGAAGCCATCCACTTTGGGTCTCCTGAGAGCTGTTCTGTCACTCAATGAAGCTCCTCTCCACCTTGCTCACCCTCCAGTTGTCCACATACCTCATTCTTCCTGGACATGGACCAAGCATGGGCCAAAAACTTGGGACCTGCCAAATGGAAGGACTGAAAAAGCTGTAACACAAACAGGGTTGAAACACACCTCCCCATCTGCCACATTGCAGGCAATGAAAAGAGCTGTAGCCCTTAAGTGAGCCTAGATCTAGAGACTCCCTGAGCCAGCACTATGACACCCTCTTTGGGGCTCTGTGGCTCCTGGCATCTCCAAGCTTCCAGAAGTCATTGCTTTCCCCTTGTCCAGACATGGGTGCCCACAGTGGAAGTACTTCCATTGCATGCGGTATATCTGTTCCAGCTGCAGCCTTGCGCAGAGCTGCTTGCACCACCACAGCAGCCAGCATGCTTGGTTGTGCTCACTGGCCAGACCCCATGCTCACTTGCCCACACACCCCTTGCTGTGTGGCTCACCCTTGGCAGATGTGGGATCTGAGACAGTAGTGTGAGTTGAGCACAGCCTGCCAGGCTGAGTGGGTGGAATGAGCCCAGTGGTAAAACCAATACTCAATTACTCAGGCAGAAGGAGCTGCCGGCCATAGAGGCTTCTGGCTGGCGAAGCAATAACCCAAGGATCCTATGACATTTTCAACTTGTCTTATTACCTTAACATAATCTATTTACAATGCTAACTCACCCCAATTAGTATCCCACCTATGTCCCCTCCACAGCACACTGGTGTCTCTTCCAAAGCACCTTATTCCTCTTAGATATTCTAGGTTCTCTTAACTGGAGTTACTTTTAATTCCTTTCTCTTTCATCCCCTAAATCTAAACCAAACCATTACTGTTCCTTACCAAAACAAGCTGTGTCATGGCATTTTTTTCCCCAAAGTTTCTAATAATTCACAATCAGCTCTACGACAAAGTCAAACCCTTAGTCCTACTTAGCACAGCAAATTTCACCCTTAAAATTTTCAATATATGGCTACTACCCATTGCCCATAGAAGACACGGTCTCTTCTACCTCTAAGTTTTGTCTTATATTTTCTTCCCTTAAAATCCCTCAGTTCTCCTTTGACCAAATTGCAACCATATCTCAGTGCACACCAAAATTCCACCCCTTCATAAAATCCTCCAAATCACACTCTCCTTCTCTGAACTCCTATGGGATGTTTTCTCTTTACTACTTAAAATGGATGTGTGTGTTTCCTTGAATTCTTCCTTAACTCCTTGGTTAGACAAGGCTGCTGAAGAACTGAATACCACAGACAATGCCTAATTGAGAGCCTACCTGCTATGCCAGTTACCAAATGCTGGTTACTAAATGCTATGCTAGTTACCAGAAACAAACAAACAAACAAACAACAAAAACAAAAACATTATGGGAAGGCAGGTGGCAATAGACAACCAATCTTATAAAATTCATGATCAAAGAGAATAGGCCTTGGTTCCTAGAAAATAAAATATCTGGAATTCAAGTGACTGAATTGAAGTTTTTTTGGGCCCCAAACCACCAGAATGAAAGTAGAAAATATAAGATATTTCAGGAAATGAAAAGAAAATCCAGCTCACCCTGAATCTAGCCATCAAGGGCCTAGCAGTCATTCTCTCTTCTTCTGGGCTCTTCTCTTGAAGAAGGGCAGAGTCTTGAGACAGTGGCTCTGAGGGAAGAGAGAGGAGCTATGAAGAAGTCAGCTTGTGTCTATAGCAACCACTTGATATTCTAGAACTACACTCTCCAATATGGTAGCCATTCCCCACATGTAGCTATTTAAATTAAAATTAAATAAAAGACTTAATTCTTCAATTGCAATAGTCACATTTCAGTGCTCAATAGCTAATGTGGTTAGTGGCTACTGTACCGAGCAATGTATACATCAAAAATATCCACAGAAGTTATATTGCATAGCACCGGTCTAGAAATCCACATATGTGGTATGTTTTTGAAGTCATACCAACTGAATCTTCAGCTCCAGGAAGTAAAGGCAACCAAACATTCCTTGCCACCTCATGACCACAGAAATGCCACAGGCATTGCATTCTCAATAGTTTGAATGTTTGCCTTCCCAAACCTCTTGTTGAAATTCAATTCCCAATGTTGGAGGTGGGCCTAATGGCAAGCTTTGGATCATGGCAGCGAATCCCTCATGAATGGCTTGGTATTGTCCCCCATAGTAAGGTTCTCACTCTATTAGTTCCCGCAAGAGTTGATTTATTTATTTATTTATTTACTTTGGTTGAGGTGGAGTCTCGCTCTGTCGCCAGGTTGGAGTGCATTAGCACAATCTTGGCTCACTGCACCCTCCGCCTCCCGGGATAAAGCGATTCTCCTGCCTCAGCCTCCTGAGTAGCTGGGACTACAGGCACCCGCCACCACTCTCGGCTACTTTTTGTATTTTTAGTAGAGATGGGTTCCACCATGTTGGCCAGGATGGTCTCAATCTCTTGACCTTGTGATCCATCTGCCTCGGCCTCCCAAAGTGCTGGGATTACAGGTGTGAGCTACCGCGCCAGGCTAAAGCCGGTTGTTAAAAAGAGCCTGGTCCGTCTCTCCATTCTCGCTTTCTTCTTCTCTTGCCATGTAATCTCTGCACGTGCCAGCTCTCTTTCACCTTCCACCATGAATGGAAGCAACTTGAAGCCGTCACCAGAAGTAGATGCTGGAGCCATTCTTTTTATATAATCTACAGAACTATGAGCCAAATAAGCCTCTTTTCTTTCTAAATTAACCAACTTAGGTATTCCTTTACAGCAATAGAAGCAGTCTAAGACACCATCCATGGTTTAAGTAGGTTCCAGATAACAAGAGCAGTTATCTAGACTCTATCATAGCATTTACTACCTGTTTTGAAATTATCTTTTGGAGTATCTTTTGCCATCCCCACCCCTACACACGAATCAAGATTTTCCCATCTTTATATTCCTAACAACAAAACTGTGCCTGGCATATATATGTAAGTCTTGATATGTTTGATGAAATGAATAGACGAGGCTAAAATTCGTGTCAAACTCATAATTTAGATTTTAACATATTGAATTCTCACATTCATTGAGCTCTGTGATAAGGACTTTTATAGGCACTGGGGATGCAACAAGTACAAGACAGAATAAAGCCCCTATGAGAGAGCCAGCAAAAAAAAAAAAAAAGCAAAACTAAACCAAACCATACAAGCATATATAAACTCAAGTAGTTACAAACATATCCCCAAAAAAGTAGAATAAAAGGATAAACAAGACCTTTATTTTAGATGGCATGGCCAGGGAAAACTTTTCTGAGAAGGAAACATTTTTATCAGATTTGTGTAAAAAGAGAGAGTAAGCCATAAAGATATCTCTGGGCAGACTGAGAAAACAGCAAGTGCAAAGTCTGCAAACAAAATCTTGAGGTTGGAATATCCTTGTCATGCTCTAAGAACAAGGAGGCCAACATAAGCTAATAGAGTGTAAAAATGAGGAATTTATCATTAAGTGCTATAAAATAATGCTGTCGCCCTTGGTTTTTTCGAGGATATAGGAGAAATTACTTGGCAAATCCTTTCAACATAGGACATACTGCCCTTATTATCAGAGGCAGTGTTGGTTAATGGAATAAACACTCCACTGGGATTGAAGAACCCTGAATTCTAATATCTGAGTTAGTAAAATGCTGTACAGCATTAAGCAAGTCACTAACTTCCTTGAATCTTTGTTTGTTCGGTAACAAAACAATAGGGATAAGAGTATCTGTTCCTTTTGTTTTACAGAACTTTGTAGGGAATAAGAAAGATGTAAGATTTTAAAAAGATCCTCTGAATTTAAACATTTGAAGGAAGAGGTTTAGGACACTGCTTCTCAAACTATGGTCCGTAGATCAGCAGCACCAGCATCACCCGGGAACTTGCCAGAAATGCAAATTGTTAGGCCCAACCTCAGACCTACTGAATCAAAAACTCTGGTGGTGAGTTTAGCAATGTGTTTAACAAATCCTCCAGGTGACTCTGATGCGTACTCAAGTTTAAGAAGCACGAGTTTATAAGAAAATGAAATTGTTAAAGCCAGCTCCTGAAAGACCTAAGCAATGGAGGATGTCCTCTTGGAGGTTTAGAATGTTACTGCTTGCAGCTGCCATGAGCTAGTTATTTTATTTTTATTTTTTATTTTTATTTAGTTATTTATTTTTTGAGACAGAGTCTCGCTCTGTCGCCCAGGATGGAGTGCAGTGACACAATCTCGGCTCACTGAAAGCTCCGTCTCCCGGGTTCACACCATTCTCCTGCCTCAGCCTCCCGAGTAGCTGGGACTACAGGCGCCCGCCACCATGTCCGGCTAATTTTTTTTTTTTTTTTTTTGGTATTTTTAGTAGAGACAGGGTTTCACCATGTTAGCCAGAATGGTCTCGATCTCCTGAACTCGTGATCTGCCTGCCTCGGCCTCCCAAAGTGCTGGGATTACAGGGGTGAGCCACCGCGCCCGGCCATGAGCTAGTTATTATATTGAATGTTTCACATAAACCAGAGGAACTCAGCAGACAGGACCTGGTCCTTGTATTGAGTGGAAGAAATAACTACTGGCATTTAATTTGTAGGAGTCAGGGATCCCAGATGTCCTTCAGCACAGGACAATCCCAAACAATTTTTTAATGTTTTGCAGGACATTCAGATGGGTAAAAATTCTATTGATAATTATCAGAGACTAGAACCTAACTCTTTTTTTACACACAACCACAGAGTCTTTTTCTTTTCTTTCTTTCTTTTTTTTTTTTTTCAGTGCTAATATATGATGATTTTCTATAAGGAAAACTATGGTCTAAATCAAGGTACTTTGTTCTGAATTTTACTGAGATTCGATCATTTTATCAGCCTGAGTTGCAGTGTATTCTCTTTTATTTCTCCTTTATTGTAGAATTAGGGCATCATATGGCTTTAAAATAGGTAGGTTAAGCTTATTGCCAATTTAATGAATTTTATTTATGGATAGAAATGGGGGCATTACAAAATATTTGTTATACAAAGAGCCCGCTTGGTCTGAAAGAGTTGAAAACTATTGAGATATATTGGGTCGTTTAACCTCACAACAACCCACTATGAAAGTTAAATCCCCCAAAAAGGTTAAATAACTTGCCCAAGGTTACCACAGAGCCAATAAGTTTCAAAGCCAGGATTCAAATTCAGACCTGTTTGGATTCAAAATCCTGGCTCAAGAAAAATGTATGTTCACACAAAAACCTGTAGGTGAACATTTACAGCAGCATCATTCATAATTACTAAAATCTGGAAATGATACAAATGTCCTTCAAAAGGTGAGATTTTTTTAAAAACCTGATACATCTATATACAATATTATTTAGCAATAACAATATTATTCAGCAAAAAAGAAGAAAGTGACACAATAATGTGGCCACCTTAAAGGCTTCATACTGAGGGAGAGCAGCCAGTGTGAAAATGTACATACTGTATTATTCCACTTATATGACACTCTGGAAAACACAAAACTATAGAGATGGAGAACAATCAGTGGCTGCCAGGGTTAAGAGTGGGAAAAGAGTGTAAATATAAAGGGGTAGCACAAGGAAGTTTTCCGGAGTGAATGAAACAGCTCTGCATCCTGTGGTAGTAGTTACCGGAATCTAAACATGTTCTAGAACAGTATGCCCCCCCATGCCAATTTTATGTATGATAATTTTAAAATTAACTAAACCAGGCTGTTTCCATTGTACTATGATAGATAAAAGGCTGGAGTGGAGAAAGGGGTACGTACATTTGAAGTGACCCAGAGAGGGGTTTTGGTCGTCTTCATACAGCCCCTACTACACAAGCGTGAAATTTCGCTTTCTTCCCACTTTCTCACACGAAAACTCGTGTGTGTGTGTGTGTGTGTGTGTGTTTTCCTCAGCCTTCAGGTGAGGAAAGGGAAAGCTCTCCTTTCTCAAATCAGGTCCCAGAACACACTCGCTCTTGAGCTGGTCTATTTCTTATCTCTCTTCAGGCAAAGTCGTATCCTCCACCTTACCTGCTCCAGCCGCTGTGACATCACGCAGGTTCCGTTCCCTGCACTACCGCTGGTTATGTTTCCTTAGTGACCCTAGGCCTCTTCCAGGAGAGTCCCTGGTCCCAGCCAGCGGGAGCGGCTTCTCCAGTTTGTGGCTCTCGGAGAGTTCGCCTCATCCCTCCCTCTCAGATAACCACCTATTTCTGACCTCTGGAGGCCGGGCTGAGCTCGGAATTTTATGACCAGCGCCCGCTGGCCGTCGTCACCCTCTAATTTCTCGCAAAACTCCCGGGGACCCTTCTTAATGTCAGTAGTCACAGTCGCCGCCGCTCCTGCGCCTAGAAGCCTTCCACGACCCTCAACCCCACAGAGCCCCGAGCTGGCTCGGGTTCCCGCAGGATACACTGCCCGCCCAGTGGCCTGGAGGGCGCGTCCCGGGCTCCCCTACGCCTTTTGGAATCAGCGACAGACGCCGGTATAAAAGAGGGCCTCCACTCCCACCTCTCCAGGGCTCCCCACCCGCTCCTTCTGGCCGCTTTCTCCTGAAAGAGCAAGGCACCCCTAGAAGCTTCAGGCTCCTCCACAGGCGAGTGCCTACCCACCTATCAGGTAAGACGTGCAACTGACACTCAGCGCGCGGAGGAGCCCGCTGACAAAGGGTTTACCTGTCCGAAGAGAACTGCGCTTGCATGGCTCTGGCTGTGGGCCGGCTGGCTCTTGCCCGCAGACTACATTTCCCAGGGTTGTCTGCGGCTGGAGAGATTTAGGGTTTGGGGCGTGGCTAGCACAGGCCTGAGGTCCTAATTGGGAGGTGTAGGCATGGCGGCTGGAGAGTCTGATCTATGTGACACTTCCACTGTGACTAGGGTATAACGTGAATAATTTGTATGCAGTAAAGTTCCTCTGCATTACATCATTGACAGATCTCTAGTAAGCAAAGGACAGAAACAGGTTCTTATTATCTCTTTTATAACGCACAAACATTAAACCACTAATTAAAAATCACAGGGTCCCAGAAAAATCAGACACCTTTATTCTACAATAAAAATAGCCAATTAAGCACACACTGTATGTCAGGCTCTCTTCTAAGTACTTTACATGTTTTATCGCATTTGAGAAGGCAAAAATCAGCCCTACTATTAACCAGACTCAATGACACTGACAGGCTGCTGCAAAGTTAACATCAAGCAATATTTCTACCAAAATCATACTGTAGCAGCTATAAAGTGTCATAATTGTTAAAGGTGGAGGGAGTCCAGGTTCTCGGCGTCTTGAACAAAGAATTGAACAAATCACACAAAGCAAGGAAGGGACAAAGGGATTTATTGAAAGCGAAAGTACACTCCACAGTGTGGGAGGGGGCCGAGCATAGGAACTCAAAGACACCGTTACAGAATTTTTGGGAGTTTAAATACCCCCTAGAGGATTCAATTGGTTACTTCGGGTTCGCCCTATGTAAATGGAGAGGATGAAGTAAAGTTACAAAGTCATTTATGGTGTAAGCCCTATGGAGAAGATATTTCCTGCTATACCTGAAGTGTGAAACAGTTGTATGTTTCCTGCCTCCAGGCCCTATTTTCCTGCCTCAATAATCACTCTCTTTAAATGTTTATTGTTTCCTTATCAATGACATGCCCACCTTTGTCTTGCTACTCTCACTAAAAAAAGATAATCTTGTTTGCTGAAATCATAAGATTGTCAAGAATTTTGCTATTTGAAATGAATGAATTATTCATGAATTATTATTAACACATTACAGATGAGTAAATAGTCACAGAGAGGTTAAGTAACTCACCCAAGGTCATTCACTTGATTTGGCTACAGGAGCACATATTCTTAATTGCTGTAGAAACAGGCCCAAGATGTTATTAAAGTTTCACAAGTAGCAAATGGCAAAACTAGGATTAGAATCCCTTTCTATTCCCAGTTCAGTCTTTTTCCTTATACTACCTCACTGTGGTATTTTTTGGATTGGGACGTATGTGTGTATGTGCTCTCTAACTCCTCTGCCTGATCTTGTATACATCTCTGTATTGCAAATGACAACATCTCTGGGATCCAGTCTCTTCATACTTAAAATAGAAACGAAATCAGTTTCCACCCATTGATAAGGTATAACCTTATCAAGACCAGCCTGGCCAACATGGTGAAACCCCATCTCTACTAAAAATACAAAAAAATTAGCTAGGTGTAATGGCGAGCCGCTTGAAGCTACTCCGGCGGCTGAGGCAGGAGAATTGCTTGAACCCAGGAGGTGGAGGTTGCAGTGAGCCGAGATTGCGCCACTGCACTCCAGCCTGGGCGACAAAGCAAGACTCCCTCTCAAAATAAATAAATAAATAATAAAATACGTACACATTCTTGTGAAGTTTGTAAAACTAGGTATTTGGGTGCCTCCTGCCTTGAGATTATTCCTAAGTGGCTCCTTCCACCCATTGTTATGAAGATTAAATGAGTTAATAATGTAATGGTTGTGAGAACACAACCTGGCAAGTGACACAAGGAGCATCTAAAGGGAATTGTGAACAACTGAATCAGATGGAACTGAGAATTAAGTACCTAGAACCTCAGTGCTCCAAAACGAAAAATTGCCATGAGGATTCAAATAAAGCAGGATTGGAAAAATATAAACAATTCAATCTGGAAAATTAAAAATTAGAAAATCATTGTCAAATAAACTAGGCAAGATTAATGAAAGACTAGTAGAAAGCAGAAACCTCCTGTAGCTTCTCATTGGAAACAACAGAGGAGACAATTAACCAGAACTCCGACCACAAGGCCAATTTGATGCAACTTGGTGTTGTCAGTCTCATTAGCCATTTAGTGCTGTGAAAGGAAAATATCTTGTGCCCCCAGTATCACTAAGGAAAACTCAAGCTGGAAACTGCTTAGGGCAAACCTGCTTCCCATTCTATTCAAAGTCACCCCTCTGCTCACTGAGATAGATGCATATCTAATTTGCCTCCTTTGGAAAGGCTAATCAGAAACTCAAAAAATGTAACTGTTTATGTAACACTTACCTGTAACCTGGAAGCTCCCTCCCAGCTTCAAGTCTTCCTGACTTTGCTTCAAGTTGTCCTACCTTTCCAGACCGAACCAATGTACTTCTCAAATATATTCATTGATGTCTCATGTCTCCCTAAAATGTATAAAACCTAGCTGTGCCCTGACCACCTTGGGTACATGTCATCAGGACTTCCTGAGACTGTGCCACTGGCACATCCTCAACCTTGGAAAAAAATTTTCTAAATTAACTGAGACCTGTCTCAGATTTTCTGGGTTCGCAGTGTTTAATAGCTATCTTAGTCCAAGAAGAAATTCAGTGGTTCCTGCTTTAAGTTCACAACCTTCAATGATGCAGCAAGAGATGGAAAAATATATACACACATATATGTGTGTGTAACGTGTATATGTATATTTGTGTGTGTGTTTACATATATAGAGAAAAATAAATGCTACTGAATTTGGATCTGGATCCTATAGATTTACAAACTTCACAAGACTGTGTACATGTTTTAAAGAAAAATACTGCGTAATCTGAAGAAGAAATAATATTGAATGGTCTATTTATATAACTTGTTTCCAAATATTTTAATTGATGTATAACTTTGAAGTATACAGGTGGGTTTTAACGAATATATGTTCCTGAGTAAAAACCACCCCCAGTCATCATATAGAACATTTGTTTCTTCCCATAAAGTTCCCTGGCACCCCTTTTTAGTCAATTTCACTCACGTCAGTGTGAAGAGACCACTAAACAGGGTTTGTGTGAGCAATAAAGCTTTTTAAATCACCTGGGTGCAGGTGGGCTGAGTCCAAAAAGAGAGTCAGCGAAGGGAGATAGGGGTGGGGCCGTTTTATAAGATTTGGGTAGGTAAAGGAAAATTACAGTCAAAGGGGGATTGTTCTCTGGCGAGCAGGGCTGGGGGTCACAAGGTGCTCAGTGGGGGAGATTTTTGAGCCAGGATGAGCCAGGAGAAGGAATTTCACAAGGTAATGTCATCAGTTAAGGCAAGGACCGGCTATTTTCACTTCTTTTGTGGTGGAATGCCGTCAGTTAAGGCAGGAACAGGCCATTTAAATATCACTTCTTTTGTGATTCTTCAGTTACTTCAGGCCATCTGCATGTATACGTGCAGGTCACAGGGGATGCGATGGCTTAGCTTGGGCTCAGAGGCCTGACAGTCAATATTCCTGTATATAACATTTTAGTGATTTCCCATTAAGTATATCAAATAAGAACATTTCTATTAAAAATGTATTTGAAGCTGTGCATAGTGGCATGTGCCTATGGTCCCAGCTATTTGGAAGGATCTCTTTAGCCTATGGGTTTGAAGCTGCAGTGAGCTATAACTGTGCCACTGCACTCTAGCCTGGGTGACAAGAGCACAACTCTGTCTTTAAAAAAAAAAAGTGTATATTCCTCTCTCTATATTCATATGAATCATAGATTCTACAATGAAAATTTATGTTGTAGTTTATTTGAACACTTGCTCTTGGTATTTGTAACAACTGATTTTGCAAATGAAAACCAGCATTACTGACCTTTACATACTCAAACTGCTTCACATGCCAGTTGTTACAGCTGTGCTAAAACTACAAGGTCATTAACCCAACAATAGATGAAATGAAATTTTATTTGTATTTTCCATTTATTGTCACTGTAAATTTTATTTGTATTTTCCATTTATTGTCACCTAAAGTAGAGAGAAATAATTTCAGTATATTGCTGCTATGTCTGTTTGGTGGTGTTACACTTGTTGCAGTGCCATATAATTTGGAGTACACTTTGTTAGACTTGAACTTACACTGATTAACAGTCACCTAAAACTAAACAAAAATAAATATAAAGGGAAGAGCACAGTATTTTTTGTGATGGGAAAGCAGAATAAATCAAGTTTTCCAGTTCTACCATATTTAGGTCATTTCTCTTCCTCCTATGTTGTAGGTATCTCAAGGAAACTGATTTATCCTTATCTTACCTTTTAATCTAAAGCCCAGTCAGTCTCTTAAAATGACATGATCTCACTTAATGTGAATAACTACGATTAAAAACTCCAGGAGAACCCAGTCACCAGGGGACCCCCCCATACTTTTGTGAGTTTTACCTCCAGGAATTCAGCAAAATGAGTATCAGAGAAAATTCCTCTCATGCTTCTAGCAGAGGGAATGAGAAAAGAAACCATTTTGAAATATGCCACAGCATTCTGTACTTCTCAACAAGGTCAGCCCTCAAAAACAATCTATTTAACCAGAGCCTAACCGGCTGGGCTTTTATCAGGGCCTAACAGACCTTAGGAAATGGAAATACCCAACTTCAGTCATCTCTAGCCTCCCACATGGAAGAAAGGAAATACCCAACTCTAACCCACTCTAGTCATCCTGTCCCACCAAAGGGGGTAGGGGAAACTGAGAAAGGTGTGAAGTTCCCAATCCAGAGATATAGTCTTGACCAAAAGACTGAGACCTACTCAGAGAACTATAGAATGCTTCCCCTTCCCCTATACCTTGATACCACATTTCTAAAGGCATAGGGATGGTTGCTTGAGCCCAGGAGTTAAAGACCAGTCTGGACAACATAGTAAGATCTCGTCCATGGAGAAAAATTAGTCAGGTAGAGTGATATGTGCCTATAGTCCTAGTGTGTCTGGAATTGGTGGGTTCTTGGTCTCACTGACTTCAAGAACGAAGCCGCGGACACTCGCGGTGAGTATTACAGGCCGCGTGTCTGGAGTTTGTTCCTTCTGATGTTCCAATGAATTGGGAGTTTCCTCCTTCTAGTGGGTGCATAGCCTGGCGGCTCAGGAGTGAAGCTGCAGACCTTCGCGGTGAGTATTACAGCTCTTAAGGCAGCACGTCTAGAGTTGTTCGTTTCTCCCGGTGGGTTCGTGGTCTCGCTGGCTTCAAGAGTGAAGCTGCAGACCTTCGCAGTGAGTTTTGTAGCTCACAAAGACAGTATGGACCCAAAGAGTGAGCAACAACAAGATTTCATGCAAACAGTGAAACAACAAACTTCTACGGTGTGGAAGGGGTTGCCACTGCTGGCTCGGGCAGCCTGCTTTTATTCTGTTATCTGGCCCCACCCACATCCTGCTGATTGGTAGAGCCAAGTGGTCTGTTTTGACAGGGCGCTTTTTGGTGCGTTTGCAATCCCTGAGCTAGACACAAAAGTTCTCCACGTCCCCACCAGATTAGCTAGATATAGAGGGTTGACACAAAGGTTCTCCACGTCCCCACCAGATTAGCTAGATACAGAGGGTTGACACAAAGGTTCTCCAAGGCCCCACCAGAGTAGCTAGATACAGAGTGTTGATTGGTGCATTCACAAACCCTGAGCTAGACACAGGGTGCTGATTGGTATGTTTACAAACCTTGAGTTAGATACAGAGTGCCCATTGGTGTATTTACAATCCCTGAGCTAGACATAAAGGTTCTCCACGTCCCCACCAGACTCAGGGGCCCAGCTGGCTTCATCCAGTGGATCCTGCACCAAGGCTGCAGGTGGAGCTGCCTGCCAGTCCCACGCCGTGCGCCCACACTCTTCAGCCCTTGGGTGGTCGATGGGACTGGGCGCCGTGGAGCAGGGGGCGGCGCTCATCCGGGAGGCTTGGGCCGCACAGGAGCCCACGGAGGAGGTGGGAGGCTCAGGCATGGTGGGCTGCAGGTCCCGAGGCCTGCGCCGCGGGAAGGCAGCTAAGGCCCGGCGAGAAATCGAGCGCAGCGCTGGTGGGCTAGCACTGCTGGGGGACCCAGTACACCTTCCGCAGCCGCTGGCCCGGGTGCTAAGCCCCTCATTGCCCGGGGCCGGCAGGTGCTCCGAGTGCGGGGCCCACCAAGCCCACGCCCAACCGGAACTCCAGCTGGCCCCCAAGCACCGCGTGCAACCCCGGTTCCCGCTCGCGCTTCTCCCTCCACACCTACCCACAAGCTGAGGGAGCCAGCTCCGGCCTTGGCCAGCCCAGAAAGGGGCTCCCACAGTGCAGCGGCGGGCTGAAGGGCTCCTCAAGTGCCACCAAAGTGGGAGCCCAGGCAGAGGAGGTGCCGAGAGCGAGCGAGGGCTGTGAGGACTGCCAGCATGCTGTCACCTCTCACTAGCTACTTAGGAGGCTGAGGTGGGAGGATTGCTTGACCCAGGAGGAGGAGGCTGCAGTGAGCCATGACCGTGCCACTGCCCTGCAGCCTGAGTGACAGAGCAAAACTCTGTCTCAAAAAAAGTTTTAGGCAGGGCGTGGTGGCTCACACCTGTAGTCCCATCACTTTAGGAGGCCAAGACAGGCAGATCACCTGAGGTCAGAAGTTTGAGACCAGCCTGGCCAACATGGTGAAACCTTGTCTCTACTAAAAATACAAAAATTAGCCGGGCTGTAGTGGCATGTGCCTGTAATCCCAGCTACTCGGGAGGCTGAGGCAGGAGAATTGCTTGAACCTGGAAGGCGGAGGTTGCAGCGAGCCGAGATCGGGGCCGCTGCACTCCAGCCCGGGCGACAGAGCAAGACTCCATCTCAAAAAAAAAAAAAAAAAAAAAAAAAAGGCCGGCTGCGTTGGCTCACGCCTGTAATCCCAGACTTTGGGAGGCCAAGGCAAGCAGATCACCTGAAATCAGGAGTTCGAGAGGAACCTGGCCAACATGGTGAAACCCCATCTCTGCTAAAAATACCAAAAATTAGCCGGGTGTAGTGATGGGCGCCAGTAATCCCAGCTGCCTAGGAGGCTGATTTGTCACTATAGGAGGCTGAGACGGGAGAATCGCTTGAACCCGGGAGGCGGAGGTTGCAGTGAGCTGAGACAGCGCCATTGCACTCCAGCCTGGGCAACAAGAGGGAAACTCCGTCTCAAAAAATAAATAAATAAATACAGAAGTTTTTAAAAAGTGGTCTATTTACAGCCGTTCTTTTACTCAGCACAGCATTTCCAGATATCAAGAAAATACAAGAAAATACGAAAAAGGCAAAAAATAAAACAAAACAAATACAAATACACACAGACAGTTTGAAGAGGAAGAACAAGCATCGGAACCAGACTCACATATGGTAGGGATGTTAGAATTCTCATACCAGAAATTTGAAACAACGATGATTAAGATGATTAAGATGCTAAAGTCTCTGATGGGTAAAGTAGACACCATACAAGAATAGATAGGTAATGTAAGCACAGAGATATAAATTATAAGAACCAGAAAGAAATGCTAGAGATCAAAAGCACTGTAACAGAAATGAAAATGATTTTGATGGCCTTATTGGTAGACTAGACATGGCAGAAGAAAAGAATCTCTGATCTTGCTGTTTATCCCAATAGAAGGCATCAAAATTGAAAAGCAGGCTGAGCACAGTGGCTCATACTTGTAATCCCAGCACTTTGGGAGGCCAAGGTGGGCAGATCACTTGGGGTCAGGAGGTCAAGACCAGCCTGGCCAACATGGTAAAACCCCATCTCTACCAAAAATACAAAAATTAGCTGGGCATGGTGGTGCATGCCTGTAGTCCCAGCTACTCAGGAGGCTGAGGCAGGAGAAGCGCTTGAACACAGGAAGCAGAGGTTGCACCGAGCCGAGATTGTGCCACTGTATTCCAGCCTGGGCAACAGAGCCAGACCCTGTCTCAAAAAAAAACCAAAACACAAAATTGAAAAGCAAAGAGAACAAATTCTGAAAAAAGAGAATATTTAAGGACTGGGACAACTACAAAAAGTATAACATATGTATAATAGGAATACCAAAAAAAGAAGAAAGACACCAAAAGAGACAAAGACAGGGGGTGGGGAAGGAAGGAATAAAGAAAGAGTAAAAATACTTGAAACAGTAATGACTGAGAATTCTCCCAAATTAATGTCAGATATCAAACCACAGATCAAAGTGGCTTAGAGAACACTGAGCAAAATAAATGCCCAAAAAACTACACCTAGTGGCTTGGTCAATTTGAGTCACTATAACAAATTCTCATAGACAAGGTGCCTTATTAACAAAAGAAATTTATTTCTTACACCTCTGGGTTCTGAAAGTCTGAGATCAGGGTGACAACATATTTGGATTTGGGTGAGGGCCCTCTTCTGGGTTGCAGACTGCCAAACTCTTGTATCTTCACATAGTGGAGAGCAGAGAAAGGAAATAAGCTCTCTCATGACTCTTATAAGGGCACTAATCCTATTAATGAGGGCCCCACCCACATGGCCTCATCTAATCCTAGTTACTTCCTAAAGGCCTCATCTCCTAATAATATCACATTGAGGGGTAGGGTTTCAACTTATAAATTTTGGGGAGACACAAACATTTAGTCCAGAACACCTAGGGATAACATTTTTAAGCTACAGAAAATCGAAATTAAAGAAAAATCCTGGAAGAAGTCATAGAGGGGGAAAAAACAGCTTATATATAGAGGAGTAAAGATAAGATTTACATCTGACTTCTCAGAAACCATGCAAAGAAGAAGAGAGTGGAGTGAAATATTTAAATGTTTAGAGATTAAAAACCACCTATTAGAATTCTATACTCTGGAAAAATCATCCTTCAAAAGTTGAGGAAAAATAAAGACTTTCTCAGAGAAACAAAAGTTTAAGGAATTTGTTGCCAGTAGACTTGTCTTGCATGAAATGTTAATATAACTTCTTTAGGGAGAAGGACAATAACAGAAGTTAAAACTTGGAAATATATATACATAAAGAACATGGGCTGGGTGTGGTGGCTCAAGCCTGTAATCCCAGCACTTTGGGAGGCTGAGGTGGGTAGATCACTTGAGGCCAGGAGTTCGAGACCAGCCTGGCCAACATGGTGAAACCCTGTCTCTACTAAAAATACAAAAATTAGCCTGGTTTGGTGGTGCATGCCTGTAATCCCAGCTACTCAGGAGGCAGAGGCACAAGAATTGCTTGAACCTGGGAAGTGAAGGTTGCAGTGAGCCAAGATCACACCACTGCACTCCAGCCTGGGTGATAGAGCGAGACTCTATCTCAAAAAAAAAAAAAAAAAAAAAAAAAAAAAGAGAGAGAGAGAGAATGAATAAGTAAAGGTAAAATAAAAGCATTTTTCTGATTGTTAGTTGATGTACTACAGCCAATTTTTAATTGACCTAAAAGTTTGCTCAAAATAATAACAATAATGTATTTACTCAATGATATATATATTCAATTACATATACACACACTGTTATGTATTCTTCTGTATGTGCAAAATGAGTGACAGCAATGAACCAAGGAACAGAAAGAAAAAATTAGAATTATTTTGTTATTGGCCAGGTGCTGTGGTTCATGCCTGTAATCCCAGCACTTTGGGAGGCCGAGGCAGGCAGACCACCTGAGGTCAGGAGTTCGAGACCAGCCTGGCCAACATGGCGAAACCCCCTCTCTACTAAAAGTACAAAAATTAGCCGGGCATGTTGGCGGGTGCCTGTAATCCCAGCTACTTAGGAGGCTGAGGTAGGAGAAGCCTGAACACGGGAGGTGGAGGTTGCAGTGAGCCAAGATCGCGCCACTGCACTCCAACCTGGGCAACAAGAGCGAGACTCCATCTCAAAAAAAAAAAAAAAAGATTTTTTTTATTATAAGGTACTTGCCATACTACCCATGAAGCTTTATAGTGTTATGTGAGAGTGGACTCAGATTAGTTGTAAATATATATTGCAAACTCTAGATTAACCACTTAGAAAAAAGAAGTATATCTAATATGCTAATAAAAAAGAAAAATAAAATCATATAAAGGGTTCAATTAAAACAAAAAAAGTCAGAAAAAAGTGGTAGGCAAAAATAAGAACAAGAACAAAGGCAACAAATAGAAAACAGTTAAGCGTAGTAGATATTAATCCAACTATATCAATAATACTTTCAACATCAGTGGTCTAAATGCACCATTTTAAGGCAGAGATTGTGAAGAAATAATATATGTTGTCTACAAAAAACTCACTTTAAAGATAAAGACACATATAGATTAAAAGTAAATCAATAAAGTTATACCATACTAACACTAATCAAAAGAAAGCAGAAGTAGCTATATTAATTTCAGACAGAGCAGTCTTCAAAGCAAGGAGAGCTATCAGGGATAAAAAAGGGAATTATGTAATGAGAAAAGGGTTCTCTAAGAAGACATAATCCTTAATATGTATGCACCTAAAAACAGACTTTCAAAATACATGAGGCAAAAACTGATAGAACTTCAAGAAGGAAGAGATGCATCTACTATCACAGAAATCTCAAAAATTCTTTATCAGAAATGGGCAGATCCAGGAAGCAGAAAATCAGTAAGGATATAGTTGAAATCAACAACATTGTCAATCAACTAGATATAATGGCCATCTATAGACTTCATGCAAGAACAGCAGAATACTCTTTCTTCTCAAACTCACATGGAACATTAATCAATATAGACCATGTTCTGGGCTGTAAAACATAACTTAACAAATTTAAAAGAATAGAAATCATACAATGACTTATCTCAGATGACATTAGAGTTAACTAGAAATCAATAACAGAAAGATCATTGGAAAATCTCCCACATACTTGGAGATTAAGCAATACACTTCTAAATAATACATGGGTCAAAGAAGAAATGCCAAGAGCAATTAAAAGATACTTCGAACTACATGAAAATGAAAACACAACTTATCAAAATTTATAGAATGCTGTGAAAGCAGTGCTTAGGGGGAATTTATGGCAATGAATATATACATATTAGAAATAGCATAAAAATACCTAGGAATAAATTTAACCAAGGAAGTGAAAGACCTGTATGCTGAATACTGCAAGACATTGCTTAAAGAAATTAAAGAAGACCTAAATAATTGGAAAGACATCCGATGTTCATGGGTTGGAAGACTAACTACCGATAAGATGATAATACAATTTGATATACAGATTCAATGTATTCCTTATAAAAATTTCAACCTTTATTTGCAGAAATAGAAAATCCCATCCTAAAATTCATATGGAAAATCAAATTACCCTGAATAACCAATGAAAACCTTGGAGAAAAGAATAAAGTTTAAAGACACATACTTCATAATTTCAAAACTTTACACAAGCCTACAGTAACCTAAAGAGTGTGGTGCTGGAATAAGAATAGGTATATAGACCAATAAAATAGAAAAGAGAGCCCAGAAATAAACCTCACATATACGGTTGATTGATTGATTTTCAACAAGTGCCAAGACCATTCAATGGGAAATGGACAGTATTTTCAACAAATGGTGCTGGGAAAACTGGATATCCAAATGCAAAATAATAAAGTTGTAGTATTTACACCATCTACAAAAATTAACCCAAAATGGATCAAGGACCTAAATTTAAGAAGTAAAACTATAAAACTCTTAGCAGAAAACATAAAAATCTTTATTAGACAATGTAATTTTCAAGTATTGCACAGGTGATAAAAATAAATAAATGGAGCTTCATCAAAATTAAAAAGTTTTATGCATCAAAGGACGCTATCAAAAGAGAGAAAAACTTCACAGACTGGGAGAAAATATTTGCAAATCATATCTGAAGAAGAATATCTGGAATATACAAAAACTCATGCAACACAACAAAACCTAATTCAAAAATAGGCAAAGGATTTGAACAGACATTTCTCCAAAGAAGACACACAAATAAGCACATGACAAGATGCTCAACATCACTAGCCATTAGGGAAATGCAAATTAAAGCCACAATGAGATAAAGCTTATACCCATTAGGATGGCTATAATACAACAACTACAACAAAACAGAAGTTAACAAGTGTTAGCAAAGATGTGGAGAACTAGAACCCTCCTGCACTGCTGATGGGAATGTAAAACGATGCAGCCATTATGGAAAACAGTTTGATGGTTCCTCAAGAAAGCTGATTGCAGAGTTACCATATGATATAGCAATTCAATGCCTAGGTGTATACCCAAAGAATTGAAAACAGTAACTCAGATACTTGTACACCAATGTTCACAGCAGCATTACTCACAATGGCCAAAAGGCAGGAACCACCCAAATGTTCAACAAGAGATTAATGGATAAACAAAATATTATGTATGTATATTTATACACTGTTTATGTATAAACACACACATATACACAAAGGAATATTATTTAGCCATTAAAAGACATGAAGGATACATGCTGCAGTATGAATGAACCTTGAAAACTTTATGCTAATTAAAAATAATCCAGACATAAATAGACAAATATTGTATTATTTTACTTATATGGCATATCTAGAACAGGCAAATTCATAGAAACATAGTGTAAAATAAAGGTTACCAGGGACTGTGGGGAGCAGGGAATAGAGACTGCTCAATGGGCATCATTAGGGATGACGAAAATGTTCTAGAATTAGATAGTGACAGTGCTGTTGTGAATACGCTAAAAACTTTACTGTATGACTTTAAAATGGTAACTTTAATGTTGTGCATAGTTTACCACAGTTTGAAAGTGTTTTTAATTTTTAAAAATAGGAAATGATAAAATTAGACTTTATCTAATTCTTTCCAGCTTTATAATTTGGATCCTGCTTCTTCCAGCTTTATAATTTGGATCCTGCTCCTTTGTACTTCATGGCTCATACTTTATACTTACTTGATGTTTCTATGGTACTTGTGCACAGCTGTCATGTATCAGACCTGCAGTTTTGCACATGCTTTCCACTCTTCTAGTTCCTCAGCTATTTGTAAGGTTGCCCTCCTTTATGTTTTCCATTAAAAAAAAATCTTCCATTAGTCAAACCACTCCAGTGTCCCTCGTTCCATAAGTTTCCCCTGCTCTGAACTCCCAGGGCACATTGTGCAACTTCATTACCTTATATTAAAATTATCTGGAATTTTAAAAAATCTACTAGATTAGGGTAGTGTCCTGATTTTATTCATCTTTTTCTTTTGGTGAAATTTGAGACATGTCTTGCATTTAACAGTATTTAAGCAACTAGATTGTGCAACGGAGCCAGTTTCTCCAGACAGGCTGGAGAGACCACTTGCATCAGAATCATCTGGGGTGCCCCTTGAAAATGCAATGTTCCAGGCCAACGAGTCAATCTCGGAGTATAAATCTTGTGAAGCTGTATTTTAACAAGCTCACTTGGTGATTTATTTGTGTACGCTATTTAAAACTCTGTGAACCACCGGTCTAGGCTATACTTTGCAGTGTATTAAGGTGGTCTTCGGCACCTCTCGCAGACCCCCTTCCTCTTGCCTCTAGCGCCAATCTCTCAGCCTCTCACATACCAGGGGAGGGGCTTTGCAAAACCTTCCACGAAAGTGAATCCCAGCACAGCCCTGCTGTAGCTGGCTCTCAGGCGCAAGCGCAGAGCTGCGACCGCTGCTGATACGTTGCTCAGTCTCAGCGTGGTCTCTGTTTTGCAACTGGTCGTCCGCGTCAGGAGACTTAGGTCCAGGCGACTGCCCAGACAATGACTGGTCCCGCATACCGAGCAGAGCATGATCAGCAGCAGTCTGAGTGGAAGAGTGCCTGTGATCTTAGGAAACCTGATGGGCGTTGGAGCAGCGGTTCGACGCATGGGTTTCTCTTTAATCCTTCCGACTTCCCCAAGCCCAGCGCACTCAGGTTCCGCTCCAAGTGCGGGACCCGCCCGAGGTGTGTCGGGGGTACTCGGCCGGAGGCGGCCGGTGAGTGAGGCTTACAGGGCCCCGGGACCAAGGTGGGTGCTCTTGGAGGTTCTGGAAAGCGGAAACACGGTTTTTTCGAAGGAAACGGGCGAAAGGGTCGCGGGTGGTTTGGCTGCAGGTCGGGTCAGGAGGCACCTCCACGGTTGGGACGCCGCGTGGCGTGGGGTCATAAAGCCCCCAGCGCTCGTCTCACTGGCGGGCCAGCCTAGTCCCTCTGCGGCAGTGACAGCCAGTGGTTTTCCCCGGGTGTATCCCTGGGAGATGAAAAAGAGCAGGGTTGCTCCCTGCTTCCCCTCTAGCTGGGCGAGGGAGGTCTTCGGTACTGGGGTGTTTCCCAGGTGCTTACTGAGTGCAGGCACTGCTCCAAGAGTTTTTACCTGTATTAACTCATTTAATCCTTGCATCAACCCTATGAAGTAATGTACTATTATTATGCCCATGTTACAGATAAGGAAATTGAGGCACACAGAGATGAAGTACTTGCTCGGCCGGGCGCAGTGGCTCACGCCTGTAATCCCAGCACTTTGGGAGGCCAAGGCGGGCGGATCACCTGAGGTCGAGACCAGCCTGGCCGATACGGTGAAACCCGTTCTCTACTAAAAATACAAAAATTAGGTGGGAGTGGTGGCGCGCGCCTGTAATCCCTGCTACTCGGGAGGCTGAGGCAGGAGAATCACTTGTACCCGGGAGGCAGAGGTTGGAGCGAGCAGAGACCACGCCACTGCACTCCAGCGTAGGCAACGAGAGTGAAACTCCGCGCCCCTCCCCCCAAAAAAAGAGAAGTACTTGCTTAATTAAGTTACAGAGGCTAGTGAGTGCCAGTCCTTAGTTTATGTTTCTGATGATGAAGGTTGGTACTTGAATAAAGTAGTTGTTAATTATTTGTTGTAGGTGTATTGACAGTTACTGTGGATCGTTGTGTTTGAGTTTGTGCTTTATGTGTGAGTTTGTGCTTTGAGCCAATATCTGGGAACATTGTTACCTGAAGATCACCTTTGGTAGGACAAGATTTTCTCTATTCTGTGATTAAACTGAGGCTGCCCAGGCAGTTCTGCTGATTGCTTTGTGGATTGGCAAAGGCTCCAGGAAGCAATCAACCTAGTGCCACAAAACAAAGCACCCAGAGAAGCCCTATTCCTGACCCTTCAAAACCTTCTTCCTTCTGAAGGGGGTAGAAAATAAAGGAGAATTATCCCTGGATCAGGAATTGATTATAGGAGAGACAATGTCAAAAGAATTTTAGATAATTAGGGTAACTGTGGTGGCCAGAGCTGTTAGTGCTAGAAAGTTTGAGTCACATAAAGGAATAGCAAACCACCAGGTTGGCTAGGGCTGCAGCATGTTGTGACCACTTAAGAGAATAATGATTTTGTAGGGATACAGTATCCAGAGAGCAGTAAGGTGACTCAAATAATGAAAGTATGAGGAAGAAAGGAGAAAAGGAGAGGCAACTTTCCACATCATGGTGGAGGAATCCCTTGGATGGACTCTGGATAAAGGTATAGCCCTAACCTCCTAGCCTCTCTGAAATATGTTTGGGGGCTATCCCTGAAACTTTTGTCACATCCGCTAGACTTCCTTTTCCCATCTTATATACATCCTCCAAAGCCAGGAAAAAGAATGCATCTCTCCATGCTCTAGAGCAGCAGCTGCTGAAGGGAGCCTCATAAATCCTCTGACAGCATCTTTCCTTAAACATAAACCATCACAGTTTTCAAATTCATTGATGTGAGATGAGCACAGCAATAGCATCATCTCCCTTATACTATATATGATATTCTTTATTGTAAATGTTTTGCCATAGTTTAACTTGCAGTATTGATGAAAGTTTTGTAAGAAAAGACAAGCACATGCTAGTAATGGTGTTTTATAATGTGGGACGAGATTTTTCAGAAAAGTGACTTGACCAAGGAAGTGCAGCTGTAAGCAGTGTCATCTGTCTTCTATTTTGACCCTCAGGAAGAAGTAAGGGGACTAGTGCCATAGTGTCTTTGAACTCATACCCCATATGAAGAGAACGTCAAAGAGGCTGGATCACCTAAAGGGTTTAGAGAAAGTTTGGAATTGGCTCAGATCTGTCTTTTATCATAAAAGATGAACTTGAAACCCAGACATAAGTGTCCATTGTCATTTTCTTTATATCTGAGAGGAGATGGGATTACTTTGGGGCATTCATTGTACTTTTTTTTTTTTTTTTTTTGAGACAGAGTTTCGCTCTTGTCGCTCAGGCTGGAGTGCAATGGTACTATCTTGGCTCACTGCAACCTCCGCCTGCTGGGTTCAAGCGATTCTCCTGCCTCAGCCTCCTGAAGTAGCTGGGATTACAGGTGCCCACCACCATGCCCAGCAAATTTTTTTGTATTTTTAGTTGAGACAGGGTTTCCCCATGTTGGCCAGGCTGGTCTTGAAATCCTGACCTCAGGTGATCCACCTGTCTTGGCCTCCCAATCATTAGTTCTTAATCCTTAGGGTTGCATTCAACAGGCTAGATGTGGACATTACTAGACAGAGGTTCTGGATGCCTTGGACTATGACCTTTGCCCATTTCTGCCTTTCATTAAAAATAAAACCAAGAGGAGGCAGAAGATGGAAAGGCAACTGTCTACCTCTCCATAAGATCCATATTCCACATGAGTTAAGTATTCTTCCCTCTTTTCTGAACGTGTGTTTCATCATACCAACCAGAGACACATTTATTTCTCTTTTAAAGGAACTTCCGTTCTTAGATGAGTCTGCCAAATTTTGCCAAGGGAACTATTCTTCATTTGCCTGTTGACTGTCCTTAATATCTTCAACACTCCCTCACTCTAATTCATCATTAGATGATTAATGAACACAGGATTTTTTTGGGCCTATTTCTTGAATGGTTTCATCTGAAACACGGACCTTGAGATCTTACATGTCTCCAAGGATTTGAAAAAGAGTAGATTCATTCTAGTTCTCTCCCCTTAGTCTAAGCAGATGGCTATGTGCCTCAAAGTTTGGGATCTAAAGTTAAACTACTAGGTATCCGATAGCTTTGGACCAATCAAGTCCAGCATCTTCATTTTGCAGGTGAGGAGACACAAAACCAGATTGTTTATTTTTCCCTGGTTTCTATATAGCTACCAATGGAGCTATAACCAAAATCCAGATTACCTAGTCAGTGCCTATAGCTCTGGGCCTCTATCTGATGTTTCCCTGAATTGTGCTGAGGATGCCACTTGCACTTCAGTGGAGGCCAGAGACTTTATTGATTTTATTTTTTTTGAGATGATGGAGTCTTGCTCTGTCGCCCAGGCCAGAGTGCAGTGGTACAGTCTTGGCTCACTGCAACCTCTATCTCCCGGGTTCAAGCAATTCTTCTGCCTCAGCCTCCTGAGTATCTGGCACTACAGGTGCGTGCCACCACGACTGGCTAATTTTTATATTTGTATTAGAGACGGGGTTTCACCATGTTGGGCTGGTCTCGAACTCCTGACCTCAGGTGATCTGCCTACCTCGGCCTCCCAAAGTGCTGGGATTATAGGTATGAGCCAAAGCCAGAGACTTTACTCCATAGGTTACATAGATAGGGCTGTTAGTGTGGCTGAGATTTACTGCAGCCTTTCAGGGACTGGGTCTGGGAGGCAGTCACTCTCTATACCCCTACAGCACTCTTAAGTCAAGATCATGCTGATAACCTTCTGACATCAGTGGAGTTTAGTTTCTTGGCCATTTACAGGCCGCTAAACAGAAAGTGTGATTCAGGCATTCTTTCCCTGTCTGTTGAGAAGCAACACATACTGTATAGTATAATGAGTTTGAATGTAGGATTTATTACTTGGCCTTGTGCCAAATTACTTAACTTCTCTGTACTTCACACTATTTTTTTGTATTGCAGGAATAATAATAATTCCCCTCAGAGTTATTGTGAACAATAAATGAGTCAATATTCATACAATTCTTAGAATAGGCAGGCCCAAAGAAAGACCATTTCTGGAGACTGTACTTCCAAGTTAGATTCCTTTCACAAGTTCTTTTTTCATTTTTTCTAGGTAGAAAGTTTCCCTAGTGGAGTTTGTATGTGTCTATCATATGTGTCACATGCATAAACACATCTAATGCATAATACAGTTGTATATATAATGAGCTTATTTGAAATGAAAAAACAACTACACTTTGAGACTCTTGCACTGTACAGTATGATATGGCTTGAATATGTGTCTCCACCAAATCTCAAGTTGTATTGTAACCCTGACAATGAGGTGATTGGATCTTACAGGTTGATACCTCAGAGCTTGGTGCTGTTCTTGTGATAATGCATAAGTTCTCATGAGATCTGGTTGTGTAAAAGTGTGTGGTACCTCTCCACCTCTTCTCCTGCTTTTGCCATGTGATGTGCCTAATCCCCCTTTGCCTTCCACCATGAGTAAAAGCTCCCTGAGGCCTCCCCAGAAGCTGAGCAGATGCCATCACCATGGTTGTACAGCCTGAAGAACTGTGAGCCAGTTAAACCTATTTTCTTTATAAATTACCCAGCCTCAAGTATTTCTTTATAGCAATGCAAGAATGGCCTAATACAGCAAATTGGTACTGAGGAGCTGGCTTGGCTATAAAGATACTTAAAAATGTGAAAGGAACTTTGGAACTGGGTAACAGGCAGAGGGTGGAAGAGTTTGGAGGGCTCAGAAGATGGGAAGATGAGGGAAAGTTTAGAATTTCTTAGAGACTGGTTAAATGTTTGTGACAAAAATGCTGATAGTGATATGGACAGTGAAGTCCAGGCTGACAAAGTCCCAGATGGCAATGAGGAACTTATTGGGAACTAAAGCAAAGGTCATGTGTGTTATGCCTTAGCAAAGAACTTGGTTGCCTTGTGCCCCTGCCCTAGGGATCTGTGGAAGTTTGCACTTCAGAGTGTTGATTTAGGGTATCTGGCAGAAGAAATTTTTAAGCAGCAAAGGAAGATGTAGCCTGGCTCTTTCTAACAGTCTATCTGTCCTCAGATGTAGAAGCAAAGAAATGATTTAAAGTTGGAAGTTATATTTAAAGGGGAAGCAGAGCATAAAAGTTTGGGAAATTTGCAGAGGAAAGAAAAAAAAAGCTTTTTCAGCAGAGAAATTCAAGCAGGCCATGGAGCAACCACTTGCTACAGAGAGTTGCATAACTAAAAATGAGCCAAGTGCTAATACTCAAGAAAATAGGAAAAAGGCCTCAAAGACATTTCAGAAATCTAAGAGGCGATGCCTCCCATCATAGGCTCAGAGGCCCAGGAGGACTTAAGGATTTCAGAGCCAGATCCTGGGTCCCACTGCCCTGCACCACTCCAGGAGGCTGCTCCTAAATCCTGGTTGCTCAGGCTCCAGCCATGGTTCCAATGGGCCCAGGTACAGCTCAGGCTGCTGCTGTGGAGGGTAGAAGCTGTAAGCCTTGGTGGCTTCCATGTGGTGTTAAGCCTGTGGATATGCATAGTGCAAGAGTGAAGGAGGCTTGGAAGCCTCTGCCTAGAGTTAAGAGGATGTATGAGAAGGCCTGGGTGTCCAGGCAGAAGCCTGCTGTAAGGGGCAGAAGCCCCTTTAGAGAACCTCTACTAGGGCAGTCCAGAGGGGAAATGTGGAGTTGGAGGCCCCACACAGGGTCCCCACTGGGGCACTGCCTAGTGGAGCTGTGGGAAGGGGGCCACCATCCAGACCCCAAAATGGCAGATCCACCAGCAGCTTAGACTCTGTGCTTGGAAAAGCCACAGGCATTCAACAACCTGGGAGAGCAGCGTGGGGCTGAACTCTGCAAAGCCACAGAAGTGGAACTGCCCAAGGCCTTGGGAACCCACCCCTTGCACCATTGTGCCCTAGATGTGGGACATATAGGAGATTATTTTGGAGCTTTAAGATTTAATGACTGCCTTGCTGCATTTCAAGCTTGAATGGAGCCTATAGCCCCTTTCTTTTGGCTGATTTCTCCCTTTTACAATGGGAGTGTTTACCCAATGCCTGCACCTCCATTGTATCTTGGAAGTAAATAAATTGTGATTTACAGGTTCATAGGTGGAAGAAATTCATCTCCAGATGAGACTTTGGACTTGGACTTGGGACTTTTGAGTTAATGCCAGAATGATGTAAGACTTTAGGGGACTATTGAGCAGTCCCCTAAAAATACTGACTGTATTTTGCAATGTGAGGACTTGAGACTTGGGGGCCAGGAGCAGAATGATATGGTTTGAGTATATGTCCCCATCAAATCTCATGTTGAATTGTAATCACCAATGTTGGAGGTGAAGCCTGATGGGAGGTGATTGGATCGTGGAGGTAGATCCCTCATGGCTTGGTGCTGTCCTTGCAATAATGAGTGAGTTCTCATGAGATCTGTTGTGTAAAAGTGTGTCATCTCCCTCCCTGCCTTGCTCCTGCTTTCACTATGTGATATGCCTGCTCCCCTTTCACCTTCCGTTGTGAGTAAAACCTCCCTGAAGGCTCACCAGAAGCTGAAAAGATGCCAACACCATGCTTTTACAGCCTGCAGAACCGTGAGCGAATTAAACTTCTTTATAAATTACCCATCCTCAGGTATTTCTTTATAGTAATGCAAGAACAGCCTAATACATAGTATATACACATTAGTTGATTATAGATAATCTCATATCAAATTGGCACAGTTTAACAATCATTAAAATATTAATAAGCATGAGAGTGAACTTCAAATTGGCCATATCCAAGAACTCTGTCATAGTTCTTTCTCTTGTCAGGATATTCTGCCTACTTTTAGATATCCTATATTTCAGGGTTCTTCTAGTGAGACAATTTGCAAAAATCTTCAAATTTTGGATCTCCCTGGTTTCATAATGCCTCCAAAAACTAAATATTTCCTAACAATCTCTCTTCTCCAGAATGAGATATAGTATTTAATAATGTAATAATATTCCACTAAGTACAACATTCCCATTAGTTCTCATATTACCTTATGGCAGTATGGGCATTCTCAAATCTTCAGAGACTTCTGTTGGGGACAAGAACTTTTGCTTTAGTAGCTTTAGAGGCTTTGTAACTTACCTACTGGGAGATGCAGTATTCATCTGTCATGTAATTGTCAATATTTTAGTTCCACTGCACTAGAGAAGTATTTCTCTACCCTTCAGACCTACCATTCCCTTTACTATTCTGAAATAAAATTCATAGATAATACTACCTACCTACCTATGAAATAATTTCAAAAGTATCAATATGTTACCTTAACTATAATATGAAGGAGAAGGAAAAGGAAAGTGATTTATAATCGAATAATATGCATTTCAGCATGTAAATGACTGGATGAAATAGATGCTTACACCTATTAGAATCACTGAATACAACTACAAATGCAGCCTGATTTATGAATTATATTTGTGAATCTAATACCATAAGTGGTTTTATTTCCCTGAAATGGTGAAAAATTCCTAATAACATTGAAACAAAAAATGTATATTTTGGCTGGATGTGGTGGCTCATGCCTGTAATCCCAGTGCTTTAGGAGGCTGAGGTGGGCAGGTCACTTGAGCCCAAGAGTTTGATGCCAGCCTGGGCAACCTGGTGAAACCCCATCTCTACAAAAAAAATTAAAAGTTAGCCATACATGGTGGTGTGTGCCTGTAGTCCCAGCTACTTAGGAGGCTGAAGTCAGAGGATCACCTGAGCCTGGAGAAGTCAAGGCTGCAGTGAACTGTAATTGTACCGCTGCACTCCAGCCTGGGTGATAGAGTGAGACCCTGTCTCAAAAAAAGAAAGAAAAAAAATGTATATTTCCTTGATTTTCCAATACATATAAAAGCTATGCAAAATACTCTATGTATGCATAAAGTGTTACTAGGTTTTAGTTTCAGGTAATTATTAACAACTTTTTTGAAAGTCAGGTAGGATAAATGACAGTTCTTTGTTCTGCAGGAATGTCTATCATCCCTGGCCCCCATTAAATTCTAATAGTACTATCCAATCATTGTGACAACCCAAAATAACCTCACAAATTCTCCAGAGTCTCCCTAGGATGCCATCTTGAGGAGCACTGTAATAAAAGAGAGAGGTTATAGTGAACTGACAATAAAATAATGTGTTAGACCATTCTTGCATTGCTATGGAAATGAAATACCTGAGACTGGGTAATTTATAGAGAAAATAGATTTAATTGGCTCACAGTTCTGCAGGCTGTGCAAGCATTTCTCCAGCATCTGCTTCTGGTGAAGGCCTCAGGAACTTTCCAATTATGGTGGAAGGTAAAGGGGGAGCAAGCATGTCACATGGTAAGAGCAGGGGCAAGAGACAGCAAGGGAGGGGAGGTCCCAAACTTTTAAGCAACTAAATCTCACATGAACTAACTGAGGAAGAACTCACTTATCACCAAGAGGATGCTGCTAAACCAATCAGGAGGAATCTGCCCCCATGATCCAACCATCTCCCACCAGGCCCCACTTCCAACATTGGGAATCACATTTTTTTCTTTTTTTCAGGGGAGGCTGGGGAGGAATCACATTTCAGCATGAGATTTGGAGGGAACAAATATCTAAACCATATCAAATAACAATGGAGGAGCTTAAGGATCTGAGCTACAAGAATGGAAGCCAGCCAAGGTAGCAGTAAGGCCAATTCCTATTAAGGAATGTTGGCATCATAAAGTATGCAATTGGATCTTTTTTTGTGTGAGACGGAATCTCACTCTGTTGCCCAGGCTGGAGTGCAGCGGTGCGATCTCGGCTCACTGCAACCTCTGCATCCCAGGTTCAAGCAATTCTCCAGCCTCAGCCCCCCGAGTAGCTGGGATTACAGGCATGCACCACCATGCCCAACTAATTTTTGTATTTTTAGTAGAGATGGGGTTTCACCATGTTGGCCAGGCTGGTCTCAAACTCCTGACCTCAACTGATCCACCCGCCTCAGCCTCCCAGAGTGTTGGGATTACAGGCATGAGCCACTGCGCCCTCCAGCAATTGGATCTTAGTGTGAGATTCTACAATAAGAAATTCTGACTCCTGCATCAACCCAGTAGCAGGGCTTTTTATCTTCCCTGTTTTCAGTTGAAAGGCATGTTCTTGGCAAAGCTGAACACAGACAGCATCATCATGTTACTTGAGGTTCTCCATGCATGGCTTCTTGGCACATATCCTCCAAGGCTAACCTCCACATCTGAGAGGTCCCAGTCTATGAGAAAGGAAAGATTTTTGTGAAGCCAGATTAACTCCCTAATCTCATGGATATCAAATTATGCTGTGAGCAGAAATATTTGGGGAACTGTTATACAGTTCATTGCCTCCTTTAATACACAAGGACTCCAAGTGAATTAACAAGAGGAGGGGTTAAACAAGCTTTAGTTAGGAAATTTAGAGTCCAGGGATGGGCAAGAAGAAAAGGCACAGGTTCCCAGATCTTCCTATTTTCCTGACAAAGGCTGCTGGAGCCAGGGTACTCTGCTGGACACTCTGATAGGTTGGTGTTCCAGGAGAGGTCCTTGCTGCCCTGTTGCTCTCCCTTCTTATAATACAAGTGGAAAACAACATTGTCAGTGTGGACATAAACACACTACTTGGTGCCAGGCAATATGAATGTGAGGTGTTTGCTTTTTAAACAAGAGTTGGCCAGGCGCAGTGGCTCACGCCTGTAATCCCAGCACTTTGGGAAGCTGGGGCGGGTGGATCACGAGGTCAGGAGATCGAGACCATCGTGGCTAACACAGTGAAACCCCGTCTCTACTAAAAATACAAAAAATTAGCCGGGGTGTGGTGGCGAGCGCCTGTAGTCCCAGCTACTTGGGAGGCTGAGGCAGGAGAATGGTGTGAACCCGGGAGGCGGAGCTTGCAGTGAGCCGAGATTGCGCCATTGCACTCGAGCCTGGGCAACAGAGCGAGACTCCATCTCAAAAAAAAAAAAAAACAAAACAAGAGTCATCTGGGAAAGCTAGCTGTCTAGTACCTGGGAAGCTTGAGATCTTTGGTAAGTTTCAGCCCCTCTGTAGAGAGAAGGGGCCTCCTGTCCTATGGAAAGCTGAGTTTCTGTTTTATACTCGCCTGCTGTGAGAAGAATGTTAGGGGTCAGAAGATAGTCCAAGTTAGCACTTTGTTCAAGCAACCTAGACTGTATTTCTAAGGCTCTTTCTGGACATTCAACCTGTCAAGTCACATGAACGTATTAAAATACAAATGCCTGGGTCCCATCAGACTTGTTGGGTCCAAAGCAAGGTTCAGATATCTGGAGTAACAAGTGTCATAAGTAATTCTGATGTGTATGTGTGTATGTATGTAACCTGTGTGTGTGTATGTAACCCGTCTTTTGGCATCTAATTTTAGTCCCTTTCAGAGACTTATTTTCTCCAGCCCCTCCTGCCATAGACCCTGTGAAAGCTCACGCTACCTTTTCTATAGATAAAAACACTGAGATTGAGCTCTGAATAGCTCTGTGTCTTCAGCACCAGCAACCTTGTGTTAAATCATTTCTAATCTGCAGGAACCCCAGCATGTTAATTGAACTTGATCACCCAGTTGAAGGAAGAATAATAGTAGATGTTGGATCTTCAGGAAGCTGAAGAGGGCAGTGCCCAGAAATACCTGTCTTGGTGAGTAGTGTCATAAGAAGACCAACAATTTGATGTTGAGAAGATGAGATCTAGTCCAAGCCCTTGCAATTTGTTGGGTCATGTAGGCAAGTGACTCAATCTGTTTTCTATCTGTCAGATGAGTGGGTTGGCCTAGATGATGTCTAAGTTCTGCTAAATCTCTGATAGTCTAGGACTGTAGACTTCTTTAGAAGAATACCTGAAGTATAATAATTGGAAGAAGGGTTGAGAGGCAAATGGGGATAGCAGTGTGGTCGTTACTATTTCTGAAATTTTTATTCTCTTTCAATCCCAGGAAAATGGTTGCATTCAAACTTGATCAAGTCATCTTTCTTTTTTCCATTTCTTTTTTCTACACTTTGAGAGTCTTGATTCTTCTCATCCTTCTCCTTGCTCTCATTTTCCATGATTAATCAACTACCATAATAGGTCATTTTACCTTTTAATCCCCAACTCTCTGTCATCAGCTGGTACACCTGCTCATTTCCATTTGTTTGGGTTAGCATATTACCCAATAACCCTTTCCCTATTTCTTGATGTCTCTGTGTTCACCATGCCGACTGCAAAAATTCTGCCTCTTATCTCTTCTGGCTTTGTTCTCCTCCACTATCCTTTTTTGTTTACTCCTCATATAAAGTTGCTAGTATGCATGAATTCAAATTAGTTGTCTTTTCTCTGCTGGTTTATTTTCTTTGCTCTCCATAGTAGATACAGATGACATTTACACTTTAAATGTCTTTCAGATAGGGGGATTTGAGCTGAACCAAAGCATCAACACCAGTCAGACTGTTTCCGAAGAACTAGAGTTTTCTGGGTCAGCAATGGAAAGCCTCAGAGGGAATACTGCTCAGGGTCCTACAAATGAAGAAGACTATAAAAATGAAGGCCAATTATCAAGGCAAACAAAATGTCCTGCACAGAAGAAATCCTCTTTTGAGAACACAGTGGTCAGAAAAGTGTCAGTGACACTCAAAGAAATTTTCACAGGGGAGGAAGGCCCTGAATCCAGTGAATTTAGTCTAAGCCCAAACCTTGACGCACAACAGAAAATTCCAAAGGGAGATGGATCCCCAATATCTAGGAAAAACTCCAAAGATAATTCAGACTTAATTAAACACCAGAGACTTTTCTCACAAAGAAAACCTTGTAAATGCAATGAATGTGAAAAAGCCTTTAGTTACCAATCAGACCTTCTTGTACACAGTAGAATTCATGGTGGAGAAAAGCCTTTTGAATGCAACAAATGTGGGAAATCTTTCAGCCGAAGTACACACCTTATTGAACATCAAAGAACTCACACTGGAGAGAAACCTTATGAATGCAATGAATGTGGAAAAGCTTTTAGCCGGAGCACACATCTTAGTCTACATCAGAGAATCCATACTGGAGAAAAACCATATGAATGTAGTGAATGTGGAAAAGCCTTTAGCCGAAGCACTAACCTTAGTCAGCATCAGCGAACTCATACTCAAGAAAGGCCTTACAAATGTAATGAATGTGGGAAAGCCTTCGGTGACCGTTCAACCATAATTCAGCATCAACGAATACACACTGGAGAGAATCCCTATGAATGCAGTAAATGTGGAAAAGCTTTCAGTTGGATCTCATCGCTTATTGAACATCAGAGAACACACACTGGGGAGAACCCCTATGAGTGCAGTGAATGTGGGAAAGTGTTCAGTCGAAGCTCGTCTCTTACAGAACATCAGAGAATCCACAGTGGAGAAAAGCCTCACGAGTGTAGAGTGTGTGGAAAGGGCTTCAGTCGAGGCTCATCCCTTACTATTCATCAGAGAACTCATACCGGGGAGAAGCCATACAAATGTAATGACTGTGGAAAAGCCTTCTGTCAGAGTTCAACTCTGATCAGACATCAGCACCTTCATACTAAAGAGTAATATCTGAGCTTTTATTAATGTTAGCATAAGAACACATATACCTAACCTCCCACCACTGAAATATATATATTTCAAGTATATATATACTTGTTCTAATTTTCTTTTATTAGATACCTATACCTGTTTTAAGCTTTCATTCGTTCTTTCCATCCATCTATCCTTCTTTCCTCTCCCCTCCCTTCTTCCCTCCTTCCCTCCTTCCCTCCTTCCTACTTTTTCTCCCTCTCCCTGTTCTTTCTTTCTCTTTTCTCAAATAAGTTCACAATAAAACAAAGGGATGACTCAAAAAACATAACATATGAAATCTAATATTCTGAAGGGCTCCAACTTTAGAGTATAAAGCCATCTGACACCTTGTAGTTTCTCTGCTAATCTATTCCTTCAAGCGTGGGTCCCCGAACCACCAGGTTCTCCTCTGTTTTCTAATCACATCAGCCCCTGCACATGAAGAGAAAATCCTGTGTGTGTGTCTTCATACTTGCTGGCTCTAGTACCAGAAGAGAGGGATCTGGCTTCAGAGCAGGACTGAAAACTTCTCACCAGTCTGGGGATAATAGTGTTGAGGCAAATTCATTCTCTTGACTTGCAAAAACAGATTTTTCTCATCTTCCTACTTCTCTCACCTTTTTTGCAGTAGCATTTTTCCTCAAAGTATAACTCATTTTTTTACTAATGCCTAACTAATCCTAGTGTTATTTTATCATATTTTTACCAAGAATGTTCTAAAAATCTTGGAGACGTTCCTCCATGATCTTGGGAAAAAAAGTTGCCAAATGCTTTGCTGTTTTTTTTGTTTGTTTTTAATTTTCTTTCATTTACAGATTTCATGAAACTTATATTCTGTGGCTTTGACCCTCACCAATCTTGGAAGATTGATCTCTCAAGGACAAACCCAGTGCCTATTTCTCAGTCCTTTTTCTACTTGACATTTGCAGAATTGGCACTTTTTGCCACTGTTATGCCTTAAATCTTGAGCTTCTTTCTTTCAGGATCCATGATTCTGTGCTGATCTACACTTTTCCTACCTCTCAGCATTTCTTTGATTGTCAATGATCAGCTCTGTGATTTGGGGCAAGGGTTAGGCCAGAATAATCTCATTTTATCAAGTTATAAAACTTGAGGTAGTGCAACTAGATTATACACTTCTTGAAGACAGAAATCTTGGTTTGTTTGTTGTTTTATTTTTGAGAGAAGGTCTTGCTGTGTTGCCCAGGCTGGAGTGCAATGGCACAATCATAGCTCACTGTAGCCTTGAACTCCTGGGCTCCTGCCACAGCCTCCTGAGTAGCTAGGGCTGCAAGTGTGTACCACCACACCCACAATTTTAAAGTTTTTTTGTGGAGACAGGATCTCACTATATTGGCAAGGCTGGCCTCCATCTCCTGAACTCAAACAATTCTCCCACCTCGGCTTCCGAAAACACTGACATTACAGGTATGAGCCACCACACCTGCCAGAAATCTTGTTTTTGATTGATATAAAACATCACAAAGTACTGAGTAGACACTAAATGCTCTGTAATTATTGCTCACTGATTCCTCTTTATCTGTAATCAATCAACTTGACTTTATTTGATATGGATTAATAATTGATTTCTTTCTCTCTTTCTACTGCTGCTTCCAAGTTCTTGGTACCTTGTGCCTAGATTACTAAATTGATCACTGTTGACTCACTACCATTATCTAGCTCCTTACTAAACTACTACTTTGTTAAAAAAAAATAGTCATTTCCCAGTGACCTCTGCCCCAAATGTAAACTTCTTTAACCTAAAGGTCTTTCATAGTTTGATCTACTTATTTACTTCCTTTCTCTTCTCAAAGATAATACATGCAGGCAGGCCTGTTTTGTCCCTACTATACCCTCTTCTCACACTTTTCTTTTCAAACTGTTCCTTGGCACTTCTACATGTCCTACTTTCTTCATTGTATTCCAGAAACCCTATCCACCCTTTTTTAAAGGCCACGCTCATATCCTGACTCTGTGACACTTTCAGTCCCCTGCCTTCTTAGAAATCCTTTGTAGTGATGGTTTGCATTATTCTCCTGTATTAGACACCTTCTTTACTGTTTTCTGGTTCTTTCACAAGTACTTTTTTACATAAGCTGTTTTGAAGTTGTAAATCATCCTAAATCTTTTATAAGCCTCATGTAATACATAGTACAATGCCAGCCTGGACTCTAGTTTTAATCTAAATACATAGGGTTTAATTTAGCAGCATAATCTTTTTAGTCTTTTGAATGATGAGGTAACCTCATAGGTATTTTGGCCCATTTTGTTTTTCCTTGAATTACATATATAACTGACTATTTAGACTGACTCCTTTAGATCTCCTGGGATGCTGACCTCTTGGCTTTCCAATTCATGAGACTATTGTAAAGAATAAGTGAGTTCATTCATGTAAAGTAGTAAAACAGTGCCTGACATAAAGTAAATGCTCAATAAATTCTAATTGTTATGATTCTAGTGATTCACATCTGCCTATAGCTTTTTATTTTATTCCCTGCAGAGCCTTTAACTTCATTACTAGAAATGGAAAACTAGGATCACAATCAAATAAGCTAGAAGGTATTTCTTTTATCATAATAGGCAATAGCTATTTTATTATAACTCCATTGTGTGTAAAAAAATGACTCAAGATGGCGAACAAGATACAGTAAAATAGAAAACAAAAAACACATACAAATGAGCACTAGGAGATCAGGACAAGTTATGATAACTTACACAGGCAGTCAGTTAGGGATACAAACTGAGCATTCTGGCAACCAAAATGAGAAGGTCATTTGCTTACATTGTTTTAGAAGGAAAAAAATATGTCCATTCTTCAAGGAAAACAAAGCTTTTCTAATACTTAGAATTAAGATGAATTACTCCATTGGTCTTCATGTAATTATACAATGTCTTTGATATAAAAAAAATTATATTTCGTAACACCTAGTACACAGCAGTTTCTCTGGTGAATAAATATTTAGTTCATAGCAGAAAGTCCAGAAAGGCAGATGCGAAGATTGTTCTTAGGATGGAGTGAGGTTCGCAGGAGCAGGGGGTAGAGTATATTAAGTAATGAAATATTTACTGGGCACCAGAAGAAACGCTCTTTGTAGATATTTGAGTACAGTTATGAACCACACAAGGACATTTTGGTCAATAATGGACTGCAGAAATGACAGTGATCACATAAGATTATAATGGAGCTGGAAAATGCCTATTAACTAGTGACATCATAGCACAATTATATGTTTGTGGTGATACTGGTGTAAACAAACTTACTGCACTGCCAGTCATATAAAAGTATAGCACTAAAGGCCTAGTGTGGTGGCTCACGCTTGTAATCCCAGCACTTTGGGAGGCCAAGGCGGGTGGATCACCTGAAGTCAGGAGTTCAAGACCAGCCTGGCCAACATGATGAAACCCTGTCTCTACTAAAAATACAAAAATTAGCCAGGCGTGGTGGCTCACACCTATACTCCCAGCTACTTGAGAGGCTGAGGCACAAGAATCGGTTGAATCCGAGAGGCAGAGGTTGTCGTGAGCCAAGATCATGCCACTGCCTGCATCCTGGGCAAAAGAGTGAGACTCGGTCTCAAAAAAAAATAGCACTATATAATACTTGATAGGAAAGTACTATATCACTGGTTTGTGTATTTACCTTACTTTTTATTGTTATTAGGTTGGTGCAAAAGTAACTGCAATGGCAAAAACGGCAATTACTTTTGCACCAATTTAATATTTTAGAGTGTACTTCTACTTATTAAAAAAAAGTTAACTGTAAAACAGCCTCAGGCAGATCCTACAGAAGGTATTCCAGAAGAAGGCATTGTTATCATAGGAGATGACAGCTCCATGCATATTACTGCTCCTGGAAGACTTTCCAGTCAGCTAAGATGTGAAGCTGTAAAACAGTGATATTGATAATCCTAACTGCCCCGCTGTCTACACCTGGTTTCAAACCATATGGTGTCAGTACTAGGCTGGACTGCACCAGCAGTCCAGGCAGCAGTGGCACCCCAACTAGACATAGCTGTGTACCATGTCCTATTAGGAATGGAAGAACACCCTTTCTAACAGTGAAGGCTCAGGGTCTAGGGGTGCCCCAGGCCCCATGGCCTTATCTTGCATTAGGACTACAGGTTCCAAGACCTCTTGCAACTCTGCTGCTAAGGGACTTATACTTAGCATACTCCACTGCTCTAAGTAGGTGCCCCACTTCGCTAAAGTGGATGTCTGTGCTGTCCCAGTCTAGGGGGGTCATTGCTCATGAACGCACCCATCCCACTATGGGGTAAGCCATCCACACGACTGTAACCCATCCAGCCACGCTCTTATGAACCTGAAGGGCAGCATATATGGTTACTAACTGCTTCTTTATTAATGAACACTGGGGCTCAGCTCCCTTCCATAGCTGGGACTAAAAGCTGACTGGCGCTTCCAAGCACTCCATATACTGCCATAGGCCCTAGCCAACTCTATTTGTGGTTACATGCACATCTAGTTTAAATGGGCACCCTGGTTAACTACCCAGAGGGCTTATGTCATCAGAAGGGCTGTTTCAGCCTCATCATCCCAATCCCAGGCAAGAGGGGTGTTGTGGCTTCCAAACCAGCAAAAGAACTAGAGGTTAACATAACATAATTAATAAGAAAGTGATATATAATGGGGCTATACATATAGCCCTGCAGCAACACTATGAAAGTCCATTGTCGCCCTCCCATGAAGGCAAACTGTTCCTGGCTCTCTGGAGCAATGCTGATTGAGAAGAATGCATTGGTCAAGTCCACCACACAGTGGCACCATCCCAGTTCTGTTGTCAAACGGTCCATCAAGTCCATGACAGGTGGCACAGCTGCCAAGTCTTGCAAAACATCCACCCCCAAGAATGTCCTCAGGCATGCAAGAGACATACACAGTGCATAAGTGGAGAGCCAAGCAGCTGATGCCCAGGTGCAAAGACATAGGTTTCACTTTCACTGACCAGCTTTCATAGCTGTCTATGCAGCCTTCCCTGGAAACTTATCCGGGTCCAGGGACCAGTGGATTGCCAAGTCCATGTATGGCCTTTGGTTGTCTGGTATCCCCTACCAAGCCGGGCACCTTGGCCAGTTCTCTTATCAAACAGAAAAGGCTTTATACTTCCACCAACTGCAGCAGGTACTCTTTGAACTGGAACACTCTGGCAGGACCAGGTTGCGCAGCAACATCCTTCTCCCAAATGACTTGCACCAAGTCTGTACAAGAGTGCCAACATTACTTGCTTAACTCCTACAACTTAGCAGGGGCACAGACAACATAGGAAGTGTGCTCCACCACAGTAGGGGGTCTCTGGCCCACCCTTGGGGCCCAACAGCTGCTCATGCTCTATTTTCTGGCAAACCATTGGGTGAACCTGTAACGGAGGTTCTTCCTCCCTGCGTGCATCCCGCAGGGACTGGGCAGGCACTTCCTGCAGCAAAGTCACAAACATCCATCTGACTCTGGCGGTAAAAGCATGCTGCATCTCAGTGCTGTGCATTTCCAGGTGCTTCAGCGCCTTCTCCACACTTGCGGGGGACCCATCCACTGCCTCCCATGTTTCCACTGAAGCCCATCCTCGCAGCACAGCTGCCACTGGGTACCACAGCCCATGCTGCAGCCACATAGCCAACCCAGGAACCCTCAGGGGCTGAAGACCTACTCACCTCATCCCATTCTCATTGCCAGTTGTTAGGTTTAGGGTTCGGGTCCAGCCCATGCTGAGGTACAAGGGAGTGGGTCCCTGGGCAAATAGCTAACAGAACACTTGTGGGGGACGTAGGCAGGTGAAAGATGATTTTATTCAGCAGCAGCTCTCATCATCAGCTTACTCACATAGCTCACTTACACCAGGTCTCTCACACTGTCCACCCTGTCTCGGCTGCTTGAGCCAGCTGCTCCCACACACAGCTGCAGGGCTGGCTCTTCCTTGCCTTCAGAGTTAGCAGCTTAACTCTTTCTCTCTGTGGGCACGAGCTGGTTCCCGGCTCCCCCTGCCCATCTGCCAGTTGGTCATTCTTCCTTACAGGGGCCAGTAGCTTCACTCTCTCTCTGGGCAGCAGTGCCTGCACAAGAGCCATGTCAAGCTAAGCCCTATGCACAGTGTCAGCAGGACAATTATACCTTTTACAGACAATAGTGGCTCAGAGCCAAGTATGAACTTACACAAACAGGTTATATAACAAGTGGAGGTGTGTGCCTGCACGCCAAACTCGCTGAGTCATGCAGGCCTGGATGTCCACCTTGGCCTATTCCTTGACCCAAACACATCCATGTACCTTACAGAAGATGTCATCAACAAACCAGAGGCGGAGATGTCACTACAAGATTTGCAGCTCCATTACTTCAAAATGCACGATTATGATGGCAATTATTTGCTTGATGGTTTAGAACTCTCCACAGCCATCACTCATATCTATAAGGAGAAAAGGAGTGAACAGGCACCACTAATGAGTGAAGATGAACTGATTAACATAAGAGATGGTGTTTTGAGAGATGATGACAAGAACAATGATGGATACATTGACTATGCTGAATTTGCAAAATCACTGCAGTAGATGTTATTTGTTCATCTCTTGGTTATATGCAAATGTGACCTGGGATAATGTGATTGAATACTTTGATAATGCAAAATAACTCATTTCTAACTACTGCTGCAGCATTTTGGTAAAAGCCTGTAGCAGTTTGTTACACTGGGGTGAGAAGGGATCAAGAGAAATGAAAGAGAGGAGAAATGGGACATCTAATAGTCCCTAAGCACTATTAAATACCTTATTGGACAAGGGCTTGCTTTTTAAAGCATCCTTTCAAGAATATTGAATAATTGGAGCTGAGAACTCAGGAGCTTCATTGTAGTAGAATACTGCTAGTTTCTTAATTTTAATTCATGTTACCTTAAAAGTAAAACAACAGGCTTTGCCAAGTGGACGTTTTTCAGTAACAGTGAAGGAGTGGAGTGAATGCCAAATATTTGCCCTGGTGGTTCCTATCTATTCAGTTCAACATGGTCAGTATTCTCTAAAGTTCCCCTGTCCTAAAAGACTACTTGCTCTGGGCAAATGGATATTTATTAGACTATTTCAAAGCCACAGCATAAGAAGAATATTAAATATTGAGTTCAGCCTAGCCACAGAGTCTAAGATTCTGTATCCTCCAGCCCTCTAGCATTTTGGAAATGATACACCGCTAGGTTAAGTGATTAATCTTTTTCAGATTTTCAGTATTTTATACAACTTACTGCCACATCCTTATACTTTATTACTTTTCTGTCGTCTTCAACCTGGGAGAGACCTTGAATTTAAATGTTTTCTAATCAATAGTATTTTAGCTTTCTTTATATTTCTATTTCACTCTTGTTTCTAGGGTTTCCTTGTTTGCAGTTTAGGAACTTTTAGGAATGTCAGGACTTTATCAGCAGGGGTAAAACTACCAACTAGCCTAGCCTAAGTAGGAAGTGAAAAGATAATTCACCAAACAATGACTAACCTGATAGAAGTTCTATTCAGGAGGAATATTGTTTAAATTACCTCTTTTAGCCTGAATACATGGATTCTTTTCAAATCAGGAAAGATTAGAAAAGGAACCCTAAAAATCTTTTAACAGTGTGAATCTTAATAGTATGTGAAAATGAGAAGAAGTAACAGATGGTAATTTGGTTTATTGGATGTGATGGACATGCTGAAAGGATGATCGAATGGGAAAAAGAGACTGCATAAAATTTGCTATAAGATAGATAGAGACTTATTTTCTTTCTTAAAGTATTCTTATAAGAAAACATGGCTGAGCGCAGGTGGCTCATGCCTGTAATCCCAGCGCTTTGGGAGGCCGAGGCGGGCGGACCACAAGGTGAGGAGATCGAGACCATCCTGGCTAACATGGTGAAACCCCGTCTCTACTAAAAATACAAAAAATTAGCCGGGCGTGGTGGCGGGCGCCTGTAGACCCAGCTACTCAGGAGGCTGAGGCAGGAGAATGGCATGAACCTGGGAGGTGGAGCTTGCAGTGAGCCGAGATCGCACCACTGCACCCCAGCCTGGGCGACAGAGCGAGACTCCGTCTCAAAAAAACAAAACAAAACAAAACACAAAACAAACGAACAAACAAAAAATATATATATTTGTAAAAATGACCAAGTGTCAAGTATTTGTGCAGTCAGAGCTAACTTGTAAACTATTCTTGTAATATCTCATTATTCTGAAAGATTTATGTAATGAATTCTGGATATATGACCAATAAAAATGATGAAACAAACAAAAAAAGTTATAGTAAGTTAAGGTTAATTATTGAAGAAAAATATGTTAAAAATAAATTTAGTGCAGCCTAATGTACAGTGTTTATAAAGTCTACAGTAGTGTAGTCTTCATGAGACGAACTATAATGTCCTAGGCCTTCATATTCACTCACTACTCATTCACTGATACCTAGAGCAACTTCCAGTCCTATAAGCTCTATTCACAGGAAGTGCCCCATAGATGTGTGCTATTTTAAAATGTTTTATACTGAATTTTTACTATACCTTTTCTATGTTTAGATATATTATGATACACAAATATTTACCATTGTATTACAATTGCCTCTAGTATTCAGTACAGTAACGTGATGTACAGGTTTGTAGCCTAGAAGAAATAGACTATGCCATATAGTCTAGGTGTGTAGTTGGCTATACCATGTAGGTTTGTGAAAGTATACTCTATGATGTTACAAGGACAAAATTACCTAATGATGCACTTTTCAGAACATACTGCTTTCATTAAGTGACATGACTGTAATTTAATTCACCACATTATGGGAAGAGGAAATTAAAATATACAGATGTTGAATGACTTACACAGGGACCAGGATTTTACTCCAGTTCTGCCGACTCCAGTACTGGATCTCTTAAGCTGGATCCTAGCAGATCTGAGAAAGAAAGGGAACTGTGTAAGGAAAGTCAGAGAGATGGGAAAATGTTCTCAGTTTAAGTAGGTGAACTGACTTGCTTATGGCAGAGGGTTCGTTGAAAAGAAATTGGTGATTTGGAATTTCATAGCTACATGATGGCAGCCTTTAGTATTAGGTTGCATTTGGATTTCATCTTTTAAGCAATAAAGGAATTATGGGAGGTTCTGTTTTTTAGACAGAGCCTTTCTCTGTCACCCAGGCTGGAGTGCAGTGGTGCGATCTCAGCTCACTGCAACCTCCCCTTCCCGGGTTCAAGTGATTCTCCCTCCTCAGCTTCCTGAGTAGCTGAGACCACAGGTGCGCACCACCACGCCTGGCTAATTTTTGTATTTTTAGTAGAGACAGGGTTTCAGCATGTTGCCCAGGCTGGTCTCAAACTCCTGACCTCAGGTGATCCACCTGCCTCAGCCTCCCAAATTGTCGGGATTACAGGCATGAGCCACTGCCCCCAGCTATGGGAGGTTTTTGATCATGGTAGTTAAGTCTGGCTTGAGGGTGAAGATTAATCTGGTAGAAGAGACTGTATGGTTCAGAAATGAGAGATGGTAGGCAGAAACTAGGTGGGAAGCTGGGGTTCTTAAAACAGCAGTATTGGGAAACAGAAGTGGACAGATGAGGAAACTGGTGTCTTTGTGCTACTACAACAAAAACTTGTGTGGAGTAATTTATAAAGAAATTTTTTTTCTCACAGTTCTCGGGGCTAGAAGTCCAATGTCAAGGCACCAGACCGGTTGGTATTTGGAGAGGGCTTCTGTATGCTTTCAAGATGGTGCCTTGTTGTACAACCTCCAGAGGGGACAAATGCTATATGGCCTCACACAGGGGAAGTGACGGAAGGGCAAAAGAGGCTTAAAACTCCAGGCCTTTTATGAGGCACTAACCATTCATGAGGAATGAGTTCTCATGATTTAATCACTTCCCAAAGACCCCACCTCCTACACCACCACAATGGGGATTAAGTTTCAATATACGAATTTTGGGGACGTTCCGAAAGCAAACAGAAAAAGAAAGATCCAGTGAAACTGGTGACTAGATACGGGCAAGGGACCAGTGGCTACATTCCTTAAAGTGGTATTGTTACTTAACTTACATGTAAGCTATTAGGGTGTGCAGAGGGGGATTTCTGACATATACTCAGCAGTGATGAACACAAAGCATAATGTAGGTTGAATGTCTGATGAAAATAGCCTACATCTTTAATACAAAGTCAATAAGTAGAACCAGAAACTTTGGGGTTTGCAGTGAGGAAGTCCAGATAGAAGGCCCGAGGGTAAGAGTGATCCAGAGAAGTCAGACCTATTTTGAGAAGAAATTAAGGGTCTTTTAATGTGGCCCGAATTACTGTGACTTGGCTCTCACATTTAAGTAGAACATCTTCAAAATAATCCTATTTTACAAGGAGCCTATATCTAGGTGCTTGGCATGGGCCCTTACTTTTCTGCCAGCCAGCAGGTGGAGGAAGAGAAAGGCCCCTGTGGAGGCCAGCCGCCCTCCCTCCTCTCTTGCCCAGGGCCCCTAGCCCATCCCTTGGTGGGAATCCCAGTAGGTGAGGAGGGGCATGACAGCTAATACTGCGGGGTGGATGAGGAGCCTCTGGGCACTACTCTCTGGACGTGCTCCTGGCCCGTCACGCCCCCAGTAGGCTGGCTGGGACCACCGCAACATGGTGGCTGTGGGCACTCCTAGAAGATGAGGGCCGGCAACTGCCACAAACTCCATTTGACAGCTTTTGGGTGGAGCCGTGGGTGTTGGGTGGGGCGGTATTTAAAATAAGATCAGCCAAGAGCAAGAAGAGCTTGGTGTCCTGGAACCGGCCAGCATCTCCTAGGAAATATAGTCTGCAGGGTTGCACGCTCAGGGCCACACGGTTCCACAGTTGGTAGGAGTTGCCCCAGGCCACCATCAGCGAGGTGAAGCAAATGCTCAGAGCAGAGAGCTGGGCCGGTTGGGTCAGCACGCCTTCCCTACTGTCAGGAGCAGTGTAGGGTTAGAGACAACCAGGACCACGCATGTGTGTCTTTCCACAATGTCAGGCTTTTACTAATGCTATTCCAGTCACAAAAGTCATGAGCTACATGCAGTTCCCAAGGTGGCAATTCTCCTTAGTACTTCCCCTTCACTCTGTAGTCAGAGCTATGGGCACACAGGCATAAGCCACTCCATAAGTCAGTCAATATTGTAAATATTGATGAAAAGAGTCAAACTCTAAAATATTTGAAGAGATTTATCCTAAACCAAATATGAGTGACCATGGCCTGTGACACAGCCCTAGGACATCCTAAGAACATGTGCCCATAGCTTGGCTTTATACGTTTTAGAAAGACATAAGACATCAATCAATACATGAAAGATGTACATTGGTTTGGTTGGGAAAGGCAGGGGCTTCCAGGTCATACACGGTGAGAGAATCACTTGAGCCCAGAAGTTTGAGGCTTCAGTGAGCTATGATTATGCCACTGTACTCCAGTCTGAGTGACAGAGCAAGACCCTGTCTCTGAAAATAAATAAATAAAAATTATATGGCAAAGGATATGAAGGAGATAGAAAGTATAATCATAGGATAATAATATTTAAGAGGCTAGGTGTGGCGGCTCATGCCTGTAATCCCAGCACTTTGGGAGGCCGAGGCGGGCAGATCACCTGAAGTTGGGAGTTCGAGACCATCCTGACCAACATGGAGAAACCCTGTCTCTACTAAAAATACAAAATTAGCCAGGCGTGGTGGCACATGCCTGTAATCCCAGCTACTCAGGAGGCTGAGGCAGGAGAATCACTTGAACCTGGGAGGTGGAGGTTGTGGTGAGCCAGAGATCGTGCCATTGCACTCCAGCCTGGGCAACAAGAGTGAAACTCCATCTCAAAGAAAGAAAGAAAAAAAAAGAGATTTAAGAAAATGAGTTTGAGGGAACTCAAGACAGTTAAATCCATACCTTTTATGGTTTGGGGAAAAGCTTTAATTTTTATCTCAGATTATAAAACCAGTCAAATTCATTTTAATATTCTCTCAGAAATATTTAAATTGATAAAACATAATGTTCACTCATTTTTAATTATGACAAATTTAAAACATACACAAAATTAGAGAGACTGGTAAAATGGACTCCTCTATGCTCATCGTTCAGGTTTAACAGCTATCAAAATTTTGCCACATTTGTTTTATTTGTCCCTTTTTTCTTCATTTTATTCTTTTGATATTTTAAATAAAACTGAGACATCATGTAGTTTCATTCCTACATATTTCATTATGCATTTCTAAAAACCATGGACAATTTCTTACCTAACCAAAATGCTACTATCATACTTAACAAAATTAACAGTAATTCCTGGTATACCCTTCATTTTGTAAATAAAACATAACTTGACTTACATCTTCTGTTTGGGAAATTTGGAAGAAACAAAGGTAGCCCTGGGTCTGGATGTGGATCCATGCTAAGTTTAGGGTTTGAAACTGGACCTTTCTTCCATTTGACTCTCACCTTTTCTATTCAGATCCTGGAGTAGAACTACATTAGCTGAACTCAATGGATCCTTCAGAGCATTGGCTTCCTGCTGGGGAGCTGGAGATTTGAGATCTCAAGAACTACTTTCTAATATTCTTGTTCACTATGCATCTTCTCTGATAAGCCTGGTGCCATCATTGATAATTTCCTCACAACTTCATAGTCTAAAATTACTCATTGAACAATGAACATGTGTAAACCAAAATTAAAAATATCTAAACCATCAGCAAATCCTGTTGGCTTTACTTCAAAATTGTTCTAGAATCAAACCATTTGCCACCATTTTCACCCTGAACTAAGCTGCCACTATATCTCTGCTAGACTATTGCCTAACTTATCTCTTTGTTTTCATCCTTGTCCCTTTTAACCACCCCCATCGCTCATACAGCCTATTTTCAACACAGTAGCCAGAAGAATCCTTTTTAATTGTTCGTTAAATCATGCTGCTCCTACTCAGAATCTTCCAGTAGCTTTTCCTCTCACTCATAGTAAAAGCCAAAGTCCTTACAGTGACGTACAAGGCCCCACATAGTGTGGTCCTTCATGACCTCTTGAGTCTAATCTCCTATTGCTCTATTCTCTTTCACTTTACTCTAGCCACACTGGCCTCTTTGTTATTCTTAAACATACCAGGCCACTCTTGCCACAGAACTTTCACATACGCTATTCCTTCTGCTTGCAGGGCTTTTGCTCAGATATCCGGATGGCTCTTTCTTTCTCTCACCTTCTATGACACCTTTTTAATAAGCTGTTTCTTGTTACCCTATTTAAAATTATGATACATATCCCATTGGTGTTTTGTATCCTATCTTGCTTTATTTTTCTTCATAGTATATACTCTATACTTTTTAAAGATTTTATTATCTCCCCCTTCAGTGAGACACAAGTGAGAGTTCCCCATAAGCAGGAAGAGAGGTTAGCAAACAATAGTGTTATCTAAATGCAACTTTAAATGATCTCTCCTGGCCTTTACCCTTTGGAAGTGAGTAAGGTACAGGAAAATTACCTAAAACACCCATGGGCTCATGCCTCATGATAGTATGTGACCCTGGGCAAATCATTTAATCTCTTTGAGGCTGTTTCCTAAAATGTAAAATGTTGTTAAAAGTATCTTCCCTTCCTACCTCACAGGGATATTTTGAGAGGAATATGAAATGACAGGAAAAGTCTGTAATGAGCAGTAACCATCTGTAATGAGTATACAATGGGCTGGTTGTAATCTCAGGCTATTGATGAGCTGGCTATAACTCAGTGGGGGCTGTTGGTGGGCTGAGCTACTCTACAGTTGGTTCGGGAAGCCCAAAGAGAAAAGGACTCTTACATAAGTCCTGAGTCAGACATCAACTTTATGCTTCTAATGAGTAATCGTTGCTTAGAAAGGTTATATGATACTCTATTTTCTCTATCTTGGTTTTCAGCTAGCCACATTTTAGTAAAAAAAAAATTATCAAAGAAAAATTTTAATGTAGAAAACCTTCTGTAATTATATTTCTGTTACTGGAAAAGACTGACACTGTTGGAACTTTCAAGAAAAAAATGCTTTTCTCTAACTTTAGGAACTTCAGTGTTCTAAGGACATGAGTTTGAGAATTATTGGTATAAGAGTTTAGTATATGAGGAGAGGAGGTTTTTCTTGGATGCAATAAGGAATTAAAGAGACTGACAGTAACATGGAGTTAGTCTCAGGTTGCCAAGGTCTACCATGTACTTTATGTTTTGGAACATTTCTTACCTCAGAAATCCCATTACTTCCTTTGAAATACAGGGACTAAAAAGCTGTTCCAGGCTTCTCTTATCATGTAAAATGAGTCAAGACATTATAGTGGTTGAAAAAGTGGGCTCTGAAGTTGGAATCCTGGTTCTGTCATATATTGGCAGTGTGACCTCAGGCAAGTTATTTAATCTTTCTGTGTCTGTACTAGTTTGCTAGGGCTGCCATAACAAAGTACCACAAACTGGGTGGCTTAAACAACAGAAATGTATTGTCTCACAGTTCTGGAAACTAGAAGTCCCTAATGAAGGTGCCATTAGGGATGCTTCCTGCTGATGGCTCTGAGGGAGAATCTGTTCCAGACCTCTCTCCTAGTTTCTGGTAGTGTCAGTCATTATTTTGCTTGTAGATGGCATTCTCCCCGTATCTTCACATTATCTTGCCTCTTTACTTGTCTCTCTCTCTGTGTCCAAATTTTCCCTTTTAAAGGATGAGTCATACTGGATTAGGGCCCATCCTAATGACCTCATCTTAACCTGATTATCTGCAAAGTCTATTTTCACCATCTTTTGGGGAGGACACAATAAAACATATAACAGTGTCTTAGTTTCCTTGTCTATAAAATGAGAATGGTGATGGCTGCCTGATAGGACTATCGTGAGAGAATTTTGAGTTAAGAGATGGCATATGTTTAGAATAATTTCTAGTCTATAACAATTACCCAAAAGGATAGAGGGTAAGGTTTACTTATGTAGACTTGGGAAAATGAATAAACCTAAATTGAAAGGCAGATCATCTAGCATGGATATCTGTTACCAGGGCGGATTTGGCTCATCATGCTTCCTAGTCCTTTCTCCCTATCTTCTGTGGAACAAGCCTACTGCCCGCTTCTCTGGTATCACGACAATATCCTAACAACCATGAGAAGGACTTGCCTTTAGTTTCGGGTATGAGGATAAGTATACGTCTCTGTTTGAATCTCTCCTCCCCTTATTTTTCCCAATCATGAGACAATATTCAAAAGGCATCAGGTCCTTCAAATATCACTGGGTATTTTAGGAGAGCTGAGTGTCAGACTTTGCCAGTCATTCCCAGGGTGACCCTAGACAACTCTTTCTCTTATTTGGATCTCACTGACCCCTGCTATAAGAGTTTCATTATTCACATTTACATAGCACTTTGGAATTTTTAAAGTAATTTTGTTATGAATTTGTCTTATTTAAGCCTCACAGCATCCTATTGCAGTAGGGTTATTATCATTCCATTTTATAATAATATTGAGGTTTAGAGAGATGATTTAGTTGAACAAGATGACACAGATAGAAAAATTCCAAATTATCAAAATCTAGTCCCTTGACTCTTGAGTACAGTGCTTTCTGCATTATCCTGCTGTGTCTGAGGGTTACTTTGTCTTCTCATTTGCCTAAGACTGAACTAGTGGAACATCCCCTTGTTAGAATGGGAAGACCAATCCCCCAGGCATTTAGTCCATGCCTATCCCAATTCTGGGGGTCATGAAAGAGTTAAGGCAGTATAGCAAAAAGAAAAAAACACTTCCAAAATGCTTTGAAAAATAAGTATTTTCTAGTTTCAAAGTGACTCTAAGAGGAAATTACTGCACATTGCAAAGCAAAAATGTCAAAAAATATATTTTTTCACACCTCTTTCTGATTTTGATCCCCATTTTTCCTATCTCCTTCCTAAACTCTTTATCAAAACCCTATTTCAGCCTAATTTTTCATTTGCTTGCTCGTTCCCTTTCTCTCTAGACAATTCTGGTTTTTTTTTTTCCTCAATCCTTTCAGGGTTCCAGGGATGTTGGACTTTTATCCCCCATTTTCTGAATTCCCATGTCTCATGAGACTGCCTCCCAAACTGGTGTTGGACAGAGGAGGGAGACTGGCTTTCCACTTCTTTTTCTGACCTTGGCTCAGAACTTTGAGAAATCCTGGAGAAGAGTCCAGGACAGCCTCTGCTTGCCAAACTCTACATAATCATGCACACATCCTTTCTTTTCTGGTCCTCAATTTGCCCATGTGTAAATAAAGAGATTGGATGGACTTCACTGCTTGAGGCCGATTCTGATTCTGAGAGTCTTAGCAGGACAACTTCCTCCAGACAAGCAGGGCTTTAATGGTGAAGTGAGAAAATGCTCATAAGAATATTGTTAAATAGAAAACCTGAACACTAAACTACGTATGTAGTATAATTTCAGCTATGTAAAACAAAATAATTTACTAATTCAACTTATATGTACTGAGCACTCCACAATCTACAACCTTTTCATTTTGCTTCATGTTGACACTATAGGAGATGCCTCACTAGTGTCATATGGACAGGGGCTGACCAACTAAACCAAGTTTCGTGGGCTGTGAACCTCAGCCCCATAGGTCCAGAAACTGGGTATTTTTCAGGGCACTGATGTTACAGAGTCTCTTGGGGACAACTCACAATAGCAAACCTCACAAAAGACAGTTCCTAAATATATTTTGCTGAATGCTAATGGAGGCTCTATCTTTCCAGTGAAATAATTCATGGGTTCCATGTTTTAAGGTGTCAGAGAGAAGACTGCTTGTTGATCCTTGAGTCAGAGGCCAGGGAAAAGGTAGTCATGAGGGAGAGCCTATTCAGGCCACAGGGGCATGTTTATATGTCCCCATGCCATAACACAGTACACGTTGCTAGTGACTAATATGCTCCTGGGTGGACTCCACATCTCTCCAGCCCTGGATAGGACCTGGCAGATCCCAGTCCTTGAGTTCCAGGGTTTTTGGCTCCATGATGACCATCTCCATTTGTTTAATATATTTTGTCCTGAGATTGGCACATTCAGCTTTTCATTTTTATTTCAATTCATTGATTAGGTAAATTTGTATTCGACTTACAGTATGTATTTGTGCCTGTTTTCCTCCATACTTGTTCACATTTGATATTGACAATAATGTTAATTTTTTCTGCCTAATAGGGAAAATGGTATTTCATTGTAATTTTAACTTGCATTTTTCTGACCCTAGGGAGTTGCACATCATGGTATAAATTTACTGCAGATTTTTTTCTTTTCTGAATTTTAATTTATATTTTGTATTCTTTTTGCTATTTGGTTATATGCCTTTTTAAAATTGATTTATAAACATTACTTATATAGTCTGGTATTATGCCTTTATTTGTTCCACATTCTCTTCACAGTCTGTAATATATGCTTTAATTTGGCTTCTGTCATTTTAAATACAAAGGTGCTAAATTTTAATGTAGTCATAAGTGTTTTCAACTTTTAATTCATGAGTATTTTTATTTTTTTTTGGTCTCATGGTGTCTTCCCTACCCCAAAAATGTAAATCTAGTGTCCTATATTTTAAAATATATTTTAAGTTTGTTTCTTCACACTTAGAACCTTTAATCCATCTGATATTTATCTTGTTAATTGAGTAAGGCGATGAGCTTTTTTTTCTATATTCATAGCTAATTTTTCCAACCACTTTTTAAATTTAAATTTTAGTATTTATTTATTTATTTTGAGACAGTCTCACTCTGCTCTGTTGCCCAGGCTGTAGTGCAGTGGCACAATCTCGGCTCACTGCAACCTCTGCCTCCCAGAGGTTCAAGCTATTCTCCTGTCTCAGCCTCCCAATTAGCTGGGATTACAGGCCTGCACTACCACCTTGGCGAATTTCTTTCTATTTTTCAGTAGAGACAGGGTTTCGCCATATTGGCCAGGCTGGTTTCAAACTCCTGACCTCAAGTGATCCACCCACCTTGGACTCCCAAAGTGCTGGGATTACAGGCGTGAGCCACCACACCCAGTTGCCTACCACTTTTTTAGAGATATTCATTATCTTCCTAAGATTTGAAGATCCTAATTCAGACCTTGTTTTGTGATTCTGTATACTTTCCCTGCAGGGTACATATCTATTTTCAATATTCAAATAGATAGATAGATAGATAGATAGATAGATAGATAGATAGATAGATAGATAGATAGATTCATAGATAGATAGATAGATGATGTCTAAAGCTTTCTTAAGCCCAGGCTAGTATCTCCATACCTTCAACGGTGAAACCCAAAATCCTTGATTTATCAGTGACTCATCTCTTCTCATGCTCCACAACAATCTTACAGCAAATCCACTAAAATATATGTAAAATCTGACCACTTCTCACCACTTCCACTGTGACTACCTCTGTCTGGGCCACTGTTATCTCTCACCTGGATTCCTGCACTGCATTTCTCCCAGCTTTCTCACTTCCTCTCGTGCCCCTCCACAGTCTCATCTCAGCTAGCAGCCAGAAAAATCCTGCTAAAACTGAGTCCAATTGTGTCACTTCTTTGTCCCAAAGCCTGCACTGGCTCCACATCTCACTTGGCTATGCTCACTCCTTGGGTCCCGAAGCCACTATTCTCTTTGCCTGGAATCCTTTTCCCTTTCACATGTGCATGGCCAAATGCTTTATTGCCTGTCAATCTTTGCTCAAATAGCATTTTCTCGAGAAGCCTACACTGCAATTGCAACCCTGGTTACTCTCCACAACCAATCTTGATACTCTACATATTTTCCATAGCATTTATTGCCCTCTAAATTACTAAGTATCCGATAAATATTTCTATGGATTATAATATTCCCAGGTACCCAACAAACATTTGTTTAATGAATGAAGGAACCACCTACTAAATACTTCCTTTTGTCTCTCAGGCATTTCACATTCAGCCTGTTCAAAATTCATTAGTTTTTCCCCAAAACTGTCTATTCCTCTATGCTAGGTGGCTAAGAGTCAGTTTCTTTCAACTCCCCCTTACTCTCACCATGACAGTCTTCTCTGGCCACAACTGTGCAGTCTGTGAGCACCAAGCCCTGCTCCTTAATCCCTCCTCTCCCTACTGTCTCTCCATGCCCAATGTTAGCTACCCTGGTTGAAAAGCACATCATTAATAGTTGCTGGTGTCTGTGAAGAATGTCCCGCCACACCATATGTCCTCAGGGGAATATAAATTAAAATAATAATGAGATACCATCATACATCTATGAGAATGGCCCAAATCCTGAACACTGACATCACCAAATGCTGATGAAGGATGTGGACAAATAGGAGCTGTCATTCATTGCCGGTAGAGATGCAACATGGTACAGCCACTGTGGAAGACAGTTCGGTGGTTTCTTATAAAACTAAACATACTATACAATTCAGCAATCGCACTCATTGGCATCAATACAAAGGAGCAGCTTTATTCACAATTACAAAAACATGGAAGGAACCAGTATTTCCTTCAGTAGGTGAATGTATAAACAGCAGTACATCCAGACAATGGAAGATTATTCAGTGCTAAAAAGAAATGAGCTATCAAACAATGAAAAAACATGGAGACAACTTAAATGCATATAAATATGTGAAAGAAGCTAATCTGAAAAGACTGCATACTGTATGGTTCTAACTATATGACATTCTAGAAAAGGCAAAAGCAGACAGTAAAAAGATCAGTGGTTACTAGGAGTTAATGAGGAGGGAGGGATTAACTGGTGAAGCACAGAGGATTTTTAAGTCAGTGAAACTACTCTGTCCATACTCCAATGGTGGATATATGCCACTATACATTTGTTCAAATCTGCAGAATGTACATCAAAAATAAATCCTAATCTCAACTATGGACTGTGAGTAGTAATATGTGTCAATATAAGTTCATGAATTGTAACAAATGTGCCATTGAAGGAAGTTGATAATGGGAGAGGCTATGCCTTTCTGGGAGCAGCTGGTATATGGAACATATCTATACCTTCCACAGTTTTGTCATGAACCTAAAACTGCTATAAAAAATAAAGTCTATATTTATCCAATCTTAGGACCAAAAATAAAAAAGAGATGAATTAATTAATCAAGGCAATGATCATCAAGGGCTGACAGCATAACCATTACATACCTCCCAATATTAGTATATGACACCACCTATGAAGTATCTGTCCACGTACATATATATGATGCTAATCAAGCCCCTTGAATTTATTAATTTATAGGAAACATGAACAAAGATATATGTTAAATGACATTGGAGGAATATAACTAACAAAATACAGTACAACTATGGGAAACTATATGACAACCCAGCTAATTCAACAAAAAACTGAAAGATGGAGTTTGGTGATTGCGTGGTCCCCTTGAACCATCTGAGGCAACTATGCATTTTCTCTAGAAATTCAGAGAGCAGGCCTGGTGTGGTAGCTCACGCCTATAAATCCTGGCACTTTGGAAGGCTGAGCGGGAAGTGATCGCTTGAGCCCAGGAATTTGAGACCAGCATGGGCAACACAGGGAGACCCTGTCTCTACAAAATATTTACAAACTTAGCCAGGCTTGGTGGCACATGCCTGTGGTCCCAGCTACTCAGGAAGCTGAAGTGGGAGGATCGATTGAGCCCAGGAACTTGGTGGCACATGCCTGTGGTCCCAGCTACTGGGAAAGTTGAGGTGGGAGGATCGCTTGAGCCTAGGAGGTCGAGGCTGCAGTGAGCCATGGCTGTGGCACTACACCCCAGCCTGGGCAACAGGACGAGGCCGTACCTCAAAAAAAAAAAAAAAAAAGGAAGAAAGAAAGAAAAGAAAAGAAATTCAGAGACCACTCTGGCACATACAACAGAGTCTAACGACAAATGGTCTGGACGACCTGATGTTGGGGGTGACTGTATAGATTCCACACATTCCACTAATACCCCAGCCTGAAGCAACAGAGATGTTCCTTTTCGATGCTCTTTTTAAGGATTCTGAGATGTCTCTTTTTCGCTTTTTTGCCCTTTGAAGATTGATTTCTTCTTCCCTTTAACCTTATCTTTCTGTAATCCATATCCTTCTGTGAGGCTTGGAAACAAAACGACAAAAAAAAAATCTACCACTCACCACCTCTTTGATAATTATGGAGGATTTTGCCGTTTTACCTTAATCCTAATCTTCCCTGGTAAAGCAATCAGAAATGGCTTCAATACCAGCAGTTTTTGGATATGTCCCTCATGTGATTCTCCTGTTTCCCAAAATCTCAAGCTGGAAAAGCTCTAGGTCAGGTCTGTTTTTCCTGGAAAAGATTCCTGTTTCCCAGAGGCAAATCAGCACTATGAACGCCATACAGTTACTATCTGTTCCCCGCAGTATCGCCCAAACCCGATACACTGAGCTGCACTTTTCCCCATTGTCAAACAAGGGCTCCAAACCTAGTCTCAGAGTCTGACACACAGGAACTTTCGTATACCAGGAATTTCTTTTCGTATACAGCACCCGGTTATACACAGCTTTCTCCCTCGTCCGCCGGATTCAGTGTCTGCCGTTATTGGGTTCATAATCGAGATCCTAGGTCCCGCATCCCCTTTAATAGCAGGCAAGGGCGCGCAGAGACTTAGGTCCCTTCTCCCAAAGTAGAAATGGCCTTGAAAAGAGGCTGAACTTCGGAAGTGGCCTCGGAGGGAGGCCTAGCAACCGCGTCCTCCTCTTTGCGCTGCCTCTTGGATGCTAGTCGGGTACGCGGCCTCAGTCTGCGAACTACAATTCCTAGAAATCTCCGAGCTGCTTATCGTCACAGTACCTTAGACTCCATTCCCCAGAAGTCTTAGGATTTCCACGCGCCTCAGAAACCCCGTGTGAGGTCATCGGCTTTCACCCTAAGAATCTAAAGGCTAGCTGGGTGGGTAAAGTGCTGTCTCTGTAGTGGGTCTCGTTTTGCGGGGATTGTCCAACAGGAATCACTTCTTTTCATTTCTTTTTCTAACAAAGTGATAATTCAGAATGCTACCTTTGTCCTTTTTTTGTTAGATTTTATTCACATGTATTTTCCAAGCCTATTACATTCGTCTACATCTCTGATTTGTGGGCTGTGAGATTGAAGAAAGATGAGCCACTAGATAAAGGTTTTCACTATCATTATAATAATTCAGCCCATCAAAGGCGGCTTGATCCTTCCCCCAACATTTTCCTTGCTAACCCCTCCCCTTCTCTGTTCTCAGCAATACGCACAAATACACACCCTGAAAAGCATAAAGGGATGAAAAGCCAAAAAAAAAAAAAAAAACACCGCTCAGATCATCCCTGGGCATGTTAGTATATACTTTCAGCCCTTTTATAATTTATTTATATATCTATATACAATATATACAGAGAAAGGTTATGTGTATTAGGTTTATGGTTTATGCTTAACAAAAATGTTATAATTTATACTTAACAAAATGTTCACATATTCATTTTAAACTTTTTCCGATGTTAATATTCTTTTACAATGTAATTTTGAACTCTTATACCACGTATCAGCATTTCTTTGCAGGCTTTCTGTTTATTTGGAATCTCTAACAAATGCTTGAGGCTGCTCTTGTTGAAACATTGCAAAATTATTTTATTGGTTGTTGTGTCCGGAAATGGTGGTTTCTTGGTCTCATTGGCTTCAAGAATGAAGCCACGAACCCTCACGGTGAGCGTTACAACTCTTAAGGCGGCACGCCTGGAGTTTGTTCCTTCTGATGTTTAGATGTGTTCAGTTTTTTCCTTCTGGTGGGTTCGTGATCTCCCTGGCTCAGAAGTGAAGCTGCAGACCTTTGCGGTTAAGTGTTACAGCTCTTAAGACACTGCGTCCGGAGTTGTTCGTTCTTCTCGGTGAGGTCTCTTGTTTCAGGAATGACGCTGCAGACTTTTGTGAGGAGTTTTACAGCTCATAAAAGTAGTGTCAACACAAAGAGTAAGCAGCAGCAAGATTTATTGCCGAGAGTGAAAGAACAAAGCTTCCACAGAGTGCAAGGAAACCCAAGCGAGTTGCCACTGCTGGCCCCGCAGCCTGCTTTTATTCTCTTATCTGGCCCCACCCACATCCTGCTGATTGGTAGAGCCGAGTGGTCTGTTTTGACAGGGCGCTGATTGGTGCGTTTATAATCCCTGAGCTAGACACAAAGGTTCTCCACCTCCCCACCAGATTAGTTAGATACAGAGTATGGACACAAAGGTTCTCCAAGGCCCCACCTGAGTAGCTAGATACAGAGTGTCGATTGGTGCATTCACAAACCCCGAGCTAGACACAGGGTGCTGATTGGTGTGTTTACAAACCTTGAGCCAGATACAGAGTGCCGATTGGTGTATTTACAATCCCTGAGCTAGACATAAATGTTCTCCACGTCCCCACCAGATTCAGGAGCCCCGCTGGCTTCACCCAGTGGACCCCGCACTGGGGCTGCAGGTGGAGCTGCCTGCCAGTCCCGTGCAGTGCGCCTACACTCCTCAGCCCTTGGGTGGTCGATGGGACTGGGCGCCGTGGAACAGGGGGTGGCGCTCGTCGGGGAGGCTCGGGCGGCACAGGAGCCCATGGAGGGGGTGGGAGGCTCAGGCATGGCAGGCTGCAGGTCCCGAGCCCTGCCCCGCGGGAAGGCAGCTAAGGCCTGGTCAGAAATCGAGCGCAGCGCCGGTGGGCTAGCATTGCTGGGGGACCCAGTACACCCTCCGCAGCCGCTGGCCCGGGTGCCAAGCCCCTCATTGCCCGGGGCCGCCAGGGCCGGCCGGCTGCTCCGAGCGCGGGGCCCGCCAAGCCCACGCCCTCCCGGAACTCCAGCTGGCCCGCAAGCGCAGCGCGCAGCCCCGGTTCCCGCTCGCGCCTCTCCCTCCACACCTCCCTGCAAGCTGAGGGAGCCGGCTCTGGCCTTTGCCAGCCCAGAAAGGGGCTCCCACAGTGCAGCGGTGGGCTGAAGGGCTCCCCAAGTGCCGCCAAAGTGGGAGCCCAGGCAGAGGAGGCGCCAAGAGCGAGCGAGGGCTGTGAGGACTGCCAGCACGCTGTCACCTCTCATTGTGACAATGACCTCATGGTTATGTTTAAAGGAAGAAAAAATCCTTACATGCTAACAAGTCAAATAGTAAAATGTCTGGAACTTTAAAATACTTCAGGAATAAATGAAAGTGGGAAGTAGGGGCAGGGATTGCTGAACAAGATTGGCAAAGTATTGATCATTGTTGATGTTAGTGAAGGATACACAGGAGTTCACCATACTGTTCTATTTTGTGTCTATTTGAAATTTTCTGCAATAAACTTAAAAAAAAATGTATACCAGCATTCCTCTTAGAACAAGTGAAACCAGCTAATTCTTTCCTGCCTCACGTTCAGGTCGTTCTTGGTCACTGCTCAAATGAATTTTCACCTCCGCTGTCATCTTCTTACTTCTCAGTGATTCTTTTCCCTGGGACCCATCCTCTTCCTAGTGTTTCCACAGTACCTCTGAAACTAAATAAATCTTAACTCTTCCCAGAACACCGTTTCTATCTTCGGGCTGTCTCCCAGATCTCACTCTCTTCAGATACTGCTTCCTTATCAAGATCAGAGTTCTTATTCTCCTGAGTCCAAAGATTGTGGTGGTATCCCATAGATTGCCTCTACCAATTTCAAGCACACTGGTGTATTTCTACTACAGGTTTCTAAAACCACATCTCCTTTGAGGTACAAGGCACAATAAGGAACAAACCATCTGGCTTTTGTACCCCTTATCTCCCCTTGTCACCATCACCTATACAACTCCTAATCCCTCATACATACATCTAGCATACCTCTGTCATCTGGCTTATAGCCTTCCACTCTATCTCATGTCTCAGTTAATCCTGAGTGACATCAATGTGCCTGACAGAGCAGATGCCCAGTAAATATTGAATCAATCAATATCCACGTGTATGAATCATCCAGCAAACATTCGCTTTTTATTTGCATCCCTGGGATCTGGCAGGCAGGAATCCCCACGCCTGTGAGTGATGCAGCATCTGCGGCCTGTGCTTTTCTCCTCCCACTGGTGAATCTAATCCTTCTCTTTTTAATTCTTGTTCCAAAAGTCCTCCTCCTCCTCTGCCTTTAGAAGGTGCCTGCCATCTGCTCCCCACCCACAACCTTCTGTCCTTCACTGTGTTCACACCCACCACTTAGCTCCTATCCATCCCAACTGCCAGAGATACCATTTCTTTCTGCCTCCTGTGTGACTTTGCCCTCAAACTCTACAATTTTCAATCTCTCCTTTTCTGGTGACTTATTTCATTATCATTTTAAGCAGGTCTAGATAAGTCTCTACTATTTAAAAACATCTTCATTAAACCCACATGCTATTAGTCAGCAAGCTAATTCCTTTTAATATAGTCAGATTTCAGTTCCTTTGGACTATTACTATTTCCTTCATTGTCTTCCTTGCCTTCCACTTATTCCATAGCCTCTTAAATTCGACCTATCTCTCTGAAACTCAATTATGTCCTATGTTAGGGAAAGGAAAATTAAAACTACACTGATAACATTTCACCAATCAGATAGGCAAAGATTCCTGAATATGACAACATAGTCTTTGTCAAGACTGTGGAGAAAGAATCAATTTCATGTGTTGATGGTAGGGGTAATAACCCCATGAATATCTGGCAAACTTACAAATTTCTCTACAGAAACCTAAATGGCAAACAGCTAATGAAAAAGAATGAAGCAACTCTCTATATGAAAAGATTTCTAGAACGTATTATTGAGTGAAAAAGAGCCAGGTATATAACACTCTATGTAAAAAAAAAAAGAAACAAACAAAAAAAAAACAATAAAACAAGAAAGTGTATTTATATTTGCTTATGTCTTTACCAAAGCTCTGGAAGGATGAACAAAATAATTAAAGTGGTTACTTGGGGTTCTTAGACAGATGGAGAACGGGGTAGGAGTGACAAGTTTTTCGTTTTTGTACTTTATGATTTTTGAACCACATGACTGTTCATATTTATTCAAAAACTTAACTTTTCTGAGAACTCCACTAATGCCTAGTTGGTAAAGCTATTCTTCCTGGTACAAATTCTAACTCAGTAGCATGCTATACCACCAATCCTTCCTTGGAATTTCCTCATCTAGCTTTTGAGGGCTTTACCCTCCTACTTCTCTGACTGACCTTACTTCTCATTCTTTGACTCTTCTGTTTCTTGAGTGCAGACATTTTCCAAAGTTCTGTCTTTAGCATCTTTCATCTGTCTCTCTCTAGTCTCTTTCTGCTGCAACTTAAACCATTACCTCTGTGTACTAGGTCTACATCTCTGCACAGGGCCTTCCTCCTGAGCTCAAGACCCACATTTCCAGCGACTTCCTAGTTGTCTCCAGATCCATATCAGCATTCTGTTGGCACCACAAACTAATGTGTCCAAAAAGGAGCTAATCATCTTCAATCCAGCTTTTTCTATTGGCTACCACGTTTGGTGGTGTCACCTAGCCAAAAGAGGGCATTCTGGTGGTCACAATAGCTGGGAGTGCCACTCAAATTTAGTGGGCAGAAGTCAATGATGATAAACATCCTAAAAGGTTTGGTAAATGCCAATAGGGTAATTACCTCACCATCTATACCAACCTCTTGGTTCAAAATCTGATGTCATTTACAACTCTTCTCTTTTTCTTACCCACATATTTAGTTGGTCATCAAGTCCGATAGATTCTATCTCTGAAATATCTCCTCCCCTTTGCTCCTGTCACTGACTTAATTCAAATATGAGCTCTCAGCTACAACTTTGTCAAAGCTTTCTAAACTGGCCTCTGTCTTGAATCTTCCTTTTCCTACTTTCACATTGCTGTCAGAGTTCTCCTCCCCCAAAACATCTGATCATGACCCTCTTCAATAAACAATATAACCCAAGCTCTAGCATGAAAGCCCAGTTTTTCATCTTTCTCTCCACTTCTAATCTGTGTGGGCAAAGCAGTTATTTCCACTGCCTCTTTACTCTCTTCTGGAAAGGGATGAAGTCATGAGAAATAACTGGTCCTACTCAGGATTTACTAGGATTCCCATGTAAAAAATCACCATGCACACGTTTATTGGAATCTCCCTTTCTTCCCTGCAAAGATCAAGGTTCACCTCCTTCTGGGACTTAAAGATGGACCAAGGACATAGCATCCAGTGTCAATGAATAAAGGTCAAGTCTGGGACACAAGACGTGTCTGCTGAATCTCTGTATCTATTCCCATCCGACCTAAACTCCACTGGTAAATGGAAGACACTCTTTCCTAAAACCTCCCTGACTCAAGAGACATTTGAGGAAACCAAATGCTAAGTAACTTACTAATTAGGTATGTGAAAGTAAAATATTAGTTTCACCAACTGGCATGGTCTGGGAAAAGGCCGCAGGCTCAGGAAACCCATGTTTCTAGTTTCTGTGGTACTACTAACCAGTTATAACTAGTGATATGATATTACATAATGAGACCTGACCAGTTATAACTAGTGATATGATATTACATAATGAGACCTGAGCCTCAGTTTTTCTCATCGGCAGAATTGGAGATAATACTCCAAGTCTTCCTGTGGGAATATGAGAAAATGAATAAAGTTATGATATACTGATAAGGCAAACACTCCCCCAATTTTCATTTAAGTCATAAAATCTGGCTAAGTGTTGGTGAGTGAGCAGGCTGTGTACTCCTTCCCGCCTCAGCAGCAGACACAAAGGGTCTCTTCTTCTCAAATTTCAGGAACTTCCTCACATAAGGGAGAACTTGCCGGGAAAGGCTGGACTGGATACTGGAAGAATAATATTAGCTAAATTAGCTTATACAGGTAGTGTTTACTATGAACCTGGCACTGTTCTAAGTTTTGTCTTATCTAATCCTCACAACAGGTAGGTACAGTAGTGGTTTGGAAGATGTTTACAAATTCTCTGATACTTTCTTCAAATGGTGGAGCTTAACTTCCCTTCCCTGGAGTGTGAGCTGGACTTAGTGATCCCTTTCTAATGCATAGAGAAAAGTGGATGTGGCAGGGTGTGACCTCAGAAGCTAAGTCATAAAAGGTGTTGTGGTTTCCTCCTTGCTTTCTTTCTTGGGTCACTTACACAGAATACCTCCATCCATTGATTATTGTGGTTATGAATGCACACACTTATGTACATGAACCTACAGAAGTAATAGGGTTAGGACCTCTGTCTCCACAATTACACATTAGAGGTCACATTCTTTGCCTCTCTTCCTTTTGCGACAAACTTGCTTCTACTTTGTTGTATTCATCATATTGGCAAGAGCCTGGCAGTCATTAGAGAAGCAGCCTGGTCTAAAGCATTCTTTCTCAGCTTCACTGCAAGTTCTTCCCCTCTTTTCTGCACTCAGCAACGTTAACCTATGTCCCTCTCTGGATGCTTATTATCCTCTATCTTTTGGTGCCCTGTGTTTGTGCTTATCGTTTTCAGATTATGTTGTTAGCTTCTTGTGGGCTGAGCTCTCATCAGTCAGTGGTGCTCTGGTGCCTGGTGCCCCCAACCTGAAGGTTTAATAAATATTGTTAAGTAAATGAGTGAATGGTTGATGGATGATTGCGTCCTGACACTCCCACTGTGCCTCATTTCCTTACATACCCAGTTACAGCTTTGCACTATTCTCTTCTGTTTGCCCCTCCATGTGCATTCTTTACTCTCCTCTGAGCCCCAGCAAAAGGCTGATCTCTATGGACTCTGTGGGCAGGGGGGCAAACTTTTACCTCTATCCTCTTAGTGTACTTGTTTGTTTGTTTGGCTCGGCCTAAGAATTAAATTGACATAAGTCAGATCAATGGAGAAAAACATACCAGCTTATTTAATACAAGTTTTTTGTGGCACAGAGCCTTCATAAGGAAATAAAGACCCAAAGAAACAGTTAAAGTTGAAAACTTATATACTGAATTGGGCAAAGAGTAGTAACTTGTGAAAATGTGACAAGGCAAAGGGGGTTGGGCTAGAGAAGTTAATTGGGTGGAGAAGTGACTAGGAAGATAAGAGTTAATTTAACAGGGTTTGTTTGTACAGATTTCCCTCAGCCTCAACTTCTCATTCTTGATGACAAGAATTAAATTTTCCTTCCTGTATAGGGAGGACATCTTTCACATGGGGATTTTATCTTCTGCATTTAAGGTCAGAGTGATCTTATGCCCCTGCTGTATTTCAAGTGCCTTTAACTCAAAATAGTCAATATCCCAGAGTAGCATATTTTAGGATGGTATGTTCTGAACTGTTTTAACTGCATAGGTGGGACAAGAGACAAGTCACGGTATTATTCCCCACCCACCCCCCCGGGTCTGCTTACACTAACCCCTGGAACCCGTGAATATTATTTGTCAAAAAAAGGACTTTACAGGCATGATTAAGTCAAGGATCTTGAGATAAGGAGGTTATCCTGGTTAGCAGCGTGGACTCTAAAAGCAAGCACATGTATTCTTGTAAGAGGGAAGGCAGAGAGAGATTTGCTGACAGACACAGAAGAGGAGGGTACAATGGAGGCAGAGATTGGAGTGATGCAGCCACAAGCCATGGAATCCTGGCAACTACTACAAGCTGGAAGAGGCAAGGAGTAGTCTTCCCTGGAACTTTCCAACACCTTAATTCTGGCCCAGTGAAACTTAATTCAGACTTCTGGATTCCAGAACTAATGAGAATAAATCTCTGTTGTTTTAACCAAGCATATTTGTGGCAATTTATTGCAGTGTTCATAGGAAACAAATATACTCTTCTTTTGCCCTTGCTCTTTCAGGGTCAGGAGTGTTCATGTTTTACTACAATTGCTAAAAGTTCGCGTCCCACTGACCTTTGTTTATACTTTCTTCAATTAATGTAGTACCACTTTCTTGCTGGGACTCTGCCAAGAGATGCAGTGAAGAAAATAAAGGCACAAACAACAAGAGGTCCCTGAAAACACCTTATTTCACCAATAGACCCATCCGTTAATTTTCATTCTTGGGCAGTGCTGGGGCCATCAGCTCCTCAGAACTGTTGTTCCAGATTTCCCTTGGCCCTGTATATTCTCCTCAGAACTACATTTCTCAGAGGCCACAATCAAGATGAATCCCCTCACCTCTATTCAGGGATGGGTTCATCCATGGCCTGGAGGGGCCTATCTGAGGCAAAGGATGTGTTCAAGACAGGATCTAGATACAAGTCCCATCCCACTGTGAGGTCATTCATGTTGGTCCCCCATTCCCTCCCCTCACCACATTATCTTCACAGCAACAAATCCAGAGATAGATACATGTCTCTGACCTTTCTCTTGTATCAAACTATTTTTCCTGGGAACAACTCTCTACCATCAGTTGGACAGAAATAAAAATTTAATAATTATAGTTGACAGGAGGAAATGTTAATGGATTGATTTTTTCCTCAGCATTAACTTATTCTGTGATATTTATTAAACCTTTAGCAACTGCCAACACTCTCTAGTACTGATAGACCACAGAATAAAAGAACAGGAAGCATAAGTAACAGTATGTCTTGTTCCAATCCAGCAAGTAGGCATGGTTTTAATTTTACACTGTGCTTTCATAGTAGAGCCAGAATTTCTATAGGGAAACAACTTGATTCCTAACATCTGTGTGTGAAGATTTCCAGTTGAAATCATGAGCTGTGCTTAATCAAGGACTCACATTGGGGTGGTGGGATGGCACCCCACAAAGGCAGGATGGATGCCCCACAACCACCCCAAATTTGGTTTAGATGTCAAGACTGATGACTCCACACACACTAAAGGAGTAAGAAGGTTTATTATTCACACAATGAGACTCACAGGTAAAGTATGGCAGGCTCCCAAACTAGTCCGAAAATGTATTGAGAGAAAGCAGGGAGAGGTTTCTAGCTTGGAGTTTTATGGTGGTTAGGGGATGGGACTGGGATAAGGGTTTCCCATGCAAGGTAGGGCTTACATAGTTTGAACAACTCCCACCCCCACCTTGCTAGGACACCAAGGGAGAGAGCATCCAAACTTTCTTATCAGCTGTCCAGATGTGGTACAGAAAGGAAGAAGGGTTGGCTTGAAAGCTGTCAGCAGTCAACTATCATAAAAGGAAACAGACAATTACAGGTAGTTTCTGCATGATGGGCCAATAACTTGTAGAAAAGACTGACAGTGGATTTGTAGCAAGTGTGAAGGACAGAGGGCCAGTAGCTGAAGTAAAGCATGATTTTGAATATCCAGATCCTGTTTGATATTTATACAATCCTCTTTCTCAGCTGCCTGAACTGCAGAAAGAAGGAACAGTAATAAAGACTAAGGAAAATTTCTTAATTAAAGAGCTGCTTCTTAAAAAAAATCTCTATTAGCCCTTTAAGGCAAAGGGAACATACCTGCTTTGTAGCACAAGTAACAAAAGATCTCAAGAGATGATGACAGGCCTTTTCTGAGATAGGAGAGGCTGCAGGGAGAGGGGTCTTTTTTGTGCCTTCTTCTTGGAACGCTCTTTCTCCCAGATCTTTCTGTGGTTGCCTCTTCTCATCCTTCAGGACTGTGGGAGATTCTACTTTCCAAAAATGGCCACAGCAATATTTGCAGTCCCAAATGTTCTTCCAGAACCTTGCTAGTCTCTGGTAAGAAGTGAAGGCTATTCTCCCATTCTACCTCCCAACCTGGGTGGGATATTTTTACTGCATCCATGAATAGTATTTGACAGAAGTGCCAGTGAGTGACTTCCCTGGCTAGGTTATAACAAGTGAGATGTCATCTGATACCTGACTCTCTCTCAGGATGCTCACCTTTGGAACCCAGCCACCATAACGTGAGAAAGCCCAGGCCATCTGGAGAGACAACCTGTGGATGTTTTGGCCTACGGCAAAACTAGGGACTCAGCAGATAGCCAGTGTCAACTGCCAGATATGTAATTGAGTGAGCCTATAGATGACTTCAACCCCAGCCTTCAAGTCTTCCAACTGAGCACCAGACAGACATCATGGGACAGAGACAAACTATGCCCTCTGTGCCCTGTCCAAATTCCTGACCCACAAATCCATGACCATAATAACTGATTGTTTTAAGCCACTATGTTTTGGGATAATTTGTTATACAGCTGTAGTAAGTGAAACTCAGTTAAGATGTCACCTCAGAGGCTTTCTTGACATTGCTCACCAAAATCACATGCACCAGTCATTCTCCATCACATTACCCTATTTCCTTTATATCTTTTACTGTGGTAAAATATACATAACATAAACTTTCCTATTTTAACCATTCTCAAGTGTACAATTCAGTGGCATTAAGTACATTCACAATGCTGAGCAATCACCACTGTTCATCATTCCAAACAGAAATTTTCTGTCTATTAAATAATAACTCCCCATTCCCCTCTCCTCCTAACTGCTGGAAACTGTAATCTACTTTATGTCTCTGTAAGTTTGCTTATTCTAGATACCTCACCTAAGTGGAATCATACCATAATTGCCCTTTTGTGTCTGGCTTATTTCACTTAGCATAATGTTTTCAAGGTTCATTCATGTTGTAACATGTATCAGAATTTCCTTCCTTTTTCAGCTTGAATAATATTCTATTGTATGTGTATACCACATTTTGTTACCCATTCAATTCTTAATGGACAATTGGGTTGCTTCTACCTTTTAGCTATCATAAATAATGCTGTTATGAATATGGATGCACAAATATCTCTTCAAGATCTTGCTTTCAATTTTTTTCCTTCCTTCCTTCCTTCTTTCCTCTTTCTTCCTTCCTTCCCCTTCCTTCCTTCCTTTCTCTTTTTCTTTCTTTCTTCTTTCTTTCTTTCTTTTTCTTTTTCTTTCTTTCTTTCTCTCTCTCTCTCTCTTTCTTTCTTTCTTTCTTTTTTCTCCTTCCTTCCTTCTTTCCTTCCTTCTTCTCCCTCCCTTCCTTCCTTCCTCTCCCTCCCTTTCTTCCTTCCTTCCTTCCTCTCTTTTCTTTCTTCCTCTCTTTTCTTTCTTTCCTCTTTGTTTGAGACAGGGTCTTGCTTTGTCACCCAGGCTGCAGTGCAGTGGTGCAACCATAGCTCACTGCAGCCTCAGTCTCCTGGGCTCAAGTGATCCTCCCGCCTCAGCCTCCTGAGTAGCTAGGACTACATTTGCTTTCAATTCTTTTGGGTATATACCAAGACATAGAGTTGCTGGATCATGTGGTAATCCTGTTTAACTTTTTTGAGGAACTACTGAATGGTTTTCCACATAATCTGCACCATTTTACATTCCCACCAACAAAGCATGGGTTGCAATTTGTCTGCATACTAGCTAACACTTGCTATTTTCCTTTGCTTTAATAGTAACCATCCTAATGGGTGTAAAGTGGTACCTCGCTGTGGTTTTTATTTGCATTTTCCTAATGGCTACTTATATTGAGCATTTTATTATGTGTTTATACAGTATATCTTCTTTGGAAAATTTTCTATTCAAATATTTTGCCCATTTTCGAATTGGGTTTTTGTTGTTGAGTTGTAGGTGTTCTTTATATATTCTGAATATTAATCCCTTATCAGATATATGATTTGCAAATATGTTCTCCCTTTCTGTGGGTTGCCTTTTCACCTTCTTAATAGTGTCCTTTGATGCACAAAAGTTAGAAACTTTGATGAAGTCCAATTTATCTATTTTTTGTTTCCTGTGCTTTCAGTATCATATTCAAGAAATCACTGCCAAATCCAATGTCATGAAGATTTTCTTGTAGGGGTTATGTTTTCTTCTAATGGTTGTATATTTTTACATTTAGGTCTTTGATCCATTTTGAGTGAATTTTTTAGTGTGGTGTAGGTAAGGGTTCATCTTCATTCTTTTGCATATGAACATGCAGTTTTCCCAGAGCCATTTGTTGAATAGACTGTCCTCTGCCCAGTGAATGGTCTTGGTGCTTGCTCTTGTTGAATATCAATTGGCCATACCTGTGAGGGTTTATTTCTTTGCTGTCTAGTCTCTTCCATTGGTCTATATATCTGTTTTTATGTCAGTATCACATTCTTCTGATTCCTGTAAATTTGTAGTAAGTTTTAAAATCAGAAAGTATTACAACTTTGTCTATTTATTTATTTGCTATTTGGGGTCCTTTGAGATACCATGTGAATTTTAGGATGAGTTTTTCTTATTATCTAGAAAAAAAACACTATTAGGATTCTTACAGGGATTACATTGAATCTGTTGGTTGCTTCGGATGACGTTATTCTGTTAGCAATATTAAGTCTTCCAATCCAATGCAATGTCTTACCATTCATTTATATCTTAATTTCTTTTGGTAGTGTTTTGTAGTTTTTAGTGTACAAATCTTCACCTCCTTGGTTAAATTTATTTTTAAGTATTTTATTTTTATGCAATTGTTAAGTACAATTGTTTTCTTAATTTCCCTTTTGGATTGTTCATTGTTAGTGTATAGCAATGCAACTAATTTTTGTGTATTGATTTTGTATTCTGCAACTTTGCTGAATTCCTTTATTAGCTCTAGGTTTTTTTGTGGGATCTTTAGAGTTTTCTGCACATAAAATCAAGCCATCTTCAAACAGAGATAATTTTACTTCTTCCTTTTCAATTTGTGTAACTTATCTTTCTTTTTCTTAACTAATTACTCTGGCTAGAACTTCCAATAATGTGTTGTAAATTCTGATGATTTTATGTTGCATGACCTCGGAACTCTTACCTGCTTGTTTAAAACCCATCAGTTAAAACTCCCTGAGAGAAATCTGTTTCGATAATGCTGTAGACCCAGTAAAGGTATTGGCCCAAGGGTCCCTCTTTCTCTCCCGCTACCTGCATTCCCTGACCTTCATATGCCTTCAGTCATATGGTATGGCCTTCAGTCATGCCATGTACCTGTCAGGACCTGCAAGAGATAAAATCTTTATTTCCATCTTGTGTCTCTCTTAATCATTGAAGGGGGTGCTCTCCAGCTTAATGATCCTAAATTAAAGAATATGTTAAATAGATAGTGGGCCCAAGTAAGCATCCTTATCTTATTCCTGTTCTTAAGGGAAAGGGTTTTGGTCTTTCACCATTGAGTATGACGTTAGCTGTGTGTTTTTTATATATGGTTTTTATCATGTTAAGGGAGTTTTCATCGATTCCTAGTCTATGAGTGTGTGTGTGTTTTTTTTGTTGTTGTTTTTTTTCTGAGACTGAGTCTCACTCTGTCACCCAGGTGGCACGATCTCAGCTCACTGCAACCTCCCCCTCCCAGGTTCAAGCAATTCTTGTGCGTCAGCCTCCCGAGTAGCTGGGACTACAGGCACATGCCACCACCCCCACCTAATTTTTGTATTTTTAGTAGAGAAGGGGTTTCATCATATTGGCCAGGCTAGTCTCGAACTCCTGACCTCAGGTGATCTGCCTGCCTTGGCCTCCCAAACTGCTGGGATTACAGGCATGAGCCACTGTGCCCGGCCTTATGAGTCTATTTTATTGTGAAAGTACATTGAATTTTTCAACTGCTTTTTCCTGTATTAAGGAAGGTGATCATGTAATTTTTTTCCTGCATTCTATTAATGTGGTGTATCGCATTAACTTTCAGTTGTTAAACCATTCATACATTCCAGGAATAAATTTCACTCATTCATGGTGTATAATTCTTTTAATATGTTGCTGAATTTGGTTTGCTAATTTAGTATTTTGTTGATCTTCATAATTTTTCTCAGTATTTGCATTATCTTACTTATATATGTATGTGTCACTTGAGAATGTAAGCTCCTTGGAGAAAAGGAACACTGCTTTGTTTATTACAACTAGGATCGTGACCAGCTCAGTACATTTTTCTTGACTGCCAAGAAATGGCAATTTGGCAATGAAACATCTGAAAAAGGAGGACATGAAAAAGGCATTTGTGCGTACCTTTGGAGGCACAAATAAAATTCTCCCTAAGGAATCTCAGAGGTAGGAGGAATTTGAGAAGATCATAGTTTTCACAAAGTAGGTAGAGACAGGACTATATAAACATTCTGTGTTAACCTTCAGGTTTTTGTGGCCTAATAAAATATATTATACAAGTGTATGTCAATACTCATAGTCAACTATTGTGGTAGGAAGAATTGTCAGATGATTCCCATGGACCCTTCCGTTTCTAGTATTACTTACATAATTATGCTAGGTTACATGGCAAAATAAATTTTGTAGATGTAATTAAGATTACTCATCAGTTGACTTTAAAATAGATTATCCTGCTGGGCCTAACCTGGTCAAATGAGACTTTTAAAAGCAGAGAGCTTTCTCCAGCTGGTAGCATGAGAAGGATCTGACTGTGGTTCATAGTTTTGAAGATGAGGAGGACTCCGTGGAAAGGACCTGATAGGGGCCTTTAGAGCTGAGACCAACCTCTAGTCAATAGCCAGCAAGAAAATGGGGATCTCAGTCCTTCAATTACAAGGAAGTGTATCCTGTCAATGATCTGAATAAGCTTGGAAGCAGATTCTTCTACAGATCCTTTAGATGAGAATGCAGCTTGATCAACACCTTGATTTAAGCCTTGTAAGACCCTACAAAGAGAAACCAATTGAACCTACCCAGACTTCTGACCTACAGAACTGTGAACTGTAAATTTGTGTTGTTTTAAGCCACAAAGTTTGTAGGAATTTGTTATGCAGCAATAGAAAGCTATTACAGCTGTCATCTGAACTGTCTTGACTTACATTATTTCTAGCTTTGGTGTCTTTGCAACTAAATCAGCTTTTTTAACCTCTTAAAAAATATGAAGCAATCTTCAAGGCTGAGAGAAATGAGAATCAGAGGCTATGTCTTGCAGTGGCCTTGGGCTTCTACTTATCCTGGACATTTTGAACAAGGAGATCAAAAGAGTAATTTTTATTCTCTGTAGGAATAATTATCTGCTGGTATCAATGTCCATTTTATTCCTAGGTAGTTAGGTCAAATCCACTTACACAACATCATCTTCTATCACTCTATGCCATGTATCCCACACAACAGCAATTATAAGACTACAAACTCTTTGCGAATTCACCATAAACCTTCAAACCTTTTATCATGTTGATTTATATTCCCAGAATGCACTTCCTTCCTTTCTTTGCTTGAATAGTTTCATCAGGGCCCACATTAAAATGTTACCTTTACTGGGAAGTTTACCATGGAGTAAAATGGCTTGCCATTTCTTAGCCAAGTACATCACTTTGTTTACATCTTTAGTACAGGTGACATTTCATTATATAATTTTAATTGTTCCATCTATATGCATGAATAGATTGTGAAGTCTTGAGAACTAATTATATTATATTTGTATCTGTAATTCATAAGAAATATGAGTGCTCAATAAACATTTGTTAAATAAATAAGAAAAACTACAGGAAAAGGAAATACTGGATTTGTTCTCTGAGGAGGAAGTGATAAATTCCACTGTAGGAGTACTTAATTGGACATGCCAGTGGAGCATTGGACATGCTTTTTTTTAATTGGACATGCCATCTGAGTAGAAATGTCCAGTAGGCAGCTAGGAGTACAGGATGGCAGCTCACAAATGAGGCAGTACAGATCATACTGTCCTTTAAAGTAATCTCTTCTAGGCATCATGACTTTGTTTATACTGCTTTCAGTAATTTTATTCTTCCATGTCAGATCTTTCTGCAAACCAAGTAACTTGAAATATCCCAATATTAGCAAATTAAAATGAAAATTATAGAGCTTTATAATTAAGAATTTGGGGGCCATTTCTTTTCTGTTTTAGATGCTTCTAAATATCACCTTTTAAATATAATGTTAGTCATTTTTAGTACTTATTCAATTCCTCAAATTTTGTATTTCTAGCAGCCAAAATTATAAATTTTAGCATTCTATGTGTGATGGGATTTCTTTGGCCACTTTTGAGTTTTTTTACAAAGTTATTTTTCATTTTGCCAATCTCTAAAAGCTTCACTATTATTTTATCAATGTCTTAAATGGCACATTCACTTTAATTTTTTATTTCTCAAAATTCATAGCCAAAACTTCGTTATTTCATATTGAAGAAGTCACTGTAGTAACTAGTATTTTAGAGTGTAGTATGCAGATCAGCAGCATCACCAAGAGCCTATTAGAAATGCTGAATCCTAGACCTCTTTCCAGACCTCCTAAACAAGACCCTGAATGATTCATAAGTACTTTAAATTTTGAGAAGCAACACCCTAGAACGTTTCTTGGCAAATTTATGGTCCATGTCTACCAGATTTGTACAGTAGCCCCTGCACTATCTGTAGTTTCCCTTTCCAAGGTTTCAGTTACCTGATGTCAAATACTGTTCGAAAATATTAAAAGGAAAATTCCAGAAATAAACAATTTGTAAATTTAAAATTGTGCTTCATTATGAGTAGCATGACAAAATCTCATGCCATCTGGTTTCATCCCCCCAGGACATGAATGTCTTTGTCCAGCACATCCACGACATTGTCTGCTCCTGACATCCAACCATGGACATTGCCATGGCTTCATGATCCAGGATCACCTGAAGCAGATGAAACTCCTTCTGAGGTATTGTCAAAAGGTCAAGAGTAGCCTAGCACTGTGTCACAATACCTACATCATTCACCTCAGTTCATCTCATCACATAGGTATCTTATCATCTTGCATCATCACAAGAAGTATGAGCACAATACAGTAAGATATTTTGAGAGACCACACAAAACTTTTACTACAGTATACTATTATAGTTGTTTTATTATTGTTGTTAATCTCTTTCTGTGCCTAGTTTATAACAATTAGACTTTATCATAGGTATGTATGTGTAGGGAAAAGCAGTACAGTATGTATAGGGTTCAGTATAATCCACAGTTTTAGACATCCACTGAGGGTCTTGGAATGTATCCTCTGTGAATAAGAAGGGACAACTGTAATACTAATCTTGTATGAAAATTTTTTTGTTACTGAGTACAATTTTACTTTTTGCATTATTTATTAGGAGATGAAACTGACTTCTTATCCTTAACTTTCTCCAAGTTGAACATTTCTTTATATGCTAAAAAAAAATTGGGCAGCTGAAATTTTAAAGAAATGTTTAAAACTATCAAAACTCATGTATCCAATATTTTCACTCTTATCATTGCCTATTTTCTCCTTTTGCCCATACTTTCCAGTTAAAGAAACATGTTTTTGGTAAATCGATAAAGTGGATGAACTGATTTTTAGCTAATTGTTCATTCGTTGATTTTTGTCTAATTGATTTATGGATTTTACTGATTCCACAAAAGCGAAGCTGTATTGAGAGGTAGTGTAAAGTTGCTCAAGCACCCAAGAGAGTCAGTTTTGGAGAGTCTAACAATATTCATTTTATAATTCTGTACCTCTCTGATGTACAGAGAAGTTAAAAACCTAAAGTTTCACTTATGGTAAGCGGTAGTCCTGAGATTTGATCCTGGATGTAAACAGCAATGGTACTCTGTTCATTTCATCATGATCACTACATTACAGACACTCATTAAATAAGCAGTGATCATTTGCTTTTTTAAATTAATTGAGGGTACACTGGCAATCCTCTGGTATACTGACACAATGAAGAAATTTTACCTTGATCATGATAATGTGATCTGTTTAGATTTGTAAAAGTGTTGACAAGGAACTTCACCAAAGTTATGATTTTCTTAAGAAAACGACACATTGGGTTTGGGGGGAGCTTTGTAACAAGGGAAGTTCAGTGAGGATAGAACACTGGGTGTATAAAAGAGAAGGTGCAGGCCGGGCGCAGTGGCTCACGCCTGTAATCCCAGCACTTTGCGAGGCCGAGGCGGGCGGATCACGAGGTCAGGAGATCCAGACCATCCTGGCTAACACGGTGAAACCCCGTCTCTAATAAAAAATACAGAAAAATTAGCCGGGCGTGGTGGCGGGCACCTGTAGTCCCAGCTACTCGGGAGGCTGAGGCAGAAGAACGGCATGAACCCGGGAGGCGGAGCTTGCAGTGAGCCGAGATCGCGCCACTGCCCTCCAGCCTGGGCGACAGAGCAAGACTCTGTCTCAAAAAAATAAATAAATAAAATAAATAAAATGAAAAAGAGAAGGTGCAAACTATCATGGAGTTTAAAAGAGGCACTTGGCTATGTATCCTTGTTACTAAAAGAAACCCAGTTGGCTGACCACTCAGGATATAGCATTACCTTTGGTGATTTACTGATAGGCATTGTGATGAGGTGGAAAAGCATGAACTCTGAAGCAAGTCAGAACAGAATGTGGTTTTTCTGTTTGTTTGTTTTTCTTTTCAGACAGGATCTTGCTCTGGAGCTGGAGTGAATGACACAATCTCAGCTGACTGCAACCTCCACCTCCCAGGTTCAAGCAATCTGCCCGCCTCAGCCTCCCGAGTATCTGGGACTACAGCCCTATCACCACGCCTGGCTAATTATCTGTAATTTTTCTAGAAACAGGGTTTCATTATGTTGCCCAGGCTGGTCTCAAACTCCTGGGCCCAAGCAATCCATCTGCCTTGGCCTCCCAAAGTGCTGGGATTACAGACAAGAGCCACTGTACCTGGCCAGAACAGAATCTGAATGCTGACTCTACCACTTTCTATATGATTGACCTTAGGAAAGTTACTTACCATTTTAATTTCAACTTTGTCACTTATAAGAATAGGTATGGTGACACAAATCTCCTAGGATTCTTATTTTAAAAATGAGATAAAGCATGTTAAGCTTACTGACATGTTGTTATTTAATAAATGGTAATTGTTATTGCTATAGTCATAATCCAGGGCCTTGAAACTAGATGTTGTCAGAAAATAATTGATAGGCTGATTCACATTAACCAAACTCACTTGAAACTGATGTATAAAACAATGCTAATTTATTAACAATGAGAACTGCAACTATTATGAAGACTGAAATACTTAGTGAACACAAACATTGCATTCTATTTTCGTAGTCATACCTATAGGGTAAACCAACTTGTTATCAGAAAAGAAGGGTGTATAGGAGAAAATCAGCCTAAAAAATGTGAAATTAGTGCAAGGGACGTTAGATGTGTGATTCAAATTATTTTGATCATGCTAAAATAACCTGATAGAGATCACACCAACATTGTCATATGTGCCTCTAATTCTTTTTTTTTTTTTTTGAGACGGAGTCTCGCTCTGTCGCCCAGGCTGGAGTGCAGTGGCGCCATCTCAGCTCACTGCAAGCTCAGCCTCCCGGGTTCACGCCATTCTCCTGCCTCAGCCTCCCGAGTAGCTGGCACTACAGGCGCCTGCCACCACGCCCGGCTAATTTTTTGTATTTTTTGTAGAGGCAGGGTTTCACTGTGTTAGCCAGGATGGTCTCGATCTCCTGACCTCATGATCTGCCCGCCTCTGCCTCCCAAAGTGCTGGGATTACAGGCGTGAGCCACCGCGCCCGGCCTGTGCCTCTAATTCTTTAAGCCTCCTAATTAATCTAGGCACTATTCCTTCATGGGCCCTGTGCCCTTCTATTTTCTCAGGCTCTTCTTGGTTTCATTTCCTATTCTCTACAGCCTGGATTCTGTATATTACCTAGGGACTTGGGCCGTGATTACTTTCTCCTAAAACAATAGGATCATTATGATGAAAACTGAAGTCGTTTCCCCCAATAATGTATTTGCCGTACTTACCTTTCAACCAGTTATGCAATTTTAAATAATAATGGGGGTCAGCCAAACATGGTGACTCATGCCTGTAATCCCAGTATTTTGGGAGGCCAAGGCGGGAGGATTACCTGAAGCCAGGAGTTCCAGACCAGCCTGGGAAACAAAGTGAGACCCTGTCTCTACAAAAAATAAAAAAAATTAGCCAGGCATGGTGGCACACACCTGTAGTCTCTGCTAGTCAGGAGGCTGAGGTGGAAGGATTGCTTGAGCCCAGGAGTTCGAGGCTGCACTCCAGCCTGGGCAACAGAGCCAGACCCTGTTGAAAGCAAGAAAGCAAGTAAGCTAGCAAGAAAGCAAGTACACTAGGAAGCAAGCAAGAAAGAAAGCAAGCAAGAAAGAGAGAGAAAGAAAGAGAGAGAGAAACAGAGAGAGAGAAAGAAGGACAGAAGGAAAGAAGGAGGGAGGGAGGGAGGGAAGGAAGGAAGGAAGAAGGAAGGAAGGAAAGAAAGGAAGAGGAAGAAAGGAAGAGGAAGAAAGAAAGAAAGAGAAAGAAAGAAAGAAAGAAAAAAAGAAAGAAAGAAAGAAAAAAGAAAGAAAGAAAGAAAAAAAAAAAAAAGAAAAGAGCCCATCATTATGAGGTAGTGGGTCCAGGGGCTTGGCCCTCTTCCACTGCCTTTCTTCTGCCTTTTTACTGTAACATTTCAGAGCCCAGACTCTGTGCTCACTATTTTTGATTCAAAATGTTCCCAAATTATCAAAGCCACTTTCTCATTTGCATTTGTCACAATGATGGAATTCACAAGAAAATATATTACAGACTCTGAAAACAATTCTCCAAATAATTTTGGCACCTCTTCTGGAACATTTCCTTCACCTTCGGGTTCTTCTTCTCTTGCATCTCTCTTATGTAAGCAGTGGCTGCTTTGTATTCCACACCTGACTTAACTGGGCCTGGAGGGTGAGGTAGGTGCCCTTTTTGCTCCTCATTGCCATATTCAGGCCATTGTTTCTCTCCCTAGAGCCCCCTAGCTCCTCTAAGACACCTGCTATCAAACTAAACCACTTACTACCCCTTGCTGAAGTAATCTACTAATTCCCGGTCACTTCTTCATTTGTGGGAGATGATAGCACCTTCCTCACACTTCCCATGACTGCTCAGACCATTATACTTGGTGATTTCGATATGTATGTAATCAATCCATTCAATATCTCAGGCTCTCAGGCCTTTGCCTTCCTCTCTTCCAATGATCTTGTTTTCCCTTCCACCTCAGACATCCACACCAATAGTCAACAACCTAGACCTCGTGGCATTACCAATAAGCACACTCCTCAAAACCTCAGTTTCAAGCATTCCACTTCCAAACTACCAGGCCCTATCTTTTCAACTTACTCTCCTCCCTTTAATACTTCAACTATAATTTTTTCAGCCCCAACAAAACCTAAAATAATAAAATTATGGATTTATTTTTGCTTTTCTAACTCCCTTCCCACCTCCCTCCACCCCCACTTTAGCTCTTACTTTCACTTCTTCTCACTTTGAATTCCACAGGACATCACTATAATTTATTTCTCATAAGCACCCTTGCTCTCTTACCCTTCTCTCTTGGGTCACACTCTTCTGGAAAAATTCTAGCTAAATCCAATTTTCAGCTTACTCTACTCCTGCTCTCATGTACCTGAACATAGCTAAAGAAAACTCAGTGATGATGATTTGTCTCATTTTGAACTCACGACCCAATTATCTGAAAGGAGATACCCTTTGAGATAATTTGGTACTACCCTCCAATCCTACATTTCTTTAGTCAATTCACTTTCTCATTCTACAGGAGGTGACCTGATCTCCTCTTCTTAAACTTCTAACATCCCTTTATACCTACTTCTCATTCTCAGGTTATGATCTAATTTCTATGAAAAAAATAGAAGCAATCAGGACAGAACTTCCACATCCATCCTCCACCAACCCATTGCAACCATAGCCAAATACTCTTTGTTCCCTCCTATTTTAACCACCATATTATTTATGCTCCTATTTTCAGGCCAACCCTTCTGCTTGTGGCCTGAAGCTCATCTTATCTTGCTTCCTCAGAAACTCCAACCTATTTATCCCTTCTCTTTTCTGAATTATCAGTTTTTTTCTCTCTATTCATTCAATCCCAATAGGATTCAAACATACTATAACATTGAATATTTAAAAAATCCTCAACTCCATGTCCTCTTCTAGCAACTACCCCAATTTTCTTTTCCCATTATGGAAAACTCAAGTATTCAAATTTGTGTTCTCCAGTGTCTTATTTCCTATTCTCATATTAAGCCCTCCCATCAGGTTTTAGTTCCACCACTCTACCAAAACTGCTCCTAAGATCACCACTGACCTTCTCACTGCCAAATCCAATGTCAATTCTCTCTTCATCTTATTAAACCTCTCAGAAGTGTTTTACCTGAATCACTTTTTTCATTCAGCTTCTGGGGTACCACACTCTGCTGATTATCTTACTAGCTCACATGCTGCCTACCTCACACATGGATCTCATCTTTCTGATTTCTTTTGTTTTAGACCTCTTCCACATACCCCAGACTTGCATATCCAACAGTCTTGATATCTCAGCTTGAAGGTCTAATAGGCATCTAAAACACTTCGCTTAGATAGCTAAATCACAATGAAAACGTTGGCAAAGATCTGGAGCAATGGAAACTCTCAAACATGGGTGGTGGGAGTGTAAATTGGTGCAATTCTTTGACAAAACATTTGTCAATGTCAACTAAAGCTGAACATATGTACACCCCTGTGACAAAATAATTTTACTCCTAGGTTTATACCCAACAGAAATGAGTGCACATTACATCAAAAGACATGTATAAGAATGTTCTCAATGGCATTATTCATAATTGCCTCCAACTGGAAACAATCCAAATGCCTGTCTGCAGCAAAGTGGGTAAATAGTGAAACATTCATATAATGGAATATTACAACACCCACAAAAATAAATGAACCACAGCTATTTGCAATAACATGAATAAATCTCACAAACAGTAGGTAAAAAATGCTAGACACAAATGTATAGGGTATGATTGCTGTGATCTGAATGTCTCCTCCAAAACTCATGTTAAAATTTAATTGCCATTGTGACGGTAATAAGAGATGGGACCTTTACAGGGTGATTAGGTTATTAGGGATCTGCCCTCATGAATGGATTAATGCCATTATTGAGAAAGTGGGTTAGTTAGCATTGGAGTTCTACCCACTTTTTCTGTCTCAAGTGCTCTTGCCCTCCCTTGCCACATGATGCCTTCTGCCATGGGATGATGCAATATGAAGGCCCTCACCATTTGTTGGTGCCATGCACTTTGACTTCTCAGCCTCCAGGACCATGAGCCAAATAAACTTCTATTCTTTATAAATTATGTAGTCTGTGGTATTCTGTTATAGCAAAAAAAAAAAAAAAAAAAAGACTAAAACAGAAAATTGGTAAAGTCTATTTTAATGAGGTCCTAGATGGAAATGAGGAGCAAGGTATTGGAAACTAGAGTAAAGGCCATCCTTGTATACAGTTGCAAAGAACTTGGGGGATTGTGTCTGCGTTCTAGGGCCTTATAAAGTGCAGAACTTAACAGTGACGAACTGGGATATCTGGTGGAAGAAATATCTAAGCAGCAAAGCATTCAGACTGCTGTGTGGCTGTTTTTAACTGCATACAATGAGATGTGAGAGGAAAGAAATAAAGATGGAATTTATAATTAAAAGAGAATCAGGGTAGAAATATTTGGAAAATGTATAGCCTGGCCATATAAATAATAGAAAAGTATGTTCAGGAGAGAAAACTAAGTGTGTGGCTAAGTGACTTTTTACTAAGGAGATAAACATGGATAAAAGGAAGGTGCTATTCATTAAGACAATGGGAGACAGACCATAAAGCATTTCAAAGATCTTCAAGTCTGCCGCTACAATCACAGGCCCAGAACTCTAAAAGGGTAAAATGATTTAGGGGAAAGGCCCAAGGCACCCTCCATGGACTCAGCTCAGAGCTGCCTCAGGTCTGCTCCTGGGGTTCCAGAGCAGCACTCTGTGGCCACCCTAGCCATGGCTCAGGTAGGCCCAGGTATGGCTTGATCCAGAAAGCGCAAGCTGTAGAGCTTGGCAGTGTCCATGTGGTGCTGATGCAGCAGGCATGCACAATGCAATAGATGTGAAGACCTGGCTTCCTCCACCTAGATTTCAAAGGATGTTGCTGACAGTCTGGGGGCCCAGGCAGAGAATTGTGCAGGGACAGAGCCACTGCAGAGAGCCCCTACGACAATGACAAGTGGAAATGCGGGGTCAGAGCTGACACAGAGTCTCCACTAGGGCTGCCTAGTAGAGCATGGAAGTAGGGCCACTCTTAGGACTCCAGAATTGTGGAGGTAACAGCATGCAACACCAGCCTGGGAGAACTACAGATACGAGACTCCAACCCATGACAGCTACTGCATGGACTGATCCATTGGAGCAGGGCTGCCTGAGGCCTTGGCTGCCCAACCCCAACCCCTAGATGTAGGACAAAGAGTCAAAGGAGATTACTCTCCCACTTTAGGACTTAATGTTGGCCAGGCACAGTGGCTCATGCCTGTAATCCCAGCATTTTGGGAGGCTGAAGCAGGTGGATCATTTGAGGTCAGGAGTTCGAGACCAGCCTGGCCAACCTGGTGAAACCCTGTCTCTACTAAAAATACAAAAATTAGCTGGGCGTGGTGGCAAGTGCCTGTAATCCCAGCTACTCAGAAGGCTGAGGCAGGAGATTGTGCCACTGCAATAAAAAAAAAAAAAAAAAAAAAAGTCTTAATGTTTTCCCTGTTGGGTTTTGGAAAATAGGTAACTTGTTTGATTTCACAGGCTCATGAATGCAGAGAATTTGCCTCAGGATAAATCATACCTTGACTACAACCCACATCTGATTCAGATGAGACTCTGGACTTTGGAGTTGGTGCTGGAATGAGTTAAGAATTTTGGGGCTACTCGGATGGAATGAATGTATTTTCTATGTGAGAAGAACATGAGTTTTGAGGGTCAGGGGCAAAATTCTATGGTTTGAATGTCTCCTCCAAAATTCATGTTGAAATTTAATTGCCATTGTGATGGTTTCAAGAGGCGGGACCTTTAAAAGGTGATTAGGTCGGCCGGGCACAGTGACTCATGCCTGTAATCCTGGCACTTTGGGAGGCCGAGGCAGGCAGATCACCTGAGGTCAGGAGTTCAAGACCAGCCTGGCCAACATGGTGAAACCCTGTCTCTACTATAAATACAAAAATTAGCTGGGCATGGTGGCAGGCGCCCGTAATCCCAGCTGCTCAGAAGGCTGAGGCAGGAGAATCGTTTGAACCCAGGAAGCAGAGGCTGCAGTGAGCCAAGATCACGCCATTGCACTCCAGCCTGGGTGACAAGAGTGAAACTCTGTCTCAAAAAAACAAACAAAAAAACAAATAAAAGCTGATTAAGTCATAAGGGCTTTGTCCTCATAAAGGGATTAATACCATTATCACAGGAGTGACTTAGTTATCATGGGTGTCTGGCCCTTTTTTCTGTCTCACACACTTTCACCCTTTCTCACCATGTGATGCCTTCTGCCATCAGATGATGTAGCACAAAGGCCCTCACCATATCTAATTTTTGGAATTAATACTCAGGATAATAGTCACCTTTGGGGAAGAAGAAAAAGGCTGTGATTTGAGGGGTGAAATAGCATTACTGGAATGCCAGTAGTGTTCCATTTCTTGACCTAGATGATAAGTTTACAGATACATTCACTTTGCACATTTATATTTTGTGTTCTTTTGTTTTTTATTAAGTTAAAAAGTTCCCAAACTGAATTCTGATTCCTCATCCCCTCTGTGAACCTACTGTGTACTTGGTATTCTCTATCTCAGTACATGGCAAATCCTTTCAAGTTGCTAAGGCTGAAGTCCTTAAAGCCACCCTAACTTCTCTCTCACTTTTATAGCTAACCCATAGGCAAACCTTACCTGCTGTACATTCAAAATACAGCCTCAGTCCAACTACTTCCCATCGTTTTGTCAACAATATCTTTGTTTAAGCCACCATTCGATCTTACCTGGACTACTAGCATTCCAACTAAATTCCTGCCTGTACTCTTAACCCTTTATAATTTATTCCCTACATTACAGCAAGTGACCCTTTTTAAACAATTCAAATCTGTGCCCGACACTCTCCAATGACTTGCCATCTCATTCTGAATAGAATGCTAAATCCTTACCATAGCCAAGAAAGTCCTGAGGAACTACACCCCCAGCTCTCTCTCTGACCTCATCTCCTACCCTCACTTATTACAATCCAGCCAGTGTTTCTGAAACTGCCAAATGCTCCTATCTCAGGATACTTGTGGCTCCTAGTACCTCTGCCTGGAATGTTATCCTCTCAGATATCTACCCAGTTCATTCCTTCACCACCTCCAAGTGTGTGCTCCAATGACAAGTCATTAGAAATGCATTTCCTTTTTTTTTCCCCCACATCAAGCATGTGAACCCAAGAAAGACATTTCCTAACCATTCTGTCTACAATAGCACCACCACAACCCATGATGGAAGTCTTGCCCAAGCCCTTCACCCTGCTTTATTATCTATGTTTACCACCCTTGGCATTTTACAACTTTCTTTATAATAGGATGTGAGCTCTGCAACAGAATATTTGGCTTTGTCTATTTCTGAACCCCTGCAAATATAATTAATTCAGCCACCTCATAAGCATTGGCTGTGGTTGAATGATTTTTAATGAAGACTTAAATGTTTAAGGATGAATGACTAAGTTATGTGACATTTTCTCTCTTTTCTGCTTCCCTCACAGTCATTTAGCAAAAACTACTCAAATGGTTTAATATCTATAATCTGGCAGACATGGAAAGTGCCAATCTAGGACCTAGAGGAAAATGCTTAGTCTCTATATGCCCAATCTTGGACATTGAAACATCCAAATAAATTACACATGAAGGTATTAGAACTTTTTGTTAATAGTAGACAATTCCTTGCCTCATAAACAACTGGCTGGCTTTACTGATAACTTCCAAGGTCTTTTTATTTCTGGTCAGTTTGTTAGCAAATGTTAAACCTGTAAGGGAATCCCTCTGTTATTTTTCTGGATTCATTACAACTTCAAGGAAAAACTTATAACTTCTGCCAATTCTCCCCTTTCGATTTTAATTTGGGGCCAAGGGTGGTGACTACACCTGTAATCCCAACACTTTGGGAGGTCAAGGCAGGAGGACTGCCTGAGGCCAGGAGTTGGAGACCAGCCTGGGCAACATAGCCAGACCCCATCTCTACAGAAATTTAAAACAATTAGCCAGGCATGGTGGCATGCACCTATAGTTCCAGCTACTTGGGAGGCTGAGGCAGGAGCATCCTTTAAGCCCAGTTTGAGGCTGCAGTAAGTTATAATCATGCTACTGCACTCCAGCCTGGGTGACAGAGCAAGACCCTGTCTCTTAAAGAAAAAAAAAAAAAGATTTTAACTTTGCTCTACTCTCTCAGTATGGTAAATATTAAGAAACTAATGTTGGTATTATGTTAGATGTTTATGGCATATATGACTTGTATATTACAATCAAGAAAAAAAGACCAAGAAATGGTTTAAAATAACTTCCTCCCTCTGCTCTTAAAATAGAGGTAAGGAGAAAAAATGGTAAATATGTGACTTAGTTCACCAAAGTGTAGTTAGATAGACATGTCTGAGCAAAAGGAGCAATTGTAAATCCACCTGCTTTGGGAAACAGGAATGTGGTCTGGAATAGCTAGTAGAGATGTTTTTGAGAAACACAAAAAGGAGATACAAAAACCAGGATCATGTGAACCTCTGTAATCTCACTGACTGTCAAAACAAACACAAGTCAATTTTTCTTTCCAGTGTACACATTAGGAATTTAAGAAAAAACACTTATGCCTGGGTCCTATCTCCTAAGGCAATTAGTCTCTGGAGTTGTAGGGCCTTGGCAAGATAATTTTATAGAGTTCTCCAGGTGTTATGGACTTAATATGTTCTCTCCAAATTTCTATGTTGAAAGCCTAATCTGCAATGTGATGGTATTAGGAGGGGGGCCTTTGGGAGGTGATTAGGTCATAAGGGTAGAGCCCTCACCAATGGGATTAGTAGTCTTATAAAGAGATATGAGAGGTTGCTCTGTCTCTGCTTAGCACCATGTAGGAACACAAGAAGAAGAGAGGTGTCTGCAAATGGAAATGGGCCTTCATCTGACACTGGATCTGCTAGTACCTTGATCTTGGACTTCCTAGCCTCTTCCAGCTTTAAACAAATTTCTATTGTTTAAGATACCTAGTCTATTGTAATTTAACATAACAGCACAAATTAAGACACCAGGTGACTCCAATATGCAACCAGGGTAAAATAACACCAGTTTAAGTTGTAGAAGTGGAATTCTATAGTTGTGGTAAACTCCTAGAATATTAAAAACAGACTAGAAGAATAATAATAGTAAGTTTTAATATTCTTACTGAGTTAGGCTATTATATGCAATTGAATTGTTAATTTGAGGGTATTTTATAATTCTTTTTATTAGGAACCAGTTACCTAAACAATGTAAATGCATTAGACCAGGAGCATACTAGGTCCCCAATCTAGTTACTGAAGCACAAATTCTATTGGCAAAACATGCATAAACATACACATTCTAGATGCAACACAGCAAAATGCTGATGTATAGTAAACCCATTCAAGAAAATATTGTAAATATACAAAACTGATTATAAAACTCCAAACTACCTTTGAAATAATCTATTCCAAATCCTTCATTCCATAAAGGAAACTAAAGCTTAAAACAGTAGAGTTTTCTAATGTCACAGAGTGGCTTAATAACAATTGGATTAGTTCAGCCCAATGTACTTTCCATTCCATAACATGATAGTGAAAATTTAAAAGATTTCAAGGCAGTTTCTAAATCCACTCTGATTCTTCAGTACTTAACAAAAGGACAAACTAAAGTAAATATCTCCCCTAAATTTATGATGTTCCTAGAATTGTCATATGCCAGGATGCAGTCTCTGATGTTTGTTGAGAGCAGAGCGATATCTGAAGGATTTTCCACAATCATTACATCCAAAAGGCTTCTCTCCTGAATGAATTCTCTGGTGCTGAATGAGATATGTGCTCTGGCTAAAAGTCTTTCTGCATTCATTACAGTTATAAGGTTTCTCTCCAGTATGAGTATTCTGATGTTCAGTCAGATGAGTGCTCCGGCTAAAGGCTTTGTCACATTCATTGCACTTATAGGGCTTCTCCCCAGTGTGAATTCGTTGATGCTGAGTTAGATGGGAGCTCTGGCTAAAGGTCTTTTCACATTTATTACACTGGTAGGGTTTTTCTTCTGTGTGAGTTTTTTGATGTTGAGCAAGAGATGAACAATGTCGAAAGGCTTTGCCACACTCAGCACACTCATAAGGCTTGGCTCCTGTATGAATTCTCTTATGCTGTGTAAGGTGTATGTTCTGGTTGAATGCTCTCCCACACTCATTACACTTGTAAGGTCGTTCTCCAGTATGGATCTTCCTATGCTGAATAAGGGATGAACCATAACTGAAGGTTTTCCCACATTCATGACACTGATAGGGTTTCTCTCCAGTATGAATTCTTTCATGCTTAGCAAGAGATGAACTCCGAATAAAAGCTTTCCCACATTCTTTACATTCATAAGCTTTCTCTTGAGTATGAGTTTTCTGATGCTGATTAAGGTTTGAGAGATAACTGAAAGCCTTTCCACATTCACTGCATTCAAAGGGCTTTTCTCTCGTGTGAATTCTCCGATGTTGAGTAAGGGATGAGCAGTAACTGAAGGCCTTTCCACATTCATTGCATTTGTAAGGTTTTTCTCCAGTATGAATTTTCAGGTGTTGAGCAAGGGATGACCAGTAACTAAAAGATTTTCCACATTCTGCACAATCATAGGGTTTCTCCCCAGTATGAGTTTTTTGATGCTGAGTGAGGTTTGAGTGCTGGCTGAAGGCTTTCCCACATTCATTGCATTCGTACGGTTTTTCACCAGTATGAATCATATGATGACGGATAAAAGTTGAGGGCCCGTTGAAGGCCTTTCCACATTCATTACATTTATAGGTTTTTTCTCCAGTATGAATTTTTTGATGTTGAGTAAGGTGTGTGCTCCTGGTGAAGGTTTTATCACATTCATCACATTTAAAAGGTTTTTCTCCTGTATGAATTTTCTGATGTTCCATAAAGTGGCCTCTCTGGCTAAAGGCTTTTCCACACTCATTACAAGTGTATGGCTTCTCGCCAGTATGAATTCTCTGATGCTGAACAAGATGGGTCCTCTGACTAAAGGCTTTCCCACATTCATCACATTTATATGGTTTTTCTCCAGTATGAATTCTTTGATGTTGAGTAAGAGATGGACCCTCAATGAAGCCTTTTCCACACTGATCACATTTATATGGTTTATCTCCAGTATGAATTCTTTGATGGTTTATAAGGTTTTCACTCCGGCTGAAGGCTTTTTCACATTCATTACATTTGTAGGGTTTTTCTCCAGTATGTGTTCTCTGATGGCGAATAAGAGCTGAACAATAACTAAAGGCTTTCCCACATTCATTGCACTTACAAGATTTCTCTTTTTTAACTGGGTTTGAATTCTGTTTGATGCTTCTTTTAGTAGAGGTCTCTTCTGGAGATGGTTCTTGTGTTACAAGGTTTGAACTCACATTGACGCTTTTCCCAAATTCATTATTTACAGGGCCTTTTTCCCAACTGGGTATTGTCTTTTCGGTTACCTTTATTTCCTTTGGCAGTGTCTGTTGGTTTGCCTGCTGTCTCTCTAAACTGCCTTCATATTCCCAACTTTCTAGCAAGTTGGAACTCCAAGAATCATCTCTTTTGTGTTTTTCCACTATTACCTCTGGAGATAGCTCTTCTTCAGAAATGTCAGGCTCTGGGGCTGACACACTATTTTCAAGTCTTGTCTCCCAGTCTAAAAGAAAAAGAAAATTCCAGTGTTCTCTGAATAGAGAAAAAATAAACTGCTATTGTGGGAATAATATAATGATACTAAAAAATAAATCCCTCAGAAAATTCTAATGGTTTTCAAATATATAGCCATATTATTTGGGGAGAAAGTTGGAAGGAGCTAAGGAGAATTATAAATAAAATACGAAAGTGGCAAAAGAATGTCTAATTCAATTTCATAGATAATCTTCAAGAACCAGTAAGGAAATACATTTAAGGTAATAGTTGATTAAAAAGGTGACAACAGAGATGGCTAAGAGTAGACAGAGATGAACTGAATCTGAAGGGGGCAGTTTGAATTGGGATTCCTTGCTAATAAACAACAAAACAAAAAATCCAAGAACCATGATTTAAAGACAGAACAAACAGGAAAGATGTATTAGCTAAGACCCCATGTGTTTCAGCCTGGAACACTGAAGAAATAATCACATCATTGCTAGATATGGGAAGAGTTGTAAATAGTAGAGAAATAATTTAGCAGGGAGAAACTAACAAGTTCAAGTCTAGGCATTTTGAGAATTAAGAAAAGAAATGGAGAGCTGGACTATAGTAGCGTTTGTGGAAGTGAAAGATGCCAACATCAGAATAACAAGGATGTTCAAATGTAGGATGGAAAGTATCAGCTCAAAAAAGGAAGGACAAGAATAGCTAAAGCCTTAGAAATATATGTGAAAAAGAGCAGAGGCAGAGGGAAGATCCTTGAGAATAGTCAGGGTAACAGAATTAATAAAATATACCAATGAAAGAAAGCAGTTTATCAGCAAACACATAAAACAACAGAAGAAACATAACCAGGAAAGTACATAATCAGGAAGTAAACTGTTGCCCAAAACAAAAGAGATGACAACTAAAAGAAGCAGGGTAGTCAATGCTGGCAATATTCTTAAAGAACAGATTCAATGGTATCAGGAGTTTACAGCAGACCCCAGAGGATCCTGAATCTTTCCCATATTGCAAGCCCAGTCACTATCACTACCACTACCACTATCACTGCAAGCATGAGCAGTGCGGCAGACCTCAGAGCTGCCTAGCATCCCCTCCACACCTGGCACTACAGGTAACAGCACAGCACGTATTAGTGTAGGCAGCCTCGCAGCAGTAGAATTTCTACAGGAGGGACGAGATCAATACAATACAGGGTTTGGAAACAGCCGATTGTTCAAGAAATAAATATGTTTTCATCAACAGAAATGACACCAAGGAAGGTATGTTTGCAAAGCAGGTAGCCATAAAGAATACCTCTGGAAGTACTTCACAATGAAAGATATGGAGACCATGGAGTCTGATGCTGTTAAAGAACAGTGCATGGAAGTGGCAGATCTCCAACTCTGGTTGGAGTTCCACTCAAAGGCAACATGAAACAGGCCATGGCCAATGTTATCTATATCGTCATGTCCTCTACTCAATAACCAACAGAATTACTAGAATATAAGGGGCAGGGCAAAAAATGAAGGGATGGAGAAAGTTCCCAAAGACCAGATTGAAAAATACCATCCCTATTGCAGAAGCAATTCTCTCTTTACTACAAACAAAGTCTACAGACATTGACTATACTATTCTGATGTCCCATGTGTGGAGAAGTAATCGAGGGTATTGACAACCAGGGGACAAGAAAACAAGATAGACCAGTGAGACAGATACATATCAGGGTTATAGATCATGATCCTGAGGGTCAAGATCATCAAGACAGCTCCGAGAAGATGGCAATAAAGAGGATGAGGGAAATTATGTAGACTAGGCCCAGGGCTAGTGGCCAAACTCAACATACGTACTGTCACAATATCACTAGCTGTAAAGATATCTACAAAACTATACGACATTTTTATAAAGACAAAAGCAGCCAACTCACCAGCTAAGAATAAATCTATTCTAGATGCTGATAAAGATAGACTTGAGGGCTGATTTACCAAGACTATCATCATCAGGTCAAATTCCAGCAATAAAAAGTAACCAAAAGAATGGAGCTAAATATCTCAAGTGCTTGCCTTCTGTTCACTGACCAGGTAAGTGGAACTATAAAAATTATCTATGCAACATGGGGGTGGGGGTTATTATTTTTGCCTAAATAAATCTTTCTGGTAAAAAGTAGTTTTTGAAAAGCCTAAGTTTTTCAATATACATTTTAATGGTTTAAAATGGTTTTCTATCTGGTCAAGTAAAACTTCATTTTTAATTTGTAATAAAACTTGACAACTTGCTTTTTCCATAAGCCCCAGTTATTAAAGTTCTTCTTCTTTTTTTTTAATTAAGCTTTCTAAAGTATGTTCCATGAAACCATTCTAAGAGAAAGATTTTACAGATGTGATATGAAAAAAAAGTATTCATTGTTGGAGGCAGGGCGGGGGTTGGGGGATGTTACATTCTATGCATCCTGTTGAGCATTCATAACACCTAACTGCCTATTTAAAAAAAAAATCTCTGAGTGGTACTCCAGTTAGAAACTTGCTAAAGTTTGAACATGGCATACATTTTTCCCCCATAAAGAAGAACCTCACCTACATCCCATTAACTCTAGAGACGTATCCCTTAACTAGAATGACTAGGTTTGTTTGTTTTTCCAGGGTCAGATCCTTAGGTTACTTCATGCAGTTTGGAAACTGATGATTTAGATGAAAGTTATTCATAATTTCAAAAACTGTATGATGAAGTGATAAAATCAGAAGCTAGCTAGGTGCAGTGGCTCACACCTGTAATTGCAGCACTTTGAGATGCTGAGGCGGGTAGATCACTTGAGCCCAGGAGTTCAAGACCAGCCTGGGCAACATGGCGAAACCGTGTCTCCACTAAAAATACAAAAATTAGCCAGGCATGGTGGCGTGCACCTGTAGTTCCAGCTACTCGGGAGACTGACGTGGGAGGATTACTCGAGCCTGGGAGGCAGAAGCTGCAGTGAACCAAGATTACGCCACTGCACTACAGCCTGGGCAACAGAATGAGACTTTGTTTCAAAAAAAGAAAAAAAAAAATCAGAAGCTATACATGTTACTAGGTAAGAATTGGGTGATAAAGAAACGAAGCCTGCAGTTATGGAATTCATTTTTGTTGAGTTTGCTTGGGAAAGAAAAGAGAAACTGAATGGTGGCCATAAAGATTCATATTGTGGAGTAAATCTATTTGGAAATATAGGTTATGTATTTCTATTTAAAAGTACTGGGAATGGAGCCCGTAGATCCAAAATAAAAAATTGTAAGGACTGAAAAGTACGGTGATAATTATGAGATCACGGTCCTAAAGGAAGTAGAAAGAGATGTAATTCAGAGTCCAGTTCGAGAGGTGGATTTCATAAAAAGGTAGGAAGGACATCTCCTCAAAAAGGGGCATAACATAGAATATATATTGCAACAATTAGTGACATAACAAAGCATAAGAAAGTCCAGAAAACAGATGTTTTCCCATTTCTCCACAGGAAATACTTTAAAGGGAAGAAAGTACATCTACACTTCAGACATAAAATCCTCTCTTATCAGGCTGACAGTCGGAGTTAATGATATTCATCTGCTGGCATCCATGACTTACCTGCACAGGTACCTACTGGAATGCTTGGCTCCATGATCCATGGCTCTGTCCCTTGCTCTAACTGGGAAATCACATCAGGTTTAGAAACTTGGAGTCCTGTTCATTAGGGAAAAAAAGAAAGAAACCTGCAGTAAGGGGAAAGTACCATATCAGAATTCAATCACCACTTTGTCTTTAGAAGAAATGATATGTAGTAAAAACCTGATGGGAGTGGATAGCATATCAAGCTTTAGTGTTACCAGTTCCCAGACATGGTGGGAGTATAATTTGGGAACTGATCGGGGTTCAGGAAAATTATTATTTTGTCCCTCTGCTTGCTAGGATGGTAGAAACCTTTTCAAAAACTAGAAATTTAGAAATTGTTGGTTACTAAACTTAAAGGCAAACTCCCCTGAGCACAAGAGAGAACCCTCCTCCTGCACACCCCTTGATATTAACTCAGAGAAATTATCCTTACCTATAGAGACCAGGTGTGTATAATTTTCCAATGTCACATCCCTGAACAAATCTCTCTGGCCAGGGTCCAGCTGTTTCCATTCTTCCTGGGTAAAGTCCACTATCACATCCTTGAAAGTCACCGATTCCTGAAATACCAAACATATTTCTGCTTAGCCGTAAGCATTTACTTAGGAAAGGGGTAAAGTTAGCAATACTGACAGAAGTAAGGCAGTCTATAGGATGTCTGCAAAACAATCTTGACATTTTCTCCTTTATGAAATAAATGTAAAAACAGTGCCTCATCCATTGGGTTATTGTAAGAATTAAATAAAACATTCCATGTGAAATGCTTAATTTAACGTCTGGCATATAATAAGTGCTCAGTCAATATGGCCATTGTTGTTGTCCTTCATCATCATCATTACCATCATCATCTCTGTGTTCCAAGGTCTGCTAAGTATTAATGGTTTAACTATTATCATCAATATTTTTTACTACCTACAATGTGCAAAAGCACCCAAAGGTTTTTTGAAAAAGAGAGGTGGAAAGACTTGCCCTAATACATTTCAAAAGATAAAGTAATTTAAAAATGGCCTAGTCTGGAATAAAACAAAATGAAATAAAATAGAAAATCCAGAAACAGATTCATATTTATAAGAGTTAAAAGGCATTAAGCAGCTTTCAAATTGGTTAAAAGTTAGTTAAATTAAAAGTAAGTTAAAAGTGAAATTAGTTAAGATGGATTAGTCACTAAATCATGCCATAACAAACGACTGTCTGTGAAAAAAAAATTAAGGTGAGATCCTTACTTCACAACACACACAAAAATTCCTGCCAACCTAAAGATGAAATTGTAAATAAAAAGTCAAAATAAAATAGAATAAAAAACAGGAAAATATTTGTATAAGCTTGAAATCTGGAAGGCAAAATTTACATGATGGAGAGAGAGATCGATAGATATAACCACATAACAATGTAAAACATCTATAAGACATCATAAACAAAAGGCAATTTAACTAAAAAGCTTCTGCACAGTAAAAAAAAAAAAAAAACAATCTACAGAGTTCAAGACAACCTGCAGAAGGGGCAAAAATATTTGCAAACTATTCATCTCACAGGGGACTAATATCCAGAATATACTCAAATCAACAGCAAAAAAATAAATAATACCATTAAAAAGTGAGTGAAGTATCTGAATAGGCATTTCTCAAAAGAAGACATATAAACACCCAAATATATGAAAAAATGCTCAATATCACTAAATGCAAATCAAAACCATAATAAGATATCATCTCACCCCAGTTAGTCAAAAAGACAAAAAAAAAATAACAAATGCTGGCAAGGATACACCACTGGTGGGAATGTAAATTAGTACAACCATTATGGAAAACAGTTTGGCACTGTCTCAAAAAAACTAAATATGGAACTACCATATGATCCAGCAATCCCACTAATGGGTATTTATCCAAAGTGAAGGAAATCAGTATACCAAAGAGACACATGCATCCCCATGTTTGCTATGGCTTTACTGACAACAGCTAAGATATAGAATCAACCTAAATGTCCATCAACAGACGAATGGATAAAGAAAATGTGGTATATATACACAATGGAATACCATTCAGCCATTTTAAAAAAGAATAAAATCTTGTCATTAGTGGTAACATGGATGTACCTGCAGGACATTATGTTAAGTGAAATATGCCAGGCACAGAAAGATAAATATCGCATGTTCTCATTCACATGTAGAAGCAAACAAAAACAAAACGAGCTCATAGAGAGTAGAATTGTGCTTACTAGAGGCTGGGAAGGGTAGAGGAGGGAAGGCTAGGGAAAGACTGGCTAACAGTTACAAAGTTACAGGTAGATGGAAGGAATAAGTTCCAGTGTCTATAGCACTATAGCGTGAATATGGTTAACAATAATTTAGTGTATAATTACAAGAAAGTAGAAGAGAGGATTCGGAATATTCACAACACAAAGAAGTGATAAATGTTCAAGGTGATGGATATGCTAATTATCCTGATTTTATCATTACACATTGTATTCACGTACCAAAATATCACTCTGTATCCCATGGATATGTACAATTATTACATGTCAACTAAAAATTAAGGGGGAAAAAAAAAAGATCAACTACCCACAACAATAGCAACAATAAAGGCCAACAACCCAAATAGGCAAGTCACCGAGGAAAACGTGAAACCATGAAAAGATGCTCCCCTCCCCTGAAAATATAGTTAAACAGTAAAATATCAGACTGGGTAACACTGCTAAAGTGCTCATGTGTACTATGGTGGAAACAGAACCCAAATGCAATCTATCTGGGGGGCAATCTGACAAGATCTATCAAAACTTTAATGGATACACCATTTGATCTGGTCTTCCTACTTCTAGGAATTTATTATTCAGAAACACTTCTAGGTACAAAGACATATGTACAATTGCCATTTCAACATCATTTGTGTGGAAGGAAAAAAAATCAAACTTACATGTCCATTAATAGGATAGTGGTTAAAAAATATATAGTACACCCATACTAAAACACTTTATATAGATAGTTATCAAATGATGTATATCTATACGTACTTATTAGAAAATATGTACACAAGAGGACAGGCATGGTGGCTCACACCTGCAATCTCAACACTGTGGGAGGCCGAGGTGGGAGGACTGCTTGAGCCCAAGAGTTCAAGACCAGCCTGCGCAACACAGTGAGACCTCATCGGCACTAAAGATAAAAATAGAAATAAGCTGGGCGTGGTGGCACGCACCTGTAGTCCCAGCTCCTCAGGAAGCTGAGGTGGGAGGATTGCTTCCACCCAGAAGTTCGAGGTTGCAGTGACCTATGATCATACCACTGAACTCTAGGGTATAATCCTACTTTTCTTTTTATGAATAGGAAGAACGTTTATATGTAAATGAACAGAAAAAAATCTAAAAGAATACTCAACCAAATACTATTGGTGGGACTGGGTAGTGGGACCTATAGGCAATGCAGGCAACTTCCTCCTTTTTTTATTGCTATGTATTTAAAACTAAGTGAGAGAGCAATAACTTTGTTTAAAAACTATAAATATATTAAATCATTAGGACTTTTCCCTCTAAACATGACAAAGCAACTGGACTAGCTCTTCCAATATAAATAAAACTGAACAATATATCTGAAACAAGTATTTTCATATTTTGAACAGCAGGCAGGACAGAAGTGATACAGAGAGAAGGGAAACACTAACATGAGCCCCAGAATCCTCTTAACTTTTTGCCGGAGGCACTGTCCAGACTGCAGAGCAGGGAGGCAGAGCTCTACCAAAGCAGTGGTCTTACTGAGCTGAGGAGACAAAGTTGAAAGTTCAGAACTACTGAGGCAGGGAATTTGCAGGATAGATACTGGAGAGGAGGGAGCTGCAGAGAAAAGGAATACCACAAATCTGGTGTAAATACAATCTCCATGGGCAATGCAAAGTTACCAACATGACATAACTGAATAGAGTTGAGAAGTTATGTGCACAGTCGGCTCCCACAAACAGTTCCAGGACACTTTAGGAGCAGGGCAAGTCTAGACTGTGAGGAAAGAATATAAGCAGCAGGTCTGGTTGGCTCATTCCTTGCTAAATTCCAGGGATGCCTAGATCCTTGGTTCTGATCCTTGAACAAGCTCTGAAAACTAAACCTTTGAACATTTCCATGGTCACTAATTATCGACATAATTCTGTGTGCCTAGTCACTGATTAATGACGTTATTCTGTGTGCCCAGTGCACTGGGACAAGATGTACCAAACTGTCAACATCGTTTAAAGAAACACGGAAATTTATGAGTGTACCAGGTGCCGAGTGTGGGGTCTATACTATAGCTGGTCATATGGCAGGTAAAGGCCAATGTGATCAGCAACCTTTATGAATTCGGACTCCAAGACTCAAGCAGGATTCCCTGGGTAGACATTTTTCATGTTTCTGTGGCTCACAGTAACAGAGAAAGTGTATCTGTACAATCATCACAGAGGGAGGACTCAGAAGCCTGTACCTGATTTCTCTGGACTCTGATTATGAATACCCTTTTCCTTCTGATCCTCTTTTGTATGCTTTGCTGTAATATTTGTTAGCCATGATTTATGCTACTGAGTCATATGAATCATTCCAACAAATCACTGAACTAAAGCGTGGTCATGGGTCCCTGAAACACAGCCCTAGAGTAAGGCTACACTAGATCAGCCCTAACAATGCTTACAGTTTAAAATACAAATGTCAATAGAATCAAGCTGTGGCCAAGATGGAATTAACAATAATTGGATTTACTCTCCTACATGAAATAAACAATACATTCCAGACAAAATGAAACAAAAGTCTCCATCACACTGAACCTCAGGTAGCAAAGAAAAGTGATCCCTGAGAATCAGGAAACAAATGAGGTGAGCCCTACAATTGCTCTAGCTTACTGCCTTGAGAGTTTCCAAACACTGGTGTAGGGAGGTGGAACCTAGGAGGAGCCCAGCAGATTTCTGGAACTCAAGAGATAGAGCTGAGAGTTTGGGAAAATCAAGGTGACTAGAGTTCACAAGACACAATACTGGAGCGGAGAGAGCTACACAAAGAGAGAAGCAAGGAAAACTGCAGAGGTTCCCTCTTGAGTATTCAGAAAAGTACCAATCTGTGCATGGGTGTGATAAGACTATCTGAGGCCAGTGAAAGAATCACCTAAAGGAGTCAAGGGACCAGAACCAGCACTCAAAAAGGGTTAGAAATACATTAGCCAAAATGGAAAACTTCATAATTCATGAGGCATTGGGTAGAATACTCAATGGTCCTGCCTCTATGGTCAGGAATAAATAGGCTGAGACTAAATGCTGTTCTGGGCCCACTTAAGAAATCTTAAAAGGCCTGAAAGGAACACACTGTTTCCAGTAACTTAACTGCATCCCAGAATAAGGTTCAAGAATTTTTTTTTTTTTTTTTGAGATGGAGTTTCTCTCTGTTGCCCAGGCTGGAGTGCAGTGGCATGATCTCGGCTCACTGCAAGCTCTACCTCCCAGGTTCACGCCATTGTGCTGCCTCAGCCTCCCGAGTATCTGGGACCGCAGGTGCCCGCCGCCACACCCGGCTAATTTTTTTGTATTTTTAGTAGAGACGGGGTTTCACTGTGTTAGCCAGAATGATCTCGATCTGCTGACCTCGTGATCCACCCGCCTTGGCCTCCCAAAGTGCTGGGATTACGGGTGTGAGCCACCGCGCCTGGCCAAGAATATTTTATATGAATATAAAAATATTCAGAACCCAATAAGGTAAAATTCAGTGTGTGGCATCCAATCAAAGACTATCAGGCAGCTGGGCACGGTGGCTCACACCTGTAATCCCAGCACTTTGGGAGGCCGAGGCAGGCAGATCATGAGGCCAGGAGTTTGAGACCAGCCTGACCAACATGGCAAAACGCTGTCTCTACTAAAAGTACAAAAAAATTAGCCAGGCATGGTGGTGCGCGCCTGTAATCCCAGCTACTCAGGAGGCTGAGGCAGGAGAACCGCTTGAACCCAGGAGGCAGAGGTTGCAGTGAGCTGAGATTGTGCCACTGCACTCCAGCCTGGGCGACAGAGTGAGACTCTGTCTCAAAAAAAAAAAAAAAAAAAATTATCAGGCAATGCAGAGAAGCAGGAAAATATAACCCATAATAAAGAGAAAAGTCAATCAACTGAAACCAACCCAGAAGAGATGTTAGAGTTAACAGACAAGAACATCAAAAGTTTTTATGACTGTATTCCATATGTTCAAAATGTTCAAAACGTTAGGCAGAGATATGAAAGACATTTAAAAAAAAAAAAGAGAACACATGGACACAGGAAGGGGAACATCACACTCCGGGGACTGTTGTGGGGTGGGGGGAGGGGGAGGGGGGAGGGGGGAGGGATAGCATTAGGGGATATACCTAATGCTAAATGACGAGTTAATGGGTGCAGCACACCAACATGGCACATGTATACATATGTAACAAACCTGCACATTGTGCACATGTACCCTAAAACTTAAAGTATAATAATAATAAAGAAAAAAAAAAAACTAAATGGAACTTCTTAGAGCTGAAAATGAGAATGTTTTGAGATTTAAAAAAATTCACCAGTTAGTATTAACAGAAGAGTAAGCTTTGAAGAAGAGAGATTAGTAACTTCAAAGACACAGAAATCAAAGCTATTCAAAATAAAAGAAAAAAATAATTTTAAAAAAAGAGCCTTGGGGAGCTCTAGGAGAACTTTAAGTTGCCTGCTTTATGTGTGATTGGAGTACCGGGGCGGGAGGCGAAAGATGAGAGGGGACCAGAAATCATTTGTGAGGAAATAACAGCTGATTATTTTCCAAACTTGATTTTAACCACAAAAAAATTGCACCAAAATACATCATAATCAAATAGTTTAAACTCAGTGATAGAAAAAAATCTTACAAGTAATCTGAGGAAAAAAGACACACAAATATAAAAAAACAAAGATAAAAACAACAGTAACTTTTTTGTTAGAAACAATGGACACTGGAGCAATATCAAATACTGAAAAGAAGAAATCTGTCACACTAGAATTAATAAACAAAGGCAAAATAAAGACTTCTTTAGACATAGAAACCTGAAAGTATTATTCACAGCAGACCTACACTACAAGAAATGTTAAAGGAAGTCCTTCGACCAGATTAAAAAAAAAAAAAACAGATGAAAATATGGTTCGACACCAGGGTTTCTCAACCTTGGCACTATTGATATTTTGGACCAGATGATTCTCTTAGAAAAGTGTGGGGGCCTGTCCTGTGTATGGAGACATCACTGGTCTCAACCCACTGGATGCTAATAGCACTCCCTACCAAGTCATGACAATCAAAAAAGTTCCCTAACACTCTCAAATGTTGCTCCTTGGGGAGCAAAATCACTCACGATTGTGAACTACTGATTTATAAAAATGAATAAAGAATACCGAAAATGATCATTACACAATGAGCATTGTAATAATTATACACAATTATTTTCTTATTACTTAAATCTCTTTCAAAGATAATTGGCTGCTTAAAGAAAATAACAACAAAGTATTATGGGATTTATAACATATGTAACAAGTAAAATATATGGCAACAATAGCATAAAAACTGTGGTGGGGGGGGAATGGAAATACACTATTCTAAGTAAAATGGAATATCACTTGAAAGTAAATGGTGATTAAAACAAATATGAATCCCTAAAGCAACAAGTAAAATAGCAAAGAGTTATGGCTAATAAGCTAATGAAGGAGATAAAATAGAATCATAAGCATATTCAATCCAAAAGAAGGTAAGAATAGAAGGAAAAAAAGAAAAAAGACAATACAAATAGAAAACAAACAGCAAGGTAAAAGACTTATCCATATCAAAAGTCACATTATATTTAAATGTAACACATTACATGTAAGATCATACTGAATACAAATGGTCTAAACACCCCAAGAAGCAGAGATTTCCAGATTGGATAAAAAAAGCAAAACCCGGCCGGGCACAGTGGTTCATGCCTGTAATCCCAGCACTTTGGGAGGCCAAGGTGGGCGGATCACGAGGTCAGGAGATCGAGACCATCCTGGCTAACATGGTGAAACCCCGTCTCTACTAAAAATACAAAAAAATTAGCTGGGCTTGGTGGCGAGCGCCAGTAGTCCTAGCTACTGGGGAGGCTGAGGCAGGATAATGGCGTGAACCCAGGAGGCGGAGCTTGCAGTGAGCCGAGATCGCCCCACTGCACTCCAGGCTGGGCGACAGAGCAAGACTCTGTCTCAAAAAAAAAAAAAAAAAAAGAGCTTCTATCATGTGAGGACATGAGGAGAAGGCACCATCTACGAACCAGACACAGAATCTACAGGCACTTTGATCTTGAACTTCTCAGCTTACAAAACTGTGAGAAATAAAGTTCTGTTATTTAAAAAAAAAAAGAAAAGAAAAGAAAAGAAAAGAAAAATCCGGCAGTGCGCGGTGGCTCATGCCTGTAATCCCAGCACTTCGGGAGGGCGAGGCGGGTGGATCACGAAGTCAGGAGATCGAGACCATCCTGGCTAACACAGTGAAACCCTGTCTTGACTAAAAATACAAAAAAATTAGCCAGGCATGGTGGCAGGTGCCTGTAGTCCTAGCTACTCGGGAGGCTGAGGCAGGAGAATGGCATGAACCTGGGAGGCCGAGCTTGCAGTGAGCTGAGATCGCGCCACTGCACTCCAGGCTGGGCAACAGAAAGAGACTCCATCTCAAAAAAAAAAAAAAAAAGCAAAACCCAACTACATGTTGCTTGTAAGTAACTCACTTTAAATATAAAGATACAAATAAGTTAAAAGCAAAAATATATAAAAATATATACCATATGTCAAAGTAAATTTCAAGGCAAAAGATATTACCAGGCATTAAAAACACTGTTTCTCAACGATAAAGGAGTCAATTGATTAAGAGAACATAACAATCCTAAATATTTATGCACCTAATAACAGCGCTTCAAAATATATTTGCGAAAATTGGTAAAACAGCAAGGAGAAACAGACCAACCCACAACAGTCTGAGATTTCAATACCCCTTTCACAATAACTGATAAAACAAGCAGACAGGAAATCAGTAAGGATATAAAAGACTTGAACAACACTATCAACCAAGTTGACCAAACTGATATCTGTGGTATACAGAACAAAGCCCTCCCAAAGATGTCCATGTCCCAACCCCTGAAACCTGTGAATTTGTTACCTAACATGGCAAAAGAGACTTTACAAATGTGATCAGACTAAGGGCCTTGAGTGGGGAAATTATTCTGTATTACATAGGTGAGCCTAGAGTAATCACAAGGGTCTTTATAAGAGGGAGGTAAGCATATCAGAGTAGGAGACAGAAAGACAGAAGACAAGTCAGAGTCAGAGGGAGAGAGAGAGAGAGAGATAAATTTGAAGATGCCACAGTACTAGCTTTGAAGATAGAATAAGTAGACAAAGAACACAGCAGCCTCTAGAAGCTGGAAAAGGCAAGGAATAGATTCTTCCCCTAGAACCTTCAGAAGAATGCTGTCCTGACAACCTATTTTGGACTTTTGACTTCTAACACTGTGAGTAAATTGTGTTATTTTACACCATCTAAGCTTATGGCAATTAATTATAGCAGCAATAGAAAACTAATACATCTATAGAACATTCTATAAAACAATAGCAAAATATACATTCTTTTCAAGTGCTCACTGATAGTTTACCAAGATGTACCACACTCTGGGCAAAAAAACAAGTCTCCATAAATTTGAAAGGATTCAAGTCACACAAGGTATGTTCTCTGATTATGGATATTTTCACTCTCTTGCTTTTGGTAATGGTTTCATGAATGTATATATGACAACACTTATCAAATTATATATTTTTAAATATGTGCAGTTTACTGTCACAATATACCCCCCAATTAAAAAAAAATACCAAAAGTACTTGGGCTGAAAGTGGGAAGAACTGGTACCATTTCTTTGTTAAGAAAATTCAGTTATGGGACACGAATTAAGCAGGGGGGAAATTTTAAGAAGGAGGAGGGCTTGAGGTTGATTATGGCTGGTGAGCAATTGTTACCTTTTTTGTCTAAGTTCTCCATCAGTCCAGGTCACTTTTCTTCCATTAAAAATCATTAATGGTTCATAAATGGCCTACACAATAAAGCCTTCAACTTCTCATCCAGGTATTCAAGGCTTTCATATTCTGACTTCATTCAATCATTTGTGTACCACTTGCCATAAACCATCTCTTCCAAATTTTTCTGAATCCTGTGTAACATCTGTTAATCCTTACTTATGAACTTCTGCTTATAATCTTCTCTATACCTAGAATCCACACCTCCAGCCCCACCACCTTACTTGTTCAAATATCCAAATGTCACCTATTGTTTTAGAGGCATCCCAAGTCCCCCATCCTCCATGAAACTCTCCTAATCCCTCCAGACCACATACATTTTTCCATTCTCTAATATCCACATTACTCATTTCACCTTTCTTACATTTACCTGTTTTATTTTCTAGCAGTCATTTTGGCCTATTAAAGGATCAAGTTTTGGGGCCTGGCGTGGTGGCTCACACCTGCAATCCCAGCACTTTGGGAGGCCAAAGTGGATGGATCATGAGGTCAGGAGTTTGAGACCAGCATCACCATCATGATGAAACCCCGTCTCTACTAAAAATACAAAAAATTAGCCAGGCGTGGTAGTGTGGGCCTGTAGTCCCAGCTACTCGGGACGCTGAGGCAGGAGAATTGCTTGAACCCGGCAGGCGGAGGTTGCAGTGAGCGGAGATCACCACCATTGCACTCCAGCCTGGGCGACAGAGGGAGACTCAATCTCAAAAAAAAGGATCCAGTTTTGTACTTCTTTTGCTCTCCCATCCCTGGAGCATAGCAAGATACTAAGCAAGTGGTAAGTGGTGAATGTATTAGTTAAAGCTGGAGAGGCACAGCTAGGAATGCGGTTACTAGACAGATGAGAGCCCAGAATGAACTGCCAACATTGATTTTTGGATAAATAGAAAAAACGAAACAAAACAAAAAAACCACAATCACCCTCTAAAGAATAAAATGGCATTTCAAGAAACCACATCTTACCTGAAAACTGGCTGATGAGAGTAGATTATGTCCCCCTTGGAGAAGGGTGGAGTCTGGAGAGGACAGATCTAGGGGAAGAAGCAGGAGCCATATGACTTCTGTTCAATTTAGCTATTCCCAGCAATCCATAAATTCCATTTACTCTTCTATTTGAAAATAACAGAAACTATGCCATTTCCTTTATATTTTAGAATGCAAAAAAAGTTACAAGATAACTGGGGCCCTGGTACCCTCCTCAGTAGGCTCAGGAGGTAAAGCATTGCTTTATGATTCAGTTTTGTACCTAGACACTTAGAAGTCATATGTATTATATGACTCAATCTATGTTCCTCATTAAATGAGGCAAACTATTTCTGCTGGCCTTTCTCTGCTACATAAAAAATATGAAGAAGTAATCCGATTACTTTCCAAAAGCCTTCATAGGCCCTTTGAAAACTTTGCTAGTAATGCAAATTAAATATCACAATGACATATGCTACTTACTCTACCCACCCAACAGAATGTCTTAAATTAAACAGACATGGTCAATACTAATTGCTGGCAAGAATATAAAGCAATTAGAACTTTTTAGATTGGTATATGGTATAAATTTATCAACCACTTATGAAAACTGGTAGTTTATACTAAGCTAAACATATGACTATCCTATGACTCAGCAATTCCACTCCTGTCCTTACATCCATAGAAATGCTTATATCCACCAAAGACTTCTACAAGGATCTTCACTGCAGATTTATTCATAATATCTCAGAACTAGAAACAACCCAAATGCCTTTCAACAGAACACAGCATAAACAACCATGGTATTTTCATACAATGGATTATTCCAAAATATAAGAAAGAGCTACTAACATAATTAACAACATGGATGCATCTCTTAAACATAATGTTGAGCAAAACAAGCAAAACAAAATAATGCATACTGTATGACTATATTTATATTAACTTTAAAAACCAACCAAACTGATCTACAGTAATGAAAGTTAGAATAGTACTTCTGGAGGGATAACTGACTGGGCAGAGGCACAAGATACTTCTGGGGCATTAGAAACATTCCATATCTTGGTTATACTAGTTTATACATACATGAAAATTTGAAAAGCTATATACTGTACAGTATTTGTGCACTTTACTGTATACAACTTATACCTTAATAAACAAAACAAAAAAAAGCTTTGCTCTTGGGGGAATCCACTTAGAGTACTGGTTGACAGGAAAGCCTGATTCTCAAAATGACTCGTCTGGTAATTAATTATGTATAATTATGCAAGTCCCTTGTCTTCTTTAGGCTTCAATTTCCTCATCTTTAAAAGACTAGAGGCGAATGTCTGACAAACATACCTTTCAAAATCCTCTTGAAGAGGAGATAGCGGTGAGGAAAACCAAACTAGGTACACCTGTTTCCACAAGTAAGACAAGAAGAATTTTCTCCTCTTAGAAATTTAATGTATGCAGAAAGACTAGTGAGGGAAGATGTCTCTGGATACAAAATTTGAATGAGACTGGCTGGGCAGAGTGGCTCATGCCTGTAATCCCAGCACTTTGGGAGGCTGAGGCGGGCGGATCACAAGGTCAGGAGTTCGAGACCAGCCTGACCAACATGGTGAAACCCCCATCTCTACTAAAAATACAAAAATTAACCAGGCGTGGTGGCACGTGCTTGTAATCCCAGCTACTCAGAAGGCTGAGGCAGGAGAACTGCTTGAACCCGGGAGAGGGAGGTTGCAGTGAGCCGAAATTACGCCACTGCACTCCAGCCTGGGCGACAGAGCAAGACAGCGTTTCAAAAACAAACAAAAAAAATTTGAATGAGACATGAGGTATGAAATAGACTAGCAATGCTGTAAGAGATGCTTGGTAAAAACTAAGAAAAAACAATCAAACAGGTAAGGGTCAAGATGGATATTTATGACCACACATAGATGCGTGAGATAGTGGCAATAAGCCAAGTGAATGTACAGCTGAAAAAAAGAAAGGAAACTCAATATTTTAGGCATTAACCAAGGCTTGTTGGGTTGGAAGACATAAGACCTTAAAACTATAAAAGAAATCAACTAAGGGACTAAATATAAAGACAGTGGGGAACATGAAGAATAAAAAGAAAAGCTAAACAATCAAATGGACAGAACCCAAGTAATTTCAGGGAATCTAAATTGCACCACTAAGGTGCAAGGGCAATCTCTTTGGGATACCACCATTAGGGTAGGTCAGTGCCATCTAATTTTAGTTCCAAGATTCAAATTCCAGAGACAGCTAACTGGCCTAGTGTGGGTTTTATGACCAAGCCTTGTTTAAAAGAGAGCTGGGTAAAATTTACGCAAAATGATCTGATATAAACAGACAGACTAAGAGATGGATTATTGTATGTGATGCAATAATCCTGAGTGTGAAACCTGATGGAAATTGTAGATAAATCGAAAGAAAGAAAGAAAAAAAAACAAAAGTAGCACCATGCTGGCAACAGTGTGCCATAGACAGCTTAGGCAGGTGGGGGTGATGAATAATATGGAGAAAAGCAGTTTCAACTGTTTGGCTAAGTATGTAAGTTTCATTTTGTAAAAAATGTATTAATCAAGAAATTCTTAATTTATATTAATGGTGTCATGCCTCAGAAAGTAGAGGAAGCAATAAAGGGAACTATTATGCTCAACTTGATCTTGACCAGTAAAGAAAAACTGTTTTGTAACAGAAGTCTTAAGAAAAAAATGAAGATATTATCTTGGAAGCTCTTAACAGTGAAAGAAAATGTTCTAAATGCACAGACAGGTACCTAAGACTTTAGGAAAACAGAATCAAGAGAAATGTCTCAGGTAAGATGCTTTTTATTCCAAATAACAGCAACCAACAGAACCAAAAACAGCAACAGTTACAGAAACCAACTGTGTGCTTGGCACATAGTAAATGCTCAGTATGTGCTACAAAAGTTATGATTACAAGGAACAGAGGCTCAGTAAAGTTAATCCTAATGATAAAATTGTGAGAAATCCACAAAATAAAGAAAAAACAAAGGCTTTTAATGAAACTACTTTGGCTGATTTAATTCTGAGAAACTTAGAATATATATATAAAAAAACCACTGTAAAAAAGACTTGAAGTACAAAAAATTGAAGAGAAGTATGGACCAAACCTACATTATTCACATGACTAATATGAATAATGTTAAGACTTCTAATGATATTATCTTTAACAAAGGCAAAAAAAGGACTCCATGATAATAGTTAGGTTAAACCAAACTTGATTGCACAGCCATACCTAAAGAATGTAAAGACAACACCAATGCAGAGAGAACTCTATAGGGACACGTCATAAGCCTCTGTCCTTACCCTGACCTGTTCAATGACAGGTAGGAAGAAATAGAAGGAATATTCATCAAATCCGCTAGTGGCATTAAGTTAGAAAGGACAGTTAAGGCACTGAATAACTAAATTAGGATTCATAATCATTCTGAAAGCCTAAAACATGTGACCAAAAAATTGAACAGTCATAAATATAAGTCATGACATTAAGGATAATAATAATTCCATTACACAAAAATGGTGTAAATCTAGATCACTGCAGTTTATGTAAAAAAGATCTAAAGTTTACAGTACATCACTGATAGTTTTTAAAGCAAATGTGATCTAATGCCAAACAGCGGAAGTATAATCCGAGTCAAAGGAAGTAGTACATTATTCTCTCAGGTACTTTTCAAAGCACATCCAAAGAACTATGTTTACCATTAGGCACTGCATTTTAACAAAAATGCTGACAAGCAGGAGAGTTTTCAGAGAAAGGTCTAGATACATCACACAGACCAATAAAAAGAAGTGAGGCTATATTGCTTAGAAAAGAATTTATGAGGAGGAGTTGTAACAGCTGAATTCACATATCTTAAGGGCAGCAGTGTGAAAGAAAGAACAGACACTTTCCTTTTCTTGGGAGGACTAAGAACTAAGATCAACACAAAAGTTACAGGGACAAGTACATCTGTTTAATATAAGAAACTAAAAAAGAAAGCCAACAAGGGAATAGTCTGCACCCAAAATGGCGAGTTTAATGCCACACTAGTTCGGGCATAGGGTTGACAGACAGCCGTCTGCCAAGGAGATTTCAAAACTGACTCTTTCATTGAAGGGATAATTGCCAAGATGTCTTCTGACTTCAAGATTATAATTTTAATATTTAATATTCAGAAGTCATGTGGGGATCACAGATATTCTGAATGATTATGTCTTTTCATTCCCCAATGGAACGAAAGAAAAAAATAAACTCCTCTCCCAAGTATCTCTCTATAAAACAGAATCTCTCCCTACAATGTAATTCGGTTTCTTTGCTAATCCCTAAGCATACCGTTCCTTCCTTCCAAATCTCCTGCTCTGATCTCAAGTATTTGATCCTCCAGTCATGACTGTTCTCAAGCCTCCATCACCCCGCTCTCCCCCAAGTCGACCCCACTACCTTCCATCTCAGGAGCTCATCCCGTTCCTCTGGAACTTGAACACCAGGGTTCGCCAGGCAGCGTTCCTTCAGCTGGTACCTCGGTCTAGGACTCAGATGTCTAACTCCCCTTGCAGGGAATCTGCAACACGCTGAGGTTGTCTACCCTAAAAGACACAGGATGGCGTCAGCAGCATACGTCACACAATCACACATCAGAGTCTTGCAAAGTGACCAAGAGGTGCTACACAAGAGAAGTGCCCCAAGAGAGCACTAGAGAGGTGTGTGGCACTCCGATGAACAAAACAGAGTGGAGATCGGGTACGCGGGTTCTGCTTCAGATCCAAAAAACCCTTGGTGCCCACCCTAGAATCTGGCCGGGGCATCCACAGACCTGGTGTGTTCCCTCTGTGCACACTTGTGACTCACACCCCTGCGAGCTCGGATAACACGAAGACACACCTGTTGCAGAGCGTTAAAGCTGGAAGGTGGACAAGCAGGGCGGGGCCCGGCACCCGACTTCCCCTTAGGCCAGAACAAAAGAACAAAGCCCTCCAAGGGATCAGGGCGGGACCGCCCCGCACAGAAGGAGGCGAGGTGCGCCCCCTTCGAGGACTCCCCAGCTTTCTCCTGCAGAGGCCTCTAAGCGCGAAAACAGAAGGGTTACGTCACGAGTCCGGAGGGCTGGCTGTTGCCATGGTGATACCTGAGCTCCCCTCCCCCTATAGCGATCCGCACACTCCGATCCCGGGTCCGGAAGCGCATTGACCGCCACCAGACCTAACGCAGGGAGCCGAAGCAACTGGACTCCCAGAGCGCCAACCTCTTTCCACGCCTACAACCGGCTTCAACGGTCACTTCCGGTCGTTACGAGCGAGCCCCGCCCCGCACGCCGGCGCCGGGCGGGCACACCGGACCAGCGTTCCCAGAACACTCCGCGAAGGTGTTCCTGAACTTCATTTCCCAGAGGCTTTAGCTAACGTGTACTTTGGCCCTGCGATGGGCCGCACATTTTCGCCGCCAGTCTTTTGCTCCTGTTTCAGGTATGCGTGTGCATTGTAAACTTGTCTGACTGAACTGATTATAAGAAATGCACGTCTACTGACCGAGCGCAGTGGCTCACGTCTGTAATCTGAGCACTTTGGGAGGCCGAGGTGGGTGGATCACTAGGTCAGGAGTTCGAGACTCAGCCTGGCCAATATGGTGACACCCCGTCTCTACTAAAAATACAAAAATTAGCCGGGCGTGGTGGCGCGCGCCTGTAGCTACTCAGGAGGCTGAGGCAGAAGAATCGCTTGAACCCGGGAGGAAGAGGTTGCAGTCAGCCGAGATCGCGCCACTGCACTCCAGCCTGGGCGGCAGAGCGAGACTCCGTCTCAAAAAAACAAAACAATAAAAAAAAAAAAAAAGAAAAGAAAAAAAAGAAAGAAAGAAAAGAAAAAAAAAGAAATACACGTCTACACACAGTTTTAAAACGCAAACAATCGTTACCTTTATTACATGTTCTACCTTCTATTTTCTGTTCTACTCTTTTGTCGTTTTGAAAATACTGGTAGTTACCCATTAAAATTGTTTTCACGACTCTCAAATGAGTGGCGACCAACTTTTTTTTTTTTTTTGAGACGAAATCTAGCTCTGTTGCTCAGGCTGGAGTGCAATGGCGCGATCTCGGCTCGCTGCAACCTCCACCTCCCGGGTTCAAGCGATTCTCCTGCCTCAGCCTCCCGAGTAGCTGGGATTACAGGCATGCACCACCATGCCCGGCTAATTTTTGTATTTTTAGTAGAGACGAGGGGGTCACCATGTTGGCCAGGCTGGTCTCGAACTCCTGACCTCAAGTGATCCGCCCGCCTCGGCCTCCCAAAGTGCTGGGATTGCAGGCGTGAGCCACTGCGCCCGGCCCCAACATGTTTTTCTAATGCTTAAGGAAACCCGGAGATAATATTCCCATGTTTTGCCACTTAGTAAAGCATTTTATATGCCTGTGTCAGCGAGCACATAGCTGCAAGTGTAGCCCATGGCCAGTCTGTCACTGTGTCCTTGGCAGAAAAAAAGAATCCAACAAATCGGTAGGTTTTTATATTTAAGACATGGCACTTGCATTTTATTATGCTGAAGTGCATCCCCAGCATTTGGATAAGGGGCCAAGGTCAAGTCTCTCAGACTGTTGGCTGACAAACATTAAACCTGGAAATCCTAACACTGAGTGTATGAAAAACATTTACAGTCAAGGGAACATGATAGAGAAAGCTTCGGTCATCTTAGAGAATGCATATATTGCCATGAAGAGAACATTGGTTTAAAAAAAAAAGTTCAAGAGAATGAAAAGACAAGTCACAGACTGGGAGAAAATACTTGCAAAGTACATATCTGATAAAGAACTGATATCCAAAATATATAAGAACTCTTAAACTCAACAATAAGGAGACAAACCGATTAAAAAATAGGCCAAAGACCCTAACAGATGTCACCAAAGAAGATATGCAGATGGAAAATAAGCATATGAAAAGATGCTCCACGTATGTCCTCAGTGAAATGCAAATTAAAACAATGGGATGCCACTATACACCTGTCAAAATGGCCAAAATCCAGAACCCTGACAATACCAAATGCTGACAAGGATGTGGAGCACAGGAGCTTTCATTCCTTGCTGGTGGGAATGCAAAATATTAGAGTTATGTTGGAGGACAGTTTGACAATTTCTTACAAAACTAAACATACTCTTACCATGTGATCTAGTAATTGTGTTCCTTGGTATTTATGCAAAGGAGTTGAAAATGTATGTCCACACAAAACGTGCCCAAGAATGTTTATAGCAGCTTTGTTCATGATAGGCAAAACTTGGAAGCAGCCAAGATGTCCTTCAGTACATGAATGAATACATAAACTATGATACATTCAGACAATGAAACATTCAGTAAGGAAAAGAAATGAGCTATCAAGCTACCAAAAAGGAAGAACAGAAGAATATTAAGTGCGTATTGGTGAGTGAAAGAAGTCAATCTGGAAAAGGCTACATACTGTATAATTCCATCTACATAACATTCCTGAAAAGGCTAATCTATGGAAACAGCAAAGATTGGTGGTTGCCAGGGGCTTAGGGGGAGGGAAAAAGGGAAGAATAAGTGACATTCAGTGGATTTTAAGAGGGAAGAATAAGTGACGTTCAGTGGATTTTAAGAGGGAAGAATAAGTGACGTTCAGTGGATTTTTAAGGCAGTGAAACTATTCTGTATGATATTGTAATGGCGAATACATGTTGTTATACATTTGTTAAAACCCATAGAATATACAGCACAAAGAGTGAACCGTAATATAAACTATGGTCTTTAGTTAATAATAATTTATCAACATTGGCTCATCAATTTTAACAGATGTACCACACTAGTGCAAGATGTTAATAATAGAGAAACTGGGGGAGGAGGGGAGAAGGAAGGAGTATACTGAAACTCTACTTTCTGCTCAATTTTTCTATAAACCTAAAACTGTTCCGAAAATTTTCTATTAAATTTAAAATATAAGAATGTTAAATATGCTTATGGTAAGGTCTCAGAAGGAAATTAATGACATGCAATTAGAAACTGAAGGAATGGTTATCTTGTTATAAAGTGGGAGAGCCTTGGCTGAATTGTATTCTATATTTGGGTGGAAAACAGAATTTGTACATGATGAACTTGAATATTTAGTTAAGAAGACTTCCAAGTAAAATGTGGAATGTGCAACCTGGTTAGTTATTGCTGCTTATGGTGAAATGCATGAGGAAAGAAATAAACTGAGGAAGGAACTATTCAGCACAAAGGAACCAGCACTCATGATTTGGAAAACTTTTAGCCATACCTTATACAAATGAGGCTTTCAATACATGTTGAGGACACAGAAAGATATAATTTTTGTCTTCAGTGACTTCTCTATATGTTGCCCAAAGTGGCCTCCAACTCCTGACCTCAAGCAATCCTCCCACCTCAGCCTTCCTAAATGCTGGGGTTACAGTCCATAAGCCACTGAACCCAGCCCTCAGAAACCTTTTGTGCTTAAAAAAACACCTCAGCAAAATACAAAGCAACTAGTGATATATTTGAACTGAAATTACTAATCAACTTTGGCTTGTTTTACTGTAACAATGACTAGGGACTGGCCACAGCTGCAATCTTACTTGTTTTACTGGGCTGAAAACAAAAACATAGTAGAATGGATCTCAGTAAAGGTAGAGAGTCAGGACTTAGTTGCAGGAAACAAAAACCAGTCCAGTTTCTACTTTAGCCCTAAATTGGAAACAAATCAAATGTCCTTCTATACTTAAAAAGGCAAATTGTCAGTTTTTCTTCAAATACAAGGAATACAAAGAAAATACATTTTTTTTCTACAAAGAAAAAAAAATTAGCTAGGAGTGGTTGGTGCATGCTTCTATTCCTAGCTACTCTGGAGGCTGAGGCAGAAGGATGGCTTGTGCCCAAGAGTTCAGGTTACAGTAAGCTATGATGGTGCCACTGCACTCCAGTCTGTGTGATAGAGTAAGACCCTGATTCTAAAAATTTTTTTAAATTTCTTAAAAGAGATTTGATATTTCTTTGGTATCTAACTTTATTCAAAGCTGGAGTTGCAAATGATTTCAGCAAAAAAAATAAAGATATGCTTGATAAAAATATGTCCACCAAATAAAAAGGATGTGATATGCATGAACTATGAACAACAATCTATAGCACAACTTATATTTGTATGGACACCTGGCTACCCCATCAAACTGCTTCATGTCTATTCCCTCAAATTATGGTCTTCCATAAAACTAGTGAATTTCTTTTAGTCTTCTTTTGAGCCTGTAGGGGTGAGAGAATCTTTTTTCTCCCTTCTGGAGGTTGGATATTTGAGTCTGAGAAATAAAGCTGCTAGTAGACAGATTAACAGAAGAAAAGGCATACACATTTATTATGCACATATGCACAGGGGTCCCAGAAAGTGTAAGTGAGACTCAAAGAAGGGGCAGATGGTTGAAGCTTAAATAGAACTTGGAGCTACATAAAGAAATAGGAGCTTGAAGGCTCCTGGAAGGTGGTGGCGAGAAGCAATGTGAGGGTCAGGGCAGGAACAGCTCTGGGAACAAAGCTTGTCTTATTATACAGATAAAGTCTCTCAAGTAGCAGCCCTCAGAATAGGTGGTGAAGAAAAGAATTGAAGTCTGGCTGGGCGAGATGTCCCGGGCATGGAGACCTTTAGTTTTCTCTCCTGGGATCTGAGTTAATCTTCTCTGGTTAATACAGATTCCAGGAGAGGGTTCATGACAATCTCTTTCCTTCTGGAGGAACCTCCGTAAGTCAAATAAGGGAAACTTCAGTGAAAGCCCCTCCCTGCCATTCAAGAAAGAAAGAGGATCAGGAGGCAGTGGGGCTGCGGAAGGTCAGAGAGACTTTGATTCTGAGGTTGCTTCTTTAGTTCAAAGTACTCAGCACTTCCAAGAGCCATACTTTGGGGTATCGTTTTCTGAGCTCTAACAAGGGTCCTCAGAAAATCTGTCTCTTCCCTTCCCGCTCTTCGTTCGTTTCTCCTCTTCCTCTTCCTCCTCTTCTTTCTCCTTCATCCTCTTCTTTCTACCTCCTGTCCCTCCTTCCTTTCTCTCTTCTCCTTTCTGGTCACTTTCTTCTTTTCCTCTTCCTTCTTGTCCCTCTTCCTCATTTATCTACTTAGCCGACATGATTTCTTAGCTTGCGATTGTTTCCCTCTTTTCTTAGATTAGTATATGGTTCCAAGAAGTAGATGAAAGCCAATTACAATAATCTGTGCATCCGAAGGGCTCAGGGAAACTCCAGGACCGGCAGCTTTAGACTTCAAGACGGAAGCACAAGAGGAAAAGAAAACATACTGCGTGGGTTAGATTTTGAGAGAAGGAGCGTCTGCCTTGGCCAAAAATCAAAGTAGGATCTTCCTTTTGATAGGTAACCTGGTTCCATGGGAACTCATGAACAATCTATAAATTTCTTTCTTAACCCAACTGAAGCGTGGAAGCGCATTGTGAAATGCAAAATGCCGTGCAAACGCGACCGGGTAGATATACTCCCTTGGGTTGGTGTGAGCCTAGAGACTTAGGGACCTCATCAGAGCAAGAAAGTGCAAGTAGGCTTTTCTGCATCATTTTCTGGCCCTCCAGTTCAGACACAAATCAAAAGTTAGTCCCTTCTTGAAAGCCATTAGCATTCATCAAGGAGCCTCAATGAGAGGAAGTTTCAAACAAAAACTAAATGTGTCAGGCCCAGATTTAGGGTGAGGGTCTGATTCCACTTCCTTGCGGGGTCAGTTTGGGTCCAGGTGAGAGAGGTACAGTGGTCTCTAGTTTTCTGGAAACGGTACTGCTGATAGGGCAAGGACTCCTTGCGGCTGCCCCAGAGAGGTTGGCTTGTCTTATCCAACTTGCACTTCACGTCAGAGTTTCTAATGAATTCGCAGACTCCAGTTTCTTGCCCAGGAAACCATTTTTACCGTATTTTGTTCTTTTGATCCTTCCTTGTCAGTTAGCTGGTGTAAATTCTGTTTAAAGACGTGAAGGGAGCTTTTTCCATTCGTGTAGTCGTGGCCGAGTGGTTAAGGCGATGGACTAGAAATCCATTGGGGTCTCCCCGCGCAGGTTCGAATCCTGCCGACTACGGGATGTTTTACTGAGAACAGTTCAGCGAGGAAATAGGATCTCACATTTGCTTCCAGTTTGGGAGTAAAGAAAGTCGTGATAGAGTCTCTGCGTGCCACCTAACATAGCCTGAACTTTTGCCGACTTCGGGATGTTTTACTGAGAACAGAGAGGAATCTATTTACTTCAGAGAGGAAATACGATGTCATATTTGCTTTCAGTTTGGGGGCGAGGGAACTCGTGATAAAGCTTCTGCGTGCCACTTGACGCATCCTGAACTTTAAAAATACATCTGCAGACTCTTTATCTATTTTACCTCAACGGAGCGCAGGTATTGGTCCCACCTCTGCTTTTCCTGTCTTTGAAACCAACCGATGCACCTTTCGGGATTTTTAACTCCTATGTTAGCTAGGGCTCCAACCATGGTTGAAGATAGACGGAAACCAGTGCGTCACAAAGGAGGCTAGCGAGAGTTCTTTTTTAAAAGGGTCTGACAAAGCGTCCGAGGAATGAAGGAGGAACTGGAGAGGATTCGCGGTTGGGCGGAGACACGTTCGCTGAATTGCCTTGCGTATATTTGGTAGGGGAAACGTGTGACTGCAGAGCAAAGAAAGATGGACAATAGCGAGTAACTTCACAGGGATTTCCTAAGAGCCGCATTTTTACGTCAATTCCTCGTTAGTATAGTGGTGAGTATCCCCGCCTGTCACGCGGGAGACCGGGGTTCGATTCCCCGACGGGGAGGAGGCTTAAGTTTTTTTAGAAAAGCACACTTCCGGTAAACACAGTCTCTAGTCTTCTGGGCAAATGTTGGGTTCTCTCTTTCTTTAGCAGAGTTCTTTCAAACCAACGAAATACTGGTCGCAAAAACCATAAGCTGTAGAAATCATGAGGTTCTGTAATAGCAAGAAAATCTCCACTCTCCACTGTAATCTCCATCACAGTGGAGAAACCGGGTAGATACCATCTTAACCAAGTGATTGAATCAGTATTGGGATGAATCTACATTATATACCTTTTTTATAGGATGTGCTCATGAGAGCACAACGTCACTTTTGTGGTATTCTTGGCAAAAATATGTAATCTAAATCAGAAAACATCAGACAAACCCATATTGAGGGAGATTTTAACAAAATAACTGACTTGTACGCCTCAAAAACTGCAATTACTTTTGCATCAACCTAGTAACAGGCAAGCAGGGAGGAAAAATAAATAAATAAATAAACAAACAAATAAAATAACAAAGTTACAGAGCACAAAGAAAGGCTGACTAAATAGTCCACATTATAGAAGATCTTAAAGATATGACAGCAACATATGGTCTGGAATTTTTATCTTAAAGGACATTATTGAAATAGTTGGTGAAATCTCAATAAAGTCTATAGATTTTATAATATTATGAATGTGAATTCCTGATTGTATTAATTGTTCTATGGTTATAGAACAAAATGTCTTTAAGAAAATTCACACCTATTTACAAAATACGTATTTAAGGGTAAGGGGAGGTATGTGTCTTCAAACTCACTGTCAAATAGTTCAGAAATATACATGTATGTATATATATGAGAGAGAGAAGGAAAAGAAAATATAGGAATATCCTTAATGTGCTAATATTGAGGGAATTGGGGTGAAGGGTGCTCAGGAATTATCTGTATTATTCATGTACTGTGTCTGTCAGTCTAAAATAATTTCAGAATGGAAAGTTAAAAGGAGAAAGCCTAATAAAACTATAAATGAAAATATACGAATTAAAATGTAAAAGGGCAAATATACAATTTTGAACAATACATATGACAAGAGTGATGACTACATTAATGAATAGGAATTTAGAACTGATGAAGGAGTGGGATTCAAAATGTTATGAGTGAGCAAGAAAATTCATAACATGTGACAAAAGCTACATAAAGAGTGAATGCCTGAAACAACATTGTTTCGTAATGATTACATGTTGGAATATGAAAACAAATGGTACTAAATTTCAAAACAGCAACGACAATATAAAATGGAAAGGTATGGCGAAATCCAAATCATTCTAAGCTCCTTTATAATAAGGTAGGAATTAGAAGTGTACCTAGTATGTACCCTCGACCAACGCTGAATGGATGAATATTAAAAGCAATATTTTTGTGAGCCATAATCAAAGCCAACAGCATTGCTTCTTTAATGAAAGAATACTCTTCCAGCATATAACAATATGTCTGATTTTGTTTTAAAAATACTTATTGGCCAGGCGAGGTGGCTCATGCCTCTAATCCAAGCACTTTGGGAGGCTGAGGCGGGTGGATCACCTGAGGTCTGGAGTTTGATACCAGCCTGGCCAACCTGCTGAAACCCCATCTCTACTAAAAATACAAAAATTAGCTGGGTGTGGTGGCGGGCACCTGTAATCCCAGCTACTCGGAGGCTGAGGCAGGAGAATCACTTGAACCCGGGAGGCGGAGGTTGCAGTGAACCAAGATTGCAGCATTGCACTCCAGCCTGGGCGACAGAGCAAGACTCTGTCTCGAAAAAAAAAAAAGAAAAATAATAATTATTAACATTTTGTCATGAAATTTTGGCCATCAAATTTAAAAGTTAATATTATTGTGCAACACTTTCAGCCAATGGATTCTTTTTTCCGTTAAGACTGTTGCACAGTAGAGTGATTGATGCCCCATCCTTTTCACCTAACATTGAATCTCGTTTGTCTCTATTACTTCCTTTTAATCTATTATTTCTTTTTTAATCTAGAAGAAAAATGATTCATCGTGGATAAGAACTATAAAGCAATTGTTTTGTTTGTTTGTTTGTTTCTGGCTTTTTTTTTTTTTTTTTTTTTTTGAGACAGAGTCTCGCTCTATCGCCCAAGCTGCTGTGCAATGGCGCAATCTTGGCTCACCACAACCTCTGCCTCCTGAGTTCAAGCCATTCTCCTGGCTCAGCCTCCCGAATAGCTGGGATTGCAGGCGTGTATTTTGAGTAGAGACAGGGTTTCACCATGTTGGCCAGGCTGGTCTTGAGAACTCCTGACCTCGTGATCCACCTGCCTCAGCCTCCCAAAATGCTGGGATTACAGGTGTGAGCCACCAAGCCCGACTTAAAGCAACTGTTTGAAGGCACTGATAAGCTGTCAACCCAGGCAAGGCTTGACAAACTACAATCCTTGAGAGAAGGGAAGCACATTATATGAGTTTGCACATTTGAAAGTGCTTTCCTCCTGAAGGTGTGTCCCGTATTGCACCATTGTGGAATAGACCTCATGTGGAAAGAGGCAGTTGTGCTGGACTAAGGAGATACTGGTCAGAGTTTGGGGCTACCAACGTGCATAGAACTTGATGGTCAAAATTCAAGTGATGAGGGAACCACAGAGAAAGATCTCAAATTTGTATTATAAATTCTCCTTATATTACTGGCTAATTCCTAAGTTGTACCTACACAGGAAGATGTTCCAGTACAGGAAAGAGCAACTGGAAGGCTAATGATCTGTAGAGATCCAGTAGTGCATGGTTCTAGGGAGACAGAGGTTGATGTTCATGCCTCTCCCAGTTGGAGCCCCATTGGTAAAATGGCTGTTGTTTTGAGACTTCAGAAATACTAACCCTTAGCACTAAGTGATAAACCTTTAAAGTAAGGACCACATAAAAGGAGTAAGGCTATGCCTTCACAGCAAGGAAAAACTAAACTAGACAAATTGTAACAAAGCTTCAGTCTTTGTTGTATCCCGGAAAAACTACCAGAAGACTCTGAATGTTTTGAAATAAAGCAGTTTGTGTCCTACACTCTACAGGTCAAGGAAGAAAACACAATATAAATTTTTAAATGTTTTAAGCTGAAAGATAATGAAAATAAGACGTATCATAATTTGTCTAATGCATCTAAAGCTGTTTATAGAGAACAATTTTTACTTTTAACTACATGTATTACAACAATAGAAAGATTGAAAATCCATGATCTAACTCAAGAGACTATAAAAAGCCAGCAATTTAAATGCAAAAAGTACAAGGAGCTATTAAAAATAAGTGCAGAAATCAATAAAATGGAAAGCAAACATACATCACAGAAAATCAACAAAGTAAAAGTTTGGTTCTTTGAAAAGATTGATAAAACGAATGTACCCTGAATAAGACTGATTTTAAAAAGAGGGTAAGATAACACATGAATACTAGCATTGGGAATGAAACAGATTATATGTATGTGTGTGTGTGTATATATATATATATATACATGCGCACATATATACACCCTAAAGATATTTTAAAAACAAGAAAGAGGTATTATAAATGTGTTTATGTCAATATATGTGAAACATTTGATGAAATAGATACATTCCTTGAAAAACACAATATGGCCAGGTGCAGTGGATCACGCCTGTAATCCTAGCACTTCGGGAGACCGAGGCAGGTGGATCACCTGAGGTCAGGAGTTTGAGACCAGCCTGGCCAACATGGTGAAACCCTGTCTCTACTAAAAATACAAAAATTAGCCAGGCGTGGTGGCACATGCCTGTAATCCCAGCTACTCTGGAGGCTGAGGCACAAGAATTGCTTGAACCCGGGAGGCAGAGGTTGCAGTGAGCCAAGATCACGCCACTGCACTCCAGCCTGGGCCACAGAGTGAGACTCCGTCTCAAAAAAAAAAAAGAAAGAAAGAAAGAAAAAAAGACAAACAATATGCCACAACTGACACCAAAAGCAATAGGAAATCTTTATTGCCCTATACTTATTGGAAAAATTAAATCCATAATTTAAAGAGCCACTCATATACACTTCCAGGCGTAGGTAGATTCACTTGTGAATTCCCACATACAAGTAAGAGATAAATAATATCAGTCTTTCAGAAAGCTATTCAGAGAACTGAAAAAGAGAAAACATTGTTCAGCTAATTTAACTACACAGACATAATTCTGATACCAAAACCCAGAAAGAGAGTACAAGAACAGAATATTACAAGCCAATATTTCTTTTAAACATAGACTCAAAACTTTTTACCAAAATATTAGCAAAGTAAATAAAGCATATTATTTTAAAAGTCAAAACATTATATTCAAATCAGATTTACTCTAGAAATGGAAATTTGGTTTAACTTTTTAAAATGTAATTTGCCACATTAATAGAATAAATATAAAAACCAAATTTTCATCTTAGTAGACATAGACTAAGCATTTGATAAAATTCAATAATTCATGATTAAAAACTCTCAAAATGAGAATAAAGGGGAATTTCTTTAGTCTAATAAATCTTAACTACAAAACACCTACGATGAACCTGAGTTTGGGAACATGACAAGAATGCCCACGATTATCACTTCTATTCAATACTATGGTGGCAATAGTAGCTACTGCAGTAAAATAAGAAAAATAAATGATTGATATTAATATTGGGAAATACAGCCTTCATTATTAGAACTTGATTATGAGTGTACAAAACTGAGAAGAATCTAAAAAATGATTGGAATTAGTAAGTAAATTTAGCATGGTACTGACTTCATGGTCAACATACAAAATATCAAATATGCTCACGTATACTAGCAACAAACAAATGAAAAATGAAATTTTAAAAAGTCAATTTCTGAGGATGAGTGCAGTGGCTCCCACCAGTAATCCCAGCACTTTGGGAGGCAGAGGCAGGAAAGTCTCTTGAGCCCAGGAGTTTGAGACTAGACAATATAGTGAGAGCCTATCTCTACAAAAACATTGTTTAAAAAAATTAGCCAGGCGTGGTGGTGCACATTTGTGGTCTCAGCTACTTGGGAGGCTGAGGTAAGAGGATCGCTTGAACCTGGAAGGTCAAGGGTGCAGTAAGCCATGACCATGCCACTACACTCCAGCGTGGGTGACAAAGTGAGATACTGTTTCACAAAACAACAACAAAAAGTTCCATTTACAACAGCATTAATAAATGTAAAAAAAGTGTGCAAAAAAACTATAATAAAAACTAAAAAACATTACTGGGATAAATTAAAGAAGACTTAAATAAATGAAGTGATGTATCAGGTTTATAATTAGGAAGATTTAATATTGTTAGGATATTAATTTTTCCTAAATTGATCAATAGATTCAATGAAATCCCAATCAAAATACCAGCATGTATTTTTGTGGAAATTAAGTATATTTTTGTAAATGCAAAGGAATTTGAAAAATCATGTCAATATTGTAGAAGATTAACTAAGCTTGAAAACTTATGCTGCCAATTTACAAAATACGTAGGTCAATTCAGTCAAGTAAGAATGATCTTTTTAATCACATAGAGTAAAAATAAACCTTGACCCCTATGTCACATTATAAACAAAATTATTTTATTATATAATAGACATCAATGTGATAGAAAAAAAGATAAAATTTCTAGAAGAAAACACAGTAGAACATCTTCATGATCTTGGGCTAGGCAAAGATTTCTCAAACAGTATATTAGGAACATAAATCATAAAATAAGATGCATTGGGCTTATTTTAAATAAGGGATGTATTGGCTGCAAAAGACAGCATTAAAAGAGTGAAAACACAGCCAAGGAATGGAAACGGCATTTACAATATCTATATTTATATCTATATCTATATCTATATCTGAAGCCATCAAATAATTAATATCTAGATTAATATCCTATATAGCCTAGGCTGGTCTCTAACTTCTGGGCTCACAAGATCCACCCACCTCAGCCTCCCGAAGTGCTGGGATTACAGGCAGGAACCACTGCACCAGGCCCAATCTGTTTTGTTTGTTTGTTTGTTTGTTTTTGAGATAGAGTCCCACCCTGTCGCTAAAGCTGGAGTGCAATGGTGTGATCTTGGCTCACTGAAACCTCCGCCTCTTGGATTCAAACAATTCTCCTCCCTCAGCCTCCCCGGTAGCTGGGATTACAGGCGCCCACCACCACGCCCAGCTAATTTTTGTATTTTTAGTATACAGACAGGGTTTCACCATGTTGGCCAGGCTGGTCTCGAACTCCTGACCTCGTGATCTGCCCATCTCGGCCTCCCAAAGTGTTGGGATTATAGGCGTGAGCCACCGTGCCCGGCCCAATCTATTTTTTAATTGAAATATTTAGTCTGTGTATATTCAAAACATATTTAGTTGAGTTTAAGTGTACCATCTTGCTATCCTTTTAATTTCAGCAATATGTTCTTCTCTGATTCTTACTCTCTTGCCTCTTTTTAGGTTGAGAAATATTTATATTATTCTTGTTCTCCTGAATTAATTTTTATTTATACATAAAATGTTTAACGTAGCTATAAGCACATCATTTTAAGATTTGCCCCTAGGCAGATGACAATTTTTATGATATTGAAACTGGAACTTTTAATTTTAATTTACTTATTTTTGTTTTATTTTATTTTATTTTGTGTTTTTAGTTTTTTTCAGACAGGTTCTCACTTTGTCACCCAGGCTGGAGCACAGTGGCACAATTTCGGCTCACTGCACCCTCCCACTCCCAGGTTCAAGAGATCCTCCTGCCTCAGCCTCCTGAGTAGGTGGGACTACAGGTGTGTGCCACCATACCCAGCTAATTTTCTTTTCTTTCTTTTTTTTTTTTCTTTTTTTTTGAGATGGAATCTCGCTCTGTTGCCCAGGCTGGAGTGCAGTGCCACGATCTTGGCTCACTGCAACCTCCGCCTCCCAGGTTCAAGCAATTCTCCTGCCTCAGCCTCCCGAGTAGCTGGGATTACAGGCATATACCACCACGCCCAGCTAAGTTTTGTATTTTTAGTAGAGACAGGGTTTCACAATGTTAGCCAGGCTGGTCTCGAACTCCTGACCTCAAATGATCTCCCCGCCTCAGCCTCCCAAAGTGCTGGGATTAAAGGCATGTGCCACTGTGCCCGGCCTAAACATTTATTCCAATCACTGTATGCAACTCTTTCACTTTTTTTTTTTGAGTCTCCCTCTGTTGACAGGCTAGAGTGCAGTGGTGTGATCTTGGCTCACTGCAACCTCTGCCTCCCGGGTTCAAGCTGTTCTCCTGCCTCAGCCTCCCGAGTAGCTGGGACTACAGGCGCACACCACCAGGCCCAGCTAATATTTTGTATTTTTAGTAGAGATGGGGTTTCACCATGTTGACCAGGCTGGTCTCGAACACCTGACCTCAGGTGATCCGCCTGCCTTGGCCTCCAAAATGCTGAGATTACAGGCATGTGCCACCGCGCCCAGCCAAACTTTTAATTTTTAATTTTCACTTGTTTGTTTTTAATATACAAATACATTTGAATTTTTGTATCTTGATCATGAAACCAGCTACCATGCTAATTCTTTTATTAATTCCAACTTTCAGATTTTTCGTTTTACTTTAGCCTCGAGAAAACCCTTTGTTGGCTGGGCGTGGTAGATCACACCTGTAATCCCAGCACCTTGGGAGGCTGAGGCAGGCGGATCATCTGAGGTCAGGAGTTCGAGACCAGCCTGGACAACATAGTGAAACCCTGTCTCTACTAAACATACAAAAGTTAGCTGGGCATGGTGGCGGGCCCCTGTAATCCCAGCTATTCAGGGGGGTGAGGCAGGAGAATCACTTGAACCTGGGAGACAGAGGCTGCAGTGAGCCGAGATCATGCCACTGCACTCCAGCCTGGGTGACAGAGCAAGACCCTGTCTCAAAAACAAACAAACAAACAAACAAACAAAACCTTTATTATGTCTTGTAATACACATCTGTTAATGAGATATTGCCTCAACTTTTGTTTGACTTAAATTATCTTTATTTTTCACCAGTCAGATCAGATTAGGGCCCACCTTAATGGTCTCATTTAAACTCAATCACTTCTTTAAAGGTTCCATCTCCACATACAGTCATATTCTGAGGTACTGGGGGTTAGGACTTCAACAGGTAAATTTTGAGGGGACACAATTCAGCCTATAACACCTTCAGACAAAGCAGGCAAACACTATGCAAAAATGGCTTCATTGCTGAAATCTTAAAACGTTAAGGAAGATCTAATATACACATACTCTTTCGGAAAATAGAAAAAATGAAAACTCTTCACAATTCTTTTTATAGGGCCAGCATAATCTTCATACTAAAACTTGACAAGGAATTACTAAAGAAGAAATTACAAGTCAATCTTTGTGTTAAACATTCTAGATATAAAACCACTAAAGACGGTAAGAGCAATCAGACCCAGTAATATGCAGAAAGAACAGTCAAATGTTAAGCTGTAATGTGTGTTTCAGTAACACGAATTTTTTAATATAAAAAATCAATCACTTTAAATTTACCACAAAGTATAAGAGAAAAAACCAAATAATCATATCAGTAGATGCAGTAAAAGTATTTGACAAAATTCAACACCACGTTGGTTTAAAAAAAAAAGCAATCTATGTATAGAAAGGAAATTTCTTAATCCCAGAATGCATATATACAAAATCCTACATTTAATATCCTAATTATAGTAAATATTTAACACTTTCTCCCAGATACTGGGACCAAGACAAGCATGACCACTATCACCACTGCTATTCAACATTGTATTGGGCATCTTAGGCCATTACATAAGACAAAGTATTAAAAGATATTAAAATTGAAATGAAGAAATAGGACTGCCATCATTGGCAGATAATGTATTTATGTATTTGAAAAATCTCTAAAATCTACAAATCATTAGAATCATTAAGTGAAAATAAGTTTGCTGGGTACAAAAACCAATATTCAAATATATGTTGTATTCATATATACTTTGAAAAAATAGACAATACATTTTAAAACTGTGATTTACAATATCAAGAACACTATCAATAACCTAATAATAAATACAATAATAAATGTAATAAAAATATGTGAGTGGTACATTAATAGCTACAAATCACTGTGCACAGAAGTTTTTAAATATCAAAATAAGTGAAGGGATATAACGTATTCATTGATTGAAAGGCTCAGATTCAATGTAATTGAAATAAAATATTGAAACAGGACTTTTGGTAGAGTTGACAAGTTGTTTCTACAACACATGTGCAACTGGAAAGGACCTAGAATCACCAAGGAAGTCTTTCAGAGGAAGAGCAAATCTGAAGGACTTTCACTACCACATAATGAGATTTATTTTATTCTGAAGATACACTGATTAAGAAAGAGTGTTACTGACATAAAGATAGAGACCGATGAAACAAAATGGATCTACCTATGTAAAACCACATACAATGCAATTCAATCAGGGAAAGAGAGATTTTTCCAAAGGTGGTGCTGAATCAACTGGATATACAAAGGAAGACCATGTGGGCACTGACGTCTTCCTTAAATTATTCCCTAAAAAAATTCAAGATAGATTAAAAATCCAAATGTTCAAGTTAAAATAATAAAAGTTATAAAGGAAAACAATGAACTATCTTCATGAACTTTGGGTTGGCAAATACTTCCTGTTTAATAAGCACAAAAAGCAATAACTATAAAAGAAACAGATTGATAAACTGACTTTCTTTTAGACTTCAGAACTTCAGTCATCCAAAGACACCATCAACAATGTAAAAAGGCAAAGCACAGAATAGAAGAAGATATTTGTAATACATATTTATGACAAAGGATTCATGTCTAGTGTGATGGTTAATACTGAGTGTCGATTTGATTGGATTGAAGGATGCAATATTGATCCTGGGTGTGTCTGTAAGGGTGTTGCCAAAGGAGATTAACATTTGAGTCACTGGGCTGGGGAAGGCAGACCCACCGTTAATTGGGTGGGAACCATCTAATTAGCCACCAGCGAATATAAAGCAGGCAGAAAAACTTGAAGAGACGAGATGGGCCTAGCCCATCAGCCCACATCTTTCTCCCATGCTGGATGCTTCCTGCCCTGGAACATGTGAAAATGGACTAATACACCAGTCTGTTACACTGGGTCCTCTTTCAAGGACAGTGAAAGTTCCTCCTCAGTGCAATACTGACATTACTTTTAATCCTCTGGGAAGGCCCTCTATTTTGGCAAAACATTTCAGCTTCAACATCTGTACAGGGTATAGTAGATTGGTAGTAACCATCTCCATCTCCTTCAAGTGAGCCTTCCTAGACCAGAGGCTAGAGAGAACAACATTTCTCCAACTCTTGCAGTTAGGGTTCTGGGTGTGATTTAAGCTTTGCCTCAGGATTTTCAAATATGGAAATAAGGAGCCTTCTGTTTCTGTTTTTTTATGTTCACAAGCATTGTCATGGGCTCGAGGTTTTCTGCAGAGGAACACAACATAAGGAGCATCAGTTTGCTCATTCACATCTGGGAGGCATGCTGTGCTCTGCAAAATGTGATTCTCAAAGTATGGTTCCCAGACCAGCAGCAACAGAATTTGGCAACTTGTTTAGAAATGTAAATTGCTTTCTGACTGCTCTGTGTTTTCTTTGAGCCTGTATTTGTCTATTTGGCATCCATTGATCCATTTGGCATCGTTGATCAGAGGGGCCAAACTATAGCCAAAGTTATTTACTTCTCCTGCTATCCAGAGCCCATACTTTGAATGACCTCCTTTATCTAACTCACACACTAAGCCAATATTTCCCCTGGGGTAAGTCAACTAAGGGCCAAATATCAGACAACCAGGGACAGCCTCTATATCCAAAGCCTGCCAGAATTATTCAAACTAGCCAATTCTAAACTGTTTACCCTGATCTGCCCTGCCTTTCCCATGGAAACCCCAACAAAGACTTTAATTTATGCCTTCCTTTTCACTCCTTTCTGCCTCCTGGGTGACACTGGTACTTCCCAGTGTGGCCCTGCATGGTGTGCTGCACTTCTCGTTTCTAGGGAAACTGTGAATAACATTATAATTTTCTTTCAATGGCATTGACCTCTCTGTCTTCACTCCATCATCTTTATAAATTAAGACCTGGGCACAAATCACTGACAGACTTACCTGAAATGAACAATTCTAGTGAAAGCATCTTGAGTTCCTACTTTCTTGATTGTGGGAACAACAACAGCCTCGATGGAGACTATTTCTTCGAGGTTATTTTGGGAACAATTCCTGCAGAATCAAATTAGAACTGATACCTTCCTCCATCCCTGTCTTCTAAAAATTTTGTAAGCCTCTATATTCTTTATTAATCCCGTTTTATTTAAAATAGTTTGAGAGGTTTTGATTCTTAGGTACAGTTTTTTTATTATTTAGTTTGGCCGGGCACAGTGGCTCATGCCTATAATCTCAGCACTTTGGGAGGCTGAGGCAGGTGGATCACCTGAGGTCAGGAATTCAAGGCCAGCCTGGCCAATATGGCGAAACCTCGTCTCTACTAAAAATACAAAAATTAGCTGGGCATGGTGGCGTGTGCCTGTAATCCCAGTTACTCATAGGGCTGAGGCAGAAGAATCCTTTGAACCTAGGAGGCGGAGATTGTGCCACTGCACTCCAGCCTGGGCAACAGAGTGAGACTCCATCTCAAAAATAAAATAAATCAATCAATTAATTAAATTAATTAATTTTTTTTTTTTTGTAGAGATAAGGGTCTTGCTTCGTTGCCCAGGCTGTTGCCCAGGTTGGTCTTGGATGCCTGGCCTCAAGTGATCCTCCCACCTCGGCCTCCCAAAGTGCTGCAATTACATATGTGAGCCACCACACCTTGCCTAAGTACATTTTTAATTGACATATAACACAATATTGATACAGAAAGGTATCTGTATCATAATTATACAGCTCA